>NC_135884.1:88085923-89391918 GCF_964194155.1 Cetorhinus maximus
AGGTCTTCAATCTTGGGAGTGGGGTACCTGTACAGTTTGGCTGCTCTGTTGACCATTAGTTTATAGTCCGCACAGATCTGGACGGTCTGGTCCAGTTTAAGGACAGGGACTATGGGTGCTGCCCACTCTGAGAACTGAACTGTTTTTATGATACCCAGCCTCTCTAGCTGGTTCAACGCAGCGTCAACCTTCTCTCTCAGGGCGTATGACACCGGTCTTGCTTTCAAGTGAGGAGTTGCTTCTGAGTCCATGTAAATCTTGGCCTGTAGGCCTTTGATTCTCCCCAGTTCATCCTGGAACATGGTGTCACATTTTTTTTAGCAGCTCTGGCAATCCTCCTACTCGCAACTGGAAGATTTCAGACCAGTTTAATTTAATCTCCTTCAACCAATCATGACCTAGATACCACCATCACTGGTAGTTGTGCTGTTTAGTGTCTATAATAAACAGATACACTGGTTATAACCTTTACTTGGGTTTCTTCGCCTGTATACATTTTCAGCTTGGCAGAAGTCTGTTACAAATGTAATTGTTGAGCACCTACTACAGTGGAAGAAGTCTACTTCCATTTTTAAGGGTTTTCCATTCACTTGTAAAGTAAGAGCGATTGGCTCTGTCTTCCCAACTTTCATGCTGAATAAGGAATAAATGTCAGAATTGGTTGTTTCTGGTTCTTCCACATTATATATTTCATTGGACTTTGTTTGTTGCCTGGAAGCCTGTTTTAATCTTGCTTTGCAATGTTTCAATATGTGCCCTCTTTGGCGACAAAAATAGCACTTCACCTCTTTAAATCGGCAGTCATTAGGAGTATGATTGTTTCCACGTGGACAACAATTGGTTTTCGAATTTGCTGCTGAGCTGTTTCCTCTAAATTTTCAGTTAGCATGGGCTGTTTCCCACTTCACGGCGGAGTCCCAGCTTTTTGCGCCACTTTTGGCTGATTGCTTCCACCTGACTAGGAAGACGACACCATTTTGTGCACCTTGAATCGCTTGTGAATCCCTTACAGTGCTTTCCATCACCAGTGCTATTTCTAACGCTTTCTTAAAATCAAGATCCATTTCAGCCAGCAATCTTCGCTGAATAGCAGCATCTTGCACACCACAAAGCAAACAATCCCTGGGCATATCATTCAGGGTTTCATCGAAATCACAATTTTCCGTTAGTTGTTTTAATTTCACCACGTAGGTAGCAGTGGACTCTCCTGGGGCTCTAATCTGTGAATTGAACCTGAACCTCTGCATTGTGACTGAGGGTTTGGTTTGAAAATGCCCCTTAATGAGGTCTATTAATTTACTGAAAGTCTTCGAATCAGGGGCACTGGGGGCCGTCAAGCTTTGAATTAAACTGTACGTCAAGCTCCCACAAATACTTTGGAGAATCGCTCTCCTCTTTTCCTCCCCTATGATTTTGATGGCTTGAAAGTAGAACCCAAGACATTCTATATATTGAGGCCAGTCATCTGTGGCTGGCTCAAAGGGGACAATTCTGCCAAACTGTGGCATCTCGGATTAGCATATCTTCCTTTTTAAAAAATTATCTTAGATACTCACAATAGCTGGGCGAGGGACAGCACCGGATCTGATTTATCCTCGTTGCCAGTTTGTTATAGAGTTGACTTTCCAGGCAACTTTTCTCAGTGGAAACATTGAACTTTACTTACAAGACAGCAGCAGCTACATGTGTGCATCTAACTCTATAACTAAAGAGGAACTCCCTTCTACAGGTTCCCCACACTACAAACTGATTGGTTTACATAAATCATGTGATCTTACAACACAGAATTATTCTTAAAGTTACAGCCCTACATTTATCAAAAGTATATTACCACGCTTGGTGAGCTGCTGCAGTGCATCCTGTAGATGGTACATACCGCTGCCACTGTGCATCAGTGGTGGAGGGAGTGAATGTGTGAGGTGGTGGATGGAGTGCTGACCAAGTGGGCTACATTGTCCTGAATGTTGTGGAGCTTCATGAGTTTTGTGGGGAAGCTGCACTCATCCAGGCAAGTGGAGAGTATTCCATCACATTCCTGACATGTGCCTTGTAGCTGGTGGACAGGCTTTGGGGAGTCAGGAGGTGAGTTAATTGTTACAGAATTCCCAGCCTCTGACCTACTCCCATAGAAGTAGCCACTTCTGTAGCTATTTCCATTATGCTCCTTCACAACCCATCTCTTGGACCACTTAGGTGAGGCAAAAGACCCTGTGGACCACCTACCATCCTCCCCACCTGCTTTAGCTTGCTACCTCAAAAAAAACTCTTCAGAGTTAATGGGAAAAAAACCTGGTTCCTGTTTCCAGCTCTGTAGTGAAAATTCAGTCTAAACACACATACACACACACACACACTTGCTCATGCAGACAGACACACACAGGTAAAATATAGATGCAGAAACACAGACAGACAGACACAAACACAGACATACATACAGGCAGAATCACAAAAACAAGCAGACACACACCTGCACACAGACAGACAAACAGGCACTAACTCGCAGACAAGGTTTATTCAACAACACTTTAGACGAGGGAAGTGAAATACCCTTGAAGGTATATTGCTGAGCATGTTAAACAAACACATTCCCAAAATAAACAAATTCCCAAAATAAACAAGCTCAGACTAAGCAAATGTGACTCTAAGTTGATCATTGAGCCATTTGTGGAGCTATGTCTGGAGCTTTGAAGCAATTTAAATAATGGATTCTTTGAATTTCAGATCATGCTGTGGCGAGATACATTTATAACCTTAATAAACATCCCGCCATTATAAATGCAATAAATTCCTTTTTATAGATTATATGAAGCATTTAATGAACCAGCAGAGCATCTTCCTTTAGATTTATTATTTGAGAAGAAAGCTGCCACACTCTGTGTCTCAGTCCATTGTGCTTTTATTTCAGACAGTAATAACATGAGCTGGAAGTCAGCAAAAGTGCCTCTGAACAAAAAGCTTTTAGCAGTTTCGCTGGGAAAAATATCCCTGGGATCGTGGAAAAGTTGGATGAGGAAGTCAGCCAGTCAGGTGCGTTGCCTGTGGGTATTAAGGACTTTCAACATCTTTTGGGGTTGGGGACGAATTCTATCAGCTGCTATTGGACTTGGCACTAACTTAATATGGATTCTCAGAGACTGAAAATAAAAACCTGGAAATGTGATTCTTCCATGAAGATAAATATGGCTAACAAAGACCTAATGGACTGAATGTGCTCTTTCTGAGGCGTAATGACTCAAATAAAGAGTAGAACTGGACTTAATACTGTGAGCTGGTTCACTGGCATCAGACTCCTGGAATCCAACAAGCACCTATATAAAAGAAGCTTTGGAGAACTTTCCTCCGGTAGATCCTGCAGAAGAGGATATCCATGATAGCTTAGATTGTACACAATCTGTGGAAAAAGTGGCTCTGACACACAGAAGCTCCTGATTTGGTTTTGGGTTTTCTTGTGTGACACATTTAGTGTAGTTCAGATGCCTAACGGGTGCAAATCTTAGGCTTACCTTCTGGGACAGAATTAGTCACCCTTTGTGAAGGTGGAGTTACAATGCCACATCCTGGACTATGTTAGCCATGGTTTGCTGGTAGCCTCTGATCACAGGGTTGTGGGTTCAAGCCCAACTTCTGAGACTTGAGTACAAAATCTAGGCTGAGACTCCAATGCAGTACTGAGAGAGTTCTGCACTTTTGGAAGTGCCACTGGTGTATGAAGAGTTAACTGAGGCCCGTCTACCTTCTCAGGTGCTAAAGTTCCCACGGCACTATTTCAAAGAGGAGTAGGGAGCTCGCTCTTGCGCCGTGGCCAATATTGATTCTTCAACTAAAGCAGATTACCACATTGCTGTATGTGGGAGCTTCCTGTGCACAAATTGGCCGCTGTATTTCCTACATTACAACAGTGACTACACGTCAAAAGAGTGCTTCATTGACTATAAAGCTCTTTCTACATCCTGAGGTTGAGAAAGGTGTTATATAAATGCTAGTCTTTCTTTATGGACTGATTGTCATTTTCCATGGGAAATTGGACCCTGGTTTTCCACATGTGGGTTGTGATTGTTAATAAATACTATACAACATTCATGGGACCTGACATAAATCACAAGCACTGCCAACAATGAGTCAACGGTAGTTTTGTGCAACAATTCTGCTTCAAAGTAGAGAGTTCCACCTGCTGGGCTAGTCAGTTGACTGCTAACTCTCTCAACATTGTCAAAGAGAAGTGTGCTCATTCCTCCTGTACTAATGCCCCCGAGGATCACATCCTCACTTGATTCAGCAAATTGGCCAGGTGCAAGTGACTGTAGGGACGGGAAGGGCAGGAATGGAGAAGGGCAACGCTCTGGCAAACATGCTATCAGGGTCCCCAAGTTTCTGTTAAAGGACCACAACTTATGATGGCCACTATAGTGGAGCCACCAGGAAACAGAACTCGCTGGGGTAAAGTTTGGGAAGAAGTGACAAATGACCTCTGACTGTAGCGTGTATTTTTTCAGTGTGCAATGAGTTTGCTGGAAAGGACGCAATCCTAAACAGTCTTGTATGGCTGACATGAAAGGTTCTCCAATTAAAAGGAATGATGGTGCTGTAAAGCGCTCCCCGATCTCACACCCTAAAACAAGGATTGTGTGGGCAAGCTTCACCAATAATGTGCAAACATTTAATTGGAGAAGGATGTGACTGTGTGGGAGGTGGAATTTACTGAGAGGTCTATCCAACCCCACTTGTGGCACATGTATTGGGTCCCACGACAATCTGCTCATTGAAATCAATAATGTCCAAATAAAATATATCTCAATTTTAAAAGCAGAATTGGTTGTTGGGCAGCTTTTTCTGAACTGACATTTTGTTTACTGATATCCTGTGTCCATGTCATTAACTTTACCAATTTGAACCTCTCAGCTCAGGTGGTAACTTAGTTACCTCTGAGCAGGAGGCTGACTGCTGATACCATCCAAAGCCTCCAATATAAGTGCATCAGGAGCAGTTCAGAGGAGGTTCACTTGACTGATACCTGGGTTGGGGGGTGGGGCGGTGTAGGTTGTTATTTTATGAGGAAAGGTTGAACAAGCTGGGCCTAAATCCACTGGAGTTTAGAAGATTGAGAAGGGATCTTATTGAAACATACAAGATCCTGAGGGGTCCTGACAGGGTGGATGCCGAAAGGATGTTTTCCCTTGTGGAAGAAAATAGAAATAGGGGACACAGTTTAAAAATAAAGGGTCTCCCATTTAAGATGGAGATGAAGAGAAATTTTTTTCTCTCAGGGAGTCGGGCGTTTGTGGAACTCTCTTCCTCAGAGAGCAGCGGAGGGTGGGTCATTGAATATTTTTAAGGCAGAGGAATCAAAGGTTATTGGGCATAGGCAGAATGTGGAGTTGAGGCCCGAATCAGATCAGCCATGATTCTATTGAATGGTGGAGTAGGCTTGAGGGGCCAAACGGCCTACTCCTGCTCCTAATTTGTATGTTCATATGTATGACAGTTAACAGCCTGAGCCATTCACTCAGCATGAGTTCACAGTTAACTGTAGGGCCTTAAAACCAGCTAGGAGCCAGTTTCAATATTGGGTGGTTGACCAGAGGGAGGGCACTGGCAACTGTCCAGGGAGCATTCACAGCTTAGGCCGCACTGAAATCTTGTCAGTGAGCTACACTGCCCGAACGGGAATCCTGCTGCAACCTGCCAGCTCTGGGTAAGGGGCAATAACGGACACCACATCATGGGGTGGAAAAGTGGAGGGTGGGGGGTGGGGGGGGTGGGGGCCAGGGAGACAATGTCACCACTGCCCCTCACTCCCCAACCCATCCCCACAGCTCCCATCTGCACAAGAATTTAACCCTGAAACTTGGCTGGGTTGTATTTGCAGCAGACACCAAGCTTCACTCACATTTCCCCAAAATTCCAGCTGGGTTCCTGACCCATGCTGCAAACAGGTGCTCTCCCCAGGCCACCTGAGGGAAGGCCCCTTTGAAAATGGCAGCTGCTTGGGTTGATGGGATGGTGAATCCACCAACCCCATTTTGAGGCTGGATGAGAATCAAACACCCAGGATTCCCCTTGGACAGGAAGCCCCAGCTTTGAGGATAAAAAGAGGAAAGATTGATGTGACATTCCTAAGCTATCCTCAGCTTTGTAAATGTTCCTGCCTCTTCCCAAAGTTGTTGGTTTGTGTGAGAGTTATCATAGGGCCCAGTAGACCTCTGGTGTTGTCTTCACATGGACCCCCTTGACAGTGAACTTTGGTAGGATAGTCAACTGTGGGGAGCATCACAGTCATGCCTGATTCTGTATCTTAGCTGACATTTACACACTTTCCCCTTTTCTATAGAAGACACAATGGCTAGCGATCAGCAGCAGGAACCATGGTAACTCAGCACTGCTTGCTGAGACTTTTTGCCTGTATGGGTTAGCCACATGTTGGCTATACCAGTTGTGCCATGGAGGGAGGATCTCTCCTGTGACCTTTAACATGCTTTGCAAATATGACAGACTGTTGTATGTGGGGGGGGGTTGGGGATGGGTGGAATCTAATTGTCGAACACCAGTGCCTCACTAACCTTTACAGCTATATTGCCTGCCTACTCAATTTGGACACCTTTTCCCCAGCTGGGACTCCAGTCTCCGGCGCACACTTGGACAGATGCCTAAGTGAAGCACTGTTTTGCACTGATGGTATGTGGCTGCAATCGTCAGGCGACCTCTTTCTCTGCTTCAGGGTCCTTTCACAGGTCCACAATGAGACACATGGACCTAGCTGCATTTGACAGTAGGGAGGCAAAAGGGCAGAACGGGAGCGGGCACCAGGATATCGGAGAAGATGGGCTGATAGTCTTCAGGAGGTGGCTGGGTATTCTGCTCCAACATCTCCAGCACAGTTCCACGAATGTCTTTGGACACATCCCCCCTGATATCCAGTAGGACTGAAACATGCTCATCGCTGGGAAAAGAAAATTGAGGTAAGTGTTTCGTTATTAAGGAACAGAAATAGACTTAAACAAGTATCTGCTCAGATCATAGAGTCATAGAGGTCTACAGCACAGAAAAAGGCCCTTCGGCCCATTGAGTCTGCGCTGGTCAAACAAGTACCCAACTATTCTAATCCCATTTTCCAGCACTAGGCCCATAGCCTTGTATGCCATGGCATCGCAAGTGCACATCCAAATACTTCTTAAATGTTATGAGGGTTTCTGCCTCTACCACCCTTTCAGGCAGTGAGTTCCAGATTCCCACCACCCTCTGGGTGAAAAAATCTTTCCTCACATTCCCTCTAAACCTCCTGCCCCTTACCTTAAATCTATGCCCCCTGTTTATTGATCCCTCCACCAAGGGGAAAAATTCCTTCCTGTCTACCCTATCTATGCCCCTCATAATTTTATACACCTCAATCATGTCCCCCCTCAATCTCCTCTGCTCCAGGGAAAATAACCCCAGTCTATCCAATCTCTCCTCATAGCTAAAACTTTCCAGCTCAGTCAACATCCTGGTAAATCTCCTTTGCACTCTCTTTAGTGCAATCACATCCTTCCTATAATGTGGATTCCAGAACTGCATGCAATACTCTAGCTGTGGCCTAACCAGTGTTTTATACAGTTCCAGCATAGCCAATCTGTTCTTATGTTCTATGCCTCAGCTAATAAAGGCAAGTATCCCATATGCCTTCTTAACCACCTTATCTACCTGTCCCGCTACCTTAAGGGACCAGTGGATATGCACACCAAGGTCCCTCTGATCCTCTGTACTTCCCAGGGTCCTACCATTCATCGTGTATTCCCATGCCTTGTTTGTCCTGCCCAAGTGCATCACCTCACACTTATCTGGATTAAATTCCATATGCCACTGATCAGCCCATCTGACCAGCCCATCTATATCCTTCTGTAATCTAAGGCTATCCTCCTCACTATTTAAAATCCCACCAATTTTTGTGTCATCCGCGAACTTACCGATCAACCCTCCTACATTCAAGTCTAAATCATTTATATATACCACAAATAGCAAGGGACCCAACACCGATCCCCAACACCGAATCCACCGATTCTAGTGCAACCCCACTGGACACAG
The DNA here is from genome assembly GCF_964194155.1 of Cetorhinus maximus. Classification (NCBI taxonomy): domain Eukaryota; kingdom Metazoa; phylum Chordata; class Chondrichthyes; order Lamniformes; family Cetorhinidae; genus Cetorhinus; species Cetorhinus maximus. Next base: position 88,093,982 of record NC_135884.1, read on the forward strand.
GCATTCAGTCACAAAAACACCCCTCGAACATCACCCTCTGCTTCCTGCCATTCAGCCAATTCTGGATCCAATTTGCCAAATTGCCTTGGATCCCATGGGCTCTTACCTTCATTATCAGTTGCCCATGCAGGACCTTACCAAAAGTCTTGCTGAAGCCCAAGTAGACTACGTCAAATGCACTGCCCTCATTTACACACCTGGTCACCTCTTCGAAATATTCAATCAAATTGATCAGACATGACCTCCCCTTAACAAAACCATGCTGACTGTCCTTGATTAATCCCTGCCTCTCCAAGTGTAGATTAATTCTATCCCTCAGAATTGCTTCCAATAGTTTCCCCACCACTAAGGTAGACTAACTGGCCTGTAGTTCCCCGGTTTATCCCTTCCTCCCTTCTTGAATAACGGTACCGCATTGGCTGTCCTCCCGTCCTCTGGCACCTCTCCTGTGGCCAAAGAGGTATTGAAAATTATTGCCAGCGCCCCTGCTATGTCCTCCCTCGCCTCACTCAACATCCTGAGATATATTTCATCCGGGCCTGGAGATTTATCTACTTTTAAGCCTGCCAGACCACTTAGAAACTCCTTTCTATGCTAATTTCTTTAATTACATCACAGTCCTTCTGCCTGATTTCCATACCCACGTCATCCCTCTCACTTGCGAACACCGACACAAAGTATTCATTTAGGACCCTACATACGTTTTCCGGCTCCACACACAAATTACCACTATGGTCCTTAATGGGCCCTACTCTTTCCCTAGTTATCCTCTTACTCTTAATGTACTTATAAAATAACTTTGGATTTTCCTTTATTTTACCTGCCAATGTTTTTTCATGCCCCCTTTTTGCTCTCCTAATTTCTTTTTTAAGATCCCCCCTACAGATTCTATACTCCTCTAGGGCTTCCGTTGTTTTGAGTCCTCGGTATCTGCCATAAGCCTCCCCTTTTCTCTTTATCCAATCCTGTATATCCCTCGACATCCATGGTTCCCTGGATTTGTTGGTCCCACCTTTTGTCTTTACTGGAATATGTTGGCCCTGTACTCTCGCTATTTCCTTCTTGAATGAGTCCCACTGCTCTGACGCAGATTTACCTAAAAGTAGCTGCTTCCAGTCCACTCTGGCCAAATCATATCTGATCTTATTAAAATCGGCCTTCCCCCAATTTAGAACTCTGATTTCTGGCCCAACCTTGTCCTTTTCCATAACAACCTTGAATCTAATGGAGTTATGATCACTCCTTGAATCTACGGAGTTATGATCACTCATCTACCTATCTAGATTTGTTCATTATCGTTCATCACTATTGTGCAAAAGAGATTCACAAGAATGATCCCAAGGATAAAGAACTGTAGCTATGAGGATAGGTTGGGACTGTTTTTCTGGGAGAAAAGAAGGCTGAGAGAAGACTTGACAGAGGTTTCAAGATTCTGAGGGGTATGGCCAGGGTAAATAGTAAGAAACTGTTCCCATTCAAGAGAGCATCAAGAACTAGACAGCAAGCTTTCAAAATAATGGGCAAAAGGAGTAAATGTAATGTGAGGGAAAACATTTTCACCCAGAGGGTGGTTGGAGTCTGAAACAAACTTCCTGAGAGGGTAGTGAAGGCAGGTTTGATTGAGGTATTCAAAAGAAAAGAGAGAATACGCAAGGCTTTGGGTATAAGGCAGGGGGTGGGACTAGGTAGAATTCTCTTTCAGGGTTCCAATGCAGAATTGATGGGCTGAATGGCCTCATTCTGCACTATAAAGATTCTGTGATTCTGTGAACATATCTACAGGAAGCATTAAACACCTCTTGCACTAGATCAGGATAACCAGTTGATTTTCCCATATGTAACACATTAAGTTGCTATCTGCAACCTAAATCAATGGGAGATCTACAAGTGGTATAATGTTCAGTCAGACTTCTGACACCCTTCATCATAGTTAAATTTATTATAATCGGCCCAAATTTACACAAACCTAGGCAAATACATTGACACATCTGGCTGTGTCAAATTAAAAATCAGACCATGTCGGGTGCAAGGACAATTTAAACAGTGATTCCTGGGATAATGTCTACTTTCCACCGGCTGCACTTAGCCCATTATCTTACAGAAAACAAACTATGGTGTAGGTTTCAGCTCCCTCTCTCCAACAATAGGTTCACCCCAACACATCTCCAACAATTTAATTGTCCTGTCAATCAAAACACTGCCAGTGTTCTCCAGACCTCAAGATGAACCCACCACTCGTGCACCTTGTAGCCTTAAAGAGGGAGCATGGCCAGATTCTCTTTCACATGGTATAATACTCCCATTTATAAAGCGCATGACTTACTAGGAGCATTACCACATGAGATTCACAAGCAATATATGGAAAATAGTGGTGGTGAAACTTAGATTTAACTTCGGGTAGAAAACACAGATTAGGTGATAGTGAATCAGCAGCTCAATGGCAATGAAGTCAACCATTTTACACTATATCCCAAGATGAATTTCACACTTCCCTCCCTCCTCCAGCACATAGTTAGTCATTGTGTGTGGAGTGAGCCATTGGGAAGTGATTCATTTTGGTAGAAAGAATACAGAGAGACAAAATAAAGGGTACAATTCTAAAGGAGTTCAGGAACAGAGGGACCTGGGTGTACATGTGCCTATGTCATTGAAGGTGGGACAGAGTGGTTAATGCATACTGTATCCTGTGTTTTTTTAATTGGGCCATAGAGTACAAGAGCAAGGAGGTTATGTTAAAATTGTATAGAACACTGTTTTGGCCTCAGCTACAGTAATACATCTAGTTCTGGGCACCGCACTTTAGGAGAGATCTGAAGGCATTGAGAGAGTGGAGAAAAGATTCACGAGAATGATTCCAGGGTCGAGGAACTTCAGTTATGAAGATAGATTGGAAAAGTTAGAACTGTTTTCCTTGGAGAAGAGAAGATTTGATAGAGGTGTTCAAAATCATGAAGAGTCTGGACAGAGTAGATAGGGAGAAACTGTCCCCATGCATGAAAGAATCCAGAATGAGAGGGCACAGATTTAAAGTAATTATCAAAAGAAGCAAAAGTGACATGAGAGAAAATTCTTTCTCGCAATGAGTGGTTAAAGTCTGGAATGAACTGCCTGAGAGTGTGGTGGAGGCAGGTTCAATTGAGGCATTCAAAAGGGAATTAGACTGTTTGAAAAGGAAGAATGTGCAGGGTCACAGGGAGAAGACAGGGAATTGCCCTAGGTAAATTGCTCATTCCGAGAGCCAGTGCAGGTATGATGGACCAAATGGTCTCCTTCTGCACTGTAACAATTCTGTGATTCTGTGGCCTAGTGCTAGGGTTCCAGCCCTGAGTCAGGATGTGCAGGGATTGACCTTTGCTCCAGTAGACAATGGAAATGAGGCCCTGAATCTAGAGTTGAAATCCAGGTGGGTATGGATGGTTTTTGTTCACTGTATGGGGTGTATACATAAAACTCTCCCATATAAAATTACTTTCCCTACTGGCTGGGTTAAAGATAGTTAAAGTCATGGAATGGAGTGTTCACACCACAGACGTCAGACTATTAATCACTTGTAAATCCTTCCACTATTTCATACAATCCTCCAATGGGCTGGGGTTGAGGTGGTCAACAATATAGTGCTTTATTTTAATATGGAGCTGTCTGAAATTATGCACTGTTTTGATGGAGTATCTGGGGAGAAATTGTTTCCACTGGCAGGCAGGAGGATCAGTAACCAGAGAACACAGGGCGGAATTTTCCATTCTGAGACCAAGTCCCGTGCTGGGGGCGGGAATGGGGAGAGTTTCATGCCACGGAGGCCAGTGGGAATTTGTGCTGTATTGTGCAACGCTGGCCTAATTAATTATGCAGTTGGGGTTTCCTGACGTTTTGCCCAGCATGGTGGGCTGGATGGCTCATGCCCTGCCATCATTTTTTGGGCACCATGTTTAAAAGGCGCCTGGACATCAACTGACCCACCGTTGAAGATAGAAGATCCAGCTCCTGGAAGCTTCTGAAGATAGAAGATGGAGCTCCTGGAAGATCCTGAAGACAGTGATCCAGCTCCTGGAAACTGCTGCAGCTCGAAGATCTACCTGGTTGATGCTCCACCCACCCACTGCTTCACGTGGTGTTCTAGGGTCCACAGCTGCTCGAGGCTCCCATCTCCCATCCTGGCCTCCACAGGTTGCCCCAGGCCTTCTTCAGTTGAGTCCCATCATGTCCACACCACGTTGGTCCAGACGTATTCTGGACTGGCATGATAACCCGCTGCTGGCGTGGACACCTGCACATTTAAGATAACTGGCTAAAATAGCAAAGACGAGGTGAAGGGAAATGGTTGTACAAGGCAAGTTGTTGCCATCTGGAATGCACTGCCTGAAAGGGCAGTGGAAGCAGATTTAATAGGAACTTTCAAAAGGGAATTGGAGAAATACTTCGAAAGGAGAAATCTGCAATGTTGTGTGGAAAGTTTAGGGGAGTGGAACTATTTGGTAGCTCAAAAACTCAGAACAGGCGTGATGGGCCATGTAAAAGGCCTCCTGTTGTGCTGCAAGATTCTATAATATTCTGAATGCACTGTAACAGAAGTGATTTCACTCCATGTCACTCCTCCCCGCTTGTTCTTTGCTCCACCACCCACTCTCCACACTTAGCCCCAGCTCTGTATTTGATTAAAAACTGTTACATCTCTAACATCTTCCAGTTCTGATGAAAGGTCCTAGAATCGGAATCATAGAATGGTTACAGCACAGAGGGATGCCATTTGGCTTGTTGTATCTATACTGGCCCTCGCAAGGAGCAATTCACCTAGTGCCAGTCGCCTGCTTTTTCTCCATACCCCTGCACATTTCTCCTTTTCATATAATAATCCAATTATTTTTTGAAAGCCTCAATTGACCCTGCCTCCAGTGCACTCTCAGGCAGTGCATTCCAGATCCTAACCACTCGCTGAGTGAAATAGTTTTTCCTCATGTCGCCATTGTTTCTTTTGCCAATTATCTTAAATTTGTGACCGCTGGTTGTCAATCCTTCCACCAATGGGAACAGTTTCTCCCTATCATTGACCTGAAATGCTACCTCTGATTTTCTGTCCACAGATGCTGCCTGACTTGCTGAGTTTTTCCAGCATTTCTTGATTATATTTCCAATTTCCAGCAACTGCAGTATTTTGCTGTTAAGTGTTCTCACGGGAGTTATCTTCACCATTAATGTGAATGGACTTTTAAAGGATGATTGCAGTTCCACATAGCTGCTCCCAATCCGATCTGTGGTCACAGACTGCTGGCTGGGGAGTCACTGGCCCACAGTGTCTGATTTTCTGTCCAGTTAATTGAATGGACAGAAAACCATTTGCCACAGACCTGTGAATCCCAGTGAGTGGTAGCCAACTATAAAACCTGACCTTCAATAGAATTCAGACAATGGCAGGTCTGCTCACCTATAGTGCTCAATGATGCCAATAGTCTGAGTTTCATGCTGCATTATCCTCATTGCCAGAATGTACTGCTGCAACCTAGTGGCGGAGGTTGAATACTCCTCCAGTACACAAGACGGCAGTAGATGCAGCAAACTAACAACAACTTATAATTATATCACGCATTTAATGTAATATATAGTCCCAAAGTGCTTCACAGAAGCATTATAGAACAAAGTATAACACTGAGCCACATAAAGAGATATTAGGTCAGATGACCAAAAGTTGGTCAAAGAGTGTCTTAAAGAAGGAAAGTGAAGTAGAGAGGAGGAGAGGTGTAGTGAGGGCATTCCAGAGCTTGGGGCCTAGGCAAATGAAAGCAAGGCCACCAATGGTGCAATGATTAAAATTGGGGAAGCACAAGAGGCCAGAATTAGAGGGGCACAGATGTCTTGGAGGGCTGTGGGCCTGGAGGAGGTTAGAGAACCAGGAAGGAGTGAGGCCATGGAGGGAAACAAGGATGAGAATTTTAAAATCAAGACATTGTTTGACCAGGGGCTAAGGTAGGTCAGTAAGTACAGGGGTGATAGGGCAACATGAATTACTGCAAGCTAAGACATGGGCAGCAGAGTTTTGGATGACCTCAAGCAGAATGTGGGAGACCAGCCAGGAATGTGTTGGAATAGTCAAGTCTAGTAGTCACGAACAAGGGTTTCAGCAGCAGATGAGCTGAGATGGGGCGAAGTTGGGTGACATTACAGAGGTGGAAACAGGCGGTCTAAGTGATGGCACAAATATGAAGTTGGAAGCTGATCTCTGGATCAAATGTGATACCAAGGTTATGAACAGACTGGTTTAATCTCAGGTTGCTGCCAGGGAGAGAGATGAGAGTCGATAGCTAGGGGAATGGTGTTTGGAGTGAGGACTGAAAACAATGGCTCCAGTCTTGCCAGTATTTAATTGGAGGAAATTTCTGCTCATCCAGGACTGGATGTCAGATAAACAGTCTGATAATTAAGCAACAGTGGAGGAGTTGAGAGAGGTAGAGCTGGGTGTCGTTAACGCACATGCAAAAACTAACACTGTGCTTTTGGATGATATTGCTGATATGCAGCATGAAGATGGGAAATAGGACTGGTGCCAAGGATAGATCCTTGGGGGACACCAGATGTAATAGTATGGGAGCAGGAAGAGAAGTCATTACAAGTGGGCCTCTGGCTGTGATTATATAGATAAGAGTGGAACCACGTGAGAGCAGTCCAACCCAGCTGGACAACAGTGGAGAGGCATTGGAGGAGGATGGTGTGGCCAACTGTGCCAAAGGCTGCAGACAGGTTGAGAAGGATGAGGAGAGAAAGTTTACCATTGTCACAGTCACATAGGATGTCAATTGTGACTTTGATAAAGGCTGTTTCAATATTGTGGCAGGGGCAGAAACCTGATTGTTTCAAGTTGGTACCAAGTTACAAGGCAGCATTTTAGTCTTACTCCTGTAGAGGATGAACAGACTGGTTGGCCAATCGCCTTGTTTCTGTATTGTGATTGTCATGGGATTCTGTGAAATACATAAGAACATCAGGAATTGGAGCTCGTGTAGGCCATTCAGCCCAATGAGCCTGTTCTGTCATTTAATATGATCGTGGATGAGCTTCTACCTCAAATCCACCTTCCTGCACTATCTCCCAATCCGTCAATTCCCTTAGTATCAAAGTCTATTAATTTCATATACTCAATGACTGTGCATTCACAGCCCTCTGGGATACAGAATTCCAAAGATTCACAACACTTGGTGAAGAAATTTCTTCTCATGTCAGTTCTAAATGGCCGAGATCCGCTAGTTCTAGACTCTCCGGCCAGGGAACCATCTATCCTGTCAAGCCCCTGAACAGCTTCAAATGTTTCATTGAGATCACCTCTCATTCTTCTAATCTGTAGAAAATATAGACCCATCGTCTACTCAGTGTCTCCTCATAGGACAATCCCATTATCCCAGGAATCAGCCCAGTTTGGGGGAGGTGGTAGTGTAGTGGTAATGTCACTGGACTAGTAATCTAGAGGTCCAGGCTAATTCGCTGGTGAAGTGGGTTCAAATCCCACCATGGCAGCTGGTGGAATTTAAATTCAATTAATAAAATCTGAAATATAAAGCTAGTCTCAGTAATGGTGACCATGAAACCATTGATGATTGTCATAAAAGTCCATCTGGTTCACTAGGAAATTTGCCACCTTTACCTGGTCTGGCCTACATGTGACTCCAGACCCACAACAATGTGATTGACTCTTAACTGCCCTCTGAAATGGCCTAGCCACTCAGTTCAAGGGCAACTAGGGATAGCCATCAATATAACATAGTCACCAAGAAATCTAATAGGAAATTCAGGAGAAACTTCTTTACTCAAAGAGTGGTGAGAATGTGGAACTCACTACCACAGGGAGCAGTTGAAGTGAATAATATACATGCATTTATGAAGAAGCCAAACAAGCCTCTGAGGGAGAAGGGAATAGCAGGTTATAATGGTAAATTTAGATAAGGAAAGATGGGAGGAGGCTTGAGTGGAGCATAAACACCAGCATGGACAGGTTGGGCCAAATGGCCTGACTCTGTGCTGCAAAGCCTATTTAATCCTATGTAAAACAAATACTGGCCTTTCACCCATTTCAGGGTGGAGAAAGATTACCTTCCTACTGGGTCTGTTCCCAGTTTGCTCACATCCAAGTTCTTGTTAAAACACAGAGCAAAATATTCCTCAGGGTGAGGGCTGTCTATGCTGGAGATAGCAGCAGTTCTTCATAACCAGTCAGGATACAGAAGAAACTAATTCCCCATTACACCCTACTCCCGACATGCATCCCTCCTTCCACCAGCTCATTGGTACATGGGCTACCTGATGTACTCATCAGTTGATCCCAGCAAGCAATGCCAGAATTGACCTCAATATTCCTGGGTTAGGAAGGGGAGAAATCAGCCAGGGTTCTTGCTGGTGATTATTGGGCAGATAGCAGAAGCACAGGCATGGAAGTCAACTATGCAGTCCAGCCTGATCCTGACCAATGTCCATTGTACTCAAATAGGCTACTGACTGACCCTTATTGTTACAAATGAAGGCTGGCCACATGGGTTATGTACTGGAGCGCTGGTGAGCTCTGTTAGTTGTATATTTGAGTTCCACACTAGGTGGTGACCCCAGCCAATGAGCCACATGGGTTGGGGGGTGTGTAGGTCAAACAGTACTGGGATCCAAATTTGCAGATCAATGTCACTGCTCCTGGTAGTTACTCTGTTAAATGTGTGATGTCAGAGGACAGGGAAGAGTTACCTGATATCAGGATATTTGGCCACAAGGCAGGAAACTTCCAAGCTGAGGAGGGAGGTGTCCCTCAGTTTGATGAGCTCCGACACAGAGAAAATCACATTGGTTAGGCGATCAGGTTCTTCCAATCCCTGCAGGAAGGAAAAAGACAAAGTTCACGGGACCAGGTACAGTGTGAGGTCAAGCTTCCTCCCCATGCTGTAACAAGAGGAAGATTGAACCCTTTGGGAGTGAAATTTAAGATTTCAGTTTAGATATATATGTGTGTGTGTGTGTGTGTGTGTGTGTTCATGCCCGTGTGCATGCCTATATGTATGCATTTGTGTGCATGGCTGTATATGTGCCCATTTATGTGCTCATGCATGTGTTTATCTGTGTATATTTGTGTATCATATATGCATGGGTGTATGTGTGTGTGTGTGTTTGTGCCCATTTTCATGTGTGTATTTGTGACTGTTTGCATGTGTTTGTGTGTCTGAATGTCTCTGCATATACAGGATGATTGTGCATTTGTGTACTATATGTGTATCTATGTGTGCCTCCATGTGTCTATGTGTATGCATATGTCTGTGCGTGTATGTCTGTGTGCTTGTATGTGTATGTCTGGCTGTGTATTTGTACGTACTTCCGTGTATGTCTGTGTATATGTATGTGTGTTATGAGGCTATTGATTTGCCTTTACATCACTTTTGTTTCTAACAAAGGCAAAACTAATGGGTTTCAATCAAAAAGTCTGTCTGTTCCCCTCAATGATGCTGATAATGTTAGTGAAGGATGAATTTTGGGATCAAGGATATTGTGCTGTACAGATGAAATATTTGATAATGCGCTAGGTGGGGAAATAGAGCTTTAGAAGTATTAAAATTGAATGATATAAACTTTTAAAACACAAGCTTTTCATCACAGCAGGGGGCAGTGTAAGGCCAGGGGATTGCAAAGCTCCAGTTGGAGGGGAAAGGCAGTGATTGGAACTAACAGAATGGTGTGAAAAAAAAGGAACCTCTTGGTCATTTGACAATCAGTTCAAACAACTGGCTGTGGTCACAGTTTAAACATCAGATTGCTGTTGCATCCATCAGGAATGGAGACAGAAAAAAACATGTTATAAATGTCTTCGCTTAGAGGAGAGAGGCCATGGCTACCTCTGAGCGCTGGTGGGGTGAACAGGCTTGGAGAAGCCACCTTCACAGCACCTCACAAATGTTCCCTCCAAGCTATTGGGGTGCATGGCTGCACAGGAAACAAGCAGGCTCAGCACCAGCTGTGGTCCCTTTAAGATTAACGCAGGTGTGGCTGTGTAACAATCTTAAAGGGACCATGCATTGCAACAAACAGGCCGTGTACAGCCAAGGAAATGTGCGTTGATCTTCACTCGGGTTGCCAACTATGATTAAATGTATTCCTGGAGGTTTCATCACATGACTTGCCCCCATGCTCCAGCCATTAGTCGGCCAATACATCCATCCTCGTGGCGTACTGCCTTCCTAAGCCAATTGGAAAGCAGAAAAACTCATTGCCCAATTGGATGTTGCTTGACTGTCAGCCAAGAGCCTTTTTTCCTTCCATTTTCAATATGTTTATATCTGGTAAAGAGAAACGTTCAAAGAAAATGAAAGAAACAAATTATTTTTTAATGTTGCTATGACTTTTCTCTAGAGTTGGAGAAACTCTGTTCTCCAACAGCAGCATCCTGGAGATTGATCTTCAATTGTTGGAGACTCCAGGCCAATCCTGGAGGGTTGGTAAACCAAGTCCTCACTGATATCCATCCTCATTGAGTTTTGGACTTAGGGGTAACGGGCTGCTATTGTGTATGGATGGTTAGGATGTTTAAGGTGAATGTTTTCTCAGTGATAAATGAATTGAATTATGCAACTATTAGTGCCTGAGCTCACTCACTAGATTACAGAAGAGTTCCTGCAGTCTCTCTGCATCGTGAGACATTCTGTCCGACAGCCTCTCTCGCTCTGCGGGGTTTTTGCAGACAATTTTCTTCAGCATCAGTGTGCGGACATACTCAATGATTACCAGACGGAAGCCTTCAAACAGCATGAACTGTGGAGTCAGCACATCATAGAGACATTACACCTTGTGCCCAGGTACCTTCTCTGATCACAAACACTCGGTTTCACATCTGAGAGGATTATTCTGCCGCTTCACCATTTATTTGCCACTTATGTAATGTTGCCTCTACCCTCCCTCTTTTACCTCCCGCACTTTCAGGAAATCCTTTTATGTAAAATGAATAAATGGCTCAGTGGATAAACGCAGCCACTGCTCAGTGTGGTATTCAATTCTCAGTTTGTGCTGAGCTGGCTTCTCTTAGTGGGGATGCTGCATTTGACGTCAGTGTACCTAGCCTACAGGTGAATGAATAACATAGAGGCATTAAAAAAAATAGCCTGGGCTTCTGCCACATCAAGCAATCACAGGAATGTGTGTATGTGTTTGGATATGCAAGTGTCTATGTTTGCATGTGAGTGTGTGTATGTCTTTCTGTGCACATGACAGTTTATGCATGTGCTAGCAGGTGTGCGCATGTGAGGGTGGGTGCCAGCGTGTGCTTTCAAGTGTATGTTTATGAGTATGTGCATACGTCGGTGTGTTGGATTATTCTTGGCCAGGACAAGATGACCAACTCCTGGCCAAAAACTTATGGGACACTTTGCATGGGACGAATATGAAAGAGCGGGGTGGGGGTTGATGGAGAGGTGGGGGTTCTGCTAGAGTTGTAAGAGGTGAGGGGGATTCTTCCAATCAGAGTTCTTCAAGTGGCTAGAGTGGAGGTTAGAGACCATAGCACAGTGCACACGCATACTGCACGTGCCGGGAGCTCAAAGCTCACATTCATGGCACGATCGGCGTCCCAGATGCCGATGGCCTGGGACATGGGACAACTGCCCCAAATATGGACCAACTGATCCCATAAAATCCAGGACAGTTGGTCAACCTGAGCATGGGTGTGGGAACTACAGTAGTGCCTTGAGGTCACTTCATTCATAATCTTGTTGAGTACAAATCAGGAAACATTTCCCATTCCCATTTACCTTTATAGTTTTGGACTTGCTAACTTTTCTTAGCCAAATAGATAGAAAAGGAATTAGGGGTAATCTTTTAACTGTTTGTTCTTTTCACGAGGCACTGATGATGATACTTTCCCTTTAAGCCTTGCTATGTTGCTTTAAGAAACATGAAAGAAAAAGGGGGCAAATTAAATAGTGATGTAATAATACATTACTGCCACCAGGAGCTAATGCTGCACTGGTGATGGCATGTTACAGTTCACTCATGGAGTCCAGGTTGCTGTGACAATCTACACTTTTACAAGCATATAGTAGGCTGGAGCTATGGATAGTGAAGGTAGAGACTCCAACTTTCTTTCCATCACATGGCTAACCAGGAATCTCTCCCACTCTTATTGTCTCCCATTGACGTGTGTTGGAAGGATTTGCAGTTGATACTCAACCTGTTTGGCTGTGTTATGAACACATCTTTCTTGGCCATCAAGTCCTGGGGTAGGACTCGAACCCAGAGCTTCAGCTCAGAGACAGGGATGCTACCCACTATGTTGCAAAAGGTAGAACAATAAGCCATTGGCCTGCATAGTTGGATGGTATCTTTGTCGTGGGCCCCTGTCCTAATCTCCTAAAAAGAGGCCTGGTATTTTATAGTTTAGTTAAATTGGAGATAGAAGGAGGCAGAAGGGCAGTAAGTGAAATAAGGAGCTTGTCTCTCACCTGAAAGACAGGCTCCCTGATGCGGGTGAAATAGCTGCAGTATGTGTCCATGACAGTACAGATGGTATCGATAAAATCAGAGCGACCAAGCCAGGACCCAGACAGCAGCTGGAGGAAATGAGGCTACAGAGAAGATTCGTAGTGAGTTTAATATTTAATATTGTACAAGGTTTCATTAAGATGGTTGCAGGTGCTCAATGGGATGAAAGATCTAAGAATTAGAATTGGAACATTTACCCATTTTCTATAAACATTGACTGCAGCAAACTCTCCCAGAACAGGTACAGCACGGGGTCAGATACACAGTAAAACTCCCTCTATACTGTCCCATCAAACACTCCCAGAGCAAAACAGCACGGGATTAGATACAGAGTAAAGCTCCCTCTACACTGTCCCCATCAAACACTCCCAGGGCAGGTAGAGCTCGGGTTAGATACAGAATAAAGCTCCCTCTACACTGTCACCATCAAACACTTCCAGGACAGATACAGCATGGGTTAGATACAGAGTAAAGCTCCCTGCACACTGTCTCATCAAACACAGACAGGTCAGGTACAGCACAGGGTTTGATACAAAGTAAAGCTCCCTCCACACTGTCCCCATCAAACACTCCCAGGGTAGGTACAGCACGGGGTTAGATACAGAGTAAAGCCCTCTCTACACTGTCCCCATCAAACACTCCCAGGACAGGTACAGCAGGAGGTTAGATACAGAGTAAAGCTCCCTCTACACTGTCACCATCAAACACTTCCAGGACAGATACAGCATGGGTTAGATACAGAGTAAAGCTCCCTGCACACTGTCTCATCAAACACAGACAGGTCAGGTACAGCACAGGGTTTGATACAAAGTAAAGCTCCCTCCATACTGTCCCCATCAAACACTCCCAGGGTAGGTATAGCACGGGGTTAGATACAGAGTAAAGCTCTCTCTACACTGTCCCCATCAAACACTCCCAGGACAGGTACAGTAGGAGGTTAGATACAGAGTAAAGCTCCCTCCACACTGTCCCCATCAGACATTCCCAGGAAAGGTACAGCACGGGGTTAGATACAGAGTAAAGCTCCCTCTACACTGTCCCCATCAAACATTCCCAGGACAGGTAGAGCTCGGGTTAGATACAGAATAAAGCTCCCTCTATACTGTCACCATCAAACACTTCCAGGACAGATACAGCAAGGGTTAGATACAGAGTAAAGCTCCCTGCACACTGTCCCATCAAACACAGACAGGTCAGGTACAGCATGCAGTTAGATACAGAGTGAAGCTCCCTCCACACTGTCCACATCAAACACTCCCAGTGCAAAACAGCACAGGGTTAGATATAGAATAAAGCTCCCTCTACACTGTCCCTATCAAACACACCCAGGGCATGTGCAGCACAGGGTCAGATACACAACACTCCCAGGGTAGGTACAGCATGGGGTTAGATACAGAGTTAAGCTCCCTCTACACTGTCCCCATTAAACACTCCCCGGGCAGGTACAGCATGCGGTTAGATACAGAGTAAAGCTCTCTCTTTACTGTCCCCATCAAACACACCCAGGACAGGTACAGCACGGGGTTAGATAGAAAGTAAAGCTCCCTCCACACTGTCCCATTCAAACACTCTCAAGGCAGGTACAGCACAGGGTTAGATATAGAATAAAGCTCCCTCAAAACTGCCCCTATCAAGCACACCCAGGGCATGTGCAGCACGGGGTCAGATCCACAGTAAAACTCCCTCTATACCGTCCCATCAAACACTCCCAGGGCAAAACAGCACAGGATTAGATATAGAGTAAAGCTCTTTCTACACTGTCCCCATCAAAGACTCCCAGGACAGGTACAGCATGGGGTTAAATACAGAGTAAAGCTCCCTCTACATTGTCCACATCAAACACTTGCAGGACAAGTAAGCACGGGGTTAAATACAGAGTAAAGCTCCCCACACTGTCCACATCAAACTCTTGCCAGGACCAGTAATCACGGGGTTAGATACGGAGATACAGAGTAACGCTCCCTCTACACTGTCCCTATCAAACATTCCCAGGACAGGTACAGCATGGGGTTAGATCAAGAGTATAGCACCTATTACACTCTCTCCATGAAACACTCCCAGGACTGGTACAGCACAGGTTTAGACACAGGGTAAAGCTCCCTCCACACTGTCCCCCTCGAACACTCCCAGGACAGGTACAGCACAGGTTTAGACACAGGGTAAAGCTCCCTCCACACTGTCCCCATCGAACACTCTCGGGACAGGTACAGCATGGGGCTAGATACAGAGTAAAGCTCCCTCTACACTGTCCCCCTCAAACACTCCCAGGACAGGTTCTGCGCGGGGTTAGATATAAAGTAATGCTCCCTTTACACTGTCCCATCGAACGCTCCCAGGGCAGGTACAGCATGGGGTTAGATACAGAGTAATGCTCCCTCTACACTGTCCCCATCAAACACTCACAGGTCAGGTACAGCATAGGGTTAGATGCAGAGTGAAGCTCTGTCCACATTGTCCCCAACAAACACACCCAGGACGGGTACAGCATGCGGTTAGATAGAGATTAAAGCACCTATTGCACTCTCTCCATGAAACACTCCTGGGACTGGTACAGCACAGGTTTAGATACAGGGTAAAGCTCCCTCTACACTGTCCCCATCAAACACTCCCAGGGCAAATGAGCACGGGGTTAGATACAGAGTAAAGCTCCCACTGCACTGTCCCTATCAAACTCTCCCAGGGCAGGTACAGCATGGGGCTAGATATAGAGTAAAGCTCCCTCTATACTGTCCGCATCAAACACACCCAGGACAAGTACAGCACGGGGTTAGATACAGATTAAAGCTTCCTTTACACTGTCACATCAAACACTCCCAGGGCAGTTATAGCACGGGGTTAGATACAGAGTAAAGCCCTCTCTACACTGTCCTCATCAAACACACCCAGGACAGGTACAGCATGGGATTAGATAGAGAGTATAGCTCGCTCTACACTGTCCACATCAAACACTCCCAGAGCAGGTGCAGCATGGGGTTAGATATAGAGTAAAGCTCCCTCTACACCCTCTCCATCAAACATTCCCAGGACAAGTACAGCATGTGGTTCGATACAGAGTAATGCTCCCTCTTTACTGTACCCATCAAACACATCCAGAGCAGGTACAGCACGGGGTTTGATACAGAGTTAAGCTCCCTCTACACTGACCCATGAAACACTCCCAGGGCAGGTACAGCATGCAGTTAGATACAGAGTAATGCTCCCTCTTTACTATACCCATCAAACACACCCAGAGCAGGTAAAGATATAGAGTAAAGCTCCCTCTACACTGTCCCCATCAAACTTGTCCCAGGACAAGTACAGCACGGGTTTAGATATAGAGTGAAGCTCCCTCTATACTGTCCCCATCAAACATACCCATGGCAGGTACAGCATGGGGTTAGATACAGGGAAAAGCTCCCTCTACGCTGTACCCATCAAACACGCCCAGGACAGGTACAGCACAGGGTTAGATGCAGAGTAAAGTACCCACCAGGTTGCACTAATAATGTACCTTAACACCAATCTCAGGAGAGCATTTCCTCCACCCTTGGTACATTAGTTCCTACAGCATCAATTATTTCGGCCTCAACGAGAATCAGTTTTGTGCCATTGATGGAATGATTTCCCATCAGGCACTCGACTGAGTTGGTCGTGAATGCATCTCCTGACAGACCCAGACAGTGGTTAGACAATGGGAGATGTTTGTCATGAATGGTCAGAGTGGAAGAACCAATGGTGTGATAAAACAGCCTTCCCCACAGTCTCCAGGGTTGGATACTAACTCAACAATCGGACAGCAACTTCATTCTGATGCTTTTTAAGCATCATACTCACAGGGGTGTGAGATGAGGGTCATTATCATGCTTCTTTAGAAATGATTGACAATTCTTAAAAATTTATTCTCATGATGTGGGTTTCACTAGCAAAGTGGGCATTTATTGCCCAAACCTAGTTGTCAAGTTTGATACAAGTGAAAGGCTCACCAGGCCCTTCAGTTAAGATTGGTGTGGGACTGGGGCCACGCATTGGGTAAGAATGGCAAGTTTCCTTCCCTAAAGGATATCAGTAAACCAGCTGGTTTTTACATCACACTGGCTTGGTCACTTTTATTGATGTCAACCTTTCAAACTGAATTCAAGTTCTCAAATTACTATGGTGGGATTTGAACACAGTTCTCTGGATTATTAATCCAGGCCTCCAGATTATTAATCCTGTGATATAAGCATTATTATACTGTACCCAGTAATTAGACACTGGCCTTTCAGCTCTAGGGAGCACACCAATCCTCCCCACTATCTGTCCTCCCCACTATCTGTATGGTCCAGTACCTGTAATTCTGTAAGCATCTCATCTATTAGCAGTCTGCAGCCTTTCTTCATAGCTCGGTCCACTGCTATGTCAATGGAGTGAGGCAATTTGCTGCAGCAGTCGCCATGGGAACCCTGGCCGCACTGCTGCTGCAGCCACTGGACAGATCTCCTAAAACACAAAGGGGATGGTGTCACTTAATGTTGTAGCACCTGTCCAAGTAGAAAGAGATTGTCCCTATTCCTCCTGACATAGAGCAACAGTTCCTGTTCTGCTCAAGTTTCTGACTTTCATGTGTGAACATTAACAGAGTCAGTTAGTCATTGAGCCAACACGCTGGTTCTTCACTTGATGATGTGTAATCTAAGCAAATCAACTGGTGTTTGCAGCACTAAATGGGCAGGGTTTCTCCTTCCCCTAATATCCTCATACCCTGGCTGGGTAATCTAGAACACGGGGTCACAGTCCCAGGATAAAGGGTTGGCCATTTTAGATTCAGATGAGGAGAAATTTCTTCACTCAGAGACCATAAGACCATGAGACGTAGGAGCAGAAGGAGGCCATTCAGCCCATCGAGTCTGCTCCACCATTTGATGAGATCATGGCTGATCTGATAATCCTCAACTCCACTTTCTTGTCTTTTCCCCATAACCCTTGATTCCCTTACTGATTAAAAAATCTATCTAAGCCTTGAATATACTTAACGAACCAACCTCTACAGCCCTCTGCGGTAAAGAATTCCACAGATTGACTACCCTCTGAGAGAAGAAATTCCTCCTCATCTCTGTCTTATATGGGCGCCCCTTACTCTGAGATTATGCCCTTTGGTTCTAGACTCTCCCACAAGGGGAAACATACTCTCAGCATCTGCCCTGTCAAACCCTCTAAGAATCTTATGTGTTCCAATAAGGTCATTTCTCATTCTTCTAAACTCAAATGAGTACAGGTCCAACCTACTCAGCCTCTCCTCATAAGAAAATCCCTCCATACTCGGGATCAACCGAGTGAACCTTCTCTGGGCTGCCTCCAATGCCAGTTTATCTTTCCTTAGATAAGGGGACCAAAACTGTTCACATTATTCTAGGTGTGGTCTAACTAGTGCCTTGTATCGTTTTAGCAAGACTTCCTTATTTTTATACTCTATTCCCTTTGAAATAAAGGCCAACATTCCATTTACTTTCCCTATTACCTCTGAACTTGAATGCTAGCTTTTTGGGATTCATGCACGAGGACCCCCAAATCCCTCTGTGCTGCAGCTTACTTCAGTCTTTCTCCATTTAAATAATATTCAGCTCCTCTATTCTTCCTGCCAAAGTGCAAAACCTCACATTTTCCCACATTATATTCCATCTGCCAAGTCTTTGCCCACTCACTTAACCTGTCTATATCCCTCTGTAGACTCTTTGTGTCATCCTCACCACTTGCCTTCCCACCTATTTTTGTGTATCCGCAAACTTGGCAATAGTACATTCACTTCCCTCATCCAAGTCATTAATATATATTGTAAATAATTGTGGCCCCAGCACTGATCCCTGTGGCACTCCACAGGTTGCCATCCTGAAAATTTCCCCCTTATCCCAACTCTCTGTCTCCTATTAGTTAGCCAATCCACTATCCATGCTAACATACTACCCCCAACACCATGGGCTCTTAGCTTATTAAGTAGGCTTATGTGCGGTACCTTATTGAACGCCTTTTGCAAGTCCAAATATATTACATCTACTGGTTCCCCTTTATCTATCCTGCTTGTCACCTCCTCAATTCTAATAAATTTGTAATTTGAGAGAAGGGTTGTAAATCTTTGGAATTCTATACCCCAGAGAGCTGTAGATGCTCAGTTGTTGATTATATTCAAGACTGAGGTCAATATATGTTTGGAAACTAAGGGACGTGGGATAGTGTAGGGAAATGAGCTGATGTCGAAGATCAGTCATAGGCAGGCAAAAAGGGCCGAATAGCCTACTTCCTATTTCTTTTGTTCTCATAGCTGCAAATACACTGTACAGCAGTGGTAACTGGGCAGGAGGATCCTCTCCTGCCCCTTTGTTTTTCAACACCCAGCCCCAGGGGGATTAGGTGCTACTGTGGCCCCAATCTACAGTTCCATGGCTAGAGTCCTGATGCTGTGGCCATTCGATCTATGAGGCTTAGTAGCACAATGGGTGGGGCGGGGGGGGGGGTTGGTAAAGCTAGTAATATACATGATTAAGGAAAAAGTACTTGCATTTACACAGAACCTTTCACAACCTTAGGATGTCCCAAAGCACTTTACAGCACTTGAAGAGAGTTAGAGAAGTATTCAAATATAGGAAGTGCAACAGAATTTGCACACAACAAAATCCCACCACCAACAACACTAAACTGAACTGAACTGTTGTCCCAGATTTTGTTCTCGAGAGTGGGGCTTGATCACGTGAGCCACAGCTGACAGGTTTAAACTTTAAAATTTAATATACAAAAGGATCAATCCCTGATGGTTCCAGATCTATTGGGGTAAATTCAGGCAGGGCTGCATTACATAATTGGCCATTCTTCTTGTGTCTGACATGTTAGCTTTTGATGTCCTATTTGGCCACAGTTGCTTTCTGTGCTCAACTCAACACCCGCACACTTGCACTATCCAGCTGGGGTCACTGGGTAGTGACCAGGATTTAGAAACCTGCAGGATTATTCATCCCACCCTTATCTAGGCCTGAAGTTTAATGATAGACCTTACATCATGGAACCTGGCTGAGATCAATGCACTCAGTGGAGCCTGAGGCCTAGGTGTGAAGCCTTCCTAGTTTGTGAGAGTCAGTAACATGCTGGGTAGTGACTTTACCAAGGCAGCCTTGGGTGGGGGTGGGGGAGAAGGGAGGAGTGTCAAATCTAATTTTACCCTCTTGCTGCCTGTGTATTACACATTAACTTGAGTCTCATTGGGCCGTGGCATTTGACTAATGTAATTGCCAAGACAATTTGTGGCTCAGTTGATAGCACTCTCACCTTCAGAGTTCGAGTCCCACTTGAATCCCAGTTGTAAGCACAAACAAAAAAGATCAAGACTGGCACTGTACTGAGCGAGTGCTGCTCTGTTGGAGGTGCTGTGTTTCAGAAGAGACATTAAACTGCCTGCTCAGGTGAATGCAAAAGATCAATGGCACTGCTTTGAAGAAGAGGAGGGGAGTCATCGCCAGTGTCCTGGCCAATGTTTATCCTTCAATCAACATGACAAACAAAAAAAAACAGATTTCCTGGGCACTATTACTTTGCTGTTTGTGGGAGTTTGCTGTGTACAAATCGGTTGCCACATTTCCTTCATTACAAAATGACCACATTTCAAAAAAATACCTCACTGGCTGTAAAGTGCTTAGAAACATCTGGTAGCCATTGTCAGGCTGCATACCTGAATGCTATACAGTTATTGACGGCAGCCAGCAGGTACAGCAGGTAATACTTGGGCTGGGATTCCTTCTGGCGTCCCTTTCCGTAACTGATGACAGCCTCTCGGAATCTATAGAAAGATACATCAGGAACATAAAGTTAAAAATGGAAGAATATTCAGGGAGATTCCCCACCACCTACACCATCCCCACTTATTAAGCAAGCAATTAAGAAGGCAAGTGGTATGTGGCCTTCATCACAAGGGGATTTGAGTACAGGAGTAAAGATGGCTTGATGCAATAGAACCTTGTTGAGACCTCACTTGGAGTATTGTGTACAGTTTTGGTCTCCTTATCTAAGGAAGAATATAGTTTCCATAGAGGGAGCGCAACGGAGATTCACCAGACTGATCCCTGGGATGGCGCGATTGTCCTATTAGGAGAGATTGAGGAAGCTGGGCCTGTATTTTCCAGAGTTTCGAAGTATGAGAAGTGATCTCATTGAAACTTACAATATTCTTACAGGGTGTGACAGGGTAAATGTAGATAGGATGTTTCCCCTGGCTGGTAAGTCTAGAACCAGGGGACACAGCTCAGAATAAGGGGCAGGCTATTTAGGACTGAGATGAGGAGGAATTTCTTCACTCAGAGGTTGGAGAAGGCTCAGTCACTGAGCATGTTCAAGACTGAGATTGATAGATTTCTGTATAATATTGACATCAAGGGATGTAGGGATAGTGGGAAAAATGCGGTAGAGCTAGATGATTGGCCACGATCTGTTTGAATGGCAGAGCTGGTTTGACAGGCCGAATAGTCTACTCCTGCTTATATTTCCTATGTTCCTATGTTAACACGGGCAGCTGCCTATCACTGGCTTAAAAACAGAAAATGCTGGAAATACGCAGCAGGTCTGGCAGTATCTGTGCAGAAGGAAACAGAGTTAACATTTCAGGTCGATGACCTTTTATCCGGAAAATGAAGCCTAGCATTTACCATTACATTACAAAGGCATCATTGAAACGTGTTCAATGTTCCAGCGATTTGAGGCATGCGTTTTGTACTCATTCAGACTGGAGAGAGGTAATTAGACATAGTCCATGAGGGACCATTAGCATCTCTCTCTTTTAGGGAGAGACAATTGGTTATATAGCTTGAGGGGCACCACTTGGCATGGTGTAAGCGAGGAGGCAGGGCCCAAGGCTACCTCAACCAGAGCAGGAATTGAACCTGTGCTGTTGGCATTAATCCTGAACCATGCGTTAGACCAGAGATAAAGTGAGGAAA
Organism: Cetorhinus maximus; assembly: GCF_964194155.1. Classification (NCBI taxonomy): domain Eukaryota; kingdom Metazoa; phylum Chordata; class Chondrichthyes; order Lamniformes; family Cetorhinidae; genus Cetorhinus; species Cetorhinus maximus. The sequence goes on from NC_135884.1 coordinate 88,115,398, forward strand.
ATATTAATAAACGTTCTCTTTTACATTGAAAGTTTCACAAGGTCAGAATTCCTACAGCTCAAGGATGTTCTGGAAAGATAATGAAGAAGCATTTTTAATTACAAGGAATTTTCAGCAGTTGATTCAGTATGTTCCTCTCAATTTCCCATCTACAGGTAAACTGCATTAATAGGAACACTCTGCTCTATGCGATGGGGACTGTATCTGATTCTGAACTTTCAGGTAATTTAAAGTAATTAGCCATTGTCCACAAAGGACCACAGAAGGAGAGAGACATTTGGTGTCGAGCTTGAGGGCCACCACTTCATAAAGCATGAGGCAAAGTAAGGAGGCAGGCCCCCATGAACGACCACAGCCGGAACAGGGATTGACCTCACCCTGTTGGCAGTATTCTGCTCCACACTCCAGCCATCTAAGCCAATGGAGCCCTACACTGAACTCTCATGTTAAACAATTCACTGGGAGTTGTCTGTCGAGGAAGGCAGTGCCTGTTAAACTGATTCTTCAGAACACGCTCTAACTCAGACTTCTGTAAACTGCTGATTAAAACCAGCCCATTGCTCCCGAATGGGTATATGCATCTTTTTTTATTCATTCTTGGGATGTGGGTGTCGCTGGCAAGGGCAACATTTATTGCCCATCCCTAACTGACCTTGAGAAGGTGTGGGTTGTTCTCAGGTGTTATTGATGCAGAGCTCAAGGGTCCAGGACTCAGGCCTGACCTGTATTGTGTTAGCTGACCTCAGGGAACTGTAATTAACATCAGCATTCCTAGGCAAGAGTGAGGGAAATGAGTGAGGTTCACTTGATCGATACCTGAAATGGGTGGGTTGTCTTATGAGGAAAGGCTGGACAGGCTAGGCTTGTATCTGCTGGAATTTAGAAGAGTAAGAGTTGACTTGATTGAAACATATAAGACCCTGAGGGGTCTTGACAGGATGGATGTGAAAAGGATGTTTCCAATTGTGGGATGATTTAGAACTAGGGGTCACCCATTTAAAACAGAGATGAGGAATTTTTCTTCTCAGCCTTTTGGCTAAGATCAAGTGTTGCAGGGGCGACACCATGGTCCTGCCAAGGCAAGGTCGGGATGGAAGGGCGATAACCAATCGCAATCCAAATCCATACCGTGGGTTACCTATCACCGTCCGAGTCACGGTGAACCACAGCGAAGGAGGATCACCTATGGATCGGGGCTTCTTCACCAGGAGGATCCTGTTGAAGGCGTGCGGCTTCCAAGCTCCGGAGATCTTCACCCTGCATGACTCCCGCAAAGGCGGATATTTTGACGTGACGTTCAAGCGGGTGGCAGACTGCGTCCGGCTCCTGAGGGTGTTCGAGGAGAAGAGAGACCTGCCGGAGATGAAGATCCTGACGGCGGAGCCGCACTTTTCTCTGCCGTTGCAACGGGAACGTGTGGTGATGGTGCATGTGTACAACCCCTTCGTCCCTGTCGCCGACGTGGTCACCTTCCTCACCAGGTACTTCGATAAGGTGGGGAGCGGCACCGAGATTCGAGACGACTTGGGGATCTGGACAGGCAAACGCCTGTTTAAGGTCACGCTAAAGACCGATGGTAAGGGAGCCATTTTCCACCCTCCCTCCAGTTTCACTATCGGGGGAAACCGTGGCTACCTGGTCTACGCTGGGCAACCCAAGCATTGTCGCTCATGCGGCAAGGCTGGTCATGTGGCGGCCAACTGCAGCGCCTCCCTCTGCAAGATCTGCAAACAGGAAGGGCACCAGACAAAAGACTGCAAACAGGCCAAGTGCTGCAACCTGTGTGGCGAGGCTAGTCACCTCTACAGGACCTGCCCCAAACGCTGCCGTACTTACGCACAGGCAGCCAAAGCCGACCAGGGGGAAGCAGAAGAAATGTTTCGTGTCACTCCAACCACTAAGGCCCCCAGGGAGCTCAACGGGACAAAGGAGGACACAGAGAGAGACAAGGTGGAGAAAGAGATCGAGGCAACAGAGAGCCAATCAACAGCACTACCCCCTGAACCTCCCAGTCCTCAGGACGGCGAATCAATGGAGGAGGAGGCAGCAGTGGAAAAGCAGCAGGGGGAGTGGCGGACGGTGAAGAACAAGAAAAGTAAGAGGGAGCGAAGAAGAAGCAAAGGCGTTTCCCAGAGAAGCGGCAAGAGGCGTCTCCCATCCGACACGGATGACAAGGGCAGCAGCTCTTCGGATGATGAAGTGCCAGAGCGGCACCGACAGAAGAGGCGGCAAAGCTCCAGGGCGTTGGAGGACGAGACACCCGAGCTCCAGAAAATTGGAGACAACAAGGAGACCAGCGCACCCCAACTTTGCCTGCAACCTGAGGAGGCCAGTGCACCACAGCCCCTGGAATCTGGGAGCAGTGAGGCAATCATCGCACCCCAGCTCCAGGAAGCCGGGAACAGCAACACCCCAGAGGTGGTGAGTTTTGGAGAAGCTTCTCCAGCAAAGGTCATCTCAAAACCCACTCTCTACGTGAACCTCCAGATGCCACCGGAGCAGAACACGGCCAAGGAGATCTACCTCAGCCCATCCAAAGTGAAGGAATTTGAGCTCACTACGGGTATGAAGGAGCAGACTAAAGGTCTGGGACTCTCAGAGACAGTGGGTTTGGTAGGAGAATAAATGCTTTAAAATGGGTTTAAAGATTGTATCCATAAATGTGCGTAGCATTAAATCTACTACGCGATGTGTTGCGACCTTGGACTACCTAGCCAAGGTCAAAGCTGACCTGTTGTTTCTGCAGGAGTGTGCGATACCGCACCTCAGCTCCTACAGGCAATGGTCACGATGGTGGTCCCATGGGCCATCGATCTGGTCGGGCGGAAACGACTCTCGTTCCTCCGGCCTGGGTATTCTGCTGCGGGGAGGCAACTTCACCGTCTCCGAGGTCAAGGAGGTGGTGGGCGGGCGACTCCTCTTGGCAGACGTAATGTACAAGAACGCTCCACTCCGGTTAATTAACGTGTATGGCCCGGCACAAGGGGCTGAGCGGCTGGAGGTTTTTCAGCAGCTCCCACTGCTGCTGGCGACCTCCAGGCCGGTCATTCTGGGCGGGGACTTCAACTGCATCATCGATGCGGCTGGACGATCCGGCAGGGCCGGAAGCAGATTGGACGCTACGTCCAGATCCCTGATGGAAACAGTTAAGGATGCCAAGCTGCACGACGTCTTCAGCAACCCTGCAGACGGAGCGCAGCGTAGATACACCTGGTCGCGGCCAGACGGGTCCATTCGTTCCAGGATAGACTTCCTGTTTGTGTCCCGTGCATTCACAGTCAGATCCACCGAGGTCAAGCCGGTGTTCTTCTCTGACCACTGCCTCCTACTGGCGGACTGCCACTTGGAGAAGGACCTGAGGGTGGGCAGGGGGGCATGGAAGCTAAATGTGCAACTGCTGACCCCAGAGAACATTGAGGAGCTCAAGAGGGATTACAAAGGTTGGAGAACCGTGAAACCCCTCTTTGAGTCCCTGACACACTGGTGGGAAGCGATCAAGGGAAGCATCAAGAGGTTTTTCATCCTCAAAGGCACCCAGAAAGCTAGAAAGGAACAGAGGGAAATGTCCCGACTCCAGAAAAAGATGCAGAATCTGCTCCGGCTGCAGTCGATGGGGGTCGATGTCAAGGAGGAGCTCCAAGAGGTGAAGGGCCAGCAAGCCTCGCACTTTGCCTCGGAGGCCTCCAAGATCATCTTCCGTTCCAGAGTCCGCTCCGTGGAGCAGGATGAGACGTGCTCACGTTTCTTCTTCCAAAAGGTACACAGAGAGCGCTCTGTGATCAGCAGCCTGAAGGAAGAAGACGGCTCAGTAAAGTCATCACGGTCCGACATTCTGAGGATCAGCAAATCCTTTTATGCCGGATTGTATGACGTGAAGCCCACGGACAGCACGGCCTCCCAGTCCTTCCTGTCCTCTATCACGGAGGTCTTAGACCACAGTACGCGGGAGAGCCTGGACAAACCGCTAACTCCTGATGAACTGACTAAGGCCCTCGAGTCCTTCGAGAAGAGTAAAACCCCCGGAAGCGACGGCTTGCCGGCGGAGTTGTATTCGGCTCTGTGGGACTTGATCGGCCCGGACCTGCTAGGAGCGTACGAGAGTATGCTCCTGGCCGGTAGTATGTCAGAATCCATGAGGAAAGGCATCATCACCCTCATCTACAAGCACAAGGGGGAAAGGGAGGAAATTAGAAATTGGCGACCCATTTCACTGTTGAATGTGGACTATAAGATTCTGTCCAAGGTCATCGCCAACCGGGTCAAATCCGCTCTGGAATTGGTGATTCACCCTGACCAGACCTGCTCTGTGCCAGGCAGGAAGATCTCTGACAGCCTGGCGCTGCTCAGGGATACGATTGCCTATGTACAGGACAGGGGTGTGGATACCTGCCTCATCAGCTTGGATCAGGAGAAGGCCTTTGACAGAATATCGCACACCTACATGGGGGATGTGCTCTCCAAAATGGGCTTTGGGGAGGGAATTCGAAATTGGATCCAACTGCTCTACACTAACATCAGTAGCGCAGTCTCAATCAATGGGTGGGAAACAGATAGCTTTCCGATTAAATCTGGAGTCAGGCAGGGCTGTCCTCTCTCGCCTGTCCTTTTCGTGTGTTGCATAGAACCCTTTGCCGAGTCCATCAGGAAGGATCCGGGCATAAGAGGAGTGACGATCCCAGGCAGTGGAGGCACTCAGGTAAAAGCCTCCCTGTACATGGACGACGTCGCCGTCTTCTGCTCGGATCCGCTGTCGGTGCGCAGACTGATGCACATCTGCGACCAGTTCGAACTGGCCTCGGGAGCCAAGGTAAATCGTGGGAAGAGCGAGGCCATGTTCTTTGGGAACTGGGCTGACCGATCCTTTGTCCCCTTCACTGTCAGGGCTGACGGCCTGAAGGTGCTGGGGATATGGTTCGGAGGGACCGGGGCATGCGTTAGAAACTGGAAGGAGCGAGTGGCTATGGTGAAAAGGAAACTGGGCATGTGGGAGCGACGCTCCCTCTCCATTGCGGGTAAGAACCTGGTCATCAGGTGTGAGGTACTCTCGCTGTTGCTGTACGTGGCGCAGGTCTGGCCCATTCCAGACTCCTGCGCGATGGCGATCACTCGAGCCATCTTCCGCTTTATCTGGAGGTCGAAAATGGATCGTGTCCGCAGGGACGCGATGTACAAGCGTCTAGATAAAGGGGGAAAAAACGTGCCCAACATCGCCCTCATACTGATGGCCACCTTTGTGTGCGGCTGCATCAAGCGGTGCGTAGACCCTCAGTACGCAAACACCAAGTGTCACTACGTGCTGAGGTTCTACCTGTCCCCGGTGTTGCGAAGGATGGGTCTGGCCACGCTGCCGTGGAACGCTCCAAGTAGTTGGACCGTGCCGTACCACCTGTCCCTGGTGGAAAAATTTATGCAGAAAAACACCTTTGACCACAAGTCCATCAGGCAGTGGTCAGCACGTAACGTCCTAGAGGCCCTGAGGGAAAAGGAGAGGGTGGACCCTGTGGGATGGTTCCCCGAGCAGACTGTCAAAGTCATTTGGCAGAATGCCTCATCGCCAGAACTTTCCAACAAGCACCAAGACGTAGCTTGGCTGGTGGTGAGAAAGGCCCTCCCCGTCAGATCCTTCCTACACGCCAGGAGGCTCACCCCCTCTGCACGTTGCCCTCGAGGTGGCTGTGGTGGGGAAGAGACCGTTGTTCACCTCCTTGTGGATTGTGCCTTTGCAAAGAAAGTCTGGAGAGAGATGCAGTGGTTGCTGTCGAGGTTCATCCCGAGCAGTTCTGTGACACAGGACTCTGTGCTCTACGGGCTGTTCCCAGGGACACACACCGAGACAAACATCAACTGCAGCTGGAGGATCATCAACTCGGTGAAAGACGCGCTTTGGTCTGCCCGAAACTTGTTGGTCTTCCAGCACAAAGAGTTGTCCCCGACCGATTGTTGCGGACTGGCACAATCCAAAGTCCAGGACTACGTGCTGAGGGACACACTAAAGCTTGGGGCAGCAGCCGCAAAGGCGCAATGGGGAAGGGTCGCTGTCTAAGACCTTTCTACCACAGCGCACCGAGAGACTGGGAACTGTTTAGAGCCCCTCGGGCTGTACAGATCAAAATGAAAGGCTGTAAATGATTGTAATATTGTTTGTACTGATGCACCTGGTGATACATTTTGTAAAAGTTTAACCTGGATTGTACCCTTGCAATGTTGTTTTTGAAATGGTTTGGAATGTGATTGAAGATATTTTATGAATAAAGTATATTTTTACAAAAAAAAAATGAGGAATTTTTCTTCTCTCAGAGGGTTGAGAGACTTTGGAATTTTCTTCCTCAAAAGGTGGTTGAGGCAGAGTATTCAAATATCTTTTAAGGCAGAGGTAGATAGATTCTTGATAAGCAAGGGATGAAAGGTTATCGGGGGTTGGTGGGAATGTGGGGTTGAGGTTACAAACAGATCAGCCATGATCGTATTGAATGGAGGAGCAGGCTCAAGGGGCCTACTCCTACTCCAAATTCATATGTTTGTATGTATCAACCTGACTCCTGTTCTTGGTCGCTATCGAGCATGTGTACACGTGTGTGTGCGTGCACGTTTGTGTGTGTGCATGCACATGTGTGTGCGTGCATGTGTGCGTGGGCATGTCTCAGTGGGCATGAACGAGCATTCAATGATGATAGTTGAGAAGCCCCCCCTCCCCCAATCTCATGGTTGAATACCCTGCCATCAGTCCCGTCGACTTGTGGAGCCGTATCCTGGCAAAGTGTCAGAACCTTAAGTAAAGCGGGTGGTTTGTATAGGCTGGGTAAAATATTTTTAAAAACCCAGATAATCTGCAGATTTTAATTATTCACCAAGTCTGTTCAACAAATTGTGATGAGTAGGAGCTGCATATGATGCTCAGCAGTGGGGATTCAAATTTAAGATATTGGGGAAACAAACTTCCACAGTATTCCTCCTTTTCTGAAGATCTATGGAGACCCGGGAAAAACAGTGTTAATGCCTGTGGGGGGACAGAGAGTTTCACAGGCATTCAGCCCCATGAATGTTAAGAAATGTCATGTGGTGTATCTTTGGATCAGTAATACTTCTATGTGATGTGATACCAAAATAGTTTGGCTCATGGGTGAGCCACAAAATCTGGCTCCATAGCAGTGGTAGTTTTGGTACTACTGGAGCTGGTTGACGTGAAAAATGGAGAGGGGCTCACTTCTGATGTGACCCGTGGCGATCACTAAGTTGCTGATAGTGATGGTGCGGGTATTATATGCTTTTGCTGGCAAGATGCAGAGTAGGCAGATCAGTGTCTAACTCTGATTTTATGCATAACCTGACCTCTCTGCTCCAGTTAACACCATCCCATAAATAGGTGCAGCTGAACATGACCCCTACCCTCCACCCACACTGCTGAAAGACATCACCATCCAACTTTCAGGTTAGTTGAGTTTGACTGTCTACTCTCTCTTGCAGAATTAATGGGAGTGCTGGGTTATTAGAAGATTTGTGAAAACTTGGTTAAGTCAACAGGGAGTGGGTGATGTGCCTGGTATAGTTGAATAGCTGGCAGTATGTGTAAGCTCTGAGATCCAAGTGTTCAGCTTCCAGCGGTGCTAAATGCGTGAGGGTCTGTGAAGCATATATGAAATTTGACTTGTAGTTGTGATAGATTGTTGGTAGGTGAGGGAAGGAGGTGAGGTAAATAAAGCAATGGGTGAGGCCAGTGGTGCAGTTGGTAGGACATGGCATGAAAAGGGACATTCACTGACCTTGACCACTCATGCAAGGCCTTCTTGCGGCACTGCATCTAAGTCCTCAGTGTCAGACTGGTGGCATTGATCACCATGGCCACTTGCTCCGCCTGCCTTCTCAGCACCTGTCTCAGGGGCCCCCTGGCCCCCTGAGGGAAGAGAATCTCTCTCCTCTGGTCCACCTCCTGCACTAACAACTCCTGCGCAGCATCCGAAAAGCTGGGGGGTATGTCCTCTTGCCTGAAGCATCATTTTGGGTCCTTCCTGAAGGTTTTCAAATGTTTTCCCAACAGCTCAGGCCCCTGCTGCAACCAGAATGCACCTGGCCTTTCAGAGACGCAGTCTGGCTTAAGTGATGCTAGCCTGGCACAAACTTGGGCCCCCAGCTGAGACGTGCTGCTTTCAGCAGTGGATTCAGCTGCATGCCACAGTCACACAAATAAACAAATTTGTGTGAATGTTTTGCCAAAAAATTCCTGAAAGTACAAAATAAATAAATCAAAGTTGCTAGGATAAACTTGGATGGGGATTCTCTTGGTCTCCAGCTGTAGTGGAGGTAGTTCGACAGATAACCTGGAAAGATGCTGTCAATGGCTGTCTTTACCAGGCTTTCCATTGAAGCAATGATGGAAATTGGGAGAACCCCAACAGATTTAAGAAACTGGCCATTGATGGACACTGAACCAATTTGGTGAGGTTGGCTATTTGAGCTGCTCAGCATCCCTTTCAAACACCCCTTCAACTTTTTGTTTGTCCAAAAGTCTATCTTTTGGATAGACTTGGGTTGTTTTCTTTGGAGCAGAGAAGACTGAGGGGTGACCTGATCGAGGTGTACAAGATTATGAGAGGCATGGACAGGGTGGATAGGGAGCAGCTGTTCCCCTTAGTTGAAGGGTCAGTCACGAGGGGACATAAGTTCAAGGTGAGGGGCAGGAGGTTTAGGGGGGATGTGAGGAAAAGCTTTTTTACCCAGAGGGTGGTGACGGTCTGGAATGCGCTGCCTGGGAGGGTGGTGGAGGCGGGTTGCCTCACATCCTTTAAAAAGTACCTGGATGAGCACTTGGCACGTCATAACATTCAAGGCTATGGGCCAAGTGCTCGTAAATGGGATTAGGTAGGTAGGTCAGGTGTTTCTCACGTGTCAGTGCAGACTCGATGGGCCAAAGGGCCTCTTCTGCACTGATTCTGTGATTCTGTGATTCTTGCTTGTCTGGTTCAGTTCAAAACACAAAATTATTCATTGTCAACAGATTTATCTGTTGGTTTGGGAAATTGTGACACACGTAACAGTTCCTCGCAAATAAATGGCATCATTCTACGGTCACAATACAAGCTGTGAGCCGTGCAGCAAGTATAAACTTACACCATTTCCTATATTAATTGGTTACCTGTACAAGAAAGATTCCAGTTCCTGTAGGGCCATTGCCACCATTTGGTCCCTGAGAGAGTCACTGATCACCATCGCCACCTGGACATTCTCTTCCAACATCTGGATGGAAAAGGGCAAAGTTTGAAGGTCAAAGCAACTGCGCACAAAACACAACACAATGTAAAACTTAACTTCTGTCAGGAAATGTGTATTTGGTCCCATTGCCTGTTCATCGTCTTTAAAATTCCAGTTATTATTCCTTTAACTATTGATTTAGGTATGCAAAAACTATTGGAAATGCACTATCAAGTTTGTTTTCTTACTGGTCAGTTTATACACTGCAACCTATAACATCCACCTAATAGCTCAGTGTCAGTGTGTATCACAGATTGAGGTAATGACCCACACTAATTAGGTAGTCACCATCTCTATTCTAAATTCATCCTTGGTGTGGGGAATGCAAGGGAAGACACCAGCCCCTCCAATCTCCCCAGAGGGGTGTCCTCCCTGACCCGCGGCCCCTTAATTCTTTTACGTTTGGAACTTAACTTGCTGTAGGTGCCGGGTCTTGTGCGTACCTTAGCAGTGCTCACTTCCCCCAGTGGCACTGCCTGAGGCTGCTGGCCCTCTGATTGGGCCGGAGGCATCAGGAGCCTGCCCACTGTCCCGAATCAGATGGCGGGCTCATAGGTGGCTAATTAGGAGGCTGGCTGTGGTAAAATTACCAAGGAGGTCCTGCTGCTGCCAAGTGTGGACTCGGGACCCACTTTTTACCTTGACATCGGAGTTACGACCCCCGGAGGCAGATTTCAGGCCCGTGTGGCTGCCACAGTTGGTATCAATGTCCCTGGGTTAAGGGTGGGAGAAAATATCAGTTCGGCTCCTCATCCCAGTCCAGTAATCCAGAACTGTGTGTGGATCTTTGGTGAGGTTAGGGCAGGTTCAACTGCACTGCCCAACATGGTGAAATAGCCTATCCTCACCATCAACCCCACCCATGGGTGCAGGAGGGTACCTGATACTAATAGGACTCGGGCACAGGTGAGAAAAATAGAAAAGAAAGAAAAGAATTTTCACAACCTCATGATGTCCCAAAACACTTTACAGCAAATAAAGTATTTCTGAAGTGTAGTCACTGTTATAATACAGGAAACGCAGCAGCCAATTTGTGCAAAGCAAGTTCCACCATCAGCAATGTGATGATCCCCGATAACCTTATTTAGTGATGTAGGTTGAGAGATAAATATTAGTGAGGGCACCAGGGATAACTCCCCTGCTCTTCTTTAAGTTAGTGCCATGGGATCTTTTTTACATTCACTTGAGAGGGCAAGCAGAACCTTGACTGAATGTCTCATCTAAAAGAGGGCACCTCCAACAGTGCAGCACTCCCTCAGTACTAGCCTGGATTATATGATCAAGTTTCTGAAGTGGCATTTAAACCACAAGCTTCTGACTGAGGGGTGATAGAGCTACTACTGAGCCACAGACACACAGCTTCAGTGCTCCCAGATTAAGAGGAAAAATTGGTACCTTGATCTTAAATTATCAGGGCTGGAGGACCATGGCCTCTGATGAGTCTGATGTATTTCAATATGATTAGCTATGCTAGCAACCTGTGTGCAAAGGGCTCATTAAAGATTCAGGTTTTATTTCAGTTAGAGGGCCTCACCATGGCAACAAACGAGCCTTTGGGAGGCCTGGGGAAGGAGGGAGAATCTTGTTCTTCAATGCCCTTCTGCAGAAAATAGGGTCACCCTTCCTTGTTACTGTTTTTTTTAAATCAAGAAGACATGGGGCCATCTATGTATCAAAGAAAACAGAAAATGTCATGAATAGCAGCAGTCTTTAACTGGCTGCTGGCCCCCAATGCCTCGTGATACTCCCAGCACATCCTGCTCCAGTACTGTCCATGACATTGAACAATCTAAACGCACTGAGTTCTCCTTATAGTGCTGGCCTTTCACTGACCTGGGTCACAATCACCGGCAGGCTGGAGTGGCAGTAACCCTCATGGTCAGACTCAGGTTCCTCCTCCCTGTGCCAATCGTTCACCTCAGCTTCCAATGCTTTCTGCATCCAGTCCGACACAGCCAGCTAGAATGAAGAAATAATGAAAAATCAAGGGCCTTATTCATTTTAAATAAATTTTATTCTGCTGACAATTCTGGCTTTTTCTCTCCGAATTTAAGCAGCCACTCTGAGTAACACTCTACCTCCAACAGACAGGGGTAGAACTGGGAGAGCCTGTCACTTTGCTGTCTTGGAAATAAACATGTTTTAGGGTACAGGCTAGCTTCAGACTCATTCTTCCTCAACATAGAATTATTGGAACTAACACCCTCTCCTCCTCTCTGTTATAAATTGTTGCTCATTCACTGAGTAAAGGAGGAATCTGGAGCCAGTCTTTCCTCAACACAGGGTTATTCACAGAACACAGGCCCCCTTTTCTTCCCTTTCCCCTTCCCCTCCCCCAAGGTGGAAACCTGTTCTTATATACTTAAGAATAATGCCCTAGCCTTTCCCCAATTGGTAAAGGCTGCTCTTACTTACAACTAGAGCATGCACTTCATTGTGACAGGATTGCAACGTTAACACTCTCTCCTTTCTCCTCCTTCCCCTCTCTCCTCAGCCCTCTCCTCCCCCCTCCTGCTCCTGGTTACTGTTTGCTGTCAGTAATAAACAGAGGTCTGATTTCTGGCAGGAGCCTAACAGGATGACAATCCAGGTAATTCTGTTTTTGTTTTGGATTTCCAGCATCCGCAGTAGTTTTTTGTTTTTATCTCCGCCAATGCTGCCAGACCTGCTGAGTTTTTCCAGGTAATTCTGTTTTTGTTTTTGACAGTCTCCCCTTTTCACCACCGTGTAACAGTAGCAAGAGACCAGTGGGTTCCACAAAGAGATAGCCAGCTACTCCTTAAAGGGGCTTGGCCGCATGCTGAGGTGAGTTAGTGGGCATCAGCATTTTGTGAAATAACCCTAAACTGGGTGGTCTCTCAGGCTCTAAGGAAATTGTTGTTTTCTGCCAATACTCTCCCTTCCTCCCCTACTGTTGCTGGTTTCTGGCTCTGAGGGAGGTCCCAGTACTTCACCCATCCTTCGTATGTACAGTTTGGTTTGTATTTATTGAATTTATTGAATAAATTCTGGGAATTTTACCAGATTTATTTCATGTTAATAATCTGAGTGGAATAATGTATCTTTTCAAATATTTTATACAGAGTCTCCATCGAAGGCACCAATGAGTAGATATCAGCAAGGTCACTGATTTGTAGTTTTCATGGAAAAACAGATTATATCGTGGAATATGATTCCCTGGAAAAAATTCATGCCATTCATGCAGAATTTGATTTATTCATTCCCGGTGAATGTTCATCTGTATTCTCTACAGAATCTACAGTCTTGTACATGTCCAGCAGAATTTTGCAAGATTTCAGTGTCGCAAAGAGAAAAAAAGAGTTACACCAAACTTCATTCCTAACCTTGCTCAGTACCCACACTCCCTCACAGTGTCCAATCTAGTTCCCACCTGATGTTCGCCTTCATACCCAGTGCGACACCATTATGTGGTTAACTGTAATACCATCCCATGTTTACCAGCATGATGCCGTTGCTTGGTTACCAGTGTGACATTACCCCATAGTTACTGGTAGTTACCAGTGTGACATCACCCCATGGTTACTAGTGGTTACTAGTGTGACATCATCGCCCCATGGTTACCGGTGGTTACCAGTGTGACATCACCCCATAGTTACCAGTGTGATATTATAAAGTGTGATGAAGTGTACATACACTTCCCAAGCTACAGGGCACTAGGACCATAGGAACAGGATAGTTAAAGGAAGAATTTGGGTCTCCAATGCAGTTGTCACAGGTCTCCCTGATTAAACAAACAGCTGGGGAGGTAACTTAAGTAAACCCAGTGTTCTAGATTAGGGGCAACTGTCAGAGACCTTTGTTTGTGAGAAGGTGCAGTTAGGTTGCCATTGTTTGATGAAACTTAAAACGAAAAGTATGCAAAAATGCTGTACTTTGGAGACTCTGGAGGTAATGGTGCATGGGAGGGAAGAGAAGTCATTGCAGATGATTCCTTGGCTATGACTGTATCGATAAGTGTGGAACCAGGTGAAGGCAGTACCACACAGCTGCCCCAAGAAGGAGAGATGTTGGAGAAGGATGGTGAGGTCAACTGTGTCAATGGATGCAGTCAGGTCGCAAAGGATGAGCTGGGATAGTTTTCCACAATAACAGTCCCAGGTTGTAATTTGTGACCTTGATAAGAACTTGTTCAGTGCTGTGGCAGGGGAAGAATCCTAATTGGACTGGATCAAGCACAGAGTTGCAAGAAAGGTGGGCACAGGTTTGGGAGTTGACAAAATATTCAAGGACTTTGAAGAGGAAGGGAAGGTGAGAAATGGGGTGCTAGTATGTAAGGATGGAGTGATTGAGGTTGGTTTTTTTTGAGCAAGTGGGTGATTGTGGCAAATTTGAAAGGGAGGGTGACAGGTACCTGAGGAGAGGGGGGTTTCTTACAATATCGACTAGCACAGGGATCAGAAAAGCAGGCAATATGGTCAGAAGTTTAGTGGGAATCAGATCACAGGGGAAGGAAGTGGTTTCATGGATAAGATAAGCTTGGAGAGTGCATGAGGGGAAATAGAAGAAAAACCCAGAGTAAAATGTGAGCTCTGGGCTAGAGCAAGGGTGAGCATTGGGGGAAATTTTGATGAGCAGACTAGGAGACAGAGGATGTGGCATAGGCAGAACAGATGGTAACACTTTTTGAGGCTGAGGGCGGAGGAGGAAAAGGAAGAGAGGTTTAAGGAAATGGTTGATATTGAAGAAATGAAGTTGGGAGGGAGAGCTACCTTTACATTCCAGGATGATGCTGGAGCAGGGGACAGTTTTGGTAGAGGAGAGCTGGGCCTGATAGTGTTTGATGTGATCTAGTCAGATCCAGCTAAAACAGTTTTTTTGATTGTTTATTTAAGAGATGTGGGCGCAGTTGGCTAGGCCAGCATTTGTGGCCCTTGAGAAGGTGATGGTGAGTTGCTTCCTTGAACTGCTGCAGATTCTGTGGTGTAGGTACACCCACAGTGCTGTTAGGGAGGGAGTTCCAGGATTTTGACCCAGCGACAGTGAAGGCCATTGTCATTTCCAGTGCCTAAGTTGATGCTGGGTGGCCCGTCTGGTTTCATTCCTTATCGACTTGTTAGTGGTTTGATACAACTGAATGGCTTAAGAGTCAACCACATTGCTGTGGGTCTGGAGTCACACATAGGCCAGACCAGGTAAGGAAGACAGATTTCCTTCCCTAAAGGACATTAGTGAACCAGATGGGTTTTTTATGACTTTTAATTCCAGATTTTTATTGGGTTCAAATGGAGATACAGCTGCCCACCTCAAGGGGCACTGGCACCTTGACTGAGCCCTGGGATCGAATCTAGGTCCTCAGAGCATTACCATGGTTATCTGGATTACATGATCACCACTGTGATATCATCCCATGGTTACCATTGGTTATAGTACAATATCATCTCATGGTTAGCGCTGGTTGCCAGCGTATTTAATATGAACTTAACCAGGCAAAACGCAACCAGCAGGAAAATTCTCTTATTGATTCGATATTTATTAGAGATTTAAAAAGAGATTTAGGACAGAGAGCAGAAGACTTATTTTCAGATTGCTTTTGAGGTTGTGGAATGCACCATGGGTAATTGAAGCTGAACCTAGGTCAATATTTAAGAATAGGTTAAAAAATGGCTGAAGGAAAGAAGGATAAAAGAATACAGGAACAAAGCAGGCAAACAGGGTAAGGACTGCTGCTGATATGGAGGATAAACACCAACACGAACAGGGGGGAGCTGAAGGGCCTTTTTTTTTGTTGTAGTTTCTATGTAGTTCTATCAGTGGGATGGCCTCTCCAATATTATACAGCATGTTTTTCCACACAGCTTTTTCTCCATTCCTCTCTTGGAGATACAGTTGCCCACCTCAAGGGGCACTGGCACCTTGACTGGGCCTGTGGGCTATTTGACAATTTCGGCCATCACTGCCCAGACTGACCCTCTGTTCCTTTGAGTGCTACATGCACATGTGCTCCCCAGAGAGGGTCACTGCATGGCAACTAAGATAGGAACTTTTGTTTGTGTCTCCCCTTCACACCCTGAGGTTCTGAGCTCAATGTTGGCGTCTGATGCTTAACTGAGGTGAGGTCAACTTATTTAGCACAGGTTGAGGATTGTACATTGGGCCCGCATAGCTCAGCAACACATGGTGAACCATTATTTGTTTTGTCTTAAAAGTATTTATGTATTTTTTTGCTTAAAGTTCAGGTTTGCACATGGAATCTGACAAATACAAGTTCCAAGTGAGCCCTCCCAAATTTATTTAAAGGTCTCAACTTACCCGGACAGCATTAATATATTTATTCTGCAGCTGCTCCAGTGCATCTTGAGAAATCAGGGGGCCCGGTGAGGCAATGTCAACATCAGGAGAGAGATCAGGGTGAGATACCATTTCTGGGCTGCTAAAGGAAGAAACAAAAGAGGAAAACAGGAAGCAAGGTTGTGATAATACCATTACAGGAAAAACGTCACAAATGATTAACATTCCTAGGCAATTACTGGACGTATTTGCAGTAGTTTCTTCTGAAGTGGGGCTTCCTGTCAATGGTCATTAAGATTCTTTGATGGTGAGAAGGGCGACATGAGGGAGGGAGACAATTTATTCAGGCGTATGGGAGAAAGGATGACTTAAATCATTGAATCTTTCAGCCCAGAAGGAGGCCATTCAGCCCATCATGTTTATGCTCGCTTTTTGAAAGGGCTTCCCAATTAGTCCCGCTTGCCTGCTCTTTCCCTATAGACCTGCAACTTTTTCCTTTTCAAGTATTCCCTTTGGAAAGTTGTTCCTGAATCTGCTTCTACCATCCTTTGTACAGTGCAGAAAATGTGACCATCTCATTCAGGAGCCATGCTCCACTTCAATGAATTAGCATTAAAATAATTCTTGCCTTTAAAAGGTTATGACATCTAAATTTTTGAAGTACTTGACTGTTGTCATGCAGGAGAATGTGGCAACTAAGCATTCTATAATTTAGTCATTCACAGGCCAGTGTTTATTGCCCACCCCCAAATGCCTTTGAGAAGCTAATGGCAAGCCATCTTCTTAAACTGCTGTAGTCTCTCATGCTATTGCTTTTCATACAACTGAATGGCTTGCTAAACCATTTCAGAGGGCAGTTAAAAGTCATCACATTGCTGTGGGTTTGAGCCACATATATGCCAAACTGGGTAAAATCGGCAGATTTCCTTTCCTAAAGGACATTAGTGAACCAGATGGTTTTTTATGACAATTTGGTAGTTACATGGTCACTATTACTGAGACTAACTTTTTATCCCCAATTTATTTAATTAACTGAATCTAAATTCCTCAGCTGCTGTGGTGGGATTTGAAATATCTATCAGATCAATAGTCCTGTCCTCTGGATTCCTAGTCCAGTAACATAGCTGTCTAGAAAAGTACTTCTATGTCTAGTGATGTCGGTTAAGGGAAAAAATGGTCTTCCAGATTCGTCTCAACAGACAGATAGCATTATCACTTAATGGCTCATTCAAAGAATGGCCCCTCTGACAATGCGGCACTCCCTCAGTATTACACTGGAGTGTCAGCCTCAAATATGTGGCAAGGTTGTGATATGTATATGAATGCTTAACCATTTGGCACCAAGAAGACTCATATTGGGGATTCTCATTCTGCTAACTGCTGATTGGAAGACTTATCTGGGGTTTGGAGTTTAGGGGTTTTAGTGGCTCTTCCATTGAAGTTTCAGACAACCAGAAAGACCCATGCAGAAATGAACACTTTCTAACCAGCTGCTAGATGTCAAATGTCTCCTTATTCTCTCAGCCCTGTAGGGACAACATTCCCTCAACATTTTAATCACACTTTCATTGATCCTTGGCAGAATCTGAACGCAAGCTCATGCAGTGCTATCTGGCAATATGCCTACTTGGACCTCCTTTGGCAATTAAAACCCAGCTCCGAGCTTTCTAAATATGAGTTGATGCCAGCTGGACTCAAAGTTGGTTTTGTGTGCTGCAGATCCTGAAAGCAACTACCTGCCATGGGGTGTGGACCAGGGTCAGCTCAAGAATATCCAAGTTTGGCTCATCTTGATTCAGGAAGACCTTGGGCTTCAGTGCACTGAGACATCCAAAACCAGGCACAAAGACTGAGCCTGAGAAGGGAGTGTCTGCAAGAACAATATTTTAGAAAGGATAACACAACTTTACACATCCTGGAAACAGAATGGGGCTTGATAAATAAATCATATTTCTTGTTTAGCTGTCGTCCAAACACTAAACAGTTGGAGCCCTCCTCCCTGGTGATTGCCAGCGACACCGTTTAGCCAAACTAAACAGCACACTGCAAGCCACGTTCCCCATCCATCAGTGGACTTTTCACTGACAGGCTCCGAATGTAAACAACCCTCCACTTCCTCAACGTCTACAGGAGGACTCCAATTCAAACCCACTGAGGGCTGGAAACCCGAGCGTTGGGCCAAACAGTGTCTGTTTCACATGGACAATCCCCCTCAGTGCCCAGGAGTCTCCAATGGTAAAGTACACATGAATAGGTACAGGTGCCGGGAGGCCATTGTGCCTACCAATCCACTGACAGAATGTCTCCTTCTGTGCTGTAACCATTCTATGATTCTAATATTCCCACTGACACAAGTGTTGGATATTGATAAAACCAACCCATTTCAGAGGGCCTACGGAGCCTATTGGAGTGGGCCTGGAGTTACATATAGGTGAGATCAAGGAATAGAATTTTACAACTATCTGATAGCTGTCTTTTCACTGAAATTATCTTATTTCCAAAGTTTATTTTAACTGAATTCAAATTCTCAAACTGGCATGGTGGAAATTGAACTAATCTTTTCTGGATTACTCACCCTGTAGTCTAACCTCTGCATAACCATGTACGGGACTGACACCTTACGTCCCTTCACTGACCTTCATTGATACCAGCAAACTCAGCACAGACCATAAGTGAAATCTAGGCCCAGAATTTGCCACAATTGAGAGGCCCCTGAACATGGGATTTCCTATTTTCATCGAGGTGGGACTTGAATCAGGCCAGGGTTCACACATGAGCGGTTTACAGAGGCAGCCAGCCATTTAAATCAGCAGCCTGCACTGAAGTGGGATTTTGCTAGCCCAGAGTGTGAAACCTGGTTTGTGCAGATTAGACCAGGTAACAGCTGGTCTGAACTTAGTGGATTCATTTGGATAGCCAGGGTACCCCTTTGGAGAGGTAAGGTACCCCTGTGAATATGGTGCTGGGACCATTTGGAAGAGGTAAGGCACCCTTTGGGATTCTTAAAAATAAACATGAGTGTGTGTAAAAAGTGCATAAACTAATTGGAACTGTCAAAACTGTCAAAGCTGTCAGAACAGTCAAAATTCATTGGAACTGCCAAATCTGTAAATGGATCTAACTGGGCTGGGCTTTAAATTTTAAAAAGTCTGGGTTTCAAAAAAAAAATCAGCGCTTGATATTTCATTCTGTCTGTTGACATAAGCCTGTGGGCTACATTATAGGATTTGTGCTGCAATGGCTGTTTGTACAAACCAACAATATCACAGTGGGGTGCCTGTTAAGTGAGCAGTTTGATTCACAGTTCCAACTTGGTATAGAATAGAAATATTTGTTTTCCTAAGAGATTAGTTGTAGGAATCAAATAGTGTTCTTTGTTTAAAATAGTGATGTGGTCAAGACACATAGCTATTTTATGTCAGCATGGCTCCTGAAGTCCATGGTGAAAGCTAGGTGAGTTGGCATGGAGAGGGTAAGAGCAAAAGGTGATGGGTGGGGGGGCATGTGTTGGCACTAAGTTGGCATGGGGCTATAAAGGGCCATGGGGATGTGGGGAGCATCGGGAGTATGAGTTTGGATAGAGGAACATGTGTTGGCATGGGGGTAAGAGGGGACATGGGGGTGGGTGGGGGCATGAGGTGGCATAGATTGGCATGGATGGGGCATGGGGATTGTATGGAGGGCAAGAGGGGTAAAGGGTTAGGGCTGGAGGGCTCTTTTTTGTTTTAATCATTTTAAAAATTAAATTAAAGAGGCAGGCCTTCAGCCCAACTCACTTTGATACCCTGCAGCCTCCACACTCGTTCCCAGGGCGGCAGAGTCAACTTCTCATCCAGCCCGCCTCTCGCCCTGTGCCCCCCCCCACCACCCCAAACAAAAAATCTGACCTACGAGTGGCCATTTTTAAAAATTGGGTTTGCAGAGCTGGGAATTCTCCCCTCTCTGTGCACCTGACCCCGGAGCGAAAATCTGGACCATGGGGTCTGCTTGTGTTTAGCATCAGTCCAAGATTTCAAGCTGCCTATATGCAATCCGTGTGGTATTGGCTGATCTCACACGGGGTGGCAGTAAGGATAACGGGATCAGTCTCAGGGTTCCTGGACTAGCAAAGGGAAAAACAATAGGCCAGGATTCTCAATATTGATCACTATTCAATGACAGCAGCTGTGGTGTCCCTAATGGTTCAATAACTCATTCCCATAGCAGATTGCAAATGTTCCAGTGCAGAAGGTGGCTATTTGGCCAATCACCTGGTGTTTTTCTACATATGTGCCCTAATGTCATTGCACTCTCCTACTCACTCCCTGTTACCATTATCATTCCTTTGTTTTCAAGCATCTATCCAATTCTCTTTCTACAATGCTTTGTGGCAGAAAGTGAAATTCAAAAAGGATGGTTTTCTGACTTTCCATTTAATTATTTTTTAAATTAAGTTCATGGGATGAGAGTATCGTCAGCAAAACCAGCAATTGTTCATCCCTAATTGCCCTGGGGAAGGTGGTGGTGAGTCATCTTCCTAAATGACTGCAGTCCTTTTGGTGTAGGTACACCCACAGTGCTGTTAGGGACAGAGTTCCAGGATTTTGATCCAACAATGATGAAGGATTGGGGATATCAGGGTGATGTGTGACTTGGAGTGGAACTTGCAGTTTTTATTCCATATTGATTTATTGAACAGAATTTAAACTTCTCAGCTGCCATGGTGGGATTTGAACTCATGTCCATGTCCAGACCTCTGGGTTACTAGTTCCGTAACATAAAACTATGCTATTGTACCTTCAATCATAATCATAATTCTGTGTTCTTTTGTTACAATACCAGAGACCAAGAGAAACAGCCCACCACTATCCATAACTCATCATAATCAGGACAACCTCCATCAGCTCAATGTCCTCAACTCTAATGAAAAAGTTTCTCACTTCTCAAGTCACTCTTTATAACTGTAACTCTTCATCCATGGTAACAGCCTAGTGAATGCGTCTTCTTCATGTCCTTCCTATATTGGGGTGCTCCTAACTGCCCAGGACCCTCCAAAGAAGATGTTGTACATGTTCAGCATTCTATCCCTCAAGAGCTGACTTTGAGAAATCGATACTGGCACTTCTGGATTCATTCCTGTTTCCCCAAGTCCTTTGTAACTGTGTTCAATATTGTAGACTCTAGAACTTCACCTACAACTGATATGATACCAAATGGTTTTTAATGTCCTGCCCTACCCCTGACTCCCTTTTTGAAGGGGTTAGAGTGAGTGAGGGAAGGAATGACATCTGCCATTCTCCAATCCTATGGCACAAATATCCTTTCCGAGGATTTTTTTTGGAAAATAATAGCCAAAGCTGATGTCATTTCTTCCATACCTTCCTTCCAAGGTTCTGGGAAGTAACCACCAGGCCACAGCGACTTGTCCATATTAAGCTTCAATCACTTCTTCAGTACCTTCCCTTTTTGAATAATAACCTCCACTCACTGTTTGGCACTCAGCTTGCACATGGGGAATGACCTTTTGGACAAGGCACCATGGAATCATTACATGAGAGTTTACAAGAAATGTATTCAAACTGGGTAAAATTGGCAGTGCCTTTACCACTCCAGGCCATTATCACCCCCTTGTGCTCGACAGGACAGTTGTTATTAGATTCATTTCGTGGACATAGCACACAACCTGGGTACCAATAGAGAGTTGCTACTATAAAGCGTATGGTAAAATTCAACCAGATTAACTGTCAGTCATCTTCAATTAGCAGTCACCTTGAATTAACAACTCTGGGCGCAGTATCTGATTTCTTTCTACCACGTTTGATTGTATTAAAGGCAGACTAATTCTGAGAGACATACAGGAACCAGATATGAGGAACCGGCAGCCACTTAGAGCCAAGAAAGGGGCCAAATCTACAGTAAGATGAAAAGTGAAAGCACTATGGATAACATTCCTGAAATGGCAGTGGGAAGCTACAATGTAGGAGGGGCATCAGAGACATGGTCATGGATACATTGTACAGGATTATACGATATTCAAAGAAATTGACTTCAATAAAACTGGAGTGGAAATCTTTAGACAATGTAAATTGGGTCAAAGCAAAGAAATCCCTCTGCAATGGACGATATTGATCCCAAATTATTAAGCGAGACAAGGAAGATATTTGTGGGGCAGAGAATTATATGAGGAAATAGTGAACACACCCAGAAATCCTGTAGATTGTAAGGCTAATGTGGCACGCTTTTTTAAAAGGGCCACAAAAATAAACAGACAAGTAAAGACCAATTAATCCTATTTCAATATCATGTCAAGAATTAATAATGTCAGGAGCAAATTTGAGTATTATCTTTACAGTAATCTAGTTTGCAGTGGTGAACATGGATTGAGAAGGGAAAGATCCCATCTCACCAAGCTCCCACAGTTTCTTTGAGAAAGTGACATTCTAACTGGATTGAGAGTATCCTGAATACATTATGTACCCCGACTTCCAAAAAAGCTTTGACAAAGTACCATGCAAAGTCTTATTCAATAAATTCAAAATTGTGAGGAATTGAGAGTAAATTCTGAGAATAGACTAGGGATTGGCAAAGTAGGGTATTGGGACCATTTCCGCTTCTAATTTGCATCAATAACTTGGATTCAAGAGCTCAGAGCAAATGTCAAATTTGCAGATGATAGAATCATAGAATGATTACAACTCAGAAGGAGGCCATTTGGCCTGTTGTGTCCCTGCTGGCTCTCTGCAAGAGCAACTCAGTCCCACTCCCCCGCTCTTTCCCCATAGTTCTTCAAATTCTCTCTTCAGGTGCTTATCCAATTCTGCTTTGAAAGCCCCAACTGAATCTACCTCCACCATATCTTCAGGCAGCACACATTCCAGATCTTAAACACTCGCTGCATAAAAGATTTTCCTCATGTTGCCGTTGTTCTTTTTGCCAATCACCTTTAATCAGTGTCATCTGGTTCTTAACCCTTCTTCCTATGGGAACAGTTTCTCTCTATCCACTCTGTTCAGATCCCTCATGATTTTGAACATTTCTACCAAATCTCCTCTCAACCTTCTCTTCTCTGGGGAGAACAAGCCTACCTTCGCCAACCTATCCAAGTAACTGAAGTACCTCATCCCTGGAACCATTCCCATAAACCTCTCCTGCACTCTCTCTCAAGCCTTCACATCCTTCCCAAAGTGCAGTGTCCAGAATTGGACGCATTACTCCAGTTGAGGCCAAATCGGAGTTTTATAAAAGGTTCATCATAACTTCCTTGCTTTTGTGCTCAATGCCTCTGCTTATAAAGCCGAGGATTTTATATTCCTTTTTAACAACTTTCTCAACCTACCCTGCCACTTTCAATGATTTGTGCACATATATATCACCAGATCTCTCTATTTCTGCACTCCTTTTAATTGTGCCCCTTTTTGTATACTGCCTCTTCTCAATCTCCCGACCAAAGTGAATCAGTTCACATGTCTCTGCATTGAATTTAATCTGCCATGGGCTTGCCCATTTCAACAGGTTGAAGTCTATCACTATTCACCTCACAGTTCACAATAGTTTCAAGTTTTGTGTCACCTGCAAATTTTGAAATTGTGACCTGTGCACCCAAGTCTAGGTCATTAAAATACTTTAAGAAAACCAGTGGTCCTAATTCTGATATCAAAATTAAACGAGACAGCAGAAATTGGACAAAAAGTGAAAGGGGCAGAACAGTGCTGGATGAAATGTAATATGAGCAGTGTAAATGAAAGACAGAGAAACAGATGGACTGTTCATCATGAATAGGATTCAAGGAGGAAGCTGAAAGAGACCTAGAAGTCTTAACACTCAGCATGTACAACCAATACGGAGTAGCAATCAGCAAAGCCACAGGATGTCTAATCACATTAGGAAACAACAGAATATAAGTCAGAAAAAGTAATCATCAGATTGCACAGTGCTTTCATTAGCCCATGTCTTGAGTATTGCGTCCAGCTTAGATCACTGAGATGTAAGGCAGCCAAGTACTGGAGGTGATGCCACAAAGCTGCTTCCTAGGGTGGTATTTAATGGAGGCTACGGGGGTCTCCCCACCAGCTGGAGAGCCAGTGAGACCCTCATGCGCCTTCTCTCAGGAAGGCCTGCCACATTAAATGCCAAAAAGGACTTCAGTGGACAGCGGCATACCTTCCCTAGGATCGATGACTCTGGGGGTGGAAATCCCACCCACAAAGAGCTGCTGGCCAATCAGGGGCTGGCAGCTGTGCATTGCAGACAGTGCCAAAGGGAGTGGTGGTTGCTGCCGGTAATGCACCCACCAGAGGCATAGGACCACTGAGGGACCCCAGTCCAAAGGCAGGGTGGGAATCCTGTGGAAGGTGGGGAGAGGGGTCAGCAGCAAAGGCAGCAGGTTGACTCTAGCAGGTCCCCTTCCCAATGCTGGATCTCTTGGTCAGGCACTGACCTGGGTGCCCGCAGGCAAACCCTGTTTACTTTTTGGGCTTCCTGCATGGCCAGTCCCCCATCTGCCACTGGTTGAATACCAGCAGCAGCAGAATGAGGCCCTTAAGTGGGCATTAATTGTCTACTTAAGGGCTTCAATTGGCAGCCAGATAGCCTCCCACCCTGGACTTAATCAGGGCTGAGGCAGGAAGACGATGTGGTCCCCGCCTGGCTAATGAAATGTGGCCCCGCCTCCAAATTTGCCTCACAATCTAGATGCCTGGATTAATAATGCAGACATTTAAATATCCTCTCATACATCCTTGTGAGCACAAATTGGAACATGAGACAATAGCAACAATGCCTTTCACTCCAGGCACGTGGGCCTGCACATGATCCCCCAAACTCAACATTGTCAGAGTGGGGATAAAACAAGTGAGGACTTGATACCTAATCCTCTCAGAAGCCAAGATCCTGAGACAAAGCTGAACAATGTATATGAAAAACCTCCTACATCTCAAAAAATAACCTCTATTTAAAATATTACCACCCTGTCATTTTAATAACTCAGGTAGATCTTTCCAAAACCCCTTTTAGATCTTAACTCCCTGCAGCCAACAATACTGTCATGATAATAGTTGATTGTGGTAATGGACTCCAGTACTAGATACAATACAGTATCTGTACTTGATATGGGGTCACCTCACCTGGGGATTGAAGATCAGATAGCACACGTTGGAACCTGTCTTGATAGAATTCAATTACTGAAGATATGTGTTCATGTTAGGAAAGTGTGTTATCAGTAAAGTTAGCTCAGCTACAATGTCGACAGCCTTTGTGCATTATTGAAACAAAAAACAAGACATGGTGTCAGAAGTAAATTAAACACAACAATGGAGGTTCTGAAACCACTGACAGAGCTCAGTTTGGAGAGAAATCTTGCTGAAGACTGGAGGAGGTTCCAGCAGCGATTCGAGCTGTACCTCGCAGCGATTGGCAGTGATAAAAAAGACCCTCAGGTACAGTCTTCCATCTTTATTCACATAGCAGGGGGAAGCAGCCCTAGAAATCTATAACACACACATTTGAAAGTGATGAGAAACAAAACGACTTGAAAGAAATAATGGAAAAATTCGAAGCCCGCTGCACCCCCAAGGAAAACATCATGTATGAAAGATATCGATTTTTTTATGAACACACAAGACAGTGACAACATTAGTACATGATTGAGCTGAGAAAATGAGCTAAATTGCTTGAATTTGGAAAGCCTCAAGAATCGCTCATCCAAGGTAGAATAATTGGTGGAATCGTAAATGCACTCTGAGAGAACAGCTTTTGAGAGAAGTTGATCTCACTCTGAAGAAAGCAATAAATATCTGCAGAGCGGCAGAGACAACAAAATGCCAGGTTGAACAGATGATAGAAGATGATAAGCCACATATGGTCAAGCAGCCAGTTGCAGTTAAACAGAAACAGCCCCGGGAAAGAACAAATAGACAGTCTGAACGTAAAAAGAACAAAACTGCTATTAAAACATTTAAATGCAGCCGATGCGGAACAGAGCATTTACCACATTGTTGTCCAGCCTACAGAAAGCTGTGTAAGAACTGTGATAAATTAAATCACTTCGCTGAGATGTGTAAATTGAAGAAAGTGCCCATGATTGACACAAACACCGAAACGGAACTTTTCATTGGTGCAGTAACAACAAATTCCAAAGATGACGAATAGAAGGTTGATTTTAAAATTGCCAACATGATGGTGAATTTCAAGCTTGACACAGGTGTCATTCCCATAAGCCTGTATCATAAGATAAGCAAAGAAAAACAGCTAACTAAAACAAAAGTGAAGCTGCCTAATTATACAGGTGAAAAAATTGCAGTAGAAGGCAAGTGCACACTTAAAGTGAACTACAAAAAACTGTCTCGAACATTTCCATTCATCGTGGTGAAAACTGATGCAAAACCCATTCTTGGAATCAAAGCTTGTGAAAATCTGAAGCTAATCAAGAGAATAATGACTGTCACCGCTGGTGACATCCTGAGCGAGTATAAAGATGTATTCCAGGGGATTGGCTGCCTAAAAGGAGAACACACCATCAAGATTTACAAAACTGTGACACCCAAAATACACCCACCCAGAAAAATACCAATAAAGCTGAGAGAATGACTGAAAGCAGAGTTGGTCAGAATGGAGAAACTTCACATCATCAAGAAAATTGAAGAACCCACAAAGTGGGTTAATTCAATTGTAATTGTAGAAAAATCAGATGGGAATCTGCGAGTCTGTCTGGATCACAGAGACCTAAGCCAGGCAGTACAACGAGAGCATTACCAGCTGCCCACAGTAGAAGAGATCACGTGTAAGCTAGCTGCTGCTACTAACTATTCGGACTTGGATGCAAGTTCAGGCTTCTGGCGTCAAGCTGGATGAATTCAGCTCCTAACTCTGTACCTTCAACACACCATATGGACGATACATGATTTTACGCTTACCTTTGTTATTAATTCAGCTCTGGAGGTGTTCCACAGAACAATGAAGCAACTATTTGAAGGGTTAGAGGGCATGGAAACCTATATTGATGATGTGCTGGTCTGGGGAGCCTCATGAGAAGAACACAGCCACAGACTGAGGCAGGTGCTGGCCAGAGCTAGAGAAAGGAACCTCAAGTTGAAGAAGGAAAAGTGCCAAAATAGGTCTTCATGAAATCAGGTACTTGGAACATGTGCTAACCAGTGAGGGACTGAAGTTGGACCCGAGTAAAATCAAAGCAGTCATGAACATGCCACCCCCAGAATGCAAGAAAGACTTGGAGAGGTTTTTGGGAACGGTTTCCTATCTTGGGAAATTCATTCCGAACATGTCAGACCTGACAGCACATTTCAGAGACCTTCTACAAAATGATGTGGAATGGCACTGGGAACAAAGTCACCAGGAAGTTTTGATCAGTCTGAAGAGAACACTGACCCAGGCACCAGCGTTAAAGTATTACAATGTCACTCAGCTGGTCTAGATCTCCGTGGGTGCTTCAAAGACTGGCCTGGGGGCTGCCCTCTTGCAAAATGAGGCACCAGCGGTATACGCTTCAAAGGCAATGACTGAAGCACGGCAGCAATATGCCCAAATAGAGAAAGAAATGCTAGCAATTGTGTTTGGCCTAGAACGCTTCCACCAGTTTGTCTATGGCAAAGATGTGGAGGTAGAGTCTGATTATAAGCCTTTGGAAGCTTGATTAGCTTCAGACTTAAAAAGCCCCTGAACTATGCACTACCAAGAAGCCAAAGATTACTAATGCTTCTGCAGAAGTACCAGGTCAGAGTTAAATACAAACCAGGTAAGAAAATGTACATCGCAGACACTCTGTCACGTGCATACCTACCCATCACGGAGGAAGAGGATAAAGAAATGGAAGCACAGGTTCACATGCTGACAGAGAACTCACCTGTGGCTGTAACCAAACTGGATGAGATCAGGGAAGCGACCAAGAATTATGCCACCCTGAGAAAACTGCAGCAGATTGTGTAAACTGGCTAGCCCACATATCGGAGCGGAGCCCCTTCTGCTGTACAAGGGTACTGAAACTTTTGTGAGGAACTTCATGTAGCAGAAGGAATACTTTTCAAGGGAGAAAAGATCATAATTCCTGCGACACTGGGGAAAGAAATGTTGCAGAGCATACATGAAAGTTACCTCAGTATGGAAACATGCAGGAGAAGAGCTCGAGATGTAATGTATTGGCCTGGAATGGGAGCACAAATTGGGGAAATGGTGAATGTGTGTGCAGTGTGCCAAAAGTACAGCAAGTCACAACCAGAAGAACCAATTCAACCGTACAGTGTTCCAGAGAGGCCCTGGCAGAAAATTGGAGTGGACTTGTTCACATTTGACAACAGTGAGCACCTACTAGCAGTAAATAATTACTCAAAGTTTTTTGAGTCTGCTGCTGAGGAATGATAATAAGAGCATCATTGTAATAAACCATTGAAAATCAATTTTTGCTCGCCACGGCATAGCTAGAGTGCTCATCTCAGATAATGGTCCACAATTCTCAGGCACTGAGTTTCACAAATTTGCACAGGACTGGGAGTTTTGCCACACTGCCAAATCCCAAATATCCATAATCCAACGGAATGGTGGGACATACCATGCAGACCTTAAAACACCTGTTGAAGAAGGCAAAGGTAGAGACCCCTACCTGGCTCTGCTGGATTTCAGGAATACTCCATTAGAGGGCATTGGATCATCTCCAGCACAGCTCCTGTTGGGAAGAAGACTAAGCATTAAGCTTCCAACTGCACCCCAACTGTTAGACCTGAACATGGGAAAGACAGTGAGGATTCAGCATGAAGGAATCAGGAACTCTGCTGTTGTCACAGGAATCACAGAAGAACCAAGGTCTTACATAGTGCAGATTCCAAATGGACAACAGTACAGGAGAAACCAGAAATTCTTACGGAAAACAAATGAAACGCAACCCTGCTCTGAACCAGAAAGTGTAGCTGAAGATCAAAAGCCAGAATGCACCAGTGAAACAACAGATAATCAGACAAAGCCTGAGAGTCCTGAAAACTATCCAAGGGGTGATAGTGACACAGAGCTGGAGAAGGCCCCTTGTCCTTCAAAATCACCTCTATCACATGGAAGAATTGTGAAAAAGCTACAGAGATGAGTAAAAGACAAAACAGACTCATCAAAACAGAGTGAGAAAGAACAGATAAGAAACTTTGTGTACTTGAGTTGTATGGAAGTTTTTTTTTTAAAAAGGGAAATGTCATGATAATAGTTGATTGTGGTTGTGGGCTCCAGTATTAGATACTATGCGGTAATCTGTACTAGATATGGTCTGACCCCCAGTCAGTCAGCCAGTTGACCAAGGGGGTTGAAGGTCAGATAGCAGATGATGGAAGCTGTCTTGATAGAATTCAGTTACTGCAGATATGCATTCATGGTGGGAAAATGTGTTATCAATAAAGTCAGTTCAGCTACAATGTCGACGGCCTGTATGCATCATTGAAACAAAAACAAGACAAATACAACATTGTTCACCAAACTAGCCATTCTGAAACACTTCCAAATGTCATTCTAATTCAGACCAGACTGTTGCACACTCATGCCACTCCCTGTTCCCTGCCACCTACCTGTGGTAGATGCGGCGTATCCAATTCAGCACCGTATAGATCTCACTCTTCTCCAAATCCCATGAGATTATATCCTGCAGATGTCCTGAAAGACAACTGTGGTGTAGCAGCACATAGGTCTGAAGAATATTGTAGTGGGGAGGGCAGCACTGCACCATTAAGTGTTTTACTACTTTCAAATCATTGAGAATATTGTTCTGCAAGGCTGCTAGATGATTGGCCAGTCCTGGTCCCTTTGTATCAGTTTGCCTTGCTCTGAATTGTGCTGCGGTTGACTGCTCAATGACTTTAAAAAACGTCTGTCTCAGATTTTTGGGCCGTCCAGGAGGGAGAAAAATGTGTTGGTTTTGTCCATCCACTGTCATTTGGTCAATCTTCTCCTCTCGCTCAATTATACGAATTACTGAGACAAACAGGGATGGGTCCTGTTTAACCAGGGTTAGGCCGCAGCTTACAACATCCCAGAGTTCCTTGGCAAGGTCTTCATTGAGCTGGCCGACAATGCTAAAGTACGACAAGACGATCTGCTCCCCTTCCGTGTTCTGCCTCCCGGCTCGGTACAGCTGGTACAGAATGTCGTCTCGCCAGCACTCCATCGCCATCAGCTTGCTGTGGGCCTCCAGCAGCTTCCTGTCCTCGATCAGTTGCCGTGTCTCAGTCACAGCCTCAGGGACTGCAATCGAATAGATCAGGCTTGGTCAGTCAGTTCATTAACACTTTGCATTCGAAACAGTGAATTTTGTTTTTACTTATCTAAGTTTTATCAGAGCTACAGAGTTCATTTACTTTGTTCCGTGCCCCTCCCTTTCCATCAATTCTTTACCTCCTCATCAACTCCTTTCCTGGAGGACTCCTCAATTAAAGCCTTTCCTAAAATAACCAATTAGAAGGCACTGAGTTGTCCCAGTGTAATCAACCAAAACCCATACAAAGTTCCCCCTTTTTAGAGGCACAGATAATAAAGAACTTCAGTAGAAATAAAAGCCAAAGGGCTCTTATAAACTTAAAATATTGTTACCAGCATCCCCAGTATTACTGTACTGGCAGATGCCACATTCTCCTTCTCCACAGCCATCCAGACAGATAAGTTTGCAGAGAAGGGACAGGCAGAGCAGTATCCTTACAGGCTACACCCAACCTGAATGTGTACATGGCCACCTCCTCATGGAACAGGGCCACAGACATCACACTTGTAGAGGTTGAGATGATAATTCATTCCTGTATATAAGTTCTTGCTCATAATGAACTAGAGTGTGAGTTTGAATCTGATAATTTGATAAAGTTTCACTTTGTTTAGTAGGTATCACCCTTGCTTCTGAGTCAGGAATTTTGAGTCCAGCTCCGCTTCAGAATTGCATGGAATTTTACAGGAGAGAAGGAGGCCACTCATCCCTTTGTGCCTGTGCCAAAAAGAGCTATCCAATTAGTCCCATTTCCCTGCTCTGTCCACATAGCCCCACAATCATCTGAGAGCACGTAATCCAAACCGGCACTCTTAGGCACACCCATGCAGTACTGAGAGAGTGTTGCATTGCCAGAAATGCTATTTTCAGTTGAGACATTAATTCAAGATCCCATCTGCTTGAATAGAAGTAAAAGAGCCCATGGTACTATTCAAAGAAGAGCAAGAAGTTCTCCCCAGTGTCCCTCTCAACAGTCCTCCCTCAACTAACATCACTAAAACAGAATAATTGGTCATTCATCTCATTTGCTGTTCGTGGGACCTTGCTGTGCGCAAATTGGTTGCCGCTTTCCCCACTTTACAACAGTGGCTAGTTTTCAAAAACAATCAGTGGCCGTGAGGTGCTTCGGGACCTCCTGAGGGCGTGATAAGGTGTTGTAATAAAGAAATTCTTTCTTTAATGCAGTATTGCCCAAGGTTTGAACAGAAAATTGACACAAGCCCTCGTATGCTCTCCTAGTGTTTGAATGATGGAATGATAAGCATTGGCTCAGACCATGGGATCTCGGCTGCAAACAATGAAGCAGGTTTTATTGAAAACAAAGATTAAACAGCAGCAGCAGGATGTTGAAACAGCAGATTGAACTTGTTACAGTGGCCCTGGGATTCTACGAGGTGATCACTCGCCTCCTGAGCTTTAGTAGGCAAGCTGAGCGAGGCCACAGATAAAACATGGGAATGGTTGAAAATGGCTGTGTGCAGTTTTACTGGGTTCCTGCTAAGTTTCATGCCAAAGCTACGGTAAGAAACCTGGAGTAATCCAACAAAATTCGAAAGCCACAATTTCTAACCTATACCTCCTCAAACAAAAATAACAAGACCCCTCACACCCACTTGTTGGGTTGGTCTCCTGTTCTGTTCTGTTATTTTAAGCGCAGATATCAGTTGTAAACCTCCAATAGTCTTTAATGAGCTCATGGTGCGCAATCCCACATGACTACTCAGTCAAATCATACAAGACAATTCCATATTATATGATTATCGTTGAGTTCACGATTCACAGTAGGAACTCGGTTTCACTCTTCACAATTCCAGCATGACTACAGCAATGGTTTACTCAAAACACTTGTACCATTTCTACCTATGATCTCTACATTCCATGCATACCAACACTAAATTAACATACATCAAAAGACATACAATGCAGAGTTCAGATAACATGGAGCCAAGAAGGTACATTCATGTTCTGTCCCAATAATTCAATTACTATGGTTACATGGTCTACTCAAGTTCTTCAATTGTTTTATTACCATAAACAGTGACCAAACCAACACTCAAGGCATGAATGAGCAACCTTCTCTCAATTAGGCCTGCTTCACAAGCACCTCTGCTCAGCAAGACTGAAAGCTGTGTTAACTCATCATCTGCCAACCCCACAAACAATGAGGTACGTGGGCGATATGAACCTACATTCCTACACCACTTAGCAACATTAAACTTGGACCAATGTCCACAATGTTAAATGTACTGAAAGAGGAAAGAAAGACTTGCATTTATTTCGAGCCTCTCACAACCTCCGGCCATCCCAAAACACTTCACAACCAATTAAGTAGTTTTGAAGCATAGTCACTGTCATAATGTAGGAAATACAGCAGCCAATCTATCCCCAACAAGGTCCCACAAACAGTGATGGACTAAATAACCAGAACATCAGTTTTTCCTGTTTTCTGAGTGACAAATGTTTGCCAGGGTACTGGTTTGAACTCCCCTGCTCTTTTCTGAATAGTGCATCAAATCCTTTTTTCTTCACTTCAGAGGGCAGGCAGGACCTCAGTTCAATGTCTCATCCACCTCCAATAGTGCAGTATTCCCTAAGCACTGAACTAGAATGTCAGCCTAGATTATGTGTTCAAGGCTCTGAAGTTTAGGTTAGGTTTCATACACCCACCTCAGTGTCTTTAGCTATTTGCCTGTATCATGATAATTCTAAATTACCTGGAAAAACTCAGCAGGTCTGGCAGCATCGGTGGAGAAGAAATCAGTTGACGTTTCAAGTCCTCATGACCCTTCGGCAGAACTGAGTATAGTTAGGAGAGAGGTGAAATAAGACTCCTAACTATACTCAGTTTTGCCGAAGGGTCGTGAGGACTCGAAACGTCACCTGATTTCTTCTCCACCGATGCTGCCAGACCTGCTGAGTTTGTCCAGGTAATTCTGTTTTTGTTTTGGATTTCCAGCATCCGCAGTAGCTTTTAGCTTTTTGTTTTTATCATGATAATTCTAGTTGAATTGACTACCTGCTGACCAGTCTATACTGCAGAACAGTAGCTTCCGGCTGCTGAGCTGTCTGTCAAGTGAACTTGAAAATATCAGGGTCTTCCCTCTACAAAAACTTATCTCATTGCCTCCACCACCTTTTCTTTGCTATGAGGAGTGAACTGAGGTAAAGAAAATCACATGTATGAGGGAATGAGTTGCATCGAGAGTAATAGATTGCCAAGTTTTGGAACTTTTGACTATTGGCCTTGGAGGAATTTCTGACTAATTTACATCAAGACGAGGCTATTAAGTTAGATTCAGCTCCATACAACACCCTGCTTCTGGGGATGTAAATTAGATCCGGTTGAAATGTCTGTCCAACGTTTTTCCTGTATACCATATCAGCTCAAGGCTGTTCAGACATTCCGATCACATGCACACCTAATCATCATCATCATCATCATCATCGGGGCTTCATTCTTCAGTGGAATAGCTGCCAGCAGGTCACACCTAAGAGAGCGGTAACAAGTTTAATTAGCAACTGAACTGGCCAAACCCCGGGCATGGGAGAACTGGAGAAGGGTCACAGGTCAAGCTTTTGTTTAGCTAAAGATAAGGTGAAATTTAGAGTGGAGACATTCTCTTGGGGAAGAGTCAGAGAGACAGATAGAGGGAGAGAGGTTCCTGTGGTACATGCTGATCAGTTTCAAGAAATGCTAGTTTGTAAAGTGTACTTTGCTCACTCACAGGGATAGTGTGTGGTACTTATGTGATTCAGATGACAATGTATATCCTCAGTTACTGGAAGATAAATATACCAATGAACTTCCGGTTGTAGACTCTGCTCCATGTTTACAGCAAGTAATGTTGTTCATGCTGACGCCTAAGGACAAAAATAATTTAATAAAGGTCCCTAGTCTCTCTGACACACGATGATCTGCCTGCAACCAAGGCAATATGCTCCAGGAAAATATTTATTTTAAACAGGAAGAGGAAAGGAAGCATCGTCTGCAGTGGCAAGAGATGAACTTTAGGCAATGAATCAGATTGGCCAGACATGGGAAGAAACAACAACTGGAAAGATTTCAAAATCCCGTACAAAACCAGAAAATGCTGGAAATACTCAGCAGGTCAGGTAGCATTGGTGGAGACAGAGAAAAACAGAGTTAACGTTTCAGGTCAATGGCCTTTCGTCCCATTACCAACCCCTTTTGCCACTTGCACGAGCACTGTCACCAACAGTGAGAGGGACCTTTGTGACCCCTTGGTCAGTCACTGTCCACCTCAAGTCAGGCAGCCCCCAACTTGGAAGGTGCTGACCTGCCATGATCTATCTGCTTCAGTGGGTGCTTGGAGTTTAGAGTGCCTACTCAACAAGTGGGCGGAATCCATCGGACCAGAAAAGTAACCCAAACAAGCAAAAAAAGAAAGAAGGTGCAAACTCTTTGACTGGCAAGCTGGAAAGTCAGGACCATACGCATGGGACTGTCAGATGACTTGCAGCTGGTCAATAACGTGCAGAAGAGTGTGATTGATATGAAACTTGATGGGCTGAACATCGACATAGCATCCCTACAAGAGACCAGATTCACTGGAAGTGGATCACTGAAAGAAAAACATTACACATTCATCTGGCAGGAGAAGAGTTCAGAGGAACCATGTGAGCAAGGTGTAGGCTTCACTGTAAGGACCTCGCTACTCTCGATGATAGACTCTCCAGAAATGGTTCAGAACATGTTCTCTCCATCCGCCTTTTAACTCAAACAGGGCCAATTAACCCCTGAGTATCTATGCTCCCACACTGTGCTCAACTACAGAGGCATAAGACCAATTCTATGGGGAGCTTGACATGCTATTAGCAGAATCCCTAAGTCAGGACATCTTTACTTACTGGGGGATTTCAACACAAAAGCAGACCATGAGGCATGGCCCCCCTGCCTCAGAAACATGGCCTGGGAATGATAAATGAGAATAAACAGACTACTTGAACTTTGCTGCTACCATAAGCTTTATGTAACTAATACCTTTTTTCAGAACAACCACGTCACAAGGTGTCCTGGAGACATCAAAGATCAGGGCATTGGCACCAGCTGGATCTGACCATCACCGGACATGACTCTCTGAACAACATTCTCAACACATGCAGCTACCACAATACAGGCTGTGATACAGATCACTCCCTGGTGTGCGCCAGGGTGAGGATGCAGCACCTGAAGGTTTTTCATTCAAAGCAGAAATGCCATGCTCATTTAAAGGCAACCATACTGCCTACCAGATAAAAACCAACAGTTCTGTGGCTCAATTGAACAGGCGCTCTCCAGCATTCCCACACAGTGCAGAAGTGAAATGGAGCATATGTCAAGACACCATCTACAATAAACCATCCTCAACATATGGGAAACAAGAGTGGAAAAATGCAACTGGTTTGAGGTTAACATCACTGTAATTGAGCCTATTACTGATTACTAGAGAGATCCGAGCACAAAAACTCTAAATGCACTCACAGCCACTCAAAGTAAAATCCAACTAACTGCTAGGCAGGGTTCCTCAGTGCGGATACTGGTTACAACTCTGCCAGGATATCCAGATGTCCTTGAACATGGAATGTCAGGGGTAGGTATGAAGGCATCAAAAAGGCAACAGGCCCATCAGCAAAGAAAATGGCTCAATTGAAAACAAAGCCAGGGGAGGTCATCACTGACTGCAATAATTACAGTCAACTCCTGCTGTTTGCAACCCCTCTATCATGAATTCGAATCAGTCAGTGTGCTTGCACACTCGATCGCGGTTCGTGGCCCCAAAACTTTACTCATCCGCAATTTAAAATGTTAAACTTCTCACCTAAACATACGTTGGTCCTGAAAGGTTCATAAAACACTGAATTCAGAGGCCATTAAAAGTGCTGCTTATTGTCTTTCCTACATAGAAAGCGCACACTGCGCACGTGCTGCCTCTGCACAAGTGCCGTTTCTAACTGCATGTGGTTTGCTGTGATTTTCAGTACAGGTACAATGTAGCACTTTACTAAAAATGAGTGAGTCAGTGCCAAGCAGAAAACGTCCCAGGAAAGTGATGACACTTGAACCAAAAGACACAATTTTAGATAGACTGAAAAATTGTGCGAGTGTTACCATGCTGGCCAGGGAATACTCAGTGAATGAATCCACAATCAGGTACATTAGACAGTCTGAGGAAAAAGATAAGGGCCAGTGTTTGTGTTTAAATGTAAACCGACGTTGGTTTATAGGTCAGGAAACCCTCGAGATTTCAAAGGCAAAAATAAATCTCATCTGCCAGTCTTTTGGAAGGCTAACAATAATGTTTGTGTTACAGCAGCCGTATTTGAAAACTGGTTTGCCAATTGCTTTCTGCCAGAGGTCCACATTTATCTGAGGGAAAAGAACCTGCCTTTCAAAGCCTTACTAATCCTTAATAATGTACCTGGGCATCCATACTCTCTCGCAGAGAACCATCCAGATGTTGACATTTTGTTTTTACCCCCAAATACGACCTCACTTACCCAACCAATGGACCAGGGAGTCATTGCCTCATTCAAGGCTTACTACACCCAACAAAGTTTCAGCCATATCCTTCATCTTCTGGAAGCAGACCCTTCAACCATAGCTCGTGATTGCTGGAAAGAATTCAACATCCTCATAGCAATAGACATAATTAAGAACTCATGGGATGAGGTTAGAGCTTCAACCATAACTGCCTGCTGGGAAAAAGTTTGGCCTGAGGCTGTGAATGATTTCACAGGGTTCCCCAGTGTGGATACTGAAGTGGCCAGGATTGTTGACTTAGCAAAACAAGTTGGAGGGGAGGGATTTGAAGACATCGCCATAGCTGAAGTGGATGAGTTGCTTCAATCTTATCAAGAGGAACTCTCTACGGAAGAATTGGTTGAAATGATACAAGCGTGGAAAGAAGCATCGCCTTTTGTAGACCGATTGACACAGCTATTGCTCCTTATCGAGAACTTTACAAAGTTGAACAATAGAAGGCGAAGCAGTCAACAATAACATCGTTCTTTTCATCCACATCATCCACATCAATGCCTGCATCAGCCACGTCACCCATTCCCTCTACCTCCACCCTCAAATAAAGTATAGTACCTGTACTATACAGTAATGCAATGTAATTTGTAATTTGTACAGTTCTATAATTGACAAGTTATACATTGTTCTTCTTTTCTTGCATTTCCAAACAATTTCTGCAATAAAATTGTCTCGAATTTACTCAAAACATTGTTTTTATTGCTTTTTTGCCCTTAGAAATGTCAGATTTGGGGAAGGCTGGAACCTATCTAATTCACTCCCAACATAAAGTATGTTCGCCGTTCGTGATTTCACCTTGCGTGAAATTTTGCAGGAATGGAACCCCAGCGAATGGCAGGACTTTACTGTAGTTGAAGAGCTGGGTGAAACACTATCTTGACTTGTACTCAAAGAGGAACACTGTGACTGAGGAAGCTCTAGACACCAAAGAAAGCCTGCTTGTCTTGGCAGAGCTGGAGATTGAACCCATGGTGGTGGAGCTTAGCAAACTCCATTATTGACCCACTTGCCATGGGCAAAGCTCCAGGTGCTGATGCTATACCGCCTGAACTCATGAAGCATGGGAAACCGGCACTCCTGGAGCATCTGCATGAACTTCGCTGTTTGCTGGAGGGAGGGGGCAGTGCCCCAGGATGTGTGTGAAGTGAAGATTGTGACCCTGTACAAGAACGAGGGAGACTGCAGCGATTGCAACAACTATTGAGATATCTCCCTGCTGAGCATAATGGGAAAAGTATTTGCCCATGTTGCCCTTGGCAGACTGCAGATCCTAGCTGAATGCATCTATCCCGAATCCCAGTGTGGTTTCAGAACTGGAAGATCTACAATTGACATGATTTTCTCAGTTTGGCAGCAGCAAGAGAAATGCCGTGAACAGAGACCACTATATATTGTCTTCATCAACCTCACCAAGGCATTTGACCATGTGAGCAGAGGTGATCTATTGAAGCTGCTGGAGAAAATTGGCTGCCCACTGAAGCTGCTCAATGTGATCTCCTCTTTCCATGATAAGATGATCGGCAAGGTCAACTATGACAGGGCAACATCAGAGCCCTCTGAGAGCCACAGTGGGGTCAAACAGAGTTGTGTTTTGGCACTGACACTCTTTAACATATTCTTCTCTTTGCTGCTAACCATATGCCCTTAGGTCATTGGCAGAGGGTGTCTACTTACATAGCAGAACTGACGGACAGCTGTTCCACCTTGCTCACCTGGTATCCAAGACAAAGATGTGCCAAGTCCTCAGCAGAGAGTTGCTCTATGCTAATGATGCTGCATTAACATTCTATACTGAGGAGCACTTTCAGCAGCAAATGGACAGGTTCTCTCACACCTGTAAAGAGTTTGGTTTGACCATCAGCAAGACAAATGTCATGGTCCAGAATGTTGCCATACTGCCATCTATCAGCATTGACAATGCGACACTGGAGGATGTTGATAGTTTCACATGTTTAGACACCACAATCACCAGCAATCTGTCACTTGATGCTGAAATCAACACACACATTGCAAAATCTGCAGCTGTTATGTCCAAGCTGAGTAAGAGAGTGTGGAACAACAGCAACCTGGCTGAGAATACCAAACTGTGAGTCTACCAGGCCAGTGTCCTCAGCGCACTCCTCTGCAGTGATAAGACCTGGATAACATACTCTAGACAGGAGAAAAGGCTGAACAGTTTCTAGCTTCTCTGTCTCAGACAAATCGTCGGCATCTCTTGGCAGGACAACGTCACCAACTCAGAGGTCCTGGAGTGTGCTAATTCTATCAGCATACACTCTGCTGTGCCAATGATGTCTATGCTGGTTCGGCCACATTCATTGGATGGATGATGGCTGTGTACCAAAAGACTTTCTGTGTGGTGAATTGGCCACTGGCTCACAACCTCCTGGATGTCCATACCTCTGCTACAAGGACATTTGCAAAAGAGATATTCAGAGGGGAACATTGATACTGACAACTGGGAGCCAGGCGCTGATGGCCATGACCTCTGGAGGCTGACTGTTTGGAAGGGCATTGGAAGAGGTGAGCAGAAACAAAAAGCTCAGCTGGCCAAGGAGGGGGTCCAGTGGGAACAAGAGGCCAGCGAATTGTGCAACTTCTCAGCCCATTGTCTTCCTCTGCAGCAAATGTAGCAGAGACAGCCATGTCAGAGTGGGGCTCCTGAGCCACACCAGGCAATGTTTAGCAAAGCGCTGACCACACAGCGCAAACCATTATCTTACAAGACAGAAGGCTGCCACCAATCTTCCCTTTTGGAATTTAATCTCTCCTGTATTCCACCCCATCACAGGCCTTCCCTTTTGTTCTCTCCTCCCCTCACCCTCTGGCCTGCCTCTGTATTTGCTTGAAACCTCTCAAATCTCTAACGTTTTTCAGTTCTGATGAAAGGTCACAACCTGAAACGTTAACTCTGTTTCTCTCCCCACAGATGCCACCAGACCTGATGAGTATGTCGAGCATTTTCTATTTTTATTTCAGATTTCCAGCATGCACAGTCGTTTGCTTCTGTGGAATCCTGTCACCTGGCTGCATAGGTGGAACCATGAAGGGGAGGCCTGCCCGTACCCTGCAATTTAACCCGACATGAAATATGTCCTACTCTCAGAAAGGTAATGATGGAATTGCCATTCATCACCATGGGCGGGATTTTCCGGCCCCGCCCGCTGCCTGGATCGTCCGATCCTGCCAAAAGTCAATGGGCTTTTGGCTGGGCCACCAAATCTCCCACCATTCTGCCATGATGGGGTCAGGAAATCCCAGCCCGTGACTTTAGTTATGCACAGTTAATGAAGGTTATGTAAAAAGTTAAGTAAACAACAAACCAATTTTCAGGGTTGTTGCGATGACTAACTATTGACCGAAACAAGCTCCAATACTCCTGTCATAGGCAGCAGGAGATCCACTTCACTCCACCTTTCACAGCAATCCACCCACAAATGACAGCCATGGTGATTGGTCAATAACACTATTTGCGTCCTCCTTCCATATGCACAAGCATTGTAAAAAGATGCCAGTGCTGTAATATATTCTATGTTCCGGCTTTTTTTCCAAACAGCCCCTGGTTAAGGCTTTTGAAATCACTCTCTCAAATCTGTTTTTCTGAATGGCCACTCTACTCTTTGCTTCATTGTGAAGTCATTTGCTGGGTGGGTCAGATTTAGTCCGGTTATTTCTCACTGAGTCCATTACTTCTGCCTTCCCCATGCTGGTTATCCTTCTAGGGTAAGAAGACAGGAACAAGACTTGTGAGTCCTGCAGCCAGTTGACAAGGCAGTGTCAGTCTGGTCCGTGACTGTGGGAATGTAACTGAGCCCAGTTTGCTGTCTCTCACAGAAGGTGCACAGAGATGGCGAATGGGACTCTCCTATTTCAGTACTCCATTCTTTCAGGCTCCAATGGCCTGAAAGCATCATGCCATTTAGTTAGTAATAGGCATCAATATCTGTCCTTTAAAGTATCAGCTGTGGTTCAGTGGTTGGCATTCTCATCCCTGAATCAGAAAGTTGAGAGTTCAAATCCCACAAGAACAAAATCTAGTAATGCTCCAGGGGGAGTGCTGCAGTGTCAGAGGTGTTGTCTTTTGGAGGAGACCTTAAACCTGTCCTCTCAGCTGGAAGTAAATATCCCATGGCACTATTTTGTAGGAG
This sequence comes from Cetorhinus maximus, assembly GCF_964194155.1. NCBI lineage: Eukaryota > Metazoa > Chordata > Chondrichthyes > Lamniformes > Cetorhinidae > Cetorhinus > Cetorhinus maximus. The sequence goes on from NC_135884.1 coordinate 88,155,791, forward strand.
AGCAGGGAAATTACCCAGTGTCCTAGCCAATATATATCCTCCGCAGCCTTGGGCAGTGGGACTGCTCCTTTGAATTCACCCCCATCAGAGGAAAACTGTGTGCATAGTATGCCTTTTAACATGGGAATTAATTAGACAGGGACATGGATATTGTAAACAATCTAGACTACAGGCCTCTTACCTGAGAACACTTGCTGTAGATTGTGTACTGCAGTGGCCAACTGGACATGCTCAGAAACCAGGCTGCTCAGCTGCCCCAAGCCTTCAAACCCGTTGACTTTGCTCTTCCAGTCTTCACGGACATCAACCAGTGTGTGGCGTACTGCTCTGACATCATCGAGAGACGCCCTTAACTGTCCAAGGCCTGTTCCAACCCCTTCCAGATAGGACTGAACAGCAGACTGCAGAGAGAGAAAGAAACTTTGACCTCATTCTTCATTTAGACTTTAAGATGGAACAGTTGAAGGATTCCACTCCTGCTAGAAATCAATGTCCAATGTTAGTACATCACAGACTGTACTCAACCAGCTGAGCTACCTCATGAACAAATAGAGAAGAATGTTTAAATATGGAAATGTAAGAAGTAATTGCAGCCTAAACTATGTGCACTCTCAGGCCATGTGGCATCCACACATAAAGCCCCTCCCCAATGTCATTGATTCTTACAACACACAAGGAGGCCATTCTACCCATCATTTCTATTTTGGTTCTTTAAAAGAGCTATGCAATGAGTCCCACTCCCCTGCTCTTTCCTCATAATCCTGCAAATGTTTATTTTTCAAGCATATATATCCAATTCTCCTTTGAAAGTTACTATTGAATCTTTTGCAGTGTATTCCAGATCATAACAACTTTCTCCGTTAAAAAAAACTCTTCTTCTCCAGCCTCTGCCAATTATACCAAGCCTGTGCCCTGTGGTTACTGACCCTCCTGCCAGAGGAAACAGCCTCTCATTACCTCCTCTGCCTAAAACCCTCATAATGTTGAGCACCACTATTAAGTTTTTCCTTAACCTTCTCTGCTTTAAGGTGAACAATCACAGCTTCTGCAGTCTCTCCACATAACTGAACTCCCTCATTCCATTATAGTAAATCTCCTCTGCACCCTGTCCAAGGCCTTGACATCCTTCCTAAAGTCTTGAGAGTCCTATTCATAGAGGTTGGATTGACATCAACAGGAATAGTCCAATGTCAGCTAATTACAGCAAGTGTCTGGATTCCTGGTTTATAAACATAGTTAACTAGTGACTAGTTTCAGAGATGGCTTGAGGGGCTGAATGGCCTACTCCTGTTCCTAATTCATATGTTTGTATGTTGACATTGTGGCGATTTGGATTCATCTTTCCATTGTATAGCTAGGAGATGCGGGATGTGGATGGCTGAAACACCCTTCCTGTGGAAATTTTTTAAATGACTTATTTTTGCAGAATAGATTTATCTTATTAATGACATTTGAAAACTTGCATTCCTGATCCCTGGATATTGTAGCTGCATGATTGGCAGTAAACAAGGTCAAAGGTTGGAGATCACAGTGTGAGAGCACAGACCCAGCATTCCTCAAGCTGACCTCTCTGTACTGTGAAGGTCTGAATATCTCCATAGCCATGGAGTTTTCAGGCCAGCTTCTTCCTCTCCATACACCAGAAGGACTAAAGCAATCATATAATAACTGCAGGGCATTGGGATTTCTCTCTTAATTGGAGTATTAACACTTCTATAAAACAATTATCTATTCTTCTCCCAAAGGCACTGATTCCTCATTGGGCTGCAGTACTTGGCCCAAATTTCATTCTTAACAGTCAAAGCAGAATCATGCCTTTGTGCCTGTCCTTGGGAGAGTTGAAAAGCAATTTACCAAAATGGCTCCAGGGATGGGTGGGTGGGGGGAGGGAACAGCAGGTGGGTTTAGTTACAAGATTAGGTTGGATAAGCTGGGCTTGTTCTCCTTAAAGCAAAGGAAATTGAGAAGAGATTTGATGGAGGTGTACAAGATTATGACAGGTTTGGACAAGATAGTCAAGGAAAAACTGTTCCCATTGGCTGATGGTAAGGACTAGGGAACACAGATTTAAAGTTTTGGGCAAGAGATATAGAGGGGATGTGAGGAAGAGGTTTTTTGCTCAGCGAGTGGACATGACTGGAACTCATTGCCCACGCGGGTGGCAGAAGCAGAAACAATCAATGATTTCAAAAGGAAATGAGATGGGCACTTGAAGGAAATAAACTTGCAGGGTTACAGAGATCAAGTGGGGGAATGGGACTAACTGGATTGCTTTGCACAGAGCCTGCATAGATTCAATGCATCAAATGGCCTTCTGCACTGTAAATGACTCTGTGCACTTTCCATTAGGACAACAAGTGGGAGCTGAAATCTTGCCCCATGTTCCCTGTCCCTGACCCAGGCTTGCTGAGCCCCATTACCATATTGGATGAGATCAGCTAATTGACACAAGGAAGGGATTGGACTCGAGACCTCCCTGAGCTGCAATGTTCAGCCAACATTCAGGGAGCTTGGGTGGCTTATTACTCAGGTGGGACTGAAGATAACAGGAGTACTTGACTTGTTGTTCACTGTGAAATATTCATTTTTTCACATGTTTTCATTGTTTGCCACTAGTGAGCCTTCATGAGTGAGCTTAGGTATTGGGGGTGTTCTCAAGCTATTTGTTCATTGGGGCATCACAGCCTAGTCCAATCCTGTCCTCAGTTAATTTCCAGACACACACACGCTCACACTTACTCTCTCACACTCACACACACACACACACACACACACTTTCCAACCAGGGTCACAGGACCAGGACTGGAATCCACTTAAGATCAAAAAATAACTATTCTTTAATTTGGAAGAAGGAAAAGTAAGGAAGCATAAGGTGAATGTTTTGGAAATAAACACGGAATTGAAGAGATGGATGTGCTTTGATGATCTTCAGGGTAAGGAACAAACAGATTCTAAAGCTGAGATCACAAGCTAAGCTTAGCACAAAGGTTAAATCCTCATACTTGCAGTCAGCAAGATAGATTTCACTGTCAACGCATTCAGCAAACAATGACTCTTTGAAATAGTCAGAATGGGATCATTTCCCAAGTTGTCAGAGTTAGGGAATGACTTTTCGGAAGCACAGCCTGGATTCCGAAGGTTGGGATGAGTTGGACATTAGCTAATACTCCACTCTCTCACTGTTCTATTACACACTTACCTTTAATCTGGATTGAACAGAGGATGTTCTTTGTGTCTCCCTCTTGCGATACTGGCCCAGTCTCTCCAGTTGATCTGGGTGGTAAAAGATTCCTGAGGCCCATTTTAATGCAGCTCCTCGGGCTAGCTTTTCAGCTTTCTCAAACTCTGGCCACATAGCATCTGAAAAATCAGAGCGGACAGCAGTTTCAAAAATGTCCTTCCTTTCTAAGCATAGAAATATCGCTTTTAGATTTGAAATACCCTAATGATTATTCTGATTAGCTGGAACCAGCAGACAGAACAAGTCATTCTTTCTTGCAAAAGCAGAACAAATATATCGTCAGCCTCCAAGGTCACCAAAAGCCAAGCGGTATTGTAAAGTTCAGTCAGTACTCCATTGTACCAAGTGCTCAGAACCTAATGCACCAAAAATATAACAATGTGAAGTAACCAAAGGACAATTGTGTAATCTTCCTTAAACCTCTATACAGCTTGGGACCCTTAAGTTTCATTAGCTAATTCTATTTTGATATTTTCCCTTTTATATGTCCAGCACTATGATCAAAAGCGATACCTACTCACCTACCACCTGATGGCCCATGCTCAATTTGGCTTCCACCAGAACTACTGAACTTTAAAGCCCATTTCAACTTGATCTAGGACAGTGTTTCCCAAAGTGTTTCCTGGTGTGACCCCATTTTAATGCCTCCAACTTTGTGCAACCGCAGAGAGATAATTTGGAGTTGGGGGAGAGCACAAGAGCTGATGAGTGGGAAGGCTTCAGTTGTTGAGCAAGGCATTGGGGGCTTTAGCTCTTGACTGGGGAGAGAGGGGCATGGGGGAAGAGGAGTGTTGTGCATGGGGGAGTTGACAAAAAGACAGGCTTTCTCAAAAATAACACCAAGACCGACTGTTACAACCAGGTGAGAAGGGGTGAATTGGCTCCTCTCTATTCAGCCTTCCTGGGTGGTGTCACACACACACAGACACACAAACACACACAGAGCTAAGTGTCCTTTGATCGTCCTTGAGGTGTAGATTTTAACTGTTGTGGCTCATTTAGATTAGCTGCTTTCTTGGATGCGGTCCGGTGTAGACGATGTTGCAATTATTACGAGATTTTGGTTGCTGGTAGATTTCTGATAGAATTAGCTTCACAAACCAGGTGACACATTGTTCCAAAAGATATTTTATGTGTGTCTGTCTGTGACAGCCATTGTTTCAATATCCAGTACATTGCATTTTTAATGTCTCTTACTTAAACAGTTACACGTTTCGATGTGTGTCTGGATTATAGGAACTGTCTCTCTTTTCATAGCCTGCTGAGTGTAGCGCACTCTCAGTACTGACCCTCTGACAGTGCAGCACTCCCTCAGTACTGACCATCTGACAGTGCAGCGCTTTCTCAGTACTGACCCTCTGACAGTGCAGTGCTCTCTCAGTGCTGACCATCTGACAGTGCAGCACCACCTCAGTACTGACTCGCTGACAGTGCAGCGCGCCCTCAGTACTGACTCTCCGACAATGCAGTGCACCCTCAATACTAACGCTCTGACAGTACAGCACTCCCTCAGCACTGACTCTCTGATCGTGCAGTGCTCCCTCAGTACTGACTCCCCGACAATGTAGTGCTTCCTCAGTACTGACTCTCCCATAGTGCAGTGCTCCCTCAGTACTGACTCTCCATCAATGCAGCACTCCCTCAGTACTGACTCTCCAACAGTGCAGCACTCTTTCAATATTGACTCTCTGACAATACAATGCTCCCTCAGTACTGACTCTGACAGTGCAGCGCTCCCTCAGTACTGACCCTCTGAAAATTCAGCGCATCTTCAGTACTGACTCTCTGACAGTACAGTGCTCTCTCAGTACTGACACTCCAAAACTGCAGCACTCCCTCAGTGCTGAATCTCCAACAGTGCAGTGCTCTTTCAATATTGACTCTCTGACAATGCAATGCTCCCTCAGTACTGACTCTCTGACAGTGCAGCGCTCTTTCAATATTGACTCTCTGACAATGCAATGCTCCCTCAGTACTGACTCTCTGACAGTGCAGCGCTCCCTCAGTACCGACCCTCCGACAGTGCAGCGCTCCCTCAGTACTGACTCCGACTATGCAGCGCTCCCTCAGTACTGACTCCGACTATGCAGCGCTCTCTCAGTACTGACTCCGACAGTGCAGCGCTCCCTCAGTACTGACTCCGACAGTGCAGCGCTCCCTCAGTACTGACTCCGACAGTGCAGCGCTCCCTCAGTACTGACTCACTGACAGTGCAGCGCGCCCTCAGTACTGACTCTGCAACAATGCAGTGCACCCTCAATACTAACGCTCTGACAGTACAGCACTCCCTCAGCACTGACTCTCTGATCGTGCAGTGCTCCCTCAGTACTGACTCCCCGACAATGTAGCGCTCCCTCAGTACTGACTCTCCCACAGTGCAGTGCTCCTCAGTACTGACTCTCCATCAATGCAGCACTCCCTCAGTACTGACTCTCCAACAGTGCAGTGCTCTTTCAATATTGACTCTCTGACAATGCAATGCTCCCTCAGTACTGACTCTCTGACAGTGCAGCTCTCCCTCAGTACTGACCCTCCGACAGTGCAGCGTTCCCTCAGTACTGACCCTCTGAAAATTCCACACATCCTCAGTAGTGACTCTTTGACAGTACAGTGCTCTCTCAGTACTGACGCTCCAAAACTGCAGCGCTCCCTCAGTGCTGACTCGCCGACTGTGCGGTGGTTCCTCAGGACTGACTCTCTGACAGTGCAGTGCTCTTTCAATATTGACTCTCTGACAATGCAATGCTCCCTCAGTACTGACTCTCTGACAGTGCAGCGCTCCCTCAGTACTGACTCCGACAGTGCAGCGCTCCCTCAGTACTGACTCCGACAGTGCAGAGCTCCCTCAGTACTGACTCCAACAGTGCAGCGCTCCCTCATTGCTAACTCTGACAGTGCAGCGCTCCCTCAGTACTGACTCTGACAGTGCAGTGCTCTCTCAGTACTGACTCTCTGACAGTGCAGTGCGCCCTCAGTACTGACTCTCCGACAATGCAGTGCATCCTCAGTACTAACGCTCTGACAGTGCAGCGCTCCTCAGTACTGACTCACTGACAGTGCAGCGCGCCCTCAGTACTGACTCTGCAACAATGCAGTGCACCCTCAATACTAACGCTCTGACAGTACAGCACTCCCTCAGCACTGACTCTCTGACCGTGCAGTGCTCCCTCAGTACTGACTCCCCGACAATGTAGCGCTCCCTCAGTACTGACTCTCCCACAATGCAGTGCTCCCTCAGTACTGACTCTCCATCAATGCAGCACTCCCTCAGTACTGACTCTCCAACAATGCAATGCTCCCTCAGTACTGACTCTCTGACAGTGCAGCTCTCCCTCAGTACTGACCCTCCGACAGTGCAGCGTTCCCTCAGTACTGACCCTCTGAAAATTCCACACATCCTCAGTAGTGACTCTTTGACAGTACAGTGCTCTCTCAGTACTGACGCTCCAAAACTGCAGCGCTCCCTCAGTGCTGACTCGCCGACTGTGCGGTGGTTCCTCAGGACTGACTCTCTGACAGTGCAGTGCTCTTTCAATATTGACTCTCTGACAATGCAATGCTCCCTCAGTACTGACTCTCTGACAGTGCAGCGCTCCCTCAGTACTGACCCTCCGACAGTGCAGCGCTCCCTCAGTACTGAGTCCGACAGTGCAGCGCTTCCTCAGTGCTGACTCTGACAGTGCAGTGCTCCCTCAGTACTGACTCTCTGACAGTGCAGTGCTCCCTCAGTACTGACTCCGACAGTGCAGCGCTCCCTCAGTACTGACTCCGACAGTGCAGCGCTCCCTCAGTACTGACTCCGACAGTGCAGCGCTCCCTCAGTACTGACTCTGACAGTGCAGCGCTCCCTCAGTACTGACTCTGACAGTGCAGCGCTCCCTCAGTTCTGACTCTGACAGTGCAGCGCTCCCTTGGTACCGACTCTCCGATTATGCAGTGCTCCATCAGTATTGGCTTGTCAGCCTACATTTTTTTCCAACAAGTTGCTGGAGTGGCACTGAACCCACAACCTCTGATGCAGAGGTGAGAATGCTATCCACTGAGACACAACTGATGTCTCAAAAAGATAGATCAGAGCATTTTCCAAATGGTGCGATGCTAGGAACTGTGACTGAGCAGAGAGATTTAGGGATCCTATGATGGAAGTGTACGAGATTCTGACAGGTTTAGAGGACATTGAAAAAGAAAAGCTGATTGAGAAGAACTAGGGAACACAGATTTCAGGTTTTGGACATAAGATGCAGTGGGGAATATGAGGAAGATGTTTTTTACATGAGTGCACATGAACTGGACCTCGCTGCCTGCGAGGATAGTGGAAGGGACATTCAATGATTTCAAAAGGAAATTGGGCAGGCACAAGGTAAATAAACTCAGAGTTACAAGGATAGGGTAGGGAAATGGGACTGACTGGATTGCTCTACAGAAAGCAGGCATGGTCTCGATGGGACGAATGAGCTCCTTCCGCTCTATGACTCTTCTGTATTATGTGATCTTTAACCAAGCAAACAGACAAGGCCATGATTTAGTGCTTTGTCTGAATGATGGATACTTCTGGCAATGCAGCAGTCCCTCAGTATGTGTCATCCTTGATGGGACATATATTAGGTGCTCAAGGCCTGATGTTAGTGCCACAATCTTCCAGAGGTGAAAGTCCAGCTGGGACAGGCTAAGATGTAGAGATCTCTGCCATGCGATTCCCCAGAGGGAGCAATGTCCTTTGGCCTGATATCAGGCTGAGTTAAAGTGTGCATTTATGTAAACATTTTAACAACTTTGGGAGGCCTAGGTCTTGAATGATAAAACATCTGAAGATTTAATTTGAAATAGCAAACAAAAACCTTTAAGAGCTATAAGAACAATAGATTACAATCAGTAGAGAGGAAATCATATCTGATTTTTCAAAACCCAGTTTAAAAATAATTCTGACTAACTCAACATCCTCTCATTTTTCTCTTTTTTTGTGTGTGTGAATCTGACATGTTTCTTTTATTTTCCCTATAATTATTTCTCTCTAGTTTCCTCCCTTCCTGAAGGCGCTGACTCATTTCTCTCACTGTATTAAACCAACGTGAAGGGTCAAGGCCCTTAGAGCAGGGCGAAGCAGGCAAGGTGGAGAGGGATGGGGTAGAGGGTGAGACCAATCCAGAAGAGGTGGCCAGATGACACCAAGCTTGAATTTCAAAGTCGTAGGAAAACTGATGACCATTTATAATGTGTTAGCTCAAACAGTGCCGCAGACTATTTGGCCACGGAGGGCACCCCAACAAAGCCTGGTATCCACTTGCCAGGAGATATCTGGTGCAGGAACCTTGGCTGAGTTTCCCCTCTCTAACTCAGGGTAATGAGGTTAATTGTTACCCCCTCCCTCCCCGACCTGATGACACAAGCCAAGGCTCAGCACAGGTTAGAGCATCAAAATGTCCCTGTGTGGCTCAGTAGTCCACTGACTACCAAAGCCATTGAGTGAGGGGGATGGGAACCTCATGTCACAGGCTGTCTGATGTCCATTCCACAGATCCAAGCTCACAGCAGACACGTGGCTGTTGGTACATAATCAAAGCATTCAGCCTTGTTTCCTGTTGCTCTGTAATCTGACTGAAGTTGTAACAGTGACAGCCATATGATATGTCATCTGAGGAGGCGGGTGGGGGAGGGGACTGGAGAAGAATGAACAGGCCCCATTCAACAATGGGAGAACTTGATAGAGAGACACACCAGGAAACAATGTTACCACCAAGTGGAGGTCAATGCAAAGAGTGCAAGGAGGTTGGCTCTCCTTCCTCTCGTCCAAAAAAGTCTATGGGCCACAAACTGGAATAATATTCTGTCATGTGGGATTCTATTTCACTGAGATTCACTCCTCACACTGCTGACCATTCTGGGTGACGGTGGGAGGGTGAGTGATGGGTTCATTGCTGCTGGCCAATCTCCACACTGCAGCCGAATGACCACTATTTTCAAGTGAATTTAGTAAATGGTTGTCAGTAGGCTATCCAACTATAGGGGGCATCGTAGCCATGCCCATTCCCTCACTCCACTCAATTCTGATCAAGTACATGCACGGTCACACTTTCCAGAAAGAGTCAGCCACATAATGGCTGGAATCCCTGTTCTAACAACACCCCATTGCCCAAATAGGGAGGCCCAGAGATATAAGGAGCAGCACCCTGAGAAGATGGTTGTGAACTGCTGCAGTCCGTGTGGTGTGGGTACACCCACAATGCTGTTAGGGAGGGAGCTCCAGGGTTTTGACCCAGCGACAGCGAAGGAACGGCGATATATTTCCAAGTCAGGATAGTGTATGACTTGGAGGGGAACATGCAGGTGGTAGTGTTCCCATGTGTCTGCTGCCCTTGTCCTCCTAGGTGGTAGAAGTCGTTGGTTTGGAAGGTGCTACTGAAGGAGCCTTGGTGAGTTGTTGCAGCGCATCTTGTAAATGGTACACACTGCTGCCACTGTGTATCGGTGGTGGAAGGAGTGAATGTCTAAGGTGGTGAATGGGGTGCCAATCAAGCAGCCTGCTTTATCCTGTATGGTGTCAAGCTTCTTGAGTGTCATTGGAGCTGCACTCATTCAATCAGATGGGGAGTAGATTTTCATTTTTAGGTAGAATCTGGTGTGCATTTAAACCCTAAGTACACAGAACTGTCCATTCTCAATCCCTGTGAAATAGGAGGAATATTGATTGGGGTTCGTTCATTCATGGTTTAATCCCAAAGGATGCCAAGTAGAAATAGGTGACTCAAGGATTGCTGTGCATGGTGCACTGTCCTTCTTCCGTGACTTAGAATGTTCCCAATCCTGGACTCTAATGCACGAGAAACCACCATTGCCAATGTGGGCTGCAGACATTGGTTGTCCTTAGCACTGCCCCCATATCTGTTTTCTACAACAGAAAGGGTTTGAGGCACGGCGAGTTCTTTGGAAACCAATGAAGGAGAGGGTCAAATATTAAGAATGACCCTTCAGGATCATGGGCTGCAGCGGTTCAAGAAAGCAGCTCACCACCACCTTCTCAAGGGCAATTAGGGATGGGCAATAAATGCTAGACTAGCCAGCGAAGCCCACATCCTGTGAATGAATAAAAACAAAGGAAGAACAGTGCTCCTCGGGGGAACAATATTCTTACTAGGCTGAAGTGAGAGGGCCCCTTTTGAGATTCCCAATCTAGTCGAGCTCTGAAAATCAGGATTGCTACTTGGGCTCAAAGTGCTTCTGGGTTTTGCATTGGCGCAAGGGTTGCCAACCTTCCAGGATTGTCTTGGAGCTTCCAGGAATTAAGATCGATCTCCTGGACACTGGTAATTCTGGGAGAAAAATGGTGTTTAAAAAAACTTTTGAACACTTTCATTTAGCAGTTATAAAAAGTATTGGAGATGGGAATAAGTTGTTTTCATTGGGGGGGCAAATAGAGACCGGGGGAGAATTTACCCCTCGTCGGGCAGGCACGGCAGACAGGCCTGGGAATAGCCATGAGACCGAACGCCGCCTGCGATCAGACTCCAACCGCAATTTCGCGCTGGCTGGCCAAGTAACGGCCAGCCAGCGTGAAAGGTGTGCTAGGAGCCTCAGCGCTGCCGGGGTGGGGGCAGCAGGAGCAAGAGTGCTGAAGTGTGCACATGTGTGGGGCAGCGTGCACAGAGCCACAGTGTCCAGGAGATCAACCTTAATTCCTGGAAGCTCCAGGGCAATCCTGGAGGGTTGGCAACCCTTGCGCCATTACATAAACTTTTTACATATGATATAAACATGTCTCCACATGTGACTCAGTCACATGAAGAGGGACATGTAAAAAAGGGTGTTAAAATTTTTCTTTTAGTAATTGTTGGAAACCTCATCCTGCCCATGGATGACGTTTCGTTAAAAATGCAAAGGCCACCTGGCCTATTTGCCTGCCCACCAACCGAACGGTTAAGCGGGCAGTGAAAAATGCAACTTAATTAATTACTTAAGGGCCTTAATAGGCCTCTTAATTGTCGGTGGGCGCACTGCCACCTCTCGCATGCACCCGCTGACCGAAAGATCGCAAGGGTGTGCAATGACTTTGGGACGCTCGCCCAACGTCATCGCTCACTATTTCACTCCCTTTCGAGGTGGGAGCGCGCCCGCCCATGGGACAAAAATTTCTGCCCCAGAGTCTTGTTATGAAACTTCTAGGACATGTCCAAACAGAGTTAATAACGCCAATTGGTGCTCTATGTGAGTCACGCGTACAATTATTTGTAAAGGGAAGGTCATGCCTGACAAACATGATTGAATTTTTTTTTTTGAGAGGTAACTAATGTGGTGGAGAGGGGAATATCTATGTATGTTATTTATGTTACTTCCAGAAGGCATTTGATAAACTCCCTCATAAAAGAATGTCAGGTAAATTTGATGCTCATGGAATTGAAGGCAAATTATTTACCTGCTTAGGAAATTGGCTGAGTGGAAAGAGCAGAGAGTAGATATAGAGGGCAAATACTCTAATTACTAGGGTGTGACTAGTGGCGACACACAAAGATCTGTTTTGGGGCCTCAACTATTCATTGTGTTCATTAACGACTTAGATGATGGGATAGAAAGCCACGTATCCAAATTTGCTGATGACACATAGGCTGCATTATTAGCATGGTAGGTGGAAGTGTAAAATTACAAGGGTGTATTGATAGATTAAGTGAATGTGGAAAACTGTGGCAAATGGATTTTAATGTAGGTAATGTAGGAGATCATCCACTTTGGACCTAAAAATGACAGAACTGGTGAATAGAAACAGTGGAGGTCCAAACAGACTTGGGGGACTAAATGTCATGAACAGAAAATAATCAGAAATGCTAATGGAATGCTGGTCTTTATATTTCAAGGACTAGAATACACGGGAGGTGGAAGTCATCCTTCAGCTATACAAAGCCCTGTTTAGACCATACATGGAGTTACTGTGAGCAGCTCTGGGTACCACACCTTCAGAAGGATACATTGGCTTTGAAGGGAGCGTAGCATAGAATGATACCTGGACTCCAAAGATTAAGCTACAAGGAGAGATTAAACAAACTAAGGTCGTTATTCCTTGAATTTAGAAGGTTAAGGGTTGACTTGATTTAAGTTTTCAAGGTGTTAAGGGGAGATGGGGTAGACAGAGAGAAACTATTTCCACTTATTGGGAGTCTAGGACTAGGAGGTATAGTCTACAAATTAGAGCCAGAGCTCTCAGGAGTGAAGTTAAGAAACGCTTCTTCACACAAAGGATGGTAGAAGCTTGGACTCTCTTCTGCAAATGGCAATTGATGTTGGATCAATTATTAAATTGAACATGGAGACAGATTAATACCAAAGAAATTATCAGATACTGGACAAAGGCCTGTGTATGGTGCTAGGTTGTGATTCAGCTATTGAATGATGGAATAGGCTCGAGGGGCCAAATAACCTCTTTCTGTTTTTCTGTTCCTATAGACCTCAGACCTGACACCATACAATACAGCTATGAGCTGAGTCATAGCTTCAGGTGCCTGTCATCCTGTTATCAGCCCTGTTTGTTCTACAGTTAGGTTCCTACTATAACAAAAATAAAAATACCTGGAAAAACTCAGCAGGTCCGACAGCATCTGTGGAGAGGAACACAGTTAATGTTTTGAGTCCGTATGACTCTTCACCAGAACTAAGGAAAAATAGAAAAGAGGTGAAATATAAGCTGGTTTAAGGGGTGGTGGGACAGGTAGAGCTGGATAGAGGGCCAGTGATAGGTGGAGATAGCCAAAAGATGTCATAGACAAAAGGACAAAGAGGTGTTCAAGGTGGTGATATTATCTAAGGAATGTGCTAATAGATGACATTAAGGGTAGAAAGCAGGACGAGCAAGGTACAGATAGCCCTAGTGGGGATGGGGTGGGGGGAAGGGATCGAAGTAGGCTAACAGGTAGAGATAAAACAATGGATGGAAATACATTTAAGAATAATGGAAATAGGTGGGAAAAGAAAAATCTATATAAATTATTGGAAAAAAGGGGGATCGGAAAGGGGGTGGGGATGGAGGAGAGAGTTCATGATCTAAAATTGTTGAACTCAATATTCAGTCTGGAAGGCTGTAAAGTGCCTAGTCGGAAGATGAGGTGCTGTTCCTCCAGTTTGCGTTGATCTTCACTGGAACAATGCAACAGGCCAAGGACGGACATGTGGGCATGAGAGCAGGGTGGTGTGTTGAAATGGCAAGCGACAGGGAGGTCTGGGTCATTCCCACCCACTTTCCGATCCCCCTTTTTTCCAATAATTTATATAGATTTTTCTTTTCCCACCTATTTCCATTATTTTTAAATGTATTTCCATCCATTGTTTTATCTCTACCTTTTAGCCTATTTCGATCCCTTCCCGCCACCCCAGCCCCACTAGGGCTATCTGTACCTTGCTCGTCCTGCTTTTTACCCTTAATGTCACCTATTAGCACATTCCTTAGATAATATCACCACCTTGAACACCTCTTTGTCCTTTTGTCTATGACATCTTTTGGTTATCTCCACCTATCACTGGCCCTCTATCCAGCTCTACCTATCCCACCACCCCCCCCCCCCCCTTAAACCAGCTTATATTTCACCTCTTTTATATTTTTCTTTAGTTCTGGTGAAGAGTCATACAGACTCAAAATGTTAACTGTGTTCCTCTCCACAGATGCTGTCGGACCTGCTGAGTTTTTCCAGGTATTTTTATTTTTGTTTTGAATTTCCAGCATCCGCAGTTTTTTGCTTTTATCTTAGGTTCCTACTATAGTCCAGTGTAAATGTTTACCCTTGTGATCATTCCCTTGTCCTCAGCCTTCCACCCCAACAGGCTCCACATTCAACAGTGATCCTCTGTCATTACTGATGCCTCCAATGTGATGTCATCGCCAAACACATCCTCCCCTCCTCCCCTCTTTCAGTATTTTGAAGGGACTGTTCCCCCTGTGACACTAGTCCATTCCTCAGTCACCCCCATTACCCATTCTCCTGCCCACCACAACTTCCTATGCAAGAGCAGGAAATGCAATACCTGCCTTTTTACCTCCTCTATTCCCACTGCCCAAGGTCCCAAACACCCCTTCCAGGTGAAACAGCGATTTTACTTATAGTTTAGTATCCTGTTTTCACTGCTCCCGATGCAGAGCTCTCCACACTTGGGAGATCAAACCCAGATTGGATGACCACTTTGCAGAACCCTCCATTCAGTCCATCTGTTCTAGAGGTCTGGAATTTTAATTCTCTGCCCCACTTCCACTCTGACCCCTCTATGCACGGCCTCCAATATTGTTCCAATGAAGCCCAATGAAATCTCAAGGAAAAGTACTTTACAGCCTCCCAGACTCAACATTTATTCAACAATTTCAGATCATAATCACTGATCTCATTCTTTTCTTTTTGTGTTTTTATATTTGGGTGGCAGCTATTGATGATGATTCTGCTATTCCCATTTATACCTCCTCTTGACACATCTTTTGTTTCATTACTTTTTCCATTACCATCTCCTTTGGCCTTGCACCATCACTCCTTTTGTCACTTAATATCGCCTGCCTTTTACTCTATCAAAGACTTTCTTTTCCATTCCTTCCTCCTATACCTGCCTTGCCTACATCTTGAAGTACTCCCAGTTCTGACAAAGGGTTGTCGATCTGAAACATTACCTGTTTCTCTCTCCACAGGGGCTGCCTGACCTGCTGAGTACTTCAAGCATTTTCTGTTTTATTTCAGCTTTGCAGCATCTGCAGTATTTTGCTCTCGTGAATATTGACCCTATTCCTTCCTTGACCTTAGGGCTGAGCTTTGATGTAGCAGATTCACTTCAAATTGGTATTTGATGCTGAAAATATATTGTAGCACAGGAGCTGGTTGGTAATTTAACATGCTCAATGACAGGAGCTGAAGCACAGAGGGTAAGAACACCACAGGTTACATTGAGTTTGGAGACTTCTCAGCAGCAGTGTGAGCAACATCCTGGAATATATTTATAGAAAATGGAGGCTCTGGAACAAACATGCTCACATTACCTTACAATCAGAGGCACCTCATCAATCTTCTGAGCACTCAGCGCTGTCACTTAACAGCAAGCTCCATTATTCATACATCGCAAGATAAAGAAAACACGTTCAGTCCGAGATACACAGACCAGAGTCATTACTTAGTACTCCAAGCATAACCACTGGAATAAACAGATGATTTGCAACCCATTGCAGGCTCCTCCTTCCTCCCACCCTTGTTCCACTTCAGAATTATTTTAACATGTTGCACCACGCTATGTTAGTAAATTATTGTCAGCATCAAGTGGATCCCAGGTCAGGTATAGCATGGGTTAGATCCAAATGCTTGTACCTCTAACCTCCGAACAGAGCCCCACCTACTGCAACCTCTATGGTATTTTTATTTCCTGCATCCTGGGCTGAACTTTTGTGACCTCATGATGGCGGGCTTGCAGGCGGGGTCGGGGTGGGGTGCATGGGATAAAAAGGGGGAGCTGCTTCAGAATGGCTTCCCAATGCATTCCCACTGCCCGAGAAGTTTCCCATGGGTGGACGAGGACCTGAACTGGCTGCCTGCACTACAGAGGTGGGCAACCAATTAAGTCAATTATGGGCAAAGTACCTCAGATTTTTGGCCGCACCAGCATTTTTCTACAGCAGAGCAGCTGCCCACCACAAGCAGAGGCGCTGCCAGCTCAATGGAGGCAGCTTCTCTGCGGCAGGCCGGGTGGTCATTGGAACCGGATGCTTCATGCCCTGAAGGGGGGTCAGTCAGCAGAAAAGGCAACACTTGTGGCCCAAAGGATGCACTCCCACAGGGGTTTTCCCTCTGCTTCAAAGGACCTAACAGCTTTGACCCTAAAAGTTTTACTTTTAAGTGCTGTGTCCGAGGGTGCCTCCATGTTGAGGCCCCTCCACGGTCCCTGACTTGCCCTAGCAGCACCAACCTCTCCCAGAGGCACTGCTGAGGCTTCAAGATTGCTGGTCCTCTGATGGGGCCTGCAGTATCGTGAGTCCACCTGCTGTCTTTAATAGGTCTTTGAAATTGGAGTCCCAATTAGGAGCCTGTCTCTGGGAAGATTACACCGGCGGATGCGCTGACAGTAAGTAAGGGTCCGGGATCCCTATTTGATCTTGATGTTGGGGTCCCAAAGCCCATGAGAAAATCTAATCCCCTGATTCCTTTCTGACATCAATTGGTTTTGGACAATTTAGCACTAGGCCAAGTAGAAACCAAGCTGACATGCACTTCATGTATGATCCTTGCAGAGGCAGTCAGAAGAGAAAAAGTAGAACTTCCATTCTCTGACAAATATGAAAATCCATGTCATTATTTGAGGCGGTTTTCAAAATAGCTGGAGTTTAAATGGACATCGTCTCCCCTTACCAAAATTCAACATTGAGGATTACATATTTTGTCTTTGGGACAAAATCACTATAGCCTGTGAACTTCAGCTAATCAAATGATTGCACTTCAGCCCATCTCATGCCAAATAGGCAAAATTGTGGCTTCAATTGTCTTTGGATGTCAAAGCAAGCAAATGACCAGGGACCTCACTTCATACCTAGGGATAGATTTTCACATTGGTCTGGGTGGTAATCTGGCAGAGTGGATCTGCCATTATTGGAGAACTCGCCTGGTTTTCATTCTACTGATTACAACAGTATGAAAACCAGACGGTTCTGTAAGAGGCAGTTGGTCCAGCCTGCTAAGGCTATGAACATGAAAATCTATCCTCATATCTACTTGAGTGTTAAAAATAGGTTAATAACTCAATGGCCTGAGAAGAAGTCATGCGATCTTCAAAAGTACTTTTCTTAACATCAAGGTAACAGCAGCCATTTAATTGATCAACACCATCATGGTTCTGTTCTATGCTTCACACTGCACCTGCAAGGTGATGAGGCTCAAGAGAACTCTGTAAGGATCCTCTTTCATGTAACTTGGATCAAATACTCCATCAGAAGCAACAGAAAAGAGCTACAAAATTTATAAATTCTGTAAGTCTGCCATTGTGCTTTAAATACCTTGCTATGTTTTACCACTTCAGTGTATTATTCAAACTGTAAATAAATCTGAATTTCTTGTTTTAGCCTGTCTGTATTGTCCTGACAGTGCAGACAAGAAAAGACATGCTGGGCTTCTCACTTTATCTGTGCAGTATGGGTTAAGATTTATAAATTTACACTTCTAGGGCAGAGATTCATCTGCCTAGAGCTGATTTTGGGAATTTGACTGCTGCAATCATTAGGCCCACAGGACTATCTGACTCTTTAAACTAATTGATGGAGCATTGGCTTTTGCACCTATATTATCATTATGTACCCTCAACATGTTAAGTACTGTTTGGGACTGCAACTTCGTAACATTTATCTATACATACAACAGCAACTTGAATTTGTATAGCACCTCTAGCACAATGAAACATCCCAAGCTGCTTTATAGGAGTGTTAGAAGACAACATTTGATACTGTTCCACATAAGGAGATATTAGGACTACAGATGACCAAAGGTTTGATCAGAGAGGTGTATTTAAGAGTATATGGAAGGATTAGAGAGAGGCAGGAGGTTTAGGGTGGTAATTATGGAGTTTGGGGCCTGGGCTGTTGAAGGCATAGCCACCAATAGTGGAAGAAAATAAATGGGGGATGCACAAAAAGGGAAGTGATCTCAGAGGGGTTGTAGGGCTGGAGGAGGTAACAAAGATAGAGATCATAACTTAGCGACAATTGTTCATCCTGGGCCCACATAAAAGAGCACAGCATCAGCCCAACTATGGAAGACACCAAAATAAAGGCAAAATACTGCGGATACTGGAAACCTGAAATGAAAACAAAAAATGTTGGAAAAACTCAGCAGGTCTGACAGCATCTTTGGAGAGAGAGACAGAGATAATGTTTTGAGTCCATATGACTCTTCTTTAGATCTAAAGGGAGGTAGAGATGTGGTGAAATCTCTACTGATTAAGGGGGGGGTGGAACCGGTGAAGCTGGATAGAAGGCCAGCAATAGGTGGAGGCAAAGGAGAGATGGCAAAAGATGTCATAAACAAAAGGTCAAAGAGTTGTTAATGCCCCTGCCCCTTTACTCCCTCACTCGTCACCGTCCAAGGGCCCAAACACTCCTTCCAAGTGAAGCAGCACTTCACTTGCGCTTCCCTCAATTTGGTCTACTGCATTCGCTGCTCCCAATGTGGTCTCTTCTACATTGGGGAGGCCAAACACAGACTGGGAGACTGCTTTGCGGAACACCTTCGGTCTGTCTGCAAGCATGACTCAGACCTTCCTGCTGCTTGCCATTTCAACACACCACCCTGCTCTCATGCCCACATGTCTGTCCTTGGCCTGCTGCAATGTTCCAGTGAAGCTCAACGCAAACTGGAGGAACAGCACCTCACCTTCCAGCTAGGCACTCTACAGCCTTCCGGACTTAACATAGAGTTCAACAACTTCAGATCATGAACTCTCTCCTCCATCCCCATCCCCCTTTTTCATCCCTCTTTTTTCCACATTCATTTTTATTTTTAAAATTTTTATTAATTTTCCCCCCACTAATTTTCATTATTATTATTTTTTAAAATACATTTCCATTTTCATTCATTCTTTTATTCCCTGCTTTTAGCCTAGTTTCGATCTTTCTTCCCACCACCTTCCCCTCCCCTCCCCCCACCCCACCCCCACTAGGGCCATCTGTCACTTTCCAGAGTGCTTACCCTGGTCCGGCCATTATCACATTTTGCTTTCTTAATGTCACCATCAGCACCTTCTTTAGCCAGTACCAGCACCATTAACAACTCTTTGACCTTTTGTTTATGACATCTTTTGCCATCTCTCCTTTGCCACCACCTATCGCTGGCCTTCTATCCAGCTTCACCTGTTCCACCCCCCTCTTAATCAGTAGAGATTTCACCACATCTCTACCTCCCTTTAGATCTGAAGAAGAGTCATACGGACTCAAAACGTTATCTCTGTCTCTCTCTCCACAGATGCTGTGAGACCTACTGAGTTTTTCCAGCATTTTTTGTTTTCGCTATGGAAGACACCTTTTACCCTAAACACAAAACAGGGAGTGAGTCAGGACCATAATGGAAACTTACATCTCCATCAGTGTGAACTGGATGAGAAAACAGCTCCTAGAGCTGAACAGCCAGGGCTGAACCCACTGTGTCCCACTGTGCTCACACAAACCCTCTCTGGATATGAAGTGAGGCAGAGGGCAGTCACACACCTCACAGCAGTCACTTCATCAGTAGCAAACGATTTCATCTCCTGCACGTTCAGCAGGCAATCAGCAATGAAGTAACTCTTTGGCAGCCTGCTGGAAGCAATGCATCACTCAGTGCAAATGAAATCATCCTGTGCTGAAATCATTCTCCAGCAAAGATCGATATCGAGCAGAAGGACTGCAAAGGTCAGTGATGACAGCCTAGCAACGTATTAAAGGAAATGGATTATTTACCATTGCTGAATGAATCTTCTGCCTTTGAGAATCATCATAACACTTCAATTCTTTGACTATCTATGCTTCTTAAAATGACACAGTATCCATGATAAATGGGAAATGGTGCCACAGTGGTAATGTCACTGAACTAGTAATCCAGAGGCCCAGGCTAATGCTCCTAGGGCATGGGTTCAAATCCCACCATGGCAGCTGGTGGAATTTAATTATTCAGTTAATAAATCTGGAATATAAAGCTAGTCTCAGTAATGGAGACCATGATACTACCATCAATTGTCATAAAAAGCTACCTAGTTCACTAATATCCTTTAGGGAAGGAAATCTGCCCTCCTTACCTGACCTACATGTGACTCCATACCTGCAACAATATGGTTGATTCTTAACTGCCCTCTGAAATGGCCTAGCAAGCTGCTCTGCTCAAGAGCAATTAGGATGGACACCAAATGCTGGCTGGCCTTGTCAGTGATGCCCACACGAAAGAATTAAAAATAAAGAGAAAGCGTTTGGAACTGCCTGTATGGGGAGTATGAGGAGCTATCTGATACTGACTGTTACTCAGATTAGGGGGGCACATTTAGCACCCTTGGCTTTGCACACTGGGAGTGGGAGTCTGTGTGCCACATTAACTGTAGTGGATGAAAAATTGAGCCTATGCCCAAATTCCCACTACGTGTCCTCACCCTGCGAAGGTCAGTGCCAGAAACACTTCAAATGAATAGTTACTCCCATTCCAGAGACTTAAGCACAAAAATCTAGGCTGACATTCAGCACTGAGAGAGTGCTGCGTTGTTGGAGCTGCTGTCCCTCAGATGAGACTCTAAAGTGAAAATTAAACAAGGAGAGAGAAGGAGAAGAAAGGAAGAATGAGAGGTTGTGAGAAAGAGGTGAAAGAAATAATGAGAGAGGGAAAGGATGAGGATAAAAATGAGCAAGGGAGTGGTTAAGAAATTGAGAGGGGGCAGAGAAAAAGAGTGGTGAAAGTGCGGAGGGGGGGAGAGAAAGAATGTAAGAGAAAGAGAGTGAAAGTGATTTAGGGAGTGACAACATGAGAAAAACACTAAAAAGAGGGAGAGAATGAGAAAAGAAGACAAAAACTCAGAAGGAACAGAGAAAGACAATGAAAGAAAATGAGTGCCAGAGACAGAATAAGAGAGAGACAATATTTGATAATGGCAGTTGGGGTATGATACGGGTACAGATGGCACTAGCCCTTGGCAAAGTCATCCAATATTCTCCTGTCAGCAGGCATTTGAGACATCCTGTGCTGCGTACAGTCTAGCGCTGCTGCTGTGCACATGCCAATGTCATTAATTACCAGCCCCTCCTCTCCTCAGGGCGCTGTTTTCACTACGTGTGAGTTCCATGGATGTCAGCCGTCCTCCAAATAACCGTCATAAATATATCTAAGGAGCGATTGTTAGGAAGCCATTCCACTGTGTGGAGCATCACAGTCAAGCCCGCTCCTATCATCAGCTAACATCCAAATATGCAAAATTTCTAGCAGGAGTCACTGGATAGTGATCAGGAGCAAAAACCCTGACTTTGCTGAATCTAACTTTGGGGATACTAGGCGAATAACTAACTCAAAACTTAGAATCTTCCCTGTCTGTATCAACCTCACCAGGTGGTGCATTAAACTCCTTCAGCCATCATGCATGCTAACTATACATGTGCCTATTTTATCACTGTATGTCAGCAAATGAAACATGCACTGAACAGAACTGAGATTCCATATTATTAAAAGGTCAAAAGTTTTAAATTTAAGTTAAGCTGGCTTTGAAGAGTTGAGGTAAGAATTGACCACAGTAGACTGTCATTTGGTGGAACAGAACTTGAGTACTGCTGAAAAAAGGGGCATGTCTAAGCTGTTATCAGGACACTTTGCAAGAATACCAACATTAGGGGAGAACAACAATTCCTTTCCACATACAGTATAAATTGTTGTTTTCTCCTTGTATTGGTATTCTTGCAAAGTGTCCTGATGAGTGCAAAAAGAAAAAACTTTGACATGTCTTTTTTTTCAGCAATACACAGTAGACTGTGCAGAACTATTAACAGATAAAATGAAAGATGAAAATGGAAGGTGGTTGAAAAGTATTTGGTAGAAAACAAGACCTGTACATATTCCAAAAGGGCAAGAGGTCTCCTGGTACTTGTGTAAATAAACACCTTAGCAAGTCAGCAAGAGGAGCGAGTATAAAACTAAAAGAAAGAGCTTTTACAAAAGCAATAAATAGAAGAGATTCTGCAGACTGGAAAATATATAAAGAACGGTCAAAGAATACAAAAAAAATGGTCAGAGCTGCAAAAAGGAATACCAGAAAAGACTTATGGGGGGTCATCAAGGTCAACACTAAAGATTTTTATAAATATATTAAGCGAAGCAGGATGCCTGAGAGTCATGTGACCCTTAAAGACAGGTGCAGATGATATTGTAATTGGAAATTAGACAATGGCAGATTTACTAAGCAGCTACTTTGCGGGCCTTCACAGGAGAGGATGAGGATAACATATCAGTGATGCAAGGAAAACAAAAAATAAATCAAGGGCTGGAACTAACTGGATTCAATATAAATAAAGTAGTGACTGATGAATTAATGAGATTAAAGCTGGACAAATCTCCAGGGCCTGCTGGTTCCCACCTCAAGGGAATTAAAGTAAGTGGGTGAGACAGTAGGTGAACTGTTAGTCATGATTTTTCAAAACTCTCTTGATTCAGAAATTGTCTGTCACCCCATTATTCAAGAAGTGCAAGAGGAATAAATAGGAAACTATAGGCTTATTAGTCTGATGTCAGTTGTGGGGAAGTTACAAGAATGTCTTTTCAGGGACAGGATGACTGAATATTTAGATAGATTTGAGCTGAGAGAGAGCCAGCATGGATTTATAAAGGGTAAGTCATGTCAAACAACCATAGTTAAATTCTTTAACAAGGTATCTAACATGGTGATAAAGCCATGTCTGTAGATGTTATTTTTATGAGCTCCCAGGAGGCAAGAACGTTGCATGTAAGAGACCATTAACAAAAATGAAGGTGCATCAAACTGGAGGCGACCTATTGGGTGGAATAGTGAACTGGTTCAGAGGGAGAAGACAGAGTGTCATAATGGGGTATGTACAACAGTAGGAGGGTGTGACTGGTGGTGTCAGCCAGGGGTTAGTACTGGCGCCTCACATTTTCACTACCCTTATAGATGACTTGGATGAAGTTTCCTGACAACAATAAGGCGGCACAGTAAATAGTGTAGATGGGAACAGAACATTGCAAAGGGACATTGATAGATTAAGTGAGTGGGTGAAACTGGCAGGTAGAGTTCAATGTGGAAAAATGTAAAGTCATCAACTTTCAACCGAAGGAAGATAGATCAGAGAATTTTCTAAATGATGAAAAGTGAGGAACAATGGATGAACAGAAAGGTTAGAAGTTCCGGCACAAGAATCATTAAGAACTAGTGGACAGGTAGAAAAAATAATTTAAAAGGCTAATGGAATATTGGTCTTTATTTCACGTTGAATGGAATGTAAAAAGATTAAAGTTATGTTACAGAAGTACAAAGTTCTGGTTACCACATCTCAGGAATGAAATATTGGCCTTTGAAACTCTTTCAAGTTATCAACAGTCACAGATTGCAACTCTTTCGAGTACAATCACAGTTCTTGGTTTCCGGGAGTGGGACATGAACCCACAACCTTCTGATTCAAAGGCGAGGGTGCTATGAACTGAGCCACAGCTGACACCTCAAATATTGGCCTTTGAAACTCTTTCGAGTTATCAACAGTCACAGATTGCAACTCTTTCGAGTACAGTCACGGTTTCTGGGAGTGGGACATGAACCCACAACCCTCTGATTCAAAGTCGAGGGTGCTATGAACTGAGCCACAGCTGACACCTCAAATATTGGCCTTTGAAACTCTTTCGAGTCATCAACAGTCACAGATTGCAACTCTTTCGAGTACAATCACAGTTCTTGGTTTCCGGGAGTGGGACATGAACCCACAACCCTCTGATTCAAAGGCGAGGGTGCTATGAACTGAGCCACAGCTGACACCTCAAAATCACAATGCCTTCAGTTGACAGGAAACTCTTTCGAGTTATCAACAGTCACAGATTGCAACTCTTTCAAGTACAATCACAGTTCTTGGTTTTCCGGGAGTGGGACATGAACCCACAACCCTCTGATTCAAAGGCGAGGGTGCTATGAACTGAGCCACAGCTGACACCTCAAATATTGGCCTTTGAAACTCTTTCGAGTTATCAACAGTCACAGATTGCAACTCTTTCGAGTACAATCACAGTTCTTGGTTTTTCCAGGAGTGGGACATGAACCCACAACCCTCTGATTCAAAGGCGAGGGTGCTATGAACTGAGCCACAGCTGACACCTCAAATATTGGCCTTTGAAACTCTTTCGAGTTATCAACAGTCACAGATTGCAACTCTTTCGAGTACAATCACAGTTTTTGGTTTCCAGGAGTGGGACATGAACCCACAACCCTCTGATTCAAAGGCGAGGGTGCTATGAACTGAGCCACAGCTGACACCTCTATTGGCCTTTGAAGGGGTGCAGCACAGGTTTACCAAAATGATAAGGGGGCTAATAGGATAATTAGGAGACAAAGTTGCATAGGTTTCAAACTCTTTCGAGTTATCAACAGATCGCATGTAACTCTTTCGAGTACATTCACAGGTCTTGGTTTCTGGGAGTGGGACATGAACCCACAACCCTCTGATTCAAAGGCGAGGGTGCTATGAACTGAGCCACAGCTGACACCTCAAATATTGGCCATTGAAACTCTTTCGAGTTATCAACAGTCACAGATTGCAACTCTTTCGAGTACAATCACAGTTCTTGGTTTTTCCAGGAATGGGACATGAACCCACAACCCTCTGATTCAAAGGCGAGGGTGCTATGAACTGAGCCACAGCTGACACCTCAAATATTGGCCTTTGAAACTCTTTCGAGTTATCAACAGTCACAGATTGCAACTCTTTCGAGTACAATCACGGTTTCTGGGAGTGGGACATGAACCCACAACCCTCTGATTCAAAGTCGAGGGTGCTATGAACTGAGCCACAGCTGACACCTCAAATATTGGCCTTTGAAACTCTTTCGAGTTATCAACAGTCACAGATTGCAACTCTTTCGAGTACAATCACAGTTCTTGGTTTCCGGGAGTGGGACATGAACCCACAACCCTCTGATTCAAAGGCGAGGGTGCTATGAACTGAGCCACAGCTGACACCTCAAATATTGGCCTTTGAAACTCTTTCGAGTTATCAACAGTCACAGATTGCAACTCTTTCGAGTACAATCACAGTTCTTGGTTTTTCCAGGAGTGGGACATGAACCCACAACCCTCTGATTCAAAGGCGAGGGTGCTATGAACTGAGCCACAGCTGACACCTCTATTGGCCTTTGAAGGGGTGCAGCACAGATTTACCAAAATGATAAGGGGGCTAATAGGATAATTAGGAGACAAAGTTGCATAGGTTTCAAACTCTTTCGAGTTATCAACAGATCGCATGTAACTCTTTCGAGTACATTCACAGGTCTTGGTTTCTGGGAGTGGGACATGAACCCACAGCCCTCTGATTCAAAGGCGAGGGTGCTATGGACTGAGCCACAGCTGACACCTCTATTGGCCTTTGAAACTCTTTCGAGTTACCAACAGTCACAGATTGCAACTTCTTTCGAGTACAATCACAGTTTTTGGTTTCCAGGAGTGGGACATGAACCCACAACCCTCTGATTCAAAGGCGAGGGTGCTATGAACTGAGCCACAGCTGACACCTCTATTGGCCTTTGAAGGGGTGCAGCACAGATTTACCAAAATGATAAGGGGGCTAATAGGATAATTAGGAGACAAAGTTGCATAGGTTTGTATTCCTTTTATAAATATACAAGGTTGAGGGGTAATCTAATTGAAGTGTTTAAGATAATTAAATGATTTGATTGGGTAAATGGAGAGAAACTATTTCCTCTGGTGAGAGAGTCCAGACATAACCTTACAGTTAGAGCTAAGCCAATCAGAGGTGATGCCAGAGAAGCCTTTATCACACAAAAGGTAGTGGAATTCAGGAACTATTTTCCCCAAAAAACTTGAGGTGAAGTCAATTGGAAATAAGTAAGTACTATCGGTTCAGATAGTCCATCAGTAGTACAATATGTCCATCAGTATATAATGTCTGCTTAGCTACTCTGTGGGCACCAATTGACTAAGGATTGAGCATTTGGTACCCAAAAAGTGTCAAAAGTCAGACTGTTCCAACAATAAGTATTGTATAATGAGGCACTCCATTAATAAATACTACAAGTTGGGTCCTCCAACTACGTGTGCAACAGGTTAGAAGGCTCCATTAATAAGTACTGTGTGTTTGGTTACTCGGTAAGTATAATGGATTTGGATGCTCCATTAATAAGAATCGTGCATTGAGGTGGTTCACCAACAGGAATGTTGGATGCTGAATCAACAGGTGGTGTAAATTGGGTGCCCCATTAATAAGTATTATGTACTGATGTGCTCCGCCAATATGTATAATAAATTGGAGTTCTCAATCAGTTAATACTGTGCGTCTGGGTGCTCATTAATCTCTTATTGAATGAAAGGGTGAATATAAAATATGCATTTCTGCCTTCTAGCACTTAATGCTTTTTCGTTTTCGAATTAGGATTTTAACGTTTCATTTAGCAACGTGTTTGCTGCCTCATATTAACTAATGGTCCATGATGACTACTTAACAAATGCTGAAATCCAAAACAAAAACAGAATTACCTGGAAAAACTCAGCAGGAAATCAACTCGAAAGGGAACTAATCTAATCCTGGCCACTCCTTAGTGAAGCCATTCTCTTTCCTCGATAATACAATGCATACATTTCCGCCGAGGTTCCTGTCTATCTTTAGAAAATAGCAGTCTGTGTCAGTTTGTCTCAGTTGGCCCGAACTCATTCGCATATCTCACTGCAGGACCCAGCATGTAATCTTCAATGCAGTACACAGGGAGTTGCTGTACTGCCATTCGGATGAGAGATGAAACCGAGCCCTGATTAAGGAGATGCTAAAGACCCCATTTAATGTTTTAACCAACACTCCTCCCTCCAAGCAGAACCTTTCGAAAATACATCACTCACTCATTTGCCGTATGAGATTCGGTTTAGTGCGAAACGACCGCTGTGCTTACATCTCAAAACAACTTTCTGCGGGGAAGTGTTGTCGGAATACAAATCTGTGCATTACAGCTATTATTACAGATCTGACAGTTCGAACAGCAGATTGTTAGGTTAAGTCGGTTGAGAAAAGCCCACACTCCCCGCTTCCAACTGCATTCCCCCACCTCCAACACCTATCCCATGTTGGCTTCAAACCGTCTTTTCGATAAACGCTATAGATGATTCCAGACATAGCTCAGGGCAGCACAACAGAAAAGTGTTCGGAAACTGAGGTGGGAGCAAGAGAGAGGAAAATGGGGACGCGAATCTGCCACAAGTAGCTTGGAAAGTCTTTGAAAGATAATGGATATCGAGACTTGCTGAGCTAACGCAGGGGAGGGTGACCCGCACACAGCACAATGTTCCTTAACAGTAGCGGATTAAGAGATGTCACATTTGCAGATACAATCCAAATGCTACTTAATCAGTCCGCACCCGTTAACGTTCCTAAATGATTCCTCCCTCCCTTTAATGATCCTTTTAACAACGCACTGTCGGCCAGGCGCAGTGTGTTATAACAATCTATGGGCGGATTTACAGGCATTCCCAGATCCGAGCAAGGCGCTAGCTGAGGATGATCAGAATCGCTGATGCTGACTACCAGTCCAGCCTGCTCCTTACCTTGTCTCTTCACATTGCTATCCTCTGCAGACATTGCCTGCTCTGCCGCAGACAGGCTCTGGATGTTAGCGAGTGGTCATTAACAGGCTGGGACTGTCTGCTCACACCACGAGGGGAGGAGCTGGAGAAAGGAGACCAAGGGATGGTCTTACTTGCTGTGCCAGTTTTCTTCGCGGTGGCAGGGACGGAGAGCGATCCGTCAGACTGCGGCTCACAGTCCCGGAGTGGACATCCTGACACACACAGAGGTGAGTCAGCCACAAGCCGCCAGCAAAGGCGTCCAACTGACTCTCATTCTGCAGCCACTCGGCTCGGCTGCATCTCCATATCGACTCCACTCAAAACCTAGCGACAGATTTGGACTAAACATTCCCAGTCCCCTCATCAAACCGTCCACTCCCGGCCCCCTCATCAAACTGTCCACTCCCAGCTTTGTTACCAAAGTATTAGACATGTACACATTACAAATCCCTCCCGGTTAGCCAGTGGTACACATTACAAATCCCTCCTGGTTAGCCAGTGGTACACATTACAAATCCCTCCTGGTTAGCCAGTGGTACACATTACAAATCCCTCCTGGTTAGCCAGTGGTACACATTACAAATCCCTCCTGGTTAGCCAGTGGTACACATTACAAATCCCTCCTGGTTAGCCAGTGGTACACATTACAAATCCCTCCTGGTTAGCCAGTGGTACACATTACAAATCCCTCCTGGTTAGCCAGTGGTACACATTACAAATCCCTCCTGGTTAGCCAGTGGTACACATTACAAATCCCTCCTGGTTAGCCAGTGGTACACATTACAAATCCCTCCTGGTTAGCCAGTGGTACACATTACAAATCCCTCCTGGTTAGCCAGTGGTACACATTACAAATCCCTCCTGGTTGGCCAGTGGTACACATTACAAATCCCTCCTGGTTAGCCAGTGGTACACATTAAAAACCCTTCAGATGGTGAGCTATGAGGACATGCAAAATCCACCATGCAGTGATCAATCCTCACTTTCAAAAACCGTCCACCCAAGCAGGAATAAAAGCAGAAAATGGTAGAAATGCTCAGCAGGTTAGGCAGCATCTGAGGAGGGAGAAAGAAACTTAAGCTTTTGGGTAAATGACGTTTTGCCAGGGCTCTCACTTGCAACCATGAAGTGCAATAAATGTATGAAAATATGAAGCAAGCTTTCTCACGTTGGAGAGAGTTATGGTTGGAATGTAATCAATGGCCAGGATTTTCAGCTGTGTGTGTGGGTGCATGCCTGACTTGCCTGAGCATGAAATATCACACAATGATGTCAGGCGAGCATCTCGATGTCATCGCGCACTCGCGCTATATTTCAGTCGGCGGGCGTGGTTGAGGGTTGGCAGTGTGCCCGCCAACAATTAAGAGGCCTATTAAGGCACTTAAGCAGGTAATTAGATTGAATGTTTCACTGCCCGTCCAACCTTACGGTTGGCGGGCGCACAAATAGGCCAGGTGACCTTTGCATTTTTTGCGAAACCTTATCCACGGGTGGCATGAGGTTTCCTACGGTGAATAAAATTTTTTAAAAATTAAACTCATTTTTAACATGACACTCTTCATGTGACTGAGTCACATGTTGGGACATGTTTATATTATTTATTGATTCTTCATTTTTCATTTTAGAAGTTTTCAGCTCCCTGAGGCAGCTCTGTGCCTTCAGGGAGCTTTCAATGAGCGCACCCCTGCGCATGCACACACTTCAGTGCTCGCACTCCTCCCACCCCCACTCGGGCAGTGCTGAGGCTCCCAGCGCACCTTTCACAGTGGCTGGCCGTTAAGTGGACCGTTTCGCCCACCCTCGGGCCCGCCCGCCGTGCCTGCCGGATGAGGGGAAAATCTTGCCCAATGTACTTGTGTCTAGATTAATTGGTGACTGGAAGCGCATTGTGGACTGGAATCTAAACAAAGGGATCAGATGAGTTTTATATATGTGGCAACTTCCTAATTTTCCATTTCTGGGAGAGACAGACAAAAATCCGTATTGGAAATGGTCAGGGCAGAGTTCTCACTCAAATTTTCCCCGTGCATTCTCGAGGGGCGAGGAGTGAGCCTTGACTCAGTTATCCCCGTCTTTGATTCAGGAAGTTACAGGTTCAAGCCCCACTCCACACAGCCCAGAGGGTGGGGATGAGCTTTCCTGTCTCTGAATACTGGCTTAATAGCCAGCGGGTTTTCCATGCCTGATGGGGTGCAGTGTCTACCAACCCCTCGCCAATCACATGTAGCCACTCCTCCGGGTCAGATCTGCCCACATAAAGAGGGGTGTTTCTTTGTTAAAGAGACAATCCATGTACATAAAAGCAGTGGAAGAAATGGAATTAGGGGAGGTGGTGGTACAGTGGTAGTGTCACTGGACTAATAATCCAGAGACCTAGGGTAATGCTCTGGTGGAATTTAAATTCAATTGACAAAATCTAGAATTGAAAGCTAGTCTCAGCAATGGTGACCATGAAGCTATTATAAAAAAAAACATCTGACTCTAATGCCCTTTAGGGATGGAAATCTGCCTTTGTTAGCTGGTCTGGCCTACATGTGACTCCAGACCCACACAATGTGGTTGACTCTTAACTGTCCTCTGAAATGGCCCAGTAAGCCACTCAGTTCAAGGGCAATTAGCGATGGCCAACAAATGCGGGCACTGCCTGTGATGCATTGCCAATATCCCATGACAGAATTTTAAAAATTATGTAGTGTGTCAATACATGTGGCAGAGGAGAAGATGATTCTCAATAGCTAAGGCTCCGCACTGGAAGCTTAACGTTGATAAATGGGCCAGATTTAATGCAGCTCATGTCATGACTTAATCGCAGGTGAGGCTCCGCGTTAGTGTCCCGGTGGTGGCAAAGCTTTCCCTATTAAGTGGGAACGCTGAAAGGGCTGACGCGGGATCCCCAGCAGCCAGTGGCAAGATGCCAGTTAGCTTCATTAATGAGCTAAATGATGCCCATTATCCCTGAGCCCACCACTCAGGGATTAAATGGGGGCTGCACAGCTTTCCCATGCCCTCGGAAGGACACCCACCTGTCAGGTTTGCCATCTGAGGGTGGTGTCCCTCACTGTCAGGTACTCTGTACCTGATCAAGGAGCTGGGATTGGAAAGGTGGGTGCTGCTGGTAGTCCCACATGTTAACTTTCTGGATGAGCCCACAGCTTTCCACTGTTCCAACGGAGGCAGTCGGCACTGCCTCCTTATGAACAGGAAACCCATCTTCCTCTCACTCTCTGACCTTCCCACCCAGCACACCCACTAATCTTGCTAACCTCCTTCCTGACCCTCTCACCGCACTCCCACTTTGGATTCTGCCAACAAATCAACGATCAAACACCCCCTCTCCACATCTCCCTGGAGAATGACCATTCACTTGCAAATATGGCTCTCGCTATCAATGAGATTATTGTGATGATTGCACTGATATTGTGACATTAATGGAAGCCTGGCTGACAGGTGAGGCCGCCTTCTCCTTTACTGAAACCTTCCTGCCTATCTACAATAATAACAACCTGTATTTAGATAGTGCCTTTCATGAAATAAAACATCTCAGGCAGTGCTATGAAACAAAATTTGACACTAGCCGCAGCAGGAGGTATAGGGCAGATGACTAAAAGCTTGGCCAAAGAGGGAAGTTCTAAGTAACATCTTAGAGGAGGAAAGAGAGGCAGAAGGAATTTCAGAGCTTAGAGCCTCGACAGCTGAAGGCACAGTCACCAAAGGAGGATTGATAAACTCAGGAATATACAAGAGGTCAGAATTAGAAGAGAACAGATATTCGGAGGATTGTGGGGCTGGAGGAGATTACAGATACAGGGAGGGTTGGGGCCATAGAGTTTTCAAATAAGGATGAGAGTTTCAAAATTGAGGCGTTGCTTAACTGGGAACCAATGTAGGTTGAAGAGGGTACTCCCTCCAATACAGCAACTACCACATAGGCCAGTTGAAGAGGAGAAATTACAATCCCCGATCACGTAGCAACCACAGAGACTCAGGCTTCCTTTAACCGGTTTTATTCATGCACATGCAAGGGAGCCACAATCATTCCTAAGAATGAAGACCCAGCTCCCAGACTGATTACATTTCACTACTTTTGTACTTTTTCTTATCACAATACATTTGAGTACATTTGAATACATCCAATTGGTAACTGACACACAAGGTACCATATTAAAACTATCCTACTGAGTACATAAACATGTGATTTTGCTAACCAATTATTCTAAAGGGTATATACATAATTATATTATCCAATCAAAATTAAAACACATACGCAAAGACCTTGGTTCTCGCAACTCAAGACTGCTTGTGTTTCATCAAAGCCCCCTCTTGTCCATTGTATGTCTTCCCATATCTAAGCTTAAAACCATCTGCCCCTTCCCTATGTGAGAGGGGGGTACACATAATCTATTTTATGTCCTCCTTATGTCTTCAGCCTGACTCTCAAGGCTGTGCAATGTTCATCTGATAATCATCAACTCTTAATATGCTTAGCAGCCATGTCTGCCTGGAGATTTTAAGTGTTCTTCAGTAAATTCTTACAGTGTTCTCTTTTAGCATTTTTAATTTTTCCCTAACAAGGTTGACAGGCACAGGAATGAGATAGGTGAATGGGATGTGCTTTGAGTTAGGACACAGGAATGAT
Organism: Cetorhinus maximus; assembly: GCF_964194155.1. Taxonomy (NCBI): domain Eukaryota; kingdom Metazoa; phylum Chordata; class Chondrichthyes; order Lamniformes; family Cetorhinidae; genus Cetorhinus; species Cetorhinus maximus. The sequence goes on from NC_135884.1 coordinate 88,187,935, forward strand.
AGGCGAATGGGATGTGGTGTGAGTTAGGCCACAGGCAGCAAAGTTTTGGATGAGCTCAAGTTTACGGAGGGTAGGATGTTGGAGGCCAGCCAGGAGTGTGTTGGAATAGTGCAGTCTGGCAGTAACAAAGGCATAAATGAGGGTTTCAGCAACAGATGAAATAAGGCAGGGATTGAGTTAGGTGATGTTACAAAGGTACAAATAAGAGATCTTAGTGATGGTGTGGATATTTAGTCTGAGGCTCAGCCCAGGGTCAAATATGACACCAGGGTTATGAACAGTCTGGTTCAGTCTCAGAGAGTAACTAGGGAAAGTGATGGAGTCAGTGGCTAAGGAATGGAATTTGTGCTAAGTCCAGAGACAAGCAGTCTGGTAATTTTGAAACAGTGAAGGATTTGATAAAGGTGATCGTGAGGTAAAGCTGGGTGTCATCAGAGTACATGTGGAAAGTGATGTTGCCTTTTTGGATGATGTCACCGAAGGGCAGCATGTATTTGAGAAATTGGCCAAGGATAGATCCTTGAAAGACACCAGAGCAATGGTGTAGGAGTAGGAAGAGAAGCCATTACAAATGATTCTTTGGCTATGACGGGGTGGATAAGAATGGAACCAGGTGAGAGCAGTATCACCCAGGTGGACAATGCGGAGAGGTATTGGAGGAGGATGGTGTGGTCAACCAGGTGAAATGCTGCAGATGGTCGAGAATAATGAGGAGAGATATTTTACCTTTGTCGCTGTCACACAGAATGTCATTTGTGACTTTGATAAGAGCGGTTTCAATATGTGACAGGGGCAGCAACCTGATTGGAGGGATTCAAACATGGAATTCCAAGCAAGGTGTGCACAGATTTGGGAGGTGACAACAGGTTCAAGGCCTTTGGAGAGGAAAGGGAGGTTGGAGATGGGATGGGTAATTTTCATCAGCAAATGGGGTCAAGGGTTGGTTTTTGAGTAGAGGGGTGACAATGGCAGACTTTAAAGAGAATGAGTATTGTACTTGAAGTGAGAGAACTGTTAACAATATCAGCTAACATGAGAGCCAGGAAAAAACTTTGGGCAGTCAGCACTTGGGGAAGGGTCGAGGGAGCTGGGGGTAGGTCTCATGGACAAAATGAGCCCAGAGAAGGGAGATAGGAGAGAAACAAGAGAAAGATGTTAGTTCAGGCTAGGGTAGGGGTGACCTTAGAAGAAGTTTGGCCCAGTGGGCCAGTGGAAAGGAAGGAATGTGGCAGAGGCAGCTGATCATCAATGTTAGTGAATAAGAAGTCCATGAGCTCCTCACACTTCTTGTTGGACATGGAATTTGAGGAGACAGGCAGGAGGGTTCAAGGAGGGCTTGCAGTAGTGAAAACCAACCAGGGGTCATCTTTACATTCTGGGATGATTCTGGAATAGTAAGTAGTTTTGCCAGACAAAGCAGAACCCAATAGTACTTTATGTAGCCCAGTCAGATCTGGCTATGAATGGCTTAACCAGTAGTTCACCATATCCATTTAAGTTTGTATGATGCACAACTGGTTGAGCCATTCATAGCCAGATCTGGCTAGACTACATCGAGCAGAATGAGGACCTGCTTTCCTCTACCAAAACTACTCATTATTCCAGGATCATCCCAGAACACAAAGACAACCACTATAAAGCAGCTCTTTGAACCCCTCTCCCTTGCCTCCTCCATGCCCGTCTCCAACAAGTGTGAGGAGGTCATGGAATTCTTTGTCACTAAAATCGAGACAACTTGTTCAGCTGCCTTTGCCACATCCCTTTCCCTTTCCCACTAAGGTACGATCTTTGCTATTCTAGCCCTGAACTTGAATCTTTTTCTAATTTCATCCAAGTTGCTCACAGTTTATCTGTTTTTGGTTGTGGGAGGAATGGTGGCCAGTATACAAGAACTTTCTACACCTGTCCAGCTAAAGCCATGGAATTTTAATATTTAACATTCAGAGCTCAATAAGGAATAATTAGGAGCCTCACAAGCTGGTCATCCATCCAACAACTATTTGAGATCTTATTGTAAGCAAACTGACTGCAATGTTTATTTTTAAAATGACAATGAGAACCTACGGGTGGAGTTTTCCCATCCTGCCTGTGGCGGGTTTTGTGGTGGGAGGGAGCAGAGAATCTAGCAGGAGCCAAAAAATTGTAATCCTGCCAGCGTAAAAACAGTTTGCAATTCTCCTGATGGTGGGTCAGAGCCCGCTGACTACTGGCGTGAACTCCATTTGCATCCATTACCATCTCATGAATGCTCACTAAATTAGCTGCTCATTGGAATCACGTGCTGCCTTGCAACCTTGTGTCACGCCAGTGGGAAATCATGTTCGTCTGACTCACATTTAGAAAAAAGTGGTGTGCAGCGGTCATTTCACCTCATGTCCCTCCTGACTTTGTGGTGAGTGCAACATTCATAGCCTATCTGTCACAGCGCTGTGCCAGTCTAGTTGCAATGCCAGTGGAACGCTACACTGCTGGGGTGTAGGGTGGTCTTCTCCCAGTGGGTGTCTCTGTCATCAGAGGAGACCATTGTGCAGCGGTGCTCAGGCAGGGCTGAGCCTTCAGACAGAGACCAGTATTGTGTCCGGGGTGGGGGTGTAGGGTTGGTCTGCTTCCGGTAGCCTCTACTGTAGTCCTGAAGGAACAGCTGTGCAGCAGTGCTCAGGCAGGGTTGAGCCTTCAGACAGCAACCAGCATTTCAACTGGGGTGGGGTTGGGGGAGGGGAAAGGATAATGGACACATGGGTGGCAAGGGGGAAGGAAACCATTGCAAGGGGTTTGAGGGAGGGGAAACACACGGGCAAAGAGGAAGGAAGGCATTGCAGGGGGTTGGGGGAGAGGGAATGATGGTAGGCACAGGGGAGAGGGGTGGGAAGCTGGAGCCCAACAGGGAAACTGAAACACTGACAAACAAGGGGGTGGATGGAATACCACATGTATGAATGGGACAGGATGCACACACACTCCAGAATAGGAAAGGGAATGTGTGTTTTAGTGTGGCACATGAGGGATGGGTCGCACAGAGACTCATAAAGGAGGGTGGGAAGGGAGACAGTATATTGTTCAGTTCTGAGGTCAGTGGGGAACTCATTGAAAAGCAAAGTCTTTGGTCCAGGGCTAGCAGATCGGAGTCAGAGAGTAGAGACTGTCCTGGGGCTCTGTGGACCTCACAGTTAAGAGTAAGAAAGTTGAGATAGTCCTGGGGTGCAGCGGGTCATGCTATAGGGCTACTCATGGCATACACATTATACTGCCGCTCCAGATAGGGGCAAGGGCTGTGTGTTCAATTGTAACAATGCACCACTTGGTGTGAAGATGGGATTGTTATGGTTATGGGACACATCCGCAGGCTGTATTTGTGAAAAACATAGTGAAGGTGGGGGAATGTGAAACTTTCCTGGGTGTGTTCTCCCCTGTAGGTGGCCATGCACACAGCCTCTAGATGGGAAAGGTAGAGGTCCATATGGTCACATCAGCAGTGACGGGCTCGGGGGGAGGGTAAGAATGTCGACCACAACAATAGGATCCAGTATTAGTGGGTGAGGATGGAGAATAATAGGAAGGAGCTCTACCTTCTACTTTCACATTGTGAGGTTCCAGGTAAATATTTGGAACACGGACTTTGAGAGAGGTAGCATTGAAGCAGGTCTCGATGTAAGAGCGCAGAACCACCATCTGATACGATTGCAGTAATGGTGCATTCAAAAATCAAAAGTAGAGGCGAATCTCAGGAATGGCATCTTGTTGCCTCAATGTGTCTGTTGTAGCACCTCAGATACAAGACTGTATCAGTGACAAGGTGGTCACTGTCATGACAGCAGGTAATAGCCCCGAATTACTTATGGACATATTGAACTTTTAAGTAAGACATGTGTCGGACATACAAGCGAAAGCTGGCTGAGATTGTAAAGTAACCATTGCTGGAAAATTCCTATGTGGATTACACTTGACCAACTTGTCCATAGAATGGAATGTTACACCTAAAAAGGTGCCAAGGCCTACTTCAGACAGGGACACTTCAAAGGAAAAGATGCAATGCAAAAGCTGAACTGTAATCTCCTGTGGTTGTGGAGATAATGAAGGCTGATTACCATCTCCTGTGAGTTATATCCCAGGCTGTGGACATGGTGTGAGTTGAAAAGAAAGCTGATCTGGGCAAAAGACATGTTTGTTTTTTCCCTTCCAGGAATACACAAGAAAAGGGGTTAAAAGCCAGCCGCAACCCTGGTCTCTGTGTGCTGGCTTGGTGTTCCGGGCCTGATGTGCAAGGACATGCTGTGAAGGTCACAGCTGAAGAACATCAACAAGTGCTTGCAGGTAAAAAGGTCCTCTCTCTCTGATTGCTGGAACAAGTCACAAGTCAGCAAAGCTTCGGTCGAAAAGGAAACAGGACAACCCATTTTAGCTAACCTGCAGAACCAAGAATCTCCAACCCAACTGCTCAACTGCAAAAAGTCAGCACTACCAGAATCATCAAATTTAATTGCCGTAACGTTTCATCATCTACACCTCATGGATCAGCCAAAGACTGATTCGTAAATCTTTACTTTTATTTCTGGACTCACTTCTCATTTCTAATATGTGTGTGTATGTGTGTTGCATTTTATTATTTTTTTTCTTGTGTTTTAGTAACTAATAAACTCACTCTTGCTTTAACTCAAGAAAGCCTGGTTAGATTGGTTCCTTTTAAAGCATAAATACATTTGGACTGGGAAAAGGTATCCATGAGGGAAGGGATCTTTTTTACATTAACATTGTTGCGATCAACTGAGGGGGTTGAATAAAGAAGGGGAGCCAATTCATCCCTCTTCACCCGGGAGCATAACAATTCGGTGTACCTTGTTTGGATCATAACAAATTGGGGGAACCTTACCTGGGGACCGGTCGTAACATCACCGCGCTCAACCTCTTTGCTGGAGGGTTGTTCCAGGGATCCACAGGGGACCTGTGCGGCACCTCGCAGTCTACCAGCCATAGATGCCCTCTACAGCAAGGGTCATCAATATGTGAGGTTTACACTTGATGAAGATAGCCAGGCTGCAAGATTCCACAGGTTTGCAGCTATCTCAGGCTTCCCAGAAAGCGCAGGGTGCAATCAAATACACCCATGTGGCTTGAAGAGCTCCATGGCAGCAGCCCCTAATGTTGATAAACCGCAAAGGCTTTCATTCCATCAACGTATAACTGGTGTGCGATCATTTTAAGCACATACCCTGGGAGTTGCCATGACTCTCACATCCTGAGTCACTCAAATATTCGAAAGATGGCTGCTTGAGGATAAGGGGTACCCACTGAAACATTGGCTCATGACACCTGTGCATCGGCCTCAGAATGCTTCTGAGGAGAGGTACAATGCTGTTCACAGCTCCACAAGGTCCCTAATCGAATAATTGGTATTCTGAAGATGTGCTTCCGATATTTGGACCGTTCAGGTGGCGGATTGGAGTACACTCCAGATAGGGTCTCCTGCATCATTGTTGTGTGTTGCGTCATTCACAACCTGGTGCTGCGAAGAGGTGATCCATTGCCAGAGGGAGAAATGGAGAAGGATGAGAGCTCCACGGAGGATGAAGAGCAGGAGGGCCAGGAGCCTGAAGATGAAGGTCAACTTCCACGGGACAATACCATCGAGGAAGCACAACGTGGAAGACGTGCCCGTGCAACTTTAATTGCCATCAGGTTCCAGGAGGAGTAAAGTGAAGGCAAAGGGAGATGGTCACTTTTCTTTTATCCCTTAATGCCATTCCATTTCAGTGAAAGGGATGTCCAACCTGTCACATTGAGAGCAAGTTCAGAATTCAGACTTGCACCTTCCAGTTTCATGATTCACCAGGCCATCATCTCCAAGAAGGTCAGCGGTGTACCCTGTACGCGCTCGCTCTGGGAAGTGAAAGTCGACAAAACAGTGAGAACTCTTCGGCAACTTACCTGATGCAGTCATCACCACATTAATGAGAAACTACAGTGGCCAGTGAGATGAGGACATGGTTGGGAATATCATTCCCCTGTCCAGGTCTTGTCCTTTGCCACTATCACTGAGGAGACACAACTGCTCCTAATCCTTCAAGGATGCTGAGCTGCCCTCTTACAATGGTGTGTCGTGATGAAAAAGGATTATGAGTGTATTAATCGCACACTTCCAATAAAGATTTTAACTTGTTTCCCTGACATCACACAAGGGTGCGGAGACTATCTTCAGTGAGGTTGACATCACATGAATGTGAATCTCACAGAGCGAGGTTATCACTGAGTGGAAGGATGGCTAAACCTCGAAATAAGAGGATTCATAAGTACAAAATCACAATGCCTTCAGTTGACCAAACCATTCACATAAACATCAAATGTATTAATAAAAGTGCAATATTTGTACACTGGTTGCACACCAGTAACCCAAAAATGATTTCAATATATCTTAACTTTCCTAATCCTACTGCTACACCTGGGTGCAGCCCTGACATCCGCAGCAGAGGTGGAGGGAGCCTGCTGACTGCTATGTCCTGATGTCTGTGATGACCCTGGCGGACGTTCTCTGGTAGCCCGAGGCCTGGAAGGTCTCGGCCTGATAAGGGTCACCTGCTCAGGAACAGATGCACCCTCCCCGGCCTGAGCAGCTAGAGTGGATGGGGTCACAAGTAGAGGGGACTGTGAGCGGCTGGACGCCCTTGGAGCATTCTGAGTGGAGGCCCCTGGGGTGTCCGGCTGATGCTCATGCTCCCTGTGAGTTCCTAAGGGCCCCTCCCTGACTCCTTGAGGACAAGGGGCACCTAGAGGGAGGTCAAGGTGCCTCAAGCCCTCTTGCCTAGACATTGATGGTGTCCGCCAGTGTGTCTGGCCATGGAGTCCAGGGCCAAGTGCAAATCCAGCAAAACGTGCTGGACCAAGGTCTCCATGGTGGTTGCCAGCCTTCCCATGGTGACCTCGATGTGCTCACATGTCGGAGCCACGACATCAGACAGAATGCAGACGGACTCCTCTATCATTCGCTCTAATCTGCTGAGTGACTGCTGAATCTCTGCCTGATGTTCCGCCGTCCGTCACTGCATCATTGTGTTGGCAGCCGCTTGCAGAAGCTCATCATCTGGCTCAGACTCAATGGGTGGCTGGTCTCCAGCAGTCCTCCAAGTGTCAGAGACATGGACTGTCCCTGCCTCCGACTGCTGCGGGGACATGTCAGTGAGGTGTTCTCCCAGTGGGTGACCCCGAGCCTAATCTAAAGCTATGGCCCCATTGAAGTGTGTGTCCCTGCGCTGGTGGAGGGTGTGTGTGAGCGCAGTGACGGTTCTTCCCCAGCTTCCTCTTCTGACGTGGTCTGGGGGCTGAGGCTTATGGTGGGCACCTTGTGGGCCTCGATCTGCTGGTGCCTATGGGAGAGAGAGAGAGAGAGTTTTAGTCAATAAGCAGGCCATTACAAGACTGCTTGTCACTTGCTGTGATTGTCAGGATGCGATGAACTCATGGAGGTGTGATCTGTACTGGGTTGCTGGGGCAATCTGACCTCTCCTTCCCCACAGGAACGATCCCTGCTCTCCTCAGCCAGCTCGGCAGCATCCTCCTCGAACTCACTGAGGGCAATGATGCTGGCTGTCCCTCCCCCTGTCTGCACTCTTTCCCATCTGTGGTGGACTAGTTTTCCCTGGATAAAGACAAAAGAAAGGCATGTGCTGAGAAACGATGGAGCAGAGGTTGGGAAAGATGCATTCCCCTGTGTGTGGTGAGCCCTCCCCAGAAGGGGCTGAGGATAGAGTGTGTGCAGCATGATGGATGAGATGGTCATGATGTGAAAGTTTCCGTGAGACAATTTTTGGTGATTAGTGTCCCCCGATAATGGATGTGTGAGATCCATGAATAGAGTAACCTTTTGAGTACATGATGCCATGATGAGAGTTTGATATTAGAGGGAGTTGAAGGACAGCATACCCTGGCAGAGCGGATGAGATCACTCGTCCTCTTCCTGCACTGGATTGCGTAGCAGGTGTGATGACCAGCCATGTTGACCTGCTCTGTGATGGCTACCCAAGCTGGAGAGGTGAAGCTGGTGTGTTTCCTGGGGCCGTTGCTGGGATAAAGCACATCCCTATGCTCCCGCGCTCCTCGTGTCAATGCTTTGAGGGCATCAGGGCAGAAACGGAGTGCAGCCTTCTTCTTGTGACTTGCTGCCTTCTTTCTCTGGACACCAGACATCTTGATACATCCCCTGGAGACAGCTGGGCTAGAGAGAGTGAGATATGTGTGTGCTGGTTGTGTTTAAATATGGCGCCTAGTCCTTTGGCCAGTCAGGTAATGGTGAGATGGCGAATCAGCTCCCAACCCGCCAAGTGATTCGGGGAGATACTTGCCTGTGCATAATAAATGAGTTTCAGGTGCAGAATCTGGCGTGATTTCCTGCCATTCTGACCAGTGGGAAACACACCTTGGAACTCGTCCACCACCGCACTTAGTTTCAAAACGGAAAATTCCTCCTAATATTACAAAGTAACTTTTTAAATGTTCTTTCACGAGATCTGGGCGTTGCCAGCTAGGCCAGCATTTATTGCCCCATCCTTAATTGTCCTTGAGAAAGTGGTGGTGAGTTGCCTTCTTGAACTGCTGCAGTCCTTGTGGTGCAGGAACACCCACAATGCTGTTAGGGAGTTCCAGGATTTTGACCCAGTGATAGTGAAGGAACGGTGATATATTTCCAAGTGAGGATGGTGTGTGTACGGAAGCTTGCACGTGATGGTGTTCCCATATATCTGCTGCCCTTGTCCTTCTAGATGGTAGTGGTCATGGGTTTGAAAGGTGCTGTCAAAGGAGCTTTGGCGAGTTACTGCAGTGCATCTTGTAGATGGTACACACTGCTGCTACTGTGCGATGGTGGTGGAGGGAGTGGATGTTGAAGGTAGTAGGTGGGGTGCCAGTCAAATGGGCTGCTTTGTCCTGATTGGGTGTTGAGTGTTGTTGGAGCTCCATTCACCCAGGCAATTGGAGAGTATTCCATCACACTCCTGACTTGTGGCTTGTAGATGGCGAACAGGTTTTGGTGAGTCACTACCCGCAGAATTCCCAACCTCTGACCTGTTCTTGTAGACACAGTTTTTATATGGTTGGTCCAGTTCAATTTCTGGTCAATGGAACACCCAGGATGTTGATAGTGGGGGATTTAGCAATGGTAATGCTACTGAATGTGAAGGGGAGATGGCTGGAATCTCTCTTGCTGGAGATGGTTATTGCCTGGCACTTGTGTGGTGCAAATGTTAATTGCCACTTATGAGCCCAAGCCTGAATGTTGTCCAGGTCTTGCTGCATAAGGGCATGGACTGCTTCAGTATCTGAGGAGTCGCGAATGGTGCTCAGCATTGTGCAATCATCAGCGAATATCTTCACTTTTGATGTTATGATGGACAGAAGGTCATTGTTGAAGCAACTGAAAATAGTTGGGCCTAGGACACTACCCTGAGGAATTCCTGCAGCGATGTCCTCATCTTATATGAAAGATTTGGGAGTCATGCTCTATAGATGCAAGTCTTACAGTAAAATCTGGAATGATTGCCATTCTTTACTTACTTTTTGGTGGGAATAATTCTGATCCCCTTCACACTCATTCCCACAAGCTCCTTCTATTCAAACCATTAAAACATAAACAAAAACAAAAAATGCTGGAAAAACTCAGCCGGTCTGACAGCATCTGTGGAAAGAAAGACAGTTAACGTTTCGAGCCCGTATGACTCTTCTTCAGAAGCTCTGAAGAAGAGTCATATGGACTCAAAACGTTAACTCTGTCTTTCTCTCCACAGATGCTGTCAGACCTGCTGAGTTTTTCCAGCATTTTTAGTTTCTGTCTCAGATTTCCAGCATCTGCAGTATTTTGCCTTTATCATTAAAACTTAAACATGTACTAAAATATTGAATGTGCATTGCCTCCCCCAATTCTGATGGTACTTTTAAAATTCTAGAATATTTAATCTCGAGGACTCATGTAGGTTTCCTGAATTATAGTGAGTTTTACCGTGGGTCCTATACTTGGATGGGGCCCTGGCCACAGTCCACAGGCTCAGGAGTTAATCTATTTTTCATCCATGTAAAACCATAGTGGCAGGCAGATGAGAATCCAAGTTAATGCCATGGCTGATTATCTTCCCTCCAGAGCCTTGATTTTACATAAATATTACATACCCTATTATGCAAACTGGGCAAAAAGTTTTACTATAGCCAAATCCAGACTATTCCTTAAAAACTTTCTGTAATGACATTGCGGAAACCGAGACAGATTGCGGCAACCCCAATCCTGCTGCAGCTGAGATCAGCTATCTCAATAAAACCTAGAGATGAAAATCTGGGATCTTCCTGGGCCTGTATAGATTAGTGCCAAATTACACGTGGTCATTTCCTCAGTGACTGAACACAATGCATGTATTATCGAGTAAACAGATAACTGATTTTACCTTCTCATTACAGGTCCATTCTATCAAAGAATCATTAGAGCAAATTTATAGTGAATGGTCCGGAAATGACCACAAGAAAACTGTTTGTCCAGTTCTGTATTATTTATGTAAAACAATACCTTGTTCAATTCTTCACTATCTAACTCAACAGGCAGTGGCTCCAGGCAGCACAAATTACATTCTGGCCCTTGTAGAAAATGGTTGATTCTGTCTTCCCTGTCCCCTGCTGTAAAGACACTGATTCATATTTGGGTGTGGATTCAAAGTTGCAGCAGTTCCCTGAAACTCTGGCCAAGTGACCATTCCTCATGTGTTTAGATGGAGCAATAAACTTTGGCAAACTGTTTGTCTGTGGAGTGGCCATTAAAACAACAGCTACAAGAATTTGCATTTACATAGCACCTTTAACATAGTAAAATGTCCCAAGGTGCTTCACATGAGAGTTATCAAACAAAATTTGACTTTGAGCCATAGAAGGAAATAGAAGGACTGGTGGCCCAAAGCTTGGTCAGAGAGGGAGGTTGTAAGGGGCATCTTAAAGCAGAGAGAGAGAGAAAGACCTAGATGTTAGAGGAGGGAATTGCAGACTGTAGGCCTGAGGCAACTGAAACTGATCCTCACGTGATGTATGCAAAGGACACAACTCATGAATACACATGCAGACACACCCATATACACATTTGTATAAATGCAACTTCATGTATGCACACAATAGGGTTGCTAACCCTCCAGGATTGGCCTGGAGTCTCCAGGAATTGACGATCAATCTTCAGGACTTTAGTGTGTACAATCCTGGAGAAAAAGTGGGACTGAAAATTCCCACCCCAAGTCAATGGACCTTTGGCTGGTCTGTCAAATTTTCCATCCTTTCCACGATTATTCCCGTGGCGGGCAGGACCAGAAAATCCCTCCCACCATTTAAAAAAAAATTCTTTGAGCATTTATCTTTAACAGATATAGAAATATTGAAGTTGGAAATATTGAAAATAGCAGTGTGTCACAAGGATGGATGTGTTGGCCGATTAATGGCTGGAGCATGGGGGCAAGAATGTGATGAAACCTCCAGAAATACATTTAATCACAGTTGGCAACTGTAACACACATATGCATGATTATTTGGCCAGGTTCAGGAGTTGAAATCTGAAGGCCAGTTGTGGTGCCCTAACTATCACCCAAGTTCAGATCAACCACTAAAGCAGCACAGACTGGGGATGGAAGCTGGGATCTTCCAGTCTTTCTAATTCAGTGCTACGTAGTACACAACATATACTTTACATATCAACTCCTGCTCCTATGTCTTATGTTCCTAGTCCTTTCGTATTTTCATTCTTTCTCTTTTCTGCCCCCACCCCATTCCTGATCTAAATCCAGGGACAAAGATCGTTTTCTAATGAACCCTGGATTGATTAACAAATTCTACCTATCTTAATTCTGTGACATTAGTCCCAGATAGGCTGGAAATAAATACAGAGCTTGTGGATAAACTGTGCAGCCTTCACAATTATTCTCTGAAAAGGAAACTTCTGTCACCACCTGTTTACTCACAATTTGTATGCATCTGTTTCCTGTTGGCCTCATTGTAAAAACTCCTTGCAAATGAGCAGTTTTCTTCAAATTACTTGCCTTGGGTTAATGATGCTGTCTGTAGAAGGGCGACTTATGCCGCACCACTTCACTTTTCTCTTTGTGAGCCACAATAAGTTTGCACTGCATCTATTTTACAAAGCAGTCTGCAATTGAGTCAATTTAGTACTTTGTAAAATTCCCACTGAAAGATCAGATGGAGCATTATCACATCATCTCGTTTAATATTTAATGAATGGAGAATGGTCACCAAACCAGCAAAACTAGAATCTCTGCATTCATTGCAAAACTAAAATGGATTCCCTATCAATTCGGGATCAGAGAGATTGTCCGTATCCCCGTGGACCATCTGCCACATTCCCAGAACCATAACAACCTCTTCACTTTCCAAGATTTTCAATGCTTCCCTCTCCTTCTGCTAGTCTACCGTAACTATCTATACCTTCTGTGGGCCCATCTTTTGTTCCCATACTTGTCTCTTTACCATCTCCTTTATTGTTACTTAATCACTCCTGCCCTCTATCCCATCATTGACATCTCCCTTTCATTCTTTCCCTGTCCCTCTTTAACCTGGCTTTGTATTTGCTTAAAAGCTGTTGTCTCTATGTCTCTAACATCTTCAAGTTCTGATGAGGGGTCATTGACCTGAAATGTTAACTCTGTTTCTCTCTCCACAGATGTTGTTTGAACTGCTGAGAATTTCCAGTACTTTCTGTTTCTATTTCAGATTTGCAGCACCCATAGTATTTTGCTTTTGGATATACATCTTCATTGTTGGAACCTTTTTAGATTTGTGGAGAGGAGTCAATCTTTTCATCAGATTCTGGACAAGTCTGAAAGTCTGGCAAAATTAGACTTTGAATATCAGAGGAAGTCAAGACCACCACAGGAAACTCATTCTATTTGACCCCTAAGTACTCCAGAAAGAGATCTAACTGGATCCTGGGAATAGTTTTTAATTGATGTTTTGGTAATTTGACCTGTGGTCACTAGATGTTAGGCAGTACTGCTGTCATATTTGGTTGACTCTCAATGCTGTGAAGGTTCTCAGTAATGGAGAACATCACGAGAATCTCCTAAAAACATGGAGTTTCTGCACCATTACAAATGGAGAACCAACTGGTGGAGACCTTTGAGAACCATAGGTCCAAAATCAACTTTTTCTGCACAGGCACACTAGACTTACCACATCATGTCTCAAATTACTCAGATATCATATCCCAAGATGTTATATCCTCAAAGAATTCTATTTACATTTGAGCATCTCTAGGGAATTTGTTCCATAGATTAACCACTTGCTCACTGACACATTGTGCTGGATTTTACACTGAGGGCAGACTCCACCCATCTCCAAGAGGACATTCCGCTTCATAGAGCAGCTGGCCAATCGGAGGTCGGCAGCTCTGCACACTGGCATTGCCAAGCAAGAGTGGTGAGCACTACTGGTGCTATAGGCAGGCCAAGGAGGTGCTGTTCATTGATGGGTCTGGGCACTATGGTAAGTCCAAGATCTTGCTGGGGCCAGGCTGATAGGCCCCAGCGAGGAGGTGAGGGGAATGTTGAACAGGGCAGCAGGGGTGAACATGTGGAGGCAAGACTGTGGGAAGGGGGCTTCTGATTGGCACACAGGGGGCCCAGAATGGAGGCATCCTGCTCCCCTTTCACTGACCAGCAGCCAACAGGCTTAAACCTGCCAGGCCACAAGTTGGGTACAGGCCTCTCCTGCCACTGTTGGAGCAGTGGCAGGATAAGTCCCTTAATTAGGCATTAATTGACATCTCCCTGGCTACCTGTAAAATCATGGAGGGAGCTATGGCAGGTGGACTGGTAGCAGGTATACTGTCAATAGCACAGCACCCCAATTTACAGGCCCACCTGCCTCCTTATCCACCTGCACCTGGGCCATAAATTTCAGCCCATGGTTTTTGCAGATTAGTTTTGAACTAATCTCCTTTCAAGTGCAGGAAATGTCCTCTAGATCTATTGTTCTAGACATGGAGAAATAACTTGTCATGTTCAGCATTATCTAATCCCCTTGAGAATAGAGGTACCTATGCTATCCATTTGATATTGTAAAGTGGAGTTATCCATTTCGTAGGGTAGAGTGGGTGTCCCAATTCTGCACCTTATAGAAATCGTAATCAGTTCTGATAAATTGAAGCTCTGTAAGTGGTTCCTCTAGCTTCAGCTACATTAAGTAGCTAATTTTCACCATGCATTGGCTGGAGGTATAAGGCAAACTGTTCACTGTACCTATTACTGTTTGTAATGGCTTTGGAATCCCTAGCAATTTCCATAAATACAGTCTCTTACATCCAAGGTTAAGGGTTAAGGGATTAAACATATTAGATTGGCTTATATTCCTATGAGATAATACTGGAGTTTCAGATTGCATGGTTTTATGCCCACATCTAATGCCATTAACTCAACATGATAGCTGGATTTCAAGGTGGGAAGTTATAGTGGGTAAATAAGAGTCTCTCCCACCAACAGCCTAGTGAAATGTTGGATTGCAGAGAGCTAGCACAGATGTGCCAAGCCAAATGGCCTCCTTCTGTGCTGTAATCATTCTATGATTTGACCTCACTCAATATCTTAAAGGGATGGATAGAACACTTGGCAGGGCTGTCACACTTGTGTGGAACTTCTAAGCAACCAGAGACAGAATCTCAGAATTGTTACGGTGTAGAAGGAGGTCATTCAGCCCATCAGCTGCACTGGCTCTCTGAGCATTTTAACTTGGTGCCAATCTCCTGCCTTTTCCCCATAACTCTGCACATTGTTTCTATTTAAATAATCACCAATGGCCTCTTGAATGCCTCAATTGAACCTGCCTCCACCACATTTCCAGGCAGTGCTTCCCAAACCTTAACTACTCGCAGTGTGAAAAAGTTTTTTCTCACCTCACATTTGCTTCTTTTGCAATACACCTTAAAACTGTGCCCTCTGATTCTCAATCTGTTTACAAGTGGGAACCGTTTCTTCCTATCTACTCTGTCCAGACCCTTCATGATTTTGAAAACTTTTATCAAGTCTCCTCTCAGCCTTCTCCTCTCCAAGGAAAACAGTCCCAACTTCTCCAATCTATCCTCATAGCTGAAGTGTCTCATCCCTGGGACCATTCTTGTAAACCTCTTCTTCACTCTCTCTAATGCATTCACATCCTTCCTATAGTGTGGTGCCCAGAATTGTACACAATACTCCAGCTGAGGTCTAACCAGTGTCTTATATAAGTTCATCATAACCTCCCTGCTCTTGTACTCTATGCCCCAATTAATGAAGCCTAGAATACTGTATGCTTTACAAACAGCTCTACCTGCCCTGCCACCTTTAATGATTTATGTACCTGCACACCCTTTAGAATAGTATCCTTTATTTTGTATTGTCTCTCCATACACTTTGGTACAAAGAACATCACCTCACACTTCTCCGCATTGAATTTAATCTGGCACTTATCTGCCCACTCCACCAGAGGACACAGCGGCCACCCAAGAATAGGCTATGCACCCAGTCATCAAACCAAGTAGATGGTGAATAGATGACGAAAATCAAAGTTGAGAATCCCATGAAATAAGTGATACAAATGAATAATGAAAGTCCAATATTGTGTTTTGATTGTATAGGTCGATGGTATATAATCAATATTTATCTGAAAATCACATCAACATCCTGCAACACCCTGTAAAAGATAATTTGCAGCCTTGAATTATTAATGGAATGTGACTTTCAGAACTGTAGAAAGATCAATTGTAAGGTTGTTAGTTACAGACTTAGTGGAACCAGAGATTGTGAGTGAATTGTTTGCTGCTAATATTAGCACATACAACACAGACACTGCTCCATAATTGAATTGATGACGGCATTCCTTTCCCAGTTGGCGTTTCTTCTGAATTCTGTCTAACATTACATTCTAAATAACCAGGACCATCAGATCAAAAAATATGGGCTTGCCCGGTATTGCAGATAGCTGGGCTCCTTATCCATTTCACAACCTATAGAGCAACAATTCATGAAGCCAAAAGGCCACCGTCTGTCTTCAGACCAGGAATGATTGTCAGATTGGTCCAAGACTTTATTTTACATAGTTCATTGACAGGCTGTCCTGATGTAAAATTAGTGATGAAATCTATTGAAATTTATTGACCTGCAATGTATCTGTAGAGGTTGCATTAAGAAAAGGTTTAAATCCAACTTCCATTTAATTGCATCAATCTTGAGTTGTTAACACTATCTAGGGGTCCTGAGACTAGTGTTATAAACAGCTCTTTCCATAGTTCCAGCCTCGCAAAATTCAGACAGGACCAACTAGAAACGACTTCCGATCCCGGGTCAGGAAATACAGTGAGTTTTAAATACATTCTGCCTCAAGCTTATCCGAACCATTACAAGTACTAGAGGCAAAAAGCAGTACCTTGTTCCCACTCTTTACCCAGTTACCAACTTTTCTACTCTGTTTGTGATGCACAGAGTGACCACAATCACAAGAACTAACAGCCCAATCATTTGATGTTACAGCATTCATGAGAATGGCCCTTAAGTAAGCCAGTAATTAGATCCAGGCTTTTGACAAAAAGCTAGTGAATAATTCCTGGTGTACACCTGCACATGACATACGACTATGATGAAACATTGGAGGGGGTAGCATTTTTGAATGGTACCCAAAAAAGAGTACTCACCTTCAGAAAAGCAAAGTGAGGAAACAGGGCGGGGGTATTGAAACTTGACAGAGAATTACCGGTTTACATCATTACCCACCAGTTTACATAGCTGAAAATTTATTCTACAAAATATTTTTTAAAATATAGAAGGCAAGGTAACAACATGACAAAGGCAATTAATACATCAGGAACAGATTGCACAAAATTGAACCTAGCATTGGTACATAATTTTCATATGATTCAAAAACATTATCCATCTCCCAAATCTTTCATACTGTTTGACAAGTTTTCACAGACTTCCTGATTGACGTATGTGGATGGTCTCACTGCTAATTTTTCAATTTTGTAGCTAGTGAGGACATTGTATGGTAAACACTTGGAGGGTTTCTTGTTTAACTAATAAAGGGGACTGGATTGTAAAAGTTTCTGAACTGGGGTCCCCCCAGTCGGTGAGAAGTGGTGGCACTACCAGGTGGGTACCTTTAAAATGCTGCTTGTGGGCCAGGAAGAGTAGGAGTGGTTCCTCCAGGCCCAGCGAGACACTATGTAAATCAACCTGCCCTCATCGTGCTAAGTGTCAGCTGTGGCTCAATTGGTAGCACTCCTGCCACTGAGTCAGAAGATTGAGAGTTCAAATCCTGCTCTAGAGAAGTGATATAAAATTCTTGGCTGAAGCATCAGTGCAGTACTGAGATATTGCTGCATTGTCAGAGGTGCTCTTTTTCTGAAGAGCTGTCAAAACCAAGGCCCTGTCTGCTCTCTCAGGTGGACATAAACAACGCCATGGCACTATTCCAAGAGGAGCAGGGGAGTTAGTCCCAGTGTCCAGCCTGTATTTATCCCTCAATAAACAGCACTTATAATAAAAGATTATCTGGTCATTATCATGTTGCTGTTTGTGGAAACTCACGGTGTGCAAACTGGCTGCTGCATTTCCTACATCACAAAATTGACTACACTTCAGAAGTAATTCATTGGCTGTAAAGAGTTTTGGGACATTCAGAGATTGTGAAAGGTGCTGCATAAATGTAAGCCTTTATTTTTCTTTTCTGATTAGTTTCATAGTTTTTGTCTCTACTGTTCTGTTTGGGAATCATTGTTGATTACTGTTTGCCTAAATTTGTCTTTGCTTCAAATGCTGTCAATTTATTCTAATCTTGCAATATAATTAAAGGTAATTTTCTGCATTTACCTTTTCCATTTCTGTAACTATCCTGTGCACCTCTAGAAGATTGTCTCTTTACTCCTTGTTTCCGGACTGAGGAGCCCAAGTTTCTCCAGTCTTTCCTCATAACCCAGACATTTGAGGTAGGAATCAGCTTGTGACTCTTCTCTGCAGTTGTTCCCTTATTTCTCCGTATCAGTGCTCAAGAGCAACAAAGCATATACAGAGTCAAAGGATATGGTATCATGTGCCAGACACTATAGAAAAAGGATTCCTCCTCCTTCATTGGTGATGTACTTGCAATTAATGCTTGTTTTCTATTAAGTATTGTTTTGCAAAGTAAAAAATACATTTCATTATTTATTTGTTGTGCTATAACTGTAGCATTCTGTATCTGCTTCCACTTGTGTCCAAAAGAGTCACAGGGTTCCCTCAGTTACTGCATCCAAATCTCATTAAACAATTTCAATGTTTTCTTGATGGAGTCAGGTAAATAAAATCACTTGTGCATTCATCTGAGATTTCCAAACGATAATCCCATTTTGGGCCTAGAGGTAACTGTACTCTTTTTTCAAGTGGGAATCTTAGCAGCATTTTAAGGGTAATTAATTGATAGTGCCCATTTACAGACTAAAAATGTTCAAGTCTGACCCTAAAACCCAATCTCATCCTAAAATTTTGGTTGCAATGTTAAATGCCTGCTGAGTGGTCTAATTACATGATTTCTGCTCAGCTTGTGCTGTATTGGAGCTGCACTTGGCCAATTTGCTGCATGAGCTTCTCAATGTTCTCCAAGTCAAGAACAAAAACAGGAATCGATGCTTAGAAGTTTCACTTGTTCACTCTTTTTCTCTGGATGTATGATGCTAAGATTAAACTTTGAGGAAAGCACAGATCTGCTTATAAATGATGTTAAGGCAGAGATAGATAAATTCCTGTTAGGCAAGGGAATCAAAGGTTATCGGGAGTTAATGGGAATGTGGAATTCGAAACACAAACAGATCAGCCATGATCTTATTGAATGGCGGAGCAGGCTCAAGCTGCTGAATGGTCTACTCCTCCTATTTTGTATGTTAGTATGTTATACGAGAGGGTTAATTTGCAACAAGGAATCACTTTCGTTAGCCAGCTGTTTGAATCCAGAAAATGAACTGTTCAAAATGAAGGAGCAATTAAAAAAAGGAGTGAGAATATCTTCCTCGTGTAACTTCAACAATCCACTTTTAATTGATTGCACATTGCATCCTAGCATCTTGTTTTTTTAAATTTAAAAGCCATTTTGCAGTTTAGAAATTGTGTAGCTGAGATTATGCCCCACATTTCCCAGGCGAAGGGTTGCCTCATACTTGGCAGACCATGCTTCTTAAGGCGGCTTGTTCTATAGCACACCTGTTCTTTGTTAACATGCTAGCCTTGGATACTTGGGTCCACAGCCTTAAGATAAACTGTTACATTACTTGGCCCCTGTTGCATTACAAATTCACTACAAGTTTTCATTTGTGATCATTGCCTCCAGATCCAGTAAAAGTCTGGAAATCAAAGAGCCCTTAAACCTGAAGAAGCTGGAGATATAATGACCTAATTACCTAGTTTGAATGTTGTTATTTCATTGCACGTATCGCCAAAATAGACCTCTTCACTGCAAACCTTGATGCCAGCAGGAGCAGGGAAACTCATCATCCCTTTGGGGAGGAATCCTGTCAGGATGATGTCAGGTTCCTGTATATCTCTGTCACACAGTGGCTATGTTAGGTTTGTCAGACCTGGCTGGTTCACCCAATTAGTTTGACCATTGGAAATATTTTGCTGAGCATGAACGCTGTCTCCTCTTTGATGGGGGCAAATTCTGAGTGGATATTTAGAAATATAATCAGCTCTCTTTTTCAAGCAGACTGTTTAACTTCAATGTTTCCTGCAATACAAAACAAGTCATATTAGGTACGTAGTCTGTAGATGTGATTTGTAGGTTGGAGAGGTCGGGGCCTGGAGATGAGAGCCAGCGACAGTAATTCTCTTAAGACTGCTCAGGTAAATATAGTTGGCTGCTTGGGGACACTACATCTGTGATTGTCACACTATTGCTGCTGTTCGAAGAGCACAGTGAGCTAGACTGAACATTGTGCCAATCATCACTGCCAGGAGTCAACAAGCTATGCTCAATATAGAAGCTGATGTTTCCTGATAAAGATTCAACCTCGGATGGAAGGTCATTCGGACTAGAACTGGGATTCAGCTCACTGTTCAAATCATCAAACACAATATGCTTTATCAGTTCATCTTGATGACTCAGTTCCAAGTCTTCTGGCGTCAAACCATAATTTTGCAGCATCTCCTCTAAGCCCTCCAGAGCAACATCGAGTGAACTGTTGACTGGGTAAGTTTTCCCATTTGTCCGAGAACCAACTGATTCACCAGCTGCTTTGGTGTTACTTCCAGCTAATGGTTCTCCACAGAATCCAGGTGGTGATTTGTTCCTCTCCACAGCGTTCACAATGCGTGGAAGTGTGAGAATTTCTGAGGGTCCATGTTCAGTTCCACTGAGACATTTCATTGCATCCTGCACAGCCTCTGAGGCACATTGTCCTTGGAACTTGTTGCATTCTGCTTTGACAGTTTGGGACTGGACTTGAGGAGGAACAGCGCTGGAACATTCATAGAGTGAAGCAGCTTCAGGCAATGTGAGCCTTGTGAACTGGGTTGCCTTTTTCTGAAGGTACTCTATACCTTCTGAATCCCTAAAGCAGGAAAATGAAAAAGGTCAACATGATATAGTGACATGACTGAGCATCAGAGGACATAGTGAACTAATTTGTGTGACATAACTTAGTGACATCAGATTTCAATCCCAGAGGATGTATTTTGGTAGAAGTTTAGCCAACCACTTTTGATGGAAAACATAGGGTGGAATTTTCCGTGCTCACTGGCGTTGGCCAAGATCAGTGGCATCAACGGACAATATGGCGTGATCAGTTTTATGATGGCGGGAAACCAGTTTGTGATCGTCTGCTCAGCCTGCCAATGGCTTGCATTTCCTGCCATCGGACGTCGGGAACCTCGTTGTAATACATCAGCATATCATTATCAGGCCAGCCTGCCAGAATCATCCCCCCTGCGCTGGATCGCTCGTCCACATTGGTGGGAAAGCACCGATGTGTTTCACAACAGCCCATAAAAGGCGTGCACTTGAGCCTGCACTTTGAGGGGAGCTCGGAGGTGAGTACACAGTAACACTGTGCAGCACTCACCAGGTTGCCTGGTTAACTTCAAGCTTCAGGGGTGTCGGGGGATCAGGGTTAATGGCAGCCCTGCCATTGAGGTGACTGGTGGCTGTGGGGGGGAGGAGGGGGGGGGCAGGGTGGTTAAGGGCAGCCCTGCTGTTGAGGCAACTGGTGGCTGGGTGGGGTGGTTAAGGGCAGCCTTGCCATTGAATATAGCGCACAAGAATTCGGGGTGCGTGGTAGGGTGGGTGAGGGAAGTGGCCACACTTTAGGGAAACCTGTATAAAGTGAACATTCCTCTGCAACTGAGACAGTTCAGGTGCAGCCACATCGATATGATTGGGGTCGGGCTCCTGGCTTATCTGCCCACTCAAGCAACGCAGAGGCATCAAAGTGCTCCAGAGCTTTCCACCCCGCATCCCCCACCCCACCCCTATCCCCCAACCCCAGCACAGACTGTAAATTCATCAACATTTTAGTGGACTGCAGAACAGTTGGATGACTGCACGCGTTGTACAATCTCCTCGCTAAAGCTGGCCATGGAGCAGTCACTGCTGGAGGCCCTCACAGCCCTTGCAATGTTAGCATCCTGGCTTGGACCAGTCTTCCCCCATGGTGCAGGCTAACAGGGCAGCCATGCAGCGTACTAATCTCTGGCAATCCAAGTGATGGCCAGTATTAAAGGGCCGTCACATTTAACCTGGACAGATTCTTAGTGCTAACCACGTGTCTCTCTCTTTCATCCTGCAGGAGGAGTACATCAGGATCATGGAGGTTGGTGAACTACAGATAGCCTACAGAGCGTGAAGATGACGGAGGAGAGAGTGACTGAGGCTCCTGGCTGTGCAGAGACAGGCGCAGCAACCTCAGGAACCAGGGATGGCTGGGGCTCCCACACATGCCGCCCAAGAACCACAGCAAGCCGTTGCAGGTAGGTGCCTAGCAACACCCAGGGTCTATTGATGCCACCTTTCACTGCTGCAGATGACTGGGAACCAGTGTCACCGAAGATTGCGCATGTCGAGGGAACTAGCCAGTCACATCTGCCAGATACTGCAGGATTTAGCGCCACAGGGACATGGAAGGCATCCACTGCTAGTGGCCATGAAAGTGACCATGGCGCTCAATTTCTACACCAGTGGCTCCTTTCAGGGCTCCACAGGTGACCTCTG
The DNA here is from genome assembly GCF_964194155.1 of Cetorhinus maximus. Lineage (NCBI taxonomy): Eukaryota > Metazoa > Chordata > Chondrichthyes > Lamniformes > Cetorhinidae > Cetorhinus > Cetorhinus maximus. Next base: position 88,210,147 of record NC_135884.1, read on the forward strand.
TGGGATCTCACAAGCCTCCATCCACAAATGCATCCATGAGGTCACAGATGCCATCTTTGCGAGGTCACACAACCTTGTGCATTTCGCTCAGGACCAGAACAGCCAGGATGTAATAGCCATTGGATTCGCCAAGGTCTCGGGTTTCCCACAGGTTCAGGGGTGCGATCGACTGAACTCATGTGGCGCTCAGATCTCCGTCGCAACACAGGGTGGACTACATCAACCGTAAGGGATTCCGTTCACTGAATGTGCAGCTGATTGTGACCACCACAAATGCATCCTGCAGGTGTGTGCACGGTTTCCAGGGAGTGTGCACGATGCCTACATCCTCAGTTGGTCATAGATCCATGGAGTCTTCCAGGGTCAACAGAAGCTGCAGGGATGGCTCCATGGGGACAAGGGCTACCCACAGAGGCCCATGGCTGTTGACACACTTGCGATGGCCTCAGATTGCAGCAAAGGTATAATGAGGCTCATGCTGCAATTCGCAACCTGGTGGAGCAGACCATCAGGATGCTGAAGGTGAGGTTCCGGTGCCTGGACTGGTCTGGTGGAGCCCTGCGATACAGTCCACAGCGGGTGTCACAAATCATCATCGTCTGCTGCGCCCTTTATAGCCTGGCGCTGCAACGGGGAGAAGAGCTGGCTGAGGAGGAGATGGAGGAGCTGGAGGTCTCCTCAGATGAGGAAGACGCCGACAGGGATGAGGGTGAAGAGGTCCTCGGAGGTGACGATGATAGGAATGAGGCCCTCACACTGGCTAGAAGAGGCAGGTGTGCTCGGTAGGCCCTCATAGCTGCTAGATTTGTGGGGGGGTGATAACAACATGCAGTGTGGTGACCCCACAAATCCTCACATTGCACCTTTGAATGTTTGAGTCCAGTCTGGCTTGTGGTAGCGTGAATACCCTATGTGAGAATGCTCCTGTCATGGAGACACAGTAGAGGCCCTAATAATCGCTGGACTGCAGGAGGATGATGACGACATGCAGTGAGAACACTCCATAGATCGTCATATAGCCTTTGAGAATGTCTGACTCCTGTCTGGTTGAGGGCAGACCACTCTCGCTCTGTAATATCATGGAGAGACAGCCATGAAACTTTAGAAGCATCTGACCTTTGTCCACCTTCAGCACCTGATCCCTTCAGGAGCACAGTGTCGCTGGTCACAGATGCTGAAGAGTTGGGGTTCAGCCCCTCCTTAAAGCTGCTGAGAGCACACAGAGAAAATGAGAGAACTCTGTGATGCCTGCCCATGACTTCTGGCAGCAATAACCAGCACCGCCGAGGTGCAGGCATCAGTAATGTTTCCAAGGAGTGTGAGGCTGGACCATCACTTTGGTCTGAAGGCTGCACAGAGCACAGGGAAGAGGCCCCTGGACTGTGACACCTGCATTTGTCTTGTGCAGAAAGGTTTCACATCTGAGTGACAAGAACACTGCTCATCAGAACAAGAAGCCATAGGCAGGGGGACATTGTTAGGAGTTTATTGACAATAGTGAACACTATGTACGAATGTTAACATCCGTGCCCAGGCTGTGCAACTAATTCCCCTTAACTGTCTGCCGGCACCGTCGAGGCCTTCCGTGCCCGGTGGGCACTGCGGGGTCTGGGGTCTTTTATTGACCCCCTTAATCACATTTTGATTTGATGTTTGTAGGTTTCCTTTAAATTTTGTCTTTGGTTTTGCAGTTCCCTAATTTAGGGGCTGTGTTTATTTTGTCCCTGATTTTGTTAATTTAGTTTAATTGGTTGACTCCAAAAGAGTTAATTCCCCTTAACTTTCCTAACCCTGCCACTACATTTTGGTGCTCCCCGTGCATCCACAATGGAGGTGGAGGCAGCCTGTTGACTGTGTTGCCCTGGCTCTGATGCCTTTGGCGGGCGTCCTCTTGAGGGCCGAGACTTGGAGGGTCCTGCTGTGTGGCAGTGGCACCATTCTTGGCCTGTGGATCTGGAGCTGTTGAGGTCACATGAAGAGGGGAGTCGGATGGGCCCAGAGTGTTCACCTGCTGATACCCCTCCCTATGAGTGCTCAGCAAAGTTCTGGCCTCCAGCAGTCCTCCAAGTGCCAGAGGCCTGGGAAGTCCCTGCTTCCACCTGTTGTGGGTTGGATGGTGCGATGTGCTCTCCAGATTGTGAACCCAGGGCTATTCTAAACCTAGGTCCCACCGAGGTGTGTGTCTCTCTGCACTGGTGGAGGGTGTGGGTGAGCACTGCGACGGAAATTCAGGGGGGATGCCTTCAGATCCCTCTTCAGAGGTTTCTTCGGGGCTTGATTGGAGGCCTTGGGTCGTGGACTCCGTTGGCTGTTTGGCAGATGTGCCTGCAAAAGCAAGGAGAGATAATCAATGCATGGCAGCGGCCTGTGAAACAGGGCACATCACTAACAACACATCTGTCTGATGGATGTTACACTGCTGGACCCTCACTTGATAGAGCACCACTGACCTCACTGTCAGCACAGGACTGGTCCAGAGCCTTGCCGTTCAGCTGGATGGCTCCAATTTCAAAGCCTGTGAGGACCTTGATTTTCGGGCATTTCTCCACCAAAGGTCTGTAACTTTTCCCTCTTGTGTGTGTGCCAGCTTGTCCTGCATGGATAGAGATAGACAGAGTAGAAGCAGGATGCCTGCCAGGCCAGATGATAAGTATGCCTGGCCTGTGTGGGTGCTGAGTGGTCCCATGGACAGGATGAGGACAATTACAGTGAGTGTGATAGAGTGAATGGTGATGTCCCTTGAATTGGCTGTGAGTGAGGGCCCTGTGAATGTGTGATGGGTTTGTGAGTGTGTGAGTTGAGTGATGAGAAGAGTGATTTACCCTGGCAGAACAGAGGAGATCATTCATCCTCTTGCGCCACTAGATGGTTGTCCTCTTTTGAAGGGTGTTGGCTCTAACCACGTCTGCCACCGCCCTCAAGCCGGGTTAGTGCTGTTGCTGCCCATCCTGCAGCCAGAGTGGGGGTAGAGGACATCCCGGCAGGCCTCCATGGCATCCAAAAAGCGCTCAAGGGGCCCGTCACTGAACCTGGGGGCTGCAGTCTTCTTCAGTTTCAAGGCCATGTCTTCAGTGCAGCAGTGGTGGTCAGAAAGCACTGAGATGTGTGCTTGTGGCTTGACTTTAAACATGGCGCCCGGCGTGATGCAGCGACGGGGTGATGGTGGGTGAACGGATGAGAGCCTGCCCACCATGGAAATGGCGTGTTTCCTATGAGTGCATAAATAATGTGGTGGGTTTGGAACGATACGGCGTAAAAACCCGCCATTGTTTTACCTACCCGCTACTGCACTTAGTACAAATCTGGGACGATTCCGCCCATAGTGTTGTATTTTATTCTTTCCTTTGCAATTCACCGGTTAGCTCAGTTAAGGTTATGAGTAACGTATAGAAAAGAAAGTCTCTTCCACTCGAAACGTTAACTGTGTTCATCTCCGCAGATGCTGTCAGACCTGCTGAGCTTTTCCAGGTATTTTTATTTTTGTTTTGTTCATTATTGTGTCATTGGGTGGAATTTTCTGTGCCCGCTAGCATCAGGCGTGTTTGGCGGTGTGAGCGGACAATGTGGCGAGAAGGCCAAAAATCGGTTTCACAATATTGTGAAGCCAGTTTGCAATCGTCTGCTCTACCTGTCCATGCATTTCCCGCCGACAGACGTTGGGAATCTCACTGTAATACATCTGCATATCAATTATAAGGCCAGCTCGCCGGAAACATCCCCCCACGCTGGATCATCTGAGCATGTCGGCGCGATTGCACACCAATGTGTTTCACAACTGTACACAAGTGAGGTGCACCTGGCGGGCTGCACTTTGCTTGGGACTTCAAGGTTTGTTTGCCCACCTTGATTCAGTCAACACTCTCAGGCATCAGCGCCAGGCTTCACAGACATAACATCATTTTTAGGGTGGCTCTGGGGCTGGTCTCTACCTACCAGGCCAGTCATAAGGCAGGTGCGGCTTCTCAAAGGTTGCAGGGCTAGGGCTTGCTTGGGAAAGGGTGAGAAGTGGCCTCGGGCAAGTGAAGAGGGTGCAGGGTGAGGGCTGTACTGGGGAAGGAGGGGTATCCCAGGATGTGTGTGGGGGTACAAGTTGATGTGTGCAAGCGGTCTCAAGATGGTGAGAGCTGAGGAGGCAGTCTCCAGAGGAGATGAGAGTGTGTGTGTGTGAGAGAGTGTGTGGTGATGTTCCTTGAGCTGGCAGTGAGTGAGATGCCAGTGAATGTGTGATGGGCATGAGTGCATGAGTTTAGAGTGATGAGATGGTTGCCTTACCCTGGCAGCACTGATGAGATCATTCATCCTCTATCTGCATTGAATGGCCAACCTCTTCTGTGCAGCATAGGCACTGATCACCACTGCCATCGCCTACCAAGCTAGAGTGGTAATGTTGCTACCTGGCCTGTGGCCAGAGTGGGGGCAGAGGACATCACGGTGGGCCTCCACAGTGTCCAAAAGGTGCTCAAGGGATGTGTCACTAAACGAGGGTGGGGGGTGGGGGGGGGTTGCAGTCTTCTTGCTTTTTGGGGCCATGTCTTATTTTCAGCAGTCCTGGGCTGGAAGCACTGAGATGTATGCGTGTGGCTGCACTTTAAATGTGGCGTCTGGCATGTAGAAGCAGCAAGGTATGGCTTGGTGGGCAAATCGGAGCCCACCCACCATCGAAATGGCGTGTTTCCTGGGAATGCATGATTAATGAGGCGGGATTGGGATGAAGCAGCATGAAAAGCCGCCATTGTAGCCAGCGAGTAAAACGTCCTTTTTCCTGCCCGCTACCGCACTTAGTACAAATCTGGGATGATTCTGCCCATTGTCTCTGTGATAGTGAACATCTATCATTGCATGAATATGTGTTTATAATGGAGTTATATTGATGCTTTCTTAAAATCAGATTCATTGAGCAGCAACTGCACACAGCATTCTGACCGTTTTGGCAAAATCAGCCATGACTCTCAAATAACAAAACCAATCAACTGCAACAGTAAATTCCTGTCCAATTCAATTAATACATGTACAGGTTGCACAAACATTTACCAAGTTGCACTGGTAACAAAATCTTCTTTCACTTGGGTTTAAATCTATCTCAGGACGATGATTCATGACTAATCTTCAATGTGAAACTGCTGTCTGTGCTTGGCACAATGGGTCAGCTACTTTCTCTTGATCTCAATAGCGTGATGGACCACTATATTTGACACTTCTAACTTCAGCCTGTTGAAGTGGCTTGAATAGCAAAGTCACAGCATCCTATAACTACAACATTAATTCAAAGAGCAAGAGCTTTTGGCTGTCATTACCTCTGATGCACAACAGAACGAGGACGTGCTGGCTGGACAAGCTAGGAGCATGTGCAAGAAATACTGGAAGGTACTCTCAAATGGAAAATACTTCAACTCGAGCAATTATACATACACCCTCCCCGCTACAGGGAAAGGAGGAAGAAATCACTAAACAGTAATAAACATTCTCTTCATCCTCTCCCCCAAACACTACTCTTACCTGTCCCTGGTAGCAGAACCATGTGATAGGAAATTTAGTCGGCTACATCAGAAAATAACACTGTTCAAGAACCTATAGATAACGTTAAAAGGCTGCTGAGACATAGCTTTAAGTTGGCAAAAAAATGTCTTGCTTTTTCATGGACAAGTTGCTCCCTCTCTACAGGCCTGTAGTGCTTACATTAAAGGACACAGATTGGATACGATGTAATCTGGCTGTCCATCCTTGTACACGACACATGCGAAGGCTTGTACCCACTGCCAGCGATTATCTTTGCAGAGAAGTCTGAAGACGGTCAGTCCACTGTCCCCAGTCTTCATCACTGAAACCATAGGAATGTAATGAAATTGGAAACATTGTAAGAACATTTCTGTTTATTTAAATTCTATTTCTTTATGAAGAGTTTTTGTATTTGGGGTGTTAATGCTGGGGAACATAATATTTTCTGTTTCAGGACCCGAAAGCCAACAACTTCCAGGTGGGGTATAGAATGGCTGATACATTGTCAAGTTCCCTCTATTCTTCCTCCATAATATCCGTTAGCACTAACCTCAGAACAGCTTCAGTGGTGCAGCAATTTCCACCAGCCCAAGCATTCTCTGAGCTTTCGGAATGAGATTATTCAAAGTATTGTTATTACCATGGCTATTTGGAACTGAGTTAAGGCATTTTTCCTTTAAGGTTTACAGACAACAGGTAGTTTGGGATGAATTTGAACCTATATTCCAAAAGTGAACATCTTGTATCTAACCTACTGCAATACCCAGTCCCCTCTCGAACCTGCACAAGTTGCCCTGCTGATAGATGTTGGAATGCTAAATTTTCAAAAGCTCTCATTGGGTGGAATCTTCCCAGATTTGTATTAAGTGCAGTAGTGGACACGTAAACTGACGTTTTACCCGCCGGCAGCAACGCTGGGGCTTTTCACGCCGTATTGTCCCAAACCCGCCGCATTAATTATGCATTCCCGGGAAACACGCCGTTTCCATGGCAGGCGGGCTCTCATTCGCCCACTACGCCATCACCTCGCCACTTCATCATGCCGGGCACCATATTTAAAGTGCAGCCACGCTCACATATCTCAGTGCTTCCAGCCCACGACTGCTGCAAAGAAGACATGGCCTAAAAGGCAAAAAGACTGCAGCCCCCAGGTTCAATGACCCATCCCTTGATTGCCTTTTGGACGCAGTGGAGGCCCACCATGATGTCCTCCAGCCCCGCTCTGGCCGCAGGAGGGGCAGCAACATCATTAATTCAGCTTGGGAGGCAGTGGCAGTGGTGGTCAGTGCCAACGCCCTTCAAAAGCAGACAGCCACCCAGTGCCACAAGAGGTTGAATATTCTCCTCCATTCTGCCAGGTTAAGTCACTCTTCTCATCACTCTCAACTCAAACGCTCACAAACCCATCACACAACTTCAGGGCCCTCACTCACTGCCAGTTCAAGGGACATCACCATTCACTCTCTCTCACACACCGTCATTGTCCTCATCCCATCCATGGGACCACTCACTACCCACACATGCCAGGCATACTTATCATCTGGCCTGGCAGGTGTCTTGCTTACACTCTCTCCATCTCTATTCATGCAGGACAAGCTGGCACACAACAGGGAGAGGTCGCAGATTGGTGGAGGAATGCCTGAAATCAAGGTCCTCACAGACTTTGAAAACAGAGCTATCCAGCTGGTCAGCAATGATCTGGACCAGTCCTGCGCTGACGGTGAGGTTGGCGCTGCTCTACCACGTGAGGATCCAGCAGTGCGACATCCATCAGACAACCATGCTGTGAGTCATGTGTCCTGTTTCACAGGTCACTGCCATCCACTAATTATCTCTCCTTGCTTTCACAGGCACGTCTGCCAAACAGCTGATGGAGTCCACGGCCCAGGGCCTCCAATCAAACCCCAAAGAAAACTCTGAAGAGGAATCTGAAGGCACCCTCCTTAAAGTCCCATCACAGCGCTCACCCACGTCCTCCACCAGCGCTGAGATACACACCTAGGTGGGACCTAGCTTTAGAGTAGCCTCAGGATCACAATCTGGTGAGCACATAGCACTTTCTGTTCCACAGGAGGCGATGGCAGGGACTTCCCAGGTGTCCGGCACTCAGAAGACTGCTCCTTGAAATTGCTCACTCCTTGAGGAGAAGGGGTAGCTGGAGTGAGATCGAGCTGCCCCGCACTCCTCCCGCGTATGCACTGTTGGAGGCCAGCAATGGCGTCAGTCACAGAATCACATAGTGCAGAAGAGGCCCTTCGGCCCATCGAGTCCGCACTGACACGTGAGAAACACCTGACCTACGTACCTAATCCCATTTACCAGCACTTGGCCCATAGCCTTGAATGTTATGATGTGCCAAGTGCTCATCCAGGTACTTTTTAAAGGATGTGAGGCAACCCGCCTCCACCACCCTACCAAGCAGCACATTCCAGACCGTCACCACCCTCTGGGTAAAAAGGTTTTTCCTCACATCCCCCCTAAACGTCCTGCCCCTCACCTTGAACTTATGTCCCCTCGTGACTGACCTTTCAACTAAAGGGAACAGCTGCTCCCTATCTACCCTGTCCATGCTCCTCATAAGCTCGATCAGGTTGCTCCTCAATCTTCTCTGCTCCAACAAAAACAACCCAAGTCTATCCAACTTCTCTTCATAACTTAAATGTTTCATCCCAGGCAACATCCTGGTGAATCTCCTCTGCATCCCCTCCAGTGCAATCACATCCTTCCTATAATGTGGTGGCCAGAACTGCACACAGTACTCCAGCTGTGGCCTCACTAACGTTCTATACAACTCCAACATGACCTCCCTACTTTTGTAATCTATGCCTGGATTGATAAAGGCAAGCGTCCCATATGTCTTTTTCACCACTCCACTAACATGCCCCTCCGCCTTCAGAGATCTATGGACACACACGCCAAGGTCCCTTTGTTCCTCAGAACTTCCGAGTGTCATGCCATTCATTGAATACTTCCTTGTCAAATTACTCCTTCCAAAGTGTATCACCGCACACTTTTCAGGGTTAAACTCCATCTGCCACTTATCTGCCCATTTGACCATCCCGTCTATATCTTCCTGTAGCCCAAGACACTCAACCTCACTGTTAACCACCCGGCCAATCTCTGTGTCATCCGCAAACTTACTAATCCTACCCCCCACATAGTCATTTATATAAATGATGAATAATAGGGGACCCAGCATAGATCCCTGTGGTATGCCACTGGACACTGGCTTCCAGTCACTAAAGCATCCTCTGTCATCACCCTCTGTCCCCTACAACTAAGCCAATTTTGAATCCACCTCATCAAATTACCCTGTATCCCATGTGCATTTGCCTTCTTTATAAGTCTCCCATGTGGGACCTTGCCAAAGGCTTTGCTGAAATCCATATAAACTACATCAACTGCACTACCCTCATCGACACACATGGTCAGCTCCTCAAAAAATTCAATCAAATTTGTTAGGCATGACCTCCCTCTGACAAAGCCATGCTGTCTATCCCTGATCAAGTCTTGCCTCTCCAAGTGGAGATAGATTCTCTCCTTCAGAATTTTCTCCAATAGTTTCCCTACCATTGACGTGAGACTCATTGGCCTGTAGTTCCCTGGCTTATCTCTACAACCCTTCTTAAATAGCAGAACCACATTAGCTGTTCTCCAGTGCTCTGGCACCTCCCCCGTGGCCAGAGAGGAATTAAAAATTCGGGTCAGAGCCCCTGCGATCTCCTCCCTTGCCTCCCTCAGCAGCCTGGGACACAAATCGTCTGGACCTGGAGATTTGTCCACTTTTAAGCCTGCCAACACCTCCAATACCTTGTCACTCCCGATATCAAGTTACTTAATAACCTCGCAGTCTCTCTCCCCGAGTTCGATACCTTCATCCTCATTCTCTTGGGTGAAGATGGATGTGAAGTATTCGTTCAACACTCTACCGATGTCCTCTGGCTCTACCCATAGATTGCCCCTTTGGTCCCTAATGGGTCCTACTCTTTCCCTGGTTATCTTCTTCCCATTGATACACTTATAGAATATCTTGGGGTTTTCCCTACTTTTACCAGCCAGAGCTTTCTCATATCCCCTCTGTGCTCTCCTAATTGCTTTCTTAAGCTCCACCCTGCACTTTCTGTACTCCACTAATGCCTCTGCTGATTAGCTTCCCTTGTGCCTGCTAAAAGCCTCTCTTTTCCTTCTCATCGTAACCTGAATATCTCTGGTCATCCATGGTTCTCTGGGCTTGTTACTCCTTCCTATCATCCTAGAGGGAATATGTTGAACCTGTACCCTCCTCATTTCCTTTTTGCACGCCCCTCACTGCTCCTCTGTAGATTTCCCCACAAGTAGTTGTTCCCAGTCTACCTTGGCCTGATCCTGCCTTATTTTACTAAAATCCACTCTCCCTCTATCCAAAACATTTTTTTTGCAACTTGTCTATTTCTTTGTCCATAACAAGCTTAAATTGTACCATGTTGTGGTCGCTATCACTAAAATGCTCCCCCACCACCACCAGCGGTCAGTGGTGAAGTTCAGTCAGAAATTTGCTGAGTCCAAGTCAGATGATGAGCTTCTAGACTTGGTCATGTCACAGTTGCTGGAGCTGCAAAGGCAAGCTTGGGAACATCAGGAAGGGATACCCATGGCACTCCTCAGATTGGTGAGGTGACAGTGCCGGCATGCCAATAAACTGGGGTCAATACTGGTAGGATGGTGGCTACCATGGAGATCTTGGAACAGGACATCATTCCTGCACTGCTGCGCAGGCTGAACTCCATCGCTGACGCTATCGTTGGCCTCCAACAGCACATACGTGGGAGGAGAGCAGGGCAGCTCGATCTCACTCCAGCTACCCCTTCTTCTCAAAGAGTCAGCCAAGGGCTCTTGGGCACCCATAGGAAGGAGGATCAGCAGGTGCCTGAGGCCATCCACCCAGGTGACTCCAGGAGTGTCCAGCTCATCCGAATCCCCTCTTTCTGTGTCCCCAGCAGCTCCAGCTTCAGAGCTTGAGGAGGATGCCACTGCCACGTAGCAGGTTCCCAAAAGCAGGCCAGAGCCCTCCAGGTCTTGGCCCTCCAGAGGACACCCGTCAAGGTCATCACAGACAGGGTGTAGCAGTCAGCAGGCTGGCTCCGCCTCCCCTGTGCTTGTCCAGGAAGCACCAAGAGGTAGCGGCAGAGTTAGGAAAGTTAAGAAGTTGCACAACCTGGGCCCGGGTGTTAATCACTTGTACGTAATGTTCACTATTGTCAATGAACATCCCAAGAATGTCACCCTGCCTGTGGCTCCTTATTCTGATGAGCAGTGTTCATGTCCATAAGACCATAAGACATAGGAGCAGAAATTAGGCCATTCGGCCCATTGAGTCTGCTCCACCATTCAATCATGGCTGATAAGTTTCTCAACCCCATTCTCCTGCCTTCTCCCCGTAACTTTTGATTCCCTTACCAATCAAGAACCTATCTATCTCGGTCTTAAATACACTCAATGACCTGGCCTCCACAGCCTTCTGTGGCAATGAATTCCATAGATTCACCACTCTCTGGCTAAAGAAGTTTCTCCTCATCTCTGTTCTAAAAGCTGTGCCCTCGGGTCCTAGTCTCTCCTACTAATGGAAACATCTTCCCCACGTCCACTCTATCCAGGCCTTTCAGTATTCTGTAAGTTTCAATCAGATCCCCCCTCATCCTTCTAAACTCCATCGAGTATAGACCCAGAGTCTTCAAACGTTTCTTATATGTTAAGCCTTTCATTCCTGGGATCGTTCTCGTGAACCTCCTCTGGACCCTCTCCAGGGCCAGAACATCCTTCCTGAGATACGGGGCCCAAAATTGCTCACAATATTCTAAATGTGGTCTGACCAAAGCCTTATAAAGCCTCAGCAGCACAACCCTGCTTTTATATTCTAGTCCTCTCAAAATAAATGCCAACATTGCATTTGCCTTCCTAACTACCGACTCAACCTGCAAGTTAACCTTAAGAGAATCCTGGACTAGGACTCCCAAGTCCCTTTGCACTCCAGATTTCTGAATTCTCTCCTCATTTAGAAAATAGTCTATGCCTCTATTCGTCCCACCAAAGTTCATGACCTCACACTTCCCCATGTTGTATTCCATCTGCCACTTCTTTGCCCATTCTCCTAACCTGTCCAAATTCTTCTGCAGCCTCCCTGCCTCCTCAATACTACCTGTCCCTCCACCTATCTTTGTATCATCTGCAAACTTAGCCAGGATGCCCTCAGTTCCTTCATCTGGATCATTAATATATAAAGTGAAAAGTTGTGGTCCCAACACTGGTCCTTGTGGAACTCCACTAGTCACCGGCCGCCATCCTGAGAAGGACCCCCTTATCCCCACTCTCTGCCTCCTGCCAGACAGCCAATCTTCTATCCATGCTAGTACCTTGCCTCTAACAGCATGGGCTCTTATCTTACTGAGCAGCCTCCTGTGCGGCACCTTGTCAAAGGCCTTCTGGAAGTCCAAGTAGATATAACATCCATTGGCTCTCCTTTGTCTAACCTACTCATTGCCTCCTTAAAGAATTCTAACAGATTTGAAATTTATTCTGAAATCTCATCCTTAATAATGGACTCTAAAATCTTACCAACGACCGAGGTCAGGCTAATCGGCCTGTAATTTCCCGTCTTTTGCCTCACTCCCTTCTTAAACAGGGGGGTTACATTAGCAATTTTCCAGTCCTCTGGGACCCTCCCTGACTCGAGTGATTCCTGAAAGATCACCACTAACGCCTCCACTATCTCTTCAGCTATCTCCTTCAGAACTCTGGGGTGTAATCCATCTGGTCCAGGTGATTTATCCACCTTCAGACCTTTCAGTTTTCCTAGCACCTTCTCCTTGGTAATGGCCACCATACTCACCTCTGCCCCCCGACTCTCTTGAACTTTGGGGATGTTACTCGTGTCTTCCACTTTGAAGACTGACGCAAAGTACCTATTCAGTTCCTCCGCCATTTCTTTGTTCCCCACTACTACTTCTCCAGCGTCATTTTCCAGCGGCCCAATGTCCACTTTTGCCTCTCTCTTACCCTTTATATATCTTAAAATACTCTTACAATCTTCTTTTATGTTACTGGCTAGTTTACCCTCATATTTAATCTTCTCCCTCCTTATTTCTTTTTTAGTTGTCCTCTGTTGGTCTTTGTAGGCTTCCCAATCCCCTGGTTTCCCACTGCTCTTCGCCGCATTGTATGCTTTCTCTTTAGCTTTTATGCTGTCCCTGACTTCCCTTGTCAGCCATGGTTGCCTCGTCCTCCCTTTAGTATGCTTCTTCTTCCTAGGGATGAATTTTTGCTGTGTCTCCCAAATTGCTCCCAGAAACTCCTGCCACTGATGTTCCACTGTCTTTCCTGCTAGGCTCACCTCCCAGTCAATTCTGGCCAGCTCCTCCCTCATGCCTCTGTAGTTGCCTCTATTCAACTGTAATACCGTTACATCTGATTCCAGGTTTTTCCTCTCAAATTGCAGGGTAAATTCTATCATATTATGGTCACTTCCTCCTAAGGGTTCCTTCACCTTAAGCTCCCTTATCAAATCTGCCTCATTACACATCACTAAATCTAGAATTGCCTGTTCCCTAGTGGGCTCCACCATAAGCTGTTCCAAAAAGCCATCTTGTAGACATTCCACAAATTCCTTTTCTTGGGATCCACTACCAACCTGATTTTCCCAGTCTACCTGGATATTGAAATCCCCCATGATTACTGTAACCTTGCCTTTCTTACACACCTTTTCTATCTCCTGGTGTATCTTGTGCCCCACATCCTGACTACTGTTCGGAGGCCTGTACATAACTCCCATTATGGTTTTTTTACCTTTGCAGTTCCTCAACTCTACCCACACAGATTCTACATCATCTGACCCTACGTCATTTCTTGCTATCGATTTAATTTAATTTCTTACTAACAAAGCAACCCCACCCCCTCTGCCAACCTGCCTATCTTTTCGATAGGATGTATATCCTTGGATATTTAGCTCACAGTCCTGATCCCCTTGCAGCCATGTCTCTGTGTTGCCCACCACATCATACCTGCCAATTTCAATCTGCGCCACAAGGTCATTGACCTTATTTCGTATACTGCGTGCATTCAGATACAACACCTTCAGTCCTGTATTTCCCGTCCCCTTTCTCATTGTCGTCCCTTTATCTGATGTGCTTGAAGTTAGATTCCTAGCCCTTTCCAAACACTCTGTCCTATTTTGTGTTCTGGAGACTTTAATAGCCTCTCCTGGGCTCTCCTTTCTTTTCAGTTTTTTCATAATTTTCCATGAAGTTGAATCCACCCCCCGCACGCTAACCTGCTGCTTTGTTTCCCGTTAGACATACTTCTTGGAGTTTTACCCTTCCCATCCCCCCCACTTTCTAGTTTAAAGTCCTGTTGACTACCCTATTTACCCTTTTCGCTAGAACATTGGTCCCAGATCGATTCAGGTGGAGACCGTCCCAATGGTACAGATCCCTCCTGTTCCAATACTGATGCCAGTGCCCCACGAAATGGAACCCCTCTTTCCTGCACCACTCCTTTATCAACGTGTTTACTTCCCTTATTCTCGTGTCCCTATGCCAATTTGCAAGTGGCTCGGGTAGTAATCCGGAGATTATAAACCTTGAGGACCTGTTCTTTAATTTAGTTCCTAGTTCCTGATAATCCCCAAACAGGTCCTCTTTCCTAGTCTTACCTATGTTATTTGTCCCGACGTGGACCACAACAATGTCACTCAGATGTGAAACCTTTCAGCACAAGATAAAGGCAGATGTCTCAGTCCAGGGCCTCTTCCCTGTGTTTTGTGCAGCCTTCATACCAAAGTGATGGTCTAGCCTCACACTCCCTGGAAACATTACTAATGACTGCACCTTGATGGCGCTCGTCATTGCTACCAGAATGTTGTGGGCAGGTGTCACAGAGTTCCGTCATTCCCTCTGTGTGCTCTCATCACCTTTAGCTCTTCAGCTTCTGTGACCAGTGATGCTGTGCTCCTGAAGGGCTCAGGTGCTAAAGGCGGCAAAGGATCAATGCTTTCAAAGTTTCATGGCTGTGTCTCTATGATTTGACCCTGATCACAGAGCGCAAGCGAGGTGTCCTCAGCCAGACAGGAGTCAGACATTCTCAGAGGCTATGTGAAGATCTCCGGAGTGTTCACACTGCATGTCGTCATCATCCTCCTGCAATCGAGCGACTATTAGGGCCTCCACTGCATCTCCATGACAGGAGCATTCTCACAGAGAGTATGTACGCTGCCATAAGCCAGACTGGAGTCAAACGTTCATAGATGCAATGTGAGGATCTTATGGGATGTCTCCTCACTGCATGAAGTCATCATCCTCCACAAATCTAGCATCTATGGGGGTCTCCTGAGTGCACCTGCCTCATCTTGCCAGTGCAAGGGCCTCATCGCTGTCATCAACACCTTTGAGGACCTCCTGATCCTCATTCCCATCAATGTCCTCCTCACCGGAGGAGACGTCCAGCTCCCCCATCTCCTTCTCACCAAGCTCCTCTCCCCGTTGCAGTGCCAGGTTGTAAAGGGCGCAGCAGGCGACGATGCTGTGAGAGACCCTCTATGGACCATATTGCAGGGCTCCACCTGACCAGTCCACACACTGGAACCTCATTTTCAGCATCCTGATGGTTTGCTCTGCCAAGTTGCAAGTTGCAGCATGAGTCTTGTTATACCGTCGCTCTGCTGCAGTCTGAGGCCGCCGCATGGGTGTCATCAGCCAGTCCTCTATGGATGGCCCTTGTCTTCGAGGAGGCAACTCTGCAGCCTCTGTGGACCCTGGAGGACGTCAGGGTTCTGCGAATGACTGAGAATGTAGGAGTTGTGCAAACTCCCTGGGAATCATGCTCAGACCTGCAGGATGCATTTGTGGTGATTGCACACCAGCTGCACATTCAGCGAATGGAATCCCTAACGGTTGACATAGATGACCAATTGTTGTGATGGAGGTCTGAGCGCCACTGAGTGAAGTTGATGGCACCCTGCACCTGTGGGAAACCTGAGATCTGGGTGATTCCAATCACTCTTACGTCCTGGCTGTTCTGGTCCCGGGCAAAATGCACAAAGTTGTGTGACCTCGCAAAGATGGCATCCGTGACCTCATGGATGCATTTGTGGGTGGAGTCCTGTGAGATCCCACAGAGGTCACCTGTGGAGCCCTGAAAGGAGCCACTGGCATAGAAATTGAGCGCAACGGTCACTTTGACGGCCACTGGCAGTGGATGCCCTCCACATCCCCGTGGCACCAAATCCTGCAGCAGCTGGCAGATGTGATCGACCAGTTCCCTAGACATGCGCAGTCTTTGGCGACACTGGTTGTCGGGCACCTACAGGAAAGAAAGGTGGTGTTTATAGACCCTGTCTAGCTAGGCGCCGACCAGCGATGGCTCGCTGTGGCTCTTCAGCAGCATGTGCGGGAGCCCCAACCACCCCTTCTTCCAGAAGGTGCTGCTCCTCCCTCTGCACAGCCAAGTGCCTCAGTCACTCTCTTGTCCATCGTTTCCGCTCTCTGTGCGCCACGAGGCACACAGCTAGCTCACCAGGCTCCATGCTCCTGAAAGCGAGAGATGTTTGGGTTAGCATGGGTGTACTAAGAACCTCTCTTGATTAAGTCTGAAGGTCCCTTAATGCATCCTGGAGAGTGCTGGCCACCATTTGGATGGCCAGAGGTTAGTGCGATGCATGGCTGCCTGAAACCCCACCTTCCTCCATCCCACTCCACCTGATCGATTGGCGGCAGCACTGGACTGCATGCTGTGCTCTCAGCTCAGGCGCAGGCATTCTCCTAACCTGCACTGCAAGGCTGCACTGTTAGCTTGAACCATGAGAGAGACTGGTCCAAACTGGGATGATGACATTGCAAGGGGCTGTGAGCACCTCCACCAGTGACTGCTCCATGGCCAGCTTTAAGAAAGAGATTGTACAACGTGCCCAGTCATCCAACTGTCCTGCAGCCCACTAAAATACTCATTAGTTTGCAGTCGTGCCCGAGGGGTGAAAAACTCTCGAGCACCTGGTGGTACTTTGATGCCTCTGCATTGCTTAAGTTGGCAAATAAGCTAGAGGCCCGACTCCAATCATATCAATGTGGCTGAGCCTGAACTGTCTCAGCTGCGGAGGAATGGTCACTTTATACAAGGTGTCCATAATGTGTGGCCGCTTCCCTCACCCATCGCCCCACCAACCCGCACGTGCTTGTGCACTATGTTCAACCGCAGGGCAGTCTTTGCCCACCACCCCCTACCCCCGCTCCAAAGTCGCCTCAATCACAAGGCAGCCTTTGCACCACCCCTCCCAAAGTCGCCTCAACCACAGGGCAGCCTTTGCCCTCCCCACCCCAATGCACCTCAACCTTGAAGTCCAACAGGCATCCTTCACGAACGCTCCGCAATGTTACTGTGTACTCACCTCCGAGCTCCCCTCAAAGTGCAGCCTGCCAAGTGCACGCCATATATATGCTGTTGTGAAACAAGTCGGCATGGTGAGTGGACGATCCAGCGGGGGGGGGGTTGCTGATTCTGGCAGGCTATCCTTGTAATGATATGCTGATGTATATAATAAGGCTCCTGATGTCCGATGGCGGGAAATGCGGCCTGCCATCGACTGGCTGAACGGATGATCGCAAACTGGTTTTGAAACTGATTTTTGGCCTTCTTGCCATATTGTCCACTCCTGCCACCGAACACATCCAATGCCAGCGGGCACGGACGATTCCGCCCATTGCCTAGTATATTATAAATACTGGTAACCAGCTCAATTCGCACTATGCAACTAAATGAAATCATCTTTTATGCAAGAGTATTTCTCTGAAATCACAGAAAGGGTATACCCTATCACACCATGGAGCCAACTGTGAAATTTAGAGCACAATTTACCATTCAATGCTAAATGTCATAATAAGGTAGTGTAATAGATATAGGTATATACTACGTAGTTACATCAGAGATCATCAATCCCTCTGTTAATGCAGCTTCCTTTAAGCAGCACCTACAAACCACTACCTATAGTCAGTAATGACACTCAAGGGTGAGGACAGTAGTTAGGAGAAATTTCTTTATGCAGGGAGAAGACTGTTGAAGCATTGGATGTTGAAAAGGGGGTGTAATTGGGGCAGAAATACTCAGCAGGAGTGGTGGAGGCAGAAGGGCCAGAGGTTGTGAAGGAGTGGTGAAGGTAGAGGTCCGGGGCGGAGGGCTAAAGAAGTGGAGACAGAAGGATATGGTGCGGGAAGTAGTGAAGATAGAGGACATGGTGGGAGATGTAGTGGAGTTAGAAGGACTCGGGAAGAGTAATGGAGACGGAGAGACATGGGGAATAGGGGGAATAGTTGTGACAGAGAGACTCTGAGAAAAATGCACTGCTGCATCTTTTAAGGGAAGTAGAGGAAGTTACTGGGCAATGGAGAGAGACATTGGGACTTCTGAATCAAAGAACTGGCATAAACATGGTGGGACAAAACGATGTCTCCTATGGTTCTATGATCACTATCCAGCGACCATCATTCGAGGAGTGCGTTGTCAGCAGAGGACAGATTTGGGTTTAGCTGGGATGCCTCATCATGGCCAAATAGGTGGCTAGCATTCAATATCTGGGCTCACATGCAAGTTATGCCCTACTTGATGTGTACTGAGAGAGGTAATGGAAGGTCTGCTAATGAATTATATGTAGCATGAATCCAGAGAGGCGGGGAGGAATGGTCAAGATACAATATTTTTCTTGTACATTACACTACAGTCTATATGAATCTGAAGGGAGAGTCACCACTTTTTGTACTGATTTGTATTGATTTATTTTTTCTTCTAAGGGTTCCAGCTCACAACCTGTGCTCCATCAGAACAGTGATGATGTGTCATATATCGAGTTGCAGTGAGCAACCAACCTCAGCTGCGGGAGGCCTTCTGGTTTATTTTTAGCTCTAGTCATCATCCTGTTTGTTCTGCTGTCCCAAGGAAGTGGCACCTGTGAGGTTGGAGCCGAATGCTTTGCTCAGGAAGTGCGGAAACCCAGATGTAACACAGCAAGGCTGGAAGGAGCAGAATGCCTCAACCTGGCATTCTGGCAGACAGAATTGGCTAGAGAGTCATTGTACTATTTCAGCTCACATTGCTCAGGGCCCCTTGAACGGGATATCCACACAGTGATCTAGCGTGAGAACCAAGCATGAACTTTCTTCCATACCCCAAGTAAAAGTAACCTCTTTAACTTAGTCCATTTATAGATCAACCTAATTTATATAATACATTAACACTCTGATTTCTTGTATCCTTTACTCCCCTGTGTATTTTAGGAATGGTTCAGGCACCGAATACATTTACCAAGTCCAAATGCCTCCCCCTCACCCCCCTCCCCCAGATTGGATAAATGGTGAAGATAAGAACTCCCAAAATAAATAAATTTAAGTTGCTGAATTGTTTTATTACTTTGTGAGATACCAACACTGGAATGGGTCCCTCTGTGCTTTGCAGTTCAAAAAAACATTGCTCAGGGATTTGGGCTGTGAGATGAATACCTGGAGGCTCAAAGGCTTCTTGTTACCCCTTCCCACACTTAAAAGGCACTACCAAGATGGAGCTATGGATGTCCAACTGCTTTCTTGTAGCAAAGATGAGTCCAGGCAGAAAAAGAGAGAGGTATAAATAATTTAAAAAATCATAAATCATAAATAAAAGATAACACTAAGTTTCAATCTGATTCTATTTAAAAAAAATAAAAATGTATATAGCACCTTTCACAACCTCCGAATATCCTGAAGCACTTCACAGCCAATGAAGTACATTGTAGTGCGGTCACTGTTGTAACATGAGAAATGCAGCCACAAATTTGCTCACAGCAAGGTCCCACAAACAGCAGTGAGATGATGACCAGATAATGATAATTGGTTTAGTGATACAGGTTGAGGGATAAATATTGGTCCATAAACTGGGCAGAACACTCAAGTCTTCTTCGAAGAATGCCATGTGATCTTACAGGTCCACTGGAAAGACATTTTTGGATAAGACATCTTGTCCAAAAAATAGCACAGCCGACAGTGCAGCACTTCAGTGTTGCACTGAAGTGTCATCCTAGCTTATGTGCTCAAGTCCCTGGAAGGGAATTAAAGCTACAACCTTCTGACTCTGATAGATCTCTCCAACCCACTAAGACAAGACTGACAACTAACTGAACAGCAAATCTTAGTGTTGGTGTGGTAACATTTAGGGACAAAGGAAAGGATAAGATGGCGTAGGATAATGGGGTTTGTTTTAAATACTTTAGTTTTAAAGTGTTCTCTAAATTTCTTCGAGGGCAATGCTTTGATTTCACCAAGTTATTTGTGCTGTTTCTTGACGGCTGGTCACTCTGAACATGTACTTCAGAAAGTTCTCTACAATTGTTGCACTGCATGCATGCCTCATCAGTGCGTTATGTTTTGACTGGTCAAGTTATGTATTCCTTAGTTCCAGCCAACACTCAATTCAGTTTGCTCTGTGAAATAGCTTTAAGAATAACTGTCTTGACTGGTCATTTGTTAGTTGCACTACCCTAAGGTCCTGGCCCATACAGACCAAAGCAGCAGGGTTATGGGACAACAGCTTGCATTTATATAGTGCCTTTAACATAACAAAATGTCTCAAGGTACTTCATAAAAGTCTAACTGACTAAAGAAAAACTGACTTTGAGTCAAAGAAGGGGATATTAGGACAGGTAACTAAAAGCTTTGTCCAAGCATTATGTGTTAGCAGCATCATAAAGGAAGAGAGAGGTGGAAAGGTGAAAAGGTTTAGAGAGGAATTTCCAGAGCTTAGCCCCAGACAACTAAAGGCACAGTGACCACCGGTGGGGTGAAGTTGGGGATGCATACGAGATCAGAGTTGTAGGAAAGCCTAGTTCTCGGAAGATTGTAGAGCCAGAAGAGTTTAAAAAGATTGGGAGGGGCACGGCACTTTTAAAAAAAAGGATGACAATTTTAAAATTGATGTGCTGATGGACCAGGAGCCAAAATAGGTCAGTGAGCACAGGGGTGAAGAGTGAAAGGGAATTGGTACCAGTTAGGATATGAGCAACAAAATTTCAAATGAGCTCAAGTTTATGTGGAAGATGGAAGAGCAGCCTAGAGTGCGTTGGAATACTGGAGTTTGGGGATAACAAAACCATGAGGCTTTCAGCAATAGATGAGCTGTGGCGGGGTAAAGATGGGCAATGTTAGAGTTGGGTATATGCAGTCTTGGTGATGGAAAAGGATATAGGAAAGGAAGTTCAGTTCCAGATCAAATAGGATGCTGAAGGTATGGACAGTCTGGTTTTACCTTGAGATAGTGGCCAGGAGAGGAAATGGAATTGGTGTCTATAGAACAGAGCTTGTGGCACAGACTGAAGACAGAAGGTCAGTTCAATCAGGCAAGACTGGATGGCAGTCTGATAACACTGAGGCAGTTGATAGAGGGGTTGGCATCCACATGGACAATACTGTACAATCTTACAGTGCAGGTGTGTGCGACAAACACAATCACTTTGCCTTCAGCATCCTCTGGATTAGCGTAAGGAAAAAGAGCAAAAGTTGTTGTACTAAAGCAAAATGCACCCCACCGCCACATTTACTTGTTTAAAACCTATTACATCTGTAACTTTTCCCAATTCTGATGAAAGGTCATCAACCTGAAAGATTAACTCTGTTCCTCTCTCCACAGGTGCTTGCCAGAGCTGCTGAGTGTTTCCAGCATTTTCTGTTTTGATTTAAGAACTGTTGCATCCAATTCTAATTGCTTGCTGGTCACCTACTGGGGAGATGGCACCGCCCAGGTTGAATAGCAACCAATTGTCACCACCAAGGTTCATGAAAGAAGAACAGGCATTTAACATGAGGTAGCAGAGTCACAGTTGCGGAACAACAGTCCAATCATTATGTTCAGATTAGAATGGAGGTCGAGTGGAAAAGATGGATGAAGTTACTAAACCAGCTGCTTTAGCCATTATTGTTTTCCCCATGATACAAATCCCACTAAACCAGTATGGAACCCAATAGCTGTGTAATGGGGTTAGACACATGTACATCATTATAACCCCTTGCAAATTCTGCAAGGGCCTGAGTTTTACCTGTAGCTGCTTGGTCTGTTGTCCCAGGTGTGCTCTTATGTTTTGTTTGGTTTAAAGTGAGGGCAAATCCATGTACACACACAACTGGTAGACCCTAAATATATCCCATTTAATAGGTCCAATTGCTTAAATTGCTTTAATTTCAATAGAATTGTTTCTCTTCACATTTCCCCCTCACTTGCCCTCCACTCCCCTAATAAGGCACTGAATCCTTGCCCCGGTTTGCAATTGTGTGTGTCAGGTACAGAGTTTTGGCAAGCTATTTGACCATAGGGGCCATCGCATCCTACATCTACACACATGCATTTTCTAGCAGGGATCATTGGATAATGTTTCAATTGACGCAGGAATTGCCGGATGATTTTTTCCACTCCACCACCCCCCCAATCCAGGTTGGCAACAGTAGATATACTTCCCTACAACCGAACCCAACCTTGCTGTGCCTGACTGAGATCAGTTCACTCAGCACAGACTGGGTACTGAATTGCAACCTTCCTAAGCTCAGCTTCTCACTGGGTAAACTCACCTAGCCAGCGGGTAATGCCATTTTACACATTGAATTCTTTCTTCCGAGACATTCAATGCTGCAATGCAGCAGAGAGCTGTGCTTGCTTTCTGAGCCCAATGTGGTAAATAAGGAAGGCACTCCCTAACTTGGATTTGAGGCAACAGGAATGAGGTTGTATTTTTCCCAGCTAAATCCCGGGTTTATTTTAATGAAAGCTGACAATTGTGTCAGTGGAAGCACTTAATATATTAAAATAAAATTAAAAACCAGCTTCCTGTTAGCTGAGACCAAAGCACAAACACAAAGGCAGCCTGAAGAAGAGTCATATTGGACTCGAAACATTATCTCTGTTTTTCTCTCTCCACAGATGCTGCCAGACCTGCTGAGTTTTTCCCAGCACTTTCTGTTTTTATTTATGACACAAATGTTGCCATGGCTTGGCAGCAGTGATTTTGCATTGGTTTGTAGGAGTGAACAAGACTGGATCTTTCTAGAAAAACATGTATATTTTACCTTGACCAAACCCTACCATTTATTTTTCAATACAAGAATGCTGACTTCCTGCCTCTTTGCCTAAAAATAAAGAGCTTTATTGTTTATCCACAGTAAAATCTTTAAGCACCTCTCATGTCTCATCTCTCCACTTAGAGAGAAATACCCTAGGGTGTCATTTCCACTCCTTGAATGTGTTGCGACTAATGACTCTTTTTCTAGGATCCTTCATTTTCCATTAAGATCCTGGAAAAAAGCCAAGCAATTAGGAACTTGAATGACAGTGTCAATCACTCTTCCCTGATAACCCAATGAGTAAATGTACTACATAATGAGGGAATGGATCTTATGCAGTAGGATGGTCTGAGTTCAGGTTATAATTGGTTCCAGTATCTCTGAGGAGCCAGGAAGGGAAAGAACAAATAGGGCAAATGTGGTATAGTGATAACGTTACTGAGCTAGTAACCCAGAGGCCCAGGTTAATGCTCTGGAGACATAAGAACATAAGAACTAGGAGCATGAGTAGGCAATTCAGCCCCTCGAGCCTGCCCCGCCATTCATTACGATCATGGTTGATCTCATTTTGGCCTCAACTCCAATTTCCTGCCCTCTCCCCATAAACTTTCAACCCATTACTAATTAAAAATCTGTCTATCTCCTCCTTAAATTTATTAGCGTCCCGGCATCCACTGCACTCTGAGGTAGTGAATTCCACAGATTCATGACCCTTTGAGAAAAGTAATTCCTCCTCATCTCTGATTTAAATCTACCACCCCTTAGCCTAAAACTATGGCCTCTCGTTCTAGAATGCCCCACAAGGGGAAACATCCGCTCCACATCTACTTTGTCTATCCCCTTTAGCATCTTATATACCTCAATTAGATCTCATCTCATCCTTCTAAACTCTAGCGAGTATAGGCCTAAACTGCTCAATCTCTCCTCATAAGACAAGCCCCGCATCTCTGGAATCAATCTAGTGAACCTCCTCTGAACCGCCTCCAATGCAACTAAATCCTTCCTCAAGTAAGGGGACCAAAATTGTGCACAGTACTCCAGGTGCAGTCTCACCACTGCCTTGTATAGTTGCAACAACACTTCCCTATTTTTATACTCTATTCCTTTAGCAATAAATGCCAAAATTCCATTTGCCTTCCTTATTACCTGCTGTACCTGCATACTAGCTTTCAGCGATTCATATATGAGGACACCCAGATCCCTTTGCACTGAAGCATTCTAAAGTTTCTGAAGAGACACGGGTTCAAATCCCACCAAAGCATCTGGTGGAATTTAAAATCAATTAGTAAATCTGGAATATAAAGCTAGTCTCAGTAATGGTGGCCATGGAATTATTATTGATTCTTGTAAAGACCCATCTGGTTCACTAATGTCCTTTAGGGGAAGGAAATATGCCAGCCTTACCCGGTCTGGCCTACATGTGACTCCAGACCCACAGCAATGTGTGGTTGACTCTTAACTGCCCTCTGAAATGTCCAGTTCAAGGCAACAAATGCTGGCTTTGCTACAGATGCCCACATCCCACGAAAGTAAAAGAAAAAAAAATAGAAACATGTACATTCTTCTTGGAGTGCGACCTCCACAAGTCCTGGGAGTTTGGTGAGAAGGGGAGGGAGGTGCTCCTTTGCTTTTTCTAACTTTTTCACCCTGTAGGAACTACTTCTTGCTCTACTGCAGGGGAAGAAGCTAGCTGTTTGGTGAGTGTGGTGATTGTTGCTTTAAGGCCAGGCGTACTGAGTAAGGGTCACATGGTCAGAACAGCCAATCCCAGTCTAGAATGTATTGTAGCCTTGCTAGAGGCCTGCAACTAATCCAGCAGCTCTGTAAATAATGTTCGTTGTTCAACTAAAGAAGCCTCTCTGTGGTGCATCTCTAGACCTGGTGACGAGTATAAATGATCCTGGCGCTGCCTCTCACCGTATAACTGTGCTATCTCATTTTAAAGAAGGAAAGAAAGGATAAAATGTATGTACTCACCAGGATGCCTCTCTTTGGGAGGATCAACCCATTTGACTCCTCAATGGAGGACTGGGGTCAATACATCGAGCCCCTCGGGTTCTTTTTCCAGGCCAAAGAAATAGGGAAGGGGGCAAAGTGCAGAGCAATTCTCTTGAGCATTTGTGGAAGTCAAACCCACAACCTTATTCACAATTTCACAATCCCAAGCGTGCCCAACTCCAAATCGTTCAATGAACTCGTGGATTTAGTGAAGGGCCATTTTCAGCCCAAACCATCAATCATTATGCAAAGATTCAAATTTAACATGAGGGCAAGGGCCTCAGACAAATCGATCGCGACTTATATTGATAAGTTGAAGCAGTTGTCAGAGCATTGTGATTTTGGAGCGACCTTGAACGACGTGCCACGGGATCGGTTGGTTTGGGCGTGCACAACGGCACCAATCATTGTCAATTGCTGGCAGAAGTCCATATAAGTTTTAAATGAGCAATGAAGATAGCGCTGGCCATGGAAAGCGCTGAAAAAGACTTGCAGGAGCTACAGAATGAACATGCCACTGTGGTACAGGAGGCCATTCAAGTGGGAGGAGCAAAAAGGAATGTAGTGGTAATAGGGGACAGTATAGTGAAGGGGGTTCACACTGTTCTCTGCAGCAAAGAACAAGAGTCCAGATGGCTGTGTTGCGGGACCAGTGCCAGGGTTTGAGACATTTGCTCAGGGTTGCAGAGGAACTTACAGTGGAAAGGGGAGGATCCAGTTGTTGTGGTCCATGTAGGTACCAATAGGCAAGGTGCGGAAGGAGGTTCTGCATAGTCAGTATGAGGAGCTGGGTACCAAATTAAGAGGCAGAGCCTCAAAGGTAATAATTTCTGGATTATTACCTGAGCCACATGCAAATTGGCATAGGCAAATAAGATTATAGAGATGAATGCATGGCTCAAAGACTGGTGTGTGAGAAGTGGGTTACGGTTTGTGGGCACTGGTACCAGTATTAGGGAAAATGGGGGCTGTACCATTGGGATGGTCTACACCTGAACCATGTTGGAACCAGTGTAATACTGAGCTGTAAAACTAGGGAAGTAGAGAGGGCTTTAAGCTAAACAAGGGCGGTGCGGGATCAAGTTTGGGTAGATTTAGCAAATCAAGGGGTAGAGTCAAGGCAGGAGAGTGACATAATAATATGGGAAATGAGGGTCAGAGAATGGCAGGAAGGGACAGAGGGAAAAAAACCTAAGAATAACCAACAGTCAAGGCTAGATGTTACAAAGATAATAAAAAGACAAAACTAAAGGCTCTGTATCTGAATGTGCATAGCATTCATTACAATGTAAATGAACCGATAGCGCACATTGAAGTAAATAAATATGACCTGATAGCCTGCAGGATGACAAGGATTGGGCCCTGAATATTGAGGGGTATATGACATTCAACAAGAATAGGAAGCGAGGTAAAGGTAGAAGGGTAGCACTGTTAATCAAGGATGGCATTGGTGCAATAGTTAGAGATGACCTTGGTTCAGGAGATCAGGACGTAGGATTGGTTTATGTGGAGATGAGGAATAGTAAGACTAGTGGGAGTGGTCTACAGGCCCCCTAACAGTAACCACAATGTAGGACAAAGTATACAAGAAGAAATATTGGGTGCTTGTGATAAAGGGACGGTAATAGTCATGGGTGATTTAAATCTACATATAAATTGGAAAAATCAGATTGGCAGTAGTAGTCTGAATGAGGAGTTCATAGAATGCTTTTGAAATGGTTTCACGTTCTGGAACCAGTCAGAGAGCAGGTTATATTAGATTTGGTTTTGTGTAATGTGATAGGATGAATTAATAACCTCAGAGTAAAGGCACTTCTAGGTAGCAGCAACCACAACGTGATTGAATTTTACATCTAGTTTGAAAAGGTGAAGCGTGGGTCTAAGACTAGTATTTTAAACTTAAATACGGGTGACTATGAGGGCATGAAAGCTGAGCGAGCTGAAATGAACTGGGATACTAGATTAGAGGATAGGGCAATAGAGAAGCAGTGGCAGACATTTAAGGGGATATTTCAGAATACTCAGAATAAGTATATTCCTACTATAAAGAAAAATTCTAAGGGGAGGACCCACCATCAGTGTTCACTAAACACTTTAAAGAAAGCATTAAACTTAAGGACAAAACATATAATTGCGCAAAGATGAATGGCAGGTCAGATGATTGGGCAGAATATAAAGAACAGCAGAGACCAAAAGGTTAATCAGGAGAAAGAAATTACAGTATGAGGGGAAGCTAGCTGGAAATGTAAAAATGGATAGCAAGAGTTTCTACAGGTATTTAAAAGGGAAAAGAGTAAGTAAAGTGAGTGTTGGTCCTCTAGAGTGTGAGACTGGGGAGTTAATAGTAGGTAATAAGGAAATGGCGGACGAAATGAACAAATTTTGCTTCAGTCTTCACTATAGAAGATACAAAAAATACTCCAGTAATAGATATAAATCTGGAAGTAGAAGGGAGAGAGTAACTTGATGAAATTACAATCACTAGGGAAGTGGTACTGAGGAAACGGGTGGAGCTGTGGCTTGACAAGTCTCTGGGGCCTGATGGACTTATCTTGGGTTTTAAAAGAGGTAACTAATGGGGTAGTAGATGCGTTGGTGTTAATTTTCTAAAATTTACTAGATTCTGGAAAGGTTCCATCAGACTGGAAGGTAGCAAATATAACCCCTCTATTCAGGAAGGGAGAGAGGCAGAAAACAAGAAACTATAGGCCAATTAGCTTGATGTCTGTCATGAGGGAGGTGTTAAAATTAATCTTTAAGGTTGTAGCTGGGCACTTAGAAAAACTCAAGGCAATCGGGAAGAGTCAGCATGGTTTTGTGAAAGGGAAATCTTGTTTAACCAATTTATTGGAGTTCTTTGAAGGAGTAACATGCGCTGTGGACAAAGGGGAGCCTGTAGATATTCTGTACTTGGGTTTCCAGAAAGCATTTGATAAGGTGCCACATCAAAGATTATTGTGGGAAATAAAAGTTCATGGTGTAATGGGTAACATATTAGCATGGATAGGAGATTGGTTGGCTGGCAGAAAACAGAGAGTACGCATAAATGGGTCTTTTTCTGATTGGCATGATGTGACGATTGGAGTCCCACAGGGGTCTGTGCTGGGGCCTCAACTTTCTACACTTTACATCCATGACTTAGATGAAGTGAGCGAAGACATGGTAGTTAAATTTGCAGATGATTCAAAAAGATAGGCAGGAAATCATATTGGTTTGAAGGGCCGAATGGCCTACTTCTGCTCCTATTTCATATGTTCATATGTCCAACACTCCCTGTGTCTGAGGGAGAAGGGAATAGAGGGTTATGATGGTAGATTTAGATGAGGAAAGATGGGAGGAAGCTTGAGTGGAACATAAACACCAGCATGGATTGACTGGGCTGAATGGCCTGTTTCTTTGTCATGTATCCTAGATAATCCTGAGACAAACTCATTTCTTCTCTTGACAACCACGTCAAGAGTCAGCTGAGCCAACTGTTCTCCACTACAGCTCAGCATCCGCTTCTCTGAAGTTTCTTGGGATGGTTACTACGTTAAATCAAGTTAGTTGAGAGCGAGATTGGGCTCTACTGTAATTTCCACCTCCTCCCCCATCCACCCAGTGGTCGAATGCAGACTCAGAATCTCAGTTTACACATGCTCAATGGGAATGAATGGGAAGTACTAGATAAGTTTACAGTTACCTAAAGAAGTGAACCCCAACATGATTCATCTCCTGAAGGGGGTGACGAGGACAAAAGCCAACTATGTTAAAGATCCTGAGGTAACAAGTTAGCAGCCAGAGACCAATGTGAAGCTGGTGATCTCTACAGGAGAACACAGCTGACCCTGGCTGGTGTTGTGTTTTTATAATAATATAAAATCGCTCATAAGGGATTGTGTATATATGTTATGGGTTATTTATTGAGACTAGGCATGTAAGAATATTTATAGAGGTATAAAGCCCGAAGACATCAGAGCTGTGTGTGTGTGTGCTCTGCTGAAAAAGCAAAACTGAAACTGAAACTGGATCACATGACACACTTCCTTTCTAGTGATGTCAAGCTGCAATCCCTTATTGGCATATTTCAACAGCTGGGATATCCTCAGTGCGAGAACAGCCTACCAACTTTCTAGGGACACACATGAAAAATGGCCACTTGGGAAAGGTACTCCAGGGTCTCTGTAAAATGGTTTCTGTGCAAGAATGCACAGATGTTGGGGAGGAGGGAGAATGGGGCATGGTGGGGTAGGGGAGAGGGTAAAGACAACAATAAAAGAGATTTTACAGTTTAATTTCACCACTTACTTTTTAAGTGGTTCTCAGCACAGTAAGGCAAGTCTTCGAAGTGAACGAAATAGTAGCCAGAATGCATATAGAGCTCTGCCTCAGTCCAGCCCAGTACCAGGTTAGTCCTGTAAAGGAGTGCAATCTTTTAAATTAAATTAGTTAATTCTTTAAACAACAAATTCTGTGCATCACATTTACTGAAATAGACACTTTGCAGAATGTTTGAGTGGTTTACAGGAAGTTCGTTAGTGAGGCTGGGGGTGACCTGGACAACACCCCCATTCCTATCATCCCTTCCCTCCCACTCTCAATCTCAAATGATTTAAGCACAGTGGGACCTTCCTCATGAAAAATCAGAGGAGAATATCTATTTCCCCTAATGTTCTACTCAACTCTTCCAAAGATACTGATTCATGCTGAATTATGGTTCAACAGATGCCCACAATGCTCTGCCAACTTAATCATTTGAGTCAAGGCTAGAATGTGCAGACCTGGAAATGAATGTCTGTGGTATATCTGACAATGGGGAGCTAGCCTGGTCTTGGAGTCACCTGGCCTTAGCATACAGATATTTTCTAAAAAGGGATCACTAGATTCCGAACATGACTGGGAATGCTGGTCAATATTTCCCATTGAGTTAGGCCATTACCCCATTAGGTGAGACTGCAGACTCAGCAGTTGACTGGAGATTGAAATTGGGAATTTCCTGGTCCATGTGGCTCAGAACCAGCAGCAACTGTATTTATATAGCACCTTTAACATGGTAAAATATCCCAAGACTCTTCACAGGAGCTTTATCAAACCAGTTTCACAGCGTTTCCAAGAATGAGAGGTGATGTCATTGAAATCTACAAAATATTTAAAGGGATAGACAGGGTAGATGCAGATAAGATATTTCCCCTGTTTGGGAGTATAGGACCAAGGGACAAAATTTCAAAATAAGGGGGAAGCCACTAAGAGCCAAGATGAGGTGAAATGAGGAGATGAGGAGGATCTTTGGAATTCTCTACCCCAGGGGGCTGTGGAAGTGCAGCTATTGATTATGGTTAAAGCAGAGATTGACAGATTTCTAAATACCAATGGCACTATGGGATATGGGAATAGTGTGGGGAAAGAGGCATTGAAGTGGATGATCAGCCACGATCGTACTGAATGGCTGTGCAGGCTCAATGGGCTGAATGGCCTACTCCTGTTCCTATGTTCCTAAAACTGAAACTAGGTCCAATGAGGGGATATTAACACAGGTGACAAAAAACTTGGTCAACTAGATAGGTTTTAAGGAGTCTTAAAAGATGACAGAGTTCAAGGAATCAATAAAGGAAACAAACTTAAGGTGATTCACAAAAGAGCCAGAGGTGGCATGAGAGAAACTTTTATTTATGCAATGAGTGTTTAGGATTTGGAATGCATTGTCTGATAGGGTGTGGATACAGATTCAATAGAAGCTTTCAAAAAAGAATATTTGAAGGAGAAAAAAATTTGCTGAGATGTGGGGAAAGAGCAGGGCGGGGTGGAACTAACAAGGTTGTTTTTCATGAGATGCAGGCTCAATGGGCCGAATGGCCTCCTTCTATTCAGTATCAGTCTATGATTCTATAGACAGCTGAAGGCTTGGCTACATAGTAGCTAGCGCAAAGGAAATTTTAATGAGGATAGTGTCCCAAAAGGAGAGATTGAGTAGACTAGGTCTTTTTCTCTAGAGTTTGGAAGAACGTGAGCTGATCTCAATTAAGCATAAAATTCTGAAGGAATTTTTCCTCTGGCTGGAAAATCTAGAAGAGGGGTCATAGTTTCAGAATAGGGTGTCAACCATTACAACTGAGAGGAGGAGACATTCCTTCACTCAAAGGGTTGTGAACTTGTGCAATTCTCTACCCCATGCATTCTTGGTCATTGAATATATTCAAGTCAGAGATCAACGTATTTTTAAACTCTCAAGGAATCAAAGGATATAGGGATAGTACAGGTGGGTGTAGCTGAGGTAGAAAGTCAGCCATGATCTTATTGAATGGTGGAGCAGGCTGGAGGATCTAATGGGCCTAACCCTATCTTATGTCCTTAGGTTAAGACACCAAGCACAAACACACCCAATTCACATCTAATAATAATGATAGAGGGGTACTGCAGAATAGATCACTACAGTGCACTGAAAAGAGAAATGGCTATCAAATTGATGAATCAATACCTCAACATGGTGGCGAGTTGAAATTTAATTTGTAATATTCTCATGGGAGAATAATTCAAACCTAAAGTAACAAATAAAAAAAGATACAGGATGGTTATCTTTTCACATTTATGGGAAATGCTGAAGAGTTCATTGTTGCTTAACTTAAAGAGTGAGAAATTTCTAGAAAGGCTGTTATAAAAAAATAATCAAGCAGCGAAGAAGATGGTAGTTTATGGGTGAAATGCAATGAAAAGCAGTTTCTGTAGGATCCAAAAGACGTGCTTGAATTCAGTAAAATCACCGTACACAGCATAAAGCTGTGTTTCAGTATCCAAGGAACTCTCTTCATACACAAGAGAGTTTGAATGAATGAAAATGAGTTTCTCAAACAGACTGCAATGTTGAAAATATCAAGGTGACTTATGGTCTCACATTGGGTTCACAGTTTCAGAAATGCTGTTGAGGTATTTAAGCAGTGACCAAGTCCTGGGAGGAGGGGTTGCAGGAAAGAGATGACAAGGTGGAAATCAAGGGAGTGAAATCGCAGGACCCCCACAATGCAATCAAACTGACACAAGTTAGTGACAGGAGGAAGCCATTCACACCTTCGAACCCGCTCTGACATTCAATTAGATCATGGCTGATCTGTGCCACACTCCATTTACCCTGCCTTGGTTCCATATCCCTCAGTACCTTTGCCTAACAAAAAAAATCTAGTACAAAAATAAAAATAGCTGGAAAAACTCAGCAGGTCTGACAGCATCTGCGGAGAGGAACACAGTTAATGTTTCGAGTCTGTATGGCTCTTCATCAGAACTAGAAAAATCTAGTGATGTGTTGTTTGAAATTTTCAATTACAGGGGCGCTTGAACTTTTTGTGGGATTACTTTGAAGCAAAGTTCATCACACCCAATGAATTATTGAGCTGAATGTTGATTTTACTTAGCTTAAACCTTCATGTGATATTCTATGATGCTGGGTCGGTGGGGGGCAGGGGAGATGGGTGGGAAAGGGAGGTCGGGGATAAGAGCAGGTGGTACATTTTGCATTACTAAAGAATTTAATTTAGTTGGACTCCTGAAACCCTAGAATGAACAATGAGCCACTTTGTGTTGGCAGAAGCCTTGATATCAAGCCTGCCTCAGCCAAATCCTGGCTGACCACCAATCTGAATGTGCCAATGTATTCTCGTACAAGTTCTGTATGGCAAACTGAGTGATATATATATATATATATATATAAAAATAGTGGTTTGGAAGTACAGATCTTGAATAATGGTGAAAAAAGAGGCATTTTTTGTCAAAGCTTTTCGTTTTAAATTCATCAGAACAATTCGCAAGAAAATACCAGACATTGGTATTTTCTTGGGAATTGATGAGTGCAAGATGAAAAGCTCTTGACAAAAAAAATCTCTATTTTCAGCAAAATCTATATCCACGGATTTATTTCTCAGCATTAAACAAATTAAAATCAATTAGCATAACTCCATATCAATTCAACACTCATTTCAAAGCAGTGGAGAAGTGACATCTCATGCTGCTAACATTTAAGGTATTATGCAAACTGTTCTACTTTCTGTTTTAAGGATACATAGAAGATACCTTTCAGGTGATTGTTCAAAACAAAATTAATGCAATACACATTGGGAAATGTCTCGAATGTATTTGCTATTTTGGGTGTTACAGTATTTTGGTAAAACTGTTCTTAAGTTGATTGATGGTTATTGTAACCTATCATACACCAGTGCAGGCCAGCAGGCTTGTGGTATTTATCATTGTGGAGACTCTTCACTGAGGAACAGGCTGATTGCAGGATTATACACTCACAATAGTTGCAAACGTTTGTGGCTTTTTTGCTGGTTTTTCTGCTCATATATTAACAAGTGATATAAGTGCTGGGACATTTTTCCCATTTTCAGACACCCGAGTATCAGGACCAAACAACTCTAGGTTAGGTATACCATGATTTAGATGCAGAGCTAGACTGCCTCTATTCCACCCCAGCCACAACCTCAGGGAGCACCCGTGGCTGTCATTTTTTTTTAACTGAACCTCCTCCTCTTGTGGCCTCTGTGGCTGAGATTGCTACCAACTGCTGAATTAGATTTACTGCCAATTAATGCTGGACCTGGTGTTCAATCGTCAGTCTGTGCCAAGCTAGCTGGGACAGCAGTAGGAGTGCCACACACTCTGCCAAAGTGACAGTGAGCCTTGTTGTTGGGGAAGGTAAAAATTGAATCAACTAGAGTTCTTAGTAGCACCTATGGAAAGTGCATCGTGTGCACGGATACGTGTACACATGTTTGCACACGTGTGTATACACGTGCACACACAGTCAGGTGAGGACAGAGTTGGTTTGGCTGGGTTGGGGAAAACCAAAGTGAAAAGGGATGAGTCAGCTTTTCCCACACACAAAGCTGTCTAGTGATTCCTCCACATCTCTGAACTTTAGACCAAGCATGGATACTCACCACTAATTCACTTGCTGACAGTAAAGACATGTTTACACCTTGTGTTTTCATCCTAACAAAGCTGAAACCAGTCCAGATCCAGAGCTTTCAGCCATTAATTTCAAAGGCACTAAAAGCTCCCATTATCTCTGCCATTCCCTCTCACGTCAGTATAACTAGTTCTAATGCACAGACTGTGGCACTGAGTAACCTCAAATTGCCCGAGGAATGTACACAATTACTAACTATATGTTCGGCTTTCCTGTAGGTTTCAGAAATTTCTTGTGCTTTCCTTGACATTTAGATGTAGTTTATCTCCACACGTCCGTCATTATCATCGGAGAGATTGGACTTCAAATAATTGCAGTTGCGTTTATATTTTAATTCAAAGTTTCTCTCCCACAGGCCTGGTTGAAGATGGGTTATGCCTGCACTCCAGTTTGGACCGACTATATGGTTTTATAATACACATCCCCGTGACAATTAAATATTCTGTATAGTTACATGAATGCTATCAAACACACATGCTCTGCCATAGTACAGTAAATTGAGACATCTTGTTTTACATTTCAGGTCCTGGGAAACAATGCTTAGAGACTGCTGACCTCTATGTGCCATTTCCTCTGACTTGCCTTTCAACGTGTCACTGCTCTTGTTGGAGGCCAGTTTCTAGACCCAGGATCCAGATCCGGGATTATGCCTTATGCTGCAAGCTTCACTTCAAGCCTGGGTCCAGGTATGTCATGTTACATGATTGCACGGCATAATGTGGACAGACACATGTGCTGCCATAGGCTTCACTTATACAGGTGTGGGGAGAAAGCATAGAATCAGATGGCTTCTATGATTTGACGATGTTCTTAATGGTGTAAAAGTGCCATCTGCAAACCTTCCCCTTCCAATTCTGAGCAATCTCTCAGTCCTCTGACAACGGTCCTCACAGGATTGTAACTGAAATGTCCTCCTCCCCAGTCTGAAGAAATTTTTCCACTGGTCAGCATGTGGCTCCACAGATGGAGAGGCTGTTTTTCACTTATGAGTGAATAATAAGCAACTACACATCCATGTAAGGCTTCACACGTGACCCCAATCCATCCTTAGTTGATGTCCACAAATGTGTATCAGAAGCAGGAGTCACTGGATAGCTCTTGGGAGCAGGTGCCTCGGCCAACTATTTCCTAACCTAAACCAGGGACACAGCCTGTAAAAATTGCCACCCCAAGCTGAGATCAGTGATCTCAGCGCATACCAGCGATTCAACCCGGGGCTTTCCTGTTAGGGTGGCTCAATACAATATTGGGTAATGTACTTACCTCATGAACCTTTAAGGGGAGACTTCAGCTTTGTTTCTGTGGACAGGTTAAAAACGCACACTGTGGTCTGTTGACGGTTTACTGCAGCATGAAAACAAGGAGGTAGGTGACAAGTACGCTGGGATGTGCATTGCTGATAGAAACACTGACATAGTGCTGTCAGCAGATTGTTCCTCCACTCCCTTGGTCCTTGATGGTGCACCAACCAGTGAGACTAATGGGGAAACACAATGGAATTCGTTCCCTCCATGCATAAACAAGCCTACATGGAGCTGAGCTGCGACAGATTCAAATGCATATTTTAACAACACTGTAGCTTGGTCTGACTGTCACAGGATTTAGCCTAATTCTGGTACACAAGCGTAAACACCAGTAGCCATGTAAATGTGAACGGTCTGACTAATTATCCCACAGATCCATGATAACCACAAAGTGTTTTCCTCACCCTCTACACAGCAGAGTCCAATGCTCAACCTGCCTCTTGAGGGTTTGAGGGCGCAAGTCCTCACTAAGAAAATTATTGCTTTATCCCACAGTTCACCCATGTCTCTGACCCAGGCACTGGGGTAACATTTTCATTCTGCTCTATTTCTCACTATTGACATCAAAGTACAAGCAGGTTCAATAATGAGGCACACTGTGGAGGCTTCAGAGAGAGGGAGAGAGAGGGTGGGCGCTGAGATCGAGGGGTTGAGAGAGGAAGGTCGGTTGAGAGAGGGGGTAAGAGAGAGGGAGTGGGATGAATGGAGGGTAAGAGGAAAGGAGTTGAAGAGGGAGGGGATGAGAGAGGGAGGGGGTAAAAGGAGGGTGGGAGAGGGAGGGGGTAAAAGGGGGGTAAGTAGGGAGACGATGAAAGGGGGGGTAAGGAGGGAGGGAGTTGAAGAGGGGGGGAGGGAGTTGAAGAGGGAAGGAGAGGGAGGGGTGGAGGTGAGAGAGAGCAGCAGCCTTACACAGACAAAAGGGCCCTCAGGAGGTGAGACTGGAGAATTGCAGGCAGTATGAAGCAGTCCCTGTTCCCATGTTACTCTGTTGTGGTTTGCTGTCCACATTGAAGCCTCATTGGGTTCCAAGAGCTACTGATGCTTTCAGAGCCCAAATTCTACAATTCAGTCCTTTTCAGATTTCAGTAACGTTTTCCACAACACACTGAAAATAAAAATAAATAGAGATAACGGAGCAACTGTGATGAAAACAACCTCAATAACTGACAGACATTGGTGGGCTGGAGAGGAGAGAAATTCAAAAGGGGCTGTTTCTGTTCACCATCCAGTGACCCCTGCTACAGAAGCTAATACAGAGAGTTGGTATCATGCTCAGTTGTGATTCTCTCATGATTAATAAAGCTGCTGACGTTGATTCTGAACCAGTTGATTCTCTAATCAGTATCAGAGACACTTGATACTTCAGACTACAGGGACTGATTATCAATTGACCAGCTAGCCTAGGTAATTGCTGGGAGCTGGAAGGATGGACACAGAACTGACAGTTGGGATTCACCCTCTCAACTCCTGATCACTCTTCTGTAAATGGTAGGGTGGACCTTGATGGACAAGCAGTGGGAGATTTACCAGTGCAGGTGAGAGAGAGTTTTAAAGCCAAAGCTGGGTTGCACCAAGGATCAGCACTGAGCCTGGATGTTCTAATTGAGCAAGTCAGGAAGTGCCATGGTCAATTATAATTGCAGATGACATTGAGCCATGAGGTGGGGATGATGAGAACATGACCAAGTATTTAGATAACTGGAGAAATGCACTAGAAGATAGGGATATGAAGACCAGTAAACCAAAGACCCAAATTATGAACTGTCAGTTTGAGCCTAGCAAAGAGGTTCAGAGTGAAGGTGTAAAGATCACAGAATCACACAGTGCAGAAGAGGCCCTTCAGCCCATCAAATCTGCACCGACACGAGAGAAACAACTGACCTACCTACCTAACCCCATTTACCAGCACTTGGCCCATAGCCTTGAATGTTATGAAAGATGAAGGGCAGAATTTTCCAGTCCCACCAGCGATGCAAATCGTGGCCAGCAGGACTGGAAAATTTGAAGTGAGGTCAAAAGTTGAAAATCCGGCAGCGGGAAAACAAGTTGCAATCTTCCCCTCAGCACTTTCGTGGCGGGTTCATGGTGGGTCACCTTTCTCCCTGGTAAACGTCAGGATCGTAATTTCAATGTCATGAATGCTCATTAATGGGGTTACAGACTGGAACCTTGCGCCGCCATGAAATCTTCCTCCCCACCAGCAGGAAATCAGACCATTCTGTTTCCTGATTTGTAAGCGTAGCGTGAACCCAGTGCAGGAGATCTCTTTCACTTACCTGCCACTAGGTGCTGCCTTCACCATGCGCCCCGCTCTTCTCCCGGATGCTGAGAGTATACCGCAGCAGCAGATGGCACGCACGGGATGGAAGCAGGAGAAGTTGGAACACACGAAGGAAGGGGGTGGTCGAGAGGCAAGGTCCAAGGGGGGCATCCGAGAAGGGCAACTGCTCGGGCATGAACTTTGCAGCTGCATTATTAATGAGCTGAACAACATGTGATTCGGCGCGTTTACCCGCTACACTCTGCGTCGGGACTCCCTCCAACTTCCCGCTCCCGTCACAGGACTTTGTTCCAGAGCGGAGGATTCCGCCTGATGGGTGCAGATTTGGAGAAAGTGAATAGCTTCTGGTACCTGTGGTCAGTGGTGGCAGAAGATGGAAATATAGAAATAGAAATTAAGTAACGGATTAGCTCTGGTTGGCATAATTGGAACAGGTACAGTGGAATTTTATGTGATAGAAAAGCACCGCTGAAACTTAAAGGAAGAATCTGTAAGACAGTTGTGAGGCCAACCTTGTGCAGAAACTCAGGCAACATCAAGAAGGGAGGAACAATGAATGGGCACTGATGAAATGTAGGTGCTGAGACAGATTTGTGGAGTAATGAGAAAGAGCCAGCGCATCAGGGGGTCAGTGAGGATTGTGGGAGCATCAAAGAAAGTAGCTGAAAAGAGATTGTAATGGTATGGTCATTTGTTGAGGGGAGAGAGAGAGAGGAAATGTGGTGAGGCGAGTGGTGGAAATAGGACTGGCAGGAAGGAGGAGAAGAGGGGGACCTAAGACCAGATGGAAAGATTTAAACTCAACAGGACTGAAAGAGGAATGGGTGACTGACAGGTAGAGATGGAGAAGGATGATCAACTAGCATCGTGTTACCGTTTATTGAATTAATTGAATACAAGAGGAGGGGGGTTGCGCTTTAGTTATACAGGGCATTGGTGGAAGTGGAAAACCGAATTGTTCGAAAACATGTGGATCATCTAAGAAGTAGAGAGACACTCCAACAACCAGTTACTCCACCTGAAATTGATGTTGAATCTTTAATCCCTGGGGTGCCAGATCGACATAGAATGGACATACCTGATGTCTCTGAAGTAAATAATTCTGAACTGCCATTGTCTAAGGATGTCCCTGATGCTGCAGTTCCTGATCAAGTCGATCCAGTGGGAGAATCTCAAGTCGTAGAGCTACGTCGCTCCAACCGAATCAGAAAACCACCTCAGAGACTTAATCTATAATCGCATGAGCTGTGTATATTTGTATATGTTATGGGTTAAGATATTCTCGCAAATAAGAGATGCAAAAAAATTAAAGGAGGAAGAATATAGAGATTGTACGTAAAACCTTTCATACTGTTTTAGGGATCACGTGATTGTGCTGACGAATCAGCCCTAAGTGTGGGTAATCTTAGCGGCGGAGCTTTCTAGTCGTGGACCTAGTTCAAGCATGTAGCTTCTTCAAGAGCTCTGTAAGTAAAGTTTAACTCTAACAAGAAACCTGTCTGGTACATCAAGTTTATTATAGGAGTACTGTGTACAGTATTGGTCTCCTTATTTGAGGAAAGATGTAAATGCATTAGAAGCAGTTCAGAGAAGGTTTACTGGACTAATACCTGGAATGGGAGGGTTGTCTTATGAGGGAAGGCTGGAGAGGCTAGGCTTGTATTTGCTGAAGTTTAAAAGAGTAAAAGGCGACTTGATTGAAACATATGAGATCCTGAGAGGACTTGACAGGGTGGATGTGGAAAGGATGTTTCCTCTTGTGGGAAAATCTAGAAGGGGTTACCCATTTAGGACAGAGATGAGGAAAAAAATGTTCTCAGAAGGTCATGAGACTTTGGAATTCTCTTCCTCAAAAGGTGGTGGAAGCAGAATCCTTGAATATCTTTAAGGCAGAGGTAGGCAGATTCTTGATAAGCAAGGGGGTGAAAGGTTGTCAGGGGTAGGCAGGAATGTGAGGTTAAAATCAGATCAGCCATGATCTTATTGAATGGCGGAGCAGGTTCGAGGGGCCAAGTGGCCTACTCCTGCTCCTAATTAAAATGAGAGAAGCCGAAAGAAGAAGATGAGACAAAGATTATCTGGTCGTTTATCACATTGCTGCTTGTAGGAACTGTCTGCAATGTTTCCTACATTAGAACAGTGTCTACACCTTCTTCAAAAGTACTGTCACGTACTTGGGGACATCCCAAGAACATTAAAGGCACTCTATAAAAGTGAGTCTTCCTCTCTTCCATTCACTATCTAGTTTTAACCAAGAATGTTTCACACCCACCCACAACAAACACAATAAAATGCAGTCAGCCTTTTCTCCTTACTAATTGACTTTTTCAGTTCATATTCTAAATCTCAAGTGATATTAGCATAGCAAGATCCTAATCATCAAAGTTTGTGCTGAAACAAATGAAACATTTCAGTAAATTCTGATATACAGGAGGGTCTCCCCAAGGAAAGGTCAGCAGGTACAGTCTGTGCCCATTGATAATTAAGGGAGCATGAGGGGTAAATAAAGCCCTTCTCACCTCTCTGCCCTCCTCACCTATCCAGTGATCCAGAGCAGGTCAGGATTTCACCAAACGGGGGAATAATGAATAATCTTACTGCTTTGTCAGGAGGATGCCAGCTGACTAGCAATGAAACTGAATCTGCCAATAGGGAATACTTGGTCAATAATATTGGCAATGATTCAGCATTTACTGCAGCAGGAGAGATGAAACAAGGAGTGGGTCACTGCGCAATTAGGACACAACAGAGGTATAGAACTGACAAGGGAAAGTGTGTAAGAGCGAGGCAGAGGCAGAGAGAGAGAGAGAAAAAAAAGGGAGAGGCAGAGAGAAAGAGGGAGAGAGGAAGGCACAGAGAGAGATGCAGAGAGGGGAGGGAGGGAGAGATGAGAGAGGTGGAGAGCCAGAAAGGGTTAAGCAGAAACAGAGAGGAAGGCAGAGAGAGAGATAGAGAGAGAAAGAAAGAAAGAGAAAGGAAGGCAAAGAGAGGGCAGCAGAGAAACAGGATTTTTTAAAAGCAATTTTGAGTACTGGAATAGGGGATACTAATTGTATTGCTATGTGCATCTCCATTTACATTTGCTCATTTTTATTTAAAATTGCTTTTTTCTTTATATTCTCTTCTTTTTGCTGCCTAACGTGCAAGGGGCAGCCAATTTTCTTCCCCCCACCTGTTAATCTGTCCCAGGTGATTGGAAATTCCCAGTGTAGGGAAGCCACAACTGTAAATGCATAATCTGCCTTAGTGGTACAGCATGTAGTACACAGCATCCAGCATCATCAGACTGTGCTCTCTACACCTTTTTATGATGGATGTTAATCCATGATGTAATGGAGCTGCTTCTTACACATGTGCATTCCAGTTAAACTGCTCTGGTTCATGCAGTGTTTTAGAAGAACTTTTCTCATGCTGTGAATTTGTTATTCAGCCCTCCTTCTGACTATGAAAAGAACTGGGATGACAAAAGGCATACCAAAGAACATACAATGTGTCTCCCACACTTCTGAGTGGCAGAGAACAGGACCCTGCCAGAGGCTGGCCGATTTTGCAATGCAGAGAGTATAGGGCATCAGCTGAGATGGCAGAGTGATCAACACTGAAGCTGTGAGAAGG
This sequence comes from Cetorhinus maximus, assembly GCF_964194155.1. Taxonomy (NCBI): domain Eukaryota; kingdom Metazoa; phylum Chordata; class Chondrichthyes; order Lamniformes; family Cetorhinidae; genus Cetorhinus; species Cetorhinus maximus. The sequence goes on from NC_135884.1 coordinate 88,250,866, forward strand.
AATAGTCTGTGTGCTATAATGATAAAATATGTATGAGTCATAAGGCTTTTTATTGAAAATAAATGAGCAGGTTCTAACTGGGAAAATACAGGGCAGGATTTTACGCTCCAAGGGCGGCCATGCGCCTGACCCGATTGGGCATAAAATAGCGAGCGATGGCATCGGGCGAGCCTCCTGACATCATCACACACTCGCTTGATATTTCGATCGGCGGCCGCGCAAGAGAGTCAGCAGCGTGCCCGCTGATAATTAAGAGGCCTATTGGGGCCCTCAATCAATTAATTCAATTAGTGGGCAGGCAGGCGAATCGGCCAGGCGGCCTTTGGATTTTTTAGGAAACTTAATCCATGGGCGGGGTGAGGTTTCCAACATTAATTTTAAAAAAGTGTTTTGACATAATTTTTGTTATGTTTATGTTCATGTGAGTGAGTCCTATGTGGGGACGTTTTTTTCACATTTTCAAAATCTTCATTTTTGTTTTTACAATTCTTCAGTTTCCTGAATTCAGGGAGCTTTCAGTTCGCGCCCCCCCACACATGCGCAGACTTTTGTGCCCGCACTCCTCCCACCCCCACCTCAGCAGCGCTGAGCATCTCAGTGCACCTTTCACGCTGGCTGGCCTGTAATTGGCTAGCCAGCATGAAATCACGATCGGAGACCGATCGCAGACGGCGGGCCATTTCCCGGCTGCTCCCGGGCCCGCCCAATGATCTGAAAACCCTGCCCACTATGTCAAAGGCAAAAGCTTCAGTTGGTTGGACTATGCACAAGAAAACCTGACTGGGGGAATGACAATGAGGAGACAGCTATTTGAACTAGCACAGGGACAGTGCACTGACCAGTGCTAATGTCATCTTTGGCCAGTCCAAATTATTGATGACCGACTCCTCACACTTGTTCCCAAGCTGAGAGCTTGCTTAGTGAGGATGAAGATTAGGAACACATTTAAAATTTCACGTTCAATAGGAAACAGCAGCATTCTTTCCTGCATGGAGAATTATTGCAGATGCAAAGCTACACTCCAGTGTATGACATTATTGTGCTGTGCCAAAGTGTCACTCTTCCACAGGTAGTCTTGGTGGAATTCAGGAGCATGAGTGTCTAAAAGACTCTGATACAGAATAGGTGCTTAGTTTATGAATGCATAAGATAATGGAAGTAAAATTATGCTGGAATTTGCATCATAATAGAATGAAACAATTGCCATTTTTCTCCCATTTTCTCCTTTAACCCTCCTGGCCTCCAGCAGGTGACTCAAGATCAGTTGTCTAGGCCCTAAGCTCTGGAATTCCTTCCCTAAACACCTCTGTCTCTCTTTCCTCCTTTAAAACACTCCTTAAAACTCATATCTTTGACCAAGCCTTTGGCCATTGGCACTAATGCCTGCTTCTTTGTCACTGTATCAGTTTTTTTGCCCACACCATGGGACATTTTATTACACTAAAGGCAAGTTGTTGTTTCAAAATATTCATAACAATTATTCCTTCTGCCAAAAAACCTCTCAGGTGAGATTAGAATTCTAACTAAAATGGTTAGTTAGATTAATAATTCAATTACTTGTTGATACTCACTGTAAGGCTGAAAGAATGACCACCTCGCAAAGACTGTTCTGTATTACTAGGCATAATGGAGATATATTCCCCAGCCTTTGTATCGCTAACTTTGTACCTTTTTTTGTACCAATTTTCTCCACCACTTTCCCATCCTCTCCTCCTGAAGGTGCTGGCTCTCATCTGGTTCCGTAATAGCCCTCTGGTACCTCATCCCAGTGACTATTCTTCATGTGTCAGTCTAGATGGTGAATAACTAATTACCCAGCCATGATAGGCAGCACCATGGTCAGGTCTCACCCTTTCCTGGCCTGAGGTGCATACATCATTCCATGCTGAAGGGGCTACTAGTGGGGAGGCACAGAGTGATCAGAGAACAATGCTCATGAACCAAGCATTAAGTCGGGAATTTGGTGCAAATGGGATTTCAGTACAGAGGGGGAAGTAAGTACTTTTTTTTATTCTTCTTGGTTTTCCTCCAGTAGCTGGTAAATGTTCTCTTGTCTGCAAGGTAGGAGAGTGTAACTTGATAATCATTTAGCCAACTAACTTAATGACGAACTAATATTACTTTAGCTAACTAACTTAGAGACTAATTAATTAATCATATCAATAATGTTAGACAGACAAGGCGAGGCTGGTGATGTGTCTTCACTGCAACATATGGCAATCTATAGAAAGCATTGCCGTACCAGACACCATATTCATGGCAAGTGTCAGTAGATTGAGCAACTTTGGCTCAGAGTTGCTGAAATGCTGGTGCGAGTAGTTTATAGGTCCCCTAACAGTAGTTGTACTGTTGGACTGAGTATTAAGTAAGATATTATTGGAGCTTGTAACAAAGGCAATGTAATAATTGTGGGGGACTTTAATCTTCACGTAGACTAGACCAAACAAAATGTTAAAGGTGGTCTGAAAGATGAGTTTGTAGAGTGCTTTCATGACAATTTCCTGGAATGTGTTGTGGAACCAACTAAGGATAAAGCTATTTTTAGACCTAGTACTGTGCGACAAGGCAGGGTGAATTAGTAATGTCGTAGCAAAGGATCCACTAGGAAAAAAATAATCATAATACAAGTGAATTCCATGTTAAGTTTGAAAGCGACTTACTCCAGTCCCAAACAAGAAACTTAAACAAAGCCAATTACATAGGTATGAGAGGACAACTGGTTAAGGTTGATTGGGTAAATAGGTTAAAAGATATCGTGGTAAATAAACAGTGGGAAACATTTTAAGAAATAATTCAAAATGTTCAACAGAAGGGCATTACATTAAAGAACAAAGGGCGAAATTGTCCCAGAATTGCACTGTGCGGTAGTGGGCACGAGAAGTGACGTTTTATCCGACTGCCAAAATGGCTGGTTTTTACGCCATATCGTCCACTTGCCGATGTGTCCCGCCTCATTAATAATGCATTCATGGGAAACATGCTGGATTTGCCCATCATGCCATGAACTCGGTGCTTCCTCGCTCCATATTTAAAGTGTAACAGAGCGCAGCCTACTTCATGTCTACAGACCAGAACTACTCCAGGCAACAGATGGCCCCGAAAGCAAAGGTGACAGCAGCCCCAAATTTAGTGACACCTCTCAGGGGCACTTGCTGGACGCAATGGAAGGCCACCTTATAAGGGTCTTATAACCCTGCCCCAGACGCAGGAGGTCCACCGGAGTCACCAATACAGCCTGGGAGGCAGTGGCAGCGGCGGTCAGCGCCACCGGAACATAGAGAGGTCAGCTATCCAGTGCAGGAAGAGGATGAATGGTCTCATCTGTTCCGCCAGGGTAGGTCAACCACCTCATCACTCTCAACTCATAAACCCATCACACATCCATAGGGATCTCATACCTAAAGAGACAATACCACTAACTCTCACACACCCTCACATCTCCATCAGGCTCATATCCTCTGGAGCTCGCGTCCTCATCCCGTCCATGGCTCCGCTTACCACACAAATATTCCACGCATCCTTATCATCCGCTGTGGCATGCATCCTGCTCACACTCTCTCCATCTGTTTTCATGCAGGAGAAGCTGGCTCACAACAGGAGGGAGAGGTCCCAGACCGGGGTGGAGTGGCCCACATTAGGCCCCTCACTCACTTTGAGGAGCATGCCATTGCGCTGATTGGTGAAGACATAGACTGCGCCCGTGGTGACGGTGAGGTCGGCGGCGAACACCCACATGAGGATCCTGCACCTCATCATCCCTCTCTCAATGCAACTGTGAATGCTCGCTCCTGTTTTTGACTCTGCTGCCATGTACTAATTACTTTGGTTCACAGGGAGCCCTGCCAAGCGACCGACGCCCTCTGCCAGACAGTCCTACCAGGTCCTCACCTCCAGCCCAGAGGACACCTCCTCCATTGAAGAGCTGGAAATAATCAGCCTGGAAGAGCCATCACAATGCTTACCCACACCCTCCACCAGTGCAGAGACACACACCTTGATGGGACCTAGATCTAGAGCAGCCTCAGTTCACAAGCTGGTGATCACCGCATGGACATGTGTCCGCAGCAGGAGGAGACAGGTTCAGCCGAGGCACTCAGAGGGCTGCTGGGGAACAGCCATCCTTCAGGCCAAGTCAGATGTCGAGCCTCTGGATTCAGCCTTCCAACTCATCCTGGAGAGTCAGCAGAAGGCGGGGGAACATCACACAGAGCTGTTGGAAGCCCTCAACAGAGTGGCACGCAAGTTGGAGGAGTCGTCCACTTGCTCTCTGATGAAGTGGTGCCCACGTGTGAACATATGGAGGTCTCCACGGGGAGGATGGCAGACACCATGGAGACCCAGGTCCAGCAGAATGCAGAGATGCACGCAGACCTATACTCCATCGCGGTAGCCATGGGCGAGTTCCTGCAGTGGCAACACGAGAGGGAAACAGGGCACCTCAACATCCCTCCAGGTCTCCTTCCCCTCAAGGAGTCGGGCCAGAACCCTTGGGCACCCGGACGGAGGGAGGAGCAGCAGCTGGACACCCCTGGGTCATCCACTCAGGAATCTCAGAGGCTGTCTGCTCCCTCCAAGTCCCCTTTGCCTGCAACCCCTTCAACCTCGTCCTTTGTCACTGCAGAGGGAGAAGCTGGCCCACAGGAGGACAGTCAAAGCATCTGGGGCCTCAAGGCCTCAGCTCTCCATGGGACCCACACCAAAGTCATCAGAGGCAACAGGGCCAACCATTGCACAGGCTGTCTCCACCCCTGCTGCGGATGTCAGGGCAGCACCTAGAAGAAGTGGTAGGCCTAGAAAAGTTAAGAAATTCTGATCACAAGTGGCTGCAGAGATGAACACATTTTGTCACTTTATAAATCTGAAAATATAATCACTTTCACTCAATAATGTGTAATCGTGGTTTTCAGCTCCATTTACAGACTTCACCCCCCCCCCACCCGCCAGCAGTTCAGCTGCACGCAGCCAGACCAGGCGTGAATCTGGAGGGAGAAGTGTGTGTGTTGCAGGGCCTTTCAGAGCCTCGTGCAAGCATTCTCCCACGCACGTGGAGCCTTCATCCATCACGCTCATCTCTCTCACTGTCCCAAGAATTTTCAATGCTACCTGCTGGAGTTGTCTTTCTGTTGTCCATCTGAGCTGACATGCATCTCTGCCCACCCATTGGTCGCACTCCCATGCAGGACCTGTGCCCACCCAATATAAGGCTCTGTTCACTCTCGATTTGTGCAAAATGGTTGTAGTAAAGTTTGTGATGAGCTCCCCCTGCTTTTCCCCTCCCCCAGTCACCCATGTCCTTTCCTCCATCACAGTCAACGCCCCTAGCATCACCTTCGACCTCCCCATAAGTACCCTCAGCCTGAACCCTTCTCCTTCACGAATGTACATTGACATGTACAGCTGAACGTACATGTTCCCTACTTCCTGAAAATCGTACCCCCATCCACATTGACCTCTCCGACCTCCTCCTTCCCACCACCCATGTCCGTGTTTACCTCCGTGTCTCCACCAACCACCCTCGCCACCCCTTCTACTGATATCATCACACCCTCACCCTCCCACCCTACCACGCTGTTACTCTAACTATCCCCTCCTACCACACCCACCTTGAGTTCTCTCCCCAGGAGGCAGTCATTGACTCCACAGCCCCCGCCTTTGCACATTCTCCTGGAAGTTCCACACCTGCTTACACCTTCCTCCCCACTAATTCCTTCCTCCACCCTTACTCCGTCCTCCCCCCAGATATCTTCCCTCTTCTGAACTCCCTCCTTTACAACTTCCAACCCCTTTACACCTCCCTCCACACTTGCACCATTCTCCCCTGTTACAGCTTCCCCCCTGTGGACTCCTTCCCTCCCCTTTACTCCCTCCATTCCCCCCCCATCCTCAACCCCCTGACATCTTCACACCGCCCCCCCAACACCTTCATCAAACCCCCTCCCAACCTCACCCCCAAGCCAACCCCCCCCCCCCACCCACCCTCGGTACACCTTCCTCTCCAACTCACACCAAAACCTTCCTCTTCCTGCACCCTTACTTTGCCAATAATCCATACCAGCCCATGGCGCAGTCTGTGAAGTTCTGAAGCCTCAGCGAAGTCAAAGCTGCTGTGTGGAGACCTCCCACCTCCTGGGAGCTGCTTTGCAGCAGAGCCATGTGCATGGGGATCCACCCAGCATGCAATGCACGCGTTCCTCCAGGGTCCGGTAGCTGTAGGCCTCCAGTATCATCCTCTCCTTGGATGTCCGCGATCTGAGCAAGGCCCTAAAGGTAATTCCCCACTTCTGCACATCACGCTTGTCCAGACTTGTTCATTTCCCACCGGCATAATGGCAAATCAGGCATGGGGGACGACTCCAGTCAGGCCTTACTTTGCATCCCAGCCTCCAGTGGGATTCGCGATCCGCCATGGCGGACACCATCGGATGATTCCGCTGTGGTTTCACACCAGCTTGAAACCAAATTCTGCCCCTCCTGCTGAATTCACCCCTCGTCCCGCCAAACGGGCAAACAGGAGCGGACGATTCAGCTCAAAACCTCAGTAAAAAAGCTCCATCCACAACTTACTCAGGAAGTTAAGGATAGTATTAGATTAACAGCAACTCACCAGGGCTCCTTCAACAACACCTTCCAAACCTGCGACCTCTACCATGTAGAAGGACAACGGCAGTAGCTGCAGGGGAACACCACCACCTGCAAATTCTTCTTCAAGCCACACATCATCCTAACTTGGAAATATATCGCTGTTCCTTCACTGTCACTGAGTCAAAATCCTGGAACTCCCTCCCTAACAGCACTGTGGGTGTACCTACACCACATGGACAGCAGCAGTTCAAGGAGGCAGCTCACTACCACCTTCTCAAGGGCAACTAGGGATGGGCAATAAATGCAGTGAAAGAATTTTTAAAAAGTTAATAATGTGTAAAAAATAGTAATTTGAATGAGGATTAAGATTGTTTTAGAAAGCAGAAAAAGCCAGAAAAAAGTTGATAAAAAGGGGAAAAAATAGAGTCTGTGAATAAACTAGTCAGGAATATGAAAACAGATTGAGATTTTTTTACAAGTATATAAAAAGGAGGAGAATAGCTAAAGAAAACATTGGTCCCTTAGAGGCTGATACTGAATTAATTATCCTGGGGAATAAGGAAATGGCAGAGACATTGAACAAATATTTTGTTTGTCTTCACAATAGAAGACACAAGTTACATACCAGAAATGGAGGGTTACCTAGGGGCGAAGAAGAGTGAGGGAATCAATGTAATTAGTATCAGCAGAGCAAAAATACTAGAGAAACATAAGGGATTAAAACCTGACAAATCCCTAGGACCTCATGGCCTACATCCTAGAGTTCTAAAAAAGATAGCTGCAATGATAGTGGATATGGGCTGGTTATGATATTCCAAAATTTCGATTCTAGAATAGTCCCAGTGGATTGGAAGTTAGTGAAAGGAATGCCACTATTCAAGAAAGGTTGGAGTGAGAAAACGGGGAACTACAGGCCAATTAACCTTATATCAGTCATCAGGAAAGAGCTGGAATTTATTATTAAGGAAGTATTAACAGTACACTTAGAAAATTATAATATGGTCAGACAAAGTCCACATGATTTTACAAATGGGAAATTGTGTTTGACAACTTTATCAGAGTTTTTTGAGGATGGAACCAGTAGGGTAGGTAAAAGGAACCAGTAGATGTAGTATACTTGGTTTTCCAAAAGATATTTGATAAGGTGCCATAAAAACATTAACACACAAGATAAGGGCTCTTGGAGTTGGGGGGTAATATATTAACATGGATAGGGGATTGGTTAGCAGACAGGAAGTGAAGAGTTAGAGATAAACTGGGCATTTTCAAATTGACAGGTTGTAATTAATGGTGTGCCACAAGGACCAGTGCTGGGCTGCAGTTAGTTACAATCTATAATAATGACTTGAGAGTAATGTACCAAAGTTTGATGACAATACAGAACTTGGTGGGAATGCAAGCTGTGAGCAGGGTGCAAAGAAGCAGCAAAGAAATATATAGGCAGGTTAAGTGAGTGGGCAACAACGTGGCAGGTGGAGCATACTTTGGGGAAGCATATTCCATCTACCACCGGCTGTCCGAGGCCCAAACATCTTCAGCTGCTTCATAAATGACCCTCCTGCCATTGTAAGGTCAGAAGTGGGGATGTTCGCTGATGATTGCACAATGTTCAGCACCATTCACGACTCCTCAGATACTGAAGCAGTCCATGGCCAAATGCAGCAAGACCTGGACAATATCCAGGCTTGGGCTGACAAGTGGCAAGTAACATTCACGCCTCACAAGTGCCAGGCAATGACCATCTCCAACAAGAGTGAATCTAACCATTCCCCCTTGACATTCAATACATACAAACATATGAAATAGGAGCAGAAGTAGACCTCGAGCCTACTCCACCATTCAATAAGATCATGGCTGATCTGCTTCTGTTTTGGATTCCACATTCCCATTTAGCCCCGATAACCTTTGATTCCCTTGCCTAACAAGAATTTATCTACCTCTGCCTTAAAAATATTCAATGGCCCCGCCTCCACCGCCTTCAGAGACAGAGTTCCAAAGTCACAAAACTCTCTGAGAGAAAAAAAATTCTCCTCATCTCTGTCTTAAAAGGGCAACCCCCAATTTTAAAACAGTGCCCCCTAGTTCTGGACTTACCCACCGGAGGCAACATCCTTTCCACTTACACCTTATCAATACCATTCAGGATCTTATATACATCAATCACCCCTCACTCTTCTAAACTCCAGTGGAAACAAGCCCAGTCTGTTTAACCTTTCATAAGGCAACTCGCTCATTCCAGGTATCAATCGAGTAAATCTCCTCTGTACCACCTCCAATGCATTTAGATCCTGCCTTAAAAAGGAGACCAAAACCGCACACAGTATTCGAGATGTGGTCTCACCAATGCCCTGTATAAATGAAGCATAACATCCTTACTTACATCTTCAATTCCTCTCGTAATAAAGGATAGCATTCCATTAGCCTTCTTAATTACTTGCTGTACCTGCATACTAACTTTTTGTGACTCATGCACTAGTACACTTAGTTCCCTCTGCACCTCAAAATTCTTTGGCATTCTCCATTTAAGTCATACTCTGCTTTTTTATTCTTCCTGCCAAAGTGAACAACTTCACATTTTGCTACATTATACTTCATCTATCAGATTTTTGCCCACTCATTCAACCTATCTAAATCCATCTGCAATCTCCTTACGTCCTCTTCACAAAATACTTTCCTACCAATCTTTATGTCATCTGCAAATCTGCAAATGCCTTCACTCCCCCCATCTAAGTCATTGATGTAAATTGTAAAAAGTTGAGGCCCCAGCACAGACCCCTGTGGGACTCCACTCGTCACATCCTGTCAATCAGAAAAAGACCCATTTATGCATACTCTGTTTTCTGCCAGCCATCCAATCTTCTTTCCATACTAATATGTTACCCCCTACGCCATGAGCTTTAATTTTCCATGATTATTTTCCACAATAATCTTTAATTTGGCACCTTACCTTCTGGAAATCCAAATACAGCACATCTATAGGCTCTACTCTATCCACAGAGCATGTTACTCCTTCAAAGAGCTCCAATAAATTGGTTAAATATGATTTCCCTTTCACAAAAACCATGCTGACTCTTCCCAATTACCTTGAGTTTCTCTAAGTGCCCAGCTATAGCCTCCTTAATGATTGATTCTAAAACCTTCCCCACAACAGACATCAAGCTAACTGGTCTACAGTTTTCTGTTTTCTGCCTCCCTCCCTTTTTGAATAGAGGGGTTACATTTGCTACTTTCCAGACTGATGGAACCTCTCTAGAATCTAGAAATTTTTTTTATTCGTTCATGGGATGTGGGCATCGCTGGCTAAGCCAGTATTTATTGCCCATCCCTAATTGTCCTTGTTCAGAAGGCATTTAAGAGTCAGCCACATTGCTGTAGGTCTGGAGTCACATATAGGCCAGACCAGGTAAGAACGGCAGATTTCCTTCCTTAAAGGACATTAATGAAACAGGTGGGTTTTTATGACAATTGGCAATGGTTTTGGGGTTATCATCAGACTTTTAATTCCAGATTTCACCATCTGCCCTGGTGGGATTTGAACCTGGGTCCCCAGTGCATTACCCTGAGTCTCTGGAATTAACACCAACGCATCTGCTACCTCATTAGCCACCTCTTTTAAGACCCTCAGATGAATTTCATCAGGACCAGGAGACTTGTCAGCCCACAGCTCCATAAGTTTGCTCAGTACAGCTTCCCTAGTGATTGTAATTTCACCAAGTATCCCCCTCCCTTCCACCTCCTGATTTACAGCTACTCCTGGAATGTTTTTTCTAACCTCTATAGTGAAGCCAGCAGCAAAATATTTGTTAATTTCATCTGTCATTTCCTTATTATCTACTATTAACTCCCCACTGTCATTCTCTAGAGGACCAACCCTCACTTTACTTAGTCTTTTCCTGTTAAAATACCTGTAGAAACTCTTGCTATCCTATTTCACATTTCTAGCTCACTTCCTCTCACACTCTAATTTCTTTCTGCTGATTAATCTTTTGGTCATTCTCTGCCATTTTTTATATTCTAACCAATCATTTGGCCTGCCATTGATCTTTGTGCAGTTGTATGCTTTTTCCCTAAGTTTGATGCTTTCCTTAACTTCTTTAGTTAACCATGGATGGTGGGTCCTTCCCTTAGAATTTTTCTTTATAGTAGGAATATTCTTTTTCTGAGTGATCTGAAATGTCCCCTTAAATGTCTGCCGCTGCTTCTCCATTGATCTATCCCCCAGCCTAGTATTCCAGTTCACTTCAGCTAGCTCAGCTTTCATGCCCACATAGCTGCCCTTGTTTATGTTTAAACTTCTAGTCATGGACCCACTCTTCTCCCTTTCAAACTGGATGTAAAATTCAGTCATATTGTGGTCACTGCTACCTACTGGTGCCTTCACTCTGAGGTCATTAATTAATCCTGTCACATTACACAATACCCAGTCTAATATAACCTGCTCTCTGGTTGGTTCCAGAATGTGCTGCTCTAAAAAAACTGTCTCGAAAGCATTCTATGAACTCCTCATCCAGGTTACTACTGCCAGTCTGATTTTTCCAGTTTATATGGGCCAGAATTTTTAGCTTGGCGGGTGGGCGCGCACCCAACCCTGCTGAGTGTGAGATGATGTGCGATGAAGTCAGACAAGCGTGCCAATGTCAACGTGCAGTCGCGCGATAGTTTGGTCGGTGAGTGCGCGCCGGAGCTGGCAGTGTGCCCGCTGGCAATTAAAAGGCCTATTAAGGCCATTGAATTATCAATTGTCGTTAATTTTTCACTGCCCGTTCAACCTAACGGTTGGCAGGCAGGCGAAAAGGCCTTTTTTGGAAACCTCATCCTTGGGCGGGATGAGGTTTCCGAAAGCAAATACAAATAAAATGAAAACTGTATTTTTTAATAAAAACATGTCCCTGCTCATGTGACAGAGCACATTAGGGGATATGCTTTATTACATTTTTCTGTTGTATATTGATTTTTTTCAATAACTTCTTCATCTCCCCGAGGCAGCTCTGTGCCTCAGGGAGATTATTCAGCGCTCTCTCAGCGAATGCGCAAAGTTTGTGCTAGGCCTGCTTGCCCTCCACCCCCCCACAGCACAGGCAGTGCTCAGCACTCCCGCTTGTGAATCACATTGGGCGGGCCTTAATTGGCCAGCCAGCATGAAATTGTAGTGCGCTGTCAATTGCGGGCAGTGGGTGGCTTCCCGATCGCTCCCACCAATCTCGCACACCAAGGGCAAAATTCTGCCCATGTAGATTAAAGTCACCCATGATCATTGCTGTCCCTTTATCACAAGCACCCAATATTTCTTCTAGTATACTTTGCCCTACATTGTGGCTACTGTTAGGGGCCTGTAGACCACTCCCACTAGTGACTTCTTTCCCCTACTATTCCTCATCTCCACACAAACTGATTCTACATCCTGATCTCCTGAACAAAGGTCATCTCTAACTATTGCACCAATGCCATCCTTGATCAACAGTGCTACCCCTCCACCTTTACCTAGCTTCCTATTCTGCTTGAATGTCATATACCCCTCAATATTCAAGACCTAATCCTTGTCATCCTGCAGCCACCTCTCTGTAATGGCTATCAGATCATATTTATTTACTTCAATGTGCACTATCAATTAATTTACTTTGTTACGAATGATATGCACATTCAGATACAGAGCCTTTAGTTTTGTGTTTTTGTTATCTTTGTAACATCCAGTCTTGACTATTGGTGTATTCTTAGGTTTTATCTCTCTGTCCCTTCCTGCTATTCTATGACCTTCATTTCCCATATTACTATTATGGTCTCCTGCTTTGAATCTACCCCTTGATTTGCCACATCTACCCAAGCTTGATCTCTCACCCTGCTTGTTTAGTTTAATGCCCTTCTCTACTTCCCTAGTTATACATCTTGCTAGAACACTGGTTCCAGCACGGTTCAGCTGTAAACTGTCCCAATGATAGAGCTCCCATTTTCCCCAGTACTGGTGCCAGTGCCCCATGAGCTGGAACTCACTTCTCATACACCAGTCCTTGAGCCACGCATTCATCTCTCTAATCTTATTTGCCCTATGCCAACTTGCACATGGTTCAGGTAATAATCCAGAGATTATTACCTTTGAGATTCTGCTTCTTAATTTAGTACCTAGCTTCTCATACTGACTATGCAGAACCTCCTTCCTTGTCCTGCCTATAATGTTGGTAACTACATTGACCACAACGATTGGATCCTTCCCCTTCCACTGCAAGCTCCTCTCCAGCCCTGAGCAGATGTTCCAAACCCTGGCACCGGGCAGGCAACACAGCCTTCTTGACTCTCGCTCTTTGCTGAGTATAGTGTCAATCCCCCTCACTATACTGTCCCCTAATACCACTACATTCCTGTTTGCTCCCCCTGCTTCAACAACTTCCTGTACCATCGTGCCATGGCCAGCCTGCTCATCCACCTTGCAGACCTCGCTTTCATCCACACGGGTTGTGAGCACCTCAAACCTGTCTGACAATTGCAAAGTCTGAGGCTCCTCCACTACTGTCTGCTTGGTCCCATTACCTGCCTCACTGATGGTCACAGCTTTCTGTCCTTCACTGCTAACCAAAAAAGAAGACCCTGTTCTAAGAGGTGTGACCGTCTTCTGGAACAAATGTCCAGGTATTTCTCCTCCTCCCTTTTGTTGTATGGTGTCTACAGTTCAGCTTCCAGATCAATGATCCTGATCCGGACTGCTTACACTTTCTGCAGATGTGTTTTTCATGAATCGCCTTGGTGTTCAAAAGCTTCCATATTCCACAGCTGCAGCATAAGTAACAATGGCAGGATAGGTGTTACGTTACTTAGTTAACTTAATTTAATTTCATTAACTTACAATAATTCCGATGTATGTCACACCTCTTTCCCCCATGTACCAAATTCCCACGTGAACCTTATTCACTGCTCACTCAGTCTCCATCTCATTCCAGCGTAAGTTGCTTGTCTCCTCATGCGCCCCTTACTGACCGTGCAGTTTGAAAAGCCTGCCTCTTTTATAGACATTGTGGCATTACCATCACTGAATCCCCCCACTATCAACATCCTGGTGGTTACCATTGACCAGAAACTGAACTGGACTGGCCATATAAATACTGTGGCTACAAGTGCAGGTCAGAGGCTAGGAATCCTGCAGCGAGTAACTCACCTCCAGACTCCCAAAGCCTCTCCACCATCTACAAGGCACATGTCAGGAGTGTGATGGAATACTCTCCACTTGCCTGGATGAGTGCAGCTCCCACAACACTCTAGAAGCTTCACACCATCCAGGACAAAGCAGCCTACTTGATTGGCACCCCATCCACAAACATTCACTCCTTCCACCACCAATGCACAGTAGCAGCAGTGTGTACCATCTACAGGATGCTCTGCAGGTACTCACTAAGCCTCCTTAGACAGCATCTTCCAAACCCACGACCACTACCATCTGGAAAGACAAGGGCAGCAGTCACATAGGAACACCACCGCCCAGAAATTCTCCTCCAAGCCACACACCATCCTGACTTGGAGATATATCGCTATTCCTTCATTGTAGCTGGGTCAAAATCATGGAACTACCTCCCTAACAGCACTGTGGGTGTACCTACACCACATGGTCTGCAGCAGTTCAAGAAGGCAGCTCACCACTACCTTGTCAAGGACAGTTAGGGATGGACAATAAATACTGGCCTAGCCAGCGACGCCCACACCGTAGGAATGAATTTTAAAGTATTCACTTTGGTCGCGAGAATAGAAAAGCAGAATATTTTTTTAAAAGTGTGAAACTTGTGAATGTTGATGTTCAGAGAGACTTGGGTGTACTCATACAAGGAACACAGGAATTTAGCATCCTGTTACTGAAAGCAATCAGGAAGAAAAAATAGCATGTTGGCCTTTATTACAAGGGGACTGGAGTAAAAGAATAAAGAAGCCTTGCTACAATTGTACAGGGCTTAGGTGAGACCACAGCTGGAGTACTATGTGCAGTTTCCAATGTTTAAGGAAGGATATACTTGCATTGGAGGAGGTACAGCAAAGGTTCTCTAGATTGGTCCCTGTGTGAGAGGGTTGTCCTACAATGAGAGGCTAAGTAAACTGGGCCTGTACTCTCTGAAGTTTAGAAGAATGAAAGGTGATCTCATTGAAACATACAAGATGACTGGGCAGACACAGAGGTTGTTTCCCCTGGCAGTGGCTCTAAAACAAGGGGGCACAGGGAATCAAGAAATATGGCGAGCTGATGGGAAAGTGGAGTTGAAGCTGAAGATCAGCCATGATCGTATTGAATGGTGGAGCAGGCTCAATGGGCTGTATGGCTTACTCCTGCTCCTATTTCTTATCCCCTATGACCCTATACCAATTCCCCCCCCAGCCTTAGCTTTGGGCTATTGCAAAAATATTGTACCTCTTGAATCACCTGCCCAACTCATATCAGCTGGCAGCACATATATTCAGAAGCATGCCTGTGCTCTCCCACTGTACTTTATCATTCAGATTTTAACATAAATAAACCAATTGGAGAAGAGAATAAGAATTTACAACCTAACATTTTAAAATAGTTGTGGAGGGTTGTTTGCTTATACACACAAAGTAACAAATTTAACATATCTTTATTTTGGAGCCCATAAAGGGGTGAATGCAATGAAACTCACTTTGCATCACACGATAGGATTGTGAAGTCAAGCTTATGCTTTGTCCTGAAGAAGAGGCTTGTTGTTCGAATCTCCATCACCATAGCTGGCTGAATCGGGATAGCGATGGCAAACAGAGCCAATTGGGTTGGCAGCGGGGTTTCGGTTTCTGATTTCTTCTGTCCATGCAGGAATTTCAGCTTCCCATGAAAATGCAAGGCCTGATGGAACGAGATGGAATCGATTAGCCACTATAAACCTCTGCAGGAATATGTTGGAATAAAATATCTAATTTTATAGGGTTTTACTAACACTCTGAAGTGAGAGTTAAATGAATCATTGTATTACAGATATATAACCAAATAAACTGCAGACCACCACACGTCTTTTTTAAAATAAAAATGTCAATGCAATTCCTAAGTTATAGGGCAAAATTTTTAGCTCGGTGGGCGGGCATATGCGCAAGCGCAAAATGACGCGCGTTGACGTCGGGCGAGCGTCTCGACGTTAACGTGCAGTCGCGTGATATTTCATTCGGCGCGCCTGCCCCAATTAAAAGGCCTGCTAAGGACAGTAAAAAGATAATTGATAGAAATTTTTCACTCCCTGTCCAACCTAACGGTTGACGGGCAGGCGAAAAGGCCAAGCGGCCTTTGCAATTTTTAGGAAACCTCATCCACGGGCGGGATTCCTAAAGATTTCCTAAAGCAAATAAAATTAAAATTTTAAAATTTAATTAATAACATGTCCCTGCTCATGTGACAGAGTCATAAGAGGGGGCATGTTTTATAACATTTTTCTAATTTTTTTTTAACTCTTCATCTCCCTGAGGCAGCCTTGATTAGTCCGCCAGCGTGCAATCACCTTCCTGTCTCAATCGGGGGCAGCGGTCGGCTTCCCGGCCGCCCCCACCCGCCCAACAGAGGCAAAATTCTGCCCATAGAGTTTGACTGAAAGGGCCCAGAGTTGAGGTCTGACTTGCTCTGAGGCACTTAAGTGTAGACCTGATGCCTCTGAATGTTGTAAGTTTCACCAATAACCCTAGTACTTGGCTTTCTCAGTGGCTCAGTGGGTCAAGACACTGTTTATGTCTAATAGCCACCCACAGGTCAGAAGATCCCATAACTGATGGTTGGCTTTTCTCAATATACTGAGGTAGAGGTTTAGGAACTATAATTACACACAGCACCTCCTCCTTCCTCAGTTTCCAATTAATTTGAGCGTTAAAAAGATATATGGCCCCCTGCAGGCTCAGTTGTTAAAGACATTGCTCTGTGTGGAACTGAGTCCTTGAGAATCAATTCCCAATCTGTGTTGAATCAGTCAATGCCATTGAAGATTCTACATTTGGCCTTACTGTTTTTAGTTGCTGCAATTGGCCTTGATGTCTCTAAGGGAGAAGGAAAAATTTGTCAGGGTTCTTGTTCCAGATCTCCATTCAGTGACCCCTGCTGGAAAGTGTGGTTAACAGGGAGGATCCAACAGGTCCTGGTGTCACATTCCTGACTCTTCCCCATTGACCTTGAGAATCAGTCAGCATCAACTCCCCATGAAGAATTGTTTTTCAGTGATGGAACTGTATTCTAGCATGAGCTAACCTCCTTGAGGAGTAAAAACCAAACAGGAAATAATCCTAACAACAAGCTTGAAAACACAGTAGCTGGCAGAACAGTATAGAAGCACCACCTTAGAGAAATTACACTGAGCTACTGAATGACTCCCTGAGCTTGGGTGGGGGTGGGTGGAAAGGAAGAATTGTTGGGGACAGTCATGCCTAAGTGGTCCTGGCACTTCCCTGTAGAGTAAGTCGTTGGCAGCATTGGAGGTCAAGCTCAGAGAATTGAAGATTGTGGGGTAATTCGCAAAGGAATTAAAATGCAAAGAGAAAGTTAGGGAAATAAACAGAGCAGCTGGACAGTGGAGTCGTGCGAACTTTTGTGCAATTTTTACAGCATGAGAGTGGAGAAAATTTGTTTTTAAACTAAAATAAATAAACAGCAGAAGAGTCATTCTATGCTACCTGTACATACCTAATTGTAGCTGGCTAGGGCAATTGAACAGCGGGGGGTTAGGGAGGAGGTCTTCCTGCACTCTCATGGGCTGGGATTTTCCGCTCATACCCACCGCAGGCAGGAGTGGAAAATATCACGAGAGCGGAAAAAATCGGTTTTACCTTGGCGGGAAAAAAGGTTGCGATCGTCCGCAATGGTGGCGTGCGTTTCCTGCTGCACCATGTCAGCAACTTAATTTTAAAACATTTGAATGTCACGCATACCCATCATAATGGCTGCTTGCCGGAATCACAGCCCCTCCACGTTGGTGTCTAATTAGACTGACAACCGGATGTAAGCAACATGCACCTGGTAATCAGCACTTTGCATGTGGCTTTGAGTTCGTTCATATACTTTGCTTCGCGCAGCGCTCACGGAACCTCAGGCTCCCCGCTGCGCTTCGCAGGCAGTGCCACGTTGCTTTCAGGGGGCTTTCACAGGCAAGGCCCTACCTACCAGACCAGTGGTTAGGCGGGGGTAGCATGTAAGGGGTGGCAGGACAAGGCCTCCACTGGGTAAGGGGTGAGAGTGGAATGAGGCAAGGGAAAGGGCTGCAGGGCAAGGCCTCTGCTGGGGGTGGTGATGCGTGGCGAAGGTTGCACTCTGACACATGACTAGGGGGTTGTGCGTTGGAAGCGTCCTCTGGGCCAGAATGGAGAAGATTGTCATGGAGAGGGACATAAGTGAGTTGGGGCCAGAATGGGAAGATGGCAGAGTTAAGAAGTGTTTCCGTTTACATTGTTGGCCTTGCAAAAACTGTCCTCGTCCCAGACCAGGGAGGGGGAGGGCATGTCTGTCCAATGTCAGCTGTGCCCAGAATGTTGTGCGCAGGGCATGGTCATTATAACAGGTGTGTCGATCCGGAGGGTTTCTGGCTTAATAATGGGCCGTGGATGGCACAGTCAGGGTGGGCTGTAGATGGAGAAAAGGCAGTGTAGGTCCATTCGAGGGTTTCATGGGGGAGTGAGGTGGGGAGATGGGCTCAATAGCTCACTGTGCAATAGGCCTCAAAATGGGGATGGGTAATCTCCAAATGGGGCACAGGCACACTTACCTCAAACCATTCAGGGGGTTTCATAGACTATCCTCCACAATCAAAATGGCATAAAGCATTGGAAGGGAAGGCTTGAGAATTATTAGAGGGAGGGAAACCTGAACATTATGCTCCTCCAGGACGATGGCAGAGATTATCACAGTCACACAAGGGAGGGTCCAAGCTGATCTGGTAGTGAGGCCTTAGCAGCACCATCTTGCAACCTGAAGCGATGGTGCAGCACAAAATTAATCTGAGGAATAACTCAGCTACTGAGGGCTCTGAGGGTCGTTTGGGGGACTGGTGCAATGCACTGGGGGTGTTGGGGGTGAGGTTAAAGGGACACCCAACTGAATTGTGTATTGCCTAATGAGGAAAGATGAGACATGTTAGGAGCCTTTCAATGATAATGCAGGAAATCAGGAAAGTGAAGAAATGAAGCACATTCATGTGAGATTAATGACGAATCATGGCACTAATAGAACTCTTTGCATTAACCCACTGTTCCAAGCATGTCAATTTCCCAGAGCGCAAATAAAATCTAGAGCATTTTGGCGACTGGACAAGCTCCTGATGCGATTTAAAGCAGGAGCTCAGTCTATGCGCTGGCAGGCTCACAGATGAGATCAGCGCCCACTCTCAAACAATCACAGGTCCTCAATGAACATTAGTTCATTGAACCTCAATAAACTTCATGAGTATTATAAAGAGTGTAGTATAACAGTGCAGTGATTGAGGGTCCCAGTGCCTGGCCAAAGCAATCTCATAGTAGTCGGTCATGTAAAGGTTGGGGGGGTGGGCGTGGGGTGGAAGATGCACCTTGAAACATACCTTGCGCTGGCCAGGATTTCAGTGGCGAATAGGTGCCATCACTGGAACCAAGCCCTTGAACCCACAGCCACTCACTAGTCAACGACAGAAATAGAACCTTTGGAGGCTCATGCTGACTCATGTCTTTTTCTCATTGATGCTGCAGAAGGGAGACCTTCAGCAAGATGGATGCTGGGCTTATTGCTGCATACAGGCAGGAGAGAAGGTGGAGAAGATTGCGACAGTGGCACCAGGCTTGCCAAAGGGAGGTGCTACACCCTCATGAGCAAGGGGCAGCAGGGCCTCCCTCTGGATGCAGTGGATGAGACTAACAGAAATGTTGTCCATCGGCGGCTCTCAAAACCGAGGGTGTACAGGACATGTATGTCGTATCTGCAGATGAGTGAGAAACAGTGTCGCCGACGCCTCCGCATGTCCAGGGATCTGATGACTCACATTTGCCACATTCTCCAGGAATTGATGCCACAGGAACTGGGAGGACATCCATTGCCAGTGGCTCTGAAAGTCACCGCTGCACTGAACTTCTATGCCAGTGACTCCTTCCAGGGGACCTCTGCGCGATCTCTGAAGCTTCCAAGCACAAATGCATACATGAGGTGATAGATGTGCTTCTTGCAAAGGCCCAGTTACGTGCACTTCACCAGAGATCAAGAAAGCCAGCAGGCCAAAGCACTGGGCTTTGTTGAGATTGCCAGTTTTCCACAGGTGCAGGGTGCTATTGACTGCACTCGTGTGGTTATCAAAGCTCCCCGGCAACAGGTACTCCAGTACATAAATAGGAAAGGCTTCCACTCGCTCTTGTGGTCTGCGACCACAAGAAACAAATCATGCGATACCCAGGAAGCTGCCATGACTCGTACATCTTGAGCAGATCGCAGATCCCTGACATCTTTGAGGGACCAGACAGAATCCAGGATTGGCTTCTCAGTGACAAAGGGTACCCGCAAAAGATGTCGCTGATGACACTCTTGTGGTGGCCACAAAATCCAGCTGAGAGAAGGTACAACAATGCTCATATCGCTACCCGAACATTGGTGCAGCAGAGCATTCGCATCTTGAAGATGAGATTCTCATGCTTCGACAGATCTTGCGGAGCACTGCAGGGTGCTCACAGGTCATCATGGTTTGTTGCGCACTGCACATCCTGGCGATGCAAAGTGAGGCGGGGACTTGTCAGATGCCAACATGGAGATGCTGCATGTCTCCTCCGATGAGGAGGGCATTGAAAGGGATGAGGGTGATGAGTTAGAGGAAGTCGAGGTTGCAGCGGAAGAGGCCATAGCATGGGTCGGATGAGGCAGGTGTGCCCGTGAGGCCCTCAGAGTACACGAGGAGGATGACAAGTTGCAGTGAGTACCCTCTTGGACGAGCGCCCTCCATCATGGGCCCACATGAACACCAGCATTGCTATTCCTCTCACTGCAACCAAGCACTTCAATCTGAGTGTGAGTACTTACACATTTTGTGAACCATTGTCCTGTTCCTTTGAAGGATGATGAAGCCTCAGGAACATGTCCTTGTTGAGATGTGGTCTAACCTCGGAGGAGGGCGTTCTGGCATCACACATCAGAAGGCACTGCCTCATCTAGCATCTCTGCAGCATCCCAGTCACCAGGGCAGCCCTAGTAGAGGCAGGAGCTGCTCTACAATCCTTAGTGCACTCCTAGCTGTATGCCTTCAGTCTGACAAAGGTCCCCAAGGAGATCCATCTGCACCAATGGGACAACGCATTCTGTGTCACCTCGATGGTGAAACTGAAAGGTCGCACATGGGCCAAGGCAGCTGAGGACATTATGCATGTCTAATTCCATCTTGACACCACATAGTCCCCTGTGCCACCTTCTCCTCCATCACATTGACCTCTGGCAGTTAGGGATGCGGGCGTGCATTCATCCTGACCTTTCCATGGATTTGGACCACCTGAGGATCACAAAGTTCAAAAAGACAGTCTGCCCTCATGGCCAGCCCTGGCGCTTGCCAACTCTTGTCAACCCCATGAAGCCCTCAAGGTAATGCTTTGTTGATAATAAAGAGTACTCATCAGATTCATTACATCCTTGGTTGCATCCCATTTCTGCCCTCAATATTGTCTAAAGCTACTCACTATTGTCTAAAGCTTCCAGAGCATGCTCAAAGGCTCCAATGAAGCAACACATCACCATTTGGATTTATCATCACTGATCTTGGTGAGGTTATAGGCGAAGGGATGCTCCACAGGACGTATGGCACAGATCTGCACCCCTGTTGCGACGAGAGCCTTGTGGCTGCAATGCAGATAACTACAAAGTTGTAGGGTTGAGTGCCAGCACAATAACGTGCCTTCAAGGGGCAGAGTTCTGGCACTTTAAGGTGGAATGGTGCTCACATTTATTGTTGAGCTTAGCAGATGTGCACTCGGAGAGTGGACAACACACAAGTCAGACAGGAGTGCACACGAGCTCTGAGTAAAGGCTCATAGACTGGAAATCATGCTGGATTATAGTAAATTAATGGAGTTCCAGGATATATGACCCTTCTCCAGATGTTTACGTGTCTCTCCATAGACACTAGACCATCACCTTCCAATAATGTAAATGAAACAGGTGAACACATCAGACTAAATCTTAAACAGCCAAGGCTGAACATGACATGAACCAGCACATCATGTGGATGAGGCTCTTTACTCAAGCAGACTTGACATTAAGAATGAGGCATCAATGACCTTCCAAATGATCGGAGAGCGAACACACATTGTGGAACTTGGAAGCTGACAACATCTACGAGAGGCACATGATTTCAACATCCTACCAGTGTTGACCTCAGTGAGTTGGCATGCTGGCACTATTACCTCAAGTTGGGCGTGGACGGACTCTTCCATCTTATGTTGCAATCTGTGGAAAACAGCTAACAACCCTTCCTGATATTCCCCTGACTTTCGCTGAAGCTCCATCAACTGAGCTAGGACCGAGTCCGGAAGCTCGACATCAGACTCTGACTCAGCAGAATCCAGGCCTCCAACAGTCCTCCGAGTGCCAACTACTTTGGATGTCCATGCCTCCACCTGCTGTGGACCAGATTGTGTGCTATGCTCACCAGATTATGACCCCCGAGGCTAGGACCCATCAAAGTATGCGTCTGTGAAGGGTGTGAGTGAGTGCTGTGACAGGTCTTCAATGGCGCTCCCCTCTGCTTCCTCACCTGCGGTGTTGTCGGGGCTGGATATGAGGGCCTGGCTGGTTAATGCCCTCGGGGACTTTCCAGAGGTGCCTATGAAAGAAAGTAGAGATAACTTAAGCATGACAAGCGACTGGAAGATAGCACAATGGACTTACAGTCTGGTTGTCTGAGAGATGAGCTGGTGGGGGGTCCTCACTTGGGTTGGCGCCGCCTACATCACCGTCGCCACATGCACGATCCCTGCCCTCTCCAACCAGTGCGATGGCATGTTCCTCATATAGAATGAGGGCCTTAATTTCAGCCATTTCACCCCTGGTCTGGGACCTGTACCTCCTATTGTGTGTGAACCAGTCCTGCATAAAGACAAATGGAGTGTGTGAGAGCAGGACACATGCCAAGGCAGATGATAAGGATGCCTACCTTCTGTGGGTGGTGAGTGCAGCAGTGCACGGGATGAGGACGCGATGTACACAGAATATGAGTCCAGATGGAGATGCGAAGGTGTGTGAGAGAGAATGAGAGATGCTGTTCCTTGAGCTGTCAGTGTGTGAGGTCACTGTAGAGTGTCATCCTGCTAATGCCTGGTGGGTTTGTGAGTGTGTGAGTTGAGAGAGATGAGATGGTTGACTTACCCTGCCGGAAAGGATGAGATCATTCATCCTCTTTCCCGCACTGGATTGCAGACCTTTTCTGCACCATGTTTGCACGAATCACCGAAGACACTGCCTCCCAAGCTGGAGTGGTGGCATTGGTTGACTTCATCCAGCCATCACTGGGGTAAAGGACATCCTGGCACACCTTAACGATGTCCAGCAGGTGGCCCAGCAAGCGTCACTGAACTTCGGAGTCACACTCTTCTTGTCTTTTGGAGCCATGTCTTCTCTGGGCCTATCCTGGGCTGGGGACATTGAGAAGGCTTTGTGCAGTTTAAATATAGCATCCGGAGGAAAGAACTACTGAGGCCATGGCAGGACGGACGAATCAGAGGCCACCCGCCCGCGATCCAATGTGTTTCCCGTTGATGGACTATTAATGAGGCAGGAAGCGGACAATATGGCATGGAAACCCACCATTGTCCCGGTGGGAAAAACACTGCCTTTCTGCCCACCACCGCACTTGGAGTGCAGATGGGAAAATCCTGCTCACAGTGTCTGGACACCAAAAGGGGCAGGGCGAACTGAATTAGACACAATCACCTTCTGATATTTTCTTTGCTGTACATCTTTTTGTCAACTCAATGAACAAGGCTAGCCCCAATACAGAGATTGCAAATTATAAATTCTACAAACTGCAAATCCATCAGTTCAAAAAAATCTAGGCCTGAATTTTGCGCTTGTTAGGCGCCCTTGATCGGCAAGCCCAGAACTACTGCAATTTCCTCTTTCGACTGTGATCAGACTCCGAACACAATTTCACGCCGGCTGGCCAATTAGGAGCTGGCCAGCGTAAAATGTGCCCGATCATTGGTGATGCATTGGCAGTACGGGCGGGAGGGTGGCGGGCACTGGATCCAATGGAGATCTGACGGGGCATTTAAAATCAGCAGAGACAGTTCCCTGAAGGCTGCCAGCAGGTTTTGAGGAGCCTCAGGGAATTGTCTTGGAGAGACTTTTGAAATTTGCAGGAGATATGCCCTCAGCACCCACTGGACACGCAAGGTGGGAAGGCAATGCCAGTGGGCACTCTGCTCCCCTCCACACCCCAGTTCTTGGATGAATGCCTGTGCACTCTAGTGGAGGCGAGTGCCAGGCGGGACATTCTGATGCCTTGGGATGGCAAGAGGAGGCCACCACACCAGACAAAGAAGGCCTGGTCAGAAGTGGCAGCTCAGATCAGCGGGCATGACATAGCTCATCGCCCCTGGATCCAATGCCGCAAACAGTTTAATGATCTTCTACACTCAGCAAGGGTGAGTACTGAGTTGGCATGGTACTGTATGGAGATGTCGTGAAGGGTGGCCATCCTCAGGGGTGTAAGAATCAGAGCAACAGAAGGCATATATACCTATGCCAGCCAAGGCTGGGTGATGCGACCACTAGCCTTGGGGTCATAGAAGGGGATTTGCAAATTTGACCGGGGAGGGTGGGGGGTGCTGAGGTTGGTATGGTGATGAAGGTAGAGGGTGGATTAATGAATGCACTTTGTTCTGAACAGGGTAAGAGAAGCCATAATGCTGTGGAGCATGGACAAATGGGTGGTGGGATGGCCAACCTGCTCATACTGACCAAATCTGAGATGGATGCCATCGAGCTTGAGTGCCAGCGGGGAGCAAAGTCCCCAGGTTATGGAGAGGCAGGGGTGTCAGAGGAAGATAAGAGTCCAGGGGGCAGGTGCGAGACAGGTGGAGAGTGCAAACAATGTAGGGTCGTCTCATTGTAAATGAGGACTGCTAAGCAAGAGTCCCTAGTGATCCAGAAATCACAATGTCACCATGATGCCGTTGTCCATATTCTCACCTGCCCGCCTAGCATGCACATTGATTATGTGATGATTGAGAATACGGATATATTGTCTTCCTCCCTCAGATGAGCCATCCTCCAGAGGCTGCCGGGACCCCGGGGACCCTCCCTTGACACCTGAGGAGGAGCTGTGGTCAGATCCACTAGCATCACACCCTCTCTCGCTACCAGGCACCAGCGCAGATACAAGCATATCAGTGAGCATTAGTTCGTCAGCTCAGATGGTAGTGCACTGTGAGGAGGGCACGGCACACTTGCATAAGAAGCTGGCAGAGGCATAGAGTGCCCAGGGTGCCAGCTGTCGGAGGAATGCTGGAGACCAAGACAAAGCTGAGTCCGAGGCAGATGATGAGCCTCTGGAGTCATCCATCAGGTGCTGGACGTCCAACAGGATGCACGGTAAGATCAGACGGAGATCCCTGAGGGTCTGCGTGCCATGGTCTCTGTCATGGAGGAGTCCATGAGGAGCTTGAACACTGCATTGATCCTGAGCACCAAGTGCACAGCCTCTTTAATTGACAGAGTGGCAACTCTCATGGAGAGGCAGCTCCAGGAACAGAACCAGGCTCGAAACACTGGCTGTGGCCTCTGGAGGTCGCTGCGAGTGTGAGAGATGGATGAGGCACCTGATCTCTCTCCGCTAGATGCCTGTCCATCAATGGTGAGCAGGGAGGTCCAGACGTACCTCATACCGGCGGACGAGCTGCCTCTCGTTTCTGTGGGCTCCTCTCACGCCTTTCTGGATGAGGGCAGCAGCTGCTCCACCCCTCTGCCCGTGACCGTGACATCTGATGAGGCTGCGATGACTGAGGAGTGCCCAGCCATGTTGCTAGTCACACCCTCCCAGGCGGAGCCTGCTCAGGCACCGCCAGCCAGAGGTTGACCGCCAACATCGGGGTCATGACAGCACAGTCAGCAATCTGCCTCCAATAATGCTGCCAGCGATGGGGGGGGTGGGGGGGGGGGTTGGGTTGGGTTGGGGTGGGGTATGCACCAAGAAGTAGCATTCGCAAGCACAAGTTTAAGGCACCTTGAGCACAGGATGGGGTTTTCACGTTCTTTCATTCCATCAGTGTTCTATATTGTTTTTGTGTGACAGTTGCAACTAAATGATGTTATGTTCCTTTTTTGCAACTCTGGAATAGATATAAATCAAGATTTTGTTTCAATGCCCTGAGTGTGCTTCATGTTTTCCATAGGTGCAGGGCTCAGCAGTGCCTTATGATAGACGGCAGGGGCAGCAAACTTTATTACAGAGGTTGTGAAGCGACATTGGGGTCACGGGGTTTCCTCCTCAGAGGATGGATTATCTGAGGCAGGAAGACAATGCCAGTATTCTCAATCATCACATAGTCAATGTACATGCTAGGCAGGCGGGTGAGACTATGGACAACTGCATCATGGTGGCATCGTGATTTCTCCCTCAAGAACGTGTTGTAAGGAGGCAGTGCCTTAGTCGTGAGATAGAAGCCATGCTCCGGCAGTCCAGCTGAAGGTGCATTGAATCAAGGCCTCCCTCGTGTTTCTGCTTGCCTGAAGGCTCCACAAATCTGCCTCCACGTCCTCACCCTGTGCCTACCCGGGCTCCTCATCAGATACATCAGTAGAGTCATCCCCCAAGGTCTGTGGAGCTGTCTCGCTCTCATCCTCCAGTGGGCCCCCATTGCCAGTGCCTGATTGTGCAGAGTGCAGCACACAACAACCATAAGTAACATGAGCTCTGGAGGGTATTGCCGGACAGCCCCTGATCAGCCCAGGCAGCAGAACCTCAGCTACAGCAGCCAAACTGTCCTCTCAACCATTGCCCTTGCGGAGGCATGCCTTCTATTGTATATCTTCCACCTCTGTCCTAGGGTGCTGGAGTGCTGTCATGAGCCACCTTTTCAAGGGATATCCTTTGTCACCCAACAGCCAACTATCCAACCGAGCTGGAGCCATGAACAACCTTGGCATCTGGGAGTGTCGCAGGATATATGCATCATGGGAGCTGCCAGGGTACAGACTTGCAGAATCTGTGTCGTGTGGTCACACACTATCTGCATGTTCATGGAGTGAAAGCCCTTTCTATTCATGAAGGCACCCAGCTGACCTGCTGGCGCCTTGGTGGCGACATGAGTGCAGTCTATGGCACCCTGGATGTGGGGGAACGCAGCAATTGCTGTGAAGCCTCTAGTTTGCTCAGCCTGGCTGACTTGGTCCGTCCAGTAATGAACGAATGTTATGACCCATCTGAAGTGAGCGTCAGTGACCAGCTTGACACAACTGTGGATAGCTGATTGGGATGCTCCACACAGATCCCACACTGACCCCTGGAAAGATCCAGGTGTGAAAAAATTGAGGGCTACTGTGACCTTTAGAGCCACTGGCACTGGGTGCCCACTGAGAAAGAAAATATTACAGGATAGGAAATAGAGAGGTAAAAGGAAGTAAGCCAAGAAAATAGCCAGTTGTCCCGTAGCCTACCGAAATGCACCACGGACAAGAAGGAGGAAGACATGAAATGTTAACAATCCTGACTATGTTTAACTTGTACCTTATGTGCGTGCAGATAAATGTTAAAATGAAATTGTAAGCTTTGTGTGAAAACCAGGAAAGTATTCTTGGAGCATAGCCAGAATAAAATGAACTTTGTGCATGATTAATTACGTAAGTATGGTGGCCAGCTTGTTTTTTTTAACTTCCCTGTTCTTTGTATTCTATGTCTCATAGGCTGTTGATTGTGTTCTAATTTGATGCAACATGTCTTGTAAACTGTCTGTCTTGCATCTGATGTAATTATCTAGTTAACTTACTGATTACCTGACCTACTGTGAGATATAACTGCATGCAGTTATGCGGTTGATGCATAACTACCTGATTGTTACAAGATTATAACTCAGATAAAAAGGATCAGATGTTATCTCATGGAATGAATAGTACATTGTTAGAAGAGATAAGTGATGATCAAGAAAACTGTATGGGTAAACAAAATCAATTAGCTACCTATGAGAATAAAGGAGGGCAAGTTAATAAGATCACTGTGTGAATATGCGGGAGTCACGTAATTGTATTGTATAAATATTGCTTGTTGAACGCTGTATCGTTAAGCAGATTCATTGTGATCTGCTCCCAATGGCCATTGTACTGTTCAGCGCTAAATAAATTGTACTTTTTCCTGAAGTAACCTGCAGTTGCTAATTTATTCTTTGACACCACCCACACAGCAGAGGCAATCTCCGACCTAATCATCTGGCATATTGATGTCACGGTGTCCTTAGAGGGGCGGAGCCTCCTGCAGCACTGGACCTCAAACATGTTGAGGTAGCTGGATCACTGCCTGTACACTCTGGCAGCAGGATAGTGACGTCTTCTACAGTGCCTTCTGCCTTGCTCTCCCTGCTGGCCCTGTACCCCTGTGCCTGCGCCTCTCCTCCCACAGGTCTCTCCCTGGGACGCTGCCTGCGGACACCTGGCCTTCTTTCCCTTCTGCCCCTCTCTTCCACATCAGAGGTGGTCCCACCAGCAGAATAAACAATCCCCATCTGCTGAAATGCAGATAGCACTGCTCCATGAAGGGTGCATTCGCCAGAAGTGGTCCAAGAGAGTTGACAAAACAAAAGAGTTCTCAAAACAAAGCAAATACTTCAGGAGAAACCACAGGAAAAGGTCTGAAATCTCAGCAAACAAGCAGCAGCAAATTTTCACCTGAACTCCTATTAACGCACACAGCCGATGCTCTGCTCCCCTTTCATCCCGCCCTTGGATGAGAAAAGTGCAAAAACGGGATGGCCTCCTGCCCGTGTTGCCCATGTGACGAGTGCTAAATCGCGCAGGCAACGTAACATTCGGATCAATTGGGCTTAATTGCCTGTTTAATTGTCGGCAGGTGCACTTCTAACTGCCACGTGTGCCCGCCAACCGTAATGTTGATGCACATCCGATGCCTTCGCGTGCTGTTTCATGTGATTTCGGGTTGGGTGTGCGCCTGCTCATTCAATGTAAAATTCTGGCCTATAAACCGCCTTTATACAAGTTACTTCCCCATCTTTCCTAATTTTCTTTCCTTTGGCCCTGAAAGCACTGAAGTTGACATACATTTTCACAAGTGCCTTTCCTTTATATGTGAGCCAAGTGACTGTTGGCAGGTTCCTGGACCGTGGGGGTCTTTATAACCAAGCCTCACTGATGTACTGGATTCCCTAGAAACGTGTGCATGAGCAAAATACAATCTGAGATTTGCATCCTAATTATTGCCTAAAACTCTGCTTTGTAAGTACTTTACAAGCAATCACACCCCTGGAATATTCTTATTCAAATCATTTCTCAGACTACATCACATAGATTCTGTTGGGTTACATAGGACATAGAAATAGGCTATTTGGCCCAATGAGTCTATGCCAATACAGGCTGTATTGGGAACTGCAGGCAGTATATGTGATATAGATTCCAGCCAGTACATCAATACCTATGTTCAATATGTAAACTATTCAACCCTCTCAACTGGGATCCAGCCAATAACTCACACCCAGGGCTATTCTTTATAACTTCCACCACTGGAGATGGGCAGAGGTAATGTTTGCACCCCTGTTTATTCGTCTGTTCCTGTATAAACAATATATCTCAAAAAACTAATGGATGGATTTCAATGAAACCCGGTACACATTTCGGGTATGGACCAAGGAAAAACTGATTTGTTTTTGGTATAGATGTGAATCCAGATCCAGATCCTGGAATTTTTTAAAAGGTCTGTTGGCATTGAGAGATAGGGTGAATTGACATGTTTTTAGAATGTTGTGGGTTTTATTTAAAATGTTGTGAATTGTCTCAGCTGCTGCGGTGGAATTTGTCACAGCTGTCAAAATGTGAGCAGAGTTTTCAGAGCAGGTTGTCAGATTTGGGTTGGCCTGAAGCCTCCTCAGTGAGATCATCTCTTAATAAAAAGATTTATTTTTTCAGCTTTGTGGTTCCAAAGCGTCAGTCAGGCAGGGAAAAACCTTAAGGAAAAGTTGCGTACTTGTAATAATGTTGAATTAACACAGCGTAGTGGAGGCATGCACTCCACTGAGTGCCCTCTTCACTTAGTTTATACATAAACCATCTGATTCCTTCAATTAGATTCCAACCTATAAATGATTCTCAGGTATTCACTATTTCATATATAAAACATTTGAACTTTTTGATTAGGCTACAGCCTGCAATTCACAGTACAGAGAGGCAACATTAAGTAAAATTAATTGAAGGAAAATCATCTTCAAGCTAACTGTACCAGGAATCCCAACTTGTTATCGAGCAGGCAGCGGAAGCGGCATTGAAAGCTACGGTTCAGGAATCCAGAGTTTTCTGATGGCAGTTGATCTGGTGGGCACAAAACCTCCTCATCACCTGAATAGCCTAAACGTACAAGCGACACAGAAGCATTAGATCCATGCCAGTTTACAAATAGACTCAGCACTAAACAAAAACATTAGTTTTTCTTCAGCTCTGTCACCGAACAATCATGCTTAAAAAGTTACCAAATCCACAAAAACATCGATCTCCCAGGGAACAGACAATCTTGAAAATGTTCAGTTCAAATTCCCTGCACTGAGGTTGAACGCTACCATTCTGATGGTGGTGCTAAGTGTTTTAACAGGTTATCAGTGATTATCATTTAACAATGATTATCAGTGGTAGACAGGAAAGAATGTTCTATTCAAGCAACTAAATCCAGATGGATACTCCAGTGCGGTACTAAGGCTGCGCTGCACTGCCAGAGGTGCCGGCTTTTAGATGAGACTTTTAAATTAGGTCCTGTCTGTTCTCTTAGGTGGATGCAAAAGATCCCATGGAACTATTTTGAAAAAGAATTGAGTCATTTAGCAGGAGATGGCGGTGTATGGCCATGTCACTGGACTAGTAATCCAGAGGTCCAGGCTAATGCTCTGGGGAATGGATTCAAATCCCGCCATGGCAGCTGGTGGAATTTAAATTCAATTAAATAAATTTGGAATTAAAAGCTAGTCTCAGTAATGGTGACCATAAAGCTATCATCAATTGTCATATAAACTTATCTGGTTCATTAATGTCCTTTACGGAAGGAAATCTGTCATCCTTAAACGTGATTCCAGACCCACAGCACCGGAAAGGTTAGACAGACTGGGCCTGTTTCCACTGGAGTTTAGAAGAGTGAGGGGTGACTTGATTGAAGTATATAAGAACCTAAATGGCATTGACAAGGTAGACGTGGAAAGGATGTCCTTTGTGGGTGAGTCCGGAACTGGGGGCACTGTTTTGGAGTCTAACAGCATGGAAAGAGGCCCTTCGGCCCATCGTGTCCACGCCGGTCATCAAGCCCCTATCTACTCTAATCCCATTTTCCAGCACTTGGCCCATAGCCCTGTATGCTATAGCGTTTCAAGTGTTAATCTAAATACTTCTTAAATGTTGTGAGGGTTCCTGCCTCTGCCGCCCTTTCAGGCAGTGAGTTCCAGATTCCCACCACCCTCTGAAAAAATCTTTCCTCAAATCCCCTCTAAACCTCCTGCCCCTTACCTTAAATCTATGCCCCCTTGGTTACTGACCCCTCCACTAAGGGGAATAGTTTCTTCCTATCTCCCCTATCTATGCCCTGCATAATTTCGTACACCTCAATCAGGTCCCCCCTCAGCCTTCTTTGCTCTAAGGAAAACAACCCTAGCCTAGCTAGTCTCTCTTCATAGCTGAAATGCTGCAGCCCAGGCAACATCCTGGTGAAGCTCCTCTGCACCCTCTCTAGTGCAATCACATCCTCCTTATAGTGTGGCGACCAGGAAATAGTGAGAGTTCAGGGCCAACATGTTCCCGAAAAGGTGAAGGGTGGGACCAGCAAGTCCAGTGAACCCTGGATGTTGAGGAATGTACAGGATTGGATAAGGAAGAAAAGGGAAGCTTATAATAGATACTGAGAGCTCAAAACAGTGGAAGCCCTAGAGGAGTATAGAAAGTGCAGGGGCTTACTTAAAAAAGAAATTAGGAGATCGAAGAGGGGGCATGAAAAAACAATGGCAGGTAAAATAAAGGAAAATCCAAACTCCCTCTGCCTACCATATGTTATATATCACCTTATTTCTTTATAAGACAGGCAATTTTTATATTACGGGCAACAAAAGCTGGCCTAGCCAGGGATGCCCACCTCCCATGACTGAATAAAAACAGAAGATAGCAAACTGTATGAAAAAAGTAATGTCAAGTCACAGTTTTGAGTTAAACCACAACAACAGGAAAAGGGTATACACACTCAAACTGCCACAAGGCCATGTATTGATATCAGGACAGTCTTGGCACCATGATTATCACATGGGGAAAACTTCACATGGAGGATAGTAAAGGAAATTGTTTAAGCAACAATTGGACACTGTGTTTGGGGAGAGGGGAGAAAATCAGCAAGTTCTTCCAGGATGGATAATCTAGGGTGGGCCAAATGGCCTCTCTGATCCACCCCTACCTCACAATGTAGATTCCCAAAAGATGTATTGTACTATAACTGCTTCATGGTTCTCTTCCCCTTCCTAAGTTCTCTTTCACTAAGACGGTACCCATTCTTTTTTAGTTTCAAGTCCATTTGTTCTTCACATCAAGTAATTCTATCAATAAGCCAGGAATCCTGCTCACATATTCTTACAATACCCCTCTTCTCCTTAAGACACTGACTCAACTGCAGTCTGGCTCAACAGCTGGGAGATATGGCTCAATATCTCCCCCGCTGGTCACTTTTCATGTGCCCACCGGCTATTTGGCTATGGGGTTAATCACAGCTGAACCAGATTCTTCTTGCACACATACAGACCACTCTGTCATATGCACCCCAGCCAATACCTCCTCAACACTTTCCAGATCGTGAATCCAATTGTAACTTATCCACTGCAGGCTGAGGCTGAGATCAGTTAACTCAATACTGCTCAGGTATCCAACCTGGGACCTTGTTGAACTGTGTGATTTGTCCCACAACAGACAGTGTGCATTTATTCACTGAGTTTATTGAGTGGATTTGTTGGAAGTTGTACAGGAGTCACTGAAGCCTGAAACAGACCCCGAATATAGTCTGGAAATGGAAGGCAAAATATATCATCTCTGCGCTTGCAGTGAGATTATAATAAAAGCACATGACAGGAAGTCAGAGCAGGGCTGTTAAGATATAGCTAATTTTCACTTTATATCACAAAGTTGACTTATTTGTACAGGCAGAACTTTCCAAAACTAGATTCAGATTCAGAGCAATGAAGCACAGAAGACAGCTAATTGGCCCAATGTGCCTGTGCCAGCTCCTTGAAAGACCGATCCAATTAGTTCCAATCCCCTGTCCTTTCCTCGTAGTGCTGCAAATCTTTCCCCTTTAAGTACCTATCCAAATTATTTTTGGGTTATTATTGAATCTGCATCTAGCACCATTTCTGAAAAATTCTCCTCAAATTCACCTCTGGCTGCAAACTACCATAACAATGTATTTTAATTCTATGAAAACTAACCTCACCTCTCACTCTCCGTTAATAAGCTGCCATGCAGCACAGGACATCAACATGGGTCAAGAAGCTAGCGGTTTGCATCCATGACCAACTGATATCTCCCAGTTCTAATTGAGACTACAGTCCTCATATTAGAGGACAAGTCCAGCTGAGACACAAGAAACTGGTTACCGTGTGCAGTTGGCAGAAGCTCTGCAGTAGGCTGCTTATCCACCCTTCTGACTGGGAAATATAGATTTTAAAAGCTGAAAATGATATACATTCAAGGTATTAGTGAATCCCAGTCATATAAACTTTTTCATGTGAAGGGTTAAACACGATAGTCCTGTTAATATCTGCATAATAACTTGAATATGTGGCTGGGAATTCTCCTGTGTGATACATGCAACAAAACCATAATAGTGCTTTAAAGGACTGTGCTTGAGACTGTTACATTCAGCACAGAGAGTAAATCTTGCCCCATGGCTGTGCAATTACAGAAGAATGTGAGGATGTTTGGTGTGATGTTGTAAACATGATGGTCTGTTGGTTCAAAGCCCTTTTCTACCTTTTGATTTTTCTCCTCCTTTTGTTGTTGCCAAAGGTGGGCTGAAATCCCAGTGCAGCTGACGCCTGAACTCCTCACGGTCTTCCACATGGATTAGCTCAAACACATCTTGATTGATGATGTCTGACTGAAATTAAACAAAAGAAATGTGTTATATCTATAGGACAAAGAACATACGTGGCTCAGAAAGAGGATGCCGCATTCTTCGTTTGTCCAGTGAACTAGGCTTTTGTTATGCTTGGACACTGTCCTCATTAAACTGCCAGGGTCTGAACTGTAAACATCTGTTCTCTTAGGAGATTCAAGCATGGGGGCATTACAAGAATTGTATTTCTGGGAGCAGTCTTCAATTATTGTGATCATTTTGACAAGGAAATGAAAGGTTTGCATTTGTACAGTGCCTCATCTCTCTGCACCATCTCAAAAGAACTGCTTGTGCAATGTGAACTGCAATGTCAATTATGTAGGTAATGTAGCAGCCATTTTGCATGCTGCATCTTGATGGTGGGGGAGCATTGTCCAGGGATACTGAAAAAACTCCCTCCTGTTCTTCAAAATGCATTGTGGCACTTTTAATGTCTCCCTTGAGTCACCGGGCCAGCCAGGGTTCAATATCTCATCAAAAGGCAGCGTTTCTAACAACGCAGCATCTCCTCAGTCGCACTAGATGAAGGCTTCACCCTTCAGACTGATTAGGTGACAGTTTGGTTCAATTGGCAGCACTGACACTCAAGAGGCAGTGATTCATACTTGGGTGCTAATAGTTCTATAAAGTTTTTAGGTCAGACCTAATCTTAACAGCTGACATCCACAAAGATAGAGGTATAATTACACTGCTGGGTGTATTCAATAAGCCATCACTAGTGGGAAAGATTAAGAGGAGCAAATTTGCAGGGAGATTACAGAGAAGTGCAAAAAACTGTAGAGTAGTGATAATGGGGGGACTTTAATCATCCTAATAAAAACAGCAATTGTAATAGTGTAAAGGGATAGAGAAGGGGGGAAAAGTTTTTGAAGTGAATTCAGGAGAATTGTCTTGATCAGTATGTTTCCAGCCCAATGAGGAAGGAGGCATTGCTGGATCCTGTTCTGGGAAATGAGGTGAGTCAAATGGACCAAGTGTCAGTCAGGGAAACATTTAAGGAATGGTGATCATAGTACCAAAAGGTTTAGATTAGCTGTGGAAAAGGACAAGGAGTAATCTAGAGTAAAATTACTTAATTGAAGAAGGGTCAATGGGGTGAGAACAGAACTGGCCCTGGTAAATAGGAATCAAGGATTGGCAGGTAAAACTATTACGGAACAATGGGTTACCTTCACAGAGGAAATGGTTTGGGTACAGTAAGGGTCGGTGCAAAAGTATTAGGCACCCTAGGCGAACCTTCAGTCTTGCATTTCCCATCCCCCACCTCCCTCTCACCCCACAAATAACTTGGAAAATGAATATTGTGCATTAGTATGAATAAAAAAATCTGCATTTATAATTATAGGTTAATTTTACATGGTAAAGGAGAATATCATGAGACATTGTTGGCAAAACTGTCGTCTTAGCTTCAATCTCAGGTTGATTCTTTGAGCTACCTTCATCTTGACGTTGTGGACGAAATTACTTCAGAAAGGGACCTTCTGGCTTTGCTTGTTCTTCTTCCTTTTCAGCCTTCCGTTTATAATATAGTACCCCGACAATTTTTTTCTATCTGCAATGATGCCACGCAACCTGTTTGTTTACTTATAGTTTCATGAATAGTTCATTCAGTTTTTTGTCACCCTCCACTCCAAATTTTGCCACTCTAGTTGGCTGCCTAGTTTGCCTAGTGATTGCACCAGCCCTGGGTATGGTTGAGGTCCATTGCACAAGGGGGAAAGGCAGGACAAACAATCCAGGGCCCCCTGGACGTTGAAAGTGTAGAGAGTGAGACGAAGCAGAAAAAAGGTGTAAATGACAGATGTCAGATTGATAATACAAGTGAGAACCAGGCTGAATACAGAAAGTTCAGAGAAGTGAAAAAGGAAATAAGAGAGGCAAAGGGAGAGTATGAGAGTATAAGAAGAGACTGGCAGCTAACAGAAAATGGAATCCAAAAGTCTTTTATCGGCATGTAAATAGTAAAAGGGTAGTAAGAGGTGGGGTTGGGCTGATTAGAAACCAAAAAAGGGATATACACATGGAGGCAAAAAGCATGGGTGGGGTAATAAATAACTACTTTACATATGTATTTACCAAGGATGAAGATGCTTCCAAAGCCATAGTGAAAGTGAATATATAGTTGACACTGGATGGATAAAAATTGTTAAAGAGGCTTTAGAAAAGCTGGCTGCAATTAAAGTCACTAAATAACCAGGACTGGATGGGCTGCATCTGAGGACACTGAGGGAAGTAAGGGAGGAAATTGCAGAGACACTGGCAAAATCTTCCAATCCTCTGTAGATACAGGGCTGATGCTAGAGGACTGAAGAATTGCAAACGTTCCAAGCTTGTTCAAAAAGGCTGCAAGGATAAATCCAGCATGCAAAGGCCAGCCAGTTTAACCTCGGTGGTGGGAAAGCTTTTAGGTAGCTAGGACAAAATTAACAGTCACTTGGACAAAGTGGAGATTAATTAAGGAAAGCCAACACAGATTTGTTAAAGAGGAAATGTGTTCAACTAACTTGCTTGAGATATTTGACGAGGTTACAGAGGGGTTTAATATAAGTAGTGTCCATGGAATTAAAGGGGCGATGGCAGCATGGAAATGAATTTAGCTGAGTGACAGGAAGCAGAGTAGTGGTGAACGGTTGTTTCTTGGACTGGAGGAAGGTACACAGAAGTATTGTGAACTGTGAGGGAGACAGACTTCAAGAGGACATAGACAAGCTTGTGGAATAGGCAGACAAGTGGCAGATGAAATGTAATGCAGAGAAGTGTGAAGTGATGCATTTTGGCAGGAAGAATGAGGCAATATAAACTAGTGTGTACAATTCTAAAACAATAAGAGAGACCTGGGGGTGAATGTACACAATCACTGAAGGTGGAAGGGAAGGTGGAGAAAGTGGTTAGTAAAGCATTTGGGATCCTGGGCTTTATAAATAGGGGCATAGAGTACAAAAGCAAGGTAGTCATTATAGAACCTTTATAAAATACTGATTCAGTCTCAACTATGTGCCCCTACTTTCAGAAAGATTTAAAGGCTTTAGAAAGGGTGTAGAAAAATATTGCATAAATTGTTCCAGCGATGAGGGACTTCAGTGGATAGACTGGAGAAGTTGGGGGTTTTCTCCTTAGGGAAGAGAGAAGTGACTAAGATGTTCAAAATCACAAGAGGACTAGACAGGAAATAGAGAGAAACTGTTCTCATTGACAGAGGGCCGAGACCAAGCAACATCAATTTAAGATTAATGGACAAAGAACCAACAATGAAATGAGGGAAAGCTTTTTTTATGCAGTGGGTGGTTTGGATCTGGAATGCACTGCCTGAGAGTGCAGTGGACGGAGATTTAATAGTAGCTTTCAAAAGGGAATTGGATAATTATTTGAAGGGAAAGTGCTGCAGGGCTACAAGGAAAGGGCAGAGGAGTGAGACTAGCTGAGATGCTCTTGCAGCGAGCTGGGACCTTACTGACAGGTAATATTCTGAACCACACCACTTATCCAATGAGACATTTGGCTGGTTATTTTAGCGAGTGTATATATACAGTCTACAACAGTACAAAAGGTGAACATACCTGATGGAAGCCCAGGTAATTCTGAATAGTTTGTGAAGAGTAGAAAATCACCCCATCTGGTGTTACCACAAGTACAAAGCCATTCAGTGCCTGTGGAGAAAAAATGCACATGAAGCTCTGCAATCTTTTTTAAAAATCACCATTAGTAACCAATGCCACATAGTTGCAGGAGACCAAGGGCAATCCACTGATCTGTAGCTCAGAAAATGATATAAAACCTTATCACTGGACTAATGGTGTCCCCACATGGATATCAACAGCTGATGCAATTTTCTTCTCTTTGGGCAACCTACTTACTCCCAAACCTCTAACAATGTCACTTGGTAACATTCTGCAAGGTGATGTGTCGTATCCAGTAGATGTGTGGCTATAACGATTGTGTTTTTCCATCTTCCATTTGTTTCCTCCCTACTGGGAAGGGTCTGATATCCACAAAACACTTCCCAACAGCAGTGCAGATTGGGAAAATGTGTAAAATATGACACAAACCAAAGCAGTCCATTGATCTGTGTTAGGCTGTGTCAATGTTGTACTTCAGTTTCTGTGATATGAAGGGAAGGGATGAAGAGACTTTTACACAACCATCTTCTTCCACCTCTTCCCCCAATTTCTCTCTCATATATCCAGGTGATGACTCGCCCAAGGTTCTAGTTCCATGGGTATAGGCCATCCTCTGGGATACCTTGCTTAAAGTGGCCACTCTTTGTGTATGCACTTGGGCAGTGAGTGCCGGTAGGTTATTTGACTACAGGAGACATTACAGCTACCATCTCAACAAATACAAGCTTCTCAGCTGACATTTCCACCCAGGCAATCCGAAGTACGAACCCTGGCTGGTTCCTTCCTTGGTGAATACAGGGGTAGCTATAGCATTCTTCCTTGTAGTCTGAGGTCAGCTAACATAGGCAGCAGCAGATCGACCTTTGGCCTTTCCTGGTCTGAATAGGCCGTCTAGTCACCCACTGGCACTTAGTTCCTCATACAAGTGTTTCCTACTTCAAAATTGTGAGGAGTTTTGCTAGAATAGATCGAAATAAACTAATTCCACTGGAGAATCAGTTATCAGAAGGTCAGGATTTTTCAAATGACAGGGTTTCCTGCCCTGCCACCCAAAGAGTTAATGAGGATCACATGCCGCCCCCCCCCCCCCCCCCCGCCCCCGATCACATCATCCCTCAGCCATTGGCTACAGACAGGACTTCTGCCCCTCACTTGGGCAGAAGTCCTGCCTCAGAGAGCTGCTGGCTAATCTGGCATTATTATAGGAATATAGGGTATTATAGGAAGGCAAAGTGCAGTAGATCAGCCAGCAGAGGTACTTGAATGATGGGCCAACAGCTCCCTAGTCCCAGCAGCACCCAGTGGCAGCAGTGGCCAGGACTGGGACTACAAACAGTGACCAGATTCTAAGTCCCAGAGTCCAGGGCCAGGTAAGTGCAGGGGTGTCTCAGAGCAGGGAGGTGAGGCGATGCCCAGGTGGTTTTAACGGAGAGGCCAGTGGGAGGGAGCACTTGCAGGGAGGCAGGCACTTGATGTGGAAAGGGGGCCCTTGACGGAGGCGCCCGCCCTCCTTCCCATCTGAGGCCCGAGCAGGGTGAACTGCTGGGCTTCCCCCTAAGTTCCTTCCACCAGCTTCAAAATTGAAGCTGGGCAGGAAACAGCTAAGGGCCTCAAAGGGGGAGAGAGAGGGCAGGCCGAACCAGGCCTTGCCCGCCCCATGTAAAATTGCGGAGAGGTCGGCAGGTGGGAGAGCAGCAGGAAGGCCACCTGGGGAATTTGTACCCACCCCTCCTGCAAACCTGCCTAAAATTCCACCCAAAAACACAGATGAGGTAATTGACAAAAGAAGCAGGGGAAAGATGAGGGTTTGTTTAAATACAGCGAGTTATGGTGAGCTGGAATGCACTGTCTGAAATGGTGGTGAAAGCAGATTCAACAAAAGGGAATTGGAAAAAATACATGAAAAGGAAAAATTTGCAAAGCTTTGGGGTTAGGGCTGGGAGGTGCGATTAATTGATTAGCTGTTTCAAAGAGTTGGCACAGTTAGAATGGGACGAATTGCTTCCTTCTGTGCTGTGTGATTCCATGTCTCTACTTGAACAAAGCGGAAACTTAATGCTAGTTTTAGAGAATCGCTAATTTAAGGTTTTCATAGGAAGGCAAAGTGCAGTAGATCAGCCAACAGAGGTACCTGAATGATGGGCCCAAAATGAAACAAGAACCTATCTTTTCTCTCTCCGATGTGGACAAACCCGCTGGGCATTCCTAACCCTTGCCTTTTTTATAAAAGCATCAGCTTTTTAGCTTTCCATAGCAGTGAACCTTGAATAACCCTGAAGGGACTTGGCAAAAGAAATGGGTCAAGTTTTGAAATATGTTGTCAGTCTGGAAATATGCTGTCAGCCATATCTCAACAATAAATCAGTGCTCTTGAGGAAAAGATTGTATAAAGAAAATAAGCTGATGAGGAAAAGAAATTTCCACCTGGTGAAAGGTTGACAGTAAAAGGAAAATACAAGGTCCTAGTGTGTGAGTGTAGGTGGGATTGGAGCCAAATCTGAAGGAGGTTTCATTTTACTTGGCCTCAGTCCAGCCAACTCACTCAAAAAATCTCAAACTTGAGAAATTGCTCTGTGACGTGAAGTAGCCAAACCACCCGATCTATTACAATCTACCTCTGCCACATCTGAAGCCCTTTCCCCTCTAATCTTTACCACTTCCTAATGACTTAGCCCTGATTTGATACACTCTGGGATCCCACCCACCTGGTTATCTTTCATGTGTGAGCCTATGTAGTTAATGCTGCCAGCTTAATTAACCATGGGGAGCATCGTCACTGTACTCACCCTGGTTCCATTCATTCGCACCTTCTTTGAATGCAAGAGAGAGAGAGTGGGAGTCTCCAGGCCATGTGATAAGAGCCTGATTGATTCCCATCCATCCTTCACACCATGGCCACTTAGGAGTGAGGTGCAGGAAGCTAACAAGGAGCCATATCTCAGCAATAAATCAGTGCTCTTGAGGAAAAGATTGTATAAAGAAAATAAACTGATGAGGAAAAGAAATTGCCTCATTTCAATTATGGTACAAGGCTTTAACATTTATTGGACCAACCTACACAGCACCTCACACATGACTCAATGCACTGACTCATTGAGTCAGTGTGCATTGAATCACGGTAATAAACTTGGAATGATGAGGCTACATGCTTGTTTCAAGACCAAGGCTAAAAAGCTCCACCCCAAAGATACCCCACGCTTAGGGCTGATTCATCTATACAGACACATGATCCCCATAACAGTAAGAAATGGTTTAACTTACAATTATTACATTCCTCCCCCTTTAATTTTGTTTTGCCCTCTTATTTACAAAGCATCTTACCCATATTATATACAATTATATATAGTTCATGCCATTATAAATTTAGTCTTTGAGGAAGTTTTTGGATTCTGGTAGAACAACGCAACTCTACAACTGGAGGTTCTTCCAAAGGATTGACTTGCACAGGAACTGCAGCACCAGGGACATGCTTAGACGATGGGAGTTCAGAGTTATTTACTTCAACAGAGACATCCAGTATGTTTATTCTTTGTTGGTCTGGCACCTCAGGGGTCGAAGTTTCGACTTCAATTTTAGGTGGATTAACTGGTTGTTGGAGGGTTTCTCAGCACCTGAGATGATCCATGTGTTTCCTCACAATCCTGTTTTCCACTTCGGCTTGATAGGATAAAGGTCCTGTTTCAGAGACGATTGTACCAGGGCCCATCTCAGTCCAGTTGCAAAATTTCATACAAAAACTCTCCCACAGTAAACTCTCGACCTTTACTGTGAACGATTCACTTTCTGACGACCCTGGTTTCTCTCCACCTTCCCCTCTAAATTATGGAATACTAGACTCAATCTTGTATGAAGTTGGCACTTCATTAACAATTTTGAAGGTGTTAAACCAGTGGTTGCATGAGGAATTGTGCGATAGCTGAACAGGAATCTTGAAAACGTTCCCTCTGATAGTTCCTTCATGCCTGTTATAAAGGTTTGTGCTGCTCTTTCTGCTAACCCATTGGTTGAGGGATGATACGGTGGTATTCTGACATGTTTAATCCCATTTAGGTTCACGAATCTTTGGAATTCGGTGCTAGTGAAAGCTGTACCATTATCTGACACAATAACTTAAAGTCATCCATGAACACTGAAACTCTGGCGCAGTTTTTCAATGGTTGCAGATGATGTAGGTGATCTCACTTCAAGCATGTCCATCCACTTTGAATGTGTGTTTCTAATCACCAGAAACATGGTACCTAGAAATGGACCTACATGGTCTATATGTATTCTAACCCAGGGTCAACCAGGACACTCCATGGGTGCAGTTTTTTTTTTATTCATTCACGGAATGTGGGCTTCACTGACTGGACCAGCATTTATTGCCCATCTCTAGTTGCCTTTGAGAAGGTGGTAGTGAGCTGCCTTCTTGAACCAATGCAGTCCATGTGGTGTAAGTACACCAACAGTGCTGTTAGGGAGTTCCAGGATTTTGACTCAGGAACAGTGAAGGAACAGCGATACATTTCCAAGACAGGGTGGTGAGTGACTTGGAGGGGAATTTCCAGGTGGTGGTGTTCCCATCTATCTGCTGCCCTTGTCTTTCTGGATGGTAGTCGTCGTGGGTTTGGAAGGTGCTTCTGAGAAGCCTTGGTGAATTCCTGCAGTGCATCTTGTAAATGGTACACACTGCTGCTACTATGCATCGGTGGTGGAGGGAGTGAATGTTTGTGGATGTGGTGTTAATCAAGCAGGCTGTTTGTCCTGGATGGTGTCAAGCTTCTTGAGTGTTGTGGGAACTGCACTCATCCAGGCAATTGGGGAGTATTTCATCACACTCCAGACTTGTGCCTTGTAGATGGTTGATAGGCTTTGGGGAGTCAGGAGATGAGTTACTCATCACAGAATTCCCAGCCTCTGACTTGCTCTTGTAGCCACAGTATTTATATGGAGTTGAGACAGGCAACTTCTGCTGTTGCTGACACTGGAGACAGTGTTTCGCCATTTTCTCTACATCACTGTCTATACCTGGCCACCAGATATAACGTTGTGTGAGCATCTTCATTTACAAAATACCAGGATGTGCACTATGAAGTTTTTCCAATAATGGTTCTCTTCCTTGCATAGGGATAGGACTCTTGCTCCCCATAACAAGATACCATCTTGACAACTCAGTTCAGATCTACGTGCAAAGAACAGTTTTAATTCTTCAGGCACTTGTGCATTTGACCAGCCTTGTAATACTTGTTCACAGACTCTTGCTAAAATTGGATCCGGATTTGTCCAATTCTTTATCTGTCTCGTGCAGACTGGCGAGGAGTCCAGGAAATTCAACACAAGTACTACATCTTGAGGTACTGGAACATGTGTAATACTGCTGGGCAAAGGAAGACGACTAAGGGCGTTTGCATTTGCTATATGCACACCTAGAGGATGCATAAAAGTGTACTCATATGCCGACAACATTAAAGCCATTCTTTGAATTCCGGCAGAAGCTATCGGTGGGATTGCCTTATCTTCACGAAACAATCCTAACAGTGGTTTGCGATCTGACACTGTGGTGAAGTGTCGACTGTGCAAATATTGATGGAACTTTTTTACTCCAAATATGATAGGTAAGCCTCTTTTTCAATTTGCGAGTATCCTTTCTCAGCTGCAGAGAGGGTTCTGGAGACATATCCTACTGGCTTTTCTGATTTGGTTTATTTTTCTTCTTCTTGTGTTTGCTACAAGGTTTGTCTCATCTTTCATTTTGATTTCACAGTCGGCCAAATTTCTCTCTG
This sequence comes from Cetorhinus maximus, assembly GCF_964194155.1. NCBI lineage: Eukaryota > Metazoa > Chordata > Chondrichthyes > Lamniformes > Cetorhinidae > Cetorhinus > Cetorhinus maximus. The sequence continues at coordinate 88,294,114 of NC_135884.1, forward strand.
GTGAAATCTTAACTTGGTTCAGTACGGGGGTTGAGTTATCCATTTGCATCTTGGAAAGTTCCATGACTTTCCCTTCTAATGCCTCTTTTGTCTCCATCAACTGACTCCTCAGTTCTTCTATTTCTCTTTTGTACCTTTTGGCTTTCTCTTGAAACATCGGACACTGTTGGGTTTTTTCTCCCAACTGTTTCTTCAGTTGGCTCAGAGTGGCACTGCATTGGTTTAGCCTCTTTTCATGATTTTCCAGTGGAACCAACTGTGACCTGAGGGATCCTTGCTTCCTGTGAAGGTCCTTCAGTTCTTTGATCTCATTCCAAAAGACACCATCATATCCCCTTGTCAGCTCAGGATTTCTTCTTGTTTGGACTTGAAAAATTTCTGACCAGTTTAGTTTGATTTCTTTCAGCCAATCATGGCCCAGAAGGCTAGGTCTTTCTTCCGCTACAACAGTTATTGGCAGCTGAGCTGTCTGTTGTCCATATGATACAGGTACAGAGGTGATGCCTTTCCCTGTACTGCTTCTCCTGTATATGTTTTTAACTGAGCAGTGGTTTTCTCCGAATTCAATAGCTGGGTACCCTCTCTGAGGTATTTAAAGATGTGCTCCACCCCTAAGATTCCCTGCACTTAAGGCTGGTTCATCAATACAGTCACATGAACCCCATAATAGTAAGAAATGGTTTAACTTAAAATTATTAAAATCACCAACACCAACCAGCTCTCCACACAGTGGAGACAGTGTGAGGGACACAGGTTTCGGCTGCAGAACGTGACAGTACAACACGCCAGTGACTTGAGATAGCAACTCAGTTTATGGTCATGTGGTATTCCAAAATGAGAATGGAGAGTGCATCAGGAGCTGCACTGCCCAATGTCTACCCAAGCCATACGGACCTGGAACTACCTGGCTTAAATTTTTGTGCTGAAGTCACATTCTGGGTGGCAGTTGGGCTGTTTCAACTGACTTCAGCATTCCTACGATAAGGAAGGATTAAAAAAAAATTAAATCAGGCAGGTTTCAAGCTCCTGACAGGGCAAAGGGTGAAAGTTGGGCAAGGATCCTGTTAGGCTCAGCTGCAATAATCTCAATGTTTAAATAGTCCGATTACACCAACCAGCTGGGACCATGTGCGGAATGGCCAGGCCCAACAAGGGTAGTGGAGCATGGAATTGCCCCTTGCCCCCTTGGCAAGAGTTGGCATCTTCAGGAGATGAAGGGAAAAATTAACCAAAAAAAAAAAAGCAACCCCCCCACTACACTACCCCTTGTATCTATGATGCAGTTCCTTTCATTTTGAATTTTGACAATTGAGCTCAAGGTAAGAGTAGTTAAGCCCTCTACTCACCCATAGCATGAAGTCTGACTCTGGTACATCTGTGACCTCAACCAGGTTTCTCAGAGCACTGCTGGAGTCACTGCTGATTGAAGGTGACCGCGGCAAGCTCTTGGTCTTCTGATGTTGGAGGGAAACTGCAAAGAGGAAAAACAAAAAAACATACTTAATACACACAGAGCCATCAGTAAGAGACATTTTTTTCACTTAAACTTACCAACTAACTAATTTTAAATGTTTTCTATCCTCCTTCAACATTTGTTTAAAAGTAGATATTAATGACAAGGAAGGGTGAGAGAGGAGATAGTTCTGAGCAAGGATATAAGAGAACTAAATCCAAGGTGAAATGAATTCTAATGAATCATCATATTATTTTAAATGTTATGGGGATACTGTGCACTGTTGGTATCTCTCACTCCTTGGTGCATTGATTTAGAACAGTCTGGGATTGGCATTATGAATGGGGAAATCCCACCTCAATGGACCATCCTAGATATGATGCAATTAAGGAGCGTTACAGGGCTGCTTGCAGGTTATTATCTGCTCCCTGAATTAGCTGGGATGTTGGCAAACCAGCAGGACTTAAGGCTTACCCTTGCATAAACCAACTAAAATGGGTGCTATATGATACTCACACCAAGCCACAGAAAGTCCCCAGTACTAAAATTCAATGTACCCTCTAATTTTTGGTTTGGAGTGCCTGGACGATTTGTTTACCGTTAAATTTTTTTGCATGACCACACAGGTGTGGCATCTTAAAGAGGCCAACTTGGTGCATGGCTTGCATGGGAACATTTGTGTTGCAGCGCAGCTTAGAGAGAACATTGCTAACATTCTTCGCCTTGATCTGAACAAAATAAAAGTGTTGACAGTTCCCGAACAAGCTAAATAAATGAGGTGGCTAAACTAGTTTATCCAGTGGATGAGCAACACCAATGAACCAGCCCACAGAAAAGAACTAGAGCGGAAAATTGCGTAGAAAGAAATGTAAAATCTCAGGCGTCATGGAGCCCTAGAGAAAGTGCTGGAGATGGAACAGAGCAACTGGACATTTCATAGAGATAGATATAATGGGGGATAAATTGAGCAGTGTGGTCCTCACTTTTTGTTTTAGGTGTTACATGGCCAGCATATGATCAAAATTGGAGTTCAAGATGCACGCACCTGCACATCCACTCCCCACCCTTACCCTTAATGGGAAGTGCACAAACCATCGACTGGTAAAAGGATTTGCATGTGCACGCCCAGCAACCGTTGGCATTAATCAGATCATGGTGTGAATCAATATGTAATGTTGATTTGATGCCACATTGCTATTTTCGAACCACAAACTCCAGTCAACATCTTGCGCAGCTGAACATGCTATTAAACAGAATAAACAACTCACCCACCTGCAATATATAAAGGGATGATGAACTATTTACAGGCTAGTTGCTGAATTATTTCTTTTGGCTGCTAGTGAAACTGTACATGCTTTTAGAGTTTTTCTATATTTGGCTGAAGTTTGAATAAACCAAGGCATAGGTCTTTTGCTGAATTACTTTTCTGTTAATTTAAATGCCTGTGCTGAAACAAGTCACTTCCAGACATGTATGTCCTGGTAGAGCTTCCTCTGGGAATTAAGCATGACTAGAGAACTGTAGAGAGGCCACGTAGAATAGGCCAAGCTGCTAGATGTGGGAGGAGGAGAGGAGAAGGGTGGGAGGAGGAGGAGAGAAGATCTCTCAGCAGGAGAATATATGTCCCAAAGGTCCTTAGAGAGCAACCCTCTTATCTCAATTTCAGCAATGACCAACAACTGAGACGTATTCACTTCACCAATGAGATCATAGCTGAAAACTGCCAACTGCTGTGGCCACAAATGCAACCTCAAAGCAGGGCAAGGTCAGCATTTCCTGGGTCTGTTAAGCTGACCATGAAGGATTGCAGGCTCCCTCATCATGAAGGTCATCATTGATTACCGTGCATGCATCTCATGTGACTTTCATAGCCTGGAAGAGATTTCATTCCCTCAATATGCAGCTGATGTGTGACCACAGGCAGCATAGCATTTAGATGATTCCTTCAGGCCAAGGCAACACTCCATGCCACCTGTATTTAACCCAGTCAAATACTGGCTACAAGGGTTATCTACTGCTGACATGGCTCATAATTGCCGCCTGGAACTTGTGCCCATCCATGCACATGGATCCATACCGGTTGGTGAAGTTAAAACTAAGGCACAGCAGCTTTCTTTGCTGGAGAGAGTTTATTGACTTGGTTCACAGTCAACACTACTCCACTCCGCCAGTGTCCCAGCTATTCCCATTTATCTTCTTTTGAAATAAACCAATGAAAAAAGGGGTTCAAATTAACAAATTAACAAAAGATCAAACAAACTAATAAGGGTGGATAACCCTTAAAGGGTCACCACAACTAAAGAACAAAAACATATAGGAAACTTACAACAATTCAAATTAAAATGTGATTTTAGGGGGTAATAATGCACCCCAGGTACAAATACCCATCACCTGTTTAACTATGTAATTGCCATTAGATCTTAACAATGTAATCAATAAGACATTGACACACAGGAGGCCTACAGTGAGAGCCACAAGGAACATTACAGAACACACCATTGGCATCCTCTAGCAGCAGTGCGGCTGCCTGCACCACTTTGAAGGATCTCTGGATTACTCAGGTGTACCAAACTTTATGGTAGCATGCTGCATTCTGCACGATTTCACCAATAAGAGAACAGCCCTTGCGACCAACTATCAAGCAAAGAAGCTTGGGAGAAAGAAGAGGGGCAGGAAAAGAGATTACAACATAGACAGTCTCTTTCTGCCCATGCTCTACATGTTCAAATAATCCACAAATGATAGCAGGAACCTCAACAGCTCCTCTCTGTTCACCAACAGTCCTACACTCTTCCTCTGTCAGTGACCATCACATTGTCTTCTCTCCAACAACATAAAAATAAACTCAGCAGGTCTAACAGCATCTGTGGAGAGAAAGACAGAGTTAACGTTTCGAGTCCGTATGACTCTTCTTCCGAGCTCCAGCTCTGTCTTTCTCTCTACAGGTGCTGTTAGACCTGCTGAGTTTTTCTAGCATTTTCTGTTTTTTTTTCAGATTTCCAGCATCCACAGTATTTTGCTTTAACATAAAAATAAAACTGCCCAGAACATGCACATTTTATAAATTTGATAATTTCCCATAGACAGAGTTCAATCTTTTACATAAAGGGAAGATTGAAGTTGGGGCAGGGCAGGGCAGGTGGCGTAGGGTCAGACTGAAGGAACACTGGCAATCCACACATTAACTTTAAAATGAACTGTTCCATCCCATCACAGCTACTTTGACCTAGTTAGTTTCTGAACAAAGGCATATGCTATTTTCCCATAAATTACTGTCTGCAGTGCTCCATTCTGTATCTGGACAGCCTCCATTTTAAAACCTGTGTTTAATATAGACAGTCGTTTCAATATGGGTCACAATACACATTATTGTTATTACCTTTTAACAGGTTCGCAACAAACCATAAAGACAGCAGAAAATGTAACCGCAATTTGAAATCATCATTTTATTTGTTAGGAAGTGAAAATTGTGAAGAAATTCAATTCTCTACTGATTTGCTTTCTTCCCGTGAAGTTTTCATATAAGCACGCCTGATAGGTTGGCTGTGCTACTTCTAGACATAACAGATAGAAGTGCTGATCTGAGTCCATATGCTCATGCCTAACCAGATTTCAGAAATTTAAAAACAGATAAACAGTGTTGTGCCTGCACAGAGGGACAGTGTCTAATTGCTCAGATGATGCTACTTCCTGCCATACTGAAGGCTTACCCCTCTGTGTTCATTGTATCCCAAGTTGAGGGTCAAATGTAACAACTTGCATTTACATAGTGCCTCTAACATAAGAAAACAATCCAAGTCTCTTCGCAATCAGACAAAAATTGACACCGTGCCACATGTATCAGTACAAGTAAAAGTTCTGTAAAAAAAAACATAGGCTTTAAGCAGTGTTGTAAAGGAGAGCAGAAAAGCAGAAATATTTAGAAAGCAAGTTCTAGAGCTTACACCTCAAATATGACTGTCAATTGTGGAGCGAAAATATTCAGAAGCGGAGCTGCAGGAGGTTTAAGAGTGATGGAGGGATTTGAATGCAGGGATGATGATTTTTAAATTGAGACATTGTTGGATTGGGAGCCAGTGTAGGACAGCGAACACAGGAGTATTCAGTGAGCAAGACTTGGTGCCAGTTAAGGCACAGACAGCAAAGCTCTGGATTAACTCTTGTTTATGGAGGCTGGAGGACAACCTGGGGAGATTTGGGATAATCATGTCTGCAGGAAAATCATTGTATCTTTGGATGTAGTCACCTGGCAGTACATAGATGAGAAATAGAACGTAGCCAAGGATAGATCTTGGGGGCACCAGAGTGGATGAGCAGGGCCAGGAAGAGAAGCCATTGGAAGAAGTTCTCTGGATATGACTAGATATGCAAGACGAAGCAGGCAACGGTAGTCCCACTCAGATAGACAATGAAGAGAGGTGTTGGAGGGGAATGGTGTGATCAACTGTGTTAAAGGCTGTAGTGAGATTAAATAAAAAGGATGGGACAGCACATCATGGTCACAAAAGATGTCATTTGCAACTTTGACTAGGATCACTTTAGTGCTGTGGTGTATTTACTTATCATTGTTATAAATGGTATTGTTATAATTATTACATTGGATCACCTTTAAACTACCTTTATTTTAAATTTGACAAGCAGAAATAATGAACACCCCCCGCCCCACCACTAAAAATATTTCTATTTTCTGGTGTTTAGATAACAGACCAATGTTTCTGGAAGTGCCCATTTATCACATTTTTCTACACATATATAAAAGGGCATGGGGCAGAAACAACTGTTATATAGAAACAGGAGTAGGACTGTTCTGTCATTCCATTAGATTAATCTTAACTGAATTTATGGGCAGCAAATGGTAAGAAAAGCTGTTCTCTTGTATGACTCTTAGGTCCACAATTTGGGTAGCTAAATTCCCAATTTATATGTCATTCTGCAATATAGAATTCCTCACCAGTCATAGGAGAGCAAGAGTATTGCTCAAATTTCCCAGCAAGAACTGTTGTAGTAAATGGAAGTGTCATGTTGGTGCAGGAGATGTACATGAGATTGGAACAATGCCAAGTAAGTTTTCTTCATGCTATCCTATGCTCCATCTGGTATTCCTGAGTCAAGTATATCAATATTGAGGAGATGGTGGAAATTGGTTTATAATCAAGGTACAACACAGCTGCAAGCTAAACATTCAGACACGCTCTGGCCAGTAGTTGCACCTTATAGGTTAGAATAATGGGTAAAATAGTTTAATAATACTTTTTCACATGCAGGGTAATGGAAAGCTGGAGCTTTCCCTCAAGAAGCTATTGAGACTAGGGGCAGAATTTTCCCAGATTTGCACAAAGTGCGGTAGCAGGCGGGTAAAATGACATTTTACCTGCCAGCCGCGATGGCGGGTTTTCACACCGTATCATCCCAAACACGCCTCATTATTTATGCACTCCCAGGGAACATGCTGTTTCCATGGCGAGTGGGCTCTCATTCGCCCGCCCGCCATCACCTTGCTGCTGCATTGCGCTGGGCATCATATTCAAAGTCTAGCTGTGCGCACAAATCTCAGTGCTTCCAGACCACGACTGCTGCAAAGAAAACATGACCCTGAAAGCAAACAGACTGCAGCCCCCCCGGGTTCAGCAACGTGTCACTGGAACGCCTTTTTGATGCTGTGGAGTCCCATTGGGATGTCCTGTACCCCAGCTCTGGCCGCAGAATAGGCAGCAACCTCACTAATCCAGCTTGGGAGGTGGGGGCCAGCGCCAGCGCCCTTCAAAAGACGACAGTCATCCAGTGCCGCAAGAGGATAAATGATCTCCTCCGTTCCACCAGGGTAAGTCCTTTTCACTCTCAACTCTCACACTCACAAACCCATCACACATCCACAGGGCTCTCGCTCACTGCCAGTTCAAGAGACATCACCATTCACTCTCTCACATTCACCATCATTGTCCACATCCCACCCATGGGATCACTCACCACCTACAGAGGCCAGGCATACTTATCATCTGGCCTGGCAGGTGTCCAGGTTACATTTTCTCCATCTCTATGCATGCAGGACAAGCTGGCAGGCAACAACAGAGAGAGGTCGCAGACTAGAGGAGGAATGCCTGAAATCAAGGTCCTTACCGACTTTGAAAACAGAGCCATCCAGCTGGCCAGTGATGATCTGGACCAGTCCTGTGCTGATGGTGAGGTTGGTGGTCAACTACCAAGTGAGGGTCCAGCAGTGCAACATCCATCAGACAACTGTGCTGTGAGTAATGTGTCTTGTTTCAGGCCACTGCCATGCATTAATTATCTCCCGCAGGCACATCTGGGAACCAGCAGGTGGAGTCCACCAACCATGCCCTGAAGAAACCTCTGAAGAGGAATCTGAAGGCACTCTCCTTGAACGCCCATCGCAGCACTCACCCACACTTTCCACCAGCACAGAGACACACACCTTGGTGGGACCTAGCTTTAGAATAGCCTCAGGATCACAATCTGGTGAGCACATCACACTGTCTGATCCACAGCAGGCAGCGGCAGGGACTTCCCTAGTGTCCGGCACTCGGAGGACTACTGGAGGCCAGAACATTGCTGAGTCCGAGTCAGATGACGAGCCTCTGGACTCTGTCATATTACAGTTGCTGGAGCTGCAAAGGTAAGCTCTAGAACATCAAAAAGGTTTGTCCGCTGCACTCCTCAGATTGCAAGGTATGATAGAGGAGTCTGTCTGCATTCACCCTGAGGTGATAGTGCCGGCATGCCAACCCACTGAGGTCAACACTGGTAGGATGGTGGCTGCTATGGAGGCCTTGGTCCAGGACATTGCTCAGGCACTGCTGCGCAGGCTCAACTCCATCACTGATGCCATAGTTGGCCTCCAACAGTTTGTATGCGAGAGGGGTGCCTGGCAGCTCGGTCTCACTCCAGCTACCCCTTCTCCTCAAGAGGTCAGCCTGGGGCCCTTAGGCACCCAAAGGGAGGAGGATCAGCAGGTGCACACTCTGGGGCCATTCACCAAGGTGACTCTGAGAGTGCCTGGTCCATCTGAATCCCCCCCTCCGTGGGCAGGCATCACAGAGTCCTCTCATTCTCTCTGTATGCTCTCAGAAACTTTAAGGAGGGACTGACCCCAACTCTTCAGCATCTGTTACCAGTGACGCTGTGCTCCTGAAGGGCTCAGGTGCTGAAGGTGGTCAAAGGATCAGATGCTTCTAAAGTTTCATGGCTGTGTCTCTATGATTTGACCCTAATCACGGGGCTCAAGTGAGCTGCCCTCGGCCAGACAGGAGTCAGACATTCTCAGAGGCTATGTGAAGATCCATGGAGTGTCCTCACTGCATGTCATCATCATCCTCCTGCAATCAAGCGACTATTAGGGCCTCCACTGCAACCCCATGACAGGAGCATTCTCACAGAGGGCATTAGCACTGCCATAAGCCAGACTGGAGTCAAACGTTCGCAAATGCAATGTGAGGATATATGGGGCCACCTCACTGCATGTCATTGTCATCCTCCACAAATCTAGCAGCTATGAGGGCCTCTCGAGCGCGCCTGCCTCATCAGCCAGTGCAAGGGGCTTATCCCCGTCATCGTCGCCTTCGAGGACCTCCTAACCCTCATACCCATCGCTGTCCTCCTCATTAGAGGAGACCTCTAGCTCTTCCATCTCCTACTCAGCCAGCTCTTCTCCCCATTGCAGTGCCAGGTTGTAAAGGGCGCAGCAGACGACGATGACACCATCTGTGGACTGTATCGTAGGGCTCCACCAGACCGGTCCAGGCACCGGAACCTCATTTTCAGCATCCCGATGGTCTGCTCCACCAGGTTGCGAGCTGCAGCATGAGCCTGGTTATACCATTGCTCTGCTGCAGTCTGAGGCCGCCGCACAGTTGTCATCAGCCATGGCCTACCCTCGTCTCTGAGGAGCCATCCCTGCAGCTTCTGCGGGCCCTGGGAGACTTCAGTTATCTGTGACTGACTGAGGATGTAGGAGTCGTGCACACTCCCTGGAAACTGTGTGCACACCTGCAGGATGCGTTTCTAGTGGTCGCACATCAGCTGCACATTCAGTGAGTGGAACCCTTTGCAGTTGATGTAGTGCACCATTTGTTGCGATGGAGGTCTGAGTGCCACATGAGTGCAGTGGACTGCACCCTGAACCTGTGGGAAACCCAAGATCTGGGCGACTCCAATCACTCTTGCATCCTGGCTTTCCTGGTCCCGGGTCAAATGCACAAAGTTGTGTGCCCTCACAAAGATGGCATCCATGACCTCGCGGATGCATTTGTGGGTGGAGGCTTGTGAGATCCCACAGAGATCACCTGTGGAGCCCTGAAAGGAGCCACTGGCATAGAATTGAGTGCCACGGTCACTTTCAGAGCCACTGGCAGTGGATGCCCTCCATGTCCCCGTGGCGCCAAATCCTGCAGTAGCTGGCAGATGTGACCAACTAGTTCCCTAGACATGTGTAGTCTTCGGCGACACTGGTTCTCGGTCATCTGCAGGAATGACAGGCGGCGTCTTTAGACCCTGGGTGTCACTAGGCGCCAACCAGCGATGGCTCGCTGTGGCTCTTGGGTGGCATGTGCCCAGCTGACCCTTTTTCCTTAAGTTGCTGTTCCTGTCTCTGTCCAGCAAGGAGCCTCAGTCGCTCTCTCCCCCATCGTCTTCGCACTCTGTAGGCCATCAGGCATACAGCTAGTTTTCCAGGCTCCATGATCCTGATGTCCTCCTCCTGCGGGATGAAAGAGAGAGACACGTGGTTAGCATGGGTGTACTAAGGACCTGTCCTGGTTAAGTGTGAAGGCCCCTGTAGGAATTATGGTTTTGTTAATTGTTGGGACTGTACATTTAAGAATAGTCCTGTGATGTAAGATCAGATGATCTGTGTAAACCAATGTGTTAGCAGCACAGGCTACCTCCACAGTCAGTGTAGAGATAGAAATAGAGTTGAAAGCACAGGTGTAGTTGCTGCTGGCTGTATTATAAATAAATCTAATGTTTCTACTTAGAAAGTTTGTCTGCAGATCAACTCTATTACAAGTAGGTGACTCAGCCACACTGCAACAGCCCCTTAACGCTTCCTGGAGTGTGCTGGCCACCGCTAGGATGGCCAGAGATTAGTGCACTGCATGGCTGCCCGAAACTCCACCACCTCCGCCCCACTCCACCCAACTGATTGGCGACAGCTTTGCCCATTGGACTGCATGCTGTGCTTTCAGCTCAGGCACAGGCATTCTCCTAACCCGTGCTGCAAGGCTGTTAGCTTGAACCATGGAGGAGAATGGTCCAAACTGGGATGCGTACATTGCAAGGAGCTGTGAGCACCTCCAGCAGTGACTGCTCCATGGCCAGCTTTAGCGAGGAGATTGCACAACGTGTGCAGTCATTCAACTGTTCTGCAGTCCACTAAAACGCTCATGACTTTTCAGTCTGTGCCGGGGTTGGGGAGCGGGTGTGCTGTGAAAAGCTCTGGAGCACTTGGTGCCACTTTGATGCCTCTGCATTGCTTGAATGGGCAGATAAGCTAGAAGCCCAACTCCAATCATATCAATGTGGCTGCGCCTGAACTGTCTGAGTTGCAGAGGAATGGTCACTTTATACAGGTTTCCTTAAAGCGTGGCCACTTCCCTCGCCTACCCTACCCCCCACCCCGAATGCTTGTGCGCTATATTCAATGGCAGGACTGCACTTGCCACCCCTCCCCCACACAAAGGTCTGCCCTTAACACCGACCCCCCAATGCTCCTCAAGCTTGAAGCCCAACAGGCGACCCTGGTGAGTGCTGCACAACGTTACTGTGTACTCACCTCCGAGTTCCTTTCAAAGCGCAGGCCGTCAAATGTACGCCTTTTAAGTACTGTTGTGAAACACGTTGCCGTTCTTTCCCATTGACGTGGACGGATGATTCAGCGGGGTGGGACAATTCTAGCGGGCTAGCCTGATAATGATATGCTGATGTATTACAATGAGGTTCCCGACGTCCGATGGCGGGAAGCGCGGCCCGCCATTGGCAGGCTGAGTGGACAATTGCGAACTGGTTTCACACTGTCGTATATTGTCCACTCATGCCACTGATCATACCCGACGCCAGTGGGCAAGGAAAATTCCACCCTTGGATTCAACTGAAAACTTCAAAATGGAGATTGACAGATTTTTGTTAGGCAAGGGCATTGAAGAATACAGAGCCAAGGTGGATAGATGGATTTAAGATACAGATCATTCATGATTTAATTGAATGGTGAAACAGGCTCAAGGGGTTGAATGTCCTACTCCTGTTCCTATGCAAGTCACATTAATACCACTGCACTATAAGAATGTATTTTGTGATATAGGTTAACACATGATTTAGTTTAGGCAGTTAGGATTCTGCAGGGGAATATAAGTAGGCAGGTGCTGTCAGGTTGATGCAATTTAAGTAAAGACTTTGTGCAGATATTATAGTTAGTTTGTAGCCAACATGTCTATATTTCAGCTGTCATCATTTTGATAAGATGTGATGTTTATGAGCATGCAAAATTGTTTTATTTTCAAAGAAATTAAATGACATATTCCAGTGAAAATAAAGTGCATGTGGAGTGATATTGCCATCTATTGGTGCAATAGCACATGGCACACAGATCACATGACAACAATCTCAGAACTGACCAGTTTAGAACAAGTCACCTAACATTGTCCATCTGGGTGCATAAATAAGGTTATTAAATCATTGGTATTCCATGATGGGAGCTTGGTGGGATTCATTGGTAGTTTGCAGAACCCTTCCTACAATTCTGGCCTCTTGCACTTTCCCGATTTTCATTGTTCCACCAATGGCAGCCATGCCTTCAGTTGCCAGGGTCCCAAGCTCAGGAATTGCTTCCCTAAACATCTCCACATTTTTAGCTCTCTCTCCTCCCTTAAGACACTTCTTAGAAGCTAGTTCTTGGGCATCTGTCCAAGTATCTCCCTATGTGGCTGGGTATCAAATCTGGTTTGCTAACGCCCCTTTGGATATTTTATTATGTTAAGGGTGCTATATAAATGCAAGTTTGTTGTTTTCTGTCAATATTAATAAAACCAACAAATTGATTCATCTCTGGCATCTGAGCCTATAAAATTTGGATTCATCTATTTGGTGAATTTTATCTTGACTACTACAAAGTAAGTATGTATGGAAAAGAAAAACTGAGCACCAACGAACAAGTACAAAAAGTACATGGCTGAAGCTCCCATTATTTTATATTTTGGTCATCGATGCGGCTGGACGATCCGGCAGGGCCGGAAGCAGATTGGACGCTACGTCCAGATCCCTGATGGAAACAGTTAAGGATGCCAAGCTGCACGACGTCTTCAGCAACCCTGCAGACGGAGCGCAGCGTAGATACACCTGGTCGCGGCCAGACGGGTCCATTCGTTCCAGGATAGACTTCCTGTTTGTGTCCTGTGCATTCACAGTCAGATCCACCGACGTCAAGCCGGTGTTCTTCTCTGACCACTGCCTCCTACTGGCGGACTGCCACTTGGAGGAAGACCTGAGGGTGGGCAGGGGGGCATGGAAGCTAAATGTGCAACTGCTGACCCCAGAGAACATTGAGGAGCTCAAGAGGGATTACAAAGGTTGGAGAACCGTGAAACCCCTCTTTGAGTCCCTGACACACTGGTGGGAAGTGATCAAGGGAAGCATCAAGAGGTTTTTCATCCGCAAAGGCACCCAGAAAGCTAGAAAGGAACAGAGGGAAATGTCCCGACTCCAGGAAAAGATGCAGAATCTGCTCCGGCTGCAGTCGATGGGGGTCGATGTCAAGGAGGAGCTCCAAGAGGTGAAGGGCCAGCAAGCCTCGCACTTTGCCTCGGAGGCCTCCAAGATCATCTTCCGTTCCAGAGTCCGCTCCGTGGAGCAGGATGAGACGTGCTCACGTTTCTTCTTCCAAAAGGTACACAGAGAGCGCTCTGTGATCAGCAGCCTGAAGGAAGAAGACGGCTCAGTAAAGTCATCACGGTCCGACATTCTGAGGATCAGCAAATCCTTTTATGCCGGTCTGTATGACGTGAAGCCCACGGACAGCACGGCCTCCCAGTCCTTCCTGTCCTCTATCACGGAGGTCTTAGACCACAGTACGCGGGAGAGCCTAGACAAACCGCTAACTCCTGACGAACTGACTAAGGCCCTCGAGTCCTTCGAGAAGAGTAAAACCCCCGGAAGCGACGGCCTGCCGGCGGAGTTGTATTCGGCTCTGTGGGACTTGATCGGCCCAGACCTGCTAGAAGTGTACGAGAGTATGCTCCTGGCCGGCAGCATGTCAGAATCCATGAGGAAAGGCATCATCACCCTCATCTACAAGCACAAGGGGGAAAGGGAGGAAATTAGAAATTGGCGACCCATTTCACTGTTGAATGTGGACTATAAGATTCTGTCCAAGGTCATCGCCAACCGGGTCAAATCCGCTCTGGAATTGGTGATTCACCCTGACCAGACCTGCTCTGTGCCAGGCAGGAAGATCTCTGACAGCCTGGCGCTGCTCAGGGATACGATTGCCTATGTACAGGACAGGGGTGTGGATACCTGCCTCATCAGCTTGGATCAGGAGAAGGCCTTTGACAGAATATCGCACACCTACATGGGGGATGTGCTCTCCAAAATGGGGTTTGGGGAGGGAATTCGAAATTGGATCCAACTGCTCTACACTAACATCAGTAGCGCAGTCTCAATCAATGGGTGGGAAACAGATAGCTTTCCGATTAAATCTGGAGTCAGGCAGGGCTGTCCTCTCTCGCCTGTCCTTTTCGTGTGCTGCATAGAACCCTTTGCCGAGTCCATCAGGAAGGATCCGGGCATAAGAGGAGTGACGATCCCAGGCAGTGGAGGCACTCAGGTAAAAGCCTCCCTGTACATGGACGACGTCGCCGTTTTCTGCTCGGATCCGCTGTCGGTGCGCAGACTGATGCACGTCTGCGACCAGTTCGAACTGGCCTCGGGAGCCAAGGTAAATCGTGGGAAGAGCGAGGCCATGTTCTTTGGGAACTGGGCTGACCGATCCTTTGTCCCCTTCACTGTCAGGGCTGACGGCCTGAAGGTGCTGGGGATATGGTTCGGAGGGACCGGGGCATGCGTTAGAAATTGGAAGGAGCGAGTGGCTATGGTGAAAAGAAAACTGGGCATGTGGGAGCGACGCTCCCTCTCCATTGCGGGTAAGAACCTGGTCATCAGGTGTGAGGTACTCTCGCTGTTGCTGTACGTGGCGCAGGTCTGGCCCATTCCACACTCCTGCGCGATGGCGATCACTCGAGCCATCTTCCGCTTTATCTGGAGGTCGAAAATGGATCGTGTCTGCAGGGACGCGATGTACAAGCCTCTAGATAAAGGGGGAAAAAACGTGCCCAACATCGCCCTCATACTGATGGCCACCTTTGTGTGTGGCTGCATCAAGCGGTGCGTAGACCCTCAGTACGCAAACACCAAGTGTCACTACGTGCTGAGGTTCTACCTGTCCCCGGTGTTGCGAAGGATGGGTCTGGCCACGCTGCCGCGGAACGCTCCAAGTAGTTGGACCGTGCCGTACCACCTGTCCCTGGTGGAAAAATTTATGCAGAAAAACACCTTTGACCACAAGTCCATCAGGCAGTGGTCAGCACGTAACGTCCTAGAGGCCCTGAGGGAAAAGGAGAGGGTGGACCCTGTGGGATGGTTCCCCGAGCAGACTGTCAAAGTCATTTGGCAGAATGCCTCATCGCCAGAACTTTCCAACAAGCACCAAGACGTAGCTTGGCTGGTGGTGAGAAAGGCCCTCCCCGTCAGATCCTTCCTACACGCCAGGAGTCTCACCCCCTCAGCACGTTGCCCTCGAGGTGGCTGTGGTGGGGAAGAGACCGTTGTTCACCTCCTTGTGGATTGTGCCTTTGCAAAGAAAGTCTGGAGAGAGATGCAGTGGTTGCTGTCGAGGTTCATCCCGAGCAGTTCTGTGACACAGGACTCTGTGCTCTACGGGCTGTTCCCAGGGACACACACCGAGACAAACATCGACTGCAGCTGGAGGATCATCAACTCGGTGAAAGACGCGCTTTGGTCTGCCCGAAACTTGTTGGTCTTCCAGCACAAAGAGTTGTCCCCGACCGATTGTTGCGGACTGGCACAATCCAAAGTCCAGGACTACGTGCTGAGGGACGCACTAAAGCTTGGGGCAGCTGCCGCAAAGGCGCAATGGGGAAGGGTCGCTGTCTAAGACCTTTCTACCACAGCGCACCGAGAGACTGGGAACTGTTTAGAGCCCCTCGGGCTGTACAGATCAAAATGAAAGGCTGTAAATGATTGTAATATTGTTTGTACTGATGCACCTGGTGATACATTTTGTAAAAGTTTAACCTGGATTGTACCCTTGTAATGTTGTTTTTGAAATGGTTTTGAATGTGATTGAAGATTTTTTATGAATAAAGTATATTTTTACAAAAAAAAAACAAGCAATGATGAGTGCAGTATTTTGTACCAGGTATAGTCAGAGGTCCTCCTTATACGAAGATGGAAGCAGAATAAAAGTAAATTTAAAAAAAATATATATTTTAAAAATCCGATTTTTATTTTGTTTCCATGCACTGGCTTTCCATGTGAAAAGGACAAACGGGAGATCTTGTTTCAAAACTCCACTGTAACCGTTCTTCATATGTTTGTAACTCCTGCTTGATAGCAAGCTGGGAACAGTGCCCCTCTGCTGTCCCTGTCACCATCCCACCGCCAGCACCCCTGTACCCACCCCCCCCCCCACACCCCTCCGCCTACTCATCATTTTTCCCAGCTCTTGAGCTCTTCTGGAAATATAGTAGGGCTGGAATTCAGGTCGTATCAACTCTATGACCAGCCATTAGTTTAGCAACATGTACCACCAACAATTTGTAATAAGAGGATTTGGGGAAAAATGTGTTTTGATCAGTACATGTTCTTGCTCTTCATAGAAGTTACTGAATAAAGTTATACAGAAATTAGGAAGTAATGTTCAAGCTATCTCTAGGCACAGGCATCCCGCGAGAAAGCCTAGCTGCCGCTCAGCTCTCCATTACTTTGCTTAGCCTGAGGTAGATGTCAACTCCTCCCGCCACTGCCAGGTAAAAACAACAGACCTGTGTCACAAGAACGGAGCTCGAGCCCTCAGTCTGAGTCACCTAGTCACGCAAGCCCTTTGAATAAAATCAACATGTTGCACGCGTTTGTGGTTTCTGTTATCCTTTTCTTCCAGTCTAATCTAGGGAAGGTCACTACTTGAAGGGTCTAGTTTCTCCCTGTTGGCTTCATAAGACATATATCTTAAATTCAAATTTTAACTTAAAACAGGTACAAACTATTTTTATTTTCTATCTTCACCCTTCGCGTTCTTGAATCTAATCATTTAACTCAAGTGGTGAAATGAAAACTTAGTAACTCAGCTTACACATCATGTCCTATTTACAGCTTAACAGCACTGAAATCAAAGGGGCAGGTTCATGATGCACAAGAGTGAAACAGGTGACAATCCATTAAAACAGGCTTTTTATTGAGAGTGCTATGCAACAAAATAGATGACCTATTCAAAAGAATTGCGTGACTGTCACTCCCCAATGAGTGATACTGCAGCTCTGTTGTCAGGTACCATATGGCTCTCGCTGTAACAGTGTATAAATAACTACACAAAACAATCTCCGCATTCCAACAAGCCTTCATTGCAATTAAAAGTATGCAACAGAAAATCCACTAATACTTTCATTATAAATGACAGGTTTAAAGTGACAGTCATACATAATAGACTGGGTTATTTTACATTTAACCCCTGAATTGGCATGCCACGGCACTGAATCAAATGATATTCCCTTCATAATGTTGCAGACAGGTTTCCACTTTCCCATCACTTTGCTCCATTGGAAACCATGCACCTCAGTTCTTGTAATATGAGAGATGTGTGTCGACACTTCAAAAGTACTTCATTGGCTGTGAAGCACTCTGGAATGTCCCGAGGTCATGAAAGGCGCTATAGAAATGGAAGTCTTTATTTCTTTTGAGATGCAAAGAGATTATTGCGCTGCCCCAATAGAGATTAGCTGTCACTACACAGGCTAGTAATCAAACCTATGATCAGACTATGCGTTGTATTTTTCTACTGAACCATTGGAAAACTAGGCTATTAAGGTCTTATGACAAAGATCACTTGCTAGCCAGCTTCAGTCAGCTTTCCAGCACCTCCCCCACCCCGCACCATGAGAGACAACAAATGTGCATGCAAGAAATGAGGACAAATCTGAGTTTTCAACTGAAGTGCTTTATCATGACTAAGATCTGCACTGAAATCACAGCCTGCTGCACAAACCTTGCTAAAACTGCCCAATTCCACACTGAACGAACCCTCCCCCATTTTCTAGTACCATGTCTGAAAATCTTTTCTGATAAATGCAGATTAGTCACTCATAGCTACCTCATCATATCATGAAAGCACCAAAGTCCCAAACAATAACTGAGAACCCCAGCTAAAGTTTCTGCAACAAAGTCACGCAATGTTAGGCAGGAAACCGAGATGCTTTCAACTACGCGCTTACCGCACCTATCTGCTTTGATCATAGATTACAGGAGATCTTTTTTCTTCAGATGGTAATTACTCTTTAATTTATCTCCCTGGGGCCACCCAAAACTGAAATTCTGAATGACCTACCCAGTGGCTTCTGTCGTGCTGCACTTGTTTCGAGTGAACACAAGAATGGAGAGCTCTAAAGATAACTAGCACAAATGTCAACCACTGTATTTCACACAGGCAAAAATCAGCCCAGACCTGGAAGCGCCCTTCAGAGCTTCTACAGCTTGGCACTTGTAATGGATCTGATTGATGTCGCTGCTTGTTGTGAGTGAAAATTCTCACCAGACCATCTTCTTCCCCTTTACATTTCTTTATACTTGGAATTAGTCTTGTT
Organism: Cetorhinus maximus; assembly: GCF_964194155.1. Classification (NCBI taxonomy): domain Eukaryota; kingdom Metazoa; phylum Chordata; class Chondrichthyes; order Lamniformes; family Cetorhinidae; genus Cetorhinus; species Cetorhinus maximus. The sequence goes on from NC_135884.1 coordinate 88,312,447, forward strand.
GCTTGTCTCGGTTTTCTCTCCAATTTTGATTATATTCTACTCGCGCCCCAAACCTTTTTTCTTCTTAAGAGATGCTCTAATGGCTCTGTTCAGAGGCTCCCTAGTAACTGGGAAAGAGAGAGATGTAAGGCACAGGAACCTTGCATCACATGACTCTATGACAAAAGCCGCTGTTGCTTTAATAAATTCCTTCTCATTTCCCTGCATGAACCACAATCCATTGCAAGAATCCATAAATAAGAATGCTCCCTTAGAAATTAATTCCCTCTGGAGTGCTCTGGATTAGAAGAGGAGATTCCTCTTTGCCATCATGTTGGAGCAATGCGAGTTCTTATTGAAAGTCAAAGGAGTGAGTCAATGGGACACAAACCGCATGTGCGGAATTTTCTGTGCCAGTTAGCGTTGGATGTGTTTGGCGGCGTGAGCGGACAATGTAGCGAGAAGGCCAAAAATCGGAAACCAGTTTGCAATCTCTCGCTCCACCCGTCAAGGCCGGTCGTGTTTCCCACCATCACACGTCGCTGAAGAGCCACAGTGAGCTGTTGCTGGTCGGCGCCTAGCGACGCCCAGGGTCAATAGACGCCGCCTTTCATTCCTGCAGATGACCAAGTACCAGTGTCGCCAAAGACTGTGCATGTCTAGGGAACTGGTCAGTCATATCTGCCAGCTGCTGCAGGATTTGGCACTACGGGGACATGGAGGGCATCCATTGCCAGTGGCTGTGAAAGTGACCACGGTGCTCAATTTCTATGCCAATGGCTCCTTTCAGGGCCTCACAGGTGACCTCGGTGGGATATTGCAAGCCTTCACCCACAAGTACATCCATGAGGTCACGGATGCCACCTTCGCGAAGGCACACAACTTTGTGCATTTCGCTCAGAACCAGGAAAGCCAAGATGCAAGCGTGCTGGGATTTGCCCAGATCTCAGGTTGCCATCGACTGCACTCACATGGCACTTTGATCTCTATGGCAATAAGCGGTCAACTATGTCAACTGCAAGGGCTTCCACTCGCTGAATGTTCAACTGGTGTGTGACTACTGCCACCACCTGCATCCTGCAGCTGTGCGCACGGTTCCAAGGGAGTGTCCAAGACTCCTACATCCTTAGCAGGTCTCAGATCCCTGACATCTTCCAGGGTCCACAGAGGCTGCAGAGCTGGCTCCTCGGGGACAAGGGCTACCCACGGAGGGCGTTGCTGATGACATCCATGCGGCAGCCTCAGACTGCAGCCGAGCGAAGGTATAACGATGCTTATGCTGCAACTTGCATCTTACTGGAACAAACTATCGGGATGCTGAAAATGAGATCAACCAGTGCATGGACTGGGCTGGTGGAGCCCTGCAATATAGTCCACAGAGGGTGTCATGCATCATTATCGCCTGCTGCGCCCTTTACAACCTGGTGCTGCAAAGGGGAGAGAAAGTGGCTAAGGAGGAGATGGAGGAGCTGCACATCTCCTCCAATGAGGAGAATGTTGACTGGGGTGACAGTGAGGAGGTCCTCGAAGGTGACGATGAAGGTGATGAGGCCCTCGCTCAGGTCAGACGAGGCAGGCACAGTCAGGAGGCCCTCATGGCTGCTAGATTTGCGGAGGATGATGACGACATGCAGTAAGGAGACACCATAGATCCTCACATGCTTCTGTGAACATTTGGCTCCAGTCCGGCTGTGAGAATGCTCCTGTCATGGAGACACTGCGGAGGCCCTAATAGTCGCTCGATTCCAGGAGGATGATGATGACATGCAGTGAGGACCCTCCTTAGATCTTCACATAGCCTCTGTGAATGTCTGACTCCTATCTGGCCAAGGGCAGTTCACTTGAGCTTTGTGATCAGGGTCATATCATGGAGACACAGCCGTAAAACTTTATATGCACCTGATCCTTTGTCAACCTTCAGCACCTGACCCTCTCAGGAGCACAGCATCACTGGTCACAGATGCTGATGAGATGGGGGCCAGCCCCACCTTAAAAGGTACTGAGAGCACACAGAGAGAATGATGGAATACTGTGACGCCTGCCCACAACATTCTGGCAACAATGACAAGCACCATCGAGGTGCAGACATCACTAATGTGTCCAGTGATTGAGGCCAGGCCATCACTTTGGTCTGAAGGCTGCACAAAATACAGGGAAGAGGCCCTGGACTGAGACACCTGCCTTTATCTTGTGCAGGAACCAAGGTTTCACATCTGAGTGACATAAACAATGCTCACCAGAATGAGAAGCCATAGGCAGGGAGACATTCTTGGGAACTTATTGACAATAGTGAACATTATGTACAAGTGATTAATACCTATGCCCAGGCTGTGCAGCTACATCTTCTTAACCTTCCTAATCCTGCCGCTATGTCTTGATGCTCCCCCGATATCCACAGCGGAGGTGAAAGCAGGCTGCTGACTGCTACGCCCTGTCTATGATGGCCTTGACAGGTGTCCTCTGGAGGGTCAAGGCCTGGAGGACTCCAGCCTGCTTTCAGGGTCCTGCTGTGTGGCATTGGCATCCTCGTCAGTCTGTGGAGCTGGAGCTGCTGGGGTCACAGGAAGAGGGGATTTGAATGAGCTGGAGACTCCTGGAGTCACCAGCGTTATTAGCCTCGGCGTGTCAACCTACTGGTTGTCTCCCGATGGGTGCCAGACAGCCCCTGGTTGACTCCTTGAGGAGAAGGGGAAGCAGGAGTGAGATTGAGCTGCTCCACACTCCTCTCGTGTACACAATGTTAGTGGCCAACTATGGCGTCAACAATGGGAGTTCAGGCCGCGTAGCAGCGCAGGACCAATGTCCTGGACCAAGGTCTCCATGGCGGCTGCCATCCTACCAGTGTTAACCTCGCTGGCATGCCAACGCTATCAACTCAGCCTGAAGGAAGATGGACTTCTCCATCGTGCCTTGCAATTTGAGGAGTGCAGCAGACATCTCTTCCTGATGTTCCCGAGCTTGCCTTTGCAGCTCCAGCAACTGAGGTATGACAGAGTCCAGAGGCTTATCATCTGACTCGGACTCAGCATATTTCTGGTCTCCAGCAGTCCTCCGAGTGCCGGAGACCTGTGAAGTACCTGTCGCCACCAGCTATGGATCAGATTATGCGATGCGCTCACCTGTTTGCGATCCCAAAGCTACTGTAAAGTTAGGTCCCACTGAGGTGTGTCTCTCTGCACCGGTGGAGGTTGTGGGTGAGTACTGTGATGGGTCTTCAATAAAGGTGCCTTCAGATTCCTCTTCGGAGGTTTCTTCGGGGCTTGATTGCAAGCCCTGAGTCATGGATTTCATTGGCTGTCTCCCAGATGTGCCTGCGAAAGCAAGAAGAGAAAAGCGGTGCATGGCAGGGGACTACGGAACAGGGTAAGTGACTCACAGCATGTTTGTCTGATGGATGTTGCACTGCTGGATCCTCACTTGGTTGAGCACCACCGACCTAACCGTCAGCACAGGAATAGTCCAGATCTTCACCCGCCAGCTGGATGAGTCTATTTTCAAAGTCTGTGATGACCTTGATTTCAGGTATTCCTCCACCGGTCTGCAACCTATCCCTCTTGTTGTGCGCCAGCTTGTCCTGCATGAATGCAGATGGGGATAGTGTAAGCAGAATGCTTGCCAGGCCAGGTGATAAGTATGCATGGCATGTGTGAGTGGTGAGTGGTGCCATGGATGGGATGAGGACAATGAAGGTGTGTTTGAGAGAGTGAATGGTGATGTCCCTTGAACTGGCAGTGAGTGAGGGCCCTGTGGATGTGTGATGGGTTTGTGCTTGTGTGAGTTGGAAGTGATGAGAAAAATGACTTACCCTGGTGGAACGGAGGAGATCATTCATCCTCTTGCGGCACTGGGTGGCTGTCCTCTTTTGCAGGGTGTCGGCACTGACCACCCCTGCCACCGCCTCCCAAGCTGGATTGGTGATGTTGCTGGCCCTCCTGTGGCCAGAGTGGGTTTAGAGGACAGCATGGCAGGCCTCCACAGCATCCAAAAGGTGCTTGAGGGATGCGTCACTGAATCGCGGGCCGCAGTCTTCTAACCTTTTGGAGCCATGTCTTCTGTGCAGCAGTGCTGGGCTGGAAGCACTGAGAGGTGTGGGCACGGCTGCACTTTAAATATGGTGCCTGACGTGATGAAGTGGCGAGGTGATGATGTGGTGGGTGAATGAGACCCCACCCCCCAGTGAAATGGAGTTTTTAATGCATGATTAATGGGGCGGGATTGGGACGATACGGTGCAAAAATCTGCCTTCGCAGCCGGTGGGAAAATTGGTCTTTATCCTGCCCTCTACCGCACTTAGTGCAAATCTGGGACGACTTCGCCCTGAATTAAACGTGGGTGAAGAGGGCAGATAGACTGTTTTACCAATCACCGGTGATTGAAAGACTGCAACGAAAGCTCTGTCCATTCCTGCCAGGTGCCAGCTTCACTGTATTTCAATGGACCACGTGAGCAGAAATAGAAACCAAACAGACTGGCAGGAAAACAAGTTTCCCTTTCTCGTTTTCCCAAATTATTTCCTCCATTCTCAGAAATGCTGACTCATGATGCAGTCAGGCCTCATTGCCACTGGCAGCTTTCCAGCACCAAAGTGGTTATTCTACATTTTTAAAAAATGTATTCATTCATTCGTTGTGGATGTTGCTGCAAGGCCAGCACTTATTGCCCATCCCTAACTGCCCTCAAGGTGAATCTTAGGGGAAGAGCTTTTTGGCCCTGGTCTTGCAACAAGCATGTAGTCTCCTCTGAAGTCTGTTAATAAAATTTACTGTTTTGTACATGAAACCTGTCCTGGCTAGGAGGATAAATAGTGCTTCCTTGAACTGTTGTAGTTTGCGTGGTCTTGATACTCCTGCCATGCTGTTTGGTAAGGGCTTCCAGGTTTTGATCCAATGACAATGAATGAACGGCAATACATTTCCAAGTCAAGATGGTTGGCTCTGCCAGTCTTTGCAGTTTAACAGCAGTCAGTGAGAAACTGGCTGATTTTATCATCCAACTCCCTTCACCCTAGCTTGTGGGGGTGTTGGGGGTGGGGGCAAGGTCTCACTCAACATAGATCAGGGATAAAACCTAGGGCTATCCTGATCTGAATGGCTCATTAGCAACCCAGAGAATGCATTTACCCTTTGTGCTACTGGCCCGTTTCCAAAGCTTCCTTTCTGTTTATGAAATGCTAGGCCTTGGTCCATCCAGTTTGCCTTCTAACATCTTGCACCATGACAATAATAAGTTGTTGACTAATCATAGCAATTAATCTGTATCAATTAGTTTACAACTAGGGTTGCCAACACTCCAGGATTGACCTGGAGTCTCCAGAAATTGAGATCAATCTCTGGTGCATGCAACCCTGGAGAAATATCACAGGGACATTAAAAAAAATTTTTTTTTTTGGTCACTTTCTTTGGACATTTCTCTTTACCATACATAAAAATATTGAAAAATTGGGTGGCATGGAGGAAGGAAGTCTGTTTGGCTGACAGTTAAGCATCATCCAATTGGGTAGTGAGTCTCTTTACTTTCCAATTGGCATAGGAAGGCAGTACGTCATAAAGATGGATGTGTTGGCCGACTAATGGCTGGAGCGTGGTGGCAAGTCATGTGATGAAACCTCCAGGAATACAGTTAATCACAGTTGGCAACCCTATCTGCAACAGGCCCAGACAAGGTACTAGCAAAAGCCCAGTGGTGAAGACCTTTGGGAACCATAGGTCCAAAGTCACCTTTTCACTCCTAAGCACATTACATTAACCATGACACGTCTCAAGCACAAATAAGCAGTTTAAAAAATACTTTTTCTCATATGTGCTGGGACGGGCACCCATGTTCAGTATTTGCAACTAACTTCAGGAAGACAGGCTTGCTATCACAAGTAGAAATTTGGAAGTACAGTAGTTTCAAGTTCTACACAGCAATGTGTTAAACCTAATTTGGAAGTTCCAAAAGGAGTTCTCAGCCCTCAAAGAGTTAGCTCCATCCTCTAGCAATGTGGTATTTCACTCAAGACATGGCTCTGGATGGAGGAAAGAGATGCTCCGTGGTCAGGGTGGAATTTGCAGGTTGGAAGCAAGAAAATGCACATTTTCAACCAGCAACAATTCAACCCAGAATAGGGTTGGGAGTATGTCAGCACTTGCCTGAAAGGTTTGGATTTTGTGCATCCAAGGCACATCCAAATCTGTAACAGGTCACTAACAAAGCAACAAAATGGCCACTAATTGTAATGATTGTAAGTTAAACCTTTTCTTACTATAATGGGGATCATGTGACTCTATAGACCAATCAGTCCTAAGTGCGGGGAATCTTAGGGACGGGGCTTTTTAGCCTTAGTCTTGCAACAAGCATGTAGTCTCCTCCGAAGTCTCTTAATTAAGTTCACTGTTTTGTACATGAAACCTGTCCTGGCAGGGTGGATAAATAATGCCAATGTAGCACCTTGCCTTGCAACTGTGAGTATTTTGATATTTTAAGGGTAGAAAAGAAGTATGCTCACCAGCACTTTCGTAGAATTGACCTGTACGACTCATCTGTCGAGGACTGGAGTCAATACATTGAGCAATTAGGTTTCTACTTTGTAGCTAACGAAATAACGGTGGAGAAGAAACAGCAGGCAATTCTCCTAAGTGTCTGTGGGAGCAAAATCTATAACTTAGTCCATAGCTTGACAGCTCAGAACGCGCCAAATTCCAGATCCTTCACAGAGCTAGTCGACCTCGTGTAAGGACGTTTTCAGCCTAAACCCTATGTGAAGAATCATACGGACTTGAAACGTTAACTGTGTTCCTCTCCGCAGATGCTGCCAGACCTGCCGAGTTTTTCCAGGTATTTTTATTTTTGTTTTGGATTTCCAGCATCTGCAGTTTTTTGCTTTTATCATAGTCAGTTTCGAGATTCCAGTAGTGTTGAATTTGGTAGAGAGGGAGAGAGATTGGGATAGCTGCAAAATGGTGATTTGCTGGGGTACTGTGTGTGGCTGTTACTCCTGAGTCAAACTTCTAGCACTTGCTCTTTCTCAGGACACCGACCAAAAGACAGACACCAGGGCAGCTTTTCAGCTCAGTTTTAACCCCTTCTTTATATATTCCAAGTGGGAAGCGAATTCACAAATCCTTCTGGGCATTGCTCACAGGATATCTTGATGAGATGATACTCATCTCTCATTATGCCCCATTGTCTCTACCGGAGGGAGCAATTAGTTTCTGGATGTCTTTGAAGTACCTCGTCTAGCAACAGGGTGGGGTTCCATTACCTCTTAGGGAGTCATCCTGCAGCATTCCAGCTAGTGGCTTGTGTGCATTTTAAAAACTCAGTTCTTATTTTTAAAGTCTAATTTTTCTGGACGCATTTCAACATTTTCATTCATTATCATGACACGTCCCCTCCTTCCCGGAATGAAATGAGATTCATTCTCATTTCATTACAAAAAAAAAAGGGAAAACTTTATAAACAACAAAACATTCTCATACACATGTTCATTCTTTTAGCAATGGTCAATTTATCTTTTCCGGTTCTAACTGGGGTCCTTTAAGTTCTGGGCAGGGCATCTGCAATGACATTTGATTTCCAGGAAAGTGGGTGATTTTTAGGTGGTACGGCTGAAGGAACAAACTCCAATGGAATAACCTGGTATTCTGGGTCCTAAATCTTTCTACAAAAGTTATAGGATTGTGGTCAGTATAGGCTGTGGTCTCTCTGTACCCATTTTGGACATATATAGCAAAGTGTCTGAGAGCCAGCAATAAACCAAGGGTCTTCTTCTCTACTGTGGGGTACTGTTCCTGATGCTTGTTGAGCTTTTTAGAGAAGTATCTGATTGGTCTCTCTATTCCACATTCATCCTCCTGTAGGAGAGCAGCCCCTACCCCAATGTCACTTGCATCAATGGCTCCTTTAAATGCCTGATTAAAGTCCTGGGCTGCAAGCACAGGCTCGCCTCATAAAATGGCTTTCAGCTTTTCGAAAGCTGTCTGACATTTCTCCGTCCATACTACCTTTGCTTTTTTCTGTAGTAGATCTGTCAGTGGGGAGGCTATCGTGCTTAAGTTTGGGACGCACTTGCGGTAGAATCCTCACACCCCCAAGAACCTCACGATTTCCCGTTTTGTGGGGAACTGGGCTACGGCTTGGACCTTGGCAGCCCTGGGCTCTAGGTGGTTCTCCAAGGTGTACACTAGGAGGTCGTCCAGGTACACGACGCAATTGGACAAGCCCACCACTACCTGGTTCATCAACTTTTGGAAGGTAGCCGGGGCATTGCGGAGTCTGAAGAGCATAACCCAACACTGGTATAACCCATCTGGAGTTACAAAGGTGGAGATTTCCTTCGCACAGGCCATCAAGGGAACCTGCCAGTATTCCTTGAGTAAATCCAGCTTCGTGATATAGGCTGCTTTACCTACCTTATCTATGCAGTCTTCCAGCCGGGTTATCGGGTAGACGTCGGCTCGGGTCACTGCATTAACTTTTTGGAATTCAGTGCAGATCCTTGTGGAGCCAACCAGCTTGGGCAGGAGCACAATTGGGATCTCCAGCTACTGTTGCAAGGCTCTATTAGTTGGTGCTCCAGAATGCAGCTAATCCCCTCCTGAACCTAGGCCAGCTTCTCTGGGCCTAGACAGTAGGGATGTTGCCTGATGGGAGGGGCCTCTCCTGCATCCACATCATGTGGGGCTAGAGTGGTGCAGCCTGGCTTGTCTGTACACAAGCCTTTAAATGCAGTGAACAGAGGTTCAAAGGATGTTTACTAGATTGATATCTGGAATGAGTGGGTTGTCTTATGAGGAAAAGTTGGACAGACTGGGCTTGTTTCCACTGGAGTTTATAAGAGTGTGAGGTGATTTGATTGAAGTATACAAGATCCTGAATGGCCTTGACAAGGTGGACGTCGAAAGGATGTTTCCTCTTATGGGTGAGTCAAGAACTAGGGGGCACTGTTTTAAAATCACCCTTTTAGAACAGAGATGAAGAGAATTTTTTTCTCTTAGAGGGTTGTGCGACTTTGGAACTCTCTGCGTCAGAAGGTGGTGGAGGCGGGGTCACTGAATATTTTTAAGGCAGAGGTGATAGATTCTTGTTAGGCAAAGGAATCAAAGGTTATCGGGGTTAGATGGGAATGTGGAAATTGAAACACAAGAAGATCAGCTATGATCTTATTGAATGGCAGAGCGGGCTCGAGGGGCTGAATGGTCTACTCCTGTTCCTATTTCTTATGTTTTAACTGTGGGTCAGCTTGCTGGGCCACTACCAAAGAAGATTTATTTATCAACTCCTTAGGGTCTTCTAGACTCCCAAAAAAGGTTTCAGATAACCAGACCGGAGGGTCTTCTCTCTGCAGTGCCAGTTCAGCTTCCTCTGTCGGGGCTTCTCGGACCATAGACCGGGTTACCACAAAGTCAGGAAAAATGCTAGGCACTTTCTCCTGCAGTTGTTTGGTCTCCTTGACTTCAACGGGCTTCTCTGAGACCACTGGAGATACTATTGCCTTTGATCCTGCCAGGTTACTGCCGAATAGCAGGACGACCCCATCCACAAGCAAACTGGGGACGATTCCCACGGTCACTGGCCCTAATACAAGGTCACACTCCAGATGTACTTGGTATACGGGAATGGGCATGTACCTTCCTTCAATCCCCTTTACCAGGACTTTGGCATTTATGGCACTCTCTAATGGGAAGGTCATGCTTTTTCCCAGCAGTAGAGTCTGGCTGGCTCCTGTGTCCCTCAGTATTACTACAGGCTTACCTGCCTCACCCTGGGGAAATGTGGCCACCCTTCCTTCGGAATCCTCAGGGATTTGTTTAACTTTATTCGCACTCTCAGGAGTGCCCCTACAAAGATTTGCAGCCGCAGTCAGAGCTATAGCCTGGTCTGCTATGCTCTCTGATTGCTTTCCATTCTTTGCATGGGGTATATGTGCCCCGATAAATCCCACTGGTTTTTCCTGTAGCCTCCAGCAATTAGCCCGGAGGTGCCCTCCCTTCCGGCAGTTAAAACACACACAGGCTTCTTGGCTTCACTTCTCATCTTAGCACCACCCTTTCTGTTCTGAGAAGGGCCCCCAGAATTTCTCTCTCTCCCATGGGTGCTCAGTTTCCTATCACTCTCCCCCACTCTATCCTTCCCAGTTGGTTAGGGGTGACTAGGGGAGGGTCTCTTCTGAAACAAGGGTTTGTGGATCAACTCATAATTGTCGGCTAGTGTGGCTGCCTGCCTTGCCCCATGACCCGCTGCTCTTCTAGGTGTGTTATTATTGGAAAGGGTAGGGATTTTCTAAACTTCTCAAGGAGAATTATTTCACGGAGGTTTTCGGAAGTGACTTCAGTTTTAAGTGCCCACACCCACTGGTCAAGAGCAAGTTGCTTAAGCCTTTCAAATTCCAGGTACATCTGGTCAGGCCATTTCCTGAGGGTACGGAATTTCTGAAGGTACACCTCCGGCACTAACTGATACGCACTTAATAAAGCCCTTTTTACTGGCTCGCAGTCAGTGACACTTTCCTCAGGCAGGAGGGGATAAGCCTCGTGAGCCTTTCCTGAATGCTTCCTCTGCAGTAATAGGGACCACTGTCGGTCTGGCCACTTTAGCTGCTGTGCTAACCCCTCGAAAGATATAAAAAAGGCTTCCACCGCTGCTTCATTAGATGAACAAATCAGGCCGCCTCAATCCTTAAGTCTGAGCTCATGGTGTCTTCAAGGGACCCAGTGGGATGCCTGCTCCTCAGTTCAAGCTGTTTTAGTTGAAACTCCCTTTCCTCTCTCTTTTCTCTCTCCTGAAATTCTCTCTCTTCTCTTCATGCCCTTTCCTGAAATTCTCTTTCCTTTTCTCTCTCCTGAAATCTAATTTCCACTTCTCCAATTTTAATCTCTTTACTAATATGCTACCCATTTCATCGTCCTCAATTTCCACCTGTGGACCATTGGCCGCCCCATTAAAATTTCAGGTTTTCTGGCTTTCAGCCAAAATTCTCATCCTAAACACCTCGTTAACTCTTTTAACTGTTTGAGGGACAGAACTTTTAGATCCTTAAAAGTAGCTGCTTCTGATTCTGCTAGAAAGATGCTGGCATCAAAAGTGGACATTTTAACACTTCAGGAGTAGAGTCAAGAAAGTCATTTTGCAGTTTTTAAAAAATTGATTTCAGTGACAATATACTTTGCCCACTTTGATTTGTTTGTTTCGTCTGTGAGAAAAAATATTCCAGACCCCGAGCCCCCAGTTTGTTCAAATCACAGACAGGCGCTCCAACTTGTTATGACCCACCCCCCGGTGAGGCTCCCCAAAGTTGTTGATCCAGGTGAGACCCCTCAATTTGTCACTGTCTGGCTGGGACACCCCCAAATTGTTATGTCCCAGGTGACGAGGGATGAACTGGCTTCCTATCTTTATTCAGGCCCCCAACAACCCCCTGTTGGTCGCAACAAGAATTAATCTAAAAGGATCCCTTTTGCGCATACCTTTTTCTCAGACCCAATCGTTCTGGTTTTGAAGGAGCCAATTTGATCAGACTTTCTTGAATTAAAGGTAAGAGTGAATTTACTAACTACTAAAGGCAAGAAAGGATAAAACACATGCATATACGGTCATACAGGTTAAAAGTAAGAACTTAGCTTGAAGTAAGTGAATATGTATGTGTATATAAAAAAAGAGTATATGGAACAGTCCTTGACTCGTGGGGAGTAGATGATTGAACATTCCGGCCGTTGCGATTCAAGATTCCAGGAGAATTGACTCTGGCAGATGAATAGTTGGTTTCAAGGTTCCAGTAGTGTTGAATTAGGTAGAGAGGGAGAAAGATCGGGATACCTGCAAAATGGCGATTTGCAGGGGTACTGTGTGTGGCTGTTATTTGTGAGTCAAACTTCCAGCACCTGCTGTCTCTCAGAACATCCACCAACAGACAGGGCAGATTTCAGCTCACTTTTAGCCCTTTCTTTGTATATTCTAAGTGGGAAGCAAATTCACAAATCCTTCTGGACATTGCTCACGGAATTTTTTGATGAGATGATACTCATCTCCCAATATGTCCAATTGTCTCTACCAGAGGGAGCAATTATTTTCTGTATGTCTTTAGAAGTACCTTGTCTGGCAACAGGATGTGGTTCCATTACCTCTTAGGGAGTCACCTTGCAGCATTCCAGCCAGTGGCTTGTGTGCATTTTTAAAAACTCAGGTCTTATTTTTAAAGTCCAATATTTCCAGGTGCAATTAGGTGTTTTTCCTTCATTATCATGATAGTTTAACACCTTCAGAATTGTTGAAGCGTCGACTTCGTACTAGGTTGAGTCTAGTATTCCCTAATTTAGAGGGGAAGGTGGAGAGAAACCAGGGGAGGCAGAAAGTAAATCATGACATTCACAGTAAAGGTGGAGAGTTTACTGAGGGAAAGACAGTTTTTGTACAAAATTTTGCAACCGGACTGAGATGGGTCCCTGGTACAATCGTCCCTGAAACAGGACCGTTATATTGTCAGGTAGAAGTTGAAAACAGGATTGTGGGGAAACACATGGATCATCTCAGAAGTCAAGAAACCCTCCAACAACCAGTTAATCCAACTAAAATCGAAGTCGAAACTTCGACACCTGAGGTGCCAGATCGACAAAGAATAGACATACTGGATGTCTCTGTTGAAGTAAATAATTCTGAACTGCCAGTGTCTAGGGATGTCTCCAAAGCTGCAGTTCCTGTACAAGTCGATCCAATGGAAGAGCCTCCAGTTGTAGAGTTGCCTCGCTCTACCCGAATCCGAAAACCTCCTCAAAGACTAAATTTATAATGACATGAACTGTATATAATTGTATATAATATAGGGTAAGATGCTTTGTAAATAAGAGGGTAAAACAAAAGTAACGGGGGAGGAACGTAATCATTGTAAGTTGAACCATTTCTTGTTGTTACAGGGATCGTGTGAATGTATAGACCAATCAGCCTTAAGTGTGGGGAATCTTAAGGGCGGAGCTTTTTAGTCTTGGTCTTGGAGCAAGCATGTGGTCTCCTCTGAAGTCTGTTAATAAAGTTTACAAGAAATCGTCCTGCACTCTCCAAATTTATTACACTAATATAAACAGAAGATTCAGGAAACACTCAGCAGGTCAGGTATGCAGCATCTGTGGAAAGAGAGACAGGATGTACTGATGAAAGGTTATCGACCTGAAACGCTAACTCTGTTTCCCTCTCCACAGATGCTACCTGCATGACATTGAGTATTTCGAGCATTTTCTGTTTATATTTCAGATTTCCAGCATCTGCAGTATTTTGCTTTTGTAAGAAACTAGCCACTTCCTGTTGCCCGCAACAAACTGCTCCTTTAGAAAACAAACTGTTTTCTATTAAAAAACACAAAAAATGCTACAAATACAAACCAGGTCAGTTAGGGTCTGAAAAGTGAAAAAAAACAGGTTAACATTTTAGGAGTGGCCTTCTGTTAGAATCCTGATAACTTCTGGTGAAAGGGCCTTTGTTGCAAACCTTTTCAGATGCTGACTGACCTTTTGTGTGTTTTCAACTTTCATGGTTTTTAATTACTTTTGCCCTATATAGAAATTACAGTAGGAAGCTATTCAGCTCACCTAGCCTCTGCTCCTCAGCTGAAACCATCTAATCTAATTGCAATTCCTTTCTCTTTCCCATGTCTTCTTACATTCTTCCTTTTTTAAAGTAATCACCCAGTTCCCTTGGTGTTACAAACTCCCGTCTCCACAGACAGTTAATCCATCTTAAAAATCATATGGTTTTCCCGTTTGCTCATTCAATGATAATCTATGGTAATTGCCTGCCAGCAGAATCAATCTTTCACTAATTATTTACCTTCTAAAAAACAATTTCAATATCAAAAAGGATAAGATTTCCTCCTTTACTTTCTCTGTTTCAGGGCGGTGGGGGGGGGGGGGTGAGTCCTGACAATAATCTATCAATTTTGTGGTACTCTTTGCATAGCTCCAATATCCTGTCCATTCTGAGGTGCCAATAACTGCACATAGTATTCTAAATGCAGCCTAAACAATATATTTTCTGTTGAAGGGTCATGAGGACTCGAAATGTCAACTTTGCTCTTCTCCGCGATGTTGCCAGACCTGCTGAGTTTTTCCAGGTATTTCTGTTTTTGTTTTGGATTTCCAGCATCCGCAGTTTTTTGTTTTTATCAATATATTTTCTTTGCCCTTTGCCCTCCTTGACAGATAAAGATTCAATGTAAACTGAGCAGGATATACAACAAGTAATTATTGAATGGTTTCAGAACAGTGCCAGAACAGGTTTTAATTTAAAAACAAAAAACTACTGCGGATGCTGGAAATCCAAAACAAAAACAGAATTACCTGGAAAAACTCAGCAGGCCTGGCAGCATCGGTGGAGAAGAAAAGAGTTGACGTTTCGAGTCCTCATGACCCTTCAACAGAACTGGGTAATAAACTGGCTGTTTCTTTAAAGGAGCTAATCAGACACTCAGTGAGGGCTCTTTAGCAGACACCACCCTGTTCCAGCATTGGGGATTCACATGCCAAAAAGCCACATCCCAGCTTGCACACAGCTCAGAAAATGCTGGCACAAATCTCATCAGCAGCTTGCACACAGCTCAGAAAATGCTGGCAAAAATCTCATCAGCAGCTTGCACCAGTCCTTATTGTTATATGCTTTTGCCCCTCTTTTAATATATGGTAACTCAAAAGAAGTTCAGCAAAAGGGCTTGGAACACAAACTTAAATATACAATCTTCACTGTCTATACCAAAATTTGATTCAATCATTTCCTTTTGGGAGAAATCCCCTTCCCCCTTTACAAATTCCCACTTGGACCGGCAAAAGGAAGAGTGTTACCACACCCAGGGCTTTGTTAACCTCTGTTGTGCAACAGCTTGGAGACCGGGTAATCTATCAGTAAGGACTCATGTGGACAATGCCCAGAGAGCAGTGGAAGCAGGGTCATTAAATATTTTTAAGGCTGAGTTAGATTGACTCCATTGATTCCTGGCCTGGAACTATGTTGCAAATCTTTCACTGTCGTTAGGTCGAAATCCTGGAACTCCCTTCCTAACGGCACTGTGGGTGTACCTACACCATATAGACTGCAGCAGTTCAAGAAGGCAGCTCACCAAGGACAATTAGGGATGGGTAACAAATGCTGGCCTATCCAGCGATGCCCACATCCTGCGAAAGAATAAAACAAGTTGTCAACTGGCTCACCTGGTTCCTGGTGCAGGGTTTGAAATTCCTAATTGGTAGATCTGATGAATTTGGCTGGAGATGTGTGCTGAATTTCTCAAAAATTTTGTCTAGGTTTTTGCTGTCATCCTCATTCATCCTCCAGCTCTTGAACATATCCAAACTTTTCTCTCCTGCCCACTAAAGGATGCAGCTAACCCTTTCCTCTGCACTAATCAAAGCTACTGAATGCCAACCTGCATTTTTGTTTGAATTTCTCAAATGCTTCTATGACATCATCTGCTTCCCAATTCTTTCTGGGCTGCAGCTGTACGTGCATTATTGCGGCAGCTGCCGTTTCATTTTTGCATGATTCACTCAGTTTACCCCCCCCACCTCTCTCTCTCTGGCACTAATTTAGGTTGATTTCTCTTATCTAATTTATTACGTTTATAATGTTTGGGCTTTACTCCCAGACACTTGCTGCCAGCATGTTACATCCAGTGCTTCCCAGAAGTTTGCAATAATTGCAATTTTAAACATATGTGCTGAAGCTTCATTGAATGTATTTCACAGTTCATACCATGCGCTGTGGACTGATCCTGACTCTAGTGCAGTACTGAGTGATGTGCAATCTGGGTGTTGTACTTATTTATACATGTGCATGAACATTTAGTTCTTAAATAAAATTGTAATAGTATAACAATATAGGAACCACAATCAATACATTTACTTATCCTACCTGCTAACTGTAGCATGGAGATGTGTATCAAAGCCTTGGTACCAATCATTACAGTGAGAATGAAAACTTCCGCTTACATTTCAATAGCAGAATTGAGATCAAGCAGCAGAAAGCATATTAAATCACAACTTCTTCCAATAGCAATCTGATGAATACAAGTCTAAATGGCTGCAGCTGAGTGTATATCTTCCAATTGAGTGACAAGCTGCTCTGTGGGCTGCTTTGATGTGGATATCTCCTCATTTGGGTGACATATTTCAAACTCAACTTTTCTAGATTTATCAGAAAGCAATTTACTTTTAAATTACCTTTCTCCTGTTAACCTCAGACATTTCCTGTTAAAACATCAAGTTATTTTAAACCAACCTGCAAAGTCCAAGTGAATGACCAAGCACGAGGTCTGTACAATATGGAACCCGCTTCTTCACCACATGCCACCTGTGGTTTGTTCTAAAAAGCTGCCATTATTATTTAGTCCAGAGGCACTCTTTGAGTTACAATGCAACATTCTTTTCATTGATTGTTACAGGAACTTCCTCCCTGGGTTTGACAGCATGCCAATTCCCACCAGAAAGATTATGTGCAATTACAATTAAAATTTGCTTCTAATATGAAGATATAGATAAATGGTACTAATGAGAACAGCTTGTCAATAATGACAAAGCTGGATTACAGCATAGCTCAGTGTGGATAACATGTTTGCATCAGCAGTGCAGCTAATGCCAAGATCTAGCAAGGGAAAAGGAATACAACCAACACGTACCTACCTCAAGGCAAGTAACTGCATTTTGTGAGATCTGAGAGGAAAGAAAGAATCCTGGCATGGTAGAAATTAACTCAGTTGAATTCCCCTGGTCTACAGCACGGCCATATTCAAAACAAGAGCAAATATTGCCACTCATCAGAACGTGATTTCGCTAACACACACAGACAGCAACCGCAATGATCTTACCCTCAAAGAATCTTTTAGCTCTCAGGTAGGCCACACTCAGCCGTAGCACAGACAGCTTGTCCAGCTTGGCGATCACATCCTGAGGGAATGGCAGCACTCCAGCCAACCGTTCGAGCTCAGCATTAAAACGTGCCCTGTGTCTTTTTGATGGATTGGACTTGGCTCCTTCTGGGTTCACTGGTTTACTGGAATGAAAGAAAGCCCTGTATTTATATAGCGCCTTCATGACCTCAAGACATCTCAAAACATTTTACAGCCAATTGAATATTTTTGAAGTATAGTCACTGTTGGAGTGGAGGTCTTGTGGTGTGGTGGGTAGCATCCCTATCTCTGAGCCTGAAGCTCTGGGGTTAAGTCCCACTCTAGGACTTGATTGCTTGAACGCACAAGGTTCGTTCATAACATGGCCAAACAGGTTGATAATCAACCTGTAAATCCTTACAACACACGCGAATGGCAGGTGATAAGATCAGAAAAGATTCTTGGTCAGCCATGTGATGGGAAGAAATCGGAGTCTCTACAATCACTATCTTTTGCTCCAGTTTACAATGTGCTTGCAAAAGTGCATGTTGCCACAGCAACTTAGACGCTTTGGGGGGCCAGTTGGCTGGACGGCCAGTGTGGATTGGCTTGGTACCAACAGCATGGGGTTCGATCCCCGTTCTGGCTGGCGTGGATTCAGAACCTGCCTCCTTGCCCTACCCATGGTGGAGGTCACAGCACTGTGGGCCAAACCTGCCTCCGCCAGAGAACTCAAGAAGTCACTGTTACAATCTAGGTTTAACATTTCATCTGAAAGCTGGCACCTCCAACAGTGCAGCACTCACTCAGTATTGCACCGGAGTGTCAGTCTGGATTACATACTCAAGTCTCTGGAGTGGGATTTGTGTCTGAGTCAGAAGGTTGCAGATTCAAGAGTGTTACCATTGATCCAAAGCTGGTACTTGAGAAAAATGCACAAAAGATGCTGTTTTGACAGAGTAACTGATTTTGTCAAATCTTATGCAAATGATGAATTAAAATACATAGTTTAAGAACTGTTAAGCTTGTAACTAGAGAGCCAGGTAAACCACTCAATTATCTAACTTTTGACAATTTCACTTCACTCAATTTGACCAATATTACAACCTCCAAAATGAAACACTCCCCCTAGGATCAGCTATGCTACAGAAAGCTCCAGCATCAGCCAGCCCCAAGGCCTGTATCTCCATCACCAACGCACTGCTGTCACCCACAATTCACCTCTACACCTTGTTCCACATCTGTAACCAGAATAAAGGACAACACAATGCCTGAAAGGGTCTGAAAGCCAAGCCCTGGGCCACTAGATAGAGGTGGAACAGGAGGATTGTAAGCAGCAGTCCAGCTTGGAATAATGCATCATGTGTTAGTGCCTCTATAGATGCTTTGTAAATTCTACGTCTGCTTGGGGACGACAGGCTGCGATCAGAAAGGACACCTCTCCTCCCTCCCCACATTTGGCCTTCTGCTTACAGTTAGGAACCCAGAAATAACACAACGGGACTGCTAATTCCTGCAGATGCAGGAGAACAAGAGCCTTTGCAAGATAGAAGGTTAGATGCATTCCTTGCCAGTGAAGTGCAAGCTACCCAATATCAGATACGTTTAAAACAACATTAAGGCATGACTCAACCAGAAATGGTAATGCCCAGGCTCTGTCTGAAGCTCTGGAGTCTGCTTCCCTTTTATTTTCTGAAAGACCACACATCTACTCTCCCCAACTTGGGCCATGGTCACAAGCTAACCATGATTCACTTCCAACTTGAAAGGCCCTTAAAAACTTTCTAGGGCCGGATTGTTCAGTCGCACATCATGTGGTGTACAGGACTTATTGATCCACTCAAGAGGTGATGAGTGATGAACAAAAGAAAGCTAGAAGTTCACAGCACAAATAGGGTAATTCAACACACTGTGAATGCGCTGGATCAGTCCAGGAGGATTAATCCCACCCTCCTGTTCTCTTCCCATAGTCCTCCATCTTCCTCTCCTTCAAATATTTATCCATTGTTTGTTAAAATATGCCTCAATGACTTGCTGTGGCAAAGCATTTCATGCTTCAACACTGCACTGAGTAAAGAAGTTTCTCCAAACCTCTTCACTCACTCTCAGTGAGTTGATAGTCCTACATTACTAACTCCTCAACCAGGTGAAACATCTTTTCCTAGTCATCTCGCCCATTTATCTTTGTAATTTTAATAAAACAACTATTTGTTATCCTCTTAGCCTTCTCTGCCCCGGAAATAATTTTGGTATCTCATTCTCTCCTCATTGTTATGGTTTCCAGCTTTGTCATCACCCTAGTGAACTTACACTGTATGTTATCTATATGGCTTTCATGTTCTTTCAACAATGATGTGTCCAAATCTACAATCAGTACTCTGCTTTAAGTGTGGGCCAACCAACGCCCTGAATAAACTTATCATTATCATTCTGTTCTCTGCCCCCATTTATACATTTCAAAATACTGTTAGCCTATTTTATGGTTTTATCTGCCTGCAATTTTGGCTTCAAGGAATTATGCATTAAATCGCTGAATGTTTCTGTTCACACAAATCCTTCTGTGTGTTTCTCTTGAGTGCTTTCCTTATTTCTAACCCTGCATTTCCTCATGCTTATCCATGTTAACTTGTTTCTATCACCTGTCTACATTGTCCTTAAATATTTTACAGTCCTCATGACTTAAAAGTAGTCGTTGGATTTAATTTTACTTAATGTAACAACAAATGTTTTTTTTGAGTAGATGTATATTCATACATTTTGATTTCCACGAGAGGGCGAACTGAGGCTAGGGTCATTCTCTGAAATTGTAAAAAGTTCACATGTTTGGCTGACTCTAACAAGGTAAGGGTAAAATGCAGTCTGTAGGTATGATGTTGGACCTCAGCAAGTCCACACTGGTCCCCATTAACAACATCACTGTCCTTACATTTTCTGCATGGGTCTCCTCCTCTTCCTCACTGCGTAAAGACCCGAATTTAACATGATTCCAATGCAGAAGATCGTATTTAAAACTGAAAGGAGGACAAAAGAATGTTAGCCCAGTTAGAATCACTCACCACACAAACATGGAGAGAATTAATTACAAACAGAAAACTCACAGAATTTTAGCAAAGGCAGACTTTTATTGCTTTCTCTCTCTCAGAGTGTTCCCCAGTAAATTGTGTCAAGATACATGCCCCAAGGCCACACCTAACTGGCCAGTGCAATATGCATGGTTTGGATAGCTGGCTGCTCAACTGCAAGGAAGGAAGGAGATAAATCTGCCCTCAGTTGTCAGTCATGTGTATGCAGGTTCCAGCAGGGGTTTAGTAGAGACTGACCAGGAGCAGGGACCCTGAATCCTCTGGTCTTTTGTAATGGAGGCCAGCTCAGTAGTATACCTGCTAAGATCAGTTGACCAATGACCAAGATTGAACTTGGAGTCCTAATGCTTTGTGTATGTATGGCTTATTGCATGTTAAATTATCAAATCCCTCACTAGAACGTTAGATTGGGGGCCATTTCTCAGACAGTAAAGTGTAATGGGATCAGTTATATTTAGCCTATCAGTTCTAATGAGACACCAAATCATTTGGATACTGGTGACAGCATTGGTTCCTCAGAGGAGTACAGTGAGAGCCAAGTTTGTGGCACAACAACGGCTCGGCAATACAGGAGGGGAGGAAGATGAAAGAAAGAGCAATAGTTATAGGGGATTCGTTAGTTAGGGAAACAGACAGGCGTTTCTGTGGCCATAGACGTGACTCCAAGATGGTATGTTGCCTCCCTGGTGCCAGGGTCAAGGATGTCACAGAGAGGCTTCAGGACATTCTTCTGGGGGAGGGTGACCAACCAGGGGTCGTGGTCCAAGAAGGGCCATATGGACTCGAAACATTAACTCCGTTTCTCGGTCTACAGTTGCTGCCAGACCTGCTGAGTTTTTCCAGCATTTTCTGTCTTTGTTTCAGATTTCCAGCATCCACAGTATTTTGCTTTTATCTTAGTAGTTCAGTTGGTACCATTGACTTAGGTAGGAAGGGGGATGTGGCCCTGCAAACAGAATTTAGGGAGCTAGGTAGAAAACTAGCAAGCAGGACCTCAAAAGTAGTAATCTCCGGTTTACTCCCAGTGCCACATGCAAGTGAGTGCAGAAACAGGAGGATAAGGCAGATGAATGTGTGGCTGGAAAGATGGTGCAGGAGGGAGGACTTTAGATTCCTCAGACACCGGGACTGGCTCTGGGGGAGATGTCACCTGTACAGGCCGGATGGGTTGCACCTGAACAGAGCTGGGTCTGAGTTCCTTGCGGGGTGTTTTGCTAGTGCTGTTGTGGGGAGAGGGGCGGAGGGGAGGGGGGTGGAGGGATGGCTTTAAACTAACTCAGCAGGGGTGTGGGAATCAGGAGAGAATATTACAGAGTAATACCAAAGTGCACAAAATATTGGGAGAGCCAGATAGCACCAGAATAGAGAATAGTAAGATAATAGATGGAGTCGGAGTGAGGGAGAAAGTAATGAAGTCTAAATCAGGGTTACTGTGCATGTGTGTGAATGCATGGAGCATAGTAAATAAGATTGGGGAGTTACATGCACAGATTGCCATGTGGAAATATGATGTTGTGGCATTAACAGAGACCTGGCTCAAGGACGGGTAGGACTGGGTGTTAAATATTCCTAGGTACAAGGTGTTCAGGAAAGATAGGGCAGGAAGAAAAGGAGGAGGGGTAGTAGTATTGGCTAAGGAGAACATCGCAGTTCTGGAGAAAGTGAATGTCCCAGAAGATTTAAGGACAGAATCAATTTGGCTAAAGCTAAGGAATCAAAAGGGTGCAATTACATTGCTCAGTGTAGTCTATAGGCCACCAACTAGTGAGAAGGATGTAGAGGAACAAATCTACAGGGAAATTACGGAGACGTGCAAACATTATAGAGCAGTTATAATGGGGGGCTTTAATTACCCGAATGTAAATTGGGACAGTGGTAGTGTAAAGGGCAGAGAGGGCCAAGAGTTCCTAGAGTGTATTCAGGAGAATTTTTACAGCAGTACGTGTCTAGTCCCACAAGAAAGAAGGCATTGTTAGACCTGGTTCTGGGGAATAAGGTGGGCCAAGTAGATCAAGTGTCAATGGGGGAACATTTAGAAAACGGTGATCACTGAAGTGTAAGGTTTAGAATGACAGTAGAAAGTGACAATGGGCAATCCAGAGTAAGAATAATTAACTGGACGAGAGTTGACTTCAATGGGGCAAGAACGGAGCTGGACCAGGTAGACTGGAACCAAAGATTGGTGGGAAAAACTGTAGCTGAACAAGGGGCTACCTTCAAAGAAGAAATGAATCGGGTGCAGTAAAGGTATATTCTCTCAAAAGGGAAAGGTAGGGCGAACAAATCCAAAGCTCTGTGGATGAAAAGGGAGATATAAATTAAGATAAAGAAGAAAAAGTGTGCTTATGACAGGTGTCAGGTAGAAAATACAGTTGAGAATCAAGCTGAATATAGAAGGTTCAGAGGCGAGGTGAAGAAGCAAATAAGGGAAATGAAGAGGGATTATGAGAAAAGACTGACAGCCAACATAAAGGGAAATCTCAAAGTCTTCTATAGGCACATGAATAGTAAAAGGATGGTAAAAGGAGGAGTAGGACCGATTAAGGACCAAGGAAGGGATTTACATATGGAGGCAGGGGGCATGGCTAAGGTGTTAAATTAATACTTTGCAAGGAAGCAGATGCTACCCAGGTCATGGTGACAGAGGAGGAAACTCTGTTACTAGAAGGGTTCATAATTAATAAGGAAGAGGTATTGGATAAACTGTCGGTACTCAAAGTTGACAAGGCACCAGGACCAGATGAGGTGCATCCAAGGATTTTGAAGAAAGCGAAAGTGGGAATTGCAGGGGCAATGGCCATAATCTTTCAGTCTTCCCTAGACTCAGGGGAGGTGCCAGAGGACTGGAGAATTGCAAACATTGTGCCTTGGTTCAAAAAAGGTTGCAAGGATAAGCCCAGCAATAACAGACCAGTCAGTTTAACTTTGGTGGTGGGGAAGCTTCTAGAAACAATTATTTGGGATAGAATTAATAGTCACATGGAAAAATGTGGGTTGATTAGGAAGAGCCAGCATGGAATTCTAAAGGGGAAATTGTGTTTAACTAACTTCCTGGAGTTTTTTGAAGAGGCAACAGAGAGGGTTGATGAGGGTAAATGCTGTTGATGTGATGTACATGGACTTCTAAAAGGCATTTATTACAGTGCTGCACAGCAGACTTGTGAGAAAAGTTATAGCTCATGGAATAAAAGGGACAGTAGCATCATAGATACAAAATTGGCTGAGTAATAGGAAATAGCGAATAATGGTTAATGGATATCTTTTGGGCTGGAGGAAGGTTTGTAACGGAGTTCCCCAGGGGTGGGCCAAGTGCTGGTAAATGGGATTAGGTAGGTAGGTCAGGTGTTTCTCACGTGTCGGTGCAGACTCGATGGGCCGAAGGGCTTCTTCTGCACTGTGTGATTCTGTGATTCTGAGGGGTCGGTATTGGGCCCTTGCTTTTCCTGTTATATATTAATGGTCTAGATCTTGGTGTGCAGGAGACAATTTCAAAGTTTGCAAATGATACAAAACTTGATAGCATTGTAAACTGTGAGGATGACAGTGTTGAACTTCAAAAAGTCGTAGACAAGTTGGTGGAGTGGGCAGATAGGTGGCAGGTGAAGTTCAAAGCAGAAAAGTGTGAGATGATTAATTTTGGTGGGAAGAACATGGAGAAACAATATAAAATAAGGGTTACAACTCTAAAGGGTGTGCAGGGGCAGAGGGACCTGGGTGTATATGTGCACAAGTCATTAAAGGTGGTAGGACAGGTGGAGAGAGCAGTTAATGAAGCATACAGTTTCCTAGGCTTTATTAATAGGGGCATAGAGTGCAAGAGCAAGGAGGTTATGCTGAACTTGTATAGAACAACAGTTAGACTTCAGCTGGGGTATTGTGTACAGTTCTGGGCACCAAATTTTAGGAAGGATCTGAATACATTGGAGAGAGTACAGAAGGGGTTTACAAAAATGGTTCCCGGGATGAGAAAGTTTAGTTATGAAGATAGATTGGAGAGGTTGGAATTGTCCTCCTTGGAGAGGAGAAGGTTAAGAGGAGATTTGATAGAGGTATTCAAAATCATGAGGGGGCTAGACAGCGTAGATAGGGAGAAACTGAACCCACTCATAAAAGGATCAAGAATGAGAGGGCACAGATTTAAAATGATTTGCAAAAGAAGCAAATGTGATGTAAGAAAACACTTTTTCACACAACGAGTGGTTCTTGTCTGGAATGCATTGCCTGGAAGTGTGGTGGAGGCAGGTTCAATTGAGGCATTCATGAGGGCATTAGATGATTATTTGAATAGAAACAATGTGCAGGGTTACAGGGAAAAGGCAGGAGACTGGCACTGAGTCATAATGCTCATTCAGAGAGCCAGTGCAGACTTGATGGGCTGAATAGCCTCCCTCTGCACTGTAACAATTCTGTGATTCTGTGATTTGTCAAGGGAGGCAGAGTCAACTCATTAGCAAATTTCAGGTGGTGCTGCTCATAGCACGTCAAAGGATGCTCCCTTTTACACAGACAGGAACATTAACACATGTAGAGCACAATGGATTATTTTGATGTTGTTGCACATGCCTAAAAGCTTAAAACATCTAACTGATGTAAAGTTATACACAAGTCAACTAAGATCCCGTAGACATTACGGCACTGGCATTTCCTGTTGCTGCAGAGTTTTTATGTACCAAACGATTGTCTTTCTTTTTACTCCTTTATCTTACCCCCTCCCTAAAATGTAACACTGAAATCGGCTTGAAGCACTGTGTTACAACTGAAGTGTGGTGGACTGAAAGCGCCTGCTTGCCTAACTTTTTATAATATTATCAATGAGTCTCCTGTGGCACTGCTTCTGATTAAGTCAGATGTACTGCTTCGTAAAAAGGCCAAAAAGCTCGTAGGATCTTGGAATAATACAACACAGATGGAGGTCACTCGACCCACTCTGCCTGTGCAGACTCCTTGAAGGAGTTGTCCAATTAGTCCTATTCCCCATAATGCAGCATTTTTTTTCAACTATTGATTTAATTTCCTTTGGAAAGTTATTATTCAATCTACTCCACCACCTGTTCAGACTGTGCATTTCAGAGCTTATCAACTCACTGCACAAACTGTTTTTTCCCTCTCATGTCACCTCTGCTTGTTTTGCCAATTACCTTAAACCTGTGTATTATAGTTACCAACCCTTCTGTCACTGGAAACTGTTTCTCCCTATCTACTCTGTTAAAATACTTCACCATTTTGACAAGCTCTATCAGTTCCCCTTAATCTTCTTCCAAAGTTCACTCAATTTGGGAACTGTTCCTTTCGATTAGAAAATTGTTCCAATGAAAACACAGCAAATATTCTTCTGCTGAAGTGCAGCACTTGTAAAGCTTCGAAATTGAATTAATGTTGCGTAATCACATTAGCTTGTTTAAAGACTAATTAATGATCATTACCCTGGCCTGTTTTCTGGAAAAGTCAATTAAGAGGTTACAAGATATTATGTTCCTAGCGGGATTTTCTGTATTCTGTATTTTACAACATTCTGCCTCTGTCTCTTTATACTTTTAAAAATTTAAAGTGTGAAAAACAAATTTACATTGGAGGGCATGCAATGTCCAATGGTAGCAGGTGTATGCACATATGTATGATGTTTTATTGGAAAAAAAATGGACATGTTTCATATTTATGTAGTGCCTTTTACCACCTTGGAACATCCCAAAATGCTCCAGAGCCAATGAAGTAATTCTGACATCTAATCAATGTCATGATGTAGGGAAACACAGCAATTAATTTGTGCACAGCAAGATTCCATGAACAGCAATTAGATAAATGATCAGGTAACCTACTTTAGTGATTTTGATTGAGCGAGTGAAATGATGACCAGCACTTATCTTCTTTGAATTGTGCTTCGGGATCTTTTATTTTCACCTGAGAGAACAGATGAGGCCTCAACTTAAAGTCTCATCCAAAAGACGGTACCTCCAACAATGCCACACTCTCTCCAAACTGGTGCCTTAAACATATAGTTTGGTGCTCCGCATATCCAACACTTGCATACTTATTAACACCTTAAAAATACTTCAACACAAACTGATTTGAGTCAATCATTAGTCATGCCTAGTTTAGTTGGAGTAAGAGCATGTAATCAGAAATTAATAACTCATTTACATACATATAAATTAGGAGCAGGAGTAGGCCACTCAGCCCATCAAGCCTGATCCGCTATTTAATAAGTTCATGGCTGATCTGATTGTATCACCCACCTATCCCCGATAACCTTTCACCCCCTTATCAAGAATCTATCTACCTCTGCCTTAATAATATTCAAAGACTTTGCTTCCACCACCTTTTGAGGAAAAGAGTTCCAAAGACTCACAACCCTCTGAGAGAAAAAATTTCTCCTCATCTCTGTCTTAAATGGGTGACCCCTTATTTTTAAACAGTGACCCCAAGTTCTAGATTTTCCCACAAAAGGAAACATCCTCTCCACATCCACCCTGTCAAGGCCCCTCTAGATCTTAAAGGTTTCAATAAAGTCACCTCTTATTCTTCTAAACTCCAGTGGATACAAGCCTATCATATCCAACCTTTCCTCATAAGAAAGGCCACCTATTCTTGGTACTAGTCTAGTAAATCTTCTCTGAACTGCTTCTAATGCATTTACATCCTTCCTTAAATGAGGAAGCCAATACTGTACACAGTACTCCAAATGTGGTCTCACCAGTGTCCTGTATAACTGAAGCATAACTTCCCTACTTTTATATTTACTTCTCCTTGCAACAAACTGAATGAGTGTGTGAGGGGAAGGGCAGCTTTGCTGTTGAATATAGAGCACTAGCATTCGGGGTGAGAGGAGGGTAGGATGGGCGAGGAAAGTAGCCATGCTTTAGGGAAACCTGTATAAGGTGACCGTTCCTATGCAGCTGAGGCAGTTCAAGCCCAGCCACATTGATATGATTGGGGTCAGGCTTCTAGCTTACCTGCCCATTCAAGCAATGCAGAGGCACCAAAGTGCCACCAAGTGTTCCAGAGCTTTTCACAGCATCCCCCACTCCCCAACCCCGGCACAGACTGAAAAGTCATGAGCATTTTAGTGGACTGCAGAACAGTTGGATGATTGCACATGTTGTACAATCACTTCATTAAAGCTAGCCATGCAGCAGTCACTTCTGGAGGCACTCACAGACCCTTGCAATGTTCGCATCCCAGTTTGGACCATTCTCCCCCATGGTTCAAACTAACAGCCTTGCAGCACGGGTTAGGAGAATGCCTGCGCCTGAGCTGAGAGCAGAGCATGCAGCCCAATGGGCAAAGCTGCCGCCAATCAGTTGGGTGGAGTGGGGCAGAGGTGGGTGGGATTTCGGGCAACCATGCAGTGCACTAATTTCTGGCCATCCAAGTGGCAGCCAGCACTCTCTACGAAGGGTTAAGGGGCCTTCACACTTAATCAGATTGGGATCTTAGTGCACCCATGTTAACCACGTGCCTCCCTCTTTCATCTTGCAGGAGGAGTACATCAGGATCATGGAGCCTGGTGAACTAGCTGTATGCCTCATGGCGTACAGGAAGAGGAGACAATGGAGGAGATTGCAACTGAGGCCCTGGTTGCGCAGAGACAGGAGCATCAACTTCAGGAAGAAGGGGCAGCTGGGGCTCCTGCACACACTGCCCAAGAGCCACAGTGAGCCGTTGCTGGCCGGCGCCTAGTGACACCCAGGGTCTATAGACGCCCCCTTTCATTCCTGCAGATGACCAAGAACAACTGTCGCCGAAAACTGCGCATGTCTAGGGAACTGGTCGGTCACATCTGCCAACATCTGCAGGATTTGGCGCCACGGGGACATGGAGGGCATCCACTTCCAGTGGCTGCAAAAGTGACAGTGGCGCTCAATTCATACGCCTCCACAGAGGGGTCCACAGGTGACCTCTGTGGGATCGCACAAGCCTCCATCCACAAATGCATCCATGAAATCACGGATGCCATCTTTGTAAGGACACACAACTTTGTGCATTTCGCCCAAGACCAGGACAGCCAGGAAGAAATAGCGATTGGATTCATCCAGATCTTGGGTTTCCTACAGGTGCAGGGTGCAATTGACTGCACTCACGTGGCACTCAGAACACAACATGTGGTCAACTACATCAACTGCAAGGGGTTCCATTCGCTAAGTGTGCAGCTGGTGTGCGACCACCAGAAATGCATCTTGCTGGTGTGCGCACGGTTTCCAGGGAGTGTCCATCAACCAGGTCTCAGATCCCTGACAACTTCCAGGGCCCAGAGAGGCTGCAGGGATGGCTCCTCGGGGACAAGGGCTACCTGCAAAGGACGGGGCTGATGACACCCATGTGGCAGCCTCAGACTGCAGCAGAGCGAAGGCATAATGAGGCTCATGCTGCAGCTTGCAACTTGGTGGTGCAAACCATCAGGATGTTGAAAATGAGATTCCGATGCCTGGACCGGTCTGGTGGAGTCCAGCAATACAGTCCACAGAGGGTGTCACGTATTGTCATCTGCTGCGCCCTTTACAACCTGGCGCTGCAACAGGGAGACGAGCTGGCTGAGGAGGAAATGGAGGAGCTGGTGGTCTCCTCCGATGAGAAGCATGCTGACAGGGATGAGGGTCAGGAGGTCCTTGAAGGCGACGATGACAGGGATGTGGCCCTCGCAGTGGCTAGATGAGGCAGGTGCACTCGAGAGGCCCTCATAGCTGCCAGATTTGTGGAGGATGACAACGACATGCAGTGAGGTGACCCCATAAATCCTCACATTGCATTTGTGAACATTTGACTCCAGTCTGGCTTATGGCAGTGCTAATGCCCTCTGTGAGAATGCTCCTGTCATGGGGATGCAGTGGAGGCCCTCATTGTCGCTTGATTGCAGGAGGATGAAGACGACATGCAGTGAGAACACTCCATAGATCTTCACATAGCCTCTGAGAATGTCTGACTCCTGTCTGGCCGAGGGCAGCTTGCTTGCGCTCTGTGATCAGAGTCATATCATAGAGATACAGCCATGAAACTTGAGAAGCATCTGATCCTTTGTCCGCCTTCAGCACCTGAGCCCTTCAGGAGCTGGTGCACAGCATCAGTGGTCACAGATGCTGAAGAGATGGGTGCCAGCCCCACCTTAAAGGTGCTGAGAGCACACAAAGAGAGCATGACAGAACTCTGTGACACCTGTCCACGACATTCTGGCAGCAAAGATAAGCACCGCTGAGTAGGCATCAGTAATGTTTCCAGGGAGTGTGAGGCCGGACCATCACTTTGGTCTGAAGGCTGCACAGAGCATAGGGAAGAGGCTCTGGACTGAGACACCTGCCTTTATCTTGTGCAGAAAGGTTTCACATCTGAGTGACAAGAACAATGCTCATCAGAACAAGGAGTCACAGGCACAGTGACATTCTTGGGAGTTTATTGACAATAGTGAACAGGATGTACAAGTGATTAACACCCGTGCCCAGGCTGTGCAACTAATTCTTCTTAACTTTCCTAACCCTGCTGCTACATCTTAGTGCTCCCTGGACATCCACAGCGGACATGGAGGCAGCCTGCTGACTGCTATGCCCTGTCTGTGATGACCTTGGTTGGCGTCCTATGGAGGGCCAAGACTTGGAAGGCCCCGGATTGCTTTTGGGGTCCTGCTGTGTGGCAGTGGCACCTTCCTCAGCTGGAGCTGTGGAGGTCACAGGAAGAGGGAATTCGGATGGGCTGGACACTCCAGGAGGCACCTGGTTGGATGGCCCTGGGATGTCAAGCTGCTGATCCTCCTCCCTATGGGTGCCCGAGGGCCCCGGGATGACTCCATGAGGAGAAGGGGTAGTTGGAGTGAGATCGAAATGCCTGGCACCCCTCTCGTGTACACACTGTTGGAGGCCAACTATGGCGTCAGCGATGGAGTTGAGCCTGCGCAGCAGTGCAGGAGCGGCATCCTGGACCAAGGTCTCCATAGCGACCACCACCCTACTAATGTTGATTTCAGCGCGTTGGCATGCTGATGCTATCAACTCAGCCTGATGGCGGACAGATTCCTCTATCATACCTTGCAATCTGAGGAGCACAGCGGACATCCCTTCCTGATGTTCCCGAGCTTGCCTTTGCAGCTCCAGCAACTGTGACATCACCGAGTCCAGAGGCTCATCATCTGACTCTGATTCAGCAAATTTCTGGCTCCAGCAGTCCTCCGAGTGCCGGACACCAGGGAAGTCCCTGCATCCGCCTGCTGTGGATCAGACAGTGCGATGTGCTCATCAGATTGTGATCTTGAGGCTAATCTAAAGCTAGGTCCCACCGAGGTGTGTGTCTCTGCACTGGTGGAGGGTGTGGGTGAGCACTGTGACGGGACTTCAAGGAGGGTGCCTCTAGATTCCTCTTCAGATGTTTCTTCGGGGCTTGATTGGAGGCCCTGGGTTGTGGACTCCATCGGCCGTTTCCCAGATGTGCCTGCAGAAGCACGGGGAGATAATTAATGTGTGGCAGTGACCTGTGAAACAGGACATATCACACAGCATGGTTGTGTCTGATGGATGTTGCACTGCTGGACCCTCACTTGGTAGAGCACCGCTGACCTCACCGTCAGCACAGGACTGGGTCCAGATCGTCGCCGGCCAGCTGGATGGCTCTGTTTTCAAAGTCCGTGAGGATCTTCTTTTCAGGCATTCCTCCTCCAGTCCGCGACCTCCCTGTGTTGCTGTGTGCCAGCTTGTCCTGCATGAATAGAGATGGAGAGAGTGTAAGCAGGACACCTACCAGGCCAGATGATAAGCATGCCTGGCATATGTGAGTGGAGAGTGGTCCAATGGATGGGATGAGTACAATGAAGGTGTGTGTGAGAGAGTGAATGGTGATGTCCCTTGAACTGGCAGTGTGTGAGATCCCCATGGATTTGTGCCGGGTTTGTGAGTGTGTGAGTTGAGTGATGAGAAGAGTGACTTACCTTGGCGGAACAGAGGAGGTCACTTATCCTCTTGCAACACAGGGTGGCTCTTCTCTTTTTAAGGGCATTGGTGCTGACCGCTGCTGCCACTGCCTCCCAAGCCTGGTTGGTCATGCCACTGCCCATCCTTCGGCCAAAGTGGGGTAGAGGACATCCAGGCGGGACTCCACGGCATCCAAAATGCGTTCCAGCGATGTGTCGCTAAACCTGGGGGCTGCAGATTTTTTGCCTTCCGTGGACATTTTCCCTGCAGCAGCCGTGGGCTGGAGGCACTGAGATGTGCGTGGTCAGCTGGACTTTGAATATGGCACCCGGCATGATGAAGCAGTGAGGTGATGGCAGGTGGGCAAATGAGAGCCTGCCCGCCATGGAAACTGCATGTTTCCCAGGAGTGCATAGACAATACGGCAGGTTTGGGATGATATGGTGTGAACCATTGTGGCTGCACTTAGTGCAAATCTGGGACGGTTCCACCCTTGGAATCAAACAAGAGTTCTTCCTGGCTATACAATCGACCACTCAGTGCTAGGGGAGGTGGGATGTTTCTCTAGAACTTTGTAAAAGAAAAGCTCACAACTGAACTTGAACCAATCAGTTCCCAATTTTGATTGAAAAATTCAGGGGGGGGTGTTTACATCATTGCTGATCTCCTCGATGGTTATTGAGTTTCCACAGTTAATGCAACCTCTCAGGAAATTTAAAATCTATGAACTTAATCCTACCCCCATTTTGAATAGATGTTAATAGAACTAAATAAAGCTAGGCAGGAAAAAATACCAAACTATAATCCAAATTTGGGGAAGAAATACAATGAGTTAAAAATCGTAGACTTTAGATCTGGTCAC
Source organism: Cetorhinus maximus (assembly GCF_964194155.1). NCBI lineage: Eukaryota > Metazoa > Chordata > Chondrichthyes > Lamniformes > Cetorhinidae > Cetorhinus > Cetorhinus maximus. The sequence continues at coordinate 88,344,100 of NC_135884.1, forward strand.
CTTATTCAACTGTCAAAAAAATATTGAAGGCAAGAGATGTAAGTTAGAAGTTTTGATGTTTTTATATCTGAAAACATGATGAAATCACTAAACATTTTCAATGTACAGTGCACACAACAGAGTAATACATTAGCAATGTAGCTAAGGCTATGCATGCAGTGGGAGCAATACCTGCTAAAGAGTTATGTGGTTTTAGTTATTGGAGTTAACAATTGCATTTTAACTCAATTCTCTTCTTTTCTGAAAGGTAGTAAATCATAAAGATAAGTAATATTAAGATAATTTCTGAGGCTTATACAACCTTGCAAGATTTTTTAAAAATACAGTACAGATTAGCCCAAAGAGGATTATAAAAATATTCTCTATAAACATTACTAGCTGATCTCCTAAAATGGAGCCGTGCCTAACCTGTCCTGCTCCTTTAAAGGAAGTTAGACAATTTTTTTTTTAATTCATTCACGGGATGTGGGCTTCGCTGGCTAGGCCAGCATTTATTGCCCATCCCTAATTGCCCTTGAGACGGTGGTGGTGAGCTGGGCTAGAGAGAGTGAGATGTGTGTGTGCTGGTGGCGTTTAAATTTGGCGCCTGGTCCTTTGACCCAGTCAGGTAACGGTGAGATGGGTAAATCAGCTCCCAACCTTCAAAGTAATTCGGGTAGATACTCGCCTGTGCATAATTAATGAGCTTCCAGGCGCAGAATCGGGCGTGATTTCCCACCATTATGACCAGTGGGAAGCGTGCCGCTGAACCCGCCCACTTATGCTGTTTGGCACGCAAGTAGTCCTGTGTTATAGCTTCACCAGGTTGACACCTCATTTTTAGGTACCCCTGATGCTGCTCCTGGCATGCCCTCCTGCACACTTCATTGAACCAGGGTTGATGGTAATAGTAGTGTGGGGGATATGGCGGGCCATGAGTTTACAGATTATGTTCGAGTATAGTTCTGCTGCTGCTAATGACCCAAAGCGCCTCATGGATACCCAGTCTTGAGTTGCAAGATCTGTTCGAAATCTATTCCATTTAGCACAGTGGTAGTGCCACACAACATGATGGAGGGTATCCTCAATCTGAAGGCGGGACTTTGTCTCCACAAAGACTGTGCGGTGGTCACTCCTACTGACACTGTCATGGACAGATGCATCTGCGGCAGGCAGGTTGGTGAGGATGAGGTCAAGTTTGTTTTTCCCTCTTGTTGGTTCCCTCATCACCTGCTGCAGACCCAGCCGAGCAGCTATGTCATTTAGGACTCAGCCAGCTTGGTCAGTAGTGGTGCTACCGAACCACTGTTGGTGATGGACATTGAGGTCCCCCACCCAGAGTACATTCTGTGCCATTGCCACCCTCAGTGCTTCCTCCAAGTGATGTTCAACATGGAAGAGCACTGATTCATCAGCTGAGGGAGGGCGGTAATCAGCAGGAGGTTTCCTTGCCCATGTTTGACCTGATGCCATGAGACTTCATGGGGTCTGGAGTCGATGTTGAGGACTCCCAGGGCAACTCCCTCCCGACTGTATACCACTGTGCCGGTGGGGCAGGACATACCCAGGGATGGCATTGGTGGAGTCTGGGACATTATCTGTAAGGTATGATTCCGTTAGTCTGACTGTTGTTTGACTAGTCTGTGAGACAGCTCTCCTAATTTTGGCACGAGCCCCCAGATGTTAATAAGGAGGACTTTGCATGGTTGACAGGGCTGAGATTGCCATTGTTGTTTCTGGTGCCTAGGCCAATGCTGGGTGGTCTGCCCGGTTTCATTCCTTTTTTGTGACTTTGTACCAGTTTATTTTACAACTGAGTGGCCATTGCTAGGCCATTTTGGAGGGCAGTTAAATGAGTCAACCACAGTGCTGTGGGTCTGGAGTCACATGTAGGTCAGACCAGGTAAGGATGACAGATTTCCTTCCCTAAAGGACATTTGCCTAGGAAAGTTTCTGTAAATGTCTGGGGGCTTGTGAATCTCCAACTTCAGCCTTTCAGGAAAGGCTAAGTTATCAAGATCAGAGAAAGCACCAGGAAAAATTGACTCCGTGTGTCTATTTTTAAACATTGTTTAGTTACAATATGACATGTAAAATATGATGGATGTGCGTTTGGGGAACACTGGGGGGTGGGGTGGTGGTGCGGGTAGGGAGGCAGGGGAAAGACAACCACTTAGCAGCACAATACCATTGATTGTTGTAAAAACTCACCTGGTTCACTAATGTCCTTCAGGGAAGGAAATCTGCCATCCTTACCTGGTCTGACCTACACATGACTCCAGACCCACAGCAATGTGGTTGACTCTTAACTACCCTCTGAAATGGCCTCGCAAACTGTTCAGTTCAAGGGCAATTAGGGAATGGCAACAAATACTGGCCTTACCAGTGACACCCACATCTCATAAAAGAATTTTAAAAAAATTGGGTTGAATAATATGGTGGGGTGGAAGGTAGCACCCCCCTCTCTCCCTCCCCCTCCCTTGGGCCAGGAGAGTTTGGGACCATTAGGGGCAGGGGCATTGGGGTGGGGGGAGATGATCACCATCCTGTGATCGCCAAAAAGCAGCCCCTGAAGAGCAAGACCCCCTTCCTTCCTGCCCTTTGACTATTTCAGGTTGAAAATCAGGCTTCCCGCTCTGCTGCCCATGCCAAACAATTTATGGCATGTGCATTGTATTATTACGGTCAATAGGTTTGATAACAAGCCTAACTGACCCTTAATGGTCATTTTAAAATGGCAGGCGGACCGCCGATTTTGACGCCCGCCTGACCGTATTATGGGGATGAGCTCTGGGGTGAGTAGTGAGATGGGTGCCTACCTCATTTTATATGTCCCCCCACCCCATAGGAAAGACGCCCACCGGTGGCACGTAAAATTCAGCCCATTGTCTTTCTAAGCTTGGGTTGAGTCTGGGACGTATATTCTAAACAATACAGCACCAAGCCACCACTGGTGGCTACAGGTTCATCATGGATAGTAGTAATGGGATCCTCGCTTGGTGATGATGCAGGCATATTTCCCCATTAATCCATGTTTTTTTACAGGAAGCCCGGACAAATAGCTCAATCTCAGAGTAAGGGGCGCTCACTTAAAACAGAGATGAGGAGGAATTTCTTCTCTCAGAGGGTAGTCAATCTGTGGAATTCTTTACTGCAGAGGGCTGTAGAGGCTGAATCGTTAAGCATATTCAAGGCTGAGATAGACAGATTTTTAATCAGTAAGGGAATCAAGGGTTATGGGGAAAAGGCAGGTAAGTGGATTTGAGGATTATCAGATCAGCCATGATATCATTGAATGGCGTAGCAGACTCGATAGGCTGAATGGTGTACTTCTGCTCCTACGTTTTATAGTCTTATGGTCAACCGCTGCCCTGAGGGCATCTCAAACAAGCATGATCCTGCCATCTACACGGACACACTACAATAAGAGGTCGGCAGTAGGAATTAAGTGAATTTTCCACTCCATATCCCAGGGCCTGCTGCCACCTGCATAATCATTGCAAAATTAACTGATGCCAAGGAGACTGGGAGGAAGGGGAAGGGCCACAAGGCACTGAGGGGAGAGACAGAGAGAAAGAAAAAAAGTCTTCCATTTACATAGCACATTTCGTGACCATAGACGACCACCAAGCGCTTTATAGCGAATGCTTACATTTGATGTGTAGTCCTTATTGTAGCATAAGAACCTTGGCAGCCAATTTACACACAGTAAGCTCCCACAAACAGCAATGAGATAAGGACCAGGCAATCTGTTTTTGACATTGACTGGGGGATAAATAGTGACCAGGGAATTGGGGATAACTCCCCTGTTCCTTTTTGAAAAAGTGCCATGGGATCTTTTACAACCACCTAAGTTGGCAGACTTGGTTTCACCTCTCACTTGATGAAAGGCACCTCTGACAGTGCAGCACTCCCTCAGCACTGCACTGGAATGTCAGTTTTGTTTTTTGTGCTCAAGTTCTGCAGTATGAACCTTGAACCTCTAACCTTCTCAGAGGTGAGAGTGCCACCAGCTGAGCCATGGCTGAGAGAGAAAGAAAAGCAGAAAGAGAGTGAACCTATATGAATATAAAATAGGCATCTGAGCTACAATCTGTGGGGCATATTTGGCTCACAAGCCTTTACAAAGCACCAGTGACATACTGTTCTGCGGCACCAATGTCCACTCGGTATCTATAACTGTTATCTAATGCTGCAGGGTTCAGTTAATTTGTTTCAAATTGACAGGACTGGCAATTTGGAAACATCTGTTCTCAGTACTGCTCCCTCATTGGTAGATAAATTCAAATTCCTAAACCAATTAAGGTGTAACACAAAGAACAGCACTTCTCAGGCTGCCAACCCTGCCAAACATGAACCCTGCAGCATTAAAGAAGGAAATTAAAATCACAGCAGCAAATTCAAGCTTTGCAACATACCTGTGGGATTTTATATGTTCTTAACTCAGTGTTAATTTATGTTTAATATCAGGAAGTTGGGGAGGAGGAGTATGTTTATGTCCACAATGTTACACAAATAAAATTCATTAAGCAAACACAAGTTAGCAAACAGCTTTAGATCCTGATCATGAAAATAGGTCTCCTTACCCAAGAAATGATATACTTGCCATAGAGGGAGTGCAGCAAAGGTTCACCGGACTGATTCCTGAGATGGCAGGATTGTCCTATGAGGAGTGATTGGGCCGACTAAGCCTGTATTCACTGGAGTTTAGAAGAATGAGAGCAGATCTCACAGAAACATACAAAATTCTGTCAGGGATGGACAAACTGGATGCAGGGATGATATTCCCTTTGGCTGGGGAGTCTAAAACAAGGGCTCACAGTCTCAGGATATGGGGCAGACCATTTATGACTGAGATGAGGGGAAACTTCTTCGCTCAGAAGGTGGTGGATCTATGGAATTCTCTACCACAGAAGGCTGTGGAGGCCAAGTCACTGAATATATTTAAGAAGGGAATAGATATATTTCTGCATTCTAAAGGCGTCAAGGGATATGGGGAGAGCGCAGGAGTACGACGTTGAGATAGAGGGTCAGTCATGATTATATTTAATGGCGGAACAGGCTTGAAGGGCCGAATGACCTACTCCTTGCTCCTATTTCCTATGTTTATAGATGAGGAAGGTTAATTCAGCCTGTCTTAGTTCTTCCATGCAGGATGACCCTATGCAACATTTATTTGTTTGCACAAACAATGCTACAGGCAACTTAAACAAAACCAATGTTAGACCTGCCTGCAATACATTCATATTTAAAAAGGAACCATATTAAATAGGGGAATAAAGGAACTTAAAATGTTTACGGTGCCCACAATAATATACTCAAACATACATAATTATAATAACGATACATTTCCTAAGGCACCCTCAAAAAAGTTACTGTAACTTTTTCATAAAGCCAAACCTCTCTTTTATCAACTCCAGTTCTCCATGTTGTTTTGCAAATGCTTTGAAACATAAAGAGAACTATTGACCAGTAGCAGGTGGATAGAATACAGCAATGATCAGCATGTAATCCCAACCAGTGTATAAATTAGTATCAGAAACAAAAGCAAATGTGTTTGCCCACAAATACACGTGAAAAATCAGATTTGTTTTTAAACTATCAAAATATTTCAACTTACCTGTTAAAAATACAGTGCTAAAATGTTATTCATCCGACAAACGCTGAGTGAGTCGAATCGAACACTTAAGCCCATCAAGGCCATTTGAACTCAGTAATACCTCTTGTGAGTGAAGGACTACTAATCCGTCAAATGAAGACCCAAAGTTTAGTTTAATTCAGCAGAATGGTCCAACACACAACAATCCCCACGCTCTGAGTGTGAGACTTCGATACCATCTCATCCAGACACACCTGAGCCAGGTAAAACATCAGATACTCCACAGACTGAAGCACAAGCTTTAACGGGATAAATAAAGTTTAATCCCAAATATCTTCTGTGTTACTGCACTGTATCTGTATTCTTCTCGCTCAAAGAAATTCAACTTCCAAATCACCTCCTGTCGAACAAACTCCTCTCCATCGGAGGGTACACCTTAGCTGTCAATCAAGCAGCCCAGTGGATTCTGATTGGCTGCCCCGCCTCTCCACCCACCTGTACCTTCCCGCCCAGTCACCAGCGCCGCGCTGCGGCCGCTCCGGGAAAAGCAGGAGCGGCGCCGGCGCGCAGCCTGCCGGGAGTTGTAGTTTCTCCCCCCCCCACCCCGTCATCCCTGACACCTCCGGACATGAGGCGCTGTCCACGGAACTACAATTCCCAGAGAGCACTGCATTCTCCCGAGCATGCACGGAACGGGACTGTGGGGATTCGGTGCCATGGTGGCGGCGGAGGAAGAGGGTGAGGCTGGAGAGGGAGTGATGGCCGCAGATTCCCCCTTGAACCGGTTGGAGCTCTGCTCAGTGGGAGGAGGAGGGAGGGGAGCAGCAGCAGCAGCTCGGTCCGACCCTGGTGAGTGGGGAATGTGTAAGGGCTGGGCCCTCAGGCCGGGCCGCTGATAGCAGGCAGGCCGCTCTCCTGCTCACTGCCCTGGGGCTGCTGCTGCTGGGGGCGGGGTCTGGGTCTGGGACTGGGACTGGGACTGGGACAGGGACATTCTTGGCTTTGTACAACCCTAATCTATGATGAACCCCTGTCTTTACTGGAGGTGGAAAATAATTAGGGGATAAACATTTCAAGATGGAAGCCTGATCAGGGAGTTTTAAAACGTCTCTTGAGGGATGGGGGCAGCGTGGTGGCCAGGCACGTGGGGTGATATTTGGTGGTATGGCTGGAAATTAATGTTTAAAGATCGCAGCAAAAATAAGGATTTGCAAGAATAAATGGATTTACTGGGAACATAGTTTTTTTTTACGATTATAAAATCTAATTGGAATAAAATTCTCTATTTAATAGAAGACCGTTTGACCTCTTGAAAGTATATTTTTTCTTCTTTGCTGCTGTGATTAATTTTTGGCATACGTGATCGAACAGTCAGTGAAGTGCATTAAAATCATCATCCTGAGGGCTTGGGATCTTTCCTTCCATTTTGTTGAGTTAGTTCACAGGTGGTCCAGCTGAGCAGTATATAAGTATACGCTTCTTATTTATTTTATAGCTCAAGAAAGACTTGTATTTATGTAGTGCTTTCTGTGATCTTAGGACATTCTGAAGTGCTTTATAGCTAATGAAATACTTTTAAAATGCATTTACTGATGTAGTGTAGGAAACACAGTAGCTAATTTCCATACATCAATGGCCCACAAACAACAAGAACATCTATTATAAATCTTGATTAAAAGATAAATATTAGCCAGGGCACTGGAGGAATCCTCCCTGCTTTTCTGAATAACACCAAAGGATCTTTTGCACCACCTGAGAGGGCAAGTGGGACTGTGGTTTTAACATTTCATCGGAAAGCTGTTACCTCAACAGTGTAGTACTCTTTTAGGTACTGTACTTGGCTGCCAGCCTAGATTTATGTGTTCATATCTCTAGTATGGAGCTTGAATCTACAACTTTCTAACTTGTGCAAGAGTGCTACCTACTGAACTACGGCAGGCACTACAGAAGTAGGGCATTCCTGCCACTGTGTTTGCCATATCCCCACACCCTTTCAAATTTTCCTTTAACAAATATCCAATTTCTGGGGGCCCGTTACTCATTTGGCTAGATGGCTAGTGTGTGATTCAGAATAGCATCAACAGAGCAGGTTCAATTCCTGTTCTGGCTGAGGTAGATTTGGGACCTGCCTGCTTGCCATGCCCCTGAGAGTGGAAGGCAATGTCAAAGCACCACTGACAAAAGCTGACAGGAAAAATGGCTCAGGATAAAACAACAGCAGCCAAGGACCTGCCTTCAGGCAGAGCAATAAGAGAATGGAATACAATTGCTATTTAAAAGAGATTATGGATTCTATACCACTACTGTTTCTGGTAGAGCATGCCATATCTTAATGTTCTGCCTGAAGAAATTCCCCATATCTCCCTTTTGATGATAAATTTATGCTGTCTTGTTGCAGACTCATCGGTGGAAACCTTATCAAAGATTTTTATAATTATATGCTGTCCATTTTATTAATTTACTAAAGGAAATAAAAGCTTGCAAAAAATGTAGTTACATTTTCTCTTAACTGTTACCACATTGAATATATGGACCTTTATAGGATTGAGGGCATCAATTATAGTGATATATTTAAAGGGGGATTGCCGTCCACTTTAGAGCAGTTGTTCCAGTCACTGAACTTGGAACTAAAGATCCTATGACATTATTCAAGGAAGTGCTGATTGTCAAACCTGCTGATTGACAACAATCACTATCAAGAGGTACAATTCAAACATTTCAACTGACCATTCACCTCATCGGTGTTTGAGACATTGTTGTGTCAAAATGGTAACCCTGTTCATCTTTGTAAAAACAGTCACTGCTCTTCAAAGCATTTGATTGTTGAGCTCCTGGAGGCATATGAAATATGTGGTATCAGAATGCAAGTTATGCTCCAGGTCAGCGTACCATTTATGATGTGCAAACTGTAATTTTGTTGATACACCGATGAATCAAAACTTTTCCCAGTAACTTTCCATGAATGTTTGATGTTGCAATGAGCGATACCCTTCCAGCCCGAACATTGGAGAAGTCTCACTAATGTTTAATGTCCTTTGTCTCTGAACAGTGCACCATGCTACCATGCTGACCTCATCAAGACACTGGTCAGGAGGAGTTCCTTAGTGCCAGCGTGTGATTGTGGTGAAGATGCTTGTTTGAAATGAATTAATGGACAATGACAGTACCTGTTGATGTCTCAGAAGCAAGGAGAGACATTTAGTCACTTAAGGTACAATGCTATCTGTATCCTTGGAACTTGTTTTAAGATGAAGTTTGCAATCTTAAAACAGAACACTGTCAAAATAACTATTGTTATTTTAAGTACAATCGTAGGATTTAATGCCTGTGATACATTGGTTAAATGTTTCAGAATACCTATTAAAATGTTCTTGACAAAGGAAATTACATTCTTGAATCTTGATTTTCTTTTTTGCTGTTTTATGAAACTAGGTTTTTAAATCTCATCCCTGGAATGATGTCTTTTTACTCGCCTACTTACGTGATGGGTGATGTTTATGGGTGATGTTTAGCATATGTTATCAGAAGAGCCAACAACGAGCATTAAAATGATTACTCTGAAAGCTTAGGATATTCTTTTGCTGAATTGGCTTTAACCTACAATCCAAGAGAACTCTAAGTGTTAACTGGAGGTAGAAGTGTTTAATCCCTGTGGCACCCTTTCACTAACAATGTAACGGAGAGCTCTGAGCATACTGTAAGTGTCAGCTTTACTGTCCTTCCCTGGTTACCCCAATTCATCGTGCCACAGAACCTGAAGGATGAGGACATTTTCAACCATCAAGGTGAAAATCATGCAAACAGAAATAGCGATAAGATTGATTCTATCTTGTAATGCTCATTTTTTTTAATACTTAATTTGAAAAGAAAAGGTTCACTAATTTAGTTATGCTGTGATTGCATCTGCTGTTTAGCATTGAGTTCCAGACTCAGGCACAATGTACCTCCTCAAATGACACTGTCCGTACAGTACATACCACAAACGTTGCACTAAGCATAAACTGATGCTGTTTCTAGCTTTGGGTATTTCAGCAGAGGTCAGCACCTCAGTTGAAGGTTGGCCTCAGTATTGCCCACTAGCCCATTCCTGGAAGTTGTCCTTAGCACGCACTAAATAGAGACAGGAATAAACAAAAGGATATGAAAATTAAACTAAATAGCCTGTTATCTTTAAATAAAAAGAGCACTGTTGGCAAAACATTAAGTTTTAACAATAAGTTATGGAGAATGTTTTTTTCCCTTTTCCTTATCAATTAATACCACTCAAACAAAACACTAGCAATATATCACAGAGTTTCCAGCGCTGCTGCAATTTGTCATTCAAATTGTTCATTCCCAGACTGTAGACAGCTGTGACAAGGCCGACATTCACTGTTGAGCCCTCGTTGCTTGAGTGGCTTGTCGGGAAGTTAAAAGTAAACTGCATTAGTGTAGGACTGGAATCACATCTAGACCGGATAGGTTAATGACGACACGTTTCCTTCCCTAAAGGGCATCAGTGAACTGAGAATCAGACATTATCATGTTCGTTTTTATTGATACAAATTTATTTTCAAATTAAAAATAAAATTCAAATTCTCAACCTGCCCTTGGAATGACCTGAACTCACATTCTGTGCAGCATTATTAGTCCAGGTCTCTAGATGACCAGTCTAGTAACATAACCACTATGCTGCTGTACCCAGAATTTAACAATAAAAATTACTCTCTGCTCTTCAAGGCTCATTGCTGCTCCAAAGGTTTGATGGGTGAACCACTACACCCTGAAAATACTCAGCAACACAGCTGTCTACAGTCTGGGAATGAACAATTTGAATGACAAATTGCAGCAGTGCTGGAAATTCTGTGATATATTGCTAGTGTTTTGTTTGAGTGGTATTAATTGATAAGGAAAAGGGAAAAAGTAACATTCCCCATAACTTATTGTTAAAACTTAATGTTTTGCCAACAGTGTTCTTTTTATTTAAAGATAACAGGCTATTTAATTTAATTTTCATAACCTTTTTATTCCTATCTCTATTTAGTGTGTGCTAAGGACAACTTCCAGCAAATCTGAGGCCAACCTTCAACTGAGGCGCTGACCTCTATCGAAATGCCCAAGGCTAGAAACAGCATCAGTTTATGCTTACAGTGCAACGTTTGTGGTGTGCACTGGTGGTATTGTGGTATGGAGAGAGTCATTTGAGGAGGTACATTGTGCCTGAGTTTGGAACTTAATGCTAAACAGCAGACGCAATCACAGCATAACTAAATTAGTGAACCTTTTCTTTTCAAGTTAAGTATTAAAAAAAATGAGCATTACAAGATAGAATCAATCTTGTGGCTATTTCTGTTTGCATGATTTTCACCTTGATGGTTGAAAATGGCCTCATCCTTCTGGCTCTATGGCATGATGAATTTGAGTAACCAGGGAAGGACAGTAAAGCCCATCTCCCGCACATCCGCCCTCACTCTGTCCTCTCCCTCCCAGAACCATGATAGGATCCCTCTTGTCCTCACTTATCACCCTACCAGCTTCCGCATTCAAAGGATCAACCTCCGCCATTTCCGCCAACTCCAGCACGATGCCACCACCCAACACGTCTTCCCTTCACCCCCCCGGCAGCATTCCACAGGGATTGTTCCCTCCGGGACACCCTGGTCCACTCCTCCACCCCCTACACCTCAACCCCCTCCCACGGCACCTTCCCATGCAACCGCGGAAAGTGTTACACCTGCCCCTTTACTTCCCCCCTCCTCATCGTCCAAGGGCCCAAACACTCCTTTCAAGTGAAGCAACACTTCACTTGTACTTCCCTCAATTTAGTCTACTGCATTCGCTGCTCCCAATGCAGTCTCCTCTACATTGGAGAGACCAAACACAGACTGGGTGATCACTTTGCGGAACACCTTCGGTCTGTCTGCAAGCATGACCCAGACCTCCCTGTCGCTTGCCATTTCAACACACCACCCTGCTCTCATGCTCACATGTCCATCCTTGGCCTGCTGCAATGTTCCAGTGAAGCTCAACACAAACTGAAGGAACAGCACCTAATCTTCCGACTAGGCACTCTACCGCCTTCTGGACTTAACATTGAGTTCAACAACTTCAGATCATGAACTCTCTGCTCCATCCCCATCTCCTTTCCGATTCCCCTTTTTCCAATAATTTATATTTTTTAAATATATTTTTCTTTTCCCACCTATTTTTAAATCTATAATTTTATCTCCACCATTTAGCCCATTTCGATCCCTTCTCCCCACCCCACCCCCACTAGGGCCATCTGCCACTTGTTTGTCCTGCTTTCTACCCTTAATGTCACCATTAGCACATTCCTTAGATAATATCACCACCGTCAACACCCCTTCGTCGTTTTGTCTACAACATCTTTGGCAATCTCTTCTTTGCCTCCACCTATCACTGGCCTTCTATCCAGCTCTACCTGTCCCAGCCCCCTCTACCAGCTTATATTTCACCTAATTTCTATATTTCCTTAGTTCTGATGAAGAGTCATCGTGACTCGAAATGTTAACTGTGTTCCTCTCCGCAGATGCTGTCAGACCTGCTGAGTTTTTCCAGCTATTTTTGTTTTGTTTCAGATTCCAGCATCCGCAGTATTTTGCTTTTATCTTAAGGTCAGTAAAGTCTTGCTTTAAGAATTTGGGAAGTTCTCTGTACATTTGATAAATCTGTTCACTGGTCATCACATTTTGACAGTGGAAGTTTTGATAGTGATGCAAGTACCAACTTCTCGTAACTGCTCACTCACATCAGCACAGCCTTACAACTAACAGCTCTACAAATAAAGGGACATATAGCGTCAGAGAGTTGATCATAGCAGGGATTAGTATGTGCCACCAAATTGGAGCAGGAAAGAACCCTAAAAAGGCCAGTTTCCTTGTTGGTGAATTGTGTAAGTGAGGACACAGTATTTTTGTAATGTAGAGATATTTTGTGTTGCGAATGGCCCTCCAAAGAAAAGGGTTTGCACCACGTTAACCCTTGTGTCAAAATCCTGCTAAACAAATTCTCGCTTAAAAATTCAACTTCCTTTAGTTTGAAGATTGTCCTCTGGTGTTGTCATTAGGGATTGCTTGGGAAGAGATTTGAGGCTAGCTGTGACTTGAGGTGCAATCCTGTCTATTGCAACTTTGAACAACGGTTTGCAATCTTATCAAAGCAGCAATCTGTCAGAATAAATAGCAAGAGTTATTTCACATAGATGGCAACAATGACCTTCAGTCCTTCTATTAGTGCACTGGTTAAGGTATTCGGAAAGTTATGCAATTAACAGGTTAACCGCGTTAAATACCTGTTAACTGCTTAAGACTGCTAAAATACCGTCTAAAGGACTTAAAATAAATACTTCCTTTAGAAAATGAATATTTCTATTTATATATAATTGTTGCTCTTCATGTAAAATTAGATTCTTAAATTTTCCTGGGAAATCCCCTCTTTTCCGCACCCCTCTCCCTGTGCCCAAGTTCAGTGATGAACAATTTTTGCATGTATTATCTGAACAACCAGTGATAAGCATTAAATGATTATTCTGAGAGCTTGGGATCTTCCCTTATGTTTTGCTGATTGTATGTACGTGTTATTTAATAGGGCCAGTAATAATGTTTCTAATGCTCTCGTGACGGTTCTTGACTATCTGTACCATATCACTTTCTCAGCTTATAACTGCGCAGATAACTATAATGTGCTGTGGGTCTCAGTTTTCATTCTGCAGTCTGCTGAATATCTGAGCTGTGTCGCTGTGGCTCATTTGTGAAGTTGATTCGCACAGTGGGTGAGCGGGCTGTACATTCGTATCTGGACCTTAGTGTCAAAGATGGTTAGCGTTATCTGCATTTGTGTTGCAATAGTAACATCAATGTGATGTGGTTCGGCTTTGCACTGCTCAGATGTTGTAGTGTACACCAGTCTGCAGAATGGAACCACTTGTCTGCAGTGAGATATGATTGGGTCCTGAATCCAGAATTTACACTGCACATTATTTTAGCTGGTGTGAAATAAAGTGGCTTGGCACTTGTGCTGCAGTTCCTGTAAACAGAGTCATTAATAGGGGAAAGCTTTCCTCCTGGATGATTTTATGGGCCCAAGTGAAATGAGTTTTTGAAATCTTAAATCAAGTTTTATTGTACTCATCAAGTAAACCCACAACGGGACCTATTTTTTGCTGCTTCCCTTCCCTATCCTCGGCCAAATTGATCTATTTTGATTTTACATGATGGCGCCACACGGCATAACTTTCGTTTGCGTTGGTTTGTCTTTTATTGATACATTAAATGACAATGTTTTATAATTGTTTGAATTCCTGTACTGATCCTTTACTGCTGGACCCTGCATGTAAGACCAAAGTTTGACGTCTCAATTATCCACCAGATTACATTGCCCACCTGTCAGGACAGGGCTTCATACAGAAAGTAATAGATGTTCAATCAAATCTGTAAATGGAGAACAGATTTCCAGTCAAATGGTCTTGTTGAAGACGTTTATGAAATATTCCTGTAAATTTGCTGAATCTGTTTGGTCTGTGGAATTTTGGATAATGATACAAGTACCTGGTTCTGGTACTCACATTGTCAGCACAGCCACTCAACTGACAGCTGTATGGATGAAGGAAGATGCCGTGTGCTCTTTTACTCTGCTGAATATATAGCCTCACAAGGTTGACCGTAACAGGTGTTAGCATATGTCGTGAACTGGGAGCAGGAAATAATCTGAAAAGTGCCCTTTTTGATGAATTGTCTGGGCACTGCATTTTTTTAATACAGTGATATCTGAGATTTGAATGGCCATCCAAAGACACTGTTTGCACAGCCTTATCACTTGTGTCAATATCCAACTGATAAATTCCCACTTAGTGTGAGGATGTCTAGTGGAAATGAAGTATCAACAGTTAATGATTACACTAGTGTTAAAGCAAAAAGGTGAGAAGTGTACAGAGTCTAGAGGGAATAATAGCCACAAGCAGTGACTAGATTTGAAACAAGTGCTAAGCAATATTTAAAACTGAGATTAAAAAGTCTACTAAATGCAGATATTTTATTTGTCTTAAAGTATTCAATATAATATTTCATAGCTTATTGTAAAAGACTAGGTTAATTTTTCCACTCTGATTCCTGATTCCGTAATGAGTAGTATTTGTATATTAACTGAACAGTAATGATAATTGAGTGTTTTAAGATATTTCCTTCCAGTTTGTGGAATGTATTCATAGGTCATATTATCCTGGGCAGTAAAAAGTATTTATAATGTTGAAAGTGTGAATGTCTAATAATGTTGTAAGGAGGAGGTTTTAAATACTTCTGCTTCTCTGTTTTGTTAATTTACAAAAACTAAAATCCCTCAAATTAGTGTAGGTTTCTGATTCTTGTAATCCCTTCTCCCTGCTGAGCATATGTTACTTTGTTGACATTAACAGCAACAAACATATGTTCTTTCAAGAGGAGTGGTCACCAACATAGAGCTGGATAGAGTCTGATATCACTTTTGCTGGTGATCTGCATCACACCTGTCATTAGTGAGTCTAAAGGTTGTGGGTTTAAGCTCTACTTGACTTCTGGAGCTCAACCCAACCAGTCTCATAATGATATGAGCTCATGATGTAGATTGACACTTTAGTGACTGAGCTTAGTGTTTGGCTAATTCTGATCTCTCGGTGAATAACATTAAAAAAGATTGGTGGGTAGTATTTTCCTGTGTCAAAGTAACTTCGCTATTTGCCTATTTGTCATTGTTTTTCAAAGTAATTGTATGTCAAGTACATGGAGATACTTGCAACATCAGGTGTGTGGAGGTGCTTCATGAACCATGTCAGCGTACTATTTATGATGGTGATCTGGGTGGCATAGTTTGTTTAAGTACTGGTCTTGCCATTTTGGGGCTTATATTCAATCCAGCTCAGAAGGATGGTTGGAAAGTGGATATGAGAGCAATGAGTTTGGGCAGTCTCCATACAGTGGCTAATGGACTTGGGCCCATGACACGAGGTTAGCTCTCTTTTGGTGCCAGTTGGAAGTGCAACTCAGGCAAGCCACAGCACTGCAACAGAGGATGCGCTATTTTATTGAAGGGAATTAGCAGAAGAACCTGAAGTGACCGGAGGGGAAAGAATTGTATGCATGAAGTTATGATGATCTGGAATGCACTGTCTGAAATAATGATGTTAGCAGATTCAATAATTGTCAATTGGGGGTTGGTTCAATACTTGGAAGGGGAAAGTTTACTTAACTATGGTGTAAAATCAGGAGTGGAGGACTAATTGAATAGTTCTTGCATGGATATGAATGGCTTTATTCTGTCCTGCATCATTCTATAATTCTGTCATAAGAAGGCTGCTGTTGGGCTGATGTACAGTTGAATCAAAACCTTTCTCCATAACATTCCATCTGTGTTTGATGAAAGTGGTTTCACTGACCACACCCTTTACAGCCCAAACATTGGACTAAACTAATGATGTTTCAGTAACTCTTAATGTTCTTTTTGTGTCTGAACAGTGCACTATGTCGATATCACTGAGACTGGTTGGTGTGAGTTTCTCAGTCCCATCGTGTGAGGATACTTGTTTGAAATGAAGAATCAAGGGATGATAATGGAACCCATTAATATCGAAGGATGTAGTAACAGCAACTTGAGGTACCATATTGTCTGTATTGAAACTTTGATCAACAGCTTGCAATTTTGTCAAAGCAATAACCTCCCAGAATAAATAGATACTATTTCATGTAAACAGCATCATGGGGTTTTAGTTCTTCAATTAGTGCACTGGTTATTGTATTCGCGAAGTTATCCAGTTAACAGATTAACCACATTAAAATACCTGTTAATACTTATCAAAATACTGTACAAAATATTACTGACTGCTTCTTTTAGAGAATGAATATAACTGTATGACTGTGTCTTTGTGTAAAACTAGATTTCCAAATCTATCCTGGAATGTGTCCTGTTTTCCTCTGCTCTCCCTCTGTGCCTAGGTTCAATGATGAATAATGTTTGCATGTATTATCTGAACATCTAGTGCTGAGCATTAAATTCTGAGATCTTGGGATCTTCTCTTAGATTTAGCTGATTATATGTACCTGTCATTTAGTAGGGGCAGTGAATGCGTTTATAATGCTCTTGTAATAGTTTTCGACTATGCGCCACACCATTTTCTCAGCTTACTTGACCAGGCAACCGCAATGTGCTGTAGGGGTCTCAGTTTTCACCCTGCAGTCTGTTGAATATATAAAACCTAACTGGGGTTGAGTTCTGTCGCTGTGGCTCATTTGTGAAGTTGATTTACACAGTGGGTGAGCAGGTAATAAATTCCTCTCAGGACCTTGCCATGAAATCATTTTTTTGTCCCCGTGTTCTTTGTAAGCTAGCACCTGTGGAGAATGTAATATTTATGGCACAGGATGTTCCAATATTTTGTTACATTCAATCCTGTCTATCCACAAGGGCATGACCCCTGAGTTTTTTTGATAAGTAACCCAGATCCGTTCTGGTCAGTCAGTTTTAGTCTCTCGGAGAGTCAGGCAACAGGGTAAGAAGCTCCATGCAGCTAAAGTGCAGCTGTTAGATAGCCCTGAGGAGCTGGGTTGGGGGCTCAGTGAAGCCCAGAGAGCCGTTTGGTAGCTCCGTGCAGTTGAGGCTCAGAAGAAGGCCCAGGTGGGGTGCTGTTTGCTGGTTCCATGCTGCTGAGTGAGTTTAGGCTGAGAACGAGCCTTGGGATCCAGTTGGGGTTCAAGAGAGCCCACATGACTTGGTGTTCGGCAGAAGAAGAAAAGGCTGCAGACAGGAGAGGTTAGAGCTCAAGGAAGTCCGAGAGAGCGGAGAAAGGGGCAGAAGGAGGGGCATGCTGAAAAGGGTAGGCGCTCAGGAGAAGTCCTGGGAACCATGTATAGCTGGATGCAATCAGGAAGACCAGAGTTCAGAGAAACCCAGGGGCAGTGCCAGCCCAGTGAAGCTAACTTCCTAGTAAAGAGCTGAAATTAAGCCTTCAAGTAGAGGCTGGAGTGCAGATTCGGGAATCCAGAGGAACGTTTTCTTGGCAGACGAGATTGAAACCCTGTGAGGTGACCAGTCGTTGAGGCCAGTCCAATCAGAAAGACCAGATCTTCGAAAGTGGGAACAAGAGTTTTAACAACATTGGTGGACTCGCAGCAGGCACTGATGTCTGGGTGGGTTGCAGAGAAATCCGTGGGATCTGTCTTGGCCGCAACTGCCATTTCATTGTGCAGTGAAGTGTGTTTGACCACAGTTCGCGTGTACTTCCTGTTAATTCTGAATGTTAAGAGTATCAGATAGTTATTGTAAATTGTTTTACTTTTCTGACTTCGTATTGTAAAGTTTATTTTGGTTTGTTTAAACCCATGGAATCTTGTGGCTTTATTCTCTTAGTAAGAAGCTGGGACCTTAAACTTTGTCTATTTTAAATAAAACATTACTGGTCCCTAATTGGATCGTGCCAAACTTTAGCAGTCTGGTCCAAGATTGTAATGGCCTCTATCAAAGACGGTTAGCATTAACTTGCATTTATATTGCAATAGTAACATCAGTGTGATATAGTTCGGCTTTGCACTGCTCAGATGTTGTAGTGTACACCAGCAGTCTGCAGGGTGGAACCACTTGTCTGCAGTGAGCTATGATTGGGTCCTGAATCCAGAATTTACACCGCACGTTCTTTCAGCTGGTGTGAAGTAAAGTGGCTTGGCACTTGTGCTGCAGTTCCTGTCAACAGTCACTAATGGGGGAAAGCGTTCCCCTATGTGCCACGAACTTGAAGCAGGAAAGAATCTTTAAAAGGTCCAATGTCTCTTTGATGTTGAATTGTGCAAGTGAGGACGATTTTCTAATTAGGCGATATTTTGAGTTGTGAATGACCCTCCAAAGAAAGGCTTTGCGCAGCCTTATCCCTTGTGTCAAAATCCAACTGAGCAAATTCCTACTTATAAATTCAACTTCCATTAGTTTGAACAGTGCTCTCTGTTTGAAGTCATTGGTAGCAAGGAAGTTCAGAAGCTCACTGAGTGAACCTGTCCAGTTGAAATGAAACACCAATGGTTAATGATTACACTGGTCTTAAATGATCCATGCGAGAAGCATACGTGGCCTGGAGGAAATGATGGGCACAAGCATTGACTAGATTTAAATGAGAGTTTTGACTATTTTCTTCAGTGGTATCTTCTCATCGGGTGTACTATCCTGGACAGATAAAACGTTTATAATGCCGCAAGCGCGAGTGTCTAATAATGTTGTAAGGGGGATGTTTTAAAGATTTTTATTGTTGATTTTATTAACTTATTAAAAATTGAAAGCTCTCATGTAGTACAGGTTTCTATTTTTCTTGTCCTTTACCCTAAGGAGGGGGAAAACAGAATTTGCAGCATGATGTGGCGCAGTGTCACTTTTGGTGACTCCGTCTCTCCTCTCATCTATGTCCGAAGCTTATGAATTTGAGTTCCACTCCTGACACTTCAGGACTGATCTTGGTGTTTGGCCAACACTGATTTCTTGATGAATGCCATAAAACAGGATATTTTTGTTGAAAATTATGAAATATTTGATGACATAGTAACTGTTTTTTCAAAGTAATTGATAGTACATCAACCGCAAGGAGATGTCTGCAACATGAGGTGTGTGATGGTACTTTATGCTCCGTCGGCACACTGTTTATGATGGCCAGATGCACAGTGCATTTAAACATTGACTGCTGTTCTGGGGGCTGCATTCAATCCAGTCCAGCTGGACAGGTAGAAAATGCCTGTCAGGATAATAAATTTGAGCAATCTCCATTCAGTGGCTAATGGACCTAGACCTATGACAAAGATTAGCTCTCTTTTGATACCAGATGGGAGTGCTATTATTGTGAGGTAGTTAGCAAGTGAGCCAGAAGCAACATGAGGAGAAAATATGTATATGCAGTGAATTGTGACAATCTGGAAAGCACTGCCCGAAATGATGGTGGAAGCAGATTGAATGATAATTTTCAAATGTGAAATAGTGAAATCTGCAGGGCTACAGTGAAAGATCAGGAGAGTGGAAGTAATGGCTAAAAAAAAGGATCTAGTACACACCAGTAAACTGAATGGCCTCCTATGCTCTCGTAATCTCTGACTGTATTCATACACGGATGGATCAAAGTATTCACACTAATTTCCATGGGGCATTGTTGTTTGTTGAATGGCCTTCCAGTGCAAACATCTAATCCATAGATGTTGCACTAACCCTTACTGTTTTTATTTGTCTCTGCACAGTGGATCCTGCTGACTACATTGAGACTGTAGGGAGGAGTTGCTTAGAGCTACTGTCTGAAGATGACTGTTTGAAATGAAAAGTTAATGGACAATGATGGAATCCATTGGAGCCAAAGGAACGAATGTGAGACACACTGACTTGAGGTACAATACTGTCTGTATTCTTGAAACTTTGAGCAAAAATTTACAGTCTTGTCACTGCAGTGAAGTGCTAGAATAAATGACAGGAATTATTTTATAAAGGGAACGAATTGGATTTATAGATCACCCTTAATATAGCAAAATGTCACAAAGTGACAGGAGCATTATCAATAAACATGTATTTTGTCACCAGGCAGCAGAAAGAGATGTCAGGACAGATGACTAAAAAAATTGATCAGAGAGGTAGGTTATAAGGTTATGTTCTTAAAGAGAAGGCAGAGATTGAGAGATTTAGGGAAGAAATTCCAGAGCTCATGGCTTTGGTAGCTAAAGGCACAGCCTCCAATGGAAGAGCAATTAAAATTGGTGATGCTCAACTGATGGGGTAATTGTAATGAGCGACTTAAACACTAAAATTAGTGATGGAAACATCAGGAACACGTGTCAGTCAAAATGGCCTTGGACCGATAAATGAAAGAGAGAGACTAATACAATTTTGTCAAGAAAATGACCTGATGGTGGCAAACGCCTTAAAGCAACCAAAAATAAGAATGTACACTTGGAGAGGTGATGTGTATTGAACTCAAGTGGATTATATTATTCTTAAAGAGGAGCAGAGAGAGAGAGGTGGAGAGGTTTAGGGAATGAATTCCAAAACTTACGGCTTTAGTAGCTGAAAGCACAGCCTACAATGAAGAAGCAATTAAAATTGGTAATGCTCGTGAGGCCCGAATTAGAGGGTTATGGATATCTTGGAGAGTTGTGGGTCTGGAGGAGGGTACACACATAGGAAGGAAAAGAACATAGAGGGATTTGAAAATAAGGATGATAATTTTAAAATTGAGTCCTTATTGGACCAGGAGCCATTGTAGGTCAGCGTGCACAGAGATGCTGCATGAATGAGACTTGAGGCAGATTAAGCTACGAGCAATGGAGTTGTGGATGAACACGCTCATGTGGGGTAATTTGGTCAGCATAAGATTGAAGGATGAGAAGGTGCTTCTCATGGAAAAGATGGGCTTGGAGAGAGCAAGGCAGGAGATGAGAGAGAGGCTAGAGAAAGATGCGAGTTGAGGGTTTCAATTACCACATTATAGGGATTCATTTCTTCTGTTAGTGCACTGGTTAATGCATTCAAGAAGTTATCCTGTTCACAGGTGAAGGACGTTAAATTCCTGTTAGATCGATGACTATTAAAATACTGTACAAAAGATTTAATGTCAGTGTTCCTTTTAGAAAATGATTATAATAACTCAGATGTAATTGCTCTTTGTGAAAAATGTAGTTTTCCTTATGTACCCTGGGATGTGCCGCCCTCTTCCCTAGTGCCCAGGTTCAATGATGAGTAATGTTTGCATGTATTATCTGAACAGCCAGTGAAGCACATTAAAATTACTCTGAGAGCTTGGCATCTTCCTTTACATTTTGCTTATTCTATGTTTGTGTCATTTTGTAGCAGCAGTGATGATGTTTGTAATGCTTTATGTAACGTTTCTTGCATCTCTGCTCCATACCGTTTTCTGAGCTGACTTGGCCACCTGACTATGTCCTGTAGGTCTCAGTTTTCATCCTATAGCCTGATGAATATATAAAACCATCTGGGGTTGAGCAGTGCCACTGTGGCTCATTTTTGAAGTTGATTAGCACAGTGGATGAGCGGGATATACATTCACATTTGGACCTCGATATCAAAGACTGCATTTATATTCCCATAGTAACATCAGCACAATGCGGCTTGGCTTTGCACTGCTCAGATGTCATGTCCACCTGCAGTCTGTAGGATGGAACCACAGTGAGATAAGATTATGCACTGAATCCAGAATTTGCACCACAAATTCTTGCCGGTAGAATAAATTAAGCTGGGCACTTGTGCTCCGGCTGCTGTAAATAGACTGACTAATAGAGGAAAGCTTTCCTCCTGGTTCTGCTAGGATTTTAGGGGCCCAAGTGAAATGAGTTTTGGAAATGTTAAATCAAGCCTTGTTGCATTGATAGTGTAAACCCACAATAGAACCCTCTTTTTTGCCACTGCCCCATCCCCACACTCGGTCAAATTAATCTACACCAGCTTTACATGATGGCCGTACACGGCATAGCTTTTGTTTCCGTTAATTCATCTTGTCCTGATGAATTACATAACAATGTTTTAGAATTGAATTCCTGTACTGAAGGTACTGCTGGATCTTGTGTGTGAGGCCAAAGTTTGATGTTTCAATTACTCACCAGTTTCCAATGCCAACACATGGGGACAGGGCCTCATACAGAAAGTAATAGATGTTCACTCAAGTCTGTAAATACAGAACAGATTTACAGTAGAAACGTCTTGTTTGAAGAGGTTTTTGGCATATTCCAGTACAGTTGCTGAATCTGTTCAATCATCACATTTGGATGTTGGAAGTTTTGATAACGTTGCAAGTATCTGCTTCTGATACCTGTACCCATTCATGTCAGCACAGCCACACAACTAACAGCTGTACAAAATTAGTTTCAAGGTGTTCTTGCTGAATACATTGCCTCGCAGGTTGACCATAACAGATATTAGCACGTGCCACAAACTTGGAGCAGGAAAAAAAACTTTGAAAGACCCAATGTTCTCTTTGATGCTGAATCGTGCCAATGTGGACGATTTTCTAATCCAGGGATATTTGAGTTGTGAATAACCCTCCAAAGAAAGGGTTTGCGCAATCTTATCCCTTGTGTCAAAATCCAACTGAACAATTCCTACTTAAAAATTCATCTTCCTTTAGTTTGAACTGTGCTCATCTTCCTTTCGTTTGATTAGTGCTGTCTGGTGAAGTCATTGGTGATTGCAACAAAGCACCAATGGTTAAAGATTACACTGGTGTTAAATGATCCACGGGGAAGGCATACGTGGCCAAGTGGGAATGATGGGCATAAGCACTGACTGTGGTTTTAAATGAGAGTTTTGAATATTTCCTTCCAGTGGCATCTTCCTATCAGCCGTATACCCTGGAAGTAAAAATATTTATAATTTTGCAAGTGAGAATGTCTAATAATGCTGTAAGGGGGATGTTTTAAAGATTTCTATAGTCCGTTTTGTTAACTTACTAAAAATTAAAACCTCTCAAATGTAGTACAGGTTTCACTTTTCTTGTCCTTTGCCCAAAGGAGGGGAAAAGTCACAATTTGCAGCTTGATGTGGCCCATTGTCACTTTTGGTGACTATATCTCTCCTCATGTCTGTGTCTGAAGCTTGTGAATTGGTGTTCCACTCCAAGGCTGGAGCACAGAGTCTAGACCGACACTTCAGGGCTGATCTTGGTATTTGGCTAACACTGATCTCTTGATGAATACCATCAAAACAGGATCTTTTTTGTTGAAAATGATGAATCTATTTGCTGACATAAGTCACTTTTTTCAAAGTAATTGATAGTATGTTAACCGTATGGAGATGTCTGCAACATGAGGTGTTGTGTGATAGTGCTTCATGCACTATGTCAGCACACTGTTTATGATGGCCAAATGCACAGTGCGTTTAAACACTGACCTTGCTGTTCTGGGGGCTGCATTCAATCCAGCCCAGTTGGATGGGTAGAAAATGCCCGTAAGGATAATAAGTTTGTGCAATCTTCATTCAGTGGCTAATGCACTTGGACCTACAACACAAAATCAGCTCTCATTTGGTACCAGGTGGGAGTGCTATTATTGTGACGTAATTAGCAAATAAACCAAAAGCAACATAAGAAAATATGTATGCAATGAATTGACACAATCTGGAAAGCACTGCCTGAAATGGTGGTGGAAGCAGATTGAATAATAACTCTCAAATGTGAAATAGTGAAATCTGCAGGGCTAAGGTGAAAGATCAGGAGAGTGGAAGTAATGGCTAGCATTTAAAAATAAAAATGAGCTGGTATACACGCAATGAGCTGAATGGCCTCTTTCAATGCTCTGCTAATCTCTGACTGTATTGCTACACGGATCAAGAGTTTTCTCACTAATTTCCATGGGGCGCTAATGTTTGAATGCCCTTTCAGTACAAACATCTAATCCATAGATGTTGCACTAACCCTTACTGTATAACCCTTATTTGTCACTGCACAGTGGATCCTGCTGACTACATTGAGACTGTAAGGCGGACTTGCTTAGAGCCACAGTCTGAAGATGAAGATGCTTGTTTGAAATGAAAAAATTAATGAACAATGATGGACCCCATTGGAGCCGAAGGAGCGAATGTGAGAGACAGACGCACTGACTTGAGGTATAATACCGTCTGTATTCTCGAAACTTTGTGCACCAGTTTGCAGTCTTGTCACAGCAGAGAAGTGCCAGAATAAATGACGGGAGTTATTTTCGAGTTGGTTTTATAGATCGCCCTTAATATAGCAAAATGTCACAAAGTGACAGGAGCATTATCAATAAACATGTATTTTGGCACCAAGCAACAGAACGAGATATCAGGACACATGACTAAAAACTTGATCAGAGAGGTAGGTTATAAGGTAATATTTTTAAAGAGAAGGCAGAGATTGAGAGATTTAGGGAAGAAATTCTAGAGTATATGGCTTTGGTAGCTAAAGGCACAGCTTCCAATGGAGGAGCAATTAAAATTGGTGATGCTCAACCAATAAGGTAATTGTAATGAGCGACTTTTTAAACACTAAAATCTGTGAAGGAAACATCAGGAATACGTGTCAGTCAATATGGCCTTGGACCAATAAATGAAAGAGAAGAGACTAATACAATTTTGTCAAGAAAATGACCTGATGGTGGCAAGCACCTTCTTAAAGCAACCAAAAAGAAAACCTGTACACTTTGAGAAGCCCAGGTGATGTGTATCAAACTGCAGTAGATTATACTATTCCTAAAGAAGAGCAGAGAGAGAGAGAGGTGGAATGGTTCAGGGAATGAATTTCAAAGCTTATGGCTTTGGTAGCTAAAGGCATGGCTTGCAATGAAGAAGCGATTAAAATTGATGATGCTTGTGAGCCAGAATTAGAGGGTTATGGATACCTTGGGAGTGTTGTGGGTCTGGAGGAGGGGCGCACACATCAGAAGGAACAGGACATAGAGGGATTTGAAAGTGAGGATAATTTTAAAATTGAGTCCTTATTGGACCAGGAGCCAGTGTACATCAGCGTGCACAGGGATGCTGCATAAACGAGACTTGAGGCAGGTTAAGTTACGAGCAGCAGAATTGTGGATGAACACGCTCATGTAGGGTAACTTGGTTGGCATAAGATTGAAGGTGGGTCTCATGGAAAAAATGGGCTTGGAGAGAGCAAGGCAGGAGATGGGCAAGAGGCTCAAGAAAGATGCGAGTTCAGGGTTTGATTTACCACATTATAGGGATTCATTTCTTCTGTTAGTGCACTCGTTAATGCATTCAAGAAGTTATCCTGTTCACAGGTGAAAGACGTTAAATTCTCGTTAACAGATTGATGACTGTTAAAATACTGTACAAAAGATTTAATGTGAGTGTTCCTTTTAGAAAATGATTATAATAACTCAGATGTAATTGCTCTTAGTAAAAAATGTAGTTTTCCTTATCTACCCTGGGACGTGTTCTCCTCTTCCCCTGTGCCCAGGTTCAGTGATGAGTAATGTTTGCATGTATTATCTGAACAGCCAGTGATGCACATTAAAATTACTCTGAGGGCTTGGGATCTTACATAGAATAAGCAAAACGTAAAGTATGTGTCATCTTGTAGCAGTAAGGAAGGAGAAAAGTCGCCAATTTGGAACTGGACATGGCCCATTATCACTTTTGGTGACTATATCTCTCCTCGTGTCTGTGTCTGAAGCTTGTGAATTTGAGTTCCACTCCAAGGCTAGAGCACAGAGTCTAGACTGACACTTCAGAACTGATCTTGGTGTTTGGCTTACACTGATCTCTCGATGAACACCATCAAAACAGGATCTTTGTGTGTGGAAAATAATTGATCTGTTTGCCTACATACGTCACTGTTTTTTCAAAGTAATTGATAGTACGTCAACCGCATGGAGATGTCAGCAACATGAGGTGTTGTTTGATGGTGCTTCATTCACTGTTAGCGCACTGTTTATGATGGCCAATTGCACAGTGCATTTAAACACTGACCTTGCTGTTCTGGGGGCTGCATTCAATCCAGCCCAGTTGGACGGGTGGAAAATGCCTGCGAGGATAATGAGTTTGAGCAGTACTTGGGCCTGCACGCAAGATCATTTTGGTGCCAGGTGAGAGTGCTACTATTGTAAGGAAATTAGCAAATGAACCAGAAGCAGCATAAGAAAATATGTATATTTTGTTATCCCTGCTTGCAACGAGTTGCTACCCGGGAATGTGGGCTTGACCGGCAGGAGTGGTCAATGAGGTGAGCTTATTGTGGGATGACCATGTCCACACTCCTGTTCTTTTGCGAGTATTTTGTTTTGGATAGGTCTTCAACATTGAGCTGGCACATTCTTTTAACTGGTCCTGCTTCTCAGCTTTGTTGTCCCTGAAAGAATCCATTTTCCAGTGGGTTTTTAGTGCTTGGATTGGGAGCCTGGTGGCTGGGGTGGTGATCTTGGCAGCATTAGTTCACAGGTTTTCAAGTTACAAAAACTTGCTTTAACAGGACCACCTCCTGTATCTCAGTTATCCACCATTTGTCCACCCAGGAGGATGGGGCTCTTCATGTGGCCGATAATAGATGTTCAATCATATCCATAACTGCAGAACAGATTCCCACTAAATTGATCTTGTTTAGAGTGATTATTGTTGTAGAACTGAGTTGTTGGGTAAATTAAGAGTTCATCTGTCAGGGTATCTGTAAATACCTGTTGGTGGAATTTATCCCTAACACTGTACAATACCATTCCTGTTGAATAATGGTTTCACCATTGAAAGGCACCCAGCTTGCCTCTAGTACATAGGGCAAGATATGTACAAATGCGCTTGAGGCAGGTCTGCTGCTAGTTCATTGGGTAGCTGCACTGTGTGGTTTGGTATCAAGCCACAGGGACCTAGAAGATCTCACAATCAAGTCCTGGACTGTCATAAATCCAACTGAACAGGTAGTTTATCCAATACAGCCATTTTACAATTTGGCACAGGAATGTTATTGTCTATTATCTGAGAGGAGAGAGAACAATGATTTGATTAAATTTGTTTGGATTTTTGACTGGATAGTGTCATCATTATGAAATTTGTTTCAGGTTCTCGGTTTCACGGAATCAACCATTCGAAAGCAAGACCGTCGATCAGACTTCAGATGCAGCATTCTATCCCAATTCCAGAGTCTTTAGAAGAGGCTTCCAGCCCCGTTATAGAGCAGGAATCCATCCAAGTGGTGGTTTAGTCACATGCCGAGAGGAATGTTCTGCAAAAGAGGCTCTGCCTTGCCTCTGTATGGTATGCCTGACCTCGACTTCTTGAAGTAAAACATGCCTGTAGCACACCCTCTGATCTTCTAAATCCTGCTGGGTCCAAATATCCACCATCTCCTGACCTTCCCAATTCTTTGTGTCCCACTCTAGCCTTATGTTTAAGCCATGTGAAAAAGTATTAATTGCTATATTGTGTTGTATATTTAAAATAAATGTAAATGTTAAACCCACTTTGAATTGAAGATGTAGTATGAATGTGACTGACGTTCTTCATTTCTCCAACTTCATTGTCTCTCCCTTCGAAAGGAGTCATGCACAATTTTGCAACTTCACTAAACAGCTACTTGTTTACTCCAGATTAAAGATTGCAAATCATGCAAGTTGAATTGTTGGGAGACCAACATCTTTTTGTGTCAATCCCTGAGAGTTCTTAAAGCTCTGACACATTAATTATTCAAATTTTGAAGCAGCTAAATGGAGAGTTAGTTCTGTTAAGTCTGAAATATCCTGCACAGAGCAGTCACTGTGTCAAAACGTCTTTACTATTTGAATTTGATAAGTGACATAAACTCTGCTGTTTCTTTTTAAGGGGGAACAGTACAAAGTATGGAATTATTGGCATCAGTTCAGTAGTAGCATGCTGGCCTTTGAGTGAGACAATTGTTCCGTCTGTCCCCTCAGGTAGACATAAAAGAACCCGAAGCACCATTTTGAGAATAGTAGGGAATTTCTGTGCTGTAGATATTGTTTATCCCTCAAACATATTAACACATCACTGTCTGTAGGACCATGCTGTGCAAGTTGATTTTTACATTTCCATACATAAAACAGTGATTGTGTTTCAAAAGTACTTAATTGGGTGTAAAGAGCTTTGGGCTGTCGTAAGATTGTGGAAGGCACAAGTCTTTTTCTTTCTGCCACTCCCCAACAGTTGTATGGTAGTATATAACTTGAGTATTGCTGAAAAAAGAGACGTTTTTGTCAAAGCTTTTTGTCTTGCACTCATCAGGACATTTCACAAGAATAAAAATCCAAGGAAGACAACAAATTTGTACTGTAGGAGAAGAGAGTGCTGATTGGTTGGTAAGTGGAGTCTGATTGGTAGAGACATTGCCATTGAGAACACAGTAGTCTTGGTTGCCTCTCTTGGATTTTTTGTCTTTCAAAATGTCCTGATGAGTGCAAGACGAAAAGCTTTGACAAAAATCAATCTCTTTCAGTAATACTTTTCCAACAGTCTCCTTATTGCCAGTGAGTGGAATTCAGCATGCTGGAGTCCCAAATAAGCTGTTATATCGCCAACAGTTCCATTGGATATTTCAGTAAACATTGGAATTATCTATCTTTACGTCAGTTCTAGTTAAACAAAGATAGTCTCTGACTCAGTACCAATATTTAAATGAAAATTGCGTATATATTTATGGAAAAATTGAAGGAATATTGGGAAATAACAGGGCTGTATGTCTAACTGGACTGCTCTTCAAAAGAGCTGGTGCAGACTGGATGTGCTGGATGGCTTCCACCTGTGCTGTACTATGCTTCTATAATACCA
Organism: Cetorhinus maximus; assembly: GCF_964194155.1. Taxonomy (NCBI): domain Eukaryota; kingdom Metazoa; phylum Chordata; class Chondrichthyes; order Lamniformes; family Cetorhinidae; genus Cetorhinus; species Cetorhinus maximus. The sequence goes on from NC_135884.1 coordinate 88,372,910, forward strand.
ATTCTCTAGGTTGTTAAATATAGTTTATCCAATTGTTATGACCACAGCCGGTGTTGATTGCTACGCAAACCATATCCCAGAAGGAAACTTGACTTACTGGCCATACCTTTATTGTACTCTGAAAACGAGAAGACGTACCGATCTCAGCAGTAAGAGATCCAGTAACACTTGGGATTTTAAAAATTAAAAGTATAAGTTTTATTAACAAGAATAAAAGAAAACTTAAGCACTCAAGATTATAGTTACATAATTAAGGTTAGTCTTACAAAACATTCCCAAAAAAACACACTACTTGGTCAAACCCACAAGTAAACACTTCCAGGTAACACTCCCTTATAGATGTTAACATGTAAAAAATCAGTAATATTACACAAGCCAAACTGCTGTAGCTTCGATAAAGGCAACCTCTACCCTCTTCCAATCTGCAGTGGAATCCAAAAATCAGAATAAAATGGATTGTTGCAGCCCAAGACTTTCCCGGCTTGACTGGATGGTTGATTCAAACTGCACCTCCTCCCAGCTCAGCCGCAGCTATCTCTTGCTAAGCTCTCTACAATAACTCTAAATTTTTTTCCCCCTTACATCGCCAGTTCCATTGTTCTCACACCTCTTTCAAACTCAAATCCTTCCAAATATAAAAACTTTTATGTCTCTATCTTGTCTTTGCTTTAAGGTTAATAAAATACAATATCCCCACTACTATTTACCTATGGAACTCCTGCTGCAAGATGCAAATATGTTTCTTTCCACCCCTGACTTGCCTTTGATATTCAAACAAACTCTCAACTTATCTAAAAATGCAAATGTTAGATCTAACCTATTTACTTGTACCTCAACCTAACACCTCTATCCTTTTCATGTTTTAAACCCCCTAGACAACCTGACTCCCATTAATCTCTGCCCAGCTTAATTAAACCTCACACACAGGCATCCAGCCTTCTCTACAAGATAACACAATGTTCCCCAAAAATATTTTCAAAAAATAACATCCATTCTCGCATAATGTATAATAGAATTGTGAAAGATTTTCAATCCATTTGACAGCACTGGTTAAGTGCATTTGACAAAGTTTGTAGGCTCATTAATTTTTGTATTGCACCATCTCCCACCTTGTTATTTTTGAAGTATTGCAAAATGCTCCTTTTATGAGGATTCAACATTTCCAACCAATGTAGAGGAGCAATTAACAAAGCCAATAGTTTAAGCTATGTAACTCAATGTTCAATTCAGTGCTCTGATCAGACTGCACTTTAAATGCTGCATCGGGTTGTGGGGGTATCTAAGATACGCAGTTATGTGGTACCTTTCATAAACTCAGGATGCCAAAAGCATTTCACAGCTCATCATTAATTTCCAAATATGGTTTTGAGTAGACTCGGCCTTTATGCCCTGGAGATTAGATGAAGTGAGAGATTATCTAATTGGAACATAAAATTAAGGTGTTTGACACACATGTTGAGAAAATGCTTCCCCTAGTTGGGGAATCTGGAACAGTGTGTCAATCTTAGGATTTGTCCAATGAGGACTAAGATGGTGTTATGTTCAGGATTGGTTTAATTTAAACAACCCCGATTTCTCCTCTCTCCACCCATCTGTAAACAAAGATATTTTGATTTCCCCCTTTAAATGCAGTGGCGTTTTTCCCAATCCTTCAGTTTTGGTGTGATCCAATTTCTATTAACCCAGCAACAAACTCAAGATAGGGTGAACTCAGATGGTTAGTTTATTTGCGCACACTCAAAACACAAGAGGGGGGTGTTGCTATGTAGTCCTCTATGCATTAATACAATAAACGAGGGATAGAGAAAGAGGGGTTTGCAGGGCAAAGACCACAGAGAAAAAGAATTATTATTTCACTTGAGTCCAGAATCAAAGTGCAACGGTGTATTCCTTCAGAGGTCAGCAGGTTGAAATCGGATGCTGGATAATTCACTTTTCTCGTAGAGATGACTTCCACGATGAGATAGGCATGCAGAGCTGAATTAGTCTTGTAGGCAATGGTATAGGCTTAGCTGTTCCAGTAGAAACAGTGTAGATGGAGGCCAGGTATTCAAACCTGAACAGAACTCCTTTCCTGGGCTGCTGCTTGGTAGGTGAAAGATGGCAGCCTGATTTGCAGGACAGTATAACTGGTTCTCCCAGTTTCGGGTGGGCGGGGGGGGGGGGGCAGGTCACATGACTTCCACTTCAGCTTTGACAAAGGGTGTATATTCCTGTCTGGGATAAATTATTCCAACCATTAAAAATTTAAAAGGAAGGTTGCAGAACTCATGTCCTAATAGGCTACAGTTGGCCAGGCCTGGCTTCTAAGATGTAGATGACCGTTGTATAGTTCCCTTTTAATTTGGTCTCTACAGCCCACAAAGGTCATTTGTGTCTCTTCAGAGATACTACCAGAATGGCTCATGTTGTTTGAAGGTCACAGCTAGATATGTTTCAGTCATTGTCCAGTTTTAAAATTTTATAAGCCATGATGATATCTATATATACACACACATTTTTCATATTGTGTGAAGTCTTAGCCTTTTTAAAATGGGGAGAAATTTCTTCAGTCAAAGAATTGTGAATACTTGGAATTTGGAATAATTTTGTCCAGATAGCTGTGGATGCTCCATCATTGAGCATATACAAGGGAGAGTGGATAGATTTTGGGGTTTTAAGGCCAAGGAGGGGTAACACACTACTGTTATAGGATGCCTTTTGTGACATTTAATCTTTATTCATGGGGTGTGTGTTGCTGGAAAGGCCAGTATTTATTGACCATCCCTAATTGCCCTTGGTGGTGGTAAGCTTCCTTCTTGAACCATTTCAGTCCATATGTAGGTACACTGTGCTTTTAGGTCAGACATTCCCAGCGACAATGAAAGAGCAGCATTATTTCAAGGTAGTATGCAACTTAGAGAGAAATTTGGAGATGGTGGTGTTCCCATGTACCTGATTCTTCTAGGTGGTAGATTGTCACAAATTTGCAAGATGCTGTCAAAGAAGCCTTGGCAAGTTGCCACAACACATCTTGTAGCTACTGCATGAGTGGTGGAGAAAGTGAATGTTTAACATGGTAGATAGGATGCCATTCAAGCAGGGTACTTTGCCCTGGATTGTGTTCAGCTTCGAGTCTTAGAGCTACACTCATTCAGGCAAGTGGACAGTATTCCATCATGCTTTTGATTTCTGCCTTGTAGATGATGGGCAGGCTTTGGGGAGTCAGGAGCTGAATGTTTCACTGCAGAATTCCCAGTCACAGTATTAATGTGGCTGCTCCAGTTAAGTTTCTGGTCAATGGAGACCCCTAGGATGTTGATAGTAGAGGATTCAGTAATAGTAATGCCTTTGAATGTCACAGGGAAGTGGTTAGACTGACGTCTCCAACAACCACAACTATCTTTTGTGCTCCAACCATTGGAGTTTTCTCTGATTCCAATTGACTTCAGTTTGCTAGGGCTCCTTAATACCACACAGACAGAAGCACTGAAATCAGAGTGACTGCAGCATTTGACCATGTTAGGATCAAGGCTCGAGTTCAGGAGCTGAACGGCTTTGGCAGAACCCAAGTGGAGCATCAGTGAGCAGGTTATTGCTGTTAAATGTCACTTGAAAGCACTGGGAACAACACTTTCCAATCTGATGATCAGGAGTGAACTGATGGGGTGTAATTGGCCAGATTTATCCTGCTTTTTGTGGACAGGAGACCTGGGCAATTTTTCACTTTGGTGGGTAGATGCCAGTGCTGTAGCTGTACTGGAGCAGCTTGGCAATGGAGGCAGCTAGATGTAGAGCACAAGCCTTTGGTCCTATTGCTGGGATGTTGCTAGGGGCCCTAACCTTTGCAATAGCCAGTGCCTTCAGCTATTTCTTTATCACATGGAGTGAATAGAATTGGCTGAAGACTGGCATTTATGATGCTAAGAACCCAAGAAAGCAGGAATGGATCACCCAAATGACAGAATCGGGTTGCCTGTTTCAGCAAGCGTTATTATTTATTTTATTTTTTTAAAACCTTCATCTACTAATTTGGAAAAAAATGGCGTCAGCAGAATCACAAGGTAATGCATGTTACCAGAATTGCTTTTCATGACCAAAAGCTCTGAGCCTGTGCTCAGTCAGGAAGTAAATACAATAGGTAAGAGTGTGGAGGTTCTGATAAATGCAAAGTGGGAATTAAAACCAGGCTTTAAAATAAGGAAAACACAAAAGCAGAATTATCTAAATATTTATTCTTTGAACCAGTTTTACTTCTAGTATAGGACAGTTAAAATGATGCAAGTTATAGTGACAGTAGAAATAAATCACAGGAGTTACACGAAGAATGTACTATAAATATAGATAACGTGCAAGACAAGCCCTTCATCATCTTGCATTGATAAAAGATGCAGAAAAAGTAACGGATGGTTATATAGCCATTTTGAACTATTTTCTCCTTTCCCTTCTCCCAGTCACTTGAAACCAGGGCACCAATGGAGCAAGACAAAGTTTAGGGAACTTGCAAACGTCAACACAAGGACCAACACAAATTGAAAGCTGTATCCTCAAGGAAGTTTTTTTTAGAGTTAATGAAAAGTGAGCTTGCCACCATAAGAGCAAATGAAAGTTTCCTGCTGTGCTATCAGGAAGGTCCTAGGATGGAACTCCAATTTGCATTAGCAGATTTCAGCTAGGACAGTGGGAGATAAAGCTAGACAGGCTCCCTGCATTCCACTAAATTAATTAATGAAATACATGGGCTATGGGGTGGACACTAAGCACAAAGTAGCCTCTTAAATTCTAGTACAGGTCAACACTTTCTGGAGAGGAAAGAAATGGTCAGGGAGAAGGGGAAGAATCAAGTTCAAGAAAAACATTTGATCCCCCTACTTTATTCTTTGGATTAATTTTGGTTAGGCAAGGGTTTAGCAGCAATTCAAAGTGGTTGTGTATATATAGGCAACTACTCGCAAGGCACTTCTATGTCAAACACTTCCCGTTATGGTGAGAAGCTGCTCTGACAAGTTGGACCACCACAACGCCAGCTTCAGATTCCATCCACGGATACGGAGGACTGTAATGTTAGTTGCCATGTTCCAAGGTTGATCAGAACCTGGTTAAGTTTCCCCATCCACAGGTTTCTCTCTTCTTTTGTGTCAGCTGACAGCCAGTTCCTACAAAAGAATTAACAAGTACCAGGTTAGCAATTTGTGCTCCCTGTTTCATCTATACCAAAATTTTAATTCTTCATACAAAATTTAATGATTAAAAACAAATTGTTCTTAAACTTTAGATTTTACCATTTGTATCAAGGACACCCTACAATGAGGGTTTTTAAAAACTGTTTATGTACCTTCAAAGTGGTACAGCAAAAGCCTGTTAGAATTTAATTCAAAAACATTAAAACCATTTTTATTTCTTAAAACATGCACTCATTTGATAGGTGCTCATAATTTGGATTAAGTTTTGCACATGAGATACTTGGAACTTTGTATACCCATTGCAGCCACTAAAAAGGTACTGAAGGTCAGTGAAACAAGTAGGAAAAGTGGTTTCATAAGATTTTGTTATGACTGCAGTATTAAAAGCAACGAATGTGGGAGATAGGACCCACTTGGCCCCTCAAGCCTGCTCTGCCAGTCAATAAGATGGCTGATCTGGAGTAAAGGACACATCACTTTCCTGCCTGTCCCTCATAACCCTCGACACTTCGTCAATCAAAATACGCGCAGCTCAGCCTTGAATATATTCAAGTGACCCAGCCTTCACTGCTCAATGGGGAGAGGGAATTCCAAAGACTAATGATCCTCAAGAGAAGAAATTTCTCATCTGTCTTAAATGGGAGACCCCTTATTTTGAAACTGTATTCCTAGATCTAAACTCCCCCATGACGGGAGGCATCCTCTCAGCACTACGCTGTCAAGGCCCCTCAGAATCTCATGTTTCATAAGGTCACCTCTCATTCTTCTAAACTCCAATGAATATAGGCCCAATCTTTCCTCAAAGACAACACCTTGATTCCAGGAATCAGCCTAGTGAATCTTTGAACCGCTTCCAATGCAAGTATGCCCCTCCTTGGGTAAGGTGACCAAAACTGCATACAGTACTCTAGGTGTGGTCTCACCAATGCCCTGTACAGCCGTAGCAAGAAGTTTGGTGAGTTGCTACAGTGCAAGCTTGTATATGATACATACTGCTGCCACTGTTTGCTGGTGGAGAGCAAGAACGTTGATGGAAGGGAAAGGTGTGACATATGTCCGAATTACTTTGTGCTCCTGGAGAAGAGCATACTTGGGATATGCTGACAGGGAAGAGAAAATTATTGCAGTAAGGTAGCAGAATACTCATTAATTTCATTATATCACAAAGCACAAAGATTATTCATCACATTGTGCCTGTGTTGGCTCTTTGAAAGAACAATCCAAATCGCTCCCAGTCAATTGCAGTTTCCCTTTAGCTCCACAAATATTTTAAGTATTTATCCAATTCAATGAAAATTACCGTTGAATCTGCTTCATGCTTTTTCGTGTAGTACATGCTAGATCATAACTCCCTGTATAAAAACCATCTAATCTCTTCCTCTGGTTCTTTTAAAATTATCTTAAATTTGTCTCTTCTGGTTACTGACCCACCCGAGAAAACAATTTCACTGCATTTACTCCATCAAAACCTTAATTTTGGACAAAATTTCTCCTTGGACACAAATTTCTCCTTAACCCTTTCTGCTGTCAGGAAAGCAACTCTAGTTTCTCTAATCTCTCCAACATGAAATACCCTGATGTATTTTTTTTTAAACTACACTAAATAAGTGCAAATAATGTCCTTGAAGTAATAGGTTTATCTCTATTTCCAGCTCAATTGAAAGGTCATCGACGTTAACGGTTTCTCTTTCCACAGATGCTTGACCTGTTGAGTATTTCCAGCAACCACCATATTTTGCTTTTGTAAAGGAGTCAATAGGTTATGTATTGAAACTCTACTCCAGGACTTGTGCACAAAGGCTTGCTCTAACATTCATTTGAATGAATGAAACAATGACCTGATGAGACTCTTTGAAGAGCAGGAAATTCTAAGATTGTGGGTAACAACCCCTTAACTACCAAAAGAAAACTTAGATCCAATAAGTTGAATGACCAGCATATAGTATGGTTATAGCACTTGATTGTACAACAGCATTTCAAGTAAAATAAAAAGGAACTTGGATTTATATTGTGCCTGTCACAGTCAGAATTCCCAAAAGCATTTCACAGCCAATGACAACATTTCAAAAAGCTTTGCAGGTAAGTGGCGCAATTTGTCCACACAAGATTTTTTTGGTGACATGGGTTGAGGGATGAATGTTCTCCTGGGACAACCAGGGAACTCAATACTCCATCAAATACTACCATAGGTCTTTTATAGGCAGATGGGCCATCTTAACTGAAAGGGTAGAACTTCTTGACAATGCAGCACTTCCTCTGTACTGCACTGTCAGCCTATGTTATTGTACTCAAATCTGAACATCCTCTGACTCAGGGGCCAGCATATCACCAATGAAAGAAATTCAGATGTTGAAGACATAAGGCATCAGAAACAAAGTCTTCTTCCTTCCATTAATGAAAACATGAAGTTGAAATTCAGAATCAGTTACCAATGAAAGAGGCCTAATGAATCATTGCAACATTTACAGAGCCTCCAGGGAATCAGTGCTTAAAGAGTTCAAAAAATTGGAAGGGAAGTCAACCTGCTCAAACTAGATCAGTTAAAGGACAGGGACTTGAACAGGTCAGAACTTGGAAAAGTTTCTTCTTGGTGGTGGAGGGGGAAAAAAGAGAAACAAATAATAAAGACTCACTTGAAAATAATTAAGCATAATCTACATTTTTACACCAATTAAAAAGTACCAGAGATTAACGAGACTTACTTGGTAAAGCACATTTTGTTTCTACACTGAACAATCAGTGTGTCATGATCATCCTCACACTGTGGCCTTACTGTAATCAGTTCAAATGTTTTGGGCCGGGAGCAGAACTCACGGCTGGCAGGTTCAATCTTGTCCTTGGTGCAGCTGGCCAAGTCAATACACCCAATAGGTTTCTGGACAAAATGAAGTGCGTTAGTGCCTTAATACTAGTTTCCAAAAATGCTCAGAACCCACAAACACCACTGGTATTTCAGAACAAAAAAAACTGAATTATACCATGTATACTACACAAATTATGCTTTAAAAAAAAGACGATATTAGAGCTGCGACCCCAGTCGATAGAAAAAAGGGGTGGAATTTTATGCTGGCAGGATTTTACAATCCTGAAGTAAAAAGGACTTTTAGATGACTTGCTGCACTTTATGGCCCTGCCCTGGCCATGACAGGGCCGTAAAACTCCACGCAGTCTGTACTCTATTCCAAAGCAGTAGCTCCCATTAGGTTTTTAAATAAAATCTTGGTGAAAAAGCAAATCTTGAACCATTTATCATTTCTCAAAAAATTCATCAATACCTTGACACACACTAAACTAAAACTTTAATTTTGTATAATGTAAAGGAGATTTGCTCAACTTCTGTTGCACTAGTCCATACAGATGTGGAAAATCGCAAATTTAATCCTTAAATGTATAAAGTTAGTTCATATCAACCAGAACAGGGAACTTATAATCAGTGTTAAAGTGGAGTTGAATTTGGCTCAAAACTTTTAACTCTGTTCCTTTCTCCACAGATGCTGCCAGACCTGAGCACTTCAAGCATTGTTTTTATTTTACACTTCCAGCATCTGCAGTGTTTTGCTTTATCCAGCTATAGTTAGCCTCAGGGTCAGTGGACTCGAGAGCCAAATCTGCTAGGGTTCCTGTCTGATTTGCTTCCCACCTGACTGGTCTTGCAATATACACATGTAGGTACAGGATCATGTTCTACTGCAATGACCTCCATGGTTGGATGTCCTGATGATTTCCAGGATGTAATACAGAATTTCAATGTAGGCAAGTTATTAGTGGTGCTGACACTTTTGGAACCACACAAAATGTTAACTCTGGAAGTTGATCATTTCACCTTGTGTTTCTCTTCATTGGGATAGGTCCAATAAGAAAGGGTGTTGCCAGACAGCAAGAACCAGCGACGATGCCAGGCACCAAAACCACTCACATCCTCAAACATAGTCTGTAAAAACAAAACAGAATTCTTACCTTGCCCAAAATATTGAAGTCAGATGTTCTCAAATACTTTCTATTTCTGTGCATTAGTGCAAGTGCTGCTTGGTCAACAATAGAACTGAATAGCGCAAGTTGAGTGCACCAATGATACTCTATAGTACAGGGAGAGGATAACTACCACACCATTCCTTCTGCACCCTACATTACAAGGACATCAAAAACAAAGTAGAATTACCAGGAATCCTGAATGCTCAACAGAGGAGTGAAAATGGCACTGGAGTTTCAAATAGATAGCACCTTCAAGAGGAGATAGGAAAGGAACCTGCAGTCGATCAAAAAGAAACCGTATTAATAAAACCAGGAAATAACTTCTCAGGACAGAGCTCACATGCTATATACTCCAGATCCTAAGCCTGGTTCAATGATAGGAAATTGTTATTGTAAAACAGAAGCAATAGTTCCAAACACAGAGCAGGGACTTGTGTGGATAATACTTAAAATTTGTAAAGTTTATCCTCATCACAAGGACCAATAATCAGGATGCCAATAGACAATTTCAGATATGCAAGTACTGTAATAGGGAAGCAAACTATAGCTCATATCTTGTAAGCACTTCTACATTACAGATTTGTTACAATGTTATGCACTCAGAGAACCATGCAAAGAACAAGCCAAAAATAAAAAGGAAAAACTAGCCATATGCATCAGCTACTACCAAGCTTCATGAAGCTGTAGTTTGGACTAGAGAATATTACGTAACACCAAACTCCCATGTGCAATCACATCAATTTACTGTATCGTGTAACACACAAAGTTCTGCAAGCATTCAACTGGTTTAACAGCCACTATAGAACACGACTGAATCAGAGCCTGGAGCAATAAAAACAATTCTTAGCTCTTCAACAAATAGTGTAGACCCCATTATTTGGAAGTGTACTCAGGAAGGGGTTAAAAGTGACTGTTATATCAGATGAGTGTTTCTGGGCAATGCGGAAGCAGAATTCTCTAGTTCCAAACTAAAGCTCTGATACACACGTGAATCTAATGATTAGGTATACAGAGACATTAGGTAACTATAGAAACCTTGTCCTGAAACTCATCTCCAAGTAGTTGCCTGACTTTTCCATCAAACTTCATCTATGGTAAAAAGAACAAGTAAAAAGTTAATTGATATTTAGAACTAAGTATTTATTAAGTCGTTGTTGCTGGATGGTAATTACGAGGCATCCGAGTTTGGAAACTTCACTGGTCAGCTTGCAACTCAGACACCTTGTGAATCATAAGGCTGAGCAGTGCGCATTCCTATGAAGTTACTTTCCTATGCTCCCAGAGATGAGCAGTAGTCTGAAGGGCAGCTCAAAATAGTAACTTCCATCAGGGACAATTAAAAAGGGGCATGTTCTGTATTGTGTTTGTATAGGTATCCTGATCATTAAAATTTACTTTTATTCTGTTTAATTAGCACTTTCCAAGTCCAATTTCACACCATGAATGCAATTACTTACCCTGTTCTGCACAATTTCCTTTATATGTGTAAAGCATAGAAAACAAACTTTATGTGATTTTGTTTAAGACATCCCATGTTAATGTCTTAACAATTACATTCAGGGTAATGGCAATTACATTGTTAAACAGGTGATAGATATTTGTACACCAATAAATGGGGATAGCTGGGACACTGCGGGGGGTGGGGGGTGCAGGTGGTTGGCGTACTGCTGACTGTGAACCATGTCAATAAACCGTCTCTAGCAAAGAAGCAGCTGCATCTTAGTTTTTATTTCAACTTTGCTGGGATCCAATTAATATCCCATTCATCCAAGAGAAAAATGTCTAAAGCAAGGCCAAGAGTCAAAAAAGTATTTTAAACAGCCTACAAGCAATTCAAGAACAAATCCAAGGCAATGCCAATAATCCATTATTTCATTTAAATTACTGCTGTTCAAAAAGACTATCAAGATTTCAAGTAGTCAAGCAACTCACTTAGGAAGCCAAAAACAGTTTTAAAATCTTATTTAGTTAGTTATGAGCAGGGGCATCTGGTCACTGTGTCTATTTTGTAAAAGCTGCAGTAAGATGCTATACTGCAAAAGCCCAATGCTACCAAAACCTATTGGGTACACATCTATCAAAGCTTTTGAGAAAATGTCACAGTAAATCAGAACCAGTATCTGTATTCTGTCCACTTATGTGCCAAGTTGCAGTTGACACTCTTATGCACAGGGTGGCACCAGCACCTAATATGACATGCACTCAATCTATTCAAGTTCACAAACTTAGTGCCACTTATTGAATTAATAATTTTCATCAACACCTAAAGCAAATCGTTCTCCTTTCCTCCCCACTACACAAGAAGCACTGCGCATCTTCAAGATTTTCACTTCCTTTCTCTCCCTCAACAATCCACACAGTGAATTTTGAGTAGTGAAGTTGCTAAGTTAACCGATCAAGAATGTTGTACTATAAAAATCTTAGCAAAACATATCAAATTGGCAAAGTCCATTGCACAGAAGTCAATCAATTTAAATAGCAGGTATCAAGAGTTGTAAAGTTGATAAAGGGATTAAAATAGTTACTCTCCCTATTTCATCCAGACTCACCTGGAGTCCTGTCCATTTAGAAAGTCAGAATAATCTACAATAAAAGTTTTAACAGGCATGTGTCTGGACCAGATCAGCCCTTTCCTTCAACTGAAACTATCCTATATAAATTAAACAATTCGACTCTATTTTGCCAGAATTATAAATTCATATGACTCATGCACAGCTTGTCAATAGATTACCCTTGCAATTAAAAATTATAGATGTCAGTACTTATACAAGTTTCCTTTGTGAAGACATTGTACCTGTAAGGAGTCAGTTTCACAGAAACCAGTTACCCTCCCTCCAAAACATTTCCCAAGGAGGAACTATTCACATGAACCTGCTTGCTAGGCTTTTTAGCTGCTGTTAGAGAATAAGAACGAGAGAGAAAAAAAGAGAGGAGAGGCTTGGTGAAAAAAAGTACAGGCAATCGTGAACTTGTCCTGAGTACTAGTTTATGGATACTGATCTGCAACCCAAGTGGATATCCCTGTCCCCATGCAAAAATCTTTATTTCCCCAATTAGAGTGCTTCTATTGATTCCAGGGCCAAGGTCAGCTATGTCAGCACCCGTTAGAAAAAAACAGATAGAGATGCAAGGTATGGCTAGCAACTTTTAGTACCAAGCATAAAGTTGATTCACAATTTTTCTCTGGGTCAGGTAAAGTTCCAAGTTGTCACAGTTGTGGTGCATGCACAAGCATATATGGTATAGTCTATATGCCAGTTTCCTTGTCTGCAGGGTCAGCTACATGTTAGAGGAACAGGTTGAAAAGAAAAAGCTGAGGGGTGACTTAACAGGTGCCTTAAAATCATGAAAGGTTTTGACAGAATATTTCCATTTGTGGGGAACATGACCCAAGATATAAGAGTAGACTATATGGCCCATCGTGCCTGCACTGCCATTCAATATGATCACAGCCAACCTTTGGCTTCAACTCACTTTCCCACCCGCTCCCCATATCCCTAGGTTCCCTAAGAGACCAAAAATTCATCTATCCCAGTCTTAAATATATTCAACAATGGAGCATTCCTTGGTAGAGAATTCTAAAGATTCACAAACTTTATTGAAAAAACTCTCATTGCAGTCCTAAATGATCACCCCCTTATCCTGAGACTGTACCCCATATTCTAGATTCCACAGCCAGGAAAAAACATCTGTCTATCCTATCAAGCCCCCTTCAGAAACCTGTATGCCTCAATGCAATTGGAGAAGGTGGGACTGTTCTCCTTGGGGAAGAGAAGGTTGAGAGGAGATTTCATAAGAGGTATTCAAAATCACAAGAGGTCTGACCAGAGTAAATAAGGTGAAGCTTTTCCCATTGGTGAAGAATTGAGAATCAGAGCACAGATTTAAGATAATTGGCAAGAGCAACATAAGAAAAAACCTTTTCATGCATCGAGTGGTTAGGATACAGAATGCACCACCTGAGTGCATGAGATGGGGACAGGTTCATTTGAGGTATTCAGGAAGGAATCAGATTATCTGAAAAAGGAGAATGTGCATGGCTACAGGGAGAAGGCAGGTAACTGCTCCTTTAGAGAACCAGCACAGACATGAATGGCTTCCTTCTATGCTGTAATCATTCTATGAATTCAAGGATTAGAATAAAGTCCAAGTGGAAGCTGAAGTTCACAGCTAGTCAGCACCACTAAGTATCAAATCTTAAAATGTAATTAGATAGCCAGTGATCAATTTATTAAAAACTGAAGACTTACTTTATCTAGTGGAAACTTGTCCTTGCCCAGAGATGCCAACGTGATTTTGTGAGACCCAACCAGCACAAACTTACTGGTGCGTACAGAACTAGTAACTGCAGGATTAGCAGCTGCAAGACAAATATAAAAGCACAAAACAAGTTAATGAACATTCAGCTAATCAAATGGTGGTTGAGAGAATTCGGTCAAAGGCAGTATAGCCTTAAATTAGGGCTAAACTATTCATGGGTGACAACAGGAAGCACTTCACAAAAGGGCAGTGGAAATCTCAAGCACTGTCCTCCAAAAAGCTGTTGTTAGAGTTTAAAGGATTTAAAATTTGAAAACAGATGATTGATAGATTTGTTACACAAGTGATATGGAACCAAGCTAACTAGATGGATACAGTTCAGCCATGATCTAATTGAAGGGCGAACAGATTCAAGGGACTGAATGACCCACTCCTGTTCCTATGTTCCACCTGATGATTCAGTAGATAAATTCACCATGTAGTACAGAGCACAGTCCATGCAAAGTCTGCAGACTTCAGCCAGGAGGACAAATGGTTTTGTTATAACTTAAGTATTGCTAGATTAACATTGAAAAAGTTTTTTTTTAAAAAAACACCAAAAACCTGTGATCTGCACAGGGACCTTTGGCTGCAAGTTCACATCTGTCAAGAACCAGAAAAAAACAGAAGTGGGGTGGGTGTTGGGTTTGAGGGCTCCCCTTTCAAAGTGTATACGTACAAGCAAATTATCAGAGAGCCATAAAGCCGGAGGAAATCAACTAACCTCACTGCTAAGACAGAAGACCATTTTTATTTAAAGTGTTAAGGATACAGTTCTTGTTAAGGATACAACTCTTGCAGTTAAGGGAACACTAACTTGGTTAAAATGTTACTTTTTCTAATACCATTTAAATACAGTTTGAAATCACCAAACAGTTATGAGTAACCTCTTAGTGCAGCTAACCAAAAGATTCACCATGCCAAATGCAAAGTCTCTGCTCAAAATCATCAGGGGAGGTCTAGAGCAAAACACAAGTATTCTGGAAAAAGATGGAGTGGTTATGTATTCTTGTGTGCAAACCTTACTGGACAATTAGTGTGCTGTAGGGAGGTCATGACTGCTGCATGACAAATAGCACAAAAATCACATTGAGCAGCTAGCAGTACACTACGAGTTATTTAGCTTCATGTTTTTCTTAAAAGGGTTCTTGTTAAAAACCAAAAGAATGTTTGTATAAACTCACCAGGTGACTGCATGCTTGATTTCTGAAAAGGAAAAAGGCAATATGAACTGTTTTCTTCAGGTAAATCCTAAAAACAAACCTCAAGTAGATTCAGCAGATCACTGCAAGACAAAGCACCTTCAAGATTATACTCAGCAAAAAATTGGCATCTCAGATTCCTTTAAATACTGCTCTTAAATAATTTATATGATTGCCAAGTCCAGGAGTTTAGTTGGCTTAGTACACTGAACATGCTAACAGACGAGGGGTCATTCCTAATACTAACAGCATTTCAAACCATCACTAAAAAAAAATGTACTTACAGTAATAGAGGTCAGCAGCTTCTTAGGAGTTATGACCTGTGTAGTAGTACATAAGGAAGATTAATCTTTATTTGCTCTTTACATACAAATTAACAAGGATATAAGAAAGTAGGGCATTGACCACAGAACAAGAGAAAGCCTGTATTACCACAGCTACATATTTTCAAACACTGCTTTTAAGTTCATTCAAATTTGGACACTGTTCCGCAACTCAGCGGGTTTGAAATGCCCAAAGCACATGCATGACTTGTTTCCAAAAAATAAAAATTAGCAGAGTATCAGGAGAGTGTCTGCTTGGACATTGGAAGTACTGATTCAAAAGGGAAATTACAGGTAATAATTCAGCTAAAAGTTTCTTGCAATTACGTTTGGAGTCTACATGCAGTGTATCTAGTAAAGTTTATATTTGTAGCAAAGTGACACGAGAACTGACATCTTATGTAATAAAGCTGAACAGATTACAGACAAAGCATTGCGCTATAGTGTGCGACATATTATGCTTCAAGTTGTTATTCCTGGAATACTTCAGCATTTTCCAGTAGTTTTCTGAATCAAGACTGCACTATAATCTGAAGTTTTTAAATTAATCCTACACTAGTTCTCATTTAGAAACCAGGTTGAAAGGGAGAAACTGACAGTGTGTGTCAATAAAAGCATGAATTCAGATCCATCAAATTATTGCATTTTTGATTTTTCCAAAGATTTGTGTGTGGTTGGGCTTTTCTGGACTTAAGCTCCAGCTACAAACTGGCTGTATTTTCCTTCGAAAATGAATTCAGCTTCAAGCTGAAAATGTTGAGCCATACACTAGCTTATAACATGCATCATTTGCAAATTGTATATGATAAATTGATCAAGGACAGATCTTAATTTACACATGGCACTTTAGCCTCATAATACTGGAGGCATTTTAAATAGAGGGAAATTAATGTATTATAATAAGCCTATCTAAAATAGTAATCAGAATGGCAAAAGGTTTATTAATAAGCTGCCTTACTAGTGGAAAAGAATGAAATCTGAACAAACAGGTTGCTTGGGATAAAAGCAGTGTAGCATCATAAACTGATATCCCAAAGGGCTGAACAGATGACACTTGGGTCTTTAAACCTAACCCAGATAGGAGACTGTTGTGCAAAGTACAACCATTAGATGTTTTCATTATGGTATTTTGTCTTCTCCACGAAAGAGATATTAATTTAAGACAGAATTACACAAAGTACAGGAGACAGGCTGGAGATGGAGTAACAATTTTAGAGGAGACAGTATACCCAGTACAAATACAGGAAGGCAATCATTACTGATCAGTATATTAAAGTCTGTAGCAGTACTTGTTTAAGAGCTTTTGGTATGCTCCTGATTCAGGCTATATAAAAGCCTCAGCAAGTTTGCAAGACTTCATGTGCCACCACAGAACTGAAATTGCATGTGGCATTATTCAATTCTGCTGCAATTTGTGTCAATCTGCCAACATGTACCCTCCTCCAAAATACAGTTCATAGGCTCTACAATAAGAGAAAATGGTATTTTTGGAGACAATGTCCCTAGGGAGGTAGACCATTAAAACAAGTTTTTAATGATGTCCATTAAAAATGTAGGGACTTTTTTTTTATTATTAAAAAAAGGGTGGAACAATATAATCAAGTCCCAGAATAACAGTAGCTGCCTTTAAGCATAGACACTGCGCCACCTGGCAGGACAGCACTTGTGTATGGAATCAAGCATGTTTTCAGTGCTGCAATTTCTCAGTCAGCTCCTGGGTAAGCAACAGTGTATAAACTGTGAACCTCTTGTACAACATTTTGCAACCACCATTATTAACTTAAAATTGGCCAAAATGTACTAACATACGAATTAGGAGGAGTAGGCCACTCGGCCCCTCAAACCTGCTCCGCCATTCAATAAGATCATGGCTGATCTGAATGTAACCTCAACCCCACATTCCTACCTACCCCTGATAACATTTCACCCCCTTGTTAATCAAGAATCTATCTAGCTCTACCTTGAAAATATTCAAAGACTCTGCTTCACCATTTTTTGAGGAAGAGAGTTCCAAAGACTCAGCTCTCAAAATTTCTCCTCACCTGTCTTAAATGAGCGATCCCTGATTTTTAAACAGTGACCCCTAGTTCTAGACTCTCCCACAAGAGGAAACATCCTCTCCACCCCATAGGATCTTAAAAGGTTTTAATCAAGTCACCTCGTACTCTAAATTCCAGCGGATACAAGCCTAACCTGTCCAGCCTTTCCTCACAAGGCAACCTGCCCATTCCTGGTATTAGTTTAGTAAACCTTCTCTGAACTGTTTCTAACACATTTATACCTTTAAATAAGGAGTCCAGTACTGTACACAATACCCCAGATGTAATCTCACCAATGCCCTGTACAACTGAAGCATAACCTCCCTACTTTTGTAATCAATTCCCCTCACAATAAATAACCCTCACAATAAATAACATTCTAATAACTTTTCTAATTACCTGCTGTACCTGCATACTAACTTTTTGGACAGTTTGAACTTTATATCTGCTATTCCTAAACGCAACCCTGGAGCTTGGTCTGTAAGCTACGCTATACGCCGAGTGTTCAAACTTGTGGGGTCAGGAGCTCTACCAGATCACCTGATAGGAGGGGGTTTTTAAGGAAATAAATAAAGAGAAACTGTTTCCACTAGCAGGCAGGTCAGTAACCAGAAAGCTCAGATTTCAGATAACTAGCAAAAAAGCCAGATGAGAATGAGAAGAATTTATTTCATTCAGTGAGCTATGATCTGGAATGCACTGGCTGAAAGAATGGTGGAAGCAGATTCATTAGTTACTTTCAAAAGTAAAAAAAAAATTTACAGGGCTATAGGGAGAGGGGAGGGGAGTGGGACTATTGGTCTTTCAAAGTCAGCACAGAGACAATGGGGCAAATGGTCTACTTCGGTGCTGTACCATTCTATACAAACATACATATTTTTACATTTGCCTATTCTTACTGAGGCTGTTGGCCTAGTTTCAGCTCTCAGAGTCAGGCAGCATTTTAGGTGCTTCAGGTTGTGCAATACTCCATTTAGTGAAAGACTATCAAAGATGCTTAAATTAAAAAATCCAGATTCAGATTGTGCATTTTAAAGAAAAAACAGTCTACCTTTAGTTAAGTATGGAGTATAAATCATACAAAATGACAGTATAATTTAAAGGCTTAAGAGCAACACTAGAGTGCTGTGATTATAATATGCACCTTTCAGCCCCAAATTTGAGCTCTCAATTCTAAGTGGTACTGCAAGAGAGAATCAAGCGTACAGCATTATAAAGGAAATCAAATCAAGTGCATTTTCCAGGTTAGATCAAATTACATCCTAAAAAGCACATTAAGAAATCACCTTGGATCTTGACACTCTCCGCTTCTCAGAGGTGGCTACATTTGCAGCATGAGCCTACAGGGAGAGAAAAAGATTCAATTTGCTGCAAACACGGAGAAGGAATAGTTTTGAAAACAACATGAGAGATGAAAGTTGAAGATAAGTTTGCTTACCAGGCTGTACACCTCCACATCAATTTCAAATTTGTAATGAATATCACGCCTAGAAATTACAAAATTTGGATCAGTGACATATTTAGAATTTAGGTTATTTTATTTTGCCTAGTGTACCACTGCCTGTGGTTTAGAGGCAAACTGATCAGGTGCACCAGGCATCTGGTCACAGAATCCCTTCAACACTGGTGTCATGCAATGAATTTTCAAGCTGGGAAGGCAGTTATTTCTTCTGCTTTTGTAGATACACAGGTTGAAAAGGATATGAAGGCAAATGGGACTCTGGGTTTTATACCAGATGTGAAAAGGAAGCAATTTCAATTAGTAAAGGATATTAGATGGGTCATAATTGGTGTATTAGGCATAGTTCTGTGCACTCTATTGTAGGGAAGGTATTAAAGCCATGGAAAAGATACAGCAAAACAAAGTACTACAAAGTATTGCAAAAATTAAACCAAACAAGCTGTAGTTGTGAAGCATTGAAAATATGTGGGCTACCCCAACTCCAAGGTTCAGGGAAGAAGAGGTTTTAAGAGGGTGAATAATGAAAGACTTTCCATTGGTAGTTAGCCTGTTACAACTGAGATATACTCATTAGAAAATATAGTGGGATGTCAAAAGAAGGTTGTTTCTAAAGAACGTTTTTAGGATCATTCTTTTCTAAAAGCAGCAAATTTAGGCAGGGGCAGTATCACTTCAAATGAAATTGGATAATTTTTGGGAAAGGAAGATTGAAAAAGGATTCAGAACAAAATAGCTCCAGTTAAACTGACAGGCATGATGGGTTGAATAGCCTCCTCCCAAGGATTGTACAAAATCACTCCTGGTATCTTGATCGTGAAAGCACTTTGTTCAGATAACTACAACGTTACTTTAATAGTTTAACTGTCACTGATTAACTTTTTCTGTATTTTAAAATTAATTCAGAAGCAATAGTTTAGAAGAGAAGACTCACAGTGTGATGATGGTTGGGAAAGTAATGGTATCACCATGCTGAGCATCTTCTGCTGTTGCTAGTGAAGTCGCCACAATGTTATGTGGACCGTATCGGATCATCAGTAAGAAATAGTGACTGGGTTTTCCTGAAGAAAACAAGAAAAAAAGTGAAAATAAGGCCATTTGACCCAAATTTCCTCTAACATTTTCTCAGTTTTGCATCCAACAGTGTTGAATGTTCCAGTGCCTGCATCTCTCAAATATGGTTTGATGGAGTATTCCAGATATTGTTTGTATGAAGACATCCTTTCTGGCATTTTTTTTTCTAAAATATTGATCAAGTGAAAGAGATGTCAGCATCGGGCAATGAGTTCAGTTATCCAGTGCCAAAATCCCTCTGCTGTCAGCTCCAATCGGGAAAGTACACTCTACTGCAGCATCTACTGGCTGTGTGGGATTGTAAGTTAGTGCAGGTGCAAACCTAACCCATTGCTCTTGTTCTCTAGTTTAAAGCTTATTTTACTTGCTGAAACCATGAGCTATAGTCTTTTTATCCTATTTCAAATGCTGCATTCAATATTTAATAAAAAGTATTTTGTATACCTTGAAGAAAGGAAACACTTAAAAACATGATTGTGAAAGAACACTGGTATCTGATAAGCATTCAAAATACTAACATTTGTAAAATGTCACAATTGCAATAAATGCCACAAAGCTTTGTTATATTAAAGGCACCATACAAGTGTTAGTAGTTATAGCAAGATACCAGCTAAATGAAGTTATGATTAGAACTCATTGCCAGAGATTTTACAAAGTTCAAGCACATTTTACAACCTCAAATGAAATCAAAGAACCAGCTAAAGGTGGGGTTTACACAAACTGCCACATCATTAAAAGTTCCACTTTCAGCCAGGGGTGAGACAATTTAAAATCAGCACAACGTTCTCATAATATAGTCCCTCTCCTCTTCGAGAAGGCAAACTGTTTTTTTAAAAGATAATTCCAGTTTACTTGACTCACCCATAACTACTGGGGGAAGTCAGTTGCTTGCAAGGATTTACTTTCATCCCCAGACTAACCATCAAGTTTAAAAAAAAAATAGAAGCTGGTATAACATTAATGGAAAATGACCACAAACAGAAAAAAGCTCATGCAGCCCAACAGAACTTACTGGCCAAATGAAGCATCAAAAATCATCTGCATTAATAAATCATGAAACAAACTTACTCTTATCAAGTGGGGATTTAGGCCAGAGGACTGGTCATAACTATAACAACTGTTTTAGTAAGACAAAGTTAATTCAAGTTAATTACAGGCTAGTTTAGTCTTGCTGCTATGGAGAGTCCGAGATAAAATTACTACATCTCTTGATAGAGATAAGGAGTCAGAAATAGCTACCACTAATTTCAAAAGGGATGATCGTGTTTGACCACTCAGCTTCATAACATAGCATGGGAGAAATGGAAATGCAGTGAACATAATATATATGACTAGGATATTGAGGTCTTAGAAATGGTCCATAGATTCACTGGGGTGTTACCCACCCCCTCTCAACCACACCATTAGAACACAGATTCTGGGATACTAGAAATGATGTAAATTATGAAGGAACGGGACAGGGTGGATGGAAGCAAAGAAGTTCCAGTGGTTGAGAGGTCCAGTATGAGGGTCTCACAGATGCAAAATTGAAAGGAGATAATTAAAACAGAAACTTCTCCGGAGGATTGGGAGGCTGTAGGCATTCATTTCCAGGTTTTCAGGTTGAGGCAGAAACTTGTCATCATTCAAGATAGATAGATAGGTGGAGATAGGAGGGAGAAAAGCATTAAGGAAAACAGATAAAAGGACAAGGAGGGTCAGTAAATGAGATTAGAACTATCACATGGAAGGTAAATAATAGTAGCAGCAAATGGGTTGTATTCTGTGTTGCAATTTCTATGCTCAGCTGTTAAACGTAACTAAAGCTCTGCTTATTGAAGTAAATTTAACAGCTTTGGATGTAGAGTTTGTGTATTTCTTAGTACAAGCGTAAATTTAAGGTAGGCTCACACTGCTGACTGCAGTTTAGAGATACACTGGGAAGTATCTCTACACACATTTTTTCATTCCTGGTAGTAAGACCATAAGACATAGGAGCAGAAATTAGGCCATTCGGCCCATCGAGTCTGCTCCGCCATTCAATCATGGCTGATAAGTTTCTCAACCCCATTCTCTCGTCTTCTCCCCATAACCTTTGATCCCCTTACCAATCAAGAACCTATCTCGGTCTTAAATACACTCAATGACCTGGCCTCCACAGCCTTCTGTGGCAATGAATTCCATAGATTCACCACTCTCTGGCTAAAGAAGTTTCTCCTCATCTCTGTTCTAAGAGGTCTTCCCTTTACTCTGAGGCTGTGCCCTCGGGTCCTAGTCTCTCCTACTAATGGAAACATTTTCCCCACCTCCACTCTATCCAGGCCTTTCAGTATTCTGTAAATTTCAATCAGATCCCCCCTCATCCTTCTAAACTCCATCGAGTATAGACCCAGAGTCCTCAAACGTTCCTCATATGTTAAGCCTTTCATTCCTGGGATCATTCTTGTGAACCTCCTCTGGACCCGAACATCCTTCCTGAGATACGGGGCCCAAAATTGCTCACAATATTCTAAATGTGCTCTGACCAGAGCCTTATAAAGCCTCAGCAGCACATCCCTGCTTTTATATTCTAGTCCACTCGAAATAAATGCCAACATTGCATTTGCCTTCCAAACTACCGCGTCAACCTGCAAGTTAACCTTAAGAGAATCCTGGACTTGGACTCCCAAGTCCTTTTGCACTCCAGATTTCTGAATTCTCTCCCCATTTAGAAAATAGTCTATGCCTCTATTCTTCCTACCAAAGTGCATGAACTCTCACTTCCCCACGTTGTATCCCATCTGCCACTTCTTTGCCCATTCTCCTAACCTGTCTAAATCCTCTGCAGCCTCCCTGCCTCCTCAATACTACCTGTCCCTCCACCTATCTTTGTATCATCTGCAAACTTAGCCAGAATGCCCTCAGTTCCTTCATCTAGATCATTAATATATAAAGTGAAAAGTTGGATCTAATGCAATGTATTTTTTCCCCTGAATTGAAGTTTAAAAATTGAGGTGAAATCATCTGTGATTAAAAATGTACTTTCTCAGGTCAAAACAAAATTCAGAAAAGCTCAGGCCATAATTGGAAAACAACAGTTTTTTTTTTAAACAAAAAAAGAGAACAGCACATTAAATGCAATTGTGAATTAGCAAGTGGGAAGTTGCATTTCAAAAGTCAAACTATTAGTTTATGGTAAGAAAGGGATAATATGTTGCGTTTAAGTCCAAAGGCAGCATTTAAAAATCAAATTTCACCCGAAGTTTGGATAGATTCTTTGGACAACTCATTTACTGGAGCTGTGGTCAAGAGTTTAAGACTGGATAAAAATATTGAAGATTCAAAAATGCCATCAGGCTAAGTTTTTCAGCACAAGTGCATATAAAAAATTGTGGCACAAGTGTTTGTGCAAAATACACCCCACTTTTTGGTGAGGTTCCAGTCACATGTACAATGCTCCAGTTTTGAGTTTCTGAGAGTTAAGACTAAGAAGTCACTGCAGTGGTAAAAGGACAGTAGTTCTTGATTATTCAGAACAGCAGATGTTGGTGCAGGCTAGGTGCTCCTCAACACTGTCTGGACACAAAAGCTGGATAGAAATAGAAGCTTAATATCACAGCATTTGACTGCAGAGTGAATACTATTCAAAGCAGGGTCATGACACGAGTAACTAGGCTAAGAATGTTAGGTCAAAGATTTAATTATAAAACAATATATTTGAAGGACAGTTGTGATGTTGTGCATCACACCGGTTCTGGCTATTAAACAATAAAACTCTGCTGCTTCGTACACAACCAAGAACCAGCACACTAAGCAAAGATCTCAGCAATGTGTTCTTCTCACTGATTGTCTGTCCCTACCTTTGTGCTTCCCTACCTTGTTTATGTAGGGCCGAACATACAAATTCAGCTTTCAAAGGAAGGCGAAGATCAGAGATGGAGATAGTGCCTCGACACGGCTCAAGCCCATTTGTCAGCCAAGTTGTTTCTCCCAGGGACACAGCACTGCCCTCTCCTTTCAGCTTTTTCAACTCTGTCAGCAAAGCAGTACGCTTCTCAGCTTTAAAAATGAAAAAGGACAAAACATGTTGATAACTACTAATGCAAATTTCTGCTTAACTATGGCATTCTACTAATTCTGTTTGTCATTACAAGTTTAACCATAATGTATTGTGATTCGGTAGTACAGAACTAGAGTATTGCTGAAAAATAGAGACATGTTGTTTAACTTTTTCGGCTTGCACTCATCAGGACAGATCGCAAGATTACCAATAGTAAAAAGAACAAACTATACTGGATGAGAAGACAATGTTCTCATTGGCTGGCAAGCAGACTGATTGGTACAGGCATTGTCATGGGGAATGCAGCAGGGAACAGTTAACTGCCAAGCTATTGTTCGAGTCCAAACCAGGCAGGTCAACTGATTGGGCAATGCCTTGACCAATGAACCGGGGAATGGCTGTAACCCAATCTTTAGTTGAAAAAGGCGCCATGTGTGGACACACTCCTTCTGTATACAAAAGGACAGTGCCCTGTGAGAGAATATATGTGGCTTCTAACATGTGTAAGTGAGCCATGCTGCAAGCCTGGCTGACAATCTTAAACTGGTTTTCAGTGTAATTCTTAGCACAATCAGAGTTGTTTGGCAAGTGTCAAAAATTTGAGCAACAGATGAAGCTAGCCATTTCACACTACTACTATGCAGTAGCAATATGAGTGGTATTTTCTACTAACAGGATGCTGCCATCAAGCCAAAAAGACATTCTGCCTACCACACAATTGTGGTATATTAAGTTCAGTGCCCGTGAGATGCCAAGTATGTAGGTCAACAACTGGCGATTGTATCAAACACACGTACCTTTGTCTCTTCGCAACAGGCAAAATACTGACCGTACTCAGCCAGCCCATGCTTGCAAAACAAAATTTGGTGTCTAACATTAGATGTGCCAACAACTACACTGAAAGCCAATTTAAGATCATTAGTCAGGCTCACAGTATGACTCACTTACACATGCTAGAAGCCACATATTCACACAGAGGGCCCTGTCCTTTGCAGACAGAAGGAGCATGTTCTTGCATTGCACCTTTTTCAACTAAATAAAAGCTCGGGGGACAGCCGTCCTTTGATCCATTCCCCAAGGTAATTCCTTGCCTACAGCCAACCTGCCTGGTTTGAATTTGAATAGCTTGGAAGTTAACTGTTCCTGCTGGATTCTCCATGACAATGCCTCTACCAATCAGCACCCTCTTCTCATGCAGTATAAGTTATTGTTCCCTTTACTATTGATAATCTTGAAATCTGTCCTGGAGTGGAAGACAAAAAGCTTAGACAGCATGCCTTTTTTTTTTAAGCAGTACTCAATATATAGTCATTAACAGCAACTTTCATTTATATAGCATCTTTAACGTGGTAAAATCATGCAGGTGCTTCAAAGGAACATTCTCAAACAAAATTTGAGATGGAGGCACGTTAAGGTGATATTTGGGCAGAAGTGTGATCAAAGAGGGTGGTTTAAAGGAGCCTCTTGGAGGAACAGAGCCAGAGGTTCAGCGAGGGAATTTCAGAGCTCAGGACCTTAGCAATTGTGCCTTCAGCTACCCATTGTGAGGCGATTAAAAAAAAAATTAGGAGATATGCATGGGGCTAGAATTGGAAAAGCACAGATATCAGAGGACCGTAGGACTGAGGGAAGAAAGGCAAGGCCATGCAGGGATTTTAAAACAAGCATGTGAATTTAAAGAAGCATGTTTACTTAGTGCATTAGTTTCCAAATGCATTTCCTAATTGCAGAGCTTAGTTATATACTTGAACAGAGCAGTGCCAGGCATACCGAACAATCAGCTTTCAACCTGGCAAAACTACAACACAGGAACACCGGCATGCCAAACAGCATTCAACAGACAGAGCTAAGCAATCTCACAGCCAATGGATCAGATCTAAACTCAGCAGTCCTGCCACATCCAGTTGTGAATGGTGTTGGAAAATTAAACAACCAACCGGAGGACGCTGCTCCACCAATATCCCCATCCTCAATAATGAGATGATGAGGGAATCCCAGCCCATCAGAGCAAAAGGCAAGGCTGAAGCATTTTCAACTATCTTCAACCAGAAGTGCTGAGTGGATGATCCATCAACCATGAGCAACAAGTAACATGCGTGCCATACAAGTGCCAGCCAATGACCATTTCAACAAGAGAATCTAACCACCTCCCCTTGATAGTGAACGGCATTGTCATCATTGAATCCCCCACTAACATCCTGAGGGTTACCATTGTCCAGGAACAGAACTGGACTAGCCATATAAATACCGTGGCTAAAAGAGTAGTTCAGAGACTTGGAATTCTGCAGCGAGTAACTCACCTCCTGACTCCCAAAGCCTGCTCATCATCTACAAAGCACACATCAGCAGTGTAATAGATTATTCTCCACTTGCCTAGGTGAGTGCAGCTCCACCACCTCCCAAGAAGCTCAACAGCGTCAAGAAAAAAAAGTATTCCACTTGATCAGAACCCCATTCGTTATTTTAAACATTCACTTTGTCCACCACTGACAGTGGCAGCAGTGTGTACTATATAGAAGATGCACTGCAGTAATTCAAAGGCATCTGCCACAGCACCTTCCAAACCTGTGACCTCAACCACCTAGGAGGATAAGGAAATCAGATACATGGGACCACCTGCAAGCTCACCTCCAAGTCAGGATTGTGGGGGGCTTGGAGCTATAAATTGCCATTCTTTCAGTCATTGGATCAAAATCCTGGAACTCCCTTCTTAGCAGCACTGTGAATGTACCTGCACCAACTCAAAAAAATCAGCTCACCACTACCTTATCAAGGGCAATTCAGGATGGGCAACAAATGTTGGCCTTGCCAGTGATGTCCACATCCCATGTAAGAATTAAAAAAATGCTTGATTTTCTGTAATGCTACTCATGTTGGTAGTGGGTACATTGATATAATCAATTCCAAAATATTTGTAACAATATAAAAGTGTGCACCATAATGGGAGTGATTGGCTTGAGTTCAGCTATGATCAGGTAGAAACTTATTACTGCAGGTATTGCATGTCACAAGTGTTTCCACTTTTGGTTTGTTCCACAGTATGGAGCAGTTCCACCTTCCGACATCATCACACCTCTGCGAGTTTTGGCTTCCCGTTATTCCCATGTTACTCACAAGCAATAAGTAGGTGACGTTCTGCTTCTGCTTCCTCTCTTGAGCCTTTACCATGCTCTTCATCTGTACAGCAATTTAGTGCCTGGCTTGCCTGATGCATGATGCTGTTCAACCTGATAATCTCATCATTAAGTACCTGGGAGGAGGGGGAAAAGGAAATAAATTTTGCACCTGCTGCTTCACACAAATGGTTTCTTACCCTTAGTTTTGTTAGCAACTTGTTAAACTTGCACATTAATTGCCCATTAAACTCGCAAAGTTAGTCCTGTAATTAGTAGTGCAAGTACCCTTTTAAGGATATGATAATTGTTAATACAATGTTAAATCAGTCTCCCTGACCTTACAAAAGGAGCAATTTAAACAGTAGTCTCTTTTTTTAGGTAGCAAACTGTTAGAAATTTAAAATATTTAATTTTTCTTTTCCTTTTGGTCTCTTTTCCTCAGTCCAATTTTTGTCTCCCTTTGTACTCAATTTGACTCTAATTCACTTTCTTCTGACTTGAATTCTCTGATGCTTTGTTGCTTCTTTCTCAATCCTTAAATCTCATTGGTTAAGGAGATTCACAGTTGTTCAAGGTTCCAGATGCCCCATTGCCCTTGAAGTTTCAGCAAGTTACAAGTGTGTTGATTGGTGCAGGAAATTCTAACTATTGGCATACCCCACAAGATGCCCTGCTCCAGCAAGACACGGCCCAACTGATTAACATTCAAGTGCCTTATTTAGGGCATTGGTGATTGAGTTTAGTGATGTTTGAAATTTTTTTAAAGTGCTTTCTTTGGGTTTCCAATATTTTTGCTTTAAAAATAAGGAAATATTAAAGGTAAGTAAAACCTGAAAATAGCTGCAAAAATCAAGTCAGCAAGAAAAACATTATGTTTAAAGCACTGTTATAATTTTTCCTACATTCTTCACAACCCCAGGAAAATAAAATTTTAAACAGATTATCCCATACCTTTATTTTCTCTTTGGTGGTCATTTGCTGTGCTGTCAACCAAGAACTTTCTGTTGCTCTTGGAGTTATATCTTTTTTGGTTTCTTCATTTTTCTTGTCTCGCAGCCGAGCACTGCGACGTTGAGTTCTATACAAATCAATACTGGAGAGAGAAACTGACTCAGTTGGAATGTTTCAGTGCTTCAACTTATGCACTGAAAGCACAAATATATTTGTGTATGATAACTTTTTAAAGAATATGTCTATAGCTTTGGTTCAAAGTGGGAAAGGCCCTGGATCACAATGGCATGTACCTAGAATGCGAGAAATCAGAGGAAACAGCAGAGGCTCGGACCAGAATCTTTCAAGCAGACTTGTGCATGAGGTTGTGCCAGAAGATTGGCGGGTTACTGCCAGAAGATTGGAGAGTTACTAAAGTAATACATCTGTTCAAAAAGGGATAAACAAGGTAACTATAGATAAGTCAGCTTATCAGGTAAGCTTCCGGGAGCAACAAGTAAACCAAAGCGATTACCCTATTAAAGACATGGTCAAGGACAACCAGCACAATTAAAAAAAAACAAGTTGTATGAAGTTAATTAAGTAAAAAAGTTTGTCGACAGAGTAAATGCCAGAAGATTTACTCAGTGGATTTTCAAAAGCATATGATAATTTTATCAGGTCTGTCTCCTTGACAGTACTTTAAGTTTATTAAAAGGATTACATTAAAATAGGATGGGTGGTTAGCTGTGAAGCAACTTCAGGAGACTGGTTATGACAGTTGGCAGATAGAGGTTGGATGAAGTTTAATTGTAAAGTTGAGTTTCTTCTCTCCCCCTCCACCAGAAGCACCTGGTTTGAAAATTCAATGTTAAGATTTCAAAAACGAGAAACAAGCACAGCAAATACAATTGAGAACCAAGCCAAATACAGAGGGTTCAGAAAGGATGTGAAAAAGCAAATATGAAAAACAAAGAGGGATTATGAAAAAAGACTGGGATCTAACATAAAAGGAAATCCCAAAGTATTGTATTAGCACACCAATAGTAAAAAAGTGATAAAAGGAGGAATAGGTCAGATTAAGGACCAAAAAAAGGGGATTTACACAGAGGTAAGAGGCATGGCTGAGGTGTTAAATGAATACTTTGCAACTGTCTTTATCAATGAGGCAGGTGCTGCCAGACCATGGTGACAGAGGGGGAAACTCAGTCACTAGAAGGGTTTAAAATTGATGAAGTAGTGGTATTGGATAAGCTGTCAGTATTTAAAGTTGATAAGGCACTGGGACCAGATGAGATGCATCCAAGAACATTGAAGGAAGTGACAGCGGAAATTGCAGAGGCACTGACAATCTTTCAATGTTCCCTGGATTCGGGGGAGGAGCCAGAGGACTGGAGAATTGCAAACATTACGCCCTTGTTCAAAAACGGTTGTAAGGATAAGCCCAGCAATTACAGAACAGTCAGTTTAACTTTGGTGATGGGAAAACTTCTAGAAACAATTATTCGGGATAAAATTAATCACATGGAAAAATATGGATTGATTTGGAAGAGTCAGCATGAATTTGTTAAAGGAAAATCATGTCTAACTAACTTGGAGTTTTTCTGAAGAGGTAACAGAGATAGTTGATGAGGCGCATATGGGCTTCCAAAAGGCATTCAATACAGTGCCACATGACAGACTTGAGGGGAAAGTTATGGGTCATGGAATAAAAGGGACAGTAGCAACGTGGATACAAAATTGAGGGATAGGAAACAGTAATGGTTAATAGGTATTTTTCAGGCTGGAAGAAGGTTTGTTGTGGAGTTCCCCAGGGGTCGGTATTGGTACGCTTGCTTTTCCTGATATACACAAATGATCTAGATTTTGGTGTGCAGGGAGCAATTTCAAAGTTTGCGGATGACAAAACTTGGGAGAATTGTACACTGGGGAGGACGGTGTAGAACTTCAAAAGGACATTGGCACATTGGTGAAGTGGGCAGAAAGGTGGAAGATGAAGTTCAATGCAGAGAAGTGGGAGGTATTACACTTTGGTACAAAGGGCATGGAAAGACAGTATACATTAAAGGATACTATTCTGGGTGTGCAGGAGCAGAGAGACCTGGGTGTGTATGTACATAAGTCATTAAAGGTTGCAGGACAGGTACAGAGTGCTGTTTCTAAAGTAGTGTTCTAGGCATCACTAATAGGGGCATAGAGTACAACAGCAGGGAGGTTATGACGAACTTACATAAGACACTGGTTAGACCTCAGCTGGAGTATTGTGTACAGTTCTGGGCACCACACTATAGGAAGGATGTGAACGCATTGGAGAGAGTGAAGAAGAGGTTTATGAGAATGGTCCCAGGGATGAGACACTTCAGTTATGAGGAAAGATTGGAGAAGTTGGGACTGTTTTCGTTAGAAAGCAGAAGATGGAGAGGAGGCTTGATAGAAGTTTTCAAAATCATGAGGGGTCTGGACATAGTAAATAGGGAGAAATTGTTCCTGCTTGTAATGGATCGAGAACTAGAGGGAGCAGTTTTAAAATGTTTTGCAAAAGCAGCAAATGCAGGGCAAGAAAAAACTTTTTCACACAGTGAGTAGTTAGGGTTTGGAATGCACTGCCTGGAAGTGTGGCGGAGGCAGGTTCAATTGAGGCATTCAAGAGGGCATTAGATGATTATTTAAATAGAAACAATGTGCAGGGTTACAGAGAAAAGTCAGGAGATTAGCACTAAGTTAAAATGCTTAGAGAGCTGGTACAGACACAATGGGCTGAATGGCCTCCTTCAACACCGTAACAATTGAGATTCTATAAAAGTTCTCTATTTTGATATGGTTAATTTTAAAAGGATGAAAGAGAGACCGATGTCAGCAAACTGGTTGAAACTTCAGATAGAACTACAAATTATTAGTAGAATTTGATTTAATTGAGAAAGAACATAGACACCAAAAGTGGCAAGAGCTCTACCAAAAGGTCATTACTGACAAAATAGATGAGGTAACAAAGCTAAAGGAAAAGCATATAAAAGTGCAACGTAAAGTGCAAGTTCAGGCAACTGGGAGAAATATAAAGAATAGCAAAAAGACAAAAAGGGATAGTGTGGGCTACAGAAATGAATGCCAAAAAACTAGATGGTATCAAGATTAACAAGTTTTACAAATAAAATTAGCAACGAAAAGGTAGTCAAGGGTAATACGAACTCTTTAAAAGCAGAGATGGATAATAAAAGCAGAGATGGATAATAAATGAAAGGGAGGAAATATTTGCCATGAATAATCGTGTTACTCTTCACAGTACGGGAAGATAATGCACCCAATATTCCAATGAAATTAACAATGCATTTAAGATTGCAACTCATGAAAGTGAGCACAAGCAAGAAAATTATTAGAATAAAAATAATGGCACTCAAGGTGGACAAATGCCAGGGAACAATGGTTTCCACTCCAGGGCTTTAAAAGAAGTTGGTGAGAAAGTTACAAATGCCATAACCTTCAAAGCCCTCAGTTCAGGAATTGCTCCAACAGAATGGAAATTTTCAAAAACATAACTCCATTATTTAAGGTGATGGAGAAAATACTGGAAAATATAACTGTTAGTCTAACATCTGTTGGGAAGAAGTAATTGGGATTTATAATTGAAGGTCAGTGACTAAGCACTTTGAGATATTTGAGCTAATTTGAGAGCACCAACATGGATTTGTAAAGGGTAGGTCATGCCCAACAAATCCAATTAAATTTTTTGTGGAAGTAACTGAAGTAGTAGACAGGGGAATGTCTATGGATGCAATTTATATGGCCTTTCAGAAGGTATGTTTCGTGTGAAATCTTAAAGCTCATGTAATTAAGGCAAATTATTGACCCGGTTAGGTAGAAGACAGTAGCATGTTCATAATGAATGGAAGTAACTACTGTGCCCCGGTCTCAACTAGTCACTATATTTACTAATGATGAGATAACACAATAGAGAGCCATTTATCCAAGTTTGCCAATGACAAAGATTACTGCATAGCAAGTTGTGTAGGGAGGCGTGACCATAAAATTACAAGGAAATAGTGATAGCTTAAGTGAATGGACAAAAACTGTGGCATGTGTATTTCAACACAAGTATACCTAAAGTCATCCATTTTTGACCCAAAACAGATAGATCTGATTGTTATTTAAATAGTGAAAACCTTAAAACACTGCACATCCAAAGAGGCTTAGGGGTGTATGCAATGACCAAAAATGCAGTTAGGTACAAAAAGTCAAAAAAGGTAAATGGAATTTTAGCCTTCATGACTAAAAGGCTAGAATATAAAAAAAGGAGCAAGTTTTGCTACAGCCATACAAAGTACTTCTTAGATCACATCAGGAATAGTGTACACATGGCTGGACTCTGCACCTTAGAAAAGAATATACTGATCTTGAAAGGATTGCAGTGCAGATTTACCGGAATGTTACCAGCACTGCGATAGTTAAACATATGAAATAGGAGCAGGCAATTTGGATCCTCGAGTCTGCTCCACCTTACCTTTTTAAAAAATTTTTGTTAAAATTCAGACAAAGGGACCTCTGATGAGAATATGTTGCTCTCCTTTAATCTCAACCACCACCCCACCCCCCACTACCATGACTCCATACATTAGATGAGAGGTCACAAACTAGATTTTTATTCCCTGGCTTGCAGATGGTTCAGAGGTGGTTTGATTGAAAATTGATAGGATAAAGAAATTTTTCCCACTGGTGGGGGAGCCTAAGATGTGAAGATATAGCCTTAAAAATAAAAGCCATGCCATCCCAAAGTTAGGAGACCCTTCTTCTCACAAAGGGGAGTAGTACGAAATTCTCCCACGAAAGGTATATGCTAGTTCAGTCCATAATTTGAAGTCTTGAGATATAAAATATTTATTCATCAAGAGTATTCAGTGATATGGAACTAAGGCAGATGGGTGGCATGGAGATATATACCAGCCACGATTGCACTGAATGGCAGAACAAGCTAAAAAAGGGCTGAAGGATCTACTCCTGCTCTTTTGCAAGACCAATGGCTCTGTAAATAGCTAAGTAAGGCCCAAACTTGGTTTTAAAAAAGATCTACTGATCAGTCCATTAAAACTCTGTCAAACAGATATCAGCAAGGTCAAGACATTATTTCCAGAAATCCTCTTAAAAAAAACAGGAAGCATTGCACAAACTGGTTTGGTAAGGATTCAAATTTTTGAAATTGCTGTGCATTAAGGTGCAACTTTATACAATGCTCATGGAGGTAAATTACCTGTAGAATGGTGTACTTTCAACTACTGGCGAAAGATTTCCAACTCGATCTTGGTTGTGCCCAGAAGCATTCAGTTCAAGCGAAGAGTAGGGAGAACAGCAGGATTTGGTTAGGCTGTTGTTTAGTGATGAGAGTACTGCAGTCTACAAAATACAGAGGGGAAAAAAAAAATTTGAGGCATGTTACAATCAAGTATCCCAAGCCACTTACAAACACTAGACCCATAGCCTGTAAAATACATATTAAATAGCAGTTTAAATTCAATGACTATGGAATATAGGGGCTCAACTAACAGGATCAATGGTCAATTAGTGAATACATTTACTATTGCAGCCTGATAGTTCATCAGCAAGTCTAATTTCCACAAATTGTTGCCAAGCTATATTAGATAAGCTCTGCCCTAGTGCCCGCTTTAACAATCTGCTCTCACGGGTGATTGTTCCTTGCTCCCCTCAACCTTTATTCCATCACTAGAAGACACTGTCAACCACTGTGTCTTCACCCACTTTACCCTTGTTTTTAAAAGCTTAAAATACACATTCTATTTTATTTGGTGTTGGCCCTGTTTCATGTGAAGCTCAGTTTTCTTTGAACTAAAAATGCCAGAAATTATGCAATTGCTTAACTTTAGAAGCTCATCCCAAATGTGATAAGATTTTTGATACATTGCTCATTAAGTATAATCATTTTAGGTCACATACACAATAACATGGCTCAGGGCTAGAATATTGAGACTGAGGCGACAGATGTAATGAGTTTTATGGAAACACTGCTCCCACACCTAAGCCCCCCCAAAGGGAGTCGGTGGGAACAAAAATCTGCACTGTTTTTAAGCAATAAAACCCAAATGTTAATATTTGGCTAAAGATGGTTTGTAGAGCACAGGAGGCCATGAGTCAATGGCTGAGGGTCTCCAATTGAGGCACCAGGTGGATGGACAGTTCTTAAAGGCATACTTCAGCCCTCATCTTTCAGTTGTGATTTCATGGAGTCAGGTGCAAACAGACACTGCTAGGGTGATGCATGTGTTAGATAAGAGACATATTGAGTAGAACTATTAACTATCCTACAACTTTGATGGTTGAAAAAAATAACCACCTTTGAAAATTAAGAGTACACTCACTAAAGGAGCTGCACCATCCAACTTGATAGACTTGGCAAGCGGAGACAACATCGAGATACTGGGCAACATCAGCTCATCATCTTTTTGATCTTCTGCCTCTACTTCAGACTTTATATCACGCTTTTCTTCAGCTCTGGATTTTTTCAATTCCGCCTGCTCTTCAGCTCTCGATTTTTTCGGCTCTGCCTCAGCTTCAGGCTTCACCTCATCACTTTGTTCTTCAGCATTGGAATTGCTCAACTCTGCCTGCTCATCAGCTTTTGAATTTTTCGGCTCTGCCTCAGCTTCAGGCTTCACCTCATTACTTTGTTCTTCAGCATTGGATTTTTTCAATTCTGTCATCATTTGCTCTTTAGCCTGAGGTTCCATTTCTTCATCCATGCTGTCTGAGTCAAGTACACCTTCAAACAGCTTATCAATTATTTCAGGGTTGTTCAGGTCTTCCTGAGAGCTTGACTCTAGTTTTGAAATAGAAAGCAACAATGAAACAAGACCCCATTTATGCAAACATGTACAACAGGAGTAGACTTCAAAAATGTCATAGATAAGACTAGCTGTTTCTTTTCACTTTATTGCAAAATTAGAAAGCTATTTTAAGATAAGTAAAACTTAGATCACTTTTCTTTTACAGCAGAAAAATTAGTTAAATGAAGACATGTGCAATGATGGCAGCTTCTAGCCCAGTCTTTTTCAAATCAGCAAATTAACAGCAGTCTATTTGACTATAGGAGATTAATCAAGCCAGATTTAAGCAGAGCATATGTACATTCATGAGGCCTCTGGGTAGAATTCAGAATCTGAAAACTTGCCTTCTGACCATTCAAAGGATAATAAGCCTAATTGCAGTGCCAGTCAGCACAGCATCAATCTGGGCTCTTCGTGTTCAATAAGGTTCCGTGACACATTACCCTAACAGATGGTTCATTAGGTGAAAGAGCTCACCTTTATGAAATACTCAACATATTAAAGTTACAAGCCAGTGCTTAAATATCTCCCCTATTTAAAAACATTTTTGAAAAAAGAGCATGGGCATTCCAGAGTGGTGCAATAATGTTCTAGAAGGAACAATGGTGGGAATTTGCCAGTATAAATTATGGGCCACTTGTTTCCTAAAGCTTCAATTAACACCTTTTACTGGACTCAAACTACTTAATCTATAATGTATTTCTGTAGTAGGATTATACTCAATGAACAGACAGACTGCACATGCTGCACTACATGCTAAAAAAGGACTACACTTTGTTTGCTTCATAAAATCAAATTTGTTCATTTCCACTCTCACCCCTTACACCAGTCAATGCTGCTCCACCATAAGCCAGAAGAGAGGAATCATTCTGCTTTCTCTTCCCACTACAAGGTGACACCTGAGGGGCAGTCCATGAGAACTCATTACAGCTCCCATTTGCAAAGTATACAAAAAGAGGGACAAGTTTTCTTCCCATTCCCGAATACAAATCAGCATTTAAAGCTATAGAAATAAATTTGTATCTTGATAATCAAGGGGCCACGACAAAATTTTCATACCCATCTCAGAGATGCACTTCTCATTCTCATCGCTTTCAGTTTCTACATACTCTGGCGATGGAATGGTTTGTGGTTCTAATGCAAAAGTAACCTTCCTGAGGGGAGTAGACCAATCCATAGGCGATTCTCCCTTGCAATCACCTAATTTGGGATGAACATATTTCATAAGGGTTACACATCACTGAATACATGTAAACCTGTCAGCACCTTCCATCATAGTATGGTGCAGGAAATGTAAAATTGCAAAAATATATTAAAATATATTAAATTATTGAAACCAACAAGTCATCCGTCACATATCTCTACTTTGACAGATGTGCATCCAAACAGTTCAGTGATAGACCAAAACTGCAAACATTTCTATACTGGAACTTGAAGTGAAGTAAGGAGGAAGAATGAAGATTTGAATGCCCAGCTTCATTCCTATAGAAATTCAAAAATGGTAGAAGAAACTGAACCTTGTGCATGGAAACACTGCAACCAGAACACTTGGGTCCTTTATCTTTAATCACCTTCCCAACACCAATACAAACGTCAGGACATTTTTGAAATGAGGCTCTTTTGAGATGAGGCTCAAAAAAGTGAATGAGAGGTTTACTTAAGTGAAATTTCAGTTTGTAGCTTGATTGTAGCAGTACATGCTAGTAGGATGCAGAGGCCTCAAATGGTAGAAACCAATCTCATGCAAGAAAGAGCAGAAGGAAGCAGCAAGAATGGATCGAACAATTGGTAAAGGAGCTTGCTAGCTGACGATTAAGTGATAACAAATGTAGTGTTCATACCTTCACCTTCAGTAATCCGGAGAATGTCTTCATACTTTTCACTGTGCTCAAAATTTGAAGTAGCATCACTGCCGTGAATAGTGTTCTCTTGAGATTCTGTGCTCCCCTTTAACCCTTTCTGGTTTGGAGAGAGAGAGAGATATGTAAAGAAAAGAACTTGCATTTTGTATCCTCAGGACAGAGATTTACAACCAATGAAGTACTAAAGCATAGCAAGTTGTAACATAGGGAAATGCTGCAGCCAATTTGTCCACAACAAGGAATCAAAAAATAGAGGTAAGTAACCAGTATTCTACTTTAGCAACCATTGTTGAAATATAAATATTGGGCAGGCAACCAGGGGAGCTCCTCTGCTCTTACATCCACCTGAAGGAGCAGAGGGGCCCCCAAGTTAATATATCACACAAAAGCCACATTTAGTCATTTTTTTTTAAAGCAGGGTGAATGTGTAATACATAGTGACAAGTAATGCTATATTAACAGCGTCAGATTGCTAAATAAATTCACAACCATCAGATAATCTAGGTCCAAGTATTACCTGTGCGAAAGCTAGGCTCGACTTTTAATTGACTAAACAAGACAAAGTGATTGCTGAAAGTAGATTCTCACTACCATCTCCTTCCCAAGTGTATTTTTTGCTGTGCATATTTATATTTTGTTCATTGCCTACTCCCTTCATGCCATGATTTTATGCTTGCAAGATTAATTGTCTGTGAAATAAATGGCCACAGGGAATGCTGCAACCAGTGCTAAAATAAAAAAGTGTTACAATGAACAAAATGCATCAATATAAAAAGGGGTGGATGGGGGAGA
The DNA here is from genome assembly GCF_964194155.1 of Cetorhinus maximus. NCBI lineage: Eukaryota > Metazoa > Chordata > Chondrichthyes > Lamniformes > Cetorhinidae > Cetorhinus > Cetorhinus maximus. The sequence goes on from NC_135884.1 coordinate 88,409,985, forward strand.
GCGAAAGAAAGAAAAAAAATCGGTGCTCAATTTTTAAGAATTTCTTTCAAAGCAGAGCACCACAAAAAAAAATCATTTCAACTGCAAAACAAACTTGCATCTATAAAGCAACTTTCATATCCTCAGGGTGGTGCAAAGTACTTACAGCCAATTACTTCAAGTCACCTATTACGTAGGATGTCACTGGAAAGGCGAAGGTGAATTAAACATCACATAAGAGTGTAGCAGTATATAAATGGGGAGAAGCAAGAATTCAGCAGAGGGGAGAGAAAAAAAAAAACTTTGCATCTCGAGTATTGAAATCAAGGCTGGAGAGCAAAAAAGTGAGAGAAAGAACAGGTTGGAGCTATACGGGAAGCCAGAGAAAAATTGGCATGGGGAGAAAGTGTGCACTGGCAAGCCACAGGGCAGTATCTTCCATAAGGCTGGAAACAATTGTTCAGCAGTTCTACAGTTCTCATTTATTTACATAAGCTGTTAGATCAGTAAGTTTAACCAAAGAATGTTGGTCTGTTAGAAGATAAGGTGGGCTTTAATTACTTTAAATTTAAGATTGTGGTTAAGCCAAATATACAATTCCACTTGTTTGGACAGAAATAAATGGATTCACACCACCAGATTAAACAGTTAAAGATATAAATTTGTAATGTACTGTTGAATTTTCAAGTGGGCCCTGCACTTCAATGTATCTAGAAAGTTGAGGTTCAAATGGGAGAAAGCCCAAAGTTTATGAATGCATTCTTGTCCAAATGGAGGTCAATAGGGCTATGCACTTTGCCAAAGATACCCACTGTGCTTAAAGAGGCCCAACTGACAATACTGCTCAGCAAAGAAAAACTCGAATTTCAATGTTGCTTCCTACATCAGAGGGCAGTTTCACAACCACAAACGGATTAATAAAAAGTATACGGTTTATTTGTAAATTCACAACTCAGCATCGCTTCTCCTGTTTTGTATTAGATATGGGGAGTTTATGTAAATTGTTCAGTACTTTCACATATACATCAATAAATGGAAAGAAATAAAATTGTCACGTGTAGGACAAATCTTTATAAATACTCAATTAGCACACCAGGCATACCTAAAAACGAGGTGTCAACCTGGTGAAGCTACAACACAAGTCTACTTGAATGCCAAACAGCATAAGCATGCAACAGAGCGAAAAGATCCCACAACCAACACATCAGATCTAAGCTCTGCAGTCCTGCCACATCAGGTCATGAATGGTTTTGGACATTTAAACAACTAACTGGAGAAGGCTCCATAAATACCCCTATCCTCAATGATGGGGGAGCCCAGCACATCAGTGCAAAAGACAAAGCTGAAGCACTTGCAACAATATTCAGCCAGGAGTGCCAAGTGGATGATCCAGCTTGGCCTCCTCTCGAGGTCCTCAGCATCACAGATGGCAGTATTCAGCCAATTCAATTCACTCCACATGTCAACCAAATGCTGAAGGCACTGGATACCACAAAGGCTTTGGGTCTTGACAACTTTCCAGCAATAGTAATGAAGATGTGTGCTTCAGAACTAGCTGCGCCCCAGCCAAGGTGGCCCAGTACAGCGACAACACTGGCATCTACCTGGCAATGTGGAAAATTGCCCAGGTATGTCCTGTACACAGAAAGCAGGACAAATCCAACCCGGTCAATTACCGCCCCATCAGCCTACTCTTATCAGCAAAGTGATGGAAGGGGTCGTCGACAGCGCTATCAAGTAGCATTTACTAAGCAATAACCTGCTCACTGACACTCAATTTGGGTTCTGCCAGGGCCACTCAGCTCCTGGGCTTATTACAGTCTTGGTCAAAACATGGACAGAAAGGTGAGGAGTGACTGCCCTTGACTTCAAGGCAGCATTTGACTGAGTGTGTCTTCAGGGATGAAGTCAATGGGAATCAGGGGGAAAACTCTCCAATGATCAGAGTCATACCTAGCACAAAGGAAAATGGTTGTGGTTGTTGGAGGTCCATCATTTCATTCCCAGGAAATCACTGAAAGACATCCGCAGGGTAGTGTCCTAGCCCCAACCATCTTCAGCTGCTTCAATGACCTTCCCTCCATCATAAGATCAGAAGCAGGGATGTTCACTGACAATTGCACAATATTTAGCACCATTTGTGACTCCTCAGATACTGAAGCAGTCCATGCCCATATGCAGCAAGTCCTGGACAACATTCAGGCTTGGGCTGACAAGTGGCAAGGAACATGCACATAACACAAGTGCCAGGCAATGACCAACTCTAACAAGACAGAATCCAGCCCTCTCCCCATGACATTCAATGGCATTACCATTGCTGAATCCCCCCCCACTATCAACATCCTGGGAGTTACCATTGACCAGAAACTAAACTGGACCAACCCTATAAATACTGTGGCTACAAGAGCAGGTCAGAGACTGGGAATTCTGCAGAGAGTAACTTGCCTCTTGAATCCCCCAAGCTTGTCCACTAGAGCACAAGTCTGGAGCGCGATGGAATAATCTCCACTTGCCTGGATGAGTGCAGCTCCAACAATACTCAAGCAGCTCGACACCATCCAGGACAAAGCAGCCCGCTTGATTGGCACCCCACACACAAACATTCACTCCCTCCACCACCAACGCACAGTGGCAACAATATGTACCATTTACAAGATGCACTGCAGCAACTCACTAAGGCTTCTTCAACAGCACCTTCCAAAATCCAGGAACTCCCTCCCTAACAGCAGTGTGTATGTGCCTACACCACATGGACAGTGGTTCAAGAAGATGGCTCACCAACACCTTCTCAAGGGCAATTAGGGATGGGCAATAAATGCTGGCTTAGCCAGCGACACCCACATCCCACGGAGGAATTAAAAAACTCATCTCTATAAAAGTCCACCATGAAAGGGAGATTTAAAATGTCAGTACAATACTTGATTAGAACCACGGAAAAAAAGAGATCATCTCCAACTCCTGCCCCATAATAATTCAGCCCAATTCAGGGTTTAAAGCTATTGTTTTGAACCATAAGATAATTATCTACTTTAGTGAATTGATTGATATTTTAAAATACTTCACCCATAAAAAATGCAGATTATTGAAGTTAATTTCAAAAGTCACCCAAAAAGCAGCATAATCATAATATTGGCCCTTTAGGGCATGGTTTTCAATTACAAGCCCATGGGATCAACTTACTTTGGTCATTCCATTGGCATCTGGAGGTCGCTCAGAGTTCATTTCTCCCACTGGCATGCTCACATGGCCCCGACCCTTCCTGATCCTTCTTCCTATGCATGTTACCCTAGATGCCTCCTGTAACAGGCCATACTCAGCACGCTTGATGTCACATCCATTGCAGTGTGCAAATGTTGAACTACTTTTTAAGGAGAACACTCACCAAACAACATGCAGGTGGCCCTCAAATTAAAACCAGTTACATTTATCAAAGGATAGGAAAAGCTTCCTGCTTATCTAGGATCCTGTGTAGAATTTGAATGGCCCAATTATAGCTGAGTTTAAGTTTTAAGTGTTTAAAGACCCAAAAGCCAAGTGAATCAACTTAAACCAGATGAAAGCTCTAAACAAATAGTAAATTCAAGAAACCCCCTTATTGAAGATATTCAAAGCAAAGAATAGTGCAAATAATTTCATTCAAAGTCAGTACCCTTCTTTGCCTATCTATTCAAGTTAGCAAGGCTGAGAAATGTAAGTACTCATGAAAAGTCAACACAAGATGCTGAGATACCCAGTTAAAGAAAGGATAAGAAGAATAAGTTAACAAATCTCTTTAAAACGTTTCCGAAAGTTCAGAAATTATGAGACTATTTTTGGAGGACAAAAAGCAAAGGACTAACTTCATAAACCACAAAGGATTTATTAGTGCAAAAAAACTTCTGATATGCATTTTAGAAGGTCAGAGTTTTTTGCAGTGTTTAAATGTACCTGAGCTACAAAGTTCATATTTATGGGGCCATAATCAAATCCAACTGTAGGTTTCACCTATATAACTTGGCAAATTTGAGATACCAGTTACCCAGTGTTTTAATTTGTAGGCCTCAGTGTATTTTTAAAAAGAGAGAAAGCATTTGATGAAAAATTCCAAACATGGCAGAACTGATGGAAATATCATTTCCTACAGCTGATGACCACTTTTGCATAAGCAAGCAATGTGAACTGTTTTAAAATTGCCCATTTTTAATAAACTCTTTCTCTGCTTTGAAGCACCAGGATCCTTACGACTTATACAGTACTATGTGGTTGTTGGAAGATTTGCTTCTTTAGATATGGTATAAGGTTTCAGAGAACCTTAGTTGCTGAAAGTTAGGAGGCATTGTATTTGAGGTAACATTTAAAAGGGGACAAAATTTATAAAATCTCTTAGATTATTTTTGTGAAACATTTATCCTATATCAATCTGATAAAGAGTTAAGATGGTCATTCGTTAAAACGTTCACAACTCAAGTTTATGCCAGAACCTGATACTGTCAGAAGTGAAAAGACACTAATTACATTTAAGTGGAAAGCTAATTAAGTTTTCTACAAATGATGTCACCCAAGTGATTTTCAAGAAGGGGAAAAAAGTGTGCCCCTTTTTACCCCAGTTTGCTCGAGTCCTGTGCAGAATCTGGATGTCTTCATTCCCACCCAGGGATTGTTTCCTTCAGTCTTACCCCGAAGCACTGCAAGTTCCTGCTCCCGCTCCTAGAGGCACAAGAGCACAAGAGCCAGTCAGTCAATCAACTCATCGTACAGGAAGCTAACCATTGATCAGAAACTTTCACTTCACTACTGATGACTAGCAAACCAATGCTTCTGCAAGTTAAAAAATTAAAGGCAAATTGGAAGGAAGATTACAGCAAGGCAAATATCTCCAGTTTCTTCAGGTTTGCCTGGGAATGAAGCCAAAAAAATCTTTGATATCACAGAAACGTACTTGGTCCCGAAATCAAATAAACCTGGAGTTATCTGGCATAAAAACAAAAATTTCATATTGAAATACTAAACAAATCACATTCTAGTGGGACAAAAAGATTAACATAATGAAGGCTATTGCCAGGTCCTAAAGCACTATTTCCATCATTATGCACACTTGATATGTAAAATTGATATAATTAAAAAATAAATACATCTGAAAGTGGGCTGTTACTATTATAAACCCATATTAGAAGGCCAAAGTAGCCATCGCCATGAGAACACCAGATTGGCAGAAACGACCAAACTTTCTATGAAAATTACAGCTGTCATATAGCCTAAAAACATTATTGAAAATCCTCTGAACAAAATGTTTCGACAGCAACACATCCTGCTGTACAATTCAGCAATACTTTGTCAAGTTGAAGATCAAGAATCTGACCACAGGTGCGTTTGTGACACTGCATGATCAAAGCAATTAGACTTTGCATGGCCATTGTCATAATCAGTTTTTAGTGCAATGGGCTGGCTATGGTTCACTTCATCCAACATGATATCAGCACTAAACTGTAAATCTAGCGTATATATGCGGAGTTAGATGACTGGACTTTTGGTTTCTTGGTCTAAATAGTTTCTTGCAGTACATGAACATACAGGTCACTCCTCACCAACTGTTACTATTTAGGTTGCCTCAAACCAAGAACAAACTTAATTTTATTAAAAGTTTATGACAATTGCTTCACGATGCTTATGATCCAAATGATGAAATCTCCTGCAATCTTGCTGATGGCCACAGCATGTCTAGCATACAGTATTGTTCTTTTAATTTAGCAAAGCTTTGCATTGCATTCTACATTTTGTTAATGTAGCGTTTGGATGCCACTTAAGAATTTCATACCAACTTCCATTCCCTGATAAAATCTATTCATTTGAGTCACCCACACTGATTTTCACAGAATCTGAACACAGATGAGAGAAGGAAAAGCATACGGATGTATTGTACAGTGCAAAGGAAATTCTACAAAAAGAGGATTGATTGCTGAATGGAAAGGGTGGCCTTGAGTATCAGTGTTCTACATTTAGGTATACGGCTAAGATTAGACAATGTTCTTACAGTAGCTTTTACAACTTAGCTTAAAACAGTACCTGATTATTTCAACACTGACGTTTGTTTTGCTCAGCTCCCGGCAGATGTCAGGAAGCTGAGAGGGGAAGTTTCAGCCTCCGACCCTTCCACACGTCAGCAGCTGCATTTTCAGGCTTCTGCAGTTTCCTGACATCACCATCGGACAGCTCAGCAAGTTTAAAGAAAACAAGTTAACAGATCACATGCCTGCTGGCAAGCACCAACTCACTTAACCTCTTCAGGACTGTGGGGCTTCCTCAACTTGGATGCGTTTATACAGAGATCACCACGTACGCACACATTTCCACTTGCAACATTCACCTTCACAAAAGGACGACAGGATAGCACAGCAACCTTTTCATCCAACATTCATGACTGAATGCAACAGGGAAAAATAACAAATGCTTCAAAGCATAAGATTGGGATGTGTCAGGCTATTCACAATGAGGGGGGTGAAAGAAAATTAAGGGAGGTCATAGCTGCCAGGAGGTGCAATAGAGTGCCTTACAATCCACCAAATGAGGCTACACCACATATAGAAATGCTCAATATTGACATTCTTTAAATCTGTCATATATATATATATATACCCATTAACACAAGTGAAATCTTACTAGAACTTGGCAGCATCAAGAGTACACATTCCTCATTGAAGCTTTTATATGATGGCTGACTGATGCATTTGATGCTTTGTACAATAAATTAGCAACTAGTTCTGGATTGCAAATTAATATTACTGTTTTATATATTTGCAACACTGATCACTCATCACCTTTTCTTGACCAATGCTGTTACAATGGTGAGGTTTATTATATGTTTCAAGGCTCTATATTTTGGTTTACAAGAGTGGCATAGTTTGGGATTGTAACTTAAATTACAGTAAATGAAAGGGGTCATGTGGTATATGAAGTCTGCTCGACAGTAAGCCTACGTGCTTTAATTGTTACAGGTCAGAAGATGGCCTAGATTGTTTTATTATTAAGAGGGAGGTGCAAGGTATTTACACTTGGGGACAATGATAGCTGTTCCCAAATCTACAGTGGTAGACCCTGCATCTCCCACCCAGAAAGGTGATATCTTGTAACAGTTGCACCTTTACTTCTAAGATGAAAGGGATTTGGGATCAGAGGTAACTAGCTTTGTATCTATGTAGAAATGTTAATTAATGTGCTTCCAGTTGCCCTGGGGAGGTGGGTGAGAAAGCCACTTTAAGATCAGGTTACAAGCCTCCCTATAAATCCAGAAATATCACAGACAGAAGGGGTTGCTGCAGTTGGTCTTAATAGTCTGCAGCCAAATAAGTAGAGAGCATGGAAAAGATACAGTGCAGGTCTGACTAAATCTAAGCAAAGAAACAAAAAGTCTGTTGTTCACCACACAATGCAGGTGGGAGCTCATGCTTAGTTTGAAGACACAGAGTCCAGGAGGAGTTGAAAGAGACTGGAAAATTTGTCTGGCTCAAAGCTAGAGCTAGAAATCTACAGTACTGAGGGACAGTTCTGGGATTAGAAGCTACCTAGCTGGGAAAGTAGAAAGGAAGGAATCCACTGGAAACAACAGTAAACTGTTTGCTATAGGACTTGTAATTCTGTGTAAGTGATAAGAAACTGTTGATTTCTATAGTTTAATTTGCCTACATAAGAAAATTGTATTTAGCACAGTGTTTTTTAGTCATTTGTTACAGTAAAAGTATTTTAAAATATGAAACGGATTAATGGGTCTCTTTCAAGTTGAAAAGGCATAACTAATGGAGTGCCACAGCATCAATCCTAGGGCCTCAATTACTTACTATATATATTAATGACTTGGAGGAATGGGCAGAGTGTAATGTATCTAAATTTGCTGACGATACAAAAATAGGTGGGAAGACATGTTGTGATGAGGACATAGTAATCTGCAAGGGGATATAGATAGGTTGAGTGAGTGGGCAAAAACTTGGCAGATGGAGTTTAATGTGGGAAAGTATGAGGTCATGCACTTTAGTAGGAAGAATCAAAAGGCAGACTATTATTTAAATGGAGACACTCCAAAAAGTGGATCACAGAGGTATGGATGTTCTTGTGCATGAAACACATAACAGTTAGCATGCAGGTGCAGCAAGTAATTAAGACGGCAAATGGAATTTTGACCTGTATTGCTAGGGGGTTGGAGTTTAAAAATAGGGATGTCTTGTTACAATTGTACAGGGTGTTGGTGAGGCTGCACCTGGAGTACTGTGTATAGTTTTGGTCCCTGTATTTAAGAAAGGATATACTGTCTTTGGAGGCACTTAGCTGATTCCTGGGATGAAGGGGTTGACTTACCAAGAACGGCTAAGCAGGTTAGGCCTTTATTCATTAGAGTTTAGAAGAATGAAGGGTGATCTTATTGAAACGTACAAGATTCTGAGGGGGCTTGACAGGGTAGATGTTGAGAAGATGTTTCCACTAGTGGGGGGAAATCTCAAACTAGGGGACATAGTTACAGAATAAGGGGACACTCATTTAAAACTAAGATGCAAAGGAATTTCTTCTAATGGCAGTGACTATCTGGAATTCTCTATCCCAGAGAGTTGTGAAGGGTAGATCACTGAAAGTATTTAAAGAGGTAAATAGATTTTTGAAATATTGGGGAGTTGAGGGCTATGAGGAGCTGGCACAAAAGTGGACTTGAGGCCTGGGGCAGATCGGCCATGATCTTATTGAATGGCAGGGCAAGCTTGAGGGGCTGAATGGCCTACTCCTGATCCTATTTCTTATGTTCTTATATTGACATGCCATTCTTTCAACTAATAACTGGAAGTTCAAATTTCTCTTTAAGAGTCATCTATCTCTGCAAAGGCCATTAACAATGCTCCATCAACTTCAAGCATGGCTTACTCATTCCAAAGAATCTTTGAAATCTATAAAGAAAAAGGCCATTCAGTCCACCATGCCCACACTGTCCAGCAAGTAGGCACTCAGCCTAATCCTGCTTTTCCAGCTCTTGGTCCATACCCTTGAAGGTTACTGCACTTCTAGTGCATATCAAAGTACTGGTCCAAGGTTACATGGTCTCTAGCTGTACCACTCTCAGGCAGAGAGTTCCAAATCTCCAACACCATATTGTTGAAAAGATTTCTCCTCAAATCCTCTCTTAACCGCCAATCTCATACCCCAAATCTATGTCACCTGGTTATGGACCCTGAACCAAAGGTAATAGGGCCTTCCTATTCACTATTCAGGTCTGTCGATTTTGTACACTAAATTAGGTCTCCTCTCAGCTTCTTCTGATTTATAGAAAAAAAACCCTAGCCTATCCAATCTTTCCTCATAACTAAAATTCTCTATCCAGGCAACATCCTCAAATCTCCTTTATACCCTTTCTAGACCAACCACATCTTTCCAATAGTGCAGTAATCAGAACTACACACAGTACTCCAGCTATGGGAAAACTATTTTATGCAGTTTCAGCATAACTGCCCAGTTTTTATATTATGTCTCGACTTGGGAAATAAAGACGAGTATCCTGTATAACTTCTTGACCATCCTATCCACCTATCTTCAGGTGTCTGTGGACATGCATTCCAAGGTCTCTCTGGTCCTCTACACCTCAGTTTCCTACCATTTATTCTGTATTCTTTTGCCAGTCTTTAAATGCATTACCTCACACTTCTCTAGGTTGAACTCTATTTTGCCATTGTTCTGCCCAACTGACTAATCCATTGATATTTTCCTGCAGTCTACACTCTTATCAATCACATGGTCAATTTTTGTAATATCTGTAAACATCTTAACCATATGCAAGAATGATTTTCTCAAATATATCACAAAAAACAAGGGACCTAGTACTGAGCACTGTGGAACCTTGCTGGAAATAGCTTTCTAATTATAAAACCACCTATTGACCATTACCCTTTGCTTCCTGCCTCTGAGCCAATTTTGGATCCAACTTGCCACTTTGCCTTGGATCCCATGAGCTTTTACTTTGGTGACCAGACTGCCATTTGGGACCTTATCAAAAAGCTGTTCCTTAAAAAGCCTACCTTTGGTCACTTTATCTTTTCCAACCAACCCAGTCCTCTCAAATTCCAGAAATGCACCACCCATTCCATGCTTACTGATCCCTGCAGTCAGGTTTCCATTTTGCCCATGGCATTTGGACCACTTTGGTTAAATTCATCAACAATTCCTCTTGCAACATTACCCAACTTTGCCTTCATCACTGCATTTAAATGCATGACTGTTACTATGCTGTCAACTTTGTCGCTCATGTGGCTTCTTGCCAAAAACTCAGTCAAGCTCTCATTTCATCCCAGCTCAAACTGCCTTATTTGACCGTGAGTTTACATATAGTATCACTTATAGATTGTCACCAAGGGCACCTATGTACACAGTTTCTACTTCAACTCCACTTCTAAAGAAGCTTCAACCCTTGCTAAACAGGACTAGGAGTAGGTCATTCGCCCTTGGAGCCTGCTTCTCCATTCAATATGATCATGGCTGATCCTCTTTCTCAATGCCATATTCCCACTTTCTCTCCATACCCCTTTGATGCCCCCCCAATATCCAAAAAATTAATTTCTTTTTTGAATATACTCAGTGACCCAGCCTTCTGTGGTAGAGAATTCCACAGGTTGCCCACCCTGAGTGAAGAAATGTTTCCTCATCTCAGTCCTAAATGGCCTGGCCTAAATCCTGAGACTGTGGCCCCTGGTTCTAGACTCCCCAGCCGGGGAAACATCTTCTCATTCTTCTAAACTTTAGTGAATACAGGCCCAGTCGAACCAATCTCTCCTCATACGACAGTCCTGCCATCCCCGGTATCAGCCCAGTGAACCTTCGCTCCAGTCCCTCTACAGCAAGTATATCCTTTATGGAGGGAGGCCAAAGCTGCAAGCAATACTCCAGGAGTGGTCTCACCAAGGCCTTGTATAACTGCAGTAAGACGTCCCTACTTCTGAACTCAAATTCTCTTGCAATGAAGGCCATCATACCATTTGCCTCCCTAATTTTTTGCAGCACCAGCCTGTTTACTTTCATTGACTGATGTACAAGGACACCCAGATCCCTTTGTACATCCATATTTCCCAATATATCACTATTTAAATAATACTCTGCCTTTGTTTTTCACACCGAAGTGAATAACCTTCACATTTATCCACGTTATACTGCATCTGCCATGTGTTTGCCCAGACACACTTGTCTAAATTGCCCTGAAGCCTCCTTGCATCCTCCTCAACTCAACCCAGCCCAGTTTTGTGGCATCAGCAAACTTGGAAATACTGCATTTGGTTTCCTCATCCAAGTCATTGATATATATCGTGAATAGCTGGGGTCCCAAGCACTGATCCCTCGGTACACCACTAGTCACCGCCTGCCCCCCCCAGAAAAAGACCCATTTATTCCCACCCTGTTTCTGGTCTGTCAACCAATTCTCAATCCATGCCAGTACATTACCCCCAATCCCGTGTGCTTTAATTTTGCCTACTAACCTCTTATGTGGGACCTCATCAAAAGCCTTCTTGAAATTCAAATACACCACATCCACTGGTACTCCCTTATTTATTCTACTAGTTTCATCCTCAAAAAACTCCAGTAGATTAGTTAAGCATAATTTCCCTTTCATAAAGTCATGCCGACTTTGTCTAATCCCATTAATGCTTTCCAAGTGTTCTGTTACCACGTCTTTTATAATAGACTCTAGCATTTTCCCCACTACTGATGTTAGGCTAACTGGTCTGTAATTGTTTCTTTTCACTCTCCTTTTTTCAAATAGTAGGGTTACATTTGCCACCCTCCAATCTGTAGGAACTGCTCTAGAGTCTATAGAATTTTGGAAGATGACCACCAATGCATCCAATATTTCCAGGGCCACTTCCTATAGTACTCTGGGGGATGTAGATTATCAGGCCCTGGGGATTTTTCAGCCTTTAACCCCATTAATTTCTCTAGCACCATTTTTTCACTACTGATTTTCTTCAAATCCTCCCTCTCGCCAGACCTTTGGTTCCCTAACATTTCTCAGAAATTATTTGTGTCCTCTCATGAAGGTAGAACCAAAATGTGTTCAATTCTTCTGCCATTTCTTTGTTCCCCATTATAATTTCCTCTGTTTCTGACTGTAAGGGGCCTACATTTGTCTTTGCTAATCTTTTTCTCTACACATTTATAGAAGTTTTTACAGTCAGTTTTTATGTTCCCTGCAAACTTACTCTCGTACTTCATCTTCCCCTTCTTGATCAATCTTTTTGTCTACTTTTGCTGAATTCTAAACTGCTCCCAATCCTCAGGCTTGCTGCTTTTTCTAGCAATTTTATGTCTCCCCTCTTTGGATCTAATATTATCCCTAATTTCTTTTGTAATCCATGGTTGAGCCACCTTTTTTGTTTTATTTTTGCACCAGGCAGTGAATAATTGTCGTAATGCATGCGTATATGTTCTTTAAATATTAGCCATTGCCCACCCATCAACCCTTTTAATAAGGTTCCCTAATTCATCATTGATAACTCAAGCCTCATACCCTCATAGTTCCCTTTATTTAGATTCAGGACCCTAGTTTCAGATTCAACTTCTTCACTCTCCATCCTAATAAACAATTCTATCATTTCATGGTCACCCTTCCTCAAGATTGTTAATTAATCCTCTCTCATTGCACAATATCCAGTCTAGGATAGCCCGCTCTCTAGTTGGTTCCTCAATGTATTGGTCTGAAAACCATCACGGACACATCCCAGGAAAGCCTCCTCCACAGTATTATTGCTACTTTGCTTTATCCAATCTATATGTAGATTAAAGTCACCCATGATTACAGTTGTACCCTTATTGCATGTGTCTAATTTTCCTGTTTAATGCTTTCCCTAACATCTCCATTACTGTTTGGGGGCCAGGCCAGTAGACAACCCCCACCGAAGTTTTCTGCCCCTTGGTGTTTCTTATCTCCACCCAAACAGATTCCACAATGATTTTCCAAGCCAATATCCTTCTCAGTATTGCGTTGATTTCCTCCTTTACTAACAGTGCTACCCCACACCTCCTTTCCCCATTTGTCTGTCCTATCTAAACATTGAATACCCCTGGATGTTCAATTCCCATCCTTGGTCACTGTGCAGCCATGTCTCCGTAACTACAACTATATCATAACTGTTTATATCTATTTGTGCTGTTAATTCATCTATCTTATTGCAAATGCTCAATGTATTAAGATACAATGCCTTTAGACTTGTCTTTTTAACCTTGTTGGTCATCTTAGTTTTATTTTGCACTATGACCCCACTTGTTTCTCTCCCTTGTTTTTTCCGCCTTCCACTTTTGCTTCTTACTTGTGTCTTTTGTTTCTATCCTGGTTTCCCCCTCCGGTCTCCCTGCTCAGGTTCCCATCCCCATTCTAGTGTAAACCCTCCCCGACAGCACTAGCAAACGCCACCCCCCCCGCCACCAAAGACATTGGTTCTGGTCCAGCCCAGATGCAACCGGTCCTGTTTGTACTGGTCGCACCTTCTCCAGAACCGGTCCCAATGTCCCTGGAATCAGAATCCCTTCCCTCTACACCATTTCTTCAGTCACGTATTCATCTGATATATCCTGTTATTTCTACTTTCGCTAGTACGTGGCACTGGTAGTAATCCTGAGATTACTACCTTGGAGGTCCGACTTCTTAATTTATGTCCTAACTCCCTAAATTCAGCTTGTAGGACCTCATCCTTTTTTTTTTTAAACCTATGTCGTTGGTACCAATATGTACCATGACCACTGGCTGTTGACCCTCCCCCTTCAGAATACCCAGCAGCCTCTCAGAGACATCCTTGATCCTGGCAGGAAGGCAACATACCATCCTGGAGTCTGTTTTGAGCCACAGAAACACCTGATGTTCCCTTTACTATTGAATACTCTATCACTATAGCCTTGCCACTCTTCTTCCACCCCTCTTGTGCAGCAGTGCCACCCGTGGTGCCACGGACTTGGCTCCTGCTGCTTTCCCCTGAGAAGTCATCTCCCCCAACAGTATCCTAAACGGTATATCTGTTAGAGAGGGGAATGGCCACAGGGGACTCCTGCACTACTTGCCTTCCTCTACTCTGCCTGATGGTCACCCATCCCCTTTATGCCTGTTCAGTCTTTATCTGCAGTGTGACCACCTCACTGAACGTGCTGTCCATGACAATCTTAGCATCGCAGATGCTCCACAGTGAATCCAACCGCAGCTCCAGTTCTGAAATGCGGTTAGCCAATAGCTGCAGCTGGACACCTCCTGCACACATGATCGCCAGGGACACTGGAAGTGTCCATGACTTCCCACATATCACAGGTGCAAGCTCTGCTGCCATGACTTCCCTTTAAATTAAGCTGAAACACTTAGTTTTTTTCACACCTCTAGACCAGACTTTTCCCAATGCCCTGTTCTTTAGCGCCACCAAAAGGTCATCCTGAACCATTTCTTACCTCACTAAAAGAAAAGGGCCCAAGGCAAAGTGCCACCCAACCATCATCCCTACCCTTGCTGACCTGCACTAGATCAGAATTCTTCAACACATATACAAACTCCCCACCCTAATTCTGCAACATTCCCAGCTTCATGGTCTTGCTCATACCCATTGCCCCAGCTCTAATTTAATATGTACTTTTTCCCAAAAACTTAGCAATTGGTCCAACAGTTAACCAGCCATACTTTAACTCATCGCAATCTGCTTTGCTTTATTACTCATCAGCTTCAAAAACCTTGTTAAAATACACATCTTTGACCATGCTTTCATTTACTTTCCCTTCCTAACTTCAGCTGCATTCCTACATGAATCGGACCCCAAACCGAGTGCACCAAAACTGCTTTCTGCTAAAAATGATGATAATAGATACGCTTAATAGCCATGTTATCAGAAATCACCCAAGTTTGTGTTTCAGGAAATATGGTGGAGCAGGTTCAGGGGGGTGAATTTTCTACTCCTGCTCCTATTTCTTATGATCTATTCACCTTCATGTCCTAAATCAATGGGTGCAGTCCGCAGTATACCTTTTTCATCCGGATGACATGAGCCGCACTGGGAGTAGATTCGTGAAGCAACATTGCCTGAATATTCTTCGTACTTGGAGTTATTGCAATGATCTTACAGCAGCTTCCTATTCCTTCTTGGTTCTGTTTCTCATGATACATCTCTTCAAATCTCTCTCGAACTGACTGCACAGCAATGCCTAGTTTTTTTTTTAAATAAAAAAAAGTCAACCATGGTATTAATACCCATGCTGAGATAGACAAACTTATGAAAATAATAGGTTGTGGACTCAAAATCAGAAGCTGCACACAGTAATTGCAGAAAATTTCTCTGCAACTCAAAAGCCTAGCCATATTTCAGTGCAGGATAGTTAGCAACTTCTGTTAAGTGACAATCCAAAACCAGGATAGCACAACTAACTTAAAGTTTACAATTACATTTCTAGGATGCCTTAGCAAGCAAGCTCAAAGCACTTCATACAAAAAACATTACTTTTTCCGAGTGTAATCCCTGATAAGGAATTCTTGCGGTGCAGTGGGTAGCATCCCTGAGCCAGAAGCCACAGGTTCAAATCCCACTTCGCCATAAGACTTGATGGCCATGGGACGTGTGCTCATAATTTGGTCAAACAGGTTGATTATCAACCTATAAACCCTTCCAATATACCTATGGCAGGTGGTAAAAGGGGCAAGTGTCTCCTGGTCAGCCAGAACCTGTAGAAGGCAACAGCAAACCACAGTGCCTTGCCATGCTAGCCATGGACAAACACATGCAAGTCCGTGGTCACCAATGCCCTCTTAGGGCATACCTGGAGAGAGACTCACCGATACGTCTGCAAATGTAGTAGAGTTAAATGGTCAGTTTAATTTCTAATATTGATAGGGAAAAAAAAATCAGAATCTTTTGCAGTGTAGAAGATAGCCACTCAAGCCCATTAGGTCTGCACTGGCTCTCTGAAAGAGAATCCTACCTAGTCCCACCACCTGCCTCATCTCCATAACCTTACACATTCTCTCTTCAGATAGTAATCCAATTCCCTTTTGAATATCTCAATCGAACCTGCCCCCACCACCCTCTCAGGAAGTTTGTTCCAGACTCCAACCACCCTCTGGGTGAAAAGTTTTCCTCATCACTTTTACTCCTGCCAATTATTTTGAATTCGTGCCCTCTAGTTCTTGATACTTGAGTGGGAATAGTTTCCCACCATTTACTCTGACCATACCCCTCATGATTTTGAATACCTCCATCAAGTCTCCTCTCAGCCTTCTTTTCTCCAAAGAAAAGAGTCCCAACCTCTCTAATCTATCCTCAGCTACAGTTCTTCATCCCAGGAATCATTCTTATGAATCCCCTCTGCACTCTCTCCAATGCCTTCACATCTTTCAAATATGGCACTCAGAACTGGAAGCAGCACTCCAGAGGAGGCCTAACTAATGTCTTATACAAGTTCAACATGACCTATTTATTCTTGTACTCAAATTGGCCAGGACTTCAAACTCCCTGCTCTTTTGCAGATAGTGAGATCCTTTAAGGGTCCATCCAAAGCAGCAGATTCTCATCTGACCACTACTGAGAACACAGTACTGCTTCAGTAATCCAGTCAAGAATCTGTTTTGGTTATTTAATCAGATTATAACCATGACCCATTAGTCAGAATATAACCCACCAAGCCAAGTTTCCATTTCTTGTTGGCCTCCAGTGCTGTGATCTGGGAAGTTGCCATTTTGCTGTTTATGAAAACGCTTCACAGTGGAGGGCACCTCTCAACCAGGGGATACAGGAGAGGTAGCATGCTCGCAAATGTACTTTCTTTATGACCGAATTTAAAAAGTCAAATCACACTTAGGCACATTTGCCCACATGAACAATGTGCATAGAGATTCATTTATTTAGTAACAACAGAGACATTGTACAAGAGCAATGATTCAATGCTTCCATAATTCCCAGAATAGGAATCATCCTCTGGGACATATCCGCGTGTAATAGAATACTCTCTGCTTGCCTGGATGAGAGCAGCTCCAACACCACTTCAACCCAACACCATCCAAGATAAAGTAGCCCACTTGATTGACACTCCATACGCCACCTTGAACATTGTGTCTCCACCATGGGTGTACCATGGTAAGTTGCTGCAGTGAATCTTGCACAAGACTCCTTTGACAGCATCTTCTAAACCCGTGACCTCTACCACTGAGAAGGATAATGGCAGTAGGCACTTGGAATACCACCACCTGCAAATTCCCTTCCAAGTCATGCGCCGTCCTGACTTGAAAATGTATTGCTATTCCTTCACTGTTGCTGGGTCAGAATCCTGCAACTTCCTAGCTTACAGCACTGGGGATGTACCTCACCCACCAAGGGTTCAAGAGCATGGCTCTCAGCCACCTTCTCAATGGCAATTGGGAATGCTCACATCCAAATCAATATCATAAAAACAAATTAGCCACTTGTAAGAAGTCCAGAAGGCTGTGTTTGTTTTCCTCTCTTCTAGTTGGACTACTCTGCAGCAACTGATATTGCCTGGTAACTTGGCTAATAAACATATACTCACATTTTTCCTCCTCTGCCAAAGTCTCTGGTAAGGTTGGGCACCTGCACATGGGTGCATAATTCAAGGCTTTCTAATGATTTGCAGTTTGGTATTAATTATTACTTCCTGTTCTAGAGAAACAAACAAGTTTTGTCAGCTTAAATGTAATGTCCCCTTTTAGTCAGTTTAAAGAAATGAGAGGCAGTTATGATGCCCAGTGAAGGCACGTGCTAGTCATCACTTTAAACGTGGACTGCGCTCGTATGAAAGTTTCTGGAACTGTCTGTCATGGCAAGATGAACACTATCTGTGGAACTTGTATTGCTATTGTTTGGGGAATTGCCCAAGTCCAGGCACTGTCTCCAAGTTAGAAGACTAGCAATGAGGATGAACTGGTTTCTGCCCAGCTCTAAGTGTGAAGATCTCATCCATTATATTGCAATGGCTTTTAGTCAAGCCATTCCAGATAGACAATACCAGTATTGGTCATTTGACTGAAACCAGTGGAAATAACGAGTTTTTTAAAAAAATGAGGGCCCAGAAAGACCTGAGCAGACTGTAGACAACACTGCATGCCTCAGCAGTTGCAGAAAGGCAGTATCTTCTATTGCTGGAGAACCTAAAAAGCTTCCTAGCCTGATTCCTAAATCCAAGTCCACCTGTAATAAATTAGACCTCCTGATACAAAATCCACAAGTGCCTGGCCTTTGTGACCCGCTGAACATTCACCTCTTATGGGGATTCAGCAAAATTCCCGATATCTGACTTTAGCTATTTGAACTACCAGGCCCGCATCAGCTGTTCTACAAGAGTCAGACATGTGAGCTATGAACTTTTATTAGAAGTACACAATTCTCGTGTTTTCTTTTTCCTTGCATGTGTGCGCGCATGGTGTCAAACAAGTGGGCTGTTTTTTCCTGGATGGTGTTGGGATGAAGTGTTGTTGGAACTGCTCTCATACAGGCAAGCAGAGTGTATTCTGCTACACTCCTGACTTATGTTTTGTAGATGGAGAACAGTCTTGGGGAAGTCAGGAGGCAAGTTACTCATTACAGAATTCCCAGCTTCTAATCTGCTCCCACAATATTTATGTAGTTGTTCCAGTTCAATTTCTGGTCAATGGCAACACCCAGCATTTTTATGGTGGGGTTTTCAGCAATGGTAAAGTCATTGACTGTTAAGGGGATATGGTTAGATTCTCCATCAGAGATAGTCATTCCTGGTGCTTAAGTGGCAGTAACATTCATGCCACACATCAAGTTCAAGTCTGAATGTTGCCCAGATCTTGCTGTATATAGACAAGGACTGTTGATTAGGAGTCATGAACAAAATTGAACACAATCAGCAAACATCGCCACTCCGAACTTCTGATGGTTGTCCAAAATATTGCCCCAAGGAACTCCTGCAGCCATGTCCTGATGCTGAGATGATTGCCTCCAACAACTAACTTGCTCTGTGCCAAGTATGACTCCAGCCAGTGGAAACCGTTTCCCCCACACCCAATTTCCATTGTCTTCAATTTTACCAAGGCTCCCTGACACCAAACTCAATTAAATACTGCCTTGATGTCAAGGGTAGTCATTTACCCCACCTCTGGAATTCGCCTCTTTTATTCATGTTTGGATCAAGGTTGTAATGAAGCCAAGTGATCCTGGCAAAATCCAAATTGAGGTTATTGGCGATTGATAGCAATTTCAATGACCCCTTCCATTACTCTGCTGATAATTGAGTGCAAGCTGAATTGGAGGTAATTGGCTGGATTGGATCTGTCCTGCTTTGTGTGGACATGACATATATGGGCAATTTTCCACTGCCAAGTAGACACCAGTGTTGAGGCTTGTTTAGGTGTGAGACAAGTTCTGGAGCACGAGTCTTCAGCACCGTAGCCAAGATGTTGTCAAGGCCCACAGCCTTTGCTGTGTACTGTGCCAGTTGTTTCTTGATATTACATGAACAAATCAAGTTGGCTGAAGACTTGTTTCTGTGATACCGGACACCTCATGATGATGCAGAAATCGATCATCTACTCAGCACTGCTGGTTCAAGATGCTCGCAAATCCTTCAGGCTCACCATTTGCATTGACATGCTGGGTTCTGCCATCAGAAGATGGGGATGGTCATGGAGTCTCCTCTTCACATTTTGTTTAATTGTCTGCCATCATTCAGGGCTGGGTGTGAAAGGGCTGCAGAGCTTTAACCCAATCCTTGGCATGGGAAATCAGTTAGCTCTGTTTATAGCATGCATGTTGTCCTGTTGTAGCTTCACCAGGTTGTTTCTTTTTTTTGATATACCTGGTGTCAACTCCTGGCCTGCTCTCCTATATTCTGCATTGAACCAGGGTTGGTTCCTGTAGCTTAATGATAGCTGTAGAGGGAGGGATATTCTATTGGCTTTCAAATTGTGGTTGAATACAATTCTGCTGCTCTGTGCTTCATGGATGCCTGGTTTTGTACTGCTAGATTTGTTCTGATTATTTCATTTAGCATAAAGGAAGTGCCACACAACACAGTGGCTGTGTCCTCTGTCTCCACAAGGGCTGTGCAGTGGTTACTCCAGAGCCAGGATGGATGCATCTCAAACATGTAGATTGATCAGGACAAAGTCAAGTAGGTTTTTCCTTCATGTTAGTTCTCTCATAACCTGTCGTCAGTCTAGTTTGGCCGCTTTGTTTTTCAGGACTCAGACAGCTTGGTCAGTAATAGTACCAAATCAAAGTCTCTTACCAAGAATACATTCTTGCTACCTTCAGTGCTTCTTCAAAAGTGGTATTCAGCATGGAGAAGCACTGATTCATCACCTGAGGAAGGACAGTAGGCGATGATCAGCAACAGGTTTCCTAGCTCATGTTCGCCCAGATGCCTTGTGGCTTGGAGCCAATGTTCTGGACTCCCAGCGCCATTCCATGTGAATGTAGACCACTGTACAGCTTTTATGGGGTCTGTTCTGTCAGTGGGACAAGATATACCCAGGGATGGTGTTAGAGGAGTCTGGGACATTGGCCACAAATTATGATTCTGCAAGTATGACTACGCCAGGCTGCTGTTTGATTAGTCCGAAGCAGCTGGTCCAATTTTGGAACAAGAAATGATTTATTTCTTTCTCTCCTGCTTCCCTTCATCAAGTCACTTCAGTGAAAAATAGGAATGATGTGTGTATTATTTGACCTGGGAGTGAGATGAAGGGTGGGTGGGGGGCACAGGCAAGAAGCAAATTGGACCAACTTAATCAGGGCACATGCAAAAGGCAATCCAAGACCTTGCTATCAGTGTTCATCTTAAAAATATTGAGGCAAAGCTTTAAAACTTGCTCAAGGCACATTTACTATCAAGTTGACCCAAAACTCATTTATGCATTCAATGAAAGGCCAATGGTTTGCATCAACTCAAGACATTACATTTTTACTAATGAAGTTCCTGGGACTTCCAATGGTTTTGGGGTCATTTATAATTCCAGCTAATTTTCAGCAAAAAACAAGTTGGCTTGGCTATCACATCAAGCCAAGCTGGTCTATAGTCCAACTTGCCAAGCCAGCAAATCATTGGAATCAGCCAAAGAACAGCTACACATTCTAAATTTCAGGTGGAAATCTTAAAACCAGTCAAGATGCTAAACTGAAAGGCTATAGTACTGCACACAAGTAGATAAGGAATCACTTCTTGTAACAGTCTCTGCTCATCTTGTACTCAGATTCTTTGTTTGTCTCTTGCAAACATTAAGATCTGCATCTGACTTCCTTCCTAAGTATCTCCTTCCTTTTGTCTCCTCATATTCCCCATTGTGCTGTCCTTTTTGCTATCTTCAAATGTGCGCTTCTAAAAATATTTGTACAACATTTTGAAAACATGTTCTGCTCTACAGACTTGGATCCTTGGTGTTTATATGGATTATTTTTGTATACAATTAGGTCTATCAGCACAGTTGAAGTTTAAAATTGAAAATTTAGTTTCTTAAACTTGGAAAAACTGAGCATGGAAATTAATAGATGGTAAGGAAAGATGTGAACTGGTGCATGTTGACATCTTCAACCAGAGTTCATTGCTTATCCTGGAATGACTTCAAGGCATACATAATGGTTTAATCTACAGTTTCTTTCTCCCTCCTAATGTTCACCTAATTGCCCCATCTGCCCACGTTACCTTTGACTGACGCATGCTGTCTCCACAAATTGACAGATTTACATTTCCATTACTGTTTACAGAATTGTTATGGCACAGGAGGCAGCCATTTGACCCATCACGTCTGCACCAGCTGTCTGAATGAGCAACACACCCAGTGCCATTCCTCACCTTCTTCCTGTAACCCTGCACATTCTTCCTTTTCAGATAACTGTCTAATTCCCTTTTGAATGCTTCAATTGAATCTGCCCACACCCCATTCTGCATTCCAGACCCTACCGACTCACTGCATGAAAAAGTTTTCCTTGTATCACGTTGATTTTTGTTCTTAGTGAACTATGAACCAATTCTTGTGCTCAAAACATTACCAGTCCCCTGACCCCAGACAACCAGAGGAACCAGACTGCAGTCTCCACCCATATTCTACCCACCAGAATTCCATTCCTCCAGCATTGGGTTTCCCAAGAAAAGGTAAGCAACAGGCAGGTAGGCAATGTTTCTGTAATTGCTTCGTAAGTCATTTTATATTTTGAATGTATCCTTATGGCTACTACAATGTTTCAAGTCATTTTAGTTATATTACATAGTGGTTTGCAATTTTTGCCTGGATCAGAACAATTTATTTGCATTTACTTCTACTGCTTGTGGCAATATTAATGACCATAAAAGCATTGTGCTAGAATGGCTCTTAAGAATTGCCTACAAAATGTATTGGTGATTGATGTAATAATCAAAATTTCTATTATAAATAAATGCACCTAAATCCATCTTTTATATTTTCCATGCTCAGTTTTTCAAGGTTTAAAATCTGCTAAACTTTAAACCTCAACATTATAATTCACTCAACTGAATATGCAGGAGCTAATCATGTATACAAAAATAATCCTTATAAACACGATAACGATCTAAGTCTTTAGTGCAGAGCACATTTTCAAAATACTCTCAAACTTGTTTCTTAAATTTTTGTAAAGTAACAAAAAAAGGAAATGCATAATGGAGAACATAGAAACATGGAAAATAGGAGGAGCAGTAGGCCATTCAGCCCTTCGAACCTGCTCCACCATTCATTACGACCATGGCTGATCATCCAACCCAATAGCCTGCTCCCGCTTTCTCCCCATATCCTTTGACCCCTTTAGCCCCAAGAGCTATATCTAACTCCGTCTTGAAAACATACAATGTTTTGGCCTCAACTACTTTGTGGCAGTGAATTCCACAGGCTCGCCACTCTCTGGGTGAAGAAATTTCTCCTCATCTCAGTCCTAAATGGTCTACCCCGTATCCTCTGACTGTGACCCCTGGTTCTGGACTCCCCCGCCATCAAGAACATCCTTCCTGCATCTACCCTGTCTAGTCCGGTTAGAATTTTATAGGTTTCTATGAGACCCCCCCTCATTCTTCTGAACTCCAGCAAATATAATCCTAACCGACTCAATCTCTCCTTATGTGTCAGTCCCGCCATTCCAGGAATCAGTCTGGTAAACCTTCGCTGCACTCCCTCTATAACAAGAACATCCTTCCTCAGTTAAGGAGACCAAAACTGCACACAATATTCCAGGTGTGGTCTCACCAAGGCCCTGTACAATTGCAGCAAGATATCCCTGCTCCTGTACTCGAATCGTCTCGCTATGAAGGCCAACAAACCATTTGCCTTCTTTACCACCTGCTGCACCTGCATGCTTACCTTCAGAGACTGGTGTACGAGGACACCCAGGTCTCGTTGCACATTCCCCTCTCTCAACTTATAGCCATTCAGATAATAATCTGCCTTCCTATTTTTGCTACCAAAGCGGATATAGAACATAGGACAGGAACCGAAGAGAAAGAGATAGAAAGGAAGGGAGTCAGAAACAAGATCCTAGCTTGTACGGAAGAGACAAACAAAGAATGAGTGCAAGACAAGCATACAATCCTCATCACAGTGCACTACTATAG
This sequence comes from Cetorhinus maximus, assembly GCF_964194155.1. Lineage (NCBI taxonomy): Eukaryota > Metazoa > Chordata > Chondrichthyes > Lamniformes > Cetorhinidae > Cetorhinus > Cetorhinus maximus. Next base: position 88,433,511 of record NC_135884.1, read on the forward strand.
GAAGTCAGTTAGTTAATTATAAAAGCCCTCACTTTTAAAATCTTTCGTACCAATTTTTTTCTTTTGAAAAACTGCTAGCCTCTCCAAGGTGCATCTTCACATTCACATGCCAAGAGTGAACTTGCAATAGTTTCAAGAAGTGATCTAGTCACACCAGAGTACTTTTGATACAGTTAGTAATTTTAGGTACTATCACCACTCGAATTGAAGACTAATACAGATTATACTCACTTGACACCTTTGTAGTTTTTTCTTTTGTGCAACTTAAGATGACTCTCTCTTCAGTCTCCTTTCTGACCTGCTTCAACAGAGTGAAAATTTATACAGCAAATGTTGTTTATTAGGGGATCTAACTTAGATAATACCAATAGGACATGAAAGTGGCACACAGGTCAGCTGTGCACAGGCTAGACCAAATTATAAAAGAAAAACACAGTACTACAATTCTCCTCTAGTTAACATCACATTCCTTTCAAAAAAGCTTCACACAAAATCTTTAATAGAAAAGAATTTAGCTTAGTCCCAATGAGATCAACATGCTCTTCCTAGAGGATGAATAGCTTTCTTCAGGTACAGTACCTCAGTATCTTTCAAGTGGTTAGCAATCGTATGGGAATCTAGAGGGAGAAAACTATTTAAATAAATAGAGGAGGATTCACAACTGATCTTAATCCCATGGCATCATTTTTCAGCTGAGGATACTGGACAATCAGGAGTTGGAGCTTTTAAGTTAATTTTATCCAACTTGTTCAGCCCCCCAAACAACACTAGTGTCCTCGCCGTTAATGGACCAAGGATTTATCCTGTGATCTTGGTGATGTACATAGCTTCAGGCTAAGGTACAGTACTGTAGTGATGCAGCTGGAGTTTGGCAATATGGGTTAGAAGAAAACAAATTCCTCTGACTTGACTTTACGGCAGAGAGGGAATATGGGACTTTATAGAATTGGGGATGAGGATCAATTCACTGGTGAATGGTTGGTGAGCAATAGCAAACAGGTCAGAGCATGGGAAATATGCTCCAAAAGCAGTGGTTTGCAGCTTTCTAAGTGATTTCAATAAACATTGAACTTTCCAATTGGTGCCTAAAGATACAACTGTACAGATGCAAGAAAATAAAGATTCTAATTACAATATGGATAGAGCATTATAGCTGTTCTGTTACCACAGGGAAAATCCAGACGCGTGGATTATAATCCAGAGAATACAAATCAAAATATCACAATATAGTCCGAAAAAAAATCACCTAGTTCACTAACATCCTTTAGATTATGAAACATGCCACTTCTGCCTGGTGTGATCTTTACATGGCTCCATCACTAATGTTTGACATTTAATTGCCCTCTGAAGCGGCCTAGCAAATTGCTTTCAGCTGCAAAGTACTACAATAAAATCAATTCAATAAAAAAAGGTTCATTAACTCAGGATTGTTAGAAATGGGCAATAAATGTCAGCCTTGCCAATGCTGAAATTTTTTTAAAATTTCGAGTAAACTTTAAAAATCTTGTATTATGGAGGGAGGGTGGGGTTGGTGCATAGGGGCTCAAATTAAGATTAGGAAAAAGGGTTAACAATGAAAATATTTATATTTTCTATCCAACAAAATTCAGTTTAGTGTCTAATGTTGCATTATCGATATGCCCAGTTAATATCACAGCATCCTTACAGCCAGACAGGCTCTGGCTGAATTTGAACATGTGGTGAGGAGGTGGGATGGAGTGTTAATCTCAATAAGTACCCAACTGTATTGATCTGGAGCATTATAGCAATTTTGACAGAACAAACGGAACACTGAATCTTTAGCATAGTGGCACATTTGGCTGGAAGGGGCAGAGTATAACAATGTATAGGTGCTCTACGCTCTGAAAGTAGTGATCACATATCCACACAGCTGTAGGTAAAATCTAGCTTTGTAGCTTCATCATTGGATTGTCTTCACAATTATCACTGCAGCCAAACTTTGCTGTTCCCGTTCATTTGTTGGTCTACATAGAAGTCAGTAGAAAACAATGGAGCAAATCAGGCATTGCTTCAAGTTAAACATGCAATAGGAGCAACCACTGATTTTGTAAGTTATTAGCCTATTACATATAGTATTGTCTATAATAGGGAACAGGAAAGGAGCAGGAATAATTAAACTCAAATCAGTTCACATCCAGCATTATGATGTTAGCTTATTAAAGGCCATTTAGGCTATATCACTTATTCCTTGCATATAGTATACTGACATTGAATGCTTACACATCACAAGACCATGCCACTTAGAAAAGAACAAGCAAGATAACCATGTCCTTAAGGCTCAGTTTGGAGAAGGAATGGAAGATGGGGAAGGAGAGAGGGTGGAAACATTTCAAATAATACCAAAAAGCATTTTCAATGAGTTCATATTTTCCCTCCCCACAGCTTAGGTAATAAAAAAAGAAAATGATCACATCAGATCATGGGTGGATTCAAGTACCTTCTTAATAGCTGGTCTGGTTAGTTCATCTTTCCAAGAGGAGTTGCCTGTTTCTCCTGGAGAGACTTGCCCATTTTTCATGCCCAAAGATACTTGCGTACCAGGAGAAAATTCTGAGAGATAGAACAATAGTTGTTGGGAGTGCTCCCATTAGTTATTGGATATCAGCTCCCCACTTATCTCACGTAAACAAACCATCTCCAAAGCATCAAAATAAGGTTCTTTGCAAGATCATGTACATTTTTAGCAGAAGTTAAAATCCTGAGATTAATGTGTCATTATGCATAAGCTACTAGGTTACTTTGAATTGTTTTTAAACTGTAGATAGAGGCTGAATGCCACACTAAAAGATTGCCACTAAGCATTTAAGTTTACATTTCCATATTTGTTTTGTTCAAGTACACTTGAGTGAGACAGTTATATGCAATGAAACAGCATTGCAATTGCCAAAAAGCAACCTTCATAGGAGGCGCAAATTAAGCAAGTGTGCATCAACAATTAGAGTGACAAAGATAGCTCCTTCAACAGATTCAGAATGGAGCCACATTCCTAGTTTCTATGGAATCAGTTCATCTCAGCTTTGGTAGCTGTAGGGCACAATAGATCACAGCCATTGGCCTCAGGAAAGAACGAGACTTCTCACTACCACAACTAGGTGAGGTAACAGAGAGCTACTGGTGTCTATGGAGCTGTACTTATAACTGGCTGCACGGAGGAAAAAATTGGAAATAACTTGTATCATACTAAACATATCATAAACTTGTAAAGAAAGTTTTCTTTTTTTACAGCATGGCTAAAGTCATACCATCAGAACCCCAAGCTTTTCGCTGTTCAGCCAGTCTATGAAGCCTTGATTTCACTGATGGGACCACAGGAGTATCTGGTTTGATCTCTTGCTCGAGGACTCGAAAGTTCTTGGAAGTATTAAAAATAGATTCCACAGGATTAACGTTTTCTCTTTCTTCATCCAAGAAAGAACACTTCTGCCTCTTTAGAGAATCTAGCAGCAGTTCTGGAAATCAGAGAATTCCATTAACAAATCAAGTACACTTAAATTTACACAGAGCAACAGGTAACCACTTCAGAGGCAGTCCCCCTTTTAAAATTTTTATCATTTTTATCTTGTCTACTTTGGTCAACTATTAATACAATTTGTTAAAATAGCAAGACATTAAGGGCAGTAGTTTGGAAGAGTTAGTCTGGCTGAATGTCCTTCAACAGCACCTGCCAAACCTTCAACCTCTACCAGGTGGTCTGCTAGGTGGTAAAGGGTAGGTGTTCCCATGCATCTGATGCAAGTTCCCCCTCAAGCCACACACCAGCCTGACAACTTGTGAATGTGGAACTGAGCCACAGACTATGCAACATCTCCTGAAATGCCTATTGCAAGATGAACCCTGCACTGTTGCAGATCTTGCCGAATTCAACAAAAAGGCACATAAACGTGTCCAGTTCTGGCTGGGCCATGTATAGACTGTCCGTGGACATAATAAGACGACCATCTGACTTGGAACTATAATCACTGGGCCAAAACCCTAGAACACCCTTCCTAACAGCCCTGTGGGTGTACCTACACCACATGGTCTGCAGCAATTCAAGAAGACTGCTCATCATCACCTTCTCAAAGGCAATTACGGGTGGGCAACAAACACTGGCCTAGCCAGCGACATCTATATCTTGCGAAAGAATAAAATATATATAGTTTATGAAATTAAGTGCAACAAATGGTAGACTAAAGTGATACAACCACAAATGATAAACATTGTCTAAATCACATTGTGGAATCTGTAGCACAATTGTTAATTTAACATAAGAAATAGGAGGGGTAGACCACATCAAGCCTGCTCTGCCATTCAGTATGATCATGACTGATCTTGGGCTCTAATTCCATTTTCCTGCCCGCTCCCCATATCCCTTAAATCTCTAAGAGACCAAAAATCTGTCTATCCCAGCCTTAAAATGTATTCACCGATAGAGCACCCACAATCCCTAGGGTAGAGAGTTCCAAAAGATTCACAACCCTTTGAATGAAGGAATTTCTCCTCATCTCAGTCTTAAATGATTGGGCCCTTATCCTGAGACTGTACCCCCACGTTTTAGATTCCACAACCAGCAGAAGCAATCTGTGTCTACCCTATCAAGCCCTTTCAGAATTTTGTAGGTTTCAATGAGACCACCTCTCATTATTCTAAACTCCAGAGCAGAAAAGTCCAATTTACTCAGCCTCTCAAAATAGGACAACCCCTTTATCCCAGGGACCAATTTAGTGAACCTTCACTGTACCTCCCTCCAAATATTTCTTTTCTTAAATGTGGAGACCAAAACTGCACAGTACTCCAAATGCGGTCTCACCAAAACCCTGTACAACTATAGGAAGACTTTATTCTTGTACTCCAATTCCCTTGCAGTAAAGGCCAACATGCTATTTGCCGTGCTAATTGCTTGCTGCACCTGCATGCTAACTTTCGGCATTCCTGTTTAAGCACACCCTTTAAACAAGTTAAAAGTTTCTCACCTTTTGAAAAATATTCTGCTTTCTTTATTCTTACAGGCAAAGTGAATAACTTCACACTTCGCTATATTATACTCCATCTTCCATCTTGCTGCCCACTTATCTAACTGGTTTGTATCTCTGCAGCTTCTGTCCTCCCCACAGCTTACCTTCCCACCTGTCTTGGGACCATCAGCAAACATTACTCTGAATCTTCATCCAAGTCATTAATGTAGCCCCATTCATGCCCACTCTCTTTTCCATTCGTTAACCAACCCTCTATCTGTGCTAACATTATCCCCAATTCCATGGGCCCTTATTTTGCCCATCAACCTTTTGTGAAGCACCTTGTCGAATGCCTTTTGGAAATCCAGGTATACTACATCTACTGGTTCCTCTTTATCTACCCTAATAGTTACATCCTCAAAGAAGTCCAATAAATTTGTCAAATAGGATTTCCCTTTAGTAAAACCAAAGTTGATTTGTTCTAATCAGACTATGCTTTTCCAAGTGCATTGTTAAGACTTCCTTAACAATAGATTCCAGAATTTTCCCAACAACTGATGTTAGACTGGCCAGTAATTCACGGTTGTCTCTCCCTCCTTTCTTGAAAAGTGATTAACATTTGCCAACTTCCAATCCAGTGGGACCATTCTTGAAACCAAAGAATTTTGGAAAATCATTGCTAGCACATCTGCTATCTCTGCAGCTATCTTTTAGACTCTAGGCTGTAGGCATCAAGTCCCAGGGATTAGGGATTCGTTGGATTTTAGTCCCTTTAGTTTCTCCAATACTTTACCTCTGCTGATATTAATTTCCCTAACTTCCTCTCTCCTTTTAGCCTCTAGGTTATCATTTATTTCTGGTATGGGACTTGTCTTTTCCACTGTGAAAACAAACAAAATATTTGGCGGTGCCAATCAAGTGAACTACTTTGGCCTGGATCAAACTGAATTTTGAGCAGCACTTATCCAAGCAAGTGGAAGGTACTCCATCACACTCCTGACTTGTGCCTTGTTGACAGTGGACAGGCTTTGGGAAGTCAGGAGGCGAGTTACTCACCCCAGAATTCCCAGCCTCGGAACTCCTCCTGCAGCCACAGTATTTATCTGGATGTCCCAGTGATGTTTTTGGTCAATGGTTACCCCAGGATGTTGATGGTGGGGTATTCAGCTATAATAATGCCATTGAACATCAAGGAGAGGTGGCTAGGCTCTCTTGTTGGGGATGATCATTGCCGACACTTGCGTGGCATAAATGTTACTTGCTAATTACTAGACCAAGTTTGAATGTTGTCCAGGTATTGCTTCATTACCCAAGGAGTTGCAAATGGAACTGAACACTGGAAACCAGTGCACACATCCCACTTCTGACCTTGGGGAAGATCTATGGTGAAGCAGGTGAAAGTGCTTGCGCCAAACTGACATCAGGCATAGGAACATAGGAGTCGACCATCGGTCCATCGAGCCTGCTCCACCATTCAATTAGATCATCTACCTCCATGCCACTACCCCCGAAGTCATCTATATCCAGAAATCTATCGATTTCTATCTTGAGCATGCTCAGTCACTGAGCTTCCATAGCCCTTGGGGTAGGGAATTCCAAACATTCACCATCTTCTGAGTGAAGAAATTCCTCCTCATCTCAGTCTTAAATGGCCTGTCACACCCTGTAGGAATATTGTAAGTTTCAATGAGGTCACCTCTCATTCTTCAAAACTCTAGAGAATACAGGCCCAGTTTCCTCAATATGACAATTCTGCCATCTCAAGGATTAGTCTGGTAAATATCCGTTGCACTCCCTCCATGGCAAGTATATCCTTCCTTTGATAAGGAGACCAAAACTGTACAAAACACTCCAGGTGCCGTCTCACTAAGGCTCTATACAATTTCAGCATGATATCTTTACTCCTGCGGCTCAGATCACCTCGCGATGAAGGCCAACATACCAGTTGCCTTCCTAATTGCTTGCTACACCTGCATGCTAGCTTTTAGTGACTAATGAACAAGGACACCCAGGTTCCTTTGGACATCAACACCTCCAAACATGTCACCATTTAAGAAATACGCTGGGTTTTTTTCTACCAAAGTGGATAACTTCACACTTATTCACATTATATTTCACCTGCCATGTTCTTGCCCACTCAGCCTGTCAAAATCCTCGTGAAGCCTCCTCACAACTTATATTCCCACTTAGTTTTGTGTCACCAGCAAATGTGGAAATGTTACAATTGGTCCCCACATCTAAATAATTTACACAGATTGTGAACAGCTGTAGTCCCAGCACTGATCCTTGTGGTGCCCCTGCCATCCTGAGAATTACCCATTTATGGGCGACACCCACATCGAATAAAGGAAAGGAGGAAGGAAAGGAGGAAGGAAAGGAAAGGAAAGGAGGAAGGAAAGGAAAGGAAAGGAGGAAGGAAAGGAGGAAGGAAAGGAAAGGAAAGGAAAGGAAAGGAAAGGAAAGGAAAGAAGGAAGGAAGGAAGGAAGGAAGGAAAGAAAGAACAGGAACAGGTTACTGGAGGAGGTTGATGTCCTTGTGTACAAAATATACTTCATCACTACTCATCCCCCAAAATATTTTTTGATCACTTTTGAGGGTTGAGAAAAAAATCCCAAAATTCTATTTTTATTGAGACTAGTTTTTTAAAAATATAATTAATTACGTTTTCTTTTGTACCTTGCAGGAGTTTACAAGGCTGTTTAATTGCAACATGACAATGTTAACGAAAACGCTTGTCTATTTGAGTCCATATTTTTAATATGCTTATGCACTAAATGGGACTCAGCAAATAGCAAACGGATGCAAGTTTTGGATTTCAAGGCATTTGCAGTGGTCTGGGGCAATGGGCATTTCAACAGGCAGGTAAATCTTAGCCTTTGAAGAAAGAATTCAGAATAGTGAAGGGGAAAGTATTATAAATTAATAAGCTGAGTAGGTAAATGGACATACCATAGAAGAACAAACAGCCAAGGAAGAAATAATGGGATTTAGAACAGTACACAAATTACTGTATTCCACTCTTTCACAATCACTTTAAAGAGGCCCAGAAGAATGTCATAAACATGTTGACGTAGTTCAAAAAAAATGTTGGTGTCTCAAAGAGAGGGGGCAAAAATGTCACGCTACCAGTTGTGGACAGACATTGCATGTTCCAAGCAAATTTCAACTCTGAACCACCATCTGACCCAGTATGTCAGGAGAGAAAAATAAATTTGACCTCTTAAAAATGCATGTGGGGTCAAACAGAACAGACCAGAAGATTCTCTCCTGTTTTTAAAAAAAACAGCTCAGAAGCATTGAGAAATGCTTGCAATTTAACATTCCAACTCACCGCTGCCATTTCCATCACTGTCTACAGGCTGTTGTCTCAGTCGTTTCAAAGGGCCTCGCAACATTGCTTCTACAGTGTGAAGAGACATTTTTTCTTATCCTCTTCTTTTGGATACAATTTTCTGTCTGCGACCCAAGAAAAGAAGGCAGGCCTGAATAAATAATTATGCACTGTATGTTTTACATTCAAGTGACTCTAGAGCAGTTTGCAGATTGCTTTCCAAATATAACAGGGAAACAAGATACTGCTGTGGCGATTTGAGGTCCAAAGCAGCAAGCAAGTCAAAAGTGCATTCTAGTTGCAACGATCACTACTTACACTATCCCAAAATTCATTATCAGAATGCAAAAGTGCAGGCTTTAAACAGATAGTGATTTGCAAATGCTGATAATTTACCAATGACAGTCCATAGATTCCTGATACAGGAATATGGCCAAAGGAATAACAAAGCTATGTAATATACATGAATAGCGTACCCATGATATCCTCCAACTAATTGTGACCAGTATATTGTTTTGCAATTTGTTATGCCATTAATGCAAAATGACTACCACCAGGGTGGAACTGTGCACTTTTAAGGGTCACAGTTTAATTGTTTGGGTGTATGGACAATTGAGAGCAGGGGGTCAATTTCTTTTTCCTTGAGGTCTCAGAAAATTTGTAGGCTATGTGAGCTTAAGAATGAATTTTCCTGCCAACTCCACGTATTTTGAGCCCTGATCAAGAGATTGAAAGTACGTGCAAATTTCAGACTCTATGTTCTTTTAAGATTGTGTTTAGGCTGTGACAGATGCACACTAAACAAAGCTTTTTCTAGAAAAATCTCCCATTGGCACTGCTCAGTGGGAGCCTGAGGTTATGCGGCTGTAAGAGATGGATGTAGAATTTGAGAAAGAGGTGCACATTGGCAGTAAAAGAATTTGGAAAGAAGTCTGCAAGGGTCTTCCCAGAAACAGTGAAGCTTTCCTTACCTGTTGTGTCGTTATGCTCAGCTGCATGCCAGATACACAGCAGAGTACATTACACAAAGTGCACTATTTTTAATTGCAAGTTAATTGCCTTGGCATAGGCATAAAAAACATTGCATCTAGATTGCACTTTGTGTACCACATTCCAGACAAACCAAACAAAACCAGGCATCAAGAGAATGCTGCATGGCTCTGACCTGGACCTTGATGTCTACAAGCATTTTCTAATCTGTATAGTCCCACACCTAATAAATAGATTCATTGTTCTGCAAAGCACAGCTTCAGCTCAATTAGACTTTGTGGTCTCAAAGCTGAACAAGCTCCAACTTGGCAGCAATACATTGGTCATCACATGGTACACCATTTCTATCTTCCTAGGGCATTTGATTTTTTTTAAAAAATGAACTGCTTGCTTTGCTGACAGAATTGAATCCTGGGTTTATGGTGTGCTTTCATACTCAGGAGTGTTATCATACAGTTCTTTTGCCCATGAACAACATCTGGGTGTAATACAATGCACATCCTGTTTGAGTTCAATGGTGATTCACTGGGAACCGATGTAATTTGAGTTTGCTGCATTTTGTACAAAGCTGTCCTATAAGAAAGTAGGACTTAGAAGTAGATTTAGGCCATTCGGCCCTTCAAACCTTCTGTGTCATTTGATAAGATCATGGCTGATCTGGTTGTGATTTCAGCTCCACTGCACCCCCTCCCCCCCCCCCTCCCCCAACACCAAATAACCCTCAAATCCCTTGTCTATAGGAACATAGGACTCAGGAGGAGCTGGCCATTGAGCCCTTCGAGTCCTTCGTGCACCCTTTGCTGCATTTAAGTAGGGAAGAAAGTGAGACAAATGTACTTTTGAAACACCGCATCTGAAGTAAATATAAAAGACTACCTTAAAAAACCTCAGGACAAAAACAAAGCCATGGCCTACATTCCAATGTAGCATGCATTGGAAATGCCACTTAAAAACAGACCTTTTGTCCATAAAAAAAGTAAATGCAGTGCTGTTTATAACTTCTAGAACCATATGATACCATTTGAGTACTGAAGCACACCATAGGCCCAGGATTCAACTGTCAGCAACAAACAGGTCACTTTTTAAAAAAAATCAGATGCACCAGAAATTAAGTTTAGAAACATTATGCAGAAATAGTCTTAAAACACCCAGGAGAGTCCTCCTGAGAGTCAGCTGTGGCTTACTTGGTAGCACTCTCACCCGAGTCTAAAGGTTACAGGTTTAAGCCCCATGCTGAGGGCTTCAGCACAATCATAGAGGTTGACACTGGGTGGAGTAATGAAGGAGTGCTGTACTTTGAAGGAGTCACTGTCTTTCAGATGAATCATTAAACTGAGGCTCTCTCAGGTGAATGTAAAATACCCTGCAGCACTATTGACAAGAGCACCAGGGACTTATTCCCAGTGTCTTGGTCAATATTTATCCCTCAATCTTTGGAGGCTGAATACGGTTTCTCACTGTGGTGAGCATTACAAAGAATAAACCCATCATAGCTAACAGAACTTTTCCAAACAGATCACAAACAACTCATTAGTTCTGCAAATGCAACAGCACTTGCGCACAGCAAGATCTCAAAGAAAAGATGAGTAACTAGCTAAGATGTTATGCAATGCTTATTAGAACATAAGAAACAAGAGCAGCATTAGGCCACATAAGCCTGGTCTCCCATTCAGTAAAATCAGAGCTGCTCTTGAAGTTCAGTCCACCTGCCCTATCCCTCAAGTACCTTAGCATCCAAAAAAATCTATCCAGTCTTGAAAATAATCATCGACTAACCATCTGGATTAGAGAATTCCAAAGATTCACAATCCTGAGTGAAAAATTTCTCATCTCAGTCCTAAACGTCAGTCCTTACCCCGAGACCACAACTCCTAGTTCAGGACTTTCCAGCTAGGGGAATCAGCCTCAAGCACCTACCCACTCTGATATTTTACCATTTCAATAAAGATCACCTCTCATTCTTATAAATACCAGAGAATATAAGTGCATACAACTCCGAGATCTCTCCTCAACCCATTTGCGGTTAAGCAAATTAGGGACAGTATCAAATTGAAAAAGACATATGATACTGCAAAGATTAGTGGTAGCCCATAGATTGTGGAAAATTTTAGAAACCAGCAAAGGGCGACTAAAAATACAATAAAGAGGGAGATGTTAGAGTACAAGAAAAAACTAGCAAATATAAAAACAGACAGTATAAACTTCTACAAGAATATAAAAAGGAAAAGAGTAGCTAAAGTGAATGTTGGTCCCATAGAGGATGAGGCTGAATAATTAATAATGGGAAACAAGAAAATGGGAAAGACTGAACAAATATTTTGTATCTGTTTTCACAGAAGGCACAAAAAAACATCTGAATAGAAGAAAATCAAGGGGAATAAGGGAAGGAGGAACTTAAAATGATCACAATTGCTAGAGAAGAATTACTAGGGAAACTAAGGGATTAAAGGCTGACATGTCCCCTGGGCTCGATGGCCTGCATTCCTATGTCTTACAAGAAGTGGCTGCATTGGTTGTAATCTTCCAAAATTCCTTAGATTCTGGATTGGTCCTATCAGATTGGAAAACTACAAGTGGAACATCTATTTTCAAGAAAGGGAGACAGAATGCAGGAATATATAGGCCAGTTAGCCTAACATCCATCATTGGGAAAATGCTAGAATCCATTAAGGAGGTAGTAGCAGGACATTTAGAAAGTTATTACAATCAGCCTTAGTAAACACGATTCTGTGAAATGGAAATCATTGCTTGACAAATTTAAAAGGTCTTTCAGGATGTAACAAGCAGGGTGGATAAGGGGAACCTGTAGATGTTATGTATTTGGATTTCCAAAAGGCATTCGATAAGGTGTCACAAAAAAGGTTACTGCACAAAACAAGAGCTCATCGATAGAGGATTGGCTTACTAACAGGAAATAAAGTCCGGATTAACGATCATTTTCAGGTCAGCAAACTGTCACAAGTTGAATGCCACATTGTGCTGGGCCCTCAATTATTTATTATCTACATTAATAACTCGGATGAAGGGACTGACTGTAATATAGGCAGATTTGATGATACAAATATAGGTAGGAAAGCAAACTGTGAGAAGACAGTCTGTCAAGGGATCTCGATAGGTTAAGTGAGTAGGCACAAATTTGGAAATGTACTACAATGGTGGGGGGGATGAGGTTGCCCACTTTGGCAGGAAGAATAGAAAAGCAGATTATCTAAATGGAGCGAGGCTGTACATGAATTTCAAAACATAACATGCAGGTACAGCAAGCAATTAGGAAGGCAAATGGAAAATTGGCCTTAATTGCAAGGGGATGGAGTAATAAAAGTAGGGAAGCCCTGCTACAACCGTACAGGGTATTGGTGAGACTGCACCTAGAGTACTGTCTCTTCTTACTCAAGAAGAGATATATTTGTATTGGGAGCAGTTCAGATAAGGTTCATGGGTATAAGGCGGTTGTCTTATCAGGAAAGGTTGAGCAGATTGGGCACATACTAGAGTTCAGAAAAATGAGAGGTAATCTTGTTGAAACACAAGATTCTAGGGGGTTTGACAGGGTAGATGCTGAGAGGATGTTTCCCCTCGAGCAGATCTAGTACTAGGGAACAGTTTAAACCCCCTTTCATAAGAACATAAGAAATAGGAGGAGTAGGCCATTCAGCCCTTCGAGCCCACTCTGCCATTTGTGAAATCAATGCTGATCTTCTAGTCCAACACCATTTTCCTCCACAACTCAGTCCTAAATGGCCTGTCCCTTATTCTGAGTCTGTGTCCCCTGGTTCTAAGCTCACCAGCCAGGGGAAACATCCTTCCTACATCTACCCTGTCGAGTCCTAAGAATTTTGTATTTTTGAATGAGATCACCTCTCATTCTTCTAAATTCCAGAAATTAAAGGCCCAGTCTATTTCATCTTTCCTCAGGGCAATCTCTCCATCCCAGGAATTAATTTAGTGAACCTTCATTGCATTCCCTCTATGGCAGGTATATCTTTCCTTAGGTACAGAGACCAAAACTGCAAACAATACTTCAGGTGCAGTCTCACCAAGGCTCTATTATAATCGCAGTATGGCATTTTTACTTCTATACTCAAATATTCTTGTTCCAAAGACCAACATACCATTGCCTTAACTGATTGCTGTACTTGCAGGTTGGCTTTCAATAAAAACTAACACCCTTTGCCTTCCTAATCGCTGGCCATACTCAACTTTGAGCTGGAAGAGACAGGCAACCGGTCTCTTTCCTAGATGTGAGGAAGAGAAATGATAGAATGTCCAGGGTCCCATTCACTTCTCAATATCCCTGCTGAAAGTGTACACGTCAAAATCAGACTACAGGATCAAGTTCAGCTGTAATGGCTCCGCGTCCAGGTTCAAACATAAAAAATACAGTATAACTCAAATCATTTTATTCAGAACAGAGGAAATTGGAGCATATCAGTGTGGTGTAATTGAGTAGACCCAAATAATAATAATCCGCTTCGAAACGTTCTCACTTAAACATAGTGTCACTCAAAAGCACATGCAAAATTCATTTTCTTTAAAAAAACTGAAGACTCCAATTGCAGGACATAAGTTATTATGCATAATGGATAGCATCAATATGACAGTTGCAAAGCTTTTAATTTTAAACTGTCCTTCAGCTCATTGAGCGGCAAGCACATTCAAAGGCCCTGCAGGAATTTCCAAACTAGGGCGTAATCTGGCAAACTTTCACTGGGCAAATTCCATTCAGCTGAGAAATTCTTAGACTTAACTTCAAGCAAAGATCCGAATAGAGGAGATTCCAAAAAGTGGGGGGGGGGGGGAGGGGAACAGGTTTACGTTTACTTTCCCTCTTTAACCAATTTATGACATATGTCTTAATGTTAACAGCGTATAGAGTCAGATTTTGTTTCACAGAGCTTCTGTTTAAGTGCTTAATGACAAGTTGTGGGTTTTATTGGGGTGGGGGAATGGTGCATTGCTACGAAGTTCATTTAAACACATCTTTAAAAAGGTGATGTGATTTTTTGGAAGGAGAGGCATCTGGGGGGGGGGGGGGGGGGGGAGAGAGAGAAATACAGAAGAGGGGTGGGGGGGAAAGAGAGAAGACAGGAGAAGGAGGGGCGCCCGGGGTTGGTGGGGGGGGTTAGGGAGGGAGTGGCGCCCGGGGTTTGGGGGGAGGGGGGTTAGGGAGGGAGGGGCGCCTGGGGTTTGGGGGGGTTAGGGAGGGAGGGACGGACGCCCGGGGTTTGGGGGGGTTAGGGAGGGAGGGGCGCTCGGGGTTGGGGGGGGGGGGACGGGGAAGAGGGAGGTAGTGGCGTCCGGGGTTGGGAGGAGGGGCGCCCAGGGTGGGGAGAAGGATGGGCACGTGGGGTGGGGGGAAGGAGGGGCGCCCTGGGGTGGGGTGGGGTGGGGGACGCGAGGGAAGGAGGTCGCGCCTGGGGTAGGGGACGCGGGAGGAGGGCCCCCCCCCCAGTCCTGAGCCAAGTTCCAGTGAACGGCAGCTACTCACTCACTCAATAGACCTACCGCCTCCGCCGGATCCCGGTGAACGACCCACAGTCTCGGTCCTTGGATCCCGGTGAACGACCCACAGTCTCGGTCCTTGAATCCCGGTGAATGACCCACTGTCTCGGTCCTTGGATCCCGGTGAATGACCCACTGTCTCGGTCCTTGGATCCCGGTGAATGACCGCAGTTCCAGTCTTCACTTCCCCGAAAGCTCCAACCGTCTCTCCTGCCGTTTAAATTCAGCGCCTTTTCCCACGCATGCGCTCTTACAACGGTCATATGACCAGCACAGTGCGCATGTCAGCGAAGAAAATGCTATAATGCTCCCTATTATTCTCCTGAGACACGAATCCAAAAGTCAAATACTGTAGATGCTGGAAATCTTAAATAAAAGCAGAAAATTTTGGACATCCTCAGCAGGAGAGGAAAACAGTTAAAGCTTCAGAAACAAAAACAGAAAATGCTGGAAAAGCTCAGCATATCTGGCAGCATCTGTGGAGAGAGAAACAGAGTTAACGTTTTGAGTTCGTATGACCCTTTTTCTAAGGGAAGGGACTGAAGAAGGGTCATAGGGACTCGAAACGTTAACTCTGTTTCTCTCTCTACAGATGCTGCTAGACCTGCTGAGTTTTTCCAGTATTTTCTGTTTCTATGCCTGAAACGTTAACACTGTTTCTCTCCACAGATGCTGCCTGAGCTGCTGAGTAGTTCTGGTAGTTTCTACTTTCATTTCATGACTCGCCACAAAAATACTACAAATGAGATTGAGCTCAATGGTGTTGATTGCGCTTCATCTTTGGTAGGAGTGGAGTTTAAGGCCTTTTTCTTCTTCCCTGTTTTTTTTAGCTGAGTTTAGCATGTAGGGCGCTGGAGTTCTATCTTAAAAAAAACACTCCATCCCACCATCTCTGTCCTCCTTTAAGACCTACCTGAAACCCAGCTCTTTAACTAAGCTTTCAGTCATCTATTCTAATGTCTTCTTATTTGGCCCTGTATTAATTTTGCCTGAATAAGCATCTCTGGGAGTATCACTATTTTAAAGGCACTCCAGGGCCCAGATTTTCTTGTGGGCTCCAGAAGACCCAACCTGTGCACTTTTGTGCCTTTTGAAATGCACACCCGATCTATCTTTGACTTTGCCTGGGATTTTTGTCTTATTACACAGGAGTCAGGTGTGCAGTGCATTTTCTGGGCCACAATAGTGTGCATGAAGAGTGTGGGTGTGGATGGCGGTTAGAAAGCCTGTCACAGTTCTCCCAACACAGCAGCCCAGCTCCCAACATCATTTAAAGGCCCCATAAACCTCACCCTAAACTCCCTCACCCCCATTCCATGCCATGCCCCTCACCCCTACCTAGCCCTATGCCACCTCATGCACTGTCAGTTCACCCATGCCACTTCCATGTCCTCCATGCATCCTCCGTATCCACTTACCCAGTATGTTCTATGTACAATCCTCGAGAGCCATGCAATATTTCCTGTTTTTATTTCACTCGATGACTCTCCACAAAAACACAGTAAATGGAAATGAGCTCATGATGTTGTCGATTGTGTTTCATCTTTGGAAGGAGTGACATTGGTTCTGGACATCTATCTTTAAAAAATTCTCACCTCTTGTAATAGCAATGGAAGTTATTTTAAAATCATTGAGGAAAAATTAGACTATTAACAATCTCATAAAACCCTGAATTCAAACAGACTTTCTTTGCTAAAAATATGTAATCCTTTCGGTGCTATTAGGTTCGGAAACAAACAAGAAACCATATCAAAGGCATATTCTGTTTTGCAGCCCCTTAAAAGTTCCAATCATTCTTGGATTATTTGCCGAGCTGAGGCCGTTTTTAGATTTTGAAACTCAGCCAAGCATTCATAATAGCTACAGCTGTCGTAACAAATGATTCCAGCTACATTGCTTGAAACTGACCGAACTGTTGGACAGAATTGTGTCTAATTTCAATTTCAAAGCAAAGTCACTGGCAATCAATGGAGGGGAGCAGTTGCAATGGAGGTGAGGAGAGTGCGAGAGGAGGATTCTGGGACAGGCAATCAGCAGCACCTAGAGGAGAGTGCGAGAGGAGGACCCGGGGACTAGCAGTCAGCAGCACCTAGAGGAGAGTGCGAGAGGGGGACCCTGGGACAGGCAGTCAGCAGCACCTAGAGGAGAGTGCGAGAGGAGGACCTGGGACAGGCAGTCAGCAGCACCTAGAAGATCTAGTCTATCTAGATGATCTAGCATCTAGTCTATACTCAAGTAGATAAGGGTAAAATAAAAGTAAGGGTCCATTTTCTGTTTAGTTAGGATATGTCTGGGAAGCTCAGTCCCATGATTTGCACATCCTGCACTATGTGGGAAATCCTAGATGCTCCTGGTGGTCTGAATGACCATGACAGGTGGTGCCTCCGACTGGACCAACTCGGAGCTCCGGATTTTGGAGCTTGAGTGGCAGCTGGGGGCACTACAGTGCATTTACGATGTTGAGAGGTTTATGGATAGCAGGTTTCAGGATGTGGTCACCCTGCAGCTTAAGGAAGTGCAAGAAGAGAGGGAATGGGTGACCACCAGGCAGAAGAAGGGGACCAAGCAGGTAGTGAGGGAATCCCTCGAGTGCATCTTGCTCACAAAGCATTTTTTGGCCTTGGAAAACAGTGAGAGTGACGGTTCCTCTGTGGAGGCCAACCAGAGCCAAGGTCATAGCACTGTGGATGGTCCAGCTGCTTAAGGGGGGAGGAAGAAATGTGGAAGGGCAACAGTGGTAGGGGATTCATTGGTGAGGGGAATAGACAGGTGCTTCTGTAGCCATAGGTGTGACTCAAGGATGGTATGTTGCCTCCCAGGTGCCAGGGTCAAGGATGTCACAGAATGGCTGCAGGGCATTCTGAAGTAGGAGGGTGAATAGCCAGAGGTCATGGTCTATGTTGGGACCAATGATGTAGGAAGAAAGATAAATGAGGCCCTGCAAACAGACTTTAGGGAGTTAGGTAGGAAATTGAAAAGCAGGACTTCAAAGGTAGTCATCTCTGGATTACTCCTGGTGCCACGCTATAGTGAGTATGAATGCGTGGCTGGAGAGATGGTGCAGGAGGGAGGGCTGTAGACTCCTGGGGCATTGGGACTGTTTCTGGGGGAGGTGGGATCTGTACAAGTTGGACGGGTTACATCTGAATAGGGATGGGACCAACATCCTCACGGGGAGGTTTGCTAATGCTGTTGGGGTGGATTTAAACTAAATTGGCAGGGGGATGAGATCCTGAAAAGTAGTTCAGAGGAGTGAGAATCTGAGGTGGAATTAGAAGTTAAACACACTGTTGGGTGTGTACTATAGGCCCCCAAACAGTCAGGGAGAGATAGAGGATCAAATATGTAATCAAATTTCAGAGAAGTGTAAGAATAATAAGGCAGTAATAGTAGGGGATTTTAACTACCCAAATATTAACTGGGATAGTTTTAGTGTGCAAGGTAGGGAGGGAGCAAAATTCTTAAATTTCATCCAGGAGAACTTCTCTAGCCAGTACATTGAAAGCCCAACAAGGGAGGGGGCAGTTCTGGACCTAATATTCGGAAATGAGCCCAGGCTGGTGGAAGGTGTATCAGTAGGGGAGCATTATGGAGATAGTGACCATAACTCAGTTAGATTTAGGATAGATATGGAAAAGGATAAGGTTGAGCCGGGAATAAAAGTTCTAAACTGGGGAAAGGCTAATTTTACTAAGGTGAGATATGATTTGGCCCAAGTGGACTGGGAGCAGCTACTTGCAGATAAAACTGTGTCAGAACAGTGGGAGGCAGCCAAGGAGGAAATAGCGAGAGTACAGAGCAAATACGTTTCCATAAAGACAAAGTAGGGGACCAAGTTCGAAGAACCCTGGATGTCAAGGGACATAAAAGTTAGGATTAAGAAAAAAAGAGAAGCTTATGGCAGATACTGAGGGCTCAATACTGCAGAGTCCCTAGAGGAATATAAAAAGTGCAGGGGGGAACTTAAAAAGGAAATTAGGAAAGCTAAGAGAGAGTATGAGAAAGTATTGTTGGAAAGAATAAAGGAAAACTCAAAGGGGCTTTTTAAATATATAAAGAGAATAACTGGGGAAAGAATAGGGCCAATTAGGGACCATAGAGGTAATCTGTCTGTGGACCCAGAAGACGTGGATACAGTCCTCAATGAATATCTTGCATTGGTCTTCACAATGGAAAAGGGCGATGCAGGTATAGACATCAGGGTGGAGGACTTTGAAATATTAGATGAATTTAACATAGAGAGAGAGGAGGTACTAGCGGCTTTAGCAGCCTTAAAAGTGGATAAATTCGCAGGCCCGGATGAGGTGTATCCCAGGCTGTTGAGAGAGGCAAGGGAAGAGATATCAGGGGCCCTGGCTGTAATTTTCAAATCCTCTCTGGCCACAGGTGAGGTGCCAGAGGACTGGAGGACTGCTAACATTGTCCCATTACTAAAAAAGGAAGGAAGGGATAAACCAGGAAATTACAGGCCAGTCAGTTTAACCTCGGTGGTGGGGAAGTTAATAGAAAGAATCCTGAGGGACAGAATATATCTGCACTTGGAGAGGCAGGGATTAATCAGGTATATTCAGCATGGATTTGTTAAGGGAAGGCCGTGTTCAACAAATTTGATCAAATATTTTGAGGAGGTAACCAGGAGTGTTGCTGAGGGTAATGCATTTGATGTGGTCAACATGGACTTTAGCAAGGCCTTTGATAAGGTCCCTCATGGCAGACTGGTCAAGAAAGTAAGAGTCCAGGCGAACTAAGGCAAATTAGCATGTTGGATCCAAAATTGACTGAGAGGCAGGAAGCAGAGGGTGATGGTAGAGGGATGTGGTGACTGGAAGTCTGTTTCCAGTGGGGTTTTGCAGGGCTCAGTGCTTTGGCCCTTGTTGTTTGTGGTGTACATAAATGATTTGGGCTTAAATGTAATGGGTATGATCAAAAAGTTTGCGGATGACACGAAAATTGGTAGGGTGGCAAATAGTGAGGAGGATAGTTGTAAACTGCAGGAGGATATCAATGGGCTGGTCAGGTGGGCAGAGCAGTGGCAAATGGAATTCAACCTGGAAAAGTGTGAGGTAATGCACTTGGGGAGGGCTAACAAAGTAAGGGATTACACTATGAATGGTAAGACCCTGGAAAGTACTAAAGATCAGAGGGAGCTTGGTGTGCATATCCACAGATCCCTATAGGTAGCAGGGCAGGTAGATAATGTGGTTATGAAGGCATATGAGATACTTGCCTTCATTAGCCAAGGCATAGAATACAAGAACAGGGAGGTTATGCTGGAACTATATAAAACATTGGTTAAGCTACAACTGTAGTACTGCATGTAGTTCTGGTCACCACATTATAGGAAGGATGTAATTGCACTGGAGAGGGTGCAGAGGAGATTTACCATGGTACCACCTGGGCTGGAGGGTCTGAGCTATGAGGGAAGATTGGATAGGCTGGGGTTGTTTTCCTTGGAGAAACGAAGGTTGAGAGGGGACCTTATAGAGTTGTATAATATTATGAGGGACATAGACAGGGTGAATAGGAAGGCACTTTTTCCATTAGTAGAGGAGTCAATAACCAGGGGGCATAGATTTAAGTTAAGAGGTAGGAGGCTAAGAGGGGAGTTGAGGAGAAATTTCTTCACCCAGAGGGTAGTGGGAGTTTGGAACTCACTGCCTGAAAGGGTGGCTGAGTCAGAAACTCTCGCAACATTTAAGAAGTATTTAGATATTCACTTGCATTGCCATAGTCTGCAGGGCTATGGGCCAAGTGGTGGAAAATGGGATTAGTGTAGCTGATAGGCCAAATGGCTTCCTTCTGTGTTGTAAACGTCTATGGGTCTATGAGGTGCAGAGATTTTTTTTCAACTTTCAAAAGCAGAGGTTTTTTTAAAGTCAGAACTGTACGTCAATTTAAATAACAGTACAAAACATGTCAGCAGAAGCAGACAGGATTTTTTTAACCTTTGCAAGACAAATGCCTATGATGAACCATTGCATTAAAAACATATTTACATTACAATACAGCACCTAACAGTGGCATTTGAAGGTATCAAAACTTTTTACATTTACTTTTCAGAATGTTCCTAACTCCTCAGCAGGCTTCCCCCAGTGGACACGAACTCTCCAAGGAGGTGCGTTTTTTTAGGGCTTACAAAACACACACGAGCACACAAAAAGAATGCACAAGATGAAATACAATTTTCTTGTAGCTGTCATAATGGGGACCCTGATGTTGGAAGAAGGTGCGTGTGCGTTTTGCACCCAGGGCCCTCCTGACCTGCCAAAAGACTACACAAAATGATGTGAGGTCGGGAAGGCACAGGAGTACTGTCTTTCCAGTAAAACAAAACTAATGCCAGCATTTCACAAACTGATTGCCACCTCCACCAGGAGACAAAAATCCGGCCTCTGAACTGCAAATTGTTGCAGCATTTAATCCATTTCATAACCAGACTAGGAGTATTTGAGCTGCATGGGAATGAATGCCATTCTGCCACACTGAAATCCCCCAACTTTAATAATGCAAGAAATCACAAAAAGAAAAATCTGAATAGGAAAAAATACACTAGAGTGAGAATAATCTGTTTGCTGGAGTCAGTTGAGCCAACAGTAAGTGCCAGAAATTTGTGACAAGTTTAACAGTCAGCAAGAGAAAATAAAACCGAGCCACTGCCAATCAATGGAGGGGGAGGGGTAGATTGCCCAAGTCCATTCCCAATCAGCACTCAGCATTCTCTCTAAGAAGTTTGTCGATCCTGACTTTCCTTGGCGTGGAACTCCAGGCGGAGACCATGTGCTCAGCTCACGATGCTACACCTCATCTCACTCCCCGTAGCAACCTTTAGTAATATCCCAGCCCTAGGTGAACCAGGAAGGGGTCCTTACTGCCATTATAGTTAGTAAGTGGCAGGCAAAGGTTTCACCTATATGGCTGACTGAAAAGCCCCAGGAGCAATGGGGATTTTGGCTACTAGGTTAGGTTGGAGAAGCTGCGGTTGTACAAATGAGATTGAGGTAAAATTAGAGCAGAAGTCTGCTGGAATCCCAGAGCAATCTTGGAGCCAGCTTATTAATAAAATGCACTTCAATCCAAATGTTTTTTTCCCCCCGTTTCCTTCCTTCCAGTACTGTAAGTGTTGTTTCATGATTTTTCCATGGATGCCAGCTAAGGCATGGCTGCGCTGGACAATAGTCACTACTATCCAGGCCCACACATGAACAGTAGTCACCTGAGGGAGGTACCAAAGGATGAGCACAAAACCTGAGGAAGGGGGGCTGTTTTAAAGGCAAAATTAATCCCAGGAAAATACAAATTGGGGATAGAAAATAACTCTTGTATGTGTTAAAGATAAAAGAAAATCATTTTCTGTCTCATCGTTAAGTTCACAGCCCTACCCACAATGCCATTTCTTATCCAATTGTGAAGTAAGTGATTTACTCCCAGTCTTACCAAGCACCATTCCTCAGTCAGGCAGCTCGGCTGGCTTCCAGTTCCTGTCTTCCCTATTTACGAAGAAACACTAAGGCCAAAAGGAGGTTGAAAGAATTTGAAACAAATCACCAAGTTATCTTTGGATGCGTGCCAGCTTGGCTTGAAACACCTATAGGTTTGAGAAAGGAGGGAAGGCCAAGGGAAGTAAGAGTTCCATTGGTTGAGATCATAGAAACAGTTGAGTTTGATTACAGTACATCGAGTCTTGATTTTATCACAGGGTGGATGTAGAGTGGAGGATGAATGCTGAATATATCAACACTGAATTTAAGTGAAAGAAGTATTATGGATGTTCAGCTGAGCTAATTCAGCCCAGATTACTTTCTTGTCTGTTTTTTTCACCTCAATTAATTTATTCACAGGCTAATTGGGTTTTGCATGACAAGAACTGAGAAATGGAGTGATAAGAATAATCTATTGTAGTAAAGCGGAACTGGTTTAAGGATTGCACACCCATGTATAATTCATACAGGGCTGCGTTACAATTCACTGAGTAGAGGAGGAATCTGGAGCCAGTCTTTCCTTGACATAGGTTCATTCACAAAGAGCATAGTCACAGACTCCCTATCCCTTCTTTCCACACAGGTGGAAACCAGTTCTTATATATTCTCAAGAATAATGCCCTAATATTTCCCCAATTAGTAATAGCTGCTCTCGCTTACAACTAGAGCATGCACTTCATTGTGAAGGGATTGCCATATTAACAGCTGTATATAGCATGCAACCAGAGATATAATGATGGCACAGTCACAGTTGTGTGACTATGGTTTTGTCATCACAATTAGTGATGTTGAGAAGTTTCAGCTAAACAGACTGTCGCAGAGTTCAGTAAAGGGATGGCGTTCACCAGCTAGTACATTTGAAGTGATTCCTATACAATGGGACTGCCCTATGCATTGTCAGGACTCAACGTGATTCGAGAGTACAAGAAGGATCTCAGTTGTCTGCCAGAGAGACTACAGATCAGGGGACATTGCAAGAATATACCAGGTATAGTGCAGCCTCCTCAGAAACAACTGCCATTCAAAGCAGGGCTTTTGCAGTTAGCTCTCCTCTAAAAATGAATGACAGAAAATCATGATGAAATCTATCGCCTTGAAATATACTTTTCTCCATTCAACTTCTCAATCCCATTGCCTTCCCTTTATATTCATCTTCTGAAGGCAGCAATCCCCATGGTAGGTTTCCATTGAGCTACTGAAGGCAGCAATCCCTTCAAGCAGCCTTCAAGCAATGTTCTGTGTATAGCATTGCGCCTTGTCAATGGCCAAAGTAACACAATTTTTGGCTCTTGGTGATGTCTATCATGCCTCTTCTGGATTTCATTCTCCCTAGGGCATTCTTATTGTTTACTCTCTCTTTCTAACATATTCTAAGCATTCTTCTGTATGCCCACATCTCACAGGTTTCGAATCTTTTGACCATTTGGTTGCCTACAATCCAGGTTTCACAGCCGTATAGAGTTATTGACCAAACATAGCATTCAATAACATGTTTTCTTGCACACAAGCATATTCTCTTTGTTGTTAGAGTTGAAAGCATCTCTTGCTATTTCAATATTTCATTTTGTTGAAAGCATCTCTTGCTATTTCAATTCTTCTGATAATTTCAGTGTCACATTTACATTTAGCATCTTCTGTGGCCAAGGTACACAAATTTGTTCACTTGTTCTCCATTTTGATACAACTGAGTGGCTTGCTAGGCCATTTCAGAATCACAGAATCACAGAATTTTAACAGCACAGAAGGAGGCCATTCGGCCCATCGTGTCTGCACTGGCTCTCCAAATGAGCATTATGAACTTGTGCCATTGCCCTGCCTTTTCCCCGTACCCCTGCACAATCTTTCTATTCAAATAATCATCTAATGCCCTCTTGGATGCCTTGATTGAACCTGCCTCCACCACACTTCCAGGCAGTACACATCAGACCCGAACCACTCGTGTGAAAAAGTTTTTTCTCACGTCACATTTGCTTCTTTTGCAAATCACTTTAAATCTGTGCCCTCTCATTCTTGATCCTTTAACAAGTGGGAACAGCTTCTTCCTACCTACTCTGTCCAGCCCCCTCATGATTTTGAACACCCCT
The DNA here is from genome assembly GCF_964194155.1 of Cetorhinus maximus. Classification (NCBI taxonomy): domain Eukaryota; kingdom Metazoa; phylum Chordata; class Chondrichthyes; order Lamniformes; family Cetorhinidae; genus Cetorhinus; species Cetorhinus maximus. Next base: position 88,457,852 of record NC_135884.1, read on the forward strand.
ATCAAATCTCCTCTTAGCCATCTTCTCTCCAAGGAGAACAGTTCCAACCTCTCCAATCTATCTTCGTAACTGAAGTTTCTCATCCATGGAACCATTCTTGTAAACCTCTGCACTCTCTCCAATGTGTTCACATCCTTCCAATAATGTGGCGCCCAGAACTGTACACAATACTCCAGCTGAGGTCTAATGAGTGTCTTATATAAATTCAGCATAACCTCCTTGCTCTTGTACTCTGTGCCCCTATTAATAAAACCCAGGATACTATATGCTTTATTAACTGCTTTCTCCACCTGTCCTGCCACCTTCAATGATCTATGCACATGTACACCTAGGTCTTTCTGCTCCTGCACCCCCTTCAAAATTCCACCCCCTTATTTTATATTGTTTCTCCATGTTCTTCCTACCAAAATGCATCACCTCACACTTCTCCACATTGAACTTTATCTGCCACCTATCTGCCCACTCCACCAACTTGTCTATGTCCTTTTGAAGTTCTACACTGTCCTCCTCGCAGTTTACAACACTCCCAAGCTTTGTAACATCTTCAAACTTTTTAAATTGTCCCCTGCAGAATAAAATCTAGATCATTAATATATAACAGGAAAAGCAAAGGTCCTAATACCAATGACCCCTGGGGAACTCCCCTACAAACCTTCTTCTGGCCCAAAAAATATCCATTGGCCGTTACTCTCTGCTTCCTATTTTTCAGCCGATTTTGTATCCACGTTGCTACTGTCCCTTTTACTCCGCAAGCAATAATTTTTCTCACAAGTGTGTTGTGTGGCACTGTATCAAATGCCTTATGATGGCATTTATGAGTCAAACACACTGCTGTGGGTCTGTCTGGAGTCACAGACCAGGTAAGGGCAGCAAATTTCCTTCCCTAAAGGGCATCAGAGAACCTGATGGGGTTTTTACGACAATTGACAATGGTTTCGTGGACTAGCATTTATTTCCAGATTCATATGAATTGAATTTAAATTTAAATTCCACCAGCTTCCATGGTAGGATTTGTACTCGGGTAGCCAGAGCAATTGCCTGGGTCCGCGACATTACTACGACACCACCACCTCCCCGATTGACAGTCTTGGTATGAGTGAAACCAGACGGACTGGAAATGGAAATGGCAGAGGAAGAACATGCAATAGTTAATTCAGGGAGTGAGGACCATAAGTATGATAGTGGAGTCTTGATGGAAAAAGAAGATTGCCAGCTCAGTGATTGATTTCTGGCCTGTCTCTGACAGAATAATGATGATGACATCAGAAGCTAAACTTTTCAATCTCAATGTGAGCCAGGCCTCTGCTCCAACACAAGGTCACTCTGATAAAGACATAGAGAAGTACTATTCTAACTTCAAATAAATTCTGAAATACATCAGGTCAGCTGAAGTGACAATGATCATGGGTGACTTGAATGTAAAAGTGGAGCAAGAGAAAGATTACTCAGTCACAGGGCAACTTGGTTTAATTGCAACAAATGAACATGGGTTGAAATAGTTTGAATTTTCTCAAACGAACCATTTTGCAACAGCAAAAACTCTTCTTCAGCAACATAAAAGAAGATTGCATACATGGAAGAGCCCAGCGGATGCCCATCACTATCAAATACATTATATTATGGTGAACCAAAGATTCAGAAACTACGTAGAATCTAGCCAGGTGCTGAAATTGGACCTGACCACAACCCAGTAATGATGTCTTTACTTGTAAAACACAAGAAAAGAACAAAATAAGAATTCAAGGAGCATCTTAATTTAGATAAGCTAAAGACCACAGAATACAAAGATAAATTTAGAATTTAGGTTTACTATAAGTTTGATATGCTGAGCATTGAAAATGTCTGGGATTATTGCCATGTTATCCATATGTCATTTGCTAGTACACCAGCAGATGGCAATGTTACACCATATAGACCATTTTAACTCAGACATAGAGGCCATTTTACATTCTATCAGTGAAAGATAAAACTATTTTAAACTTAAATAAGGGCAATTATGAGGTTAAGGGATATGTGAATAGAAGCTCAGTGCCAGACATTTAAAGGGATATTTCAGAATGCACAGAATAGATACATTCCAATGAGAAAGAAAAATTCCAAGGGGAGAGCCCACCATCCGTGGTTAACTCATAAAGTTTAAGACAGTGTCAAACTTAAAGAAAAAGCATATAATTACGCAAAGACGGGTGGCAGGTCAGAAGATTGAAAAGAATATAAAGAACAGCAAAGAATGACAAAAAGATTAATCAGGAGGGAAAAATTAGAGTATGGGAGAAAGCTAGGTAGTAATATAAAGACGGATAGTAAGAGTTTCTATAGATATTTAAATAAGAAAAGAATTAACAAAGTGAGTGTTCGCCCTATAGAGAGTGCTTCTGGGGAGTTGATAATGGAAAGCAGGGAGATGGTGGACGAATTAAATGGGTATTTTGCTTTGGTCTTCACTATTAGAGGACACAAGAAACATTCCAGGAATAGCTGCAAATCAGGAAAGAGAAGGGAGAGAGGAATTCGGGAAAATTACAATCACCAGGGAAGTGGTATTGAGCAAATTGTTGGGGATGCGGGCTGACAAATCCCCAGGACCAGATGGACTTCACCCTAAAATCTTGAAAGAAGTGGCTAGTGAGATGGCTGATACACTGGTTTTAATTTTCCAAAATTCCCTAGATTCAAGGAAGGTTCCATTAGATTAGAAAATAGCAAATATAACTTCTTTATTCAAAATGGGAGGGAGACAGAAAGCAGGAAACTATGCCAGTTAGCCTAATATCTGTCATAGGGAAAATGTTAGACGGTATTATTAAAAATGTTAGATAAATTCAAGGCAATCAGGCAGAGTCAGTATGGTTCTGTGAAAGGAAAATCATGTTTGACCAATGTATTTCAGTTCTTTGTAGGAGTCACATGTGCTGTGGATAAAGGAAAACCAGTGAATGTACTGTACTTAGATTTCCAGAATGCATTTGATAAAGTACCACATCAAAGGTTATTGTAGAAAATAAAAGCTCATGGTATAGGGGGTAACATATTGGCATGGATAGAAGATTGGCTGGCTAACGGGAAGCAGAGAGTTGGCATAAATGGGTCTTTTTCTCGTTGGCAGGATGTGACTAATGGTGTACCACAGGGATCAGTGCTGGGCTTCAACTTTTTACAATTTATATAAAAGACTTGGATAAAGGAACCGAAGGAATGGTGGCTAAATTTGCTGACAACACAAAGATAAGTTGGAAAGTAAATTGTGAAGAAGACATATGGAGGCTACAAAGTGACATCGATAAGTTAAGTGAGTGGGCAAAGATCTGGCAAATGGAGAATAATGTGGGTAAATGTGAAATTGTTCATTTTGGCAGGAAGAATAAAAAATAAGCTTATTATCTAAATGGTGAGAAATTGCAGAGCTCGGAGATTCAGAGGGATCTGGGTGTCCTAGTGCATGAATCACAAAAGGTCAGTATGCAGGTACAGCAGGTAATTAGGAAAGCTAATAGAATGTTATCATTCATTGTGAGGGGAATTGATTACAAAAGTAGGGAGGTTATGCTTCAGTTGTACAGGGCATTTGAGACCACATCTGGAGTTTTGTGTACAGTACTGGTTCCTTATTTAAAGAAAGATGTAAATGCGTTAGAAGCAGTTCACAGACGGTTTACTGGACTAATACCAGGAATGGGTGGGTAGTCTTATGAGGAAAGTTTGGACAGGTTAGGCTTGTATTGATTGGAAGAGTAAGAGGCAACTTAATTGAAACCTTTAAGATCCTGAGGGGTCTTGACAGGATGGATGTGGAGAGGATGTTTCCTTTTGTGGAAGAATCTAGAACTAGGGGGGTCACTGTTTAAAAATAAGTGGTCGCTCATTTAAGACAGAGATTAGGAGAAATCTTTCCTCTCAGAGGGTCGTGAGTCTTTGGAACTCTCTTCCTCAAAAGGTGGTGGAAGCAGAGTCTTTGAATATTTTTAAGGCAGAGCTAGACAGATTCTTGATTAACAAGGGGGTGAAAGGTTATTGGGGGTAGGCAGGAATGTGGGGTTGAGGTTACATTCAGGTCAGCCATGACCTTATTGAATGGCGCAGCAGGCTCAAGGGGCCAAGTGGCCTACTCCTGCCCCTAATTTGTATCTTCGTATTTTGTACCATTATAAACATCACAGAATAATAACAAAAACAGAAACAGAAACAGAAATACCTGGAAAAACTCAGCAGGCCTGGCAGCATTGGCGGAGAAGAGTACAGTTGACGTTTCGAGTCCTCATGACCCTTCAACAGAACTAAGTAAAAATAGGAAAGGGGTGAAATATAAGCTGGTTTAAGGTGGGAGGGGGTGGGGGATGGTTGTTGGGACAAGCAGCCAGTAATAGGTGGAGATAACCAAAAGATGTCACAGACAAAAGGACAAAGAGGTGTTTAAGGTGGTGATATTATCTAAAGGAATATGCTAATTAAGAGTAGAAAGCAGGACAGACAAGGTACAGATAGCTCTAGTGGGGGTGGGGTGAAGGAATAGTAAAAGGGCTAAAAGGTAGAGATAAACAATGGGTGGAAATACATTTAAAAATAATGGAAATAGGTGGGAAAAGAAAAATCTATATAAATTATTGGAAAAAACAAAAAGGAGGGGGAAGAAGCGGAAAGGGGGTGGGGATGGAGGAGAGAGTTCAAGATCTAAAATTGTTGAACTCAATATTCAGTCCAGAAGGCTGTAAAATGCCTAGTCGGAAGATGAGGTGCTGTTCTGGAACATTGTAGCAAGCCAAGGACAGACATGTGGGCATGAGAGCAGGGTGGAGTGTTAAAATGGCAAGCATCAGGGAGGTCTGGGTAATGTTTGCGGACAGACCGAAGATGTTCTGCAAAGCAGTCACCCAGTCTGCGTTTGGTCTCTCCAATGTAGAGGAAACCGCATTGGGAGCAACGAATGCAGTAGACTAAGTTGAGGGAAGTGCAAGTGAAATGCTGCCTCACTTGAAAGGAATGTTTGGGCCCTTGGACGGTGAGGAGAGAGGAAGTGAAGGGGCAGGTGTTGCATCTTCTGCGGTTGCATGGGAAGGTGCCATGAGAGGGGGTTGAGGAGTAGGGGGTGACGGAGGAGTGGACCAGGGTGTCCCGGAGGGAACGACCCCTACGGAATGCCGCTGGTGGGGGGTGAAAGGAAGATGCGTTTGGTGGTGGCATCATGCTGGAGTTGGAGGAAATGGCGGAGGATGATCCTTTGAATGCGGAGGCTAGTGTGGTGATAAGTGAAGACAAGGGGGACCCTATCATGTTTCTGGGAGGGAGGAGAAGGCATGAGGGCGGATGCGCGGGAGATGGGCCGGACACGGTTGAGGGCCCTGTCAACCACAGTGGGTGGAAAACCTCGGTTAAGGAAGTAGGAGGACATGTCAGAGGAGCTGCTTTTGAAAGTGGCATCATCAGAACAGGACTCGAAACGTCAACTGTGTTCTTCCCCGCCGATGCTGCCAGACCTGCTGAGTTTTTCCAGGTATTTCTGTTTCTGTTTTTGTTTTGGATTTCCAGCATCTGCAGTTTTTTGCTTTTATCACAGAATAATAACAACTTAACCAGACGTATTGTTCCCAAGTTAGCCATAATTATTTACACAAACCCTTTGATGTGTCTTGAATTGCCTTAAACTGACATCACAGCTGCTTGCTTTTGATCCCAACAACCTAAACTGGGATTTTCCATTCCAGGCCTAAGTCCAGTGTGGGGGCGGGAACCGGGGGTGTTTCCTGCCGCGGATGCTGGTGGGAATTTGCACTGAATTGTGCGACGCTAGCCTAATTAATTATGCAGTTGGGGGTTTCCCAACATATCACGTGGTGGGATGGGCTGGATGACTCATGCCCTGCCGTCCTATCCGGGTGCCTAGACATGAACTTCTTTGTCGCGAACCCACTGAGGACGGAGGAGATGGGCCGCTGATCCCAGGGAGCTCCGGCCCTCAGATTCAGTGACGCTTCCCTCGATGTGCTGCACAATGAGGCGGAGGCCAGAGGGGGTATCCTGTACCCCGAGGGTGGAAGGAGGAGGCCAACCCGTGTGACCAACCCTGTCAGGGAGGAAGTCTTCAGGGCGGTCAGTGCCCATGGCCTCCACCGGAGGACTGCCCTGCAGTACCAGAAACAGATGAATGACCTCATCTGCATCGCCAGGGTAAGTGAACCCCCAACTGCTCACACTCACCTCACTGAATGCTTGAGGGGACATGGGCCTCAGTGGCAAGGCCACCATCCGTGTGGTCCACGCATAAAAGAGCTACTCAATGTGATAAAGTGATGCCTCATAGCCCCACTGCCGTCCATCTAGTCTGCAGGTGGAGAGGCCACTGTGGGTCCCTGAACTTCCACGCAGAGAGCTCAGATGCTGTCTGGGGGTGGCGGGGGAGGGGGTATGGGTATAAAGGGGTTAAGCGTTGAGGGCACCTGCAAGCACCGCTAATGACCTGCTCAGTGAGCTTTATCCTTCTACCTGCATGGGTTCACTGCTCTGTGTGCTGCCTCAGAACCCTGTGGACAACCTGCAGTGCATCAATCAGATGGCACTGTCCAGTGGGTTATTTGTAAGAGTGGAAGCATGAGAAAGATACATGAAACCCAATTGCCCTGAACTCCATTTTCTCTCTGTGCGGAGCAAAAGTTGAGGCTCAACAGGAGGAAGAGAGAGAGAGAGAGAAGAGGGAGGGCATCTGCCTGAATTGAGGAACCTTACAGAGTTCGAGGAGCAGCCCAGCTGGCAAGAGAGGAACCGGACTGAGCTCGTGCTGCTGGAGAGGTCGGCAGGCGGCCTCCATCCAATCAGTATCCATGGAGAATGTAGTCACGTGGAAACCTAAGGGTCATGCGTTCCTCTATGTTGGAGGCAGATCATGTAGTCACTCGCTCTCTCCTCTCTCACTTACAGGCGTCAGCAGGAATGGGGGAGGCCAGAAGAAGAAGCCCTGTCCAGCAGGTCCTCTGACCCACAGAGGACCGAGAATATTGGGGAGGAGGAAGAAAGTCCACCTGTAGAGGCATCACAGCAGTCACCTGCACTCTGCGCCTGCACAAAGACAAACACCTCGGTGGGTATTACATGTAGATCTAGGTCAGGCAGGGTCTCACATTCTGGTGGTCACTGCATGGACAAGTATCTGCAGCTGGAGGAGGCAGCATCAGCCAAGCTCACCAGCACAGCCCCCCATGTCCGTTCACAGCTGCACACCACCACCACCTCCCCCACACACACTCCAACATGGCATTTCCCGCCCTCCCACTCCATAAACCAGCTCACCCATTCCACAACACCCGCAGCATCCCCCTCTTTCCATTAGCACCCCCAAAGCCCCACCAACCCTCCTCTAGGCCCCCACACCTGCCCCACCTCTTTATTCCTCTCCTCCCCGTCTAATCCCCCAAGCACAGACCATCACTGCCCAACAGTACATCATGCAGCCGACCACCTGCAGTGTGAAGATCCACATCCTGGAATCTCCTGCAGTGAGAAGATCCCCATCCTGAAACTCCTGCAGTGTGAAGATCCACATCCTGGAATCTCCTGCAGTGTGAAGATCCACATCCTGGAATCTCCTGCAGTGTGAAGATCCCCATCCTGAAACTCCTGCAGTGTGAAGATCCTCATGGTGTTTGATCTGCCTATCCACTGCTGCACGTGGTGTTCCAGGCTCCACAGCCTCTGGAAGCCTCCATCTTCTGACCTCCGCAAGCTGCCCCAGGCCTTCTTCCAGGTGGGTCCCGACATGTCCATACCACGTTGGTCTGGACGTGTTCCTGGCAGGCGTGATATCCTGCTGGTGGCACAAATAATTGAATGGTGGGGACAATTCCAGTCCCATTAATCCCATTAATAGGATGTAAAATGGTTTCTCATCTGCCTCTGGCCCGCCATGACGGCTGGGAGCTCACATTCCCAGCGGCGTTTCATGTCTGCAGGAAACCGATTTTTCAGCTCCTGCTGCATTGACACCCCCCACACCATTAAACCCACTGTGGTAGTGGCAGGCGGGGGGTGGGGGGGGAACAGGAAAATCCTGGCCCTAATCTAGGCCATTGCTAATCTCTATCTCACAGAATACAGGCTCATAATACAATATATTAAAACAAACTTCTGTATTGATAAGCTATTTTCCCCTTACCAGATGTTCTACCCTTTCTGCTGAATCATGTCCATTGTACACCTGTGGTATCTACTCTACCTTCTTCACCATAGCGTTCTATGTTAACTATGTCATGATACCCTTTACTATGCCTAGCTGTTAACCTAATATGCTAATCACTACCCCACACTTATCTCTGTAAATTCTGCCAGCATTATAACTCTCTAAGAACACTGCATTCCTCCGACTCTTAGCTCCATGCACTTCGCTCCACCATTGGTGATCACGTCTTCATAGAAATCACAGAAATTAACAGCACAGGAGGCTATTCAGCCCAGACTGCGTTGGTGCTATCCAGCCTAATCTTCTGCCATCTTGGCTTCCAGCTCTGGAATTCCCTTCCTAAACATCCCTGCCTCATTCTGTTATTATAAAACCCTCTTTAAAACCCATCTCTTTTACCAAGGTTTCAATCACCTCTCTCAATTTCACTCCTTTGTCTGGTAACACTCTTGTGTAGTGCGCTGGGATGTTTTCTATTTAAAATGTGTGATGTAAATGAAAGTTGACATTGTATTATTATGTCAAGAGTCCAATGAAGTGACCAGTCAGTGTTACTCTTTAACCCAAGGCCAGAAGGTGTGTGAGATGAGCCCTGGGATGATGTGCCCTCTAATTTTCCATCCCTCATGATTGCGATGTGCCTGAATTTTCTAGCTGCCCATTCCCCGATGTCAACGCACAGATTGGAAACTTATTGTTTGGGGAAATCATGGGTACAATGTTCTCTCTCACTAAGAGCAATGCTACAGGAGATCAGCTAGCATGATATATGAGCTATTTGGTGCTCGTTTGCAACTTCAGCTGGGTTTTTCATATTTTAGGGTTCCCACCTCTTCCCTAACCATGCTCTTACTGTTATAATTTACATGTTATGTTTCATACCTGTAGCTACACTTGTTCCTGGTGATCCTGGAATTTATGCCGAGATCGAGCCCTGGGAACCTCTCCTCCTGATCTTGGCACTAGATGGTGGTTCCCTGATTTGCATTCGAATGGTAGGTGACAGTGTCCCTAGTGATGTGTCTCTGGAATCTGGCATGCTGGGGAGGCTAAACAATCGAGCCAAAACTGCTGGGCCAAGGGAGAGGACCCAGATTTCCCCCAACTTGAGACATTGTACTATCCCTGCGAAAAGACTCAAAAATGTCTTTCTGCAACAAATTGGTTCTTTCCTGCAGTCCTGGCCTGCATCCTCAATATAGGCCAACTCAACAGCCTGGGGCATCTAGTTGCAGCAGTGTGCTTGTCACCTATACTCCACCAGGGCGTGTGCATGGAAAGCCCTGAAATGCTGGAATCCTTGACTCCAGCACCACTTCTTTTGTTTAAGGAAGGCAGACATGGGAGGGGGAGGAGGAGGGGGTAAGAAGAAGCTCTTCCCCACAAGCGCAGGTGTTAAGTCCTCAGGAAGATTAGGGATCTGTTGTATCCAGATTCAAGATTCACCCTTTCCTGCATCAATTTTCAACCCTATACCTTTAGGTTTGACATTTGTCCTCTACTGAAGCCTTGTTGAACAATTCCCTCACTGCCCCCCATCCCTCCTCAAGTTTATTTGTTTAATTAGTTCCTTCAAATATTTGAAGTTAATCCGTTTTACAATTTTGTCTCTGGCCCTTGAATCTTCTGGATTCTAGATCATGTGGCTTTGTAGCGATTTGTTACAACTGCGTGGCTTGCTTGGCCATTTCAGGGTCAGCCACATTGCTGTGGGTGTGAAGTCAAGTGTAGGCCAGACCAGGTAAGGATGACAGATTTCCTTCCCTAAAGGATGTTAGTGAACCAGATGGATTTTTGCAACAATCGACAATGGTTTCGTGGTCATCATTGGACTTTAATTCCAGGTTTTTATTGAATTCAACTTGCACCATCTACCCGGGTTCGAGTTAACATGAGCAGGCCACTATTCCTTCTTAGCTGCTGACTACCCAGTTTCCCTTCCTGGTGTTACAAATGGTTCTTTCTCTTCAGGTATTGTCCCTCTCTTCTTCAAAACTGCCATCATTAGCCTTCTCAAAACAAGTAATCCATAACACCAACACCCTTGCAAATTACCACCTCATCTCCAAATTACCATCCCAAGTCCAAAGTCCTTCGGACTTGTCTCTCTTGTTGTTGTCTCTCAAATCTGTGCATGTCTTTTCCGAAACTCCATGTTTGGATCTCTCTACCCTAGGGAAAAATTTTCCCGCCATCGGAGGTGGGGGAGGTGCAGGAGCTGGCACGGGCAGGCATGTCTCCGATCAGCACCCCCGATCGGGGGCACGCCGCCATTTTAAGTGGGCGGGCCAATTAAGGCCTGCCCAGCGTGACGTCCACCAGGAAGCGTTAAGCGGTCCCTGTGCAGGCAAGGGTGGGGGGGCGGGGTGATGGTGGGGGGTTCCCCTCAGCCAGGAGTGCGCTCGAAAGAGCATACTGATCTCCCTGAGGCTAAGTGCTGCTTCAGGGAGATCGGCTCGGAATTAAAACTTTTAAGGTAAATGTTTAAAAAATTTCCCTGACATGTCCCCTCATGTGACACTGTCACATGAGTTGGGACATGTTCTTCACTTTTACTCAAACCTTTATTAAATATTGAAAAACTCTCATAATACCTCATCCCGCCCGTGGATGAGGTTTCATGCTTTTTCTGAAGCCCGCCAGGGCTCCTGGCCTGCCCGCCAACCCTAAGGTTGGACGGTCAGCCCTGTCAATTACCTGAATTGGTTTATTAATGGCTTCAATAGGCCGTTGACAGGTCAGCGGGTGCACAGCTGACTCAGCTGCGCCCCTGCCAACCTGAAAATGAAAATGACGCGGTGTGACATCGGGCGGACATCACACGTCATTTTACGCGTCGGTGAGCGGGCCCTGCCCCCACTCGCCGACCGGAAGACACTCTCTCTAGTTTCTGCCCCATCCCAGTAACCAAAAGTCACAATTGACATCCTATGTGACTGTAACAAAGGGAAATTTTCCCTCCTTATCTTTATCGACCTGTCTGCAACCTTTGACACAGTTGACCAAATCATCCTCCTCCAACACTTCTCCACTGTCGTCCAGCTGGGTGGGACTGCCCTCACCTGGTTCCATTCCTATCTCTCTAATCATAGCCAAGGAATCACATGCTATGGCTTTTTTTCCCACTTCCACACCGGTAGCTCTGGTGACCCCATGGATCTTACCGTGACCCTCTCTTGTTTCTCATCTACATACAGCCTCTTGGCAATACCATCCGAAAATAGCATTACTGTTCATATGCATCCTATTGACACCAAGCTCTATCTCACCATTTTCTCTCTTAACTCCTCCACAGTTGCTAAATTATCTGAATGCGTATTCAACATTCAAAACTGGATGAGTAGAAATTCCCTCCAATTAAACATTGGAAAGATAGCTATCGACTCCATCCCTCTCCCAGACAAGTGTCTGAGGCAGAACCAGGCTATTTGCAACCTTGGTGTTGCATTTAACCCTGAGTTGAGCTTCTGGCCACATATCAGTGTCATCACTAAGACTGGCTATTTCCATCATTCAATTCTGCCCTGCCTTAGCTTATCTGCTGCAGAAGCCCTCATTCCAGAGTTTGCTACCTCCAGACTTGAATATTCCAATGCACGCTTGGTCACCATCTCCCATTCAACCCTCCATAAACTTGAGGTCATCCAGAACTCTGCTGTCCACGTCCTTACTCGCATCAGTTTGGTTCACCCATCATCCCTGTGCACCCAACCTACATTGCTGACTAGTCAAGCAACACCTCGATTTTAGAATTCTCATTCTTATTTGCAAATCCTTACATGGCCCCACCCCTCCCTATCTCTGTAATCTCCTTCAGCTGCACAGTGATCCGGGATCTCTGTGCTCCTTCAATCCTGGTCTCTTGCGCATCCGCAATTTTAATCGCTCCAACACTAGCAGTCGTGCTTTCTACTACCATAGCCTTGGATCTCCCTCTCTGTAATTCTCTCATTCTCTATCTCTCTCTCCTCATTTAACACATTCCTTAAAACCTACTTCTTTGACCATGTTTTGGCTACCTGCCCTAACATCACCTATGTGGCTTGGTGTCAAATTTTACATTGTAATATTTCTGTGGAGAACCTTGGAACAGTTTACTATGTTAAAAGTGCTATAAAAATACAAGTGGTTGTTGTTGGCCCTTCTTGTGCTTTCCCTAATGTTAATGCAGCAGTTGAGCGTTACATTCACCAACTCAGATATCAACCCACTTAGGCAATTCCCAATTTATATTTGGATAAGCCTCTGTGTTCCTCCAACTCCGGCCTCTAGTCCCGACTTTTTTCATTCCATCATTGACAGCAGTGCCTTCAGTTGTCTGGGCATTAAGCTCTGGAATTCCCTTTCTAAATCTCTCTGCCTCTTCATTTCTACCTTCTCCTTTAAGTCCCTCCTTAAATCCCATCGCATGGACCTGCTTTTGGTCAATGGTTTTAATATCTCCTTCTTTGGTTTGGCATCAGTTTTTGTCTGATTACCCCCCGTGACACTCCTTGGGACATTTTACTATGATAAAGGTACCATAGAAAGCAACTTGTTGTAATATTAAATTCATTGCAACTCTCCCACCAAATTTAGGGGGAGGTGGTGGCATTAGTGGTATTGTCTCTGCACTAGTAATTCAGAGACCCTGGCTAATGTTCTGGGGACCAGGGTTTGAATCCCACCACAGCAGATGGTGGAACTTGAATCCAATGAAAGCCTGGAATTCAAAATCTAATGACTACGAAATCGTTGTTGTAAAAAGCCATCTGGTTCACTAATGTCCCTTAGGGAAGGAAATCTGTTGTCCTTGCCTGGTCTGACCTACATGTGATTCCAGAAACACATGATGTGGTTGACTCTTAAATGGCCTGTTTTCATGGACACTTTTTCAATCCTTCTTATCCTGACCTGGCAGTCCATGGTACACCCTCTCAGTGCTAACTTTGTTACTTTCATGTTAAAGAGATGTATTTGTGACTTTTTGTCCCCCACAGTCTCCTACTTCTTTAACCTCCCTGGTGTCCTTGACCATATATCTTACCCTTTATCCCACAGAGGGATCACCCAGCAGCAATGGCTGCCCCCACAGCAATGGCGTGCCTATCCTCAGTGGCCTCCCCTCCCTCATCAGCACCTACCTGACTGGCCTCAGCACGCCCGGACCCCACTTACCTGACTTTGAGTGCGCACAGCTATCGATAAGCCCTGTAACTCCAGCAATGACCACGGTAAATGGGGGAGATGCTCAGGCTGCTAAGGGGGCAAGCTGCCTTCTTTAATAGGAGACACTTCATTGGCAGCCACTGGCAAAATGTGGCCCTGGGTCTCAGGGTTGATCATCATTTTTGGCCTTGGTGCCAGGGCTTCTGTCACCTCCGCAGAATTCCGGCCATAATTTCACAATGTGGCCTGAGATCAGAATACCACGGAGAATCAGTTTACTTTAGACAGCGTCAGCTGTGAATCAGTTGGGAGCACTCTTGTTTCTCAGTGGGAAGGTTCAAACCCCACTCCAGAGACTTAAGCACAAAATCTATTCTGATACCCCAGTGCTGCATTGATGTAGGTGTCATTTTTTTGGTTGAGAGGTTAAATCGAAGCCTCATCTTGCCTCTCAGGTGAACATAAAAGATCCAAAGAAGAGCAGTTGATATCTCAACGGTGACCTGGCTAGTATTTATCCCTTAATGAACAGCACAAAATGATCAGATTGCCAAATTGCTTGTGGGATCTTGCTGTGCACACATTGGGTGTGGTGTTACGTTGTTATTGTTTTTTTTAATTCATTCATGGGATATGGGTGTCGCTGGCTAGACCAGCATTTAGTGCCCATCCCTAATTGCCCTTGAGAAGGTGGTGGTAAGCTGCCTTCTTGAACCGCTGCAGTCCATATGGTGTAGGTACACCCACAGCACTGTTAGAAAGGGAGATCCAGGATTTTGACCCAGTGACAGTGAAGGAACAGCAAAATACTTCCAAGTTAGGATGTTGATTAACCTTCAAAGGTACTTTATTGGCTGCAAAGTGCTTTGGGATGTCCTTTTTTCAAATTTATTCTTTGATGGGATGGGATGGCAAGGCCAGCATTTGCTGTCCATCTCTTATTGCTCCTGAACCAAGTGGCTTGCTACACCGTTTCAAAGGGCAGTTAAGAATCTCAGCTTGGACAACAATAATTTCATGGCCACCATTACTGAGACTAGTTTTTCAATTCCAGATTATTAATTGAATGTAAATTCCACCAGCTGCTGTGGTGGGATTTGAACCCTCGTCCCCAGATCATTAGGCTGGGTCCACTAGATCATTAATCCAGTGACATTACCACCACACCACCATCTTCCTCCTAGGGTTATATAAATATAGGTTGTTTCATCACTGTGGGCTACCAGTTTGAGCACTTGAAGTAACAGCTATGAAATAAGATTCTCACTGCAACATTTTAATTCTATTCATAGATATAACAAAACATGCTCACTGTTTAAAGTCTAACAGCTGTCATTCCATCAACACCACAAGAGAAAAATTTACAATCCAACTTTGACCTCACAGCCACGTTAAGCAAAGTAGCAAACCATCCTCAGTCCCTTGTACACAGTAACCTCTCCAGTCCGGAATGCTTGGGACCAAGGCATTTTCGATTTCAGCATTTTCCGGATTATAGAATAACTTTAGAATATCTAACCATAAGTGCGTAAGCCAAATATAAATATGTCAACTGAGACATAAAACCATGACAAAACATTATAAAGCACCAATAAAAATTGTTATATTTATCCAAATACTGTATCTTGCATGTTTCCAATGTACTGGACTATACTAAAATGAGGCCGATGATGTTGAGGGAACAAGTGATTCCAGTGACCCAGAATTAGCGCTACAGGCCCAAGATGAGGAAAGTAGCATAATGATTATTTACTAAATATTCAATATATAAAAAAGAGAACTTCCTTTCCCGAAAAGATTGGCAATGTAGCACCAGTGTGAAAGGCTTTGCTTTTTAATTTTATTTCTTACCTAATTAGCCGACTTTTCTTCCTCTGTCATCCATAGTGTCTCTCTCTCTCCTGAAAAGGCAGTTACTCTTATCTTATCTTCAGTAGAAGCAGGATCATTAGAATAACTATACAGGCCATCACATTCACTATTTTGCAACTTGTTGCAGTGCCATGACTGGTGAGTCTGTGAGTTGTGTAGGCCTGCTCAAAAAGATTCTGGACAACTGGTATTTTTGGATTTTCAATTTCCGGACTGGAGAGGCTACAGCCTAGTAATTTTTAATTAATTTTTTCTAACTTTCTGCAACAAGAGGTGGGGAGGGAACAATGCAAGTTCGTCAGATTTCCCTTTGTGGGCCCAGCATTTGGAGGTGATGGTAGGCCCTGGGAAGTCAAAATAGCAGCCTACTCAACAATGCTCACAACAGTGACACTACTAAAATGCATTGTTGGCTGTAAAGCCTTTTGGGCTCTCCCAGGATCGTGAAAGGCGCTACGTAAATGCAAATCTTGCTCTTTTCATTTTAATGGAGTTGTGCAATATTGCCATTTTAAATGGACAGAAAAATTGTAACAATGGGCTGCATTCTCCTGTTCTCAACCAGATAATTGTCAAAACTGAGGCCTGAATAGGTGGGAGATTTATGGAGGGAGAGGAGGGGATTATTCAGCACCCCTGCCCTCCCTCCATTCATCAACCTGTGGAATTTGCAGCCACTGTCCCAAGCCCATCTAGCCTCTCAATTTTCCTACCAAACAGTGTTGTTGGTGGACATGATTGGCAGTAAGGAGGGAAATTGAGTGGAGAACACGGGTCCCACACCCCCATCGGCATTTAACTGCGGCTGCTGGATGTCCCCAACACGGAGACGGGGAACATAGATCTGGGCAGGAGCACAGTTCAGGGGGGCTCAGGCAAAGAAAAATCTAACCTAATTGTTTGTGACTCTGGAGGGCGAAAAGATGATAGATATGGTGAGAAGTGGGAGATTGAGTTGATCCATCAGAGGAATGAGTTTGTTGGAGATAATAGCCTAATGGTCTTGAAACTTCGTATATTCTTAACACAGCCCCTAACAGCCAGACTTCATTTGATATTTTCAAAAAAGTACAATATTGTTATTACAACAAAAATCTTAATGAATAGATATTTTCTTTTGAACTCTGAGGCCTTGGGCCCTAGCTCCCACTATAATATAGCTTCATAGGCATTGGCCATCCTTCTACACCCCAACCATCCTTTCTGTATGCGCATAGACAGTGAGTGGCAGCAAGCTATTCAACTGCAGGGTGTATCACATGCAATCCTGATTTTCCCTTATTTGATGCCTAGTTGATGATTGGATGCTGGTCTTGAAACATATAAGATTCTGAAACAAAAACAGAAAATGCTGGAAAATCTCAGCAGGTCTGACAGCATCTGGGGAGAGAGAAACAGAGTTGACATTTCGAGTCCGTATGACTCTTCTTCAGAGCAGATCCTGAGGGGTTTTGGCAGGATGGATGTGGAGAGGATATTTCCTCATGTGGGATAATCTAGAACTAGGGGTCATTGTTCAAAAATAATTGGTCGCCCATTTAAGAGATGAGGTGAAATTTTTTCACTCAGAGGGTTGTGAGTCTTTGGAACTCTCTTCTTGAAAAGGCGGTGGAAGCAGAGTCTTTGAATATTTTTAAAGCAGAGGTGGATAGATTCTTGGTAAGCGAGGGGGTGTTAGGTTATCGGCGGTAGGCGGGATGGAGATTTCAGGTTACTATCAGATCAACCATGATCTTATTAAATGGCGGAGCAGGCTCGAGGGGCTGAATGGCCTACTCCTGCTCCTTGCTTGTACGTTCGTATGGTCAGCAGCCGGAACCTAAATGATTCCCCACCCCACTATTAGTGCAGGAACACGGAGGCCAAATCTAGTACTCAAGCCACGTCCACATTGGCGGTCGGCTAAACTATCAAAAATTGATTTAACCCGGACCTTTCCAATTTCCACGGCTCAGTATCACACTGTGCACTGCTCTCATCCACACAGGCCTTTGCGAGAGCCGCCTTTGAGTGTCTTCATTATGCAAAACATAAAAGGAAGGATCATTACATTTATTTAAGGCGAACAATCTTCAAATGAATTAGATCGATTTCTTTCAGAAAATAACAGTAGGGATACTGTATATGAGAAATTTGAGACATGACGTGTGGAAACAGTGGAATGCTCGGGAGAAACAGGTGACTTTAGATCTGTGATTCCCAGTGGGGTTTTCCTCGCCTCATGTCCCTGTTGTAGAATAATTGATAGAGATTTATGCTCGAATTAGTCAACAGTTTCATTATTATCGTATTTCTGACTATCAGGAAGGGAAGAAGGTGAACTAGATGGACTTGGGCTTTGTCTTCATCTAGCTAGCAATTTCAATAATTGCAGATTACTTTACATTATACGAGATATTTATGCACTTACTGGTATTTTGCAGTCAAATATTGTTGCTGTGCTGAGCTTCGGCAAGAGACAGTGACTGATTTGCAGAGAACTGCCCCACATGAGGCAACGATGTCATGAATGAGGAGTGTTATCCAGGTTGCAACAGTCTATTCATGATGTCACTGGAGTGCAACAATGCAATCATTACATTATAATGCATTGTTTAAGGAGAAAATGTATGTTGTTAAATCATCACAGAGTCCTAAGCGTTAGTTAGATGTTGAGGAGATTTTGGGATGATTGAAAAGATTTGTTTAAAATTATGAAGTAGATGAAGACAGACAGTTTCCAGTGATTGAGGGGTTTAGGACATAGACATAAAGTTAAGCATAAGAAGTTTAGGACAGAAAAAGGAGAAACCTTTGAATCAGAGGGTTGTGAGATCAATTTTAGTGATTGAATCAGAGACTCTGCCCCAGAATTTTCTTGAGGCGATTTACACCACTGTTGCACCTTTCTAAAAAAGAAGGTACATTGACTACTGACCTCGAGAGAGATATAGGCACGTTTCTATTTGCATACCCATTAGCATAAGCATCGCTGCAAAACTGGTTCAAACAGTTAAACTAGCAAGAAACGTTTGTGCAGCCTTTTCAAGTGCACTGTTTCAAGTGTACTATACTGCAGACCACAGGAGGGCAAGAAGGTAAGGCAGAAACATCGCTTGGCTCTTTAATTTCTCTCTGAGATGCCTTCACTGCATGCCTTACCATTCTTTTAATTATACTTGAACAGGATTATGAATATTCAAATGCCATCTGTGCCCAGAGGGCAACAGGGTGTGGCACATCTTCACTCCTTCAAGCCTTCCTGAGAAAACTCTGCTACCCATATAACCAGCAACAAGTCCCATCCACCCTTGCGCTCGCTAAACTACATTGGCTGGTTAAGCAATCTCCCAATTCTAAAATTCTCATCCTTGTGTTCAAAAACCTCTGTGGCCTCATCCACTCCCTCTCTCTGTAACATCCTTCAGCCCCACAACATTCCAAGGTCCCTGCACTTCTCCAATTCTGGCCTCTTGTGCATCCCAGTTTTTAATCACTCCATCATTGGTGGCCATACCTTCAGCTGCCTGGTTCCTAAGCCCTGGAATTCCCTCCCTAAACATCTTTGCATTCCTACCTCGCTGTCTTCCTTTGAGGTGCTCCTTAAAACTTATTGCTTTGACTAAGCTTTTTGTCACCTCCTCTAGTATCTTTGATGTGACTCAATGTCAAATTTTATACAGTCCTGTGAGGTGCCTTGGGACATTTTTATGATGCTTTTTTAAATTTGTTCTTGGGATGTGTCACTGACTGGGCCAGCATTTATTGCCCACCCATAATTGCCCTTGAGAGCTGAGTGGCTTGCCAGGCCATTTAAGAGGGCATTTATAGTCAACCCTACAGGTTTGGAGTCACATGTAGGCCAGACCAGGTAAGGATGGCAGATTTCCTTCGCTAAAAGACATTAATGGAGCAGATGGGTTTTTACGACAATGGTTTCATGGTCATTCCAGATTTTTTATTGAATTGAGATTCAAACCCTGGTGCCCAGAGCATTAACCTGGGTATCTGGAGTACTAGTCCAGTGACAATGCCACTAAACCATCATCTCCCCATAAAAATAAATATAAGTCATTGTTAATGAGGGCTTTGAAGGCAGGACAGACAGACTCCTGAGTGAGGGATACCACCAACTCACTCAGAATTACCACTCGTTCCACACGGAGGAAAGTGGCAACGATTCTGGCAATTCCCACCTCTCTCACTCCCTGCCCCTGTGCTGCAAGAAGTTGTAGCTTCTCAGCTGGGCAGACCAGTGGTGTACTGCACATCTCTCCCTTTTATTTTCTTATCTCCCCTGGGTACCAACACATTCTTCAACCTCTTAAAACACTTCCTCAACTAACCCTTCATTGTCCCCTCTGTTTAAGGGTGCTTCCTACTCCATTTTTTGCACTATGGCTACCCAGCTCTCTCAACACGTTACTGCCTCGCATATCCTGTTCCTACAGTCTAACACTCTCACACTCCCACATCTGTTACTTCACCTCCAACTGAAAGTATGCTACTTTCCTTACACGCCTCAACAGCAGGCCTTATCCTGCTTCTGCTGAACTGTTTGCAGGAGAAATAGGTATCCAGTGACCACCAGAGATCAGACCACCTTTCCAACTGTCTCCCCCTTGGAGGACAGGACCGTGCAGCCTGTGAGGAGGCACTCAAGTGTTGTCATGATGATGGCGAGCTTCACGCATCTTGGTGATGCTGAATTATTGATTGTGCCCCTACGCTGTCAGCCTGGCAGTCATCCGAAGCACCATACAACCAAATTCTTCCTTCACTTCCTGCAGAAACACCACCACAGCGAGCACTTCAGGAGGAGAAACATGATGATGGTGGTGAAGAGGAAAATGAGGGTTGAGTTGCCCAGATGGGGTCTCA
This sequence comes from Cetorhinus maximus, assembly GCF_964194155.1. Lineage (NCBI taxonomy): Eukaryota > Metazoa > Chordata > Chondrichthyes > Lamniformes > Cetorhinidae > Cetorhinus > Cetorhinus maximus. The sequence continues at coordinate 88,477,896 of NC_135884.1, forward strand.
GCTGCCGGATCCTGCCATTCCCTCAGGACAGCAGCACATGCCAAGCTCTCAGTGTGCATGCAACTCATCCCCCATGCCAACTTCCAGAGCGCCATGTTAATGGGTGGTGAGGCTAGGCTGCCCAGGATTACCCTCCAAAGATGCAGCCAGCAGTGGCTCCACGCTGGGAGCCAGCACCTTGGGCAAAGGCCCTTCCATGGCTCAGTGGGTAGCAATGTCAGCTCTAGTCAGAAAATCGTGGGTTCAAGTCCTGCTCTAGAGACTTGAGTACACAATCTAGGCTGACACTCAAGTGCAGGAAAGAGAGAGTTGCCACTGTTGGTGGTGCCATTTTTCAGGTAAGATGTTAAATTGAGGGCCCTTCTAGCTTCTTTGATTCCACAGCACTATTCAAATATGAGCTTGGGTGTTCCCTCCAATGTCCTGGCTATTATTTATCACTCAACCAAAATGATTACAATATATGATCTGGTCATTATCTCATTGCTGTTTGTGGGAGCTTGATGTGCGCAAGTTGGCTGCCCTGCTTTCTACATTACAACAGTGATTACACTTCAAAAATACTTCATTGCTGTAAAGTGCTTTGATATGTCCTGAGGTTGTGAAAGGAGGTATATAAATTCAAGTCTTTGTTTTCCCTCTATTTATACCTTAAGATGCCAACCATCTCATCAGTGCCACTCAGAAGAAGCACAGAGATAGGTGCCCATGGGGCAAGCATACTTCCTCCTGCTTACCATTGATGTTGGTAAGTGAGGGATGGGGTACATGGGGGGAGATCTGAATATCTGCCAGTGCTCTGACCCACCTCCCCCTCCAAAGGAACATAGCAGTCCAAGAGGCAAATGTAGAAGTCTATTAGTAGTAGGCATATAAATGGATCAATTTCAATATATTTCATGCCTACGCAGGAGCTGGGATTGTTCTCCTTAGAGCAGAGAAAGTTAAGGGGAGATTTAAAAGCAGTGTTCAAAATTCTGAGGGGGTCTTGATAGATTAAATAGAGAGAAAGTCTTTTCATTGGCAGGAAACCAATGGACACTGAATTAAGAGAATGGACACAAGAGCGAAATGAGAATTATTTTACAAAGCGAGTTGTTATGATCTGGATTCTGCAGCCTGAAAGGATGGTGGAAGGAGATTCAATAAGAACTTTCAGAAGGGAGTGAAGGAAAAACTATTCAAGGCAATTGGGAAAAAGCAGGGGAGTTTTATTATTCTTTCATGGGACGTGGGCATCGCTTGCCCATCCCTAATTGTCCTTGAGCAGGTGGTGGTGAGCTGCCTTCTTGAACCACTGCAGTCCATGTGGTGTAGGTACACCCACATTGCAGTTAGGGAGGAAGTTCTGGGATTTTGACCCAGCAACAGTGAAGGAACAGCAAGTCAGGATGGTGAGTGGCTTGGAGGGGAACTTGAGGTGGTGGTGTTTCCATGTGTTCACTGCCCTTATCCTTCTAGATGGCAGAGGTCATGGGTTTGGAAGGTTTGAAGGATCCTTGGTGAGTTGCTGCAGAGCATCTTGTAGATGGTACAAAATGTTGCCACTGTGCTTCGGTGGTGGAGGGGGTGAATGTTTATGGATGGAGTGCCAATCAAGTGGGCTGCTTTGTCCTGGATGGTGCCAAGCTTCTTGAGTATTGTTGGAGCTGTACCCATCCAGGCACGTGGAGAGTATTCCATCACACTCCCAACTTGTGCCTTGTAGATGGTGGACTGGCTTTGGGAAGTCAGGAGGTGAGTTATCCTGCACAGAATACCTAGCCTCTGACCTGCTCTTGTAGCCACGGTATTTATATGGCTGGTGCTGTTCAGTTTCTAGTCAATGGTGACTCCCAGGATATTGATATTAGGAGAATCCAGCTATGGTAATGCCATTGAATGTGAAGGGGAGCCTGGTACTTGTGCAGTGTGAACCTTACTTGCCAATTGCCCAGGTCTTGCTGCCTATGGGCACAAACTGCTTCAGTATCTGAGGAGTCGCGAATGGTGCTGAACATTGTGCAATCATCAGCAAACACCCCCACTTCTAACCTTATGATGAGAGGAAGGTCATTGATGAAACAGCTGAAGATGGTTGGGTCTAGAACACGACCCTGATGAATTCCTGCAGCGATGTCCTGGAAATGAGATGATTGACCTCCAACGACCAGAACCATCTTCCTTTGTGCTAGGTATGACTCCAAGCAGTGAAGAGTTTTCCCCCTGATTCACATTGACTCCAGTTTTGCTCGGGATCCTTGATTGCCACACTCAGTCAAATGCTGCCCTGACCTTTAGAGCAGTCACACTAACCTCACTCTTGAGTTCAGCTCTTTTGTTCATATTTGAACCAAGGCTGTAATGAGGCAAGGAGCTGTGTGGCCCTGGCGGAACCCAAACTGGGCATCAGTAAGCAGGTTATTCATGGTCAGTATTATTGACACTAGCTTTTTAATTCCAGATTTATTAACTGAATTCCGCCACCGCTGCCAGGGTAGGATTCAAACTCCTGTCCCCAGAGCATTATCCTGGGCATTTGGATTACTAGTCCAGTGACATTATCGTAATGCCACTACGCCACTGCCTGCTTTTAATGGGACTAATTGGATAACTCTTTCACAGAGCTACTCAGCACGAGGGCTGCTGTTATTCTATGGAACCTACATTCAAAGATCTGTCATTGGTTCCCAGTCACTTCTGTCTTTGCCACTGAACCTGACAGCAGCTGTGCCTTTTTAAAACAGATGCAGTTTACCCTGCACAGACTAATTCCCAGGAACTCTCCTCCCCATAGGGTTACAGATTGACAGGTGGCCTCATGCTGAAGTCAGTGGTAGCTCAGCAACACATCGGGGGACAATACTGGGAGTGCAGGAAAACTGGAGCTGAGGATGGGTGGGGTTTGCTCCATTTAAAGACACAGGCATGTTGGAAGTAGCTTTCCCACAAGTTTCCTTGCTGGAAAACATTTCAATGCTGCTCCAATGCTACTAAAGTGCTGGACATGGTGAGGGGATTAGTCTCTCATATCAACATTTAAGAACAGCTGGTTGAAGGGAAAGAAGTAATGGGTTATGGAAATAGGATATTACATAGGATTAGGACGGTGACTCATGTGGGAGAGAAACACCAATATAGTTGGACTGAGTGACCTGTTTGCACATCGTAACTCTCTATAATCCATATCTATCAGTGACTCACAATAACTTTTGATTAAAGTGTTTAGTAACTAGTGCAAGCTCCCTCACGTACCTATTGGATAAATCTACCATGTGGTGTGGTAAAACATAAAAAAGCACCTTCCCACCATCTCAGAATGTCCTGAAGCACTTTACCGCCAATGAAGTCATTTGCTGAGTTGTCATCACTGTTGTTATGTGAGAACAATTGGGCCAATTGCACACAGCAAGATCCCTCAAGCAGTTATAAGATAACTGACCTTTGTTTTAGCGATAAAAGCAAAATACTGCAAATGCTGGAAATCTAGAACAAAAACAAAAATACCTGGAAAAACTCGGCAGGTCTGACAGACATGCTGAGTTTTTCTAGATATTTTTGTTTTTGTTTTAGTGATGCTGGTTGAGGGTTACATATTGGCCAGGACACTGGGGAAAACTTCACTGCTCTTTTTGGTTTGGTATTGAGGGATCTTTAATGTGCACCTGAGAGGCAGATGGAATCTAGGTATGACATCTAACCTGAAAGGTGGCACCTCTGACAGTTCAACACTCCCTTCAGTCTCAGGAGTGGGGCCAGAACTCACGACCTTAAAGATGAAAGTGCATGCACTGAGCCCTGACTGACACTGAGTGATATCAGTAGACCAGGAAGGCCCTGAGCTTGATGACTGACCTGTGTTGGGTTGGGTGTTGGGAGTGAGGGCTCGACAACTGGCTCCAGAATCTCAGGTTGGGAGGAGGTGAAATCAGTTGGGATCCCTCAACTTGATCACTAATCAATTGCCCTGCCAGGAGTGGGCACACACAACTGGTGAGGGCAATGTTAGGCTCAGTTATGATGGTTCTCACAGTGGAATAGCCTCCTGAACTTCACTATCCAGGCTTCCCCTGGCCATCATGACCAAGAGTCTGACAGCACCCATGGAACTGTACCTGGAGCAGAAGCAATGGAGAGGGCTAAGGAGGGAACATTTCAGGAACAAAACCTTAGGAAAAGAACATTAATCCCACCGATGTAACCAATTTTTAATAGGTGATCTTATACTCCTCCCGTAGAGCAAACCTTACAGCAAAATTAAGATTGCATATTTGCTCAGAATGAAGGATTCCTCCATTTTAGAGTGCTCTGCTCTCAATTTGGTCTTTGTTTCTTTCTGAAGTTCCCTGCAGTTCTTTGTATGATTCACTTTGCACGGCAGAACATCTCACTGCCACAGCTGATAAAACATTCTGTCCGTGCTCTTAGACCCACATTTCACACGCGGTCCAGACAGCACCACCTGCTGCAGTCTGCAGAGCTGCATCAGCAATGCCAGCTATTGCCTTTCTGAGATTGAAATGCTTCATTCAGAATTACAGCAGATCACAAATGTAACCCTTGGACTGCCAAGGTCACAGGGCACTGACTATCTTCCTGAGAAAGCCAGGTTCTTAAGTTTACAGTTCACACATTGAGACGCAAACACCAATATAATGTTAACCCTAAACAATTAAAGCCAATGCTCCAATACCAGTTTTAAAGGAAAGTTTTAACTGTGTCTCTTTCCTTTCTCTCTTCTCATTCTCTCACTGAGCCACAGCTGAGCCCTCAATGTGTCTCCAGTGGAAAAGCCATCATTGTATGAGGTAACTGAATTTCCTTTTTGTATTATAACTCTAAAATAACATGTATCATGATCTTTGAGATTTTTATCTGAGGTAGGTTCTAGAACTGCTCCCTATACCCCAGCTCTTTTCCAAGTTACAGGAGATGGTTTTTTATATAACAATGGCAGGTATACATTCCTGGGCCTAGAAGTCAAATTTTTGAAACATGAGACACTTTAAAACCCAAATGTTTGAACTGTCTATGAGATAATGCAAGGAAAACAATGTACATAGTAGAAACTGGTCATGGTGCAAAACCAACAACGATTCTAAGAAGGTTAACATTCTTCAGCATCCTGAAAGAGGGCATGGACAAAAAAATGATATATTTTCTCCAGATTCTCTTTATCCCTTTAGTTATGAACATATTCCTCTATTCAATTATATCATGGTTGTTCTGTAGCTTAAATCCATTTACCTGCCTTAGTTCCATGCCCCTTAATATCTTTGCCTAATAGAAATCTATCAACACAAAAGCAAAATACTGCAGGTGCTGGAAATCTGAAATAGAAAAAGAAAATACTGGAAATGCTCAGCAGGTCAGGCAGCATCTGTGGAGACTGTGGAGTAAACATTTCAAGTTGATAGAACCTTTCATTGGAACTGGGAGTCTATCGACCTCAGTTTGGAAATTTTCAATTGAACCAGCAGTCTCAACAGCTTTTTGAGGGAGAGAGCTCCAGCATTTCACTATTCTTTGTGTGAAGAAATGCTTCCTGAAATCACTCCTGAGCAACCTAGCTCTAATTTTAAGATTATGTTCCTTTGTTCTAGACTCCCCGGCCAGAAGAAATAGTTTCTCTCTATCCACCCTATCAAATTCTTTAATCATTTTAAACCTGCCAATTTGATTCTCTCTTAATTTTCTACATTCAAACTGTCTCCGCTCCACCCCACCCCTGCCATAACTCCCTCAGGCCTCCAACCTCTGACCAGCCCCCTCCACCCAGCTTCCAATCCCTCTCCCTCTCTTCTCTGCTCTCTGGCTCCAGCCTGGTGCCAAAGGCCAACCTACTTGACAGTCAGCTCTCAATTTGCTGTTAAAATTGGTAGGGTCAGAGGGAAACCCGTTCTTCTGGGTGTCATTGTCTCTGAGCAAATCTCTTGCAAACTCCTTTCCAAATTATTCCAGTAGAAATGTACACATGTCTCTCAATTCCACATCCAGGGATTGCCACCACCCTACACTGACTAACTAACCTTTTTCTTTATTTATTCATTCATGGGATGTGGGCATTGCTGGCTAGGCCAGCATTTATTGCCCATCCCTAATTGCCCTTGAGAAGGTGGTACTGAGCTGCCTTCTTGCACCGCTGCAGTCCCTGTGGTGTAGGTACACCCACAGTGCTGTTAGGGAGTTCCAGGATTTTGACCCAGTGACAGTGAAGGAACCTCCCTCACTTCCTGAAAGTGAACCCCCTCTGACAAATTGCTTTTATTCCCCTACTCATTCTGTTTACAAGTTTGATTAAATGGTTGCTAACAGCAGATGGTTTTGTTGTGATGATAGCAGGATACATTTTGCTTGCAGGTAGATCTGAGGCTTTCCGACCCATCGCAGGACGTCTTTGTGACTGTGGCAGAACATGTATGAAAATGAAAAGCTTCGCTTCCCAGTTATCTCTCCCTTCCTGGTAATTCAGTTGTCAGTTGATTATCATTCATTGGACATCATAATATGTTTGTTGGCTTTCTCTCTAAAAGCTTGTTATTTAATCAATGTTTTAGAAATTGTTTACTTGATCAGATAAACTGTGGGGCCCAAGTTTTGCTGGAAATATATTGTCTTATATAAATATGTCCCATGGAGTTGCCTACTTACAAAATGGGTACATAGCACTTACAAGCTATTATACCAGAGAGTGCATTGAACTGGCATGATCAGGCCCACAATAAGTGGTGGGGACTGTATTACAAAAATACAAGTGTATGTTATCAGTAATGGCCTGTTGTGCTTCTGCTAATCGATGTTACCAGCGATGCTTTCTCTGTTTCAGTTTCTTCCTGAAGAGCTGGATTTATAACATAGATTGCCACTTTCTGAGAAATGTTTATTTGTGGAACATTTTCTGAGTTTATTCTTGGTACTAAGTGGAATGTAGGAAAATACTCTTAATCCATGGTGTTCATTTAATGTGTGTGAAGAAACATTTGAAAACCAAAACAGGTCCAATTATGTTCACTCACTGCCCTGTGGTATGAGTACCATTGTTCTTCACCCTTCTGTTTTCTTCCTTTATCTCTGTCAGGAAACATAAGAAATAGGAACAGGAGTGGGCCATTTGGCCCCTTGGTCATTCAATAAAATCATGCTTGATCTTCTATTTCAGCTCCACTTTCCCACTCTATTCCTATATCCATTAATTCCCTAAGTGCCCCAAAATCCATCGACCTTAGTCATCGACCGATCATCCACAGCGCTCTGCTGTAGTGAATTCCAAAGTTTCACAATCCTCTGAGAGAAGCAGGTTTTCTTCATCTTAGTCTGGAATGGCCGACCCCTAAGATTATAACCCCTAGATTATAACTCCTAGTTCTAGACTCTCCAACCAGAAGAAACAGCATCTCAGCAATATTCTGTCAAACCCTCTCAGAATTTAATATTTTTCAATGAGATCGCCTTTTGTTCTTCTGAACTGCCGGTTGTCTAGGTCCATTCTACTCAACCTTTTCTGAAGTCGGTGCTGGGTGCATTTTTATCTGACACTTCACCACAGTGCTCGTTCTTCATGTGTCAACGTGAACTGTGAACATTGGAGGACAATTAAACCATGGACTGGAGAGGGGTAGGGGCAGTTATAACTGACTAAGTCCTGTCTTCATTGTATGTCTAAACATTCACTGCTTCCATTAAATTAGCTCCTCGTTGAGTAGCTATTATTGGGATTCAGTGACTAGAACTGGAATTTCCATTTTTGGTGCAAATTTGGTGCAGGAAATTGGGTGAAAATTGCACCAGTTAGGTTGCAGCTCGAATTTCCACTAATCCCATTTGCATAATTTAAACATTTTTTTTTGTTCACTTATGGGATGTGGACATCACTGGCTAGACCAGCATTTATTGCCCATCCCTAATTGCCTTTAAGAAGGCGGTGGTGACCTGTCTTCTTGAACTGCTGCAGTCCTGTGGTGCAGGTACACGCACAGTGCTGACAGGGAGGAAGTTCCAGGATTTTGACCCAGTGACAGTGAAGAAACGGCGATATAATTCCAAGTCAGGATGGTGAGTGACTTAGGGGGGAAATTCCAGGTGGTGGTGTTTCCATGTTTCTGCTGCCCTTGTCCTTCTAGATGGTAGCAACCGTGGGTTTGGAAGGTGCTGTCTAAGGAGACTTGGTGAGTTTCTGCAGTGCATCTCGTAGATGGTACACTCTGCTGCCCCTGTTTGTCGGTGGTAGATGGAGGGAATATTTGTGGAAGGGGTGCCAATCAAGCAGACTGCTTTGTCCTGGATGGTGTTGAGCTTCTTGAATGTTGTTGGAGCCGTACTCATCCAGGCAAGTGGAGAGTATTTCATCACACTCCTGACTTGTGCCTTGTAGATGGTGGACCGGCTTTGGGGAGTCAGGAGGTGAGTTACTCGCCGCAGGATTCCTTGCCTCTGACCTGCCCTTGTAGCCACAGTATTTATATGGCTAGTCCAGTTCAGTTGCTGGTCAATGGTAACCCCCAGGATGTTGATAGTGGGGGATTCAGCGATGGTAATGCCATTGAATGTCAAGGGGCGATGCGTAGATTACCTTTTGTTGGAGATGGTCATTGCCTGGCACTTGTGTGGCCCGAATGTTACTTGCCACATGTCAGCCCAAGCCTGGATATTGTCCAGATCTTGCTGCATTTGGACATTGTTGTGATCCCAGTTGATGTCACTACCGAACAAGGTGGAACCTGGCTTTATAGGTCCTAACTTTTATTGTTTGTTTAGAAACACGGAGGGTGGCTACTGAACAGAGTCATAGGAGTCTGCTAATGAACTTTTAACAAAGAAATATAACATTTAATAAACAAGAAAAGATTAACAATATTACAACACTCTTTCACCCACAAATATACCTTTACAGATGTATACAGATTCATAAGAACAAGTTACAAACACCTATCTTAATGTTCACAATAAGTACACAGTCCATGTCAACCAATAGATGACCTGTGGTCAGATACACACCACACTCTGAAACCAAATGACAGATGCCACCCTGAGCAGATGCTATGGATCTCTCATCAACTCCCCCCAGACACTTGCCCATCATGAGCCAACTGGTCTGACTGAACTCTGCCTTTCACATGAGAGTTTCCAATCTCCACTCTCAAAAAACTCGCTTCTCCAAAATGGTGCTTTCTCTCAGATGCCTTCCACAAAGGTCCACCTCCAGAGTTTGGAACTCTCCTTCTGATGTTCCTATCCCCTGGATCACCAGGTGTATTCAAGCTTCCTTCCACGTATTCTCTCTCTGACTCAGCCATGTCAATAGAACACCACTGCTTCACATGCCCATAGTAAAGAGTTACAGACCTTTAACCGTCTCCTTGAATCTTCTGGCTTCTCGCAAGCCTATTTTGCTTTAACCCTGCATCCTGCAGCTTTCTCCCTTTAAGCTTAGAGCCTTTCTCTGCTCCTCACTCTTAACTTCACTTAATAGGACCTTTTCAAGATTCCTGTTCTTTCTGTTTGACTAGAAGGTCTTCTCAGACCCCCCCGCCTTCTTCTGTTCTTTGGAGAAACTTGCTTCCTGAAGCTCCCTCCTGTCTAGCTTCCTCTAGCTGCTGATTTCCAACTTTAGTTTGGAACTTGCTATGTCCCTCTCCTATGCTGCTTCTGCTGCCAGCTGCTTCCAACCTTACAGCATAATCACCAACTGAACTGCAACTGCTTTTGGTTTCTCTGTCTATGTGGGGCTTACTTCTCTGAACCCCTGTTGCTAGGCAACATCGCAGTTTTTTCAACCTTGTTTGTTTGTTTTAACTCCCCTTCAAGAGCTATAACCCTCATTAAAATGCAGACATCTTTTAAAATGAAACTAAAATGCAAGTGCTCCCTTTCTTAACACACCAATATAGAAATACAAATTAAACTTAAATATTGAAGCTAAAACACATTTCTAACACCCACAAATATAAATATAACTTATTTAAACTATCTCTAGTTCCGAACAACATGGGCTGTAGTGGGGAATGGTGCTGAACATTGTGCAATCATCAGCGAACATCCCCACTCCTGACCCTATGATGGAAGAAAGGTCTTTGATGGAGCAGTTGAAGATGGTTGGGCCTAGGACACTACCCCGAGGAACTCCTGCAGTGATGTCCTGGGACTGAGATGACTGACCTCCAACAACCACAACCATCTTCTAACCAGCGGAGAGTTTACCCCTGATTCCCATTGACTCCAGTTTTGCTAGGGCTCCTTGATGCCATATGTCTGGAGTTCAGCTCTTTTGTCCATGTTTGAACCAAGGCTGAAATGAGGTTGGCAGCTGAGTGGCCCTGGCAGAACCCAGACTGAGCATCAATGAGCAGATTATTGCTAAGCAAGTGTCGTTTGATAGCACTGTTGATGACCCCTTCCATTACTTCACTGATGATCAAGAGTAGACTGATGGGGTGGTAATTGGCTGGGTTGGGTTTGTCTTGCTTTTTGTGTACAGGACATACCTGGGCAATTTTCTACACAGCTGGGAAGGTGCCAGTGATGTAGCTGCAGCTTGGTGTGGCAAGTTCTGGAAGGAAGTCTAAAGTACAATTCCTGGAATATTGTCAGGGCCCATAACTTTTGCAGTATCCAGTGCCTTCAGCCATTTCTTGATTTTTAAAAAAATCATTCATGGGATGTGGGTGTCGCTGGCTAGTCCATCATTTATTGCCCATCCCTAATTACCCTTGTTCAGAGAGCATTTTTAAGAGTCAATCACATTGTTATGGGTCTGGAGTCACATGGAGGCCAGACCAGGGAAGGACGGCAGATTTCCTTTTCTGAAGAGCATTAGGGAACTAGATGGGTTTTTATGAGAATTGGCAATGGTTTCGTGGTTTTCATCATCAGACTTTTAATCAGTACAAATTTCACCATCTGCCATGGTGGGATTCGAACCCTGGTCCCCAGATCATTACCCTAGGTCTCTGGAATACTAGCCCAGTGACATTATCACTATGCCTCCCTCATGTGGAGTGAATCGAATTGGCTGAAGACTGGCATCTATGATACTGGGACCTCCGGAGGAGGCCAAGATGGATCATCCACTCGGCCCTTGTGGCTGAAGATTGTTGTGTTTGCTTCAACCTTATCTTTTGCACTAATGTGCTGGGTTCCTCCATCATTGAGGATGGGGATATTTGTGGAGCCTCCTCCTCCAATGAGTTGCTTAATTGTCCACCACCATTCACGACTGGATGTCGGTTGTGGATTCGCTGTTGTGCTGTGAGCTGTTAGTTGTGGACTCGCTTAGCTCTGTTACTTGCTGCTTATGCTGTTTGGCACAAGTAGTCCTGTGTTATAGCTTCACCAGGTTGATACCTCATTTTTAGATATGCCAGGTGCTGCTCCTGGCATGCCCTCCTGCACTCTTCATTGAACCAGGGCTGATCCCCTGGCTTGTTGGTAATGGAAGAGTGGGGATATGCTGGGCCATGAGGTTACAGGTTGTGTTTGAGTACAATTCTGCTGCTGCTGCTGATGACCCACAGAGTCTCATGGTTGCCCAGTTTTGAGTTGCGAGATCTGTTTGAAATCTATCCCATTTAGCACAGTGGTAGCGCCACACAACACGATGGAGGGTATCCTCAATGTGAAGGCGGGACTTTGTCTCCACAAAGACTGTGCGGTGGTCACTCCTACCAATACTGTCATGGGCAGATGCATCTGTGGCAGGCAGGTTGGTGTGGAAGAGTCAAGTATGTTTTTCCCTCATGTTGGTTCCCTCACCACCTGCCACAGACCCAGTCTAGCAGCTATGTCCTTTAAGACTCGGCCAGCTCAGTCTGTGGTGGTGCTATCGAGCCACTCTTGGTGATGGACAATGAAGTCCCCCACCCAGAGTACATTCTGTGCCCTTGCCACCCTCAGTGCTTCCTCCAACACAGATGAGTACTAATTCATAGGTTTCCTTGTCCATGTTTGACCTAATGCCATGAGACTTCATGGAGTCAGACTCAATGTTGAGTACACCACTGTGCTGCCACCTCTGCTGGGTCTGTCCTGCCAGTGGGACAGGACATACCCAGGGATGGTGATGGTGATGCCTGGGACATTATCTGTAAGGTATGATTCATTGAGTATGACTATGTTAGGCAGACAACTCTCCCAATTTTGGCACAAGCCCCCAGATGTTAGTAAGGAGGACTTTGCAGAGTCGACAGGGCTGGGTTCACCGTTGTTGCTTCTGGTGCCCAGGTCAATGCCGGGCGGTCCGTCCAGTTTCATTCCTTTTTATTGACTTTTTAAGCGGTTGGATAGGTCATTTCAGAGGGCATTGAAGAGTCACATTGCTGTGTATCTGGAGTCACATGTAGGCCAGGCCAGGTAAGGACGGCAGATTTCCTTCCCTAAAGGGTATTAATGAACCAGATGTGTTCAATCGACAATGGTTTCATGGTCATCACTAGGCTTTTAATTCCAGGCATTTGTTGAATTCTAATTGCACTATCTGCCATGGTGGGATTCGAATGTGGTCTCTGGATTACTGGTCCAGTGACAATACTACTACGCTATGCCACTGCCACCACCTTAAAATCTTCCACAAGCCAGTGCAATTGGGCAGCAATAAAACCTTATTGTTTCTAATGAAAAGTATTCCTTGATCTGTTGAATTTTGCTGTTGTATTAATACAGCTGAAAATGGATTTGCCAGAAGAATAAACATTTTTAATGAGGCTGTCCAGTGAATAACCTGATTTAAAGTAACTGCAAAAAATTGTACTGAGCTACTTATTAGTTTTGTAGGTGGTTGTATGGTCGTCCAGATCCTGAGTATTGCTGAAAAAAGAGACATGTCTAAGCTTTGTGCCTTGCACTCATCAGGACATTTGCAAGAATACCAATATAAGGGGATAACAACAATTTATACTGTATGTGAAGGGAATGCTGATTGGTTGGCAAGTGCTATTGCCATGGACGATGCACCGCTGATGGTGGCTGACAGTTAACTGCCAAGCATTGTTTGAAATTTAAACCAGGCAGCTTGACCTTGATTGGTCAAGACATTGCGCTGAGGAATGAGTCAGTGAATGGCTGTCACTTATTTGTTTAGCTGAAACAGATGCAACGTGTGTACCTGTTCTTTCTATCTGCAAAGAACGGGGCCCTGTGTATTAATATATCCGGCTTCCAGTACACACAAATGTGCCACATTGTGAGCCCAACTGACAATCTTAAATTTGTTGTCAATGTAATTCTTAGCACACTGAGGATTATTTAGCAAATGTCCAATCATAGAATCACATCTAATGTTGGACACTGTGTTTTGAGTTTTGCAAGCACGGGCTGGTTGGGTACAGTCTGTACCCTGCCCATTCTGAATAGCGGCTGGGACATGCTGTTTGATACGATCCACCAGCCTTTGGGATGTACGGCCTACATACCTAGCATCACACTGGCACTGACATTCAAATGCCACATTACTCATTTGTGTGATAGGCAGAACGTCTTTTTGGCTTGACAGCAGCATCCTGTTAGTGGTGAATACCACCCACATTGCCACTGAATAGTAGCAGTGTGAAACAGCTAGCTTCATCTGTTACTCAAATCTTTGAGATACCTTGCCCTTCCAGGATAATCTTAGATAGACTGGGCACTTTTCAGGGCCTTAGGCCCATTCATGAGTTTATGTAATAAACAGAGTGAAATGATCTAATCAGGGTGGCCATTTCCTTGAAGGGTGCCTTTGATGCACCCTATTTCAGCATCAAGCTTGCATGGTGAGCAAATGGCTCGGGCCCTATTGACAAGGTTATCAATAAGATCAATCTTATAGTGTATGGAACTAAGAATCCCAATGTGTATATTGACCAGTGAAGGTAGGCTGGTGGTAGACTGTGGTAGAGAATCCCCTGGCAGATTTCTCAACTAGCATGACAAGGAAGGGGAGCTAGACATGTCTCTTTTTTCAGCAATACTAAAATTCACTAATGTTTCAAATTCCCCGATCTTTTCTGCTGGTTTGGTCAATTCTGTCCTGGTTGTACTGAATATTACTATCACAAACAAGTGGTAAACTGTCAGCCCCAGCTCAGTTAGCAGTATTTTTGATTCTGACTCAGAAGGTCGTGGGTTCAAATTCCACACCAGAGACTTAAACACAAAATTCTAGGCAACACTCCATTGCAGTACGGAAGGTGTTCCACACTGTCGGAGGTGCCATCTTTTGGATGGGATTTTAAACCGAGGCCCCATTGACCCTCTCAACATTCCATGACAATATTTAAAAAGAGTAGGGCAGTTACCTTGGTGTCCTGGTCAACATTTGTCCTTCAATCAACATCACAACAACAGATTATCTGGTCATTGTAGCTTTACTGTTTGTGGGACCTTGCTGTGCACCAATTGGTTGTTATGTTTTCTACATTACAACATTGACTATACTTCAAAAGTACTTCACTGATTGGAAAGTGCTTTGGGACGTCCTGAGGTTGTGAAATGCGCCAAATGATTGCAAGTCTTTTTTCATAGTTTTTGCTGTGTCAAACTCAGTTAGCACAGGCACTTGATTTGCGCAAGATCTTGATAGGAACAGATCAATCGATCAGTACTAATAGTTAATACTAAAATATATTATTAATTAATTAGTATCTCATGGCAACGTCAAGTGACATTGGGTGGAGTCATCTGCTCCCATTGGCAGCAGGCATGCTTGGCGGCATGAGCAGACAGTGTGGTGGAAGGCCAAACGTTGGCTTCACCAAGTCATGAAACCAATTTGCAAATGTCTGCCCCATCTGCCAATGTGGGTCCCATTTCTTGCCACTGCATATTGGAAACATCACTGTAATACATCTGCATATTATTTTAAGCCCAGCTCGCTGGATCATCTGAGCACCCTCCGACGTGTTTCACAACAGCATTTATAAGGCATGTACATGGTGAGCTGCACTTTGAGGGGAACTCAGAGGTGACTGCACAGTCACACTGCGCAGTGCTTGTGAGGGTCGCCTGTTAGACCTCAAGATTGAGGTACCGCGCATTCAGGTTGCACTTCCCTGGGTGGCTGACAGTGTGGTGCCAGGGCAAGGGCTGCACAGCGGTTGAGGCGAGTTGGGGGGGGCAAGGGTTGCACAGCGGATGAGGCGAGTTGCGGGGGCAAGGACTGCACAGATGTAGAGGCAAATTGGGGAGGGGGGTGCAAGGACTGCACAGAGGTAGAGGTGAGTTGTGGGGGCAATGGCTGCACTGTGGTTGATGGTAAAGCGCAAGGACATATGGCGGGGGGAGGGAAGCGGCCACGCACTAGGGAAACCTTGTGTAAAGTGACCATTCCTCTGCAGCTGAGACAGTTCAGGCGCAGCCACATTGACATGCATGGAGCCGGGCCTCTAGCTTAGCTGCCCACTCAAGCAACACAGAGGCAACAAAGAGTCACCAAGTGCTCCAGAGCTTTTCACCCCTCGAGCACAGACTGCAAACTAATGAGTACTTTAGTGGACTGCAGAACAATTTGACGAGTTGTACAATCTCCTTGTGAAAGCTGGCCATGGAGCAGTCACTGGTGGAGGTGCTCACAGCCCCTTGCAATGTCTTCATTCAGGTTTGGACCAGTCTCCCCCATGGTTCAAGCTAACAGTGCAGCCTTGCAGTGCGGGTTAGGAGAATGCCTGTGCCTGAGCTGAGAGCACAACATGCAGTCCAATGGGCAAAGCTGCTGCCAATCGGTCAGGTGAAGTGGGGTGGAGGTGGGTGGGGTTTCATGCAGTCCACTAATCTCTGGCCATCCAAGTGGTGGCCAGCACACTTTGGGACGCGTTAAGGGGCCTTCAGACTTAACCAAGAGAGGTTCTTAGTGCACCCATACTAACCCATGCGTCTCTCTTTTTCATTCTGCAAGAGATGGAGCCTGGTGAACTAGCTGTATGCCTCATGGCTTACAGAGAGTGAAGAAGAAGGAGAAGAGAAGGAGAAGAGAGCGACGGAGGTGCCTGGCTGTGCAGAGGGAGGAGCAGCATCCTCAAGAAGAAGGGACAGCTGGAGCTCCTGCACACGCTGCTGAAGAACCACAGTGAGACGTTGCTGGTCAACGCCTAGATAGATCTAGGGTCTATTGACGGTGCTTGTCATTCCTGCAGATCACCGAGAACCAGAGTCGTCGAAGACTGCACATGTCTAGGGAACTGGTCGCTCACATCTGCCAGCTACTACAGGATTTGATGCCACGGGGACATGGAGGGCATCCACTGCCAGTGGCAATGAAAGTGACCATGGCGCTCAGTTTCTATACCAGTGGCTCCTTTCAGGGCTCCACATGTGACCTTTGTGAGATATCACAAGTCTCTATGCACGAATGTATCGATGAGGTCACAAATGCCATCTTCGCGAAGCCACAGAACTTTATGTATTTCTCCCAGGATCAGGAAAGCCAGGATGCAAGAGCACTGGGATTTACCCAGATGTCAGGTTTTCCACTGGTGCTGGTGCGATTGACTGCACTCGTGATGCTCAGTTCTCCGTCACAAGGGGTCAACTATGTCAACCGTAAGGGCTTCCATTCGCTTAATGTGCAGCTGGTGTGCAACCACCACAAACGCATCCTGCAGGTGTGCGCATGGTTTTCAGGGAGTGTGCATGATGCCTACATCCTCAGAAGGTCTCAGATCCCTGATGTCTTCCATGGTCCACAGAGACTGCAGGGTTGACTCCTCGGGGACAAGGGCTACCTGCAGAGGATGTGGCTGATGACACCCGTGTGGCGGCCTCAGACTGCAACAGAGCGACATTATAATGCGGCTCATGCTGCAACTTGCATTTTGGTGGAGCAAACCATCGGAATGTTGAAAATGAGGTTCCGGTGCACGGACCGGGCTGGTGGAGCCCTGCAATACAGTCCATAGAGCGTGTCACGCTATGTCATTACCTGCTGCGCCCTTCACAACCTGGTGCTGCAACAGAGTGAGGAACTGGATGAGGAGGTGATGGGGGAGCTGCATGTCTCTTCCAATGAGGAGGATGTCGATGGGGATGAGGATGAGGATGATGGTGATGAGGCCCTTGCACTGGCCAAATGAGGCAGGTGTGCTTGGGAGGCCCTCATAGCTGCTAGATTTGTGGAGGATGATGACGATTTGCAGTGAGGAGACACCACAGATTCTCACATAGCTTATGTGAATGTCTGACTCTTGTCTGGCTGATGGCAGTGCACATACCCTCTTGATAAGGATCCTGGAGATGCAGCAGATGCCCATAGTCCCTACATTCAGGAGGATGATGACAACATGCAGTGGGGACACTCCATAGATATTCACATATCTTATGTGAATGTCTGACTCCTGTCTGGCTGATGGCAGCTCACTTGCGCTTTGTGAACAGGGTCATATCATGGAGATGCAGTGGGGGAACTTTAACTTGTCCTGATCCTATGAAATCCTTCGTGAGCTGAACCTTTCAGGACCGCACTGTCACCAGACACAGATGCTGATGAGATGGGGGGCCAGCCACACCACAAAGGTACTGGGAGCACTCAGAGAGAATAATGGAACTCTGGCAGCCATGATAAGCCCCATCGAGATGCAGGCATGACTGATGTGTCCAGTGACTGTGAAGGCACACCATCAGTGTGCTGGGAAGGTTGCACAAAGCACAGGGAAGAGGCCTTGGACTGAGACATCTGCCTTTATCTTGTGCAGGTATCAATGTTTCACATCTGAGGGGAACAAACACTGCTCACCAGAACAAGGAGCCATAGGCAGTAAGACATTCTTGGGATTTATTAACAAAGTGAACATTATGTACAAGCGATTAACACCCATGCCCAGGCTGTGCAACTACTTTGGCAGGTGGGAGGGGGGTGGAGCCAGATGCCATGCGGAGAGGGAGAAAGCATCATCAAGGAGCATGAGTCCAGGATTTGTGATTTATGGTAAGAGCCAAGGCCATGCCAAGGGGAGCTCAAAGTCTCTGACAATAGCTAGAGAACCAGGAAGGGGAATTGGGGAAGTCATAGTGCTGCTGGAGACCTAGGCAGACCGACTGGACAGCACCTCTGAGTACATCTTCTTAATCTTCCTAACTCTGCCGCTACATCTTGGTGCTCCATGGACATCCACAGCAGAGGTGGAGGCAGCCTGCTGACTGATAGGCCTTGTCTGTGATGAACTTGGCAGGTGTCCTCTGGAGGGCCAAGACCTGGAGCACCCCGACCTGCTTTTGGGGTCCTGCTGTGTGGCAGCGGCACCCTCCTCAGCCTGTGGTGCTGGAGCTGCTGGTTTCACAGGAAGAGGGGATTTGGATGGGCTGGACACTCCTGAAATCACCTGGGCAGATGGCCCCAGAGTGTACGCCTGTTGATCCTCCTCCTTATGGGTGCCCAAAGGCCCCTGACTGACTTCTTGAGGAGAAGGGGAAGCTGGAGTGAGATTGAGCTGCCCCGCATCCCTCTCATGTTGACATTGTTGAAGGCCAACTATGGAGTCAGCGATGGAGTTCAGCCCACGCAGCAGTGCAGTGCCGATGTCCTGGACCAATGTCTCCATGGCGGCCGCCATCCCACCAGTGTTGACCTCGGTGCATTGGCATGCCAGTGCTATCACCTCAGACTGAAGGCAGACGGACTCCTCCATCATGCCTTGCAATCTGAGGGATGCAGCAGACAACCCTTCCTGATGTTCCCTAGCTTGCCTTTGCAGCTCCAGCAACTGAGGTATGACCGAATGCAGAGGCTCATCATCTGATTTGGACTCAGTAGATTTCTGGTCTCCAGCAGTCCTCCAAGTGCCGGAGACCTGGGAAGTCCCTGCCTCTGCCAGCTGTGGATCAGACAGTGTGATGTGCTCACCAGATTGTGACCCCGAGGCAACTCTAAAGCTTGTTCCCACCGAGGTGTGTGTCTCTGTGCTGGTGGAGGGTATGGATGAGCGCTGCGATGGGTTTTCAATGAGGGTTTCAGCAGATTCCTCTTCTGAGGCATCTTCAAGGCTTGAGCTGAGGACCCGGGTCATGGACTCCCTCAGCTGTTTGGCAGATGTGCCTGCGAAAGCAAGGAGAGATAACTACTGCATGGCAGTGGCCTGTGAAACAGGACACATCACTCACAGCATGGTTGTCTGATGGATGTTGCACTGCTGAATCCTCAGTTGGTAGAGTACTGCCAACCTCACTGTCAACACAGGAATGGTCCAGATCCTCGCCGGCCAGCTAGATGGCTTTATTTTCAAAGTCCATGAGGACCTTGATTTCAGGCATTGCTCCACCAGTCTGTGGCCCCTCCCTTGTGTTGTGTGTCAGCTTGTCCTGCATGAATAGAGATGAAGAGAGTGTAAGCAGGCTGCCTGCCAGGCCAGATGTTATGTATATGTGGCATGTGCGGGTGGTGATTGGTCCATGGACAGGATGAGGAGGCAATGAAGGTGTGTGTGAGAGAGTAAATGGTGATGTCCCTTGAACTGGAAGTGAGTGAGGTCCCTGTGGATGTGTGGTGGGTTTGTGAATATGTAAGTTGAGAGTGATGAGAAGAGTGACTTACCCTGGTGGAACTGAGGAGATCATTCATTCCCTTGCAACACTGGTTGGCTGTCCTCTTTTGCAGGTCGTTGGCACTGAATACTGCTGCCACTGCCTCCCAAGCCAGACTGGTGATGTTGCTGAACCCTCCTGCAGCCAGAGCGAGGACATCACAGTGGGCCTCCATGGCGTCCAAAATGCATTCCAGGGATGCATCACTGAATCAGGGGGACTGCAGTCTTCTTGCCTTTCGGGGCCATGTCTTCTGTGCAGCAGTCCCATGCTGGAAGCACTGAGAGGCGTGTGCGCGGCTGCACTTTAATTATGATGCCTGGTGTGAAGATATGGCAAGGGGACGACATGGTGGGCGAATTGGGGACCACCCGACAGCGAACCAACATGTTTCCCAGGAACGCATGATTAATGAGGCGGGATTGGGGCGATGCGGCGTGAAAAGTCGCCATTGAGGCCGGCGGGTAAAACATTCTTTATCCTGCCCGCTACCGCACTTAGTGCAAATCTGGGACAATTAAAGTTTCCTGTTTCCCTCTCTCTGTCTAGCATTTTATCTATTGCCCTCTTTCTCTCACTCTGTGGTGCTCAGTAAATTTCTGTTAGGTGTCATCTCTCTATTTTTCCCTACCTCCTTTTCTCATTCTTTCTTCTTGCCTCTTTGTGTAAGAAAAGCAGCTGAATTTGCTCATTTACATGAGTGCCCCCAGCCCCACCCTCTTGCTGGCGGCCTTCTACCCCCCTCACAGAGGACTGCCAGACTGACCCTGGTGAAACCCCCCAATCACTTTGTTATCCAGCTCCAGCAAGTCCCGTTGTTAGGGACCGCCTCCAGTTCCAGCAGTGACCACCACCCCTGGTGGCGATGCTGAGAATGGGAGTGCTGCCAGCCATTTGATTGGCCGGCAGCCCTCAGAGGCGAGATTTCCTCCCAGATGGGGCTGGAAGTCTCACACTGAGCTAATTAATGGCCCAACGGCTATAAAATCAGCTCTGGGTTTCTCAGCCATGCTGAGGTGGGCTCACCCCCAACTTTTCAACCAGTGGGGAGGAGGACACGGCCTCTAGGTAAAATCCCAGCTGAGGTCCCTGCTCATTTAGGTCGAAGAGTGAAAAAGAGGACGAGATTTTGACTCACTCAAAATCTATTGACTTGTAGAGTTAAAATTGGACTCCGACTGTCAGATCCATCATTTTCTTCTTCACCTCTTGTCACCTATCAGGACACAGAGGTTTTCCAGGGGTCAAGTGTTTTTTTATTGTGACTGTCATTTCTACTTGACCCTTGGTACAAAAATGCTTAAAGAATTTCAAATAACCACTGCCACTAGTCACTGCCTCTATTTCTTCCATCAAACTCCGTCTCAGCTTTTTACTATATTCAGGATGTTGCACATTGAATGTAAAATGTTCCAGCAATGCCATTAAGGGAAATGGTCATCAGACATTGAGAGGGTAACTGGTTATTAGACAGTGAGAGGGTAACTAGTTAACAGACAGAGAGAGGGTAACTGGTTATCAGACAGAGGAATGGTAACTGGTTATCAGACAGTAAGAGGGTAACTGGTTATCAGACAGAAAGAGGGTAAATGTGTATCAGACAGTGTGAAGGTAACCGGTTATCAAACAGAAAAAGGGTAACTGGTTAACAGACAGAGGGTAACTGGTTATCAACAGAGAAAGGGTAACTGGTTAGCAGACAGTGAGAGGGTAACTGGTTGCCAAACAGAGAGGTTAACTGGTTAACAGACTGTGAGAGGGTAACTGGTTATCAGACAGTGAGAGGGTAACTGGTTGCCAAACAGAGAGGTTAACTGGTTAACAGATTGTGAGAGGGTAACTGGTTATCAGACAGTGAGAGGGTAACTGGCTATTGGACAGTGAGAGAGTAACTGGTTATCAACAGAGAAAGGGTAACAGTGAGAGGGTAACTGGTTGCCAAACAGAGAGGTTAACTGGTTAACAGATTGTGAGAGGGTAACTGGTTATCGGACAGAGGGAGGGTAGCAGGTTAACAGACAGCGAGATTGTAACTTGTTAACGGACAGTGAGAGGGTAACTGGTTAACAAACAGAGAGAGAGGCCGGAATTTACCAGCCCCTCACGTCAGCGGGATGTTCCAGTCCCAAAGATGTGAACAGAGATATCAATGGCTCCCCTGCCCCACTGTGGGGAAACCTATCATGGGTGTTCTGGAAAATTCCGGCCTGAGTAACTGGTTATCAGACAGAGAGGGTAACTGGCTAACAGAGAGTGAGAGGGTAACTGGTTATCAGACAGAGAAAGGGTAACTGGTTAACATTCAGTGAGAGGGTAACTGGTTATCAGACAGTGAGAGGGTAACTAACAGAGAGAAGGGTAACTGGTTAACAGACAGTGAGAGAATAACTGGTTAACAGACATTGAGAGCATAACTAACAGGCAGTAAGAGGGTAACTAGTTATCATACAGTGAGAGGGTAACTGCTTAACAGACAGTGAGATAGTAACTGGTTAACAAACAGTGAGAGGGCAGCTATTCAGTTTTTAAAGCTTCATTGCTTTTCTCTGATCTCCATAGTATAACATCATTGGAAACTTGCAGAAATGCCCTATGCAATAGTTAGCTGTGTGGCTCCCACTGATATAAAGAGAAAACTAGCATTTCTGTAGCACATTTCACTATCTCGGGACATCCCAAATTGCTTTACAGCCAATGAAGTATTTTTGAAGTATAGTCATGGTAACAATGTAGGAAATGCAGCAGCCAACTTGTGCACAGAAAGATCCCACATGTGGCATTGAGATCATGACCAGATATATTTTTTTAATGAGGGATAAATATTGGCCAGGATACTAGGCAGATTCTCCTGCTCCTTTTCGAATCAGGCTGTGGGAACGTCTTGGTTCACCTCACAGGGCAGATGAGGCATTGGTTTAACATCTCCTCTGAAAGAATAGATGATGTGCTCAAATCTCTGAAGTGGGACTTGAACCCTTGACTTTGTGAACAGATCTTTATGGTTTACTTTGATTATTAAACAACAACTCTGCCTGGTTTTCTCTGAAAGATTGCTATGTTTCACTGGGATAAAACCATTTGCATCCCTCAACAGTCTGTTTTAAACATTACTAATACTGCTACCTTACACTTCATGCCATTTAATTCAGTGTGAAGTGTTTTCTTAGAATTGAACACACAAACCCAGCGCCAACTCACAAGTGACAAAGTACCAATACAACACAGGCACAGATATCAGTGGATGATACTCAGATGATATTAACTGAAATGTGATTGAATGAGAAAATATTTGGAAACCACATTAGAAGTTTTGCAGATAATTATAGAAAGGAATATATATATATATTATAGCTAAAACAAAAAACTGCAGATGCTGGAGATCTGAAATAAAAACAGAAAGTGCAGGGAAAAAACTCAACAGGTCTGGCAGCATCTGTGGAGAGAGAAACAGAGTTAACATTTCGAGTCTGTATGATTCATCTTTGGAAATTTAAATAGGCTGATGTTCCACTCTACCATAACAGTGCATTGGCAGAGTGGATGATACACTGAGCTACCCAATCATTTTTTCACCTTAGAAACCTGGATTTGAGCCCGACTCAGACCGATGGGATGAAAGATTTCTGTTTGGCTTTAAAGGTGCAAAATAATTTGGAGCAATCTTGTCTAGCTCCTCATGGGTACTGGCTCTACCTCAAAACTGCCTCGTAAATTGGGGCAATCCAGGTTTAGATCCAGCCAAGACTGATATAATGAAAGCCTTGTGCTGGTTTTAAGGCTTGCATGTGAAATGCAGTGAATATTCAAAGAGCTCAGATCTTTGTGAGTGTTGACACATAACACAATACGGTCCTTGATTCAGAACTAATTGGTGCTAAATGGGCCATCTCACACGGGGTGAGCAGGTGATGACTCTGGGAAGTGGATCATGTTAGTGCTTTTCTGATGTGGAAGGTAAGTCATGCTATTAGTGTAGAAGGAGTTGAACTGTCACTGATCATTTCCCCATCTGGTGTGAATGCATTTGTAGTTGACACTGGTTGCATCAGATTAGAAAATCCCCAGCATTGACACCCCTAACCTGGATGAGCACAAAGCATTCGCTAAAAAAAAAACTGTAGTGCTACGACTGACCTCAGCAGACAAAGAAAATACAAACAGTGCTTAAATTTACCCAATCAATATGCTTAATAACAAATTTAAAATGCTGATAAGATCAGGTAGAGGACAGCCTATTGGTCCAGCCATCTAAATACTGTGGCTACAAGAGCAGGTCAGAGGCTGGGAATTCTGCAGCAAGTAACTCACCTCCTGAGTCTCCAAAAACCTGTCCACCATCTACAAGGCACAAGTCAGGAGTGTGATGGAATACGCTCCACTTGCCTGGGTGAGTGCAGTTCTAACAACGCTCAAAAAGCTCAACATCATCCAGGACAAAGCAGCCAATTCGTTAGGCGCCCCATCCACCACCTTAAACATTCACTCTCTCCATCACCGACACACAGTAGCAGCAGTGTGTACCATCTACAAGATGCACTGCAGCCGCTCACCAAGGCTCCTTCAACAGCACCTTCCAAACCTGCGATCTCTACCACCTAGAAGGACAATGGCAGCAGACACATGGCAACATCACCCACCTCCAGGTTCCCATCCACACCATTCTGACTTGGAATATATCACCGTTCCTTCACTACCGCTGGGTCAAAATCCTGGAACTCCCTCCCTAACAGCATTATGGGTGTACCTGCACCACGTGGACTACAGCGCTCATGAAGGCAGCTTATCACCACCTGCACAAGTGCAACTAAGGATGGACAATAAATGCTGGCCTAACCAATGATGCTCACACCCTGAGAACGAATTTAAAAATGCCAAAAATGGTTGCTGGATGATTTACATTGCTCTAGCTTTAACCTTGAAAAATGGGAGCTCACCATTAACCTACCCATGAGTATCAAGAAACAGTGAGGTTTGTACCATAAATACAAATACACCTCAGCGTAGACATTTTGGCTGATATTTAATGTTGTAAGGACCCTGTTAATGACATGATTTACGGCCCTGACAATGAAACTCAACCTTGTAGGCCTGTAAAGGGAATAATTGAAACTATAGAGTCTCACATCAGCAGGTAGTAAGCTGTTCATAAGGGGGTTCTTCTTAATGTTAAATTGTAAATTCTTAACACTTTGTCTTTACTTTTCCTTCCTTCAGAAACAGGTGAATTTATAATGGGGAACAAAGAAATGGCTGACTAACTAAATACATACTTTGGTTCTGTCTTCACAAAGGAGGACACAAATAACATACCAGAAATGTTGGGGAACACAGGGTTTAGTGAGAGGGAGGAACTGAAAGAAATCAGTATTAGTAGGGAAATGATGTTGGGGAAATTGATGGGATTGAAGGCTGATAAATCCCCAGGGCCTGATAATCTACATCCCAGAGTACTTAAGGAAGTGGCCCTAGAAATAGTGGATGCATTGGTGGTCATCTTCTGAGATTCTATAGACTCTGGAATAGTTCCTACAGATTGGAGGGTAGCTAATGTAACTCCACTATTTAAAAAGGGAGGTAGAGAGAAAACAGGGAATTATAGACCAGTCAGCCTGACGTCGGTAGTGGGGAAAATTCTAGAGTCCATTATAAAAGATTTAATAGCTGAGCACTTGGAAAACAGTGGCAGAATCAGACAGAGTCGGCATGGATTTACAAAAGGGAACTCATACTTGACAAATCTACTGGAATTTTTCGAGGATGTAACTAGTAGAGTTGATGAGGGGGAGCCAGTGGATGTGGTTTATTTGGACTTTCAGAAGGCTTTCGACAAAGTCCCACATAAGAGATAGTGTGTAAAATTAAAATGGCATGGGATTTGGGGTGGTGTATTGAGATGGATAGAAAACTGGTTGGCAGACAGGAAACAAAGAGTAGGAATAAACGGGTCTTTTTCCGAATGGCAGGCAGTGACTAGTGGGGTACCGCAGGGGTCGGTGCTGGGACCCCAGCTTTTCACAATATAGATTAATGATTTAGATGAGGGAACTAAATGTAATATCTCCAAATTTGCAGATGACACAAAGCTGGGTGGGAGAGTGAGCTGAGAGGAGGATGCAGAGATGCTTCAGTGTGATTTGGACGAGCTGAGTGAGTGGGCAAATGCATGGCAGGTGCAATATAATGTGGATAAATGTGAGGTTATCCACTTTGGTAGCAAAAATAGGAAGGCAGATTATTATCTGAATAGCTATAAATTGAGAGAGGGGAGTGTGCAACGAGACCTGGGTGTCCTCGTTCACCAGTCGCTGAAGGTAAGCATACAGGTGCAGCAGGCGGTAAAGAAGGCAAATGGTATGTTGGCCTCCATAGCGAGAGGATTCGAGTACAGGAGCAGGGATATCTTGCTGCAATTGTACAGGGCCTTGGTGAGACCACACCTGGAATATAGTGTGCAGTTTTGGTCTCCTTATCTGAGGATGTTCTTGCTATAGAGGGAGTGCAGCGAAGGTTTACCAGACTGATTCCTGGAATGGCGGGACTGACATGTAAGGAGAGATCAAGTTGGTTAGGGTTATATTTGCTGGAGTTTAGAAGAATGAGGGGGGATCTCATAGAAACTTATTAAATTCTAACAGAACTAGACAGGATAGATGCAGGAAGGATGTTCCCGATGGTGGGGGAGTCTAGAACCAGGGGTCACAGTCTGAGGATATGGGGTAGACTATTTAGGACTGAGATGAGGAGAAATTTCTTCACCCAGAGAGTGGTGAGCCTGTGGAATTCACTACCACAGAAAATAGTTGAGGCCAAAACATTGTATGTTTTCAAGAAGGAGTTCGATATAGCTCTTGAGGCGAAAGAGATCAAAGGATATGGGGAGAAAGCGGGAGCAGGCTATTGAGTTGGATGATCATAATGAATGGCGGAGCAGGCTCGAATGGCCTACTCCTGCTCCTATTTTCTATATTTGTCTTTTTCTCTCTATTTTAATCCACTTTCTTTGCCTTGCTTGATTTCTCTTTCTGTATCTGACTCTAATTCATCCTATTTCCATCCATGCCATTTGCTTTGCTTCTTTCTCTATTCTTAAATTTAATTGGTTCAGGCAGAAGGGTCATTGGACTTTATGTTCAGGGGGCTCTAGATGCCCATTGACCACGATCTGCTGTTATCAGAGAGAATTTTCACCAACTTGTGGTCAGATAAATGGCCCAGATCTTCCAGTCAGCAGTGATGCTACTGTGGTTACAGCTGACCAAGATTCAAAGTGCATCCTTACCTTTTTCTGCTTTGCATCTGGGACTTCCTGAAGTCACCAACTCCAGTAACTCCCCTTGAGGTCAGCATGCTTGTATTGTTATTTTTAAAGATCTAACATTTTCTTCAACTATTTCTAATTTCTAAGACTTTTAATTGCTGTATAAGTTTGTGGTGGGGGGGATGGTGAGGTGCGCATTATTGAGAGGGGAGGTAAGCATTGTTAGGAAGGGGAGTGATGGGGGGGGCGTGAATATTATTGGGTCTGCGGGGTGACCATTGTTGAGAGGGTGGGTGAGGGGGGCTGAGCAACGTCAGGAGTGTTGGGGGGGGTTCAGCATTGTTGGGAGGAGGGTGAGCATTGCAGGAGTGCGAGGGGGTGAGCAGTTTCAGGGATGTGAGGATTGTTGGTGGTATAGGGGGGATGAGCAGTTCAGGGATGAGGGGAAGGGGTTGAGCAATACGAGGGTCCGGAGGGGTGGTGAGAAATCTCAGGAGGGGGCTGTGAAGTGTGTGTGTTGGGGGGCGGGGGGGTGGATGAGCATTAGTGCAGGGGTGTGAGTATTGTCAGGGGTGCTGAAGGGTGGGCACCATGGGGAGGGGGTGAGCTTTGCTGGGGTAGAGGGCTGGTGAGCATTATCTGGGGTGCAGGGGTGGTGTGTGCAATGTCGTAAGTGCAGGGGGTGGTGAGCATTGTCGTGAAGGGAGGGTGATGGGGTGCTGAGCACTGTTGGGGGTGTGACAATTATTGGGATACAGGAGTGAGGTGAACATTGTTAAGTATGGGGGTAGTGAGTATTACACTGGAAGGGTGTGGCACGGGTGAACATTATCAGCGGTGCAGGGTGGTGAGCATTGTCTGGGTGGGGGGGGGTGCCGGTTAAGCAGTTTTGGAGCTGCAGGGGGGAGTGGGGGTGATGGTGGACGTTGTCTGGGGTGCAGAGGGGGTTGAGCAGTGTTGAGGTGCAGGGTGGTGAGCATTGTCTGGGGTGCGAGAGGGTGAGCAGTGTTGAAGGTGCAGGGTGGGTTGGCGTTGTCTGGGGTGCAGGGGGAATGCGTTGAGCAGTGTTGGATCTGCTGGGGGCGTGAGCAATGTCAGGGGGCAGGAGGTGAACATTGTCAGAGGTGCGGGAAGTGAGTAGTGTCGGAGGTGTTGGGGGGTATGAGCATTGTCAGTGCGGGGGTGTGAACGTTGTCGGAAGGAAGTTTTAGTGTGAGGGAGTGAGCAGTGTTGAGGTTGTGGGGGTGAGCATTGTCGGAGATGTGGGGAAGGGGGGGTAACCATTTTCGGGTGGGGGTTGGAGGGTGGACAGGATGTTTTTTAGGTCTTCATTAACAGCTCCTGCTGTTAATCACTCTCCTCTGCTGGGAGAATAAGCATAGGGTAAGTAAAGTAAGAGTAAGAATAAATATAGGGCATCAAGACCAAGTGTCCATCATTAAGGTCAGTGTCAGATACTTTCTTGGAGTGGCCTGGGCAGAGTAATTCTACCCATCAGAAGCTTAAATTTTCTGAGTAAATACAGTGCATGTGTGTGGGTCAGGTCTTCCTCAGGGTGCCAACACACGATGGTGAGCGTCTGAACATTCACCGCTGTTGCCATCAGAAATTCCAGGCCAATGGCTCAAAATCTGCGGTCAACAGTGAAGCAATGGCACTCGTCCCTGACCTTAAAGAAAGCTGCATTGCCAGAACTCTCTCAACATGTTAGTGATTGTTGCTTGGTCAATGGGGGTGGGGGGGGGTGGGCAGAGGAGGCCCAAACACAGCCTATGGCCCAACAGTGTATGAAAGAGCAGCAACTTTAGGATCTTCCTCTTAACCAGAGCTTGTTGTGGCCAAACTCAGAGCGGTAATAACGGCGCAAAAAAACTTGCAAATTCTGGACCAATTAATTATCTGAAGGTTGAATGCCAGCCAATTCATGGCGCTAAGCCAGGAGATACCTGGCGTCATTAATTTCTGGGTCATGGTTTTTTCTGACCTACCTGTGCTTGCAGAGCGGAGGTAGTGGTGTAGTGGTGCACTGGACTATTACTCCAGATGCCTCAGGTAATTCTCTGGTCAGGGGCCCATGTCCAAATCCCACCATAGTAAATTTGAATTCAATTAAAAGTCAAATAATGACTAGGAAACCATTGCCAATGGTTGTAAAAACCCATCTGGTTCACTAATGTCCTTTAGGAAAGGGAATCTATTATCCTTAACTGGTCTGGCCTACATGTGACTCCAGACCCACAGCAATGTTGTTGACTCTTAAAAAAATGGCCTAGCAAGCTGCTCAGTTCTCAAGGGGGATTAAGAATGAACGAATATAAAACAAATACCTGGGCGCCTCGAAAAGAAACATCACTCATAACGCAGAGTGGCAGGGAAAATCGGACTCGGAGCCTTTCCAAACTTTAGTGAATATTTATTGCCTCTTAATATTGGCCAGCGCGTTAATGAAAGATCCCATACATGTTATAGAGGAGATTGAGTCATGATGATCAGAAATGAGCCGACTCAGCAGCAGATTGCTGGTCCCCAGGATCTGGCGCTGGGGAAGCCGCTCTCCATTCATCCGTCAGCAGCAGGAGTAACATTCCCCGCCCTCCCAGCTCCGGCTGCAGTGTATGTGTGGGGGGCGGGGGGGAGACAAGGACCTCAGAGCAAGTCCCCCAAGTACCGCCCGTTCTCCATCGGGAAGATGCAACGAGTGCACTGCGATGGTCTGCTCGCAGTCTGAGTTAATAATAGCGAGCGTTAGCTGTGGCTGTCAGCCTGTGTGTGATCAGCTGCTTCCCTTTATATCCATTCCCTTAGACTGTCTTAGATTAGCGCCTCCACCAGCCTGCATTTGGGTTCCTCCGCAGCCCTTGGAGAGAAGATAAAAACTGCAAATGGAAGGTTTTTAAACCAAGACACCCTCCACCGTGTGTGTGTGGGGGTGGGAGTTCATTTATTGGGGAACACACTCTTGTAACGACTGATTTATGTAAGTGGGACGATTTTATTTTCGCTTTATGTGGATAAAATCTGATTAAAGAAAGTAGCTCAGATCGGAAAAGCAATTGTCCAGACAAATGTTCCACAGTTGTTGATTTTTTTTTGTTCTTGTTGTAGATATTTTTAGGTAATTGCCGCAGTTTGTGCCCATATAGGGAAAATTCTGTGGCAGACGGGCGACCGCTCGATTACAAATGTCAAAGTCGACTAAGGGAGAGTTACCACCAACCTTTGACTGTGTGTGTGTTTGTGTGTGTGAGAGAGAAATGGTGAAATGTTTATTGTGGGAGCGAGTCCCGTTCTGCGCTATACAGACCGACATTGTCCAACAATCTGTTAGCTGAACAATCGGCAGGCGGGCCATTGCGAGGAGGGCGCGTTTAATACAAAGCTCTTGTACACTTGTGTCATCTTGTGTAATCTTGCACGGGAGATCGCTCTGATTATTTTTATACTGACGTTGCTTTGTTAAGTAGCAGTTCAAATGCTGAAATCATCTGGACAATTAAGCCGTGTAAATTTTGTTTTGTTTAACACAATGTGTTTTTATGCTCTCCTTACCTGTCTCCCTTTAAACCAGGAGTAGACACCCTCCCTGTACCCTATGATTATTCTATTGTCTGTTACTGACCCACCCACTGCCGAGAATCCGATCAGGTGGTCTCGGTGGCTGGAATGTGTAGCAGTTGTCAGACTGCGGGGGTGGGGGCTATCGGAGATGGTCAGGAGTCCCACAAACTAAAATCTTTGTAGTCCAAAGTCGACCAATCCGAGCCCCCAAATCAGCTCAATATTATGTCGTCTATCCAAGCTTTAGAACAATTCAATAAGTCCTGTATTTTAAAGTTGCTTGGTATATTATTTTATCTGATATCTCGACAATCAGATCTCAGCAATGCATAAACTACGGATAGCAGCGTGGCCAGTTTGGGTTCGTGGATTTGAAACTGTGAGAAAAGATCTCCAAATGAACAATGTGTTTTAGTCAATATTGAAGCTGCACAAATGTTTTTATTCGACATCTAAACCCTGTTATAGTTTATAAGACATATCAACACATCTTTGCATTTAGAACGCGCAATCTTCAACATATCTGAATTTATTGGAATTTATGTTTGCAAATTATGAAAAGAAATGTTTTTTATATTAAATGAAGTAGTCAGGATTTCTGGAGAGAGGGGTCTCCAGAATCACCACCCCCGCCTCGAGTCCTGTGCCGGATTTGAAGGTATTACAAAGAAGCAGCATTTTAAAGAGGAACAGAACAAAGGGGCGCGGGCGGGGAGAGAGAACACAACGTGGACACAGGAGAAGGCATTTAATTACGGAGAAATGCTTCTGTGGGGTTCAGGAGGTGGTTACATGGCAGATGTGATATTAACAGGAGGCTGTAGGGTGCATATTGAGGGCATGGAACAGCTGTACGAGACAGGGCGAGGGAATAGCTAAAGATTGAAAAGGCAGATTGGGAGTGGGATAGAAATTTGAAATGGTTGGAGAGCGGGGAGCTTTGGTTCGGACATGAGGGCAAAGCCAGTTGTTTAGATAAACAATTCACTAATCTCTGTTTGATCTCGCTGATGTAGAGGAGACCACCACCTGCAGCACCTACCCCAAGTACTAGATTGGAGGAAGTACAAGGTCAATGGGTTCACTTGCATGGGAAACTGCCAGGGCGAGAAGAGAAGCTGTGAGAGGAAAATGATTCAGAGTGTCATACAGGGACTGCTGCTTCTGGAATGCTGGAGTGTGGGGGAAAGATGTAGGAGTGTGTTGGAAACAATGGAAGATGATTTGCCGAATACAAAGTTTGACGAGCTAGAAGAACCCTTGTCTTCATCTTCTGGCATGAGATGCAGCAAATACCAACTCCCCTCCTCCCACTGCCTTGCATCCTAAGTACCCCTTCTGTGTGAGATGGTGATCAGTATTTCAGTGCATTAAAACATAAATAGGAGAAGATGAAGACCATATGAACCATTGAGCCTGCTCTGCCATTCACAGAATCTTTACAGTGCAGAAGGAGGCCATTCAGTCCATCGAGTCTGCACTGGCTCTCTGAAGTGCCATTCTACCTAGTCCCACTCCCCTGCCATATCCCTGTCACCTTGCACATTCTCTCTTTTCAGATAGCAGTCCAATTCCCTTTTGAATACCTTGACTGAACCTGCCTCCAACCGCCCTCTGGGTGAAAATATTTTTCCTCACATCACTTTTACTCCTATTGCCAATCATTTTGAATCTGTACCCTCTAGTTCTTGATGCTCCCTTGATTGGGAACAGTTTCCCACTATTTTAACTCCCAAATTTTATCTGCATGCCCCACTTCAGTTACCCACCTAAAATGGGCGGGAGCCAACAACTGCTGTGCAGGCAGGAGTGGAATGTCAGACAAATAGGAGGACAGGACCAAAGAGATGTTTTTGGCCCATAAATAAGCTGTAGAGCGGGGAGAGTCTCCCAGGTAAGAGGGTTTGTGATCATGGCAGATCTTGGGCTTCAACTCCCCTTTCCCGCCAACTCCCGATATCCCTCGATTCCCTGAAAGACCAAAAATCTGTCTATCTCAGCCTCAAATATATGCATACACAACATCCTGGGGTAGAGGATTACAAAGATTCACAACCCTCTTGAGTGAAGAAATTTCTCCTCATCTCCATCCTAAATGATCGGCTCTCTATTCTGAAAATGTGGCCCCTTGTTCGAGCTTCCCCAGCCAGGGGAAACAACATTTCAGTATCCACCCCACCATAATATTGAAAGTTTCAATGAGAACACCTTGCATTCTTCTAAACTCCAGAGAATATAGATCCAATTTACTCAGCCTCTCATCATGGGGCAACCCTCTCCTCCCAGGGACCAATCTAGTGAACCTCCGCTCTATCACCTCCAATGAAAGTATATCCTTTTTTAATTATGAAGACCAAAACTGCACACACTACTCCAGATCTCACCAAAGCTCTATACAATTATTGCAAGACTTCTTTATTCTTGTACCCCAGTCCCCTTAAATAAAGGACAGCATGCCAATTGCCTTCCGAATTGCTTGCTGTACCTGCATGATAACTTTGTGTTCCTTTGTACCAGTGCACACAAGTCTATCTGCACATCAACAAGTTGTGTGCCTTTTAAAAAAATATTCTGCTTTTCTACTCTTATGACCAAAATAAATAACCTCATACTTCCTCCATACATTTATTCCATCTGCCACCTTGTTGCCCACTCAGGTAACCTATCTATATCTCTTTACAGCCTCTTTGTGTCCTCCTCACAGTTTGCATTCCCACTTAGCTTTGTGTTGTTAGCTGATGAATTACTCTCTGTCTCTTTGATTAAGTAATTAATATAGATGTTAAATAGCTGAGGCCTGGCACTGATCCTTCGGCACTCCACTAGTCACAGCCTGCCAACTTTAAAATGCCCAATTTTTCCCTATTTTCTGCTTCTTGTCCATTGACCAATCCTCTATCCATGCTGATATATCACCCTCAACTCCATGAGCCCTTATCTTGTGTATTGACCTTTTTTATGGCACCTTATTGAATGCCTCTTTGAAATTCAAGTACACTACATCTACTGGTTCCCCTTTATCAACCCTACTATGTACATCCCCAAAAACTCTAATAAATTTGTCAAACATAATTTCCCTTTCGTAAAACCATATTGTCTTGTTCTCATCAAACTATGCTTTGCTAAGTGCATTGTTAAGACTTCCTCAATAACACTTCCCCAATGACTGATGTCAAACTAACTAGCCTGCAATTCTATTTTCTCTTTCCCTCTTTTCTTGAATAGTGGTGTTATATTTGCTAACTTCCAAACTGCTGGGACTGATCCAGAATCTAGGGAATTTTGGGAAATCGTAGCCAGCATGTCCACTATTGCTACAGCTATTTCCTTTGGAATCCTAGGGTGTAGGCCATCAAGTACTGGGGATTTGTTGGATTTTAGTCCCTTGAGTTTCTCCAGCACTTCTTCTCTGTTGATATTAATTACCTTAATTTCCTCTTATTAGCCACTAGATTACTTTCCATTTCTGGTATGTAACTTATGCCTTTTATTGTGAAGACAAACACAAAATATTTGTTCAATGTCTTGGCCATTTCCTCATTCCCCATAATTTCTCCTGTCTCTGCTTCTAAGGGACCAACATTTACTTTAGCTACTCTCTTCCTTTTTATATTCTTATAAAAGCTCTTACAATCTGTTTTTATATTCCTACCCAGTTTACCATCATATTCTATATTTTCTCTTTTATCAACTTTTTGGTGGACCTTTGCTGACCTCTAAAACACTGCCAATCCTCAGGCTTATTGATATCCTTTGCAACATTATAAGCCTTTGCTTTTAATCTAATACTATCCCTAACCTTCTTAGTTAGCACAGGATGGATCTTTCTCGCTGAGTTTTTGTTCTCCAGTGGAATGTATTTTTGTTGAACCTTTTGAATTATTCCATTAAGTGTTTCCTGCCTGTTTATCTTCCACAAAACAATTTAATCTATTTACCCAACCAACCTTAGCCAGCTTTCCCTTCATGCCTATGTAATTGGCTTTGTTTGAGTTTCTTGTTGGAGATTTGAGTATTCTGTTTTCAAAATTAATGTGGAAGTCAATTGTATTATGATCATAATGATCACTATTTCCCAGTGGATCTTTTACTATGAGATTACTAATTAACAATGCCTCATTACACAATACTAGATCTAAAATAGCTTTATCCCTAGTTGGTTCCAAAACATATTGTTCCAGGAAGCTGACATGAAAGCATTCTACAAATTCATCCAGACCAGCTTTGCCAATTTGATTGGTCCATTATACATGAAGATTAAACTATTACATTGCCTTTGTTACAAGCTCCAATAATATCTCATTTAACACTCTATCCAATGACATAATTACTGTTAGTGGGCCCATAAACTATTCCCACCACCATTTTCTAACATTTGCTGTTCCTAATCTCCTCCCTTACTGATTCTACTTCCTAATTTTATGAGCCAAGATACTTTCTCACAAATGTCCTTATGTCATCCTTTATTACCAGGGCTAGCACTCCTTTTCCATTCTTCCTGCCTTTTTGAAATGTTGTGTACCCTGGAATATTTATTTCCCAACCTTGGTCACCTTGTAACCATTCTCTGGTGTGGCATTTAGATCTAAACCATTTATCTCTATTTGTACCACTAGTTCATCAATCTTATTGCGGATGCTCCACACATTCAAATAAAGTGACTTCAATTTTTTTAAAACGAATATTCCCTGTAAGGACCTTACTCTCTGCTATTATCGTTAACTTTCTGTCCCTTCCTGTCGCACTCAGCTTGTCTTTACCCTCATCAAAATACTTTCCTATTGCCTCAGCTTTTATCTTTGGATTTCCAAAGCCCTCGACCAAAACCCTCCTCCCCCTCTATTAGTTTAAATCTATTTTCCCACATTCTGACCATATTTGCTGGTTCACTCTTATGTTTGTATGCTGTCTCCCTTCCTGTCACATTCTGGTTACCATTACCTATATTGCCACCCTAATCCTTCTACATCACATTCCAAACCTATGACCTCCATCACTTGGAAGAATAAGAGCAGCAGATGCATGGGAATGCCATCACCTGCATGTTCCCCTCCAAGCTACTAGCCATCCTGACTTGGAACTATATTGCCATTCCTTCACTGTCGCTGGGTCAAAATCCTTAAACTCCTTCCCTCACAGCACTGTGGGTTCCTACAACACAGGGACTGCAGTGGTTCAAGAAGGCAGCTCATCACCACCTTCTAAAGGGCAATTGGGAATGGGCAATAAATGCCAGCCTGTCCAGAGACGTCTGCATCCCAGGAACGAATAAATTTAAAAAACTATTGCCTTGACCTATCTAATTAGCTTTCCAAACCTCCCCTCACGTGAACACTGCCCCTCCCCACCCACTGCCCACTGCACTATTTAGTTTAAACCCCACTGTACAGTGTTATGATCCCAGCTGATGTTACCACTGCACAAGCCTGATCCCAGAGTCAAACCCAACTTGGTAGATCCTAACTTTTAATTTGTTTGTTTAGATACATGGAGAGTGGCTACTGAACAGAGTCAGATGATGAACTTTTAACAAAAAGAATAAAACATTTATTTAACAAGAAAAGATGAACTATATTACAATACTCCTTCACCCACAATGTACCTTTACAGATATATATAGATTTGTAAGGATAGCACAAGTTACAAAAACTATCTTACACTCTTAAGATAAAAGCAAAATACTGCGGATGCTGGAAATCTGAAACAAAAACAGAAAATGCTGGAAAAGCTCAGCAGGTCTGGCAGCATCTGTGGAGAGAGAAACAGAGTTAATGTTTTGAGTCAATATGACTCTTCTTCAGAGCTCTCAGATTCCTTCCGCAAGGGTTCACCTCCAGTTTCAAACTTTCCTTCCGATGTTCCTCTCCCCTGGGTCACCATATGCATTCAAGCTGTCTTCCACACCCTCTCTCACCGATTCAGCCGTCAACAGTACCACTGCTTCACATGCCCATAGCAAAGAGTTGCAGACCTTCAGTTGTCTCTTTGGACCTTCTGACTCCTCACAAGTCTTTACCTCTTTAAGCTTGAAGCTTGGAGCCTTTCTCTACTCCTCACTCTTAACTTCACTTAATTGGACCTTTGCCAGGTTTCTGTCCTTCCTTTGACTAGAAGGTCTTCTTGGGACTATCTGACTCTTTTGCTCCAGTCTCTCTCTGACAGCTACTTTCAACCAACTTTAGCTTGGGACTGGCTATCTGCCCCTTCTCGGTTTCTTCTGTAAGCTGTCTTCAAACTAAACTCAACACTGCTGTTTCTTTAGTTTTTCTGTGTATGTGTGCATTGGTGGGTCTTGCCTCTCTGGACTCCTGTTGCTAGGCAACAGCACAGTTTTTATACTCTTGTTTTCTCAGTTTCTCTTTAGGAGTCATAAAACTCACTAGAAATGCAGGCACCTTTTAAAGTGAAACTAAAACTCAACGTGACATTTTCTTAACACACAAATACAGAAATACAAATCAAACTTAAACTTTAAAGTTAAAACTCATCCCTAACACCCACAAATACAAATATAACTTACTTAAACTATCTCTGTTTCCTAAAAACAGCTCTACTTATACAACTTGCCAGGACATTGGTCCTCTTCCCCCAGTAATGGTAACACTGCTCTGTGAATTGAAACCCATTTCTCCCACACCAATCTTTGAGCCAAGCATTCAACTCTCTAATCTTATTTATCCAATGCAATTTGCTTATGGCTCAGCTGGTAACCCAGAAATTATTTCCTTTTGAGGTTTTGCTTGTTAATTTAGTCCCTAGTTGCTCACACTCCCTCAGCAGAATCTCTTTCTTAGTCCTACCTATGCCATTAGTGCCCACCTGGACCATGACTAATGGATCCTTTCCCTCCCACTCCCAGGTTCCTCTCCAGCCCAGAGGAGATGTCCTTAACCTTAGCAACGGGTAGGCAACACAGCCTTCAGGGCTCATGCTCTTAACTGTAAATAACAGTATCCATCCCCTAACACTACTGTCCCCTACTACAACTAAATACCTTTTTACTTCTTCCATTTGAATGGCTCCCTGCACCATGGTGCGTGGTCAGTTTGCTCATCCACCCTGCAGTCCACACTCTCTTCCACACCAGCTGGAAGGACCTCAAATTTGTTGAACAATTGCAGGATCTGAGGCTTCTCCATTGCTACCTTCTGGGTTGCCATACCTACTTCATGTGCAGTCGCACTCTCCTGACCCTGACCACAGTCCAGATCAGAAGTACCTAGCCTGAGGGATGTGTCTGCCATATGGAAAATTGTGTCCAGGTAATTTTTCCTCTCCCTGGTGCATCACAGCGTTTGAAGCTCGGACTCCAGATCATCAACTCTGATTCAAAGTTACTCGAGCTGCAGACATTTATGCAAGTGTGGTTGCTGTGGATCACACATCACCAAACCCACATTCTGCAGCTGCAACACATCACTTGCCCTGCCATATTTATTATCTTTTATTTAACTAGTTAGGTTTCAAGTTCAGAAATATCACTGAACTGTTATTTATGATTATATTAAGTAGTTTAAGTAGTTAAGCTATAAATTTAATGCAATACTTGCATCTCCCCAGCATCAGTGTCCTCAGATACTGAAGCAGTCCATGTGCAAATGCAGCAAGACCTGGACAATATCCAGGCTTGGGCTGACATGTGGCAAGTAACATTTGTGCCACACAAGTGCCAGGCAATGACCATTTCCAACAAGAGAGAATCTAACCATCACCCCTTGACATTCAATGGCATTACCATCGCTGAATCCCCCACTGTCAACATCCTAGGGTTACCATTAACCAGAAACTGTACTGGACTAGCCATATAAATACTGTGGCTACAAGAGCAGATCAGAGGCTAGGAATTTAGGTGAGCACTCACCTCCTGACTCCCCAAAGCCTGTCCACCATCTACAAGGCATAGGTCAGGAATGTGATGGAATAGTCTCCACTTGCCTGGGTGAGTGCAGTTCCAACAACACTCAAGAAGCTTGACACTGTCCTGGGTAAAGCAGCTGCTTGATTGGCACCCTATCCACAAATATTCACTCCCTCCACCAACGATGAACAGTGGCAGCGGTGTGTACCATCTACAAGATGCACTGCAGGAACTCACCAAGGCTCCTTAGAGAGCACCTTCCAAACTCACAACCACTGCCACCTAGAAGGACAAGGTCAGCAGACACATGGGAATACCACCACCTGGGAGTTTCCCCCCAAGCCACTTATCATTCTGACTTAGAAATATATCTCTGTTTTTTCGCTGTTGCTGGGTCAAAATCCTGGAACTGCCTCCCTAACAGCACTGTGGGTGTACCTACACCACATGGACTGCAGCTGTTCAAGAAGGCAGCTCACCACCACCTTCTCAAGGGCAATTGGGGATTGGCAATAAATGCTGGCCCAGCCAGCGACACCCACATCCAATGAATGAATAAAGAAAAACAAGTTTAATCTACTGCCCCTATTTAGAGCTGTAAGGACTGGTAATTTAGCTGGTTAAACTCCAGCACAAAACCAAGACATACTTGGGAGTCCACAAGTGTTACCTGTGCCTAAACCTACCCTGTCTGTTGGGGCCTGTCTCTATGGGATAGAGTATGATCTCCTTTGGAAAGCAAAAAGTCTACTCTGGATGGAATAATCAAAGTTTGCTTTGGAGACTCTCAAATAGAGTAGTGTCAGAACAGAACACCAAAAAAAGATGGTCAGTAGACTACTTACTATTGGAGGCATCAGATACTGTCCTCCTCCTCCCAGTACCTATAAATGTGCGTAATCTAACAGTGGTGATGGAGCAGCAATCATGACGAAGAACTTTGACTGATATTCCCACCCCAGTGTGTGATTTGAAGACTAACGCTACCACTCTGACTACAGCCTCTATGGGACTTTTATTATGTAGAATCTAGAAGTGACTGCATGTGTGCATGCATGTAGGTATGCATAGCCATGATGGAAGGCCCATGGAGGACCTTTCCACCTTGCCATCAATTGAGGCTCTTAAATGGGCAATTAATGTCCACTTAAGGACCTCATCCTGCTGCCACTGGTAATAATCCTGCATTAGGTGGGCCTGTCACCATGTGGGGAGCGCCATGAGCAAACCTGTGCAGGGCTACTTGTGGTCTCTTGGGGATCTTGGGGTTGGGGGAGTGATCTCTCATTTTAAGGCTCTAGGTGCCCGATTGAATTATTTGGCATTGGGGTGGAGGACCCATTGAGAGCCACTCCCCTGCCCTTGGGGCCAACCCCATACACTCCCCTCCCCCATAACGCCCGCCCTGTGAAAGCTTTCCTGCCTTCACTTACTTTTGGCCTGGGTTGCTCCATTATGCTGGGCCTCTGGCATATGTCGTTTCCCCAGTGGCACTGCTGAGCAAAAGAGCTGCAGACCTCTGATTGCCAAGCAACAGATTTAGCTAGTTGTTTCACGCTGCTTCTATGCAGTAGCAACACGAGTGGTATTCACTACTAACAGGATGCTGCCATCAAGCCAAAAAGACGTTCTGCCTATCACATATATGAGTAATGTGGTATATGAATTTCAGTGCCATTGTGATGCTAGGCTGTATGTCCCAAAGACTGGTGGATCATATCAGTCAGCATGTCCCTTCAACAGGCAAGATACAGACTCTCCTAACCAGCCCATGCTTGCAAAACTCAAAACACAGTGTCCGACATTCCACGATTGGACAATGTTTGCTAAACAATCCTCAGAGCGCTAAGAATTACACTGACAACAAATTTAAGATTGTCAGTCAGGGTCGCAGTGTGGCATATTTGCATGTACCTGGAAGCTACTTTTATTAATACACATGGCCCTGTTTTTTGCAGACAGAAAGAAGATGTACATTGCGCCCGTTTCAGTTAAACAAATAAATTATAGCCATTCGCTGGTTCATTCCTCAGGGCAATGCCTTGTTCAACCAGAGTAAAGCTGCCTGGTTTAAATTTTAAACAATGTTTGGCAGTTAACTGTCAGTCACTATCAACTGGTGCATTCTCCATGGCAGTGCCTCTACCAAT
Organism: Cetorhinus maximus; assembly: GCF_964194155.1. Lineage (NCBI taxonomy): Eukaryota > Metazoa > Chordata > Chondrichthyes > Lamniformes > Cetorhinidae > Cetorhinus > Cetorhinus maximus. The sequence goes on from NC_135884.1 coordinate 88,518,175, forward strand.
CAGAGTCCACTTGCCAACCATTTACCACTCTTCTCAAACAGTATAAATCGTTGTTCCCTTCATATTTGGTATTCTTGCGAATTATCCTGATGAGTGCAAGATGAAAAGCTTTGACAAAAGATCTCTTTTTTTCAGATCCTTTGGCATTACTTGAAGAAGTGCAGGGGAGCTCTCTGCTATCCTGGGCATTATTTATCCCTTAATCAACACCTAAAACGGGTGTTTTATTAATTTCATGATTTTATTATTAGTAGTAAATATTTATTTTATTAAATATAAATTATTAAATAATTTTACTAATTTTGCCAATTGCTATGCTTCAAAAGCATTTCACTGGGTGCAAAACACTTTGCAATGTCCTGAGGTCATGAATTGCATTATATAAACACGAGTCCCTACAGTCCTTCCTCTCATCCAACACTCAATAGACTTTTTGATTCCATTTAAGATAAAAGAACACTTGACAATTCTGAGAGTATTGAAGCTGCTTTTGGGAGCTGTGGTGTCACACTGTTTAACATTCCATGGATGGTTAAGAAGTTTTTTATAATCATTGAGGGGTGGGGAACGGGGGTCGCAGGAGTGGGTGGACGTGTGATGTGCAATGAATGACTTAGTGGATAAATGTATGGTGCTGCTGTGCCATATCGGTGAGAGGATTGTGCCAGATTCAATCCTCGCTCTGTGCTCAGGCAAGGGAAGTATTTTGGGCATTTCAAATGGCATTAGCTGTCTGGAGGACAAACGTCGGGCAGGGTTCCTTGATTACGGTTCAGTGATTTTTGCTCAAAAGTACAGATGTACAAAATCAGTCTCAGCCCCAGTGTTTGAATAGCCTCCTGGCATCCATTGTCTGGGCTAGGCCATTAATTGCAGCATCAGGAGACTATAGGTAAAGCAGAGAAAACAAAATATAAACTGGAAAGAGGAAATAAAATCAAATGAGAGTTTACAATGATTAGAAGTGTACTGACAGTTTCACAAATGGATGGTGATACCACTATCTGACTGTGTCTGCTCTGTATAACCAGGGAGCAGATCTGAGGGGCTTTACCTGAGAGAGGGAAGGGGTCATGTGTTTAGCATAGATTAAATAACACAGTGGAGGTCTTGTGGCACAATGGGTGGCATCCCTCCCACTGAGCCAGAAGCTCTGGGTTTAAGTCCCACTCTAGCAGTTGGTGGCCAAATAGGTGCATTCATAACACAGCCAAAAAGGTTGAGTATCAAGTTGTAAATCCTTCCTTCCAACATATGCCAAGATTGGGAGAGATTTGTGATCAGCCAAGCGATGAAAAGGGAATTGGTATCGCTACCATCACTATTCATAGCTCCGGACAACAACTTGCTTGTAAAATGCATGTTGCCACAGCAATTCAACTCTTTGGGGTTTCAATTGGCTGGATGGCCAGTATGGATCAGATTGGTGACAATGGCACAGGATTCGATCCTCGTTCCAGCCGGGGTGCATTTGGGACCGCCTCCTTGCCCTACCCGTGGTGGAGGTCATGGTGCTGTGGGTTGGACCTGCCCATGGGCAGAGAACTAAAGAGAAAGTAGCATAGTGGCTATGTCATGGAAGAAGTCATCCAGAAATTTGGATAATAATCCAGAGACTTGAGTTCAAATCTCACTACAGCGGCTTGTGAATTATGAATTCAGCCAATTGACTAGATCTGGAATTAAAAAGCTTATGTCAGTAATAGAGAGCATAAAGTTATCAGATTGTCATAAACACTCAAATGGTTCATGGACTTTATGGAAAGAAATCTGCCATGTTTGCCTGGCCTGGTCTCTAAGTGACTCCAGACCCACAGCAATGTGGTTGACTCTTAACTATCATCTGAATAGGCCTTGCAAGCCACTCAGTTGTATCAGACTGATACAGAAAAGTCCAATAAGAATTAAGTCAGAGGACCATTTGGCTTTGACCTAAGTATCAGGTTTGGACATGGAAAAGGCACATCCTGGCAAGTTGACCTTGCAATGTCCTCCTCACTAACATCTAAAGACTTATGCCAGAATTGGGAGAGCTGACTCACAGCCTGACGTGGTCATACTCACAGAATCGTAGCCATTAGCCATTGTCCCAGACTCTTCAATCACTGTCCCTGGGTATGATCTATCTTACCGGCTGGACAGGCCCACCAAAGGCACACGGCAAAGTGGTATATAGTCAGGAGGGAATAGACCTGGGAGTCCTTAACATTGACCATGGACACCATTAAGTTTCATAGCATTAGGTCACACAAGGGCAAGGAAATCTCTTACTGATCACCACCTACCGCCCTCCTTCAGCTAATGAATCAGTATTACTCGCATGTAGCACACCACTTACAAGAAGGAATGAGGGTGGCAGCAGCACAGAATGTAATCTGAGTGGGGGCTTTCAACATAAGAGTTGCTTGGTAGCACCACAACTGACAGAGCTGGTCACACTGGCCTTTGGCAGGTGGTGAGAGAACCAACATGAGGAGAAAAACCTCCTTGACTTTGTCCTCACCAAACTACCTGTTGCAGAATCCTTGTGGTGAGGAAGTGTGTTCCTCATACTGAGGACACTCCAGCATGATGTTTGGCTCTGACATTATGTGAAATGGGATAGATTCAGAAAAGACTGAGCATATTAAAACTGGGCATTCATGAAATTCTGTTGTCCATCAGCAGGAGTAGAATTGTATTCAACCACAATCTGTAACCTCACTGTCTGACATATCCCTTACCCTACCATTACCAGTAAGGAAGGTGGCCAACCCTGGTTCAATGAAGCATGGAGAACAGCATACTGAGAACAGCATCAGACATACCTAAAATGAGGTGCCAACCTGGTGAAGCTACAGCATGCATACAAAACACATGCCTTCCAAATGACAGTAGCAATAGAGAGAGCTAAGCGATCCCACAACCAATGGATCAGATCAAAGCTCTACAGCTTGTCACATCCAGACATGAAAGGCGGTGGGCAATTTAAAAAAAACTAGCAGGGAGAGGAGGCATCATAAACATCTTCATCCTCAACAATGGTGGAATCCTGCAAGTGATAAGGCTGAGACACTTCTAACCATCCTCAGCCAGAAGTGCCAAGTGGATGATCCAGTTTATCCTCCTCCTGTGATTTTCACCATCACAAATGTCAGTCTCCAGTCAATTCGATTTTGTCCATGTGATATCAAGAAACTGCTGAACTCATTGGACGCAGTAAAGGCTATATGTCGCAAAGACACCTGGGCTGGAGGGCTGAAGACCTGTGCCCCAGAACCAGCCAGGCCTTTTAGGCAAGCTGTTCCAGTATAGCTCCAAAATTAGCATCTACACGGCAAAGTGGAAAATAGCTCAAATATGTCCTGTCAACCAAAGGCAGGACAAATCCAATCTGGCCAATTACTGCTCCATCAGTTTACTCTCAGTTGGCAGCAAAGTGATGGAAGATGTCAATGATAGTGCTATCAAGTGGCACGACCCCAGCAGGAACCTGCTTATCATGGTAAGTTTGGGTTCTGCCAGGACCACTCAGCTGCAGATCTCATTACAGCCTTTGTCAAAATGTGGACCAAAGAGCTGAGTTCCAGTAGTGAGGTGAAAGTGATTACCATCAATTTGATTGAGTTTTAACTCTTTCGAGTTATCAAGAGTCACAGATTGTAACTCTTTCGAGTACATTCACAGTTCTTGGTTTCCGGGAGTGGGACATGAACCCACAACCTTCTGATTCAAAGGCAAGGGTGCTATGAACTGAGCCACAGCTGAGTAAAATTGAAGTTAATGAGGTTCAGGTGGAAAGCTCTCCATTGGTTTGAGTCATATCTAGCATAAAGGAAAATGGTTGTAGTTATTGGTGACCAACCATCTCAGCCCCAGAACATCACTGCATGAGCAGCAGTATCCTAGGCCTAACTACTTCAGGCCCATCTTCAGCTACTTCATCAGTGACCTACTCTACATCATGAGGTCAGAAGTGGGGATGTTCACTGATTTTACGGTATTCAGTTTCATTCACAATTTCTCAGATTATGAAGCATGTGCACACACGTTCAGCAAGACCTGACATCCAGGCTTGGGCTAGTAAGACGCAAATAACATTCATATGAAGACGCAAGTGCCAGGCAATAATTGTCAAAAGCTAGTCTCAGTAATGGTGACCATGAAACTATCATCGATTGTCATAAAAAACTCTTTATGCCCTTTAGGGAAGGAAATCTGCCACCCTTACCTGGTTTGGCCTACATGTGACTCCAGATTCGCAGTACTGTAGTTGACTCTTAACTGACCTCTGAAATGGCCTAGCAAGCCACCCAGCTCAAAGGCATTAGGGATGGGCAATGAATGCAGGCCTTGTCAGCGACACCCACATCCCATGAATAAATTAACTAAAAAAAGATCTCCTAGCAAGAGATAATTTAACCATCTCCCCTTGACATTACCATCAGCAAATTCCCCACTATTAATATCCTGGGCGTGGTGGGGGAGGGGAACCAGAAACTTAAAGGGGACAGTCACATAAATCGCTACTGTAGGTACAAAGAGCAGGTCAGAGACTGGGTATTCTGCAATGAGTGACTCAACTCTTGACTCCCCAAAGCCTTGGGACAATCTACAAGGCACAAATTGGGAGTGCAATTGAATACTCTCTGCTTGAATGTAGCTTTATCAACAATCAGGATGCTCAACAATATGCAGGGAAGAAGCAAGCCACTTGTTTGGGGCCACATCCACCAAATCAAGCATTCACTCCCTCCACCATCAACACACAGTGGCAGCAATGTGTACCATCTACAAAATGCACTACATTAACTCACTGAGGTTTCTTCAACAGCACCTTCCAAACCCATGACCTCTAACACCTAGAAGGACAAGGGCAGCAAGCATGTGGGAATGCCACTAGCTCCAATTCACCCACTGTACTGACTTTGCCATTTCTTCATCATCACTGGGTCAAAATCCTGGCATTCCCGAACAGGGAGTTCCTTCACCAGATGGACTATAGAATTTCAAGAGGGCCATCATCTTCAAGGTCAACTGGGGATCTTCTAACTTTTTCAAAAATCTGTAATTACAGGCATCTTTTGGTTTTGTGATCAGGTTCCTTTTATCGTTCTTTCTTCCTTCCCTTAATAGCCAGTTAGTATCATGGATGAACAGGTAAATAAGCAGCCCCCTGACTCTGCTCTGAGATCAGGAGTGAAGAGGCCAATAAGTAGTGTCTCTGACACTCGTTCCAATCCTCTTTTTGTCATTGGGGAAGGTTTGTTTCTATCCACTGCTTTTCCAGGGATACAGTTGGGAACAGTGACTCACTACTTGGATGACTGTGGTCGTCAATCAACATCAGGTCACCCCAGGTGTAACCTGTTGGCGTTTAAATGGAGCGCACTATCCAACTGTACTAGATTGTAGATCTATAATATAACAAAAGAACATAAGAACATAAGAAATAGGAGCAGGAGTAGGCCATTCGGCCCCTCAAGTCTGCCTACCATTCAATAAGATCCTGGCTGATCTGCCCCAGGCCTCAACTCCTCTTTTGTGCCAGCTCCTCATAGCCCTCAACTCTCCAATATTTCAAAAATCTATCTACCTCCTCTTTAAATACTTTCAGTGTTCTACTCTACACAACTCTCTGGGGTAGAGAATTCCAGACATTCACTACCCTCTGAGAGAAGAAATTCCTTTGCATCTGTTTTAAATGAGTGTACCCTTATTCTGTAACCATGTCCCCTAGTTCGAGATTCACCCACTAGTGGAAACATCTTCTCAACATCTACCCTGTCAAGCCCCCTCAGAATCTTGTATGTTTCAATAAGATCATCCCTCATTCTTATAAACTCTAATGAATAAAGGCCTAACCTGTTTAGCCGTTCTTGATAAATCAACCCCTTCATCCCAGGAATCAGCCTAGTGAATCTCTTTTGAACTGCTTCCAATGCCAGTATATCCTTTTTTAAATACAGGGACCAAAACTGTACATAGTACTCCAGGCACAGCCTCACCAACACCCTGTACAGTTGTTACAAGACTTCCATATTTTAAAACTCCAACCTCCTAGCAATACAGGCCAAAATTCCATTTGCCTTCTTAATTACTTGCTGCACTTGCATGCTAACTTTTTGTGTTTCATGCACAAGAACACCCACTCTGTGCTGCACTTTTTTGGAGTCTCTCTCAATTTAAATAATAGTCTGCCTTCTGATTCTTCCTACTAAAGTGCATGACCTCATACTTTCCTACATTAAATGCCATCTGTCGAGTTTTTGCCCACTCACTCAACCTGTCTATATCTCCTTATGTCCTCATCACAATATGCCCCCACCACCTATTTTAGTATCGTCAGCAAATTTGGATACATTACACTCTGCCCCCACCTTCAAGTCAATAATATGGATAGTAAATAATTGAGGCCCTAGGACTGAGCCTTGTAGCACTCCATTAGTTACATTTTTCCAACCTGAAAAAGACCCATTAATCTCGACTCCCTGTCGTCTGTGTGTTAACCAATCCTCAATCCATATTAATACATTACCCCCAATATCGTGAGCTCCTATCTTGTGCAATAACCTTTTATGTGGCACCTTATCGAATGCCTTCTGGAAATCCAAATACACTACATCTACCGGTTCCTCTTTAACGACTCTGCTTGTTATATCCTCAAAGAACTCTAGCAAACTTGTCAGACATGATTTCCCTTTCACAAAACCATGTTGACTCTGTTTGATTGCGTTAAGCTTTTCTAAATGTCCTGCTATTTCTTCCTTAATAATGGGCTCTAGTATTTCCCAATGACAGATGTTAGGCTGACTGATGTATAATTTCCTGTTTTTTGTCTCCCTCTCTTTTTGAACAGGAACATCACATTGACGGTTTTCCAATCTGCTGGGACCCTCTCAGAACCCAGTGAGTTCTGGAATATTTTGACCAATGCCTCCACTACGTCTGCAGCTACTTCCTTTAAAACTCTTGGATGTAGGCCATCAGGTCCTGGCAATTTGTCTGCCTTTAGTCCCATTAGTTTGTCAAATACTTTGTCCTTCATGATAGAGACTGTTACAAGATCTTTCCTCCCATTAGCTCCTTGCTTATCTGATATCTTTGGGATGTTTATAGTGTTATCCACCATGCAGACCGATACAAATTTTGGTTTAAGTTATCTGCCATTTCCCTGTTATCAATCCTCCAGTCGCACCCTCCAAGGGTCCCACGCTCACTTTAGCCACTCACTTTCTTTTTAAATACCCGTAGAAGCTCTTGCTGTTTGTTTTTATATTCCTTGCCAATTTACTTTCATAATCAATTTTCTTCCTCATTATTAGCTTTTTAGTCATCCACTGCTGGTTGCTAAAAAATTCCCAATCCTCTGATCTACCGTTAGGTTTCGCCACTTTGTATGCCTTCGTTTTTGATTGGATACTCTCCTTGATCGCCTTCATTAACCACGGGTGGGTCATCCTTCTCATCGGGTCCTTTTTTGACAGGGATACATTTTTGCTGAGCTTTATGGAATATCTGCTTAAATGCCTGTCACTGCTCATCCACTGACCTTCCCCTTAGTCTATTTTCCCAGCCCGCTTTAGACAGCTCTTTCTTCATACCTCTGTAATTGCCCTTATTTAAGTTGAGGACACTGGCTTGAGACCCGAGTTGCTTGCCCTTAAACTGAATTTGAAATTCTACCATGTTGTGATCACTACCCCTAGAGGATCCTTAACTACGAGATCTCTTATTAATCCTACCTTATTTTACACATTACTAGATCTAAAAATAGCCTGTTCCCAGGTAGGTCCTTAAACGTATCGCTCTAAGAAACTATGCACTGATGCATTCTACAAATTCATCTTCCATTTTACACCTGCCAATCTGATTTGTGCAGTCAATATGCAGATTAAAATCACCCATGACAATTGTAGTGCCCTTCTTATACTCCTCCATAATTTCCTGATTTATACTTTGTCCTAGAGTGAGGCAACTCTTCGGGGGCCTATAGACAACTCCCACCTGTGACTTATTTCCCTTGCTATTCCTTACTTTCACTCAAACTGATTTCATGTCACAATCTATTGCACCTATATTGCTACTCACCACCGCACTGATACCTTCCTTTATTAACAAAACTACTCCACCTCCTTTTCCTTTTTGCCTATTTTTCTGGAACGTCGAATACACTTGAATATTGAGTTCCCAGTCTTGGTCACCCTGCAACCATGTTCCTGTAATAACTATCAAGTCATATTCATTTATTTCTATCTGTGCCGTCAACTCGTCTATCTTGTTACAAATGCAGCGTGCATTCAGATAAAGAGCCTTAAGCTTTGACTTTTTACAATTATTACTAATTCTGGCTCTAATTTCTGCTGCACTCTTCTGCTTATATTCCCTGCCCCTTCCTGTCACGCTTTGATTATCATTCGCCTCTTCACTACGCTGCACCTCTGCTCTCTTGTTTCTTTTTGATTTTTTAAACTTCCCTTCAATTGAACCCTCCCCCAACTAATTAGTTTAAAGTCCTATCTACAACCCTAGTTATACAATTCGCCAGGATACTAGACCCAGCATGGCTCAAATGAAGCCCGTCCCAACGGAACAGCTCTCTCCTTCCCCAGTACTGGTGCCAGTGCCCCATGAACCAGAACCCATTTCTTCCACACCAATCCTTGAACCATGTATTTACCTCTCTAACCTATTTACCTTACGCCAATTTGCACGTGGCTCGGGTAGTAATCCGGAGATTGTTACCTTTGTGGTTCTGCTTTTTAATTTAGCCCCGAGCTGCTTGTAGTCCCTCAGCAGAACCTCTTTCTTAATCCTACCTATGTTATTGGTATCTATGTGGACCAAGACAACTGGATCCTTCCCCACCCAGTCCAAGTTCGTCTCCAGCCCAGAAGAGATGTCCTTAACCTTGGCACCAGGTAGGCAACACAGCCTTGGGCTCTCTGTCTTTGCTGCAGAGAACAGTATCTATTCCCCTAACTATGCTATCCCCTATTACTATTACATTTCTCTTTTCTCCCCCAACTTGAATGGCGCTATGTACCACAGTGCTGTGGTCAGTTCGCTCATCCTCCCTGTAGTCTGTCCCTTCTTCCACACTGGGAGCAAGAACCTTGTACCTGTTGGACAAGGACACTGGCTAAGGCTCCTCCAAAGCTAAGTTCTGGATCCTCATACCTGCCTCACCCTCCTGTCCCTGACCACAGTCCAAATTTGATGTAATTAATCTAAGGGGTGTGACAGTCTCCTGAAACACAGTGTTCAGGTAACACTCCCCCTCCCTGATGTGTCGCAGTGTCCACAGCTCAGACTCTAGCTCATCAACTCTGAGCCAAAGTTCCTCGAGCAGCCAAGACTTGTTGCAGATGTGGCCAGGGCGGATCGCACTGACGACCACCAGCGCCCACATACTACAGCTGCAACGCATCTCCTGCCCAGCCATCTCTATTCTATTTAATTAATTAATTTGTGTTAAATATTTTAAACATGAATTTCTTAACTGTATTCTTCAGCTGTAATAACATCTCCTGAGTTAGATCACTTGGCCAATCAAAAGAGACATGGGTCAGAATTTTACCTTTGGCATGCAATCACGAGCCTGACACACCAGAGCGCAAAATGACACACAATGATGTCGGGCGTGCGTTCTGACGTCACCGCGCACCGTCACGATATTTCATTCGCCAGGTGCACACCGGAGTCGGCTGCAAGCCCGCCGATGATTGAAAGGCCTATTCAGGTCATTGACACGGTAATTAAGTTGAAGTTTACGCTGCCCATCCAACTTAATGGTTGGCGGGCAGGCGAAAGGCCAAGCGGCCTTTAAATTTTTTAGGTAACCTCATCCACGAGCAGGATGTGGTTTCCTGAAGCTATTCAAATTAAATAAAAACTTTCTCTTGAAATTAAAAACATGTCCCATCTCATGTGACACAGCCACATGAGGGGACATGTTTCATTGAATTTTTATTGCATTCACTATTTTTTTCAAAAAGCGCTTCAATCTCCCTGAGGCAGTTTCATACCTCAGGGAGATTGAAGAGCTCTTTCGCGCGCATGTGTGAACTGCGCGCCAGGCCTGCTCTCCCTCTTCCCCCCCACCCGCACAGGTAGCACTCAGCGCTACCGCTCGCGATCCACGCAGGGCGGGCCTTAATTGACCTGCCTGCATGAAATCGCAATGCGGAGCCGATCGCAGGTGGCGGTCGGCTTCCTGACTGCCCCTGCCCGCTCCCGCCGAGCCTGCCTGATGCAGGAAAAATTCAGGCCATGGAAGAGATACCCACCAATCACCTACCTGTTTTCCTGTGATGTCACACTTTGGCTCCGACAGGTAGGAACAGGTTGAAGGGGCCTTCTGTTGCTGGTCTTTACCTTGTGCCACCACTGACCTTCATTGGACTATCTCAGTGGCTCATAGCGATCATCAATCATAATCTCTTTCCATCAATGTTATTGGCTGGATCTAATCATGTGATTGTTTTGCAATAGACTGCCAAGACTGTGGACTAATGGCAATAAATGTAGATCAAAAACAAAAGGAAAAGAAGACTTGCATTTATGTAGAGCTTTTCACAACCACCAGACATTTCAAAGCACTTAACAGCCAATTATTATTCTTGAAGTGTAGTCATTGCTGTGATGTGGGAAACGTATGTCGGTCAGGTGGGGAAAAGGCTTCAGAAGGCTTATTTTGTACACTAATCACCCATTGGCCTTAGTCAAACATGACTGTTTCCCTAGGAACTGCTGCCCATTGGTTTCCACTATGATGATTGATCCTTGGGCACAATGTATCTGCCATTAGCCCTTGGTAACCATTGTTTATTAATCCCTGTTAACCATGTGACTGTAACACGGAATGCCATCACAAAGACAAAGTGACATCTCGGAGCAGATTGAACTGATTACAGTGAAAAGTAATCCTTCAACTATTGCCAGAGTCATAGCTTACAATTTGAGAGGAGTGGGGTTACCATTTTCTTCTCAGTTCATACATGCAGTATTGGCAGATGAATAATGAAATAGCAGGAAATTAACAAAACACCACATGTTCAAATGGAACACCATGAAGGATTAACCATTGATTTAAATAAAAAACCCTGCCTGTTTTTAATGGTCAATGTTTGTCCGGTTCTTGACAAGTTATTGCCCTGACTCTGGCTCCACCTTGTCAAAGTGGGAAAGTGATCCCCTGTCAAACCACTGTCATTTCCATTCTTAAAGTGAACGCTTGGATTAGGCAGACTCATTCATTTTCCCCCTCTCCCTCTCTCTGACTCCCCTGAATGATAATGGCTGTTTATTATGACCTTGTTATCTGCAGTGGGGGTTGGTGTTTATGAAGGAAGGTGACAAAAAAAAGAAATACTTCCAGCTGTAAACTCCTCGGTTGGGCAAGTATGCTGTTTTTTTTAAATGGTGAAAATAAATATAAAAACGAATCAGAGAAGCGCGGAAGTTGATATATGCTAGAGTAATGTGAGGCCTAGGGCAACGGGTACTGTGACTAGAAATCAAAACTTTCTACAAAGATCACAGATTTATGGAATTCAGCAGAACAGTGGGAACAAGATCAGATAATAGAACCAAGGAGATAACAGAGGCTTTCTTGTGAAGGTTGAGAATGGACGTCTTGTCTTTGAGATGATCACAAGGCCCTGGAAAAGCAGAAAATTATCCTTATTAGCAGCCCCAAGCAAGGCTGCCCAGCTCCGTCTTACTCTGTCACATGCTTGCTTTCCATTATTAGACAGATCAGCAAAGCAATCATACAAGGAGAAGGAAGGAAACCTTTAAAAGGAATTAAAAATACCTTGAATGGGATCTTTCTGACACAGGGCATTTTATTGCAGCGTACAGTTAGGGAATTTCATGTATTAACACACCATTATTTTTCTAGTAAGATCCAGCCCGTTATACAAAACAAAGAGATTTTCTTTGGAAATCATAGAAACTTCTGATAGTTTGAGGGATGAGTACCAACCATCGCTAGCGTTTCACATAAAGAATAATTACTCACTGTCTGTTCCTCTTTCTGCCCCTGTTATTCACACCTGGCTGGCTACATTTTACCATTGATCCCAGCAGCCTGGCGTTATATTAACTATTTCCTTAGCTCTGTGTTATTCCTGTAGTCTCCAATTATGTTCCTAGTCTAGAGTGTTTTTTTGCAGGAACTAATTGACAGCTTTTGCTAAGAGTTTGTTCCCCATATTCCCTGAATTGTAGCTGAAAGGAAATTCTTCTAATACCCACTGTGCAACTTGAAGACTAATTTAAGCCCTCATTTCACCCAGTGTTTTCTTAACAGCAATTGGACTTTGGGGCCTCAAAGGCGCACAGTTTCATCTTAGCAGCAAATCACACATTGTGCAATGCATAACGGACTCAAAGCATTAACTCTGTTCTTCTCTCCACAGATGATGTTAGACCTGCTGAGTTTTTCCAGCATTCTCTACTTTTGTTCCTAATTTCACTGAGTTGGAAAGGGATTTGGCCCAGGTAGACTAGAATTGAAAATCAGCAGGTAAAACAGTAAATGAGCAATGGGAGGACCTTAAAGAAGATAACATCCTGTGCATAAGACTTTGGGAAAGATGTCAAAGCCTTAAGAGCATGTGCAGAGGGTATTTGCTACAATGGTACCAGGGATGAGGGACTTTGGTTATGTGGAGAGATTGGAGAAGCTGGTGTTATTCTCCTTAGAGCAGAGAGGGTTCCAGGAAAATTTGCTGCATGTTAAAAATCATGAAGGGGTTTGATAGAGTTAATGAGGAGAAAGAGTTTCTATTTGCAGAAGGGTCAGTAACCAGAGGACACAAATTTAAGGTAATTGGCAAAAGAAGCAGAAGTGGCAGGAAGACGGAAAAGAAGTGCATTGCTGTGATTTGAAATGCAATACTTGAAAGAGTGGGGGAAGGAAAAAAACAATAATAATTTTAAAAGGGAGTTGGATAAATACTTGAATTGGATAAAAACTCGCAGGCCAAAATGAGAAAGCAAGGTAGTGGGACTAATTGAATGATCTTTTTCCACAGAGTGGGCGTAGACATAATGGACTGAATGGCTTCCTTCTCTGCTGTATCATTTTAAAATTCAATGAGGTAATTCAAATAACAAGGAGATAAAGGGTAATTATAACCTAACACACTGCAGAAAACTGATTGGATGGGTTGGGCCATCTGCGTTTTACATCTTGCTCGATTTTTTGTTCTGTTGAAGCCAATGGGAGTGGACCTGATCCCATCACATTGTTGTTTATTCAGTTTTCAGCCATTTTAGTACCATTATTTGATTCATGTTTTGACTTCCAATGGATGTAGGCCTTCATTACATCCTCACAGAATTATCAAGAAGTCAGTGGATTCCAAGACAGTCCCACAGTTTCACCTGGGACACAGGCCTCTCTCTGATTGTTTATGTATCAAAGCCGCACTAGCCCAGCAGTGAGAATGCCAGGAAGCGATAGGAAATGTTGTCATAACAGCTGCTGCAGTGTGAAAGCCAGCAACGCCCATCCTCCACCAGACGTAGACATGTCAGAGTAGAAGCAGATTTTAAATTTAGACCACTGGGACAGCAGCCAATTTAATCCGCACACCTGCTATTGTAACATGTGTTCCCCTTAACTGGTTAGTGACTGCATACTGTTTGTGCCTCTCTGTCTCTCTTTATTCATGACCTGCCTCTTTGATCAAGATTTACCTGACCTAATATCTCCTAATGTGGTTTTGGTTTGGTACCAGATTTTTACATGGGACACAAAGCACAGAAACAGGCCATTCAACCCAACTCTGCCACACTTGTAGACTTTGTCTGATTACACTCCTGTGAAGTGTCTTGAAATGTTTTGCAACAGTAAAGCTGCTGTATAAATGCAAGTTGCTGTTGTATAATACAACACAGTAAGACTCAACCAGGTGAAAGAATTACTTTTTGATAATCCTATAAATGTATATATAATATATTATAAGAAGCCGATCTCCTGATATTTGAAATTGCTGACCTCTCCTTGCATTGGAGAATAGGCCGCTGCCTAAGCACAGGAGGATTAAACGACAATGCAAATTTGTTACCCGTTCCTAATTGCCCTTGAACTGAGTGGCTCGCCAAGCCATTTCAGAGACCAGTTAAGAGTCAGTCTGTCTGGAGTCACATGTAGGCCAGACCAGTTAAGGACAACAGATTTCTTTGCCTGAAGGGCATTAATGAACCAGATGGGTTTTTACAACAACTGGTGATAGTTTTATGGTCACCCGGTTGCCTAGCAAGCCACTCAGTTCGCAAGGGCAATTAGCGATGGGCAATAAGTGCTGGCCTGGCCAGTGACACCCCCATCCCAAGAACGAATAAAAAAATACCATTATTGAGACTAGCTTTCAATTCCAGATTTTTAGTTAATTGAGTTTAAATTCTACCAGCTGCCATGGTGGGTTTGAACCCATTTCCCCAAAGCATTAAGCCTGTGCCTCTGGATTACTAGCCCAGTGATATTACCATTATACCACTGTCTCCCCCTTTAATGGCACTGTCTTCTCCTGGGCTCATGGGGTTTCAGCCAGAGACTGGCTGAAGTTACGCATCCCTTGGGGATTTCCAGAGCCAGCTGTGTTCAATCTGACCTATCCTTATGAGGCTAAACATTCTAGTTGCTATAAAGTGGGCATCTCGATGTGCATTGTAGAATGATTGCTGTTATGCACAGCTCAATGCCGATTTAAGTTCTGATTAAAGGTCACAGACGTTAACTCTGTTTCTCTCTCTCCACAGATGATGGGAGACCTGCTGAGCATTCCTAGTATTTTCTGTTTTTATTTCTGATTCCCAGCGTCTGCAGTATTTTGGTTTTGTCAGAGAAAATAATTTCTTTGTCCCTTTTTCTCAGAATGTTCAGTCGTGATTGCCACCTTGCCGGACAGTCACTTGGGCCTCTAAACCAGTGGCACTGATTCCAATTGTGTAGCATTCCTACTGTCACCTTGCTAGAGATTGAACCAGGGACCGTACTGATCTATGTGGCTCATTGACTCTCGGGGTAATGCATGGGCAGGCTTGTGTCAGAAGGCCGTATTAAACCCCCAGTTTTACTCTCTGTTGAATTCAGTGGATCAAAAAACCAAACGGTGTAAATTGGGCACTAAAATGTCTGGCTATGTGGGCCATCAAAGGAAGCCTTTGTGTTTTTTGAAATGTTTTAATTTAAACCTTGGATTCGGACCTAATGTCGGACTCCTTTTAAAACTGGCAATTCCACTTCCTTGGGCAGAAGTGAGGTGTCAAATTAAAGTGGAAGTTGACCCCAATTGATATCATTTCTTCTTTCCATTGCGCAGAAGGGTAGATCGAGGGTAAATTTCAACTTCCCAGCATACTGCTACCTGGCTTCGAAGATGGTGCTTGATCCAGGAGCGCAGACTTTGGCCGGGCCTCAGGAGAGCAAGAGGGCGGGCCCGTCCAAAGTACTCAAGAAAGCGGCCGAGAGAAAGAGCGGTGAGAAGAACGGGATTCGGTCGCACAGCAGCCTTGCTCCCACGCACCCAGAGGTGCCATTCAGAGCTGTATCACAGACGTCGGGGCCACTCACTTGCAGCTTGAAGGTCAGCAGGTCGCTAGGAGCTGGCTCAAGCCTGGTCAGTAACGGACACTGCAGCTGGATGAGGCGGAGCGAAAGTTCATACAGCGTGAACAGCACTGGCTCGGATTGCTCCCGGGCCCGGATGAGGAATGCCACCTCTCTCCCTCACATAGCCAGGTACAATGCACGAGAACCACCGCCTGTTAAAAGCCCGTGCCTCTTGGTTGCACTAAGACCAATAAATGTCGACAAAGAGAAAGAGATATTCTTCCAGTCCAAGTACGCCTACAATCCTCAGTTTGAGTATTCAGAGCCCCTCAGCAGCAGCATAATGAGCAAGTACAGCGTAGCCTCTGACCGCTTCATCGAACAGGTGAGAACAACTTCTCGAGTCACTAGATTCTGTTACTTCTGTGCTTTTGTTACCTCCAGGCTCGAAAATGCCAAAGCCTTCCTGGCCGGCCTCTGATCTCCCATGTGTCATAAATTTCAGCTTATTGACAAATTCTGCTGCCCAATCCCTAACTCTCGCCAACTCCCATTCATCCATAACCCTGTGTTCTCTGATGCATGTTGGCTCCAACTCTGGCAATGCCATAAGTTTAAAATTCTCATCCTTGTGTTAAATTCCTCCATAACGTTTGATCTTACCTATCTCTGAAACCTCCTCCAGTCCTACAATCTTCCCAGATCTCTCTCTATTCTCCTCCAATTCTGGCCTCCTGTGTACCTCCAATTTTCATCACTCCACCATTTGGACTTTGTCTTCAACTTTCAAGACTCAAAGCTCAGGAATCCTCTCCCTAAACCTTTGCATCGTCCTCTCTCCTCCAAGAAGACTTTTCTTCCAACCTGGCTCTTTTAGTTTGATCACCTGCCCTAACATCTCTTTTTGTGGCTCGGTGTGTTATTTTGTTTGCTGTTGATCCAGTGAAGTACCTTGGGATGTTTTACTGCGTTAATGGTGCTGCATAAATGCATCTTGTTCTTGTAACAGAGTGCTAGTCACCACCTTTATAATGAGCTGGGTGGGCATCCCAGCAAAGCAAGGTCCGTATAAATGATTCTGACGGCAAAGTGGGTACATTGCACTGCATGGCATGGTGCTGGATCATGCAGATCAGGAAAGCTCCAAATTTAACCCTTGTTCCATGCTAAGTTAGCTTGTCTCAGTCCTGCTAGATGATAGGTGAGGAGAATGAGGTTGGGGAGGGGGGTAGTGATTACAATTAAGCTGCAGTTTAAATGCAGTTTCTGCCTGGGAATTGGCTTATTTTAGTAGCACATTTCTCTCATGTCTTGTGGTTCAGCTGCTGCTGTCGATTTTCTAATCCACCTGCGATGATCCACAGTTTCCCATATAATTCAATTTAAGGTTTAATTTTAAACTGCAGCATGCAGAAAACTTTGTACTGACAGGAGAATTGGATTAGCTGCCTGAAGCTTACTGATCACAGTTGTGTTTAATGAAGTTTAGTTTGATCATTTTAATTCTCTTTGGGCTGCCCTGATGGCTCAGTGGATTTGATCAATGGGTGGCCAAGGTTTACAGCACTGAAAGCGCCAGATTTGGCCATTGGTCTTTGCTCAGTTCAGTGGACGTGGCAGGACTAGGTGGCGCAACTGCAATTGGTATCAGCGCCCTTTGGTTGCCACATGTAGTCCAATCCAAAAGCAGATAAACAGCAAGGTCAAGGGGCACAGATTTAAAAAAGGGAAACCTTTACTGAGGTTCAGTTATTGCATGGCCTCAGCTTTGAAATGGTGGCACAGGTCTTACATTTATTTCAGCTTCGTATGTGCATGTGCTTGTGTGTTTCTGCCTAAGCATGTGTTTCCATTTGTTTTTTACTATCTCTGTCCATTTGTCTCCATTTTCTTCTGTCTTGTATCTTATTGACTATCTCTCGCTCTCTCTCGCCCTCCCTCCACCTCTATCTCTTTATCATTCTAGTCTGCATGTCTCTCTCTCTTCCCCTCTCTGCTGTAGATTTCCAGTTTGCCATTTGCCTACTCTTGGTAAAATGACTGTAAACTTAGATACAATGTCTCTTGCCCTTAATTCCTGACTTGTATTTATTTTCCTAAAGCGTTTGTCCCTTTTTTTTTTAGCTACAACTGTATTTGAGAGGGCCAATGGAGGAAATGGTGGTGTAATGGAAACGTCACTGGACTAATCATCCAGAGACCCAGTCTAATTCTCTGCGGACATAGGTTTAAATCCCACTATGGCAGCTGCTGAAATTTAAATTCAATTAATAAATCTAGAATTGAAAGCTAGCCTCAGTAATGGTCTCCATGAAACTATTATTGATTGTTGTAAAAATTCAACTGGTTCACTAATGTCCTTTAGGGGAGGAAATCTGCCATCCTAACCTAGTCTGGCCTACATGTGTCCCAGAGCAATGTGGTTGATTCTTAACTGCCCTCTGAAATGGCCTAGCAAGCCACTCAGTTCAAGGGTAATTAGGGATGGGCAATAAATGCTGGCTTTGTCAGTGATGGCCACATCCCATGAAAGAATATTAAAAAAGTTTTAACAATTGTTCCAAAATCTGTCATGTCTGCTTGTACAGTACACCCTCAGTATCGCCCCACCCTGCCTCCCTCCCAAATACTTGCACATGTTTATTCTGTCCAGCAATGGGGAAAATCTTGGCTGATCTTATTATCTTTTGCCCCTTTGAGCTTGAGGACACCATTATAGCGCTGCCCCCCTCAATCTAAATTGATAGAGTGTACCCCTGCATGAAGCTGAGACGTTCTGTTTTGTAGAGCTCACTACCGCAGCTTGTAGATATTCATTGAGCTGCAGATTAGCAAGGATAAATGTTTTCACTGACTCTTTATTGACTCATTCTTAGAAGAGTTGAGTAAGAATTCAGGAGTCCTCTATCAGATAGGCAGAAACTCACGCAAGGCCAGATGGGAGGCCAATAACTGGATAAGAGCCCGAATGAGATGCTGTGGAGTAACCACAATTCGATTCCCTTATTTTTCTTCCAGGCTGTACGGATTATGAAGAGTGTGGTGCAGATGTATGGCAGCTACGAGAACTTCGAGGTGGCCACAGGGGGCGCTATGCTGTCAAAGAGTAAAATATGGACCTGCATCAGAAGTTACATGCGAAAGGAGGGGTGCTCTGGAGAGGTGAGGGAGATGAAATGCCTGTGTCCTCGCAAAGCCTGCATGTCTATGCACAAATATTTCTGTTTCTTCTGCATGTGTGCACATTCTGATGTTCAGCTTCACCTAAAACCACACATCTTATTTGCTTCCCCATACACCAGTAAATTTGACCCTTATTTTTCACACTGTTTCTCTTCCCCACTGTGTGCTTTCATCCTTGGCTATGCTACCTTACCAAGGCCGAGATTTATCATCCTTAGTCGCCCTTAAGAGCGGCCATCTTCTTAAACTGCTGAAGTCCGAGGGGAAGATAATGCCATTAGGTAGTGAGTTTTAAGATTTTGACCCAGTGATCATGAAGAAACAGTGGTTATATGTTCAAGTCAGGTTGGTGCATGACTTGGAGGGAACTTGGAGGTGATGGTGTCCCTGAGCTCCTGCTGCTCCTGTCTTTCTAGATGGTGGAACTCACAGTTGTGGGAAGTATACAGGAGGCCCTGACTTCTTGCTGGGGTGCAGTTCCACAGGGGCCAGCAGCTCTCCAGTACACTGTCTAGGGGCCCATTCTCCAGATGCAGCCCGGAGAGCCAGCCAACGGGGGCTTTCAAAGAATGATAAATGTTGGAACAATCGACTGAACAAGGCAATGGCAAAGATGCACTAAAAGGAGTAGTTTGACTGAGAAACCATTTTTCCCCGCGATTTTTCTTACAGCCATAACATCTCCTTTGCAGGAAGGGCGAGTGGATAGGATCCATCAGCAGGAAGCCTGATTATGTTATTATTTTTTCCGTAGCTCTCTAGAACATCAAGGACTATTACAGCGCTGCAGCTGGCTCTGAGCTGGGATTGGCTGTTTTTGTTCTCTTAGTTTCTCAGGTGGTATGGAAGTTGCTGTCAGCTGGTTTGTGCTTAAATGGTCAGGATAGATTTTTAAAAGAATTTAGTATTAGTATTTCACCGGCAGTGAGATATCATCTCTGCCTGAGATTCCTTAAATGTGAATTAAATACAATACAATAAACAAAGCTGTTCCATTGAGTCCCATTGAGAATGTGACATCGACGAAAGCTCCTATAAGCCAGGCCCTCAAAGGGATGAGAGTAGAGCTGTAAAGATACACCTGGTCAAACAAGGCGTATCTCCCTGATCAGCCGCTCTAGGCCCAACCTGAGGTGGAATGAGAAAAAGTTCATACCAGGATTGTCGCTTGGGGATAACAAATAAAGATAATTTTATTATTTTTTTATGTTTGGAATTCCCCTTTCTAAGACTGTGGGCAGATCTCTGTTGTTTCCAGCTGGTGGGAGACCCTGTCCCCTGCACCACCATGCCCCCCAATGTACCCCATGCCCCGAACACCTCTGCCTTCCTTCCTGTAGCACTGGTATAGATTCCAAACTGACTTGTGGAACAAGCCGAGGTCTGAATTTGGAATGTTCCTTGGCCCAATTACCCTGGCCTGCTCTACGGGTCAGTTAGGAATCTGGTACCGGAGCTACCTTTTAAAGAAGATTTTTTTTTATCCTTTCATGGGATGTGGGCATCGCTGGCAAGGCCAGCATTTGTTGCCCATTCATAATTGCCCTTGAGAATGTCCTGCATTTATATAGCACCATTCACAAACCTGGGATGTCCCAAAGCACTTTAAAAGTAGCCAGTGATGTACTTTTAAAGTGCAGCTGCGGGTGTAATGTTGGAAGTACAGCAGTCAATTTGCACACTGCAAGGTCTCAAACAGCACTGGAATAATGACCAGATAGCCTGATTTTTTAAATAGCTATTTTTAATGACATTGATTGAGGGATAAATATTGGCTGGAACCCCTATACTTCTTTGAAATAGTGCCATGGGATCTTTACATGACAGGCCAGATGGGTTCTCAGTCTACTGTCTCAGAACGACAGCACCTCCAAAAGTGCAGCACTCGCTCAATCCTGCACCAGTGTGCCAGCCTTCTCAAATAGATGCAAAAGATCTAATGGCACTATTTCAAAGAGTGAAGGGAAGTTCCCCCAAGTGTCCTGGCCAATATTTATTCCTCAGCCAACATCATCTGGTCACGATCACACTGCTGTTTTTAGAACCTTGTTGCGTGTAAATTGGCTGTTGCATTTCTAGTGTTACAGCAGTGAGTATACTTCAAAAGTATTTTATTGGCTGTAACGTATTTTGCCAAGTCCTGAGGCCATGTAAGGTGTTACATTAATGAAAGTTTTTTTTAAAATTTCCTTCCTTAGAGTTTCTTTTACATTCAGTTCTTCATTTTCCTCTTTCTGTATGACTCTTTTCTTTTCTCCTTTTCATCCCCTCTCTCTCACTCTGCATCATCGCTTTCAAGAAATACATAGTATTTCTTCAACAGGGCCTCAGTGGAATAAGACATTGCCAACTTGAATTTGAATCCAGGAGCTCCAGACAAAGCAGCCCCGAGGGTTGCTCAGATTCTTTGCTGTATAAATTACTGTCTGCTGTTGTTGAGTTACCAAAGCACGGGGGCGTATAGCAGATGTGACTGCCCCTTCTGGCATCACAAGTAAATGTCGATGTGCATCGTTGCTGCAGTTCCAGCAATGAAACTGGGAGTCTGACAACAAGCCAAAATGCTGCAACTTTCCATCATTCTGATTAAAACAAAATCTGCTCAATCCTCTTGGATCCTTTCGAGATTACTTAGCCAGGAACACCTCGGGTGACAAAGAATTACCCCGCCTGAAATCAGTGGTGTTTTTTGATTGTTGTTGCTGAGATTCATTAACCATCGCCTACAGGTTCTGCTCCTCTGCTAATGTCGCCCTTGATCAATTGCCAGGAAACATCCACCAGGGAGCAGGCAGAAGCAGACAGCCACATTCAACCCTCATGCACCTGGATCTCCATGGTGCAACTTTGTCTGATTTAGGATGCTCTGACTGACTTGAACTTCTGCTCTGCTGCTGTCTGCAGAGTGGGGCTGCCCTGTATTTTAATAAACTGCTGTTGCCTCACTGACCTCCACCTGAACCTCATCATCAAATGGCAAAAGAGTTCCCTCGCACCAGTCCTTCTGGTGAAGCCATTCTCGCTGTCAGAGAAAATCTTTTTGGAATGTTTATAATGCGTAGTGAACAAAACAAGTCTAGCTGACTGACAGGATACTCCAAATCCCCAATTTTCTATATATTATATCATTCTATATATAAATATATATTAGCACAAATAAATATATAAATATACTTACAAATATAAATATATATTGTATATAAGTATGAATACCGATAACAGAATGATTTTTCCTTCCCTTGGTGTCTTTAACTGCAAGGCGCTGCTGGCCTTCTCCCTGGTGTTGGGGTTGCATTCCTGATTCCAATTCCTACCTTTACTATAGTCTGATGCATTTTCTTTTTGCAGGTTCTTTAATGATAACATGCTGACATATATTCTGTGTGCAATCAGACAGCATGCCCTCTCCAAGTTCATCTTGTCCCTGAGATCCTTTTCCCACTAAACTGCTAATAGACCAATTTCCCTTCCTGACTACCAAGTTAACAGCTATTCACAGTTGTCTCACTTCAGGTGTTGGCCTCTCCATCTCTCTAATCTGTTGCAATCAGCCTTCTCAGAAAACCAACCTTGACCCCACTGTTCTTCCAATCTGCAGCCCCATCTCAAATGCCATTTCCTCTCCAATTTCCTTGAACGTGCTGTTGCCTCCCAAATCCATATTTATATTTTCCAGAACTCCAATTTTGAATCCCTCCAATCAGGTTTCTGCCCGTCGCAGTGCTGAAATAGCTCTCAGCAAAATTGCTGAAAAAAGAGACATGTTGAAGCCTTTCATCTTGCACTCATCAGTCCACTTCACAAGAATACCAATATAAGGAGGAAAACAACAATTTATACCATATGAGAAGAGAGTGCTGATTGGTTGGCAAATGGACTTTGATTGGTAGAGGTGTTGCCATGGAGACTGCACCAGTGATGGTGACTGACAGTTAACTGCCAAGCATTGTTTGACATTTAAACCAGGCATCTTGACCCTGATTGGTCAAGGCATTGCCCTGAGGAATGTGTCAGCGAATGGCTGTCACTTATTTTGTTCAGCTGAAACAGGTGCAGTGTGTGTATATGTTCTTTCTGTCTGCAAAGAAGTGTGACACATTTACGTGCACTGAAGCTCCATATGTTAATACACAGGGCTCTGTTCTTTGCAGACAGAAAGAACATGTACACACATGGCATCTAAACAAAATAAGTGACAGCCATTCGCTGACACATTCCTCAGGACAATGCCTTGACCAATCAGGGTCAAGCTGCCTGGCTTAAATTTCAAGCAATGCATGGCAGTTAACTGTCAGTCACCATCACTGGTGCATCCTCCATGGCAATGCCTCGACAAAAAGAGTCCACTTGCCAAACATTCAGCACTCTCTTCTCATACAGAATAAATTTTTGAATTCCCCCTTATATTGGTATTCTTGTGAAGTGTCCTGATGATTGCAAGATGAAAAGCTTTGACATTTCTCTTTTTTCAGCAATACTCAAGTTCTGTACTATCAAATGATTATTTGTCTTACCAAAATCACAACTGACATCCAATATGACTGTGGCAAAGGTAAATTTTCTCTCTCCATCCTTCTCTGTCTGCAGCCTTTGGCTTGCTTGACCACACCATCCTCCTCCAATGCCTCTGCACCAACATCCATCTGGGTGGGACTGCACTCTCCTAGTTCCGTTTTTATCTAAACGTAGCCAGAGAATCAATTGCAACTACTCTTGTTCTCATTTCCACACCGTTACCTCTGGTTTCCCCAAGTGATCTATCCTTGGTACCCTCCTATTTTTTATCAGCATCCTGTCCTTTGGTGACATCATTTGAAAGCATAGCATCAGTTTTAACATATACAGTGATGACACCCAGCTCTGCCTCACCATCACCCCTCTTGACTCCTCCACTTTCTGAAAATTATCAGGCTCCTTGTCTTTCATTCAATACTGGACGAACAGAACTATTGGAAAGACCCAAACCATTGTCTTTGGTCCCCACTACAAACTCCATTCCCTAACCATTGATTCTATCTCCCTCCCTGACAAGTATCTGAGGCTGAATCAGACTGTTTGCAACTTTGGTGCCATATTTGCCCCTAAGATGAGCTTCTTGCCATCACTAACATTGCCCATTTCCACCTTTGTAACATGGTATGATTCTACCCCTTTTTCAGTTCATCTGCTACTGAAACCCTTATTTATTTCTTTGTTACCTATGGACTTGATTATTCCAATGCACTCCTGGTTGATACAAGCTATCCTCTCCAAACCTAAGGTCATTCAAAACTCTGCTAACTTGCACCAAGTCTGGTTTACTCATTCCCCCTGTCCTCACTAACCTACATGGGTCCTGGTTAACCAATGCCTCGATTTTAAAATTCTCATCATTGTTTTCAAATTCCTCCATGACTGCTTCCCTCCCTATCTCTGTAATCTCCTCCAGCACCACAACCCTTCAATGTACCTGCACTCCTCTAATTCTGGCTGCTTGTGCATTCCTGATTTTCATTGTTCCATTATTTGGTGGCAGTACCTAAATCTGCCAAACCCCTAAGCTCTGGAGACCCTCCCTACACCTCTCAACCCATCTTTCTTTCTTTAAGGCGCTCCTTTAGACCTCCCTCTTTCACCAAGCTTTTGGCCATGTGCCCTAATATCTCCTTATGTGGCTCAATGTCAAACTTTGCTTTGTAATGCTCTTGTGAAGCACCTTGGGACTTTTATTATGTTAAAGGTGCTATATAAATGCAAGTTGTTGTGTGCAACTGTGTATTGTGATAATATACAGTAGCAATGATGCATTGTGGTAGTATATATGAAGCATTATAGTAGCCTATATTGTACATGTTACATTGTGATAGAGTATAGTTCACTGTAGCAGCATACAGTGTTGATGGAATATTTATGGCAGTACAGTACTTGGTACAATGTTGTTGTACAGAATATCGGTGGCATATTGTGGTAATATACAGGATTATACAGTTTATTATAATAGTGTACGATGTATTTAAGTATTGTGTGGTAGTATACAGTGTCCATGATGTATTGTGTTAGTTTTAGTCCATTGACTTAAGAAGAACCACAAATTTTGTGAGATTTAAAATGAGCAGCCAATCTACTCCAACCTGTGTTCTCTCTTGCATTAGAGTGAAATCCATTCCTGATATCAGTGACAGTAATCCATCACTTTTAATGTTTTAACTATATGCTCACTCGTGAAATAATATTTTAGATTGCATTCAGCATGAGTAACAGGGCATGAATCACTGAGTCTGCAGAGTGGATACAGTGGAACACTGTCTCCTGATCAATGGATAAGTGGTTTAAGCTTTCCTCAGAGCTCAGCAATTACTCACAGGTAGGCAATGTATACAGACAGCACTTAAACACTGAGTTCAGGGCCAAGCCTAGGAGGAGACATGAAGAAGGCGAGGGAGTGCAAAGTTTACTGGGTAATCTTATATCATTCCGATCAGTGGAAGTGGTAAGTTGGGGGGTTGGTGGGGTGTGGGGAGAGGGGAGAGAGGGTGGACAGGCAGAGAAGGTGGGGGAAGAGAGTGAAGGGGCGGGAAGCAGCACTGTTCAGCCTATCTGTACTTTAACGTGGTATGTTTCACGACAAAAAGAAAAACTTGCTTCATATAGCTCCTTTCACAATGTCAGGAGATCTCGAACTGTTTTATAGCCAATTATATAGGATTGCATAGGACAAAAGGCACAGGAACAGGCTATTCAGCCCTATCAATCCATGCCAGCACTTATGATCCATTTTTTTTAATAGGATCCAAGCCGGTTGATGAAGTCAAAACCAAGACACAGAGCTTCTTTTTATCAAGAGAGTTTACTGACTTTGTTCAGTCTCATGACTCTCCTCCCACACACCCAGTGTCCCAGCTGCCCCCTATTTATATGTGATTAAAGTACTTAATTAAACAATGCCCTTTACCTGTGTATCCTAACAATGCAATTAACATACCATTAATACGCATGAGCCTCCTCCCAACCTAAACCTACTATCGTAAACCTCTATTCCATTCTCCCTCAAAGTCTTGTCTAGCTTCCCCTTAAACGTACCCATACTCTTCACTTCAACCACTCCCGATGGCAGTGAGTTCCACGTTCTCGCCACTCTTTGGGTAAAGACATTTCTTCTGAATCCCCAATTGGATTTCTTGGTCTTGCTTCCTTTTTTGAAGTGTTGTCACTGTAGTGATGTAGGAAATGTGGCCGCCAATTTTTGCACAGCAAGATCCCGCAAGCAGCAATGAGATAATGGCTAGATGGTTTGCTTTAGTCCTGTTGCTGAGGGCATAGACAGCTGTAAATGAAGAAATAGATGTTTGCTGCAACCTTGGCTGAATTAGTTGCTTCCAGCGGGGGTAACAGTTTGTCTCTGCATGAGCTCAGTTGTGATGTTACCATTGGTAGAATGGTTTCACCTCTGGACCAGAAACATAAAGAGGCACTGGTGTCCATGTAACAGTACCCCTGTGTGGGACACCCCCAGCAGAAGAGAATCGGAGGGAGGAAAAGGCAAAAATAATTTGCTGAGCAGATCTGATGCAAAATAATCAATAAAGCACAGTGAAAGGAGTAAGTTTCAGTTTATTTCAGATTGAATTACAGTGAAGTGGATGCATGGATTGGGGTCTGTGCATCAGGTCTTCATTCTTGATTGGATGTTGGCGTGTTGCTGTTAAATAAACTCGAGTGTTTGGTTCCCAGGAGTGGCGGTGCTGCAGTAATTCAGGCACGGCCAGTTCAGTAACCAGGACCCACAGCACTCTGCTCCAATTACAGTTCATCCAGAGGTCATTGCCAGGAAGAATGTGTTTCTAATTGAATCCATGGTTCAGTACATAGCAACACACACTCTCAGGGCCCCGTGTAAATACTGACACACCAGCAGGGACCCCTTACCTCCCCTGTAAACACTGACACACTAGTAGAGACCCCTGTAAATACCGACATTCTGGAGACCCCAATGACAAACTCCTGGGATCTCGCTGTAAATAGTGAGATACTCCTTTGGACCCCCTGTAAAAACTGACACTCCCCAAGGAAACTCTGCAAATGCTGACATTCTGGGGACCCCCAGTAAATAGTGACAAACACCTGGGGATTCCCTATAATTACTGACACATTCCTGGGGAGCACTAAGATCCCTCTAATTTTTTTCCATCTGTGCACTGAATGAATTTTGTCACCAATATCAAGATAATGTGCAGACATGCACCAGCAAGGGAACATAGGAACAGGAATAACCCATTCAGCCTGTCGAACCTGCTCCGCCATTCAATTAGATCATGGCTGATCATCTACCTCAACACCACTTTCTTGAATTATCTCCATAGCCCTTGATGTCATTAGTCTCGTTTTAAACATGCTCAATGATTGAGCTTCCACACCCTCAGCACTAGAAACAGAAATCCTATTTGCCTTTGTTTAGATGTGGCTGTTAAAAGGATATGCGGTAAGTAACCTTCATAGGTTTATTCAAGCCAACAAAATCCCACTATTAGCTCTTTTAAAGCCAACCTAATAAACGAAATTAACAAAAAGTATTAAGTCAATTAAGTTAGGTTAGCTGTAAAATCAAAGACAAAGTTTAAAGAAAACTTACAAACATCAAATCAAAATGTGATTAAGAGGGTCGATAAAGCACCCCAGACCCCGCGATGCCCACCGGGCATGGAAGGCCTCGACGGTGCCGGCAGACAACGTGTGTTCCTTCTCCAGGGACACCCAGCCGCGAACGTAGCCATGGAAGAGGGGCAAACAGTTGGGTGGGACGACCCCCTCGATTGCCCGCTGCCTGGACCTGTTAATGGCTAACTTGGCCAAGCCCAGGAGCAGGTTCACAAGGAGGTCCTCTTCCTTCCCGGCCCCCCTCCGCACTGGGTATCTGTAGATCAGGAGTGTGGGACTGAAGTGCAAACAAAACATTAATAAAAGGTTTTTAAAATCCCACTATTACCCAGCTGAAATACATTCAAACTTAATCAGATTCAAGTTAACTAATTAGCTCACCAGTTGACAATCTTCTGCAGCGTTTTAAGGGTGTGAGCACTTCAGAAACTCATTCTATACAAAAGAAAGAGTTTACATTTATATAGCACCTTTCAGGACATCCCAAGGTGCTTTCCAGCCAGTGAAGTACAGCTATCCCTCATTTGGCATTCCTACTGTGTTCCTAAAAAAAAACAACTAAATAAAAATGTGCTAAACAAAAATCCCTTTCCCATAAGAAAACGTGTAATAAAAATGTGTTATGTTTTGACTGGTAATTTTTACGTTAAAAGCCAATTGACTGCCTTGAACCTAACTGGCCCCAAAATTCTCCTACAAACTCTTAATAACTTATCAACTCTTAGTAACTTACCTCCTGCTCGCTGCTTCCTGCCTCCAGCTCACCGCCTCTCCCGCTCACCGCCTCTCCCGCTCACTAACTTTACCGACTAGCCGCCTCTCCCGATTGTCACTTCCCTCCCAAACCTTCCCTCTCACCTCCTCTCCTGAGCACATTTGATTCTGTAAATCCTTGCATCTCTGCAGGGGATAACCTCAGCCAAATTACATCAAATAAATAATTGCATCAAATTGCACCTCAGAAACAAATATTTGCACCCACAGAGCTCACAGTCCCTCAAAAACTACTCTCAGTTCGCAGTGATTCGGACAAACTTCTCAAATGGCGGCTCCTTTTCTCTACCATCTCCCACTTCCTGGGCACTCTCTCTCTTTCTGCAGTAATTGGGCAAGCTGTCAGCCAGTCAGCTGTTGCCATGTGGCCGGCTGCAACAAGTGGGATTGGGCACCAATGGAAATCTGGCCAAGCATGGCATCACAGCTTCACGAAGCATTGATTGGTGGAGCAGCAGAGCACTTTCCACATGCCATGTTGGCATGTTGGATTGATGCATGGCTGCTCAGGCACGCAGCTTAGAGGGAATTTAGCCAGGGACCATCAGGAATTAACCCTTACTAGACCCCAGTAAAAGGAGGTGAAAGATAGAGTTGTTGTGAATGAATATAAGTAAGTTAATAAGTTCAAATATACATTCCCTCAAATCATTTCTTTGTGAAAGATCCCATGGCACTATTCACAGCGGATGGGAGTTCTCTCTGTTCTGACCAATACTTACCCCTTAACAAGCACAGAGGTGATGACTAAGCAGGACTAAGTGCTGAATATGAGAATTTTGGATGAGCTGAAGTTTCTAGAGGATTTAGGAAATGAGAGGCTGGCCATTGGAATAGTCACATCTGCAGATGACAAAAGCAAAAAATGGTGCAACAGCAGATGGAATAAGGCAAGGGCAGAGGCGGGCATTGTTATGGAGAGGATATGGGGTCAAATGCTCAACTCAGGGTCAAATACAGGATCAAGGTTGTAAAAGCCTCAATCAGCCTGAGATAGTAGCTTAGGATAAGGATGCAACTGCTGGCAAAGATATTGAATTTGCTGCAGGGACTACAGATAATGGTTTTAATCTTATCAATGGATAACCAGGAAATCACCGTTCAGCCACAACCGGATGTTGGTTAAACATGCTGACTACATAGGTCAGGGGTGGCCAAACTGCATTTCTTTGACACACAGAGCGTGGCTCATTCCTTGTGCTGTAAAACCCGTTAAATCATATTTTGAGGGAGGTAAACAGCAGGTGCAGCTTCAGCCACAAACTGGTTCACAGGAGAGAACTGGAGAGCAGGCAGCAGCACTGGGAGGAGGAAGTCGGGGGGTAGGGTTAATATCAATGATTCATTCCAGCATTGTTGCAAAATTTTTTTTGTAGTTTCCTGTCAGTCTTACATAGGGCCTCATGACCCTCAGTGCCATTTCTCCGGCTCCCTAACTCACCCTCTCACTGCTGACCCTCAAACTTGCGGCCTGTGTCCGGAAAGGGAGGAAACAGTTTAATACAGAACAGGAATGTAAGAATCTACTGTATTTAGATTCAGGGACTCTGATTCAAATTCATTGTTCAGTAGGTGACTACAACATTTTTTCCAAGTAAAATCAATCTTTTTTATCCCTTCACCGATTTTCCACATTGGAAGAGCAAAGGCGCCAAAGTCAGTTAAGCAGTGAGCTTGTGCTCGTTCTGATTAGTGTCAATGAAGCAGATTTGTCTTTGCCATAATTGGAATTGTGTGTGAAGGAAGCCTGGAAGTTAAGAGAGGAAAAAGCTGAAGTTTTCCTCACAGAACTGTGTGCAATAGTAATAAAATTGTGTCCGTAAAGGTGGTCCGTGTCTTGGCTCTCAAATGTCTGAAGATTAACATATGCAGCTCTAAGGCTCATAAGGTTTGGCTACCCCTGACATAACTGTGGAGGGTTCAGGAGAACGAGAAATGTTGCTGAGATCCACACGGAAGCTGACCTCATGCCTGTGAATGGAGCTTTCAAGAGGAAGCATGTAAATGAGGATGAGAAGTGGACCAAAGATGGATCCTCAAAGGACTCAGGAATTAATACTGCAAAAGCTGGAAGACAAGTCATTGCTTATTCAAGAATTATTCTGGCTATGATCAGATAGGTATGGTTGCAACCAAGCAAGGGTAGTTCCACTGAGCTGGACAATGGTGGAGAGACTTTGGAAGAAAATGGTATGGTCGATTGAATTAAGGGCCGCAGAGGAGAAGGAAATCTAAACACCATAGTCACAGTCATAGAGAATGTAATTTGTGACTTCCTTTAGAACTGTTCGGTGTAACAGCAAGAAATGAAATCTGATTAGAGATATTCAAATTGGTTTGCAATAAAGATGGACATGGATTTGGGAGGTGACAACGCACTAGATTAGAGATGTGACAGTACTGACAATATTTACAATGTTAACTAGCACACTGGCTAGGAAGGGAAGGTCAACATTTTAGTTTAGAATCCACGGTTCGGCTCCTCCCTGTCCCTGTAATCTCCTTCAGCCCCAAACCCACCGAAATATCTGCACTCCTCTAATTCTGGCCTCTTGAGCATCCCTGATTTCAATCACTCCATAATTGGTGGTTGTGCCTTCAACTGTCTAGGTCCTAGTTCCCTTCCTAATCTTCTCCGCATCGCTACCTCACTTTCCAGCTTTACAGCACTTCTTAAAACCTAACTGTTCGACCAAACTTTTGGTCGTCTGCACTAATGTCTCTTTATGTGGTGCGGTGTCATATTTTATTTTATAATGCCTTTGTGAAGTATCATGGGACATTTTATTACTTTAAGGATGCCATACAAGTACACGTTCTCATTGTTGTTGTTAATCGCTTCATAAAGCAGATTATCTGGTCAATTTTATCTTGTTGCTGTTTGTGATAGCTTGCTGTACATAAATTGGCTTCCCTGTTTCTTACCTTACAATGATGCCGACACTTCATAAGTACTTCACTGGCTGTAAAGTACCTTAGGATGTCCTGAGGTGGTGAAAGGCACTAGGGAAATGCAAATCCTTCTTTCATTGAAGCAGATGGTATAAGGAGGTTCAAGAATCAAGCTAGGTATCTCTTTTTGGAGAGAAAAGGGGTTGAGAGATGTGGTGAGAAGACAGGCAGGGAAGGTTAAAATCAGTCAGAAAGGCCGGGACAGGCTTGCTGAGCCTATTGACCATTTCCTAATGCCTCTGCATATGATATGGCTGGCTAACCGGAGCTCTCTGTCTCTCTTTGCAGGTGGTGGTGCGGCTCAGTGAAGATCTGTTGTCTCAAGCAGTGATGATGGTGGAGAACTGTCGGCCCACGCTGACCATTAATCTCGCAGGGGCTCGCCAGTACTGGCTGGAGGGGATGTTACGCCATGAGATAGGTCAGTTTTACAAACAAATCAGGTAGGACCAAAGGGGAATATTGTGTTTTATTATTTTTTCCCCTTTCCTATAGATTTTGTCTGCCCTTTCTCCTGAAGATTTTGACTCCTGACTGTACATATGGCTCATTGGGCAGCGTCCACCCTTTATCACTAGGCCCAAGACTCCATGTGTAAGCCTGGGCAATCAGAGTCTATTCCACCAAGGGCATTATCACAGTTGAACCTGGCTGCCCATGTCATGCATCTACACAGGCACCAGTGATGGAGTCACTGGAATTGAGGAAGGAGCCTAGGTTGCTGTTTATATCATTTCTTCGCCATAGTCCAAAGGCATCCAGACCAATTGCAGAGGCCCTCCTGCTGTCCAAGCTCAGTGCAGCATAGACCGAGTCTCAAGCCTAGCCTCTTCCTGATGTTTAGTTCCTGTTCCATGCTGAGCCAGTGTACAGAGCCATTCTAAAGAACATTTCTTTACTGGCCAGTGTCAACATTCACAGTAGTTTACAAGGACAGTCACTACTTTTCCACCAGATCACTCTGCAAGCCACAAGGGAGAGTGTGTTCACTACATTTTGTCTTCATTACAAAGTGTTGAACAAACCTTTATTTATTTAAAGCACTATGATGTAAGTTGTGCCAAGCCATATCATCACTTTGTGAACACTTTTGTTTTCTCTGCTGTTGCCTTATGGTGGGCTGGGAGATGCCCCTCTCTTTTAGTTACCCAAGGTCTCCTCTTGGTTCCTGCAGGTGATGGAGATGGGTGCACCCAACTGGTGACACCCTGGTATCTGTAAAGTTCTGCTGTTTTTGACTGAAATTGTGTTCTCTGTTTTGTTCTTGAGGATGATGCCAATGAGGGAGCTCTCCCTGTGATGTGAAAATTTGCCTTCCCTTTTTTAAAATATTGTTTAATATCAGGCACGCACTACATTCGCGGCGTTAACAACAGCCACCAGCCCTGGCACAGTGCGGCGGGCAGGAAACAGTATGGCCTGAAGCCAGCCAACCCGACCGAGGAAGGCCTCGCCAGCCTGAACAGTGTTCTGTACCGCAAGTACCCTTTCCTGTGGCGGGCAGCCCTGCTCTACTACACCGTCTTCCAGGCCAGTCGGATGCCCTTCTGCCAGCTCTTTGAAGATATCGCCAAGTTCGTCGAGGACCCAAACACTCGATGGGAGTATTGCGTGAGGGCCAAGAGAGGCCAAGCAGATACTTCACAGCCAGGTCATATGTATTTACAACTTACTTCTTTTAAGCTGAAACAGGAGTGGTGACATAGTGTTATATTATTATTGGGCTAATAATCCAGCGTCCTGAACTAATTATCCAGAAATCTGAGTTCAAATCCCACCAGAGCAGCTGGGGAATTTCATTCATAAAAGTGGTATCAGGAATGGTGACCATGTAACTATTGTTGTTAAAACCCATTTGATTAGGGATCCGTACCCAGTTTGACCTATATGTGATTCCTAGATCCACAGCAATGTGGTTGACTTTTAACTCCCTTCTGTAATGGGCCAACACATCGCTCAGTTGCCAAGGAGGTGGCTCATCACCACTTTCTCAAGGTCACTTAGGGATGGGTAATAAATGCTGGCCTTGCCAGTGATGCCCACATCCTATGAATGAATAGTGAAAAACAATACTTTAAGGAACACTTGCATTCTTTGCAAAGGGAGGGTAGGAGTTACCACTGATGAGTATTTCCTTATTTTGGACATGCCCAGATCAGGTGTCACAGAAACACTTGCAGAGTGAATCACTGTATCTCTGCTTCAATCTCAGAAGAGCATCCCCTACTACATCTGAGTAACCCTTGCTGTCATCCTCTGTGTGGCACACACAACGTTTACTTGTCTCTTGCATGCAAATTGATGACCTCCAATTCTACTGCCTTGCCCCTACCATTGATCCAAATGCTGTCATGAATACATTTCACTGTTTTTTTAAAAATTGAGGCATGAATAAGTTGAAAACTTTTCTGATTCAGTTTGTCTAAACCTTGCAGGATCTGGTTTGACCCTGAGCTGACCTTTATAGTCCACATAGCAACAATTAGTAAATCTGATATTCTTTCACTTTAGGAACATTACATGGTTTTTCTTCTATCTTTCTCTTTGCCACTAAAAGCCTAATCCTTTTCCTTGTCAAATCGAGGTTTGACTTCTTCATGCCCTTCACACTCGCCTCTCCTCCTTCCTTTCACAATCACTCTAAACCCCTGCGATCCACGCCTGTTCCTATTCCACATCATCGTGCCGGGCTATAGTGGTTCCCTGGAGCTTCAGAGTATTGATTTGAAAATCCTTGATCTTGTCCCTGTTTTGAGTGTAATCCTCCACTCCACCCACGGCTCCCATTGTAGGGAGTGATATGCTCCCCACACCCTTTTTTCTTTATCAACGGCTGATTTTTCATCCGGTATACCCTGGCCCATTGGAACTCTTCTAAATCAACCCATCTCATTGTTTCTCTCGCTTAATTCAAAATCATCTTAAAGATGCTGATCATTCTTTCAGCCTCCTCCGCCATTTTGTCTTGCTTCTCTGTTAAATGCCCTAAGGTATTTTAAGTATGGGGGGCTGGAAGCAAATTTAAATCGCTGCTGAATTAGGAGCAGTTCTGTGTTGTGACCCTGCTTCATTTTCCTCTCCTTCTAGAGCAGCTGAGGTTGATACTATGGGGCAAATGGCTTCCTTTTGTGCTGTTAAAATTCTGTGACTCTGTGAATGATGCAGACCAATATACAAAACAGATGGACAGGGAAAGAGCAGCTTGTCTCTCAAGCCTGCCCCACACTACAATGGTCAGAACATCATGACTAAGCATTTAGTCCCATCCTGCCCTGACCCTCCCCACCCTCAGCCAAGCAAAAAGAGAGAAAATTCCCAGAGCTAATAGGAAAGACAATACTCTGGAAAATTCCTCTCCAGCTCCCTCAGGTGATTGAACAATAGTATTGCTACAGCTATCTGGTTGAGAATAAGTACCTGAACACAGACTATGATTTCCTCTGAGGAACGACAGTATGACTCAGTGATGCATCGGCAGGGATTTTTTCAGGCCAACAGAGGTCTCCGCCCACTGGTTGGAAAACCAGTGGGGAACCCTTGTTAGCTCTGTGGAGGATGCCCAACAGAATCAAGTGCCTTTCAGGTACTTAAGTAGCCGCCATTGGGCTTTCCCCACGACTGAGGCCCACAGCAGCAGAAATCCCACCGCCTGAGACATGCTGGCTAGTCAGAGGCTGGCAGCTCCTCATGCCCCCAGCACCAGCAGGAGCATCAGGCTGCTGATGGCAATGCATCCACCAGAGGCCCAGGATCATCATGTACCCCAAGCTGAAGGTGAATGATGGCAGGATGGGATTGCAGAGTGGGGGGTCACAGGAGAGGGGGGTGTTAGGGGTGTTGGAAGCTACGGCAGGGGGTGGTTTTCAGTGGCCACCCCTCTGCCCAATGCCAGGTCCCTGAGTACCTGATAGCAAGGGTCTTCCATCCACCGGAAGGCCGCAGGCAAACCCAACAGGGAGACCAGTGGAGTGAGTGGCTAGGGGGCAGAGTTTGTGCAGGGACCAAAGACATTGACTTTGGTATTCCCAATATTTAGTTGGAAGAAATTTCTGCTCGTCCAGTACTGAATGTCAGATAAGCAGTCTGACAATTTAGGGATAGTGGAGGTCACAGTGGCATAGAGCTGGGTGTGAAAACTGACACTGTGTTTTTGGATGATGTTTCCTAGCATGTAGATAAGAAATAGGAGGCAGCCAAGGATAAATCAATGGGGAAAACCAGATATAATGTCATGGGAGCAGGAAGCATAGCCATTCTAGACAATTCCCTGGTTATGATTAAATAAGAACGGGACCAGGTGAGTGTAGTCCCGACTGTGGAGAGCAGCTGGAGGAGAATGGTGTGTTCAATCATATCAAATTCCTGAAGGGTTTAACCTGAGATCAGTGGCACCTATAGACTGGTATTAGAAGTGCGATATTCTCACTGAAGGTTACAGGGCATCAGGTGGCAGTAGATTACAGGGAGGAGACTGTAGCTGCAGGGTTTTAATTGAAATTAGAAACATAGAATTTACGAGACAGTAAAAAGACCACAGACATCTAATTCATCTTCTACAATCCTGGCTGTCCCATGATATAAAATAAAGATGTTGTTGACTAATCATCACCACCAATCTCTTTGAATGACAACAGACCCAGACAAGAGGTGAGGAAAACCCCAGTAGTGGAGAGCTTTGGTCCAAAGTCACTTGTTCTTTCCCCAAGCATTGCTACACTCGCCATGTGTCTCAAAATGTTATTTTCTGAAAGAAATCTATTTATGAACATACAATTGTATAAATTAGGAGCAGGAGTAAGCCATGCGGCCTCTCGAGCCTGCTCCGCCAACCAATAATATCATGGCTGATCTGATAGTAACCTCAAAGCCACATTCCTGCCAACCCCCGATACCCTTTCACCCCCTTGCTTATCAAGAATCTATCTAGCTCTGCCTTAAAAATATTCAAAGACTCTGCTTCCACTGCCTTTACAGGTGCAGAATTCCAAAAGCACACAACCCTCAGAGAGAAAAAAATTCTCCTCATCTCTGTCTTAAATGAGCGACCTCTTATTTTTAAAGCGTCCCCTAGTTCTAGATTCTAATTTAATTCTAGATTTAACTGTTATTTGAATTAATCAATTGGACCTGAATCTGCCATCTCCCTAAATTGTCCTTCATTGAAAGGGAAGTGATGTCAATAATCCTTGAAGGTGAATTTGGGGTCATTGATGGCTATTTGCTCTCAGCCTTGGCTCAATTTCTCCTTTCCCTTTGCAGGCTGTTTCAGTAAGGACCAGGTGTATTTGGATGGCGTGCTGCTGCTGCTTCGATACAGGAAGAGCATTGACTTCAAGATGCTGGCGGCACTGGGAAAGGTAACCACATCTAACCTGGTGGGATGAGAGAGGAGCTTCTCATCACGGCAACACAAATGGTTCTTGTTGGCCGGGGTTGGGGATGTGTGGAGGCAAGGCACACATCAAAAATAAAATAAAGTAGTGTCCTGCACAACAGGGAACACCACTACTGATGGTGGGAGCAGCAGGGTCTGTCTTTATAAAATGCACCTGAATTTATTGGGTCATTATTTCTGAAAACCAAAGTTACTGACTCTCCAGTGTGTGGTGTGCATAGACCCGCCCCTACATCCACCCACCCCATTCTGTTCATCAAATGTTGGGGCCCATTAACCTCAGTCATGAGAAGCTCTGTTTGCAAACCACTCTGCTGTTTTTTTTTGGCTGGCATTGAGGCACTTGACAGAAGGTGCACTTTAAGAATCTCTCCTCCACTTGACATCACCCCCCTCTGTCCCAGGATGCCTAGTCTATAACCAGTCATCCCTTGCGCTGTATGGTTCACACCAAGACATGAATGGGGAGTGGGTAAATCGAATCCAAGCTCCACAGTGCTTCAGCTCACAGTGTCATATGCCACTCACTTTACTTCCCTGTAAACATAGGAATTCACCCTCTACTATCCTGATAGTCGCATGATGCAACAATAATAGATTTATTGATAAATCAGGGCAATAAATCTCTCTCTGTGGAATGAAGTCACAGGACCAGATTCCTCCCTCCATCTCACATGTGCACGTGCAGTACAGAAGAGCCAGGTAATTCCCACAGATTGGGAAAGATACTGAGAGTGAACTATCACTGGGCCTCTATTGGGCCTCGTCTGGTGGATAACTGAAAGGCAGAACCTGGAGGAAGCAATCGGCTTATTTAAAAAATTCTTTCATGCGATGTGGCATTCTTGGCAATGGCAGCATTTTTTGCCCATCCCTAATTGCTTGCAAAGAAGTGGTGGTGAACTGCCTTCTTGAAGCACTCCATCTGACGTGTGTACACCAATAGTGCTTTTAGGGAGGGAGTTCCATTTCCCATATCTAGAACAAGCAGTGAGAGATCCAATGAGTAATGTTCCTTTTACCCTCACTAAACAAAAAACCTACCTCAGGAGACTAATCCTTCCTATATTTACGTGGTATTATCTATTGCTTCTAATATACATCCTGAGGTCTCTCTGGATGAGCAATTGCCAATTAGTGCTAAATTAGGGGTATGTTTCCACTTTAAGTTGTATTAATTTTCACAATAAGTGACTTATTTTTGTACCAGTCGGAATTAAGGTACAGTAGGTGGTGACGTATTACTTCTGGCAACTGTTTAAATCTCACCTAGATGAATGGGAGAAAACTCTTGTCCGATTGGTAGTCAGGTGGGAGTGTAAGCTGTGAGGAGGACACAAAGAGGCTGAAAAGAGATGTAGGCAGATTAAGTGTACAACCACATGGTAGGTAGGGTATAATGTGGGGAATTATGAGATTATTCACTTTGCCAGTAAGAATTAAAAGCAGAGTATTTTAAAAAATACATGAAACTTGTGAATGTTGAAGTTGAGAGAGACCTGGGTGTAGTCGTACAAGGAACACAAAAAGTTATTATGCAGGTGCAGCAAGCAATTAGAAAGGCAAATGGTATGTTGGCCTTTAATGTAAGGGGATTGGAGTAAAAGAATAAGGAAGTCTTGCTACAATTGTACAGGGTTTTGGTGAGACCACATCTGGAGTACTGTGCGCAGTTTTGGTTTCCATATCAAAGGAAAGATACACTTGCCTTGGAGGCGGTAGAGCACAGGTTCATTAGCTTTGTTCCTGGGATCAGAGGGTTGTCATATGATGAAAGGCTAAGTAAATTGGCCCTAAACTCTAGTTTAAAAGAATGAGAGGTGATCTTATTAAAACAAACAAAATTCTGAGGGTGCTCAACAGGGTAGGCACTGAGAGGTTGTTTCCCCCAGCTGAGGAATCAAAAATACAGGGGCGCAGTCTCAGAATAAGGGGCTGATCATTTAGGACTGAGATGAGGAGAAATTTCTTCAAAGGGTGGTGAATCTTTGGAATTTGGAACCAAAGGGTTGTGGATGTTCCATCACTGGATATATTTAAGGCTGAGATAAACAGTCCTAAGCCCTTAAATTCTGTTCCTAAATCTCCCTGCTTCTCTCTCCTCCCAACGTGTGGTTTGGTGCCAATTTTTTTCTGTTAACACTTCTGTGAAGCACTTGGGACACTTTACTACATCAGCATGCTAAATCAATGCCAGTGATCTTGCTCTTTACTTTATCTGTCACACTGGCGGTTCAATAATATTTTCTCCCTCCCCACCTTGTTCCAGGTGTCATTCGAAGATGTAGAGCATTTGAAGAAATGCGCCATTCTGCAAAACACACGCATTCCACACTTCATGAGAGATCAGGCCCGCTACCTGGAGCAGTTGCACCACATCACTGCGGTTAATGGACTGACAGACGAGGAGCTGCTGAGGCTTATCCCCAAGTAGATTGTGCCAGAGATGGAGGCGTCTGGGATAGCTGCTTCATTGCAGTGAAACACACACACATGAACACAAAAGGCACAGTGGCCTTAAATTTTTCTGGCGATGCATTTGAGCATCGATGGACATTTGTATGAAAAATTGGGAATTGTTTCTATGGAAGCTAAAGCCTGGCGCTGCAGCTTCACTCTCTGACCTCTGTCCTGTGTGCCATGCATTTCCTATTTAAACTTGTATTTATTGTTTGCAAAGGTGCTGCTTTTTAAAAAAATATTTTAACTTGTTGGAAAAGGGAGGGGGGCAGGGGAAGAGTGAAACAAAAAAATGTAAACATTTCTGTCAGCGTTGTCCATGTGCATTATATCTGTGATTGTGACAGTGCTTTGCTCGGACTGAGCAAAGGCATGATGTTGGTAGAGTCATAACAGATGGTAAGAAGCCATTTGGCCCATCAAGTCCATGCTGGCACTCTGTAGAGCAAGCTTGTCTTCTGCCAGAGCCATTGTGTCTTTAAGTCAGTTCTGTACCTGTAATTTTGAAAACACTTCAGGTGCAAATGAAATTTAAAAATAGGAACAGAAAAAGTTGGAGATCACTTAGATAATGACGTGAACTGTGAGGTGGATTGTAGGAGACAGACAGACTGGTGAAATGAGCAGACATATGACAGGTGTAATTTGACGCAGAAAAGTATGAAGTGGTAAATTCTAGTCAGAAGAATAAGAAGGGGCAATTTTAACTAAATAACACACTTTTAAAGGACAAAGAGAACTGGGGATGTGTTTACATAAATCTTTGAAGATCGTAGGACAAGTTGAGAAGGCTGTTAAAAAGCATGTCGGATCCTTGCCTTTTTTAATAGGGGGATAGAGTACAAAAGCAAGGAAGTTATGCTAAACCTTGTATAAAATACCAGTGTTCAAATCTGGGCAGCACACTTTTGGAAGGATATCATGTACTTAGAAAGGATGCAGAAGAGATTTGCAAGAATGGTACTAGGGATGAGGGATTCAGCTATGTTCTCCATAAAGCAAAGAAGCTTAAGAGGAGGCCTGGTAGAGGTGTTCAAAATCACAAAGCATTTTGATTGGGTAAATAAGGAGAAACTGCATTTCCAGTGGCAGAATAGTCAATTAATCAGAGGCAGCATGGAGAAACGTTGAGTTGTTGTGATCTGGAACACACTACTTGAAAAGATGGTGGAAGCAGGTTCAATGATATCATTCAAATGATAATTGTATAGATACTTGGAAGGGGCAAAAATTGTACAGCGCTATGGGGAAAGAGCAGGGGAGTGAGGTTTATTGGGCAGTTCTACTAAAGTGCCAGCATAGGGATGAGGGGATGAATGGCCTCCTTCCATGTCATATCATTCTATGAATGTGATGTTTTGAAAGTCCAAAACTGGGGCAGGGCCGGACTAGGATCACAGTCAGAGTTCTACTGACTGTTGATGGAATTGAACTGAAGATCATTTGCAGCCTTATAATGAAGGCCTCCATATCTTAACATAAAGAAGTAACTGGGGATAAAAATGGTTGTTTTAAAATTCTGGCTTCTGATGCGCAGTTTCAATTAAACATTTCTGGGTGTATGGCTTAAGAGTGCCGAGTCCAGAACTGGATGGGTGGCAACTCCAAAGGTCACTGATGCTGACAAGCATTGTAATGAAGCCATCTGAGCCTCCCTCTTTACTGATATGATCATAGTAGAGGTTTCAGGATTGGGCGTGATATATGCCTTTTGGGACATGCATGCACAGATCCCCGCATTTGGTCAATACCCCCTTGTTTATACCATTCAAAACCAGGGACAGTGTTTGCCTTAGGGGCCCCCACCCATCCCTGTGCGATGGGTTCCTTTTGTGGACTGGATCCGCATACAGGGACCCCTAACTGTGGAACATCACGGGTTGCATGGCCCTAACACACACCCTAACCTGACCAATGATGGGAAGATCCACACAGGCCAGTGAAGTGTTAGGCCAAAATCTGAGCCTGTCTGTATTGACCAGAGACCATCAGTTGGTTGTGTGGGAGCGGATCCACTCAGGGCTTCTGTCTAATTGCCTGGCCAATTGCTGCCCCTGCTAAACATGGATGTTGGACGATGTGCCGGGGCCCTGCGATTGGTTCTGACACCTCGTACAGAGGGAGGGTAAAGTGATCCCTTTAAGTCTGGGCTTCACAGAGGGTCGCCAAACCTCCAGGGTTAGTATTGCAGTCTCCAGGAATTGAAGGCTAAACTCCAGGACACTGATGCAAACAACTTTGGGAGAAAAATCACTGTCATTTAAAGAATTGTGTGGTGTTCTTTTCATTTTCTTTTGAACATTTTAATCCATTAGGCTATAGAACTATGGAAAATTTGGGGAAGTAAAGGCTGTTTGATTGGGCGGGGTGGTTGGAGTTGGGAGGCCATGTGATGAAACCTCCAACAATACATCCAACCAGCTGACAGCCATAGGTTCACAGGCAATGAAACCCTACACCTTTTATTAGGCATTTCCAGGCAGCCGGATAAGGAGAATGTACTTAATACAGTGGGAGAGCAAAATTCAATATCACAATGAAAGAATATTCTCCAAGTTTTGATGCCAACTTTATCTGCAACATTGAAACAAACAGAAATGACTGAAATTTTTTAGGTGATGTCTGGAGTTCTGTATTGTGTAATGTTTAATAAACTTGAATTGACTGAGAGGCCCAGTGACATGTCCCTTTATTCGTGACGTCATATATTAAAAACAAGACACCAATTGTGGCTCCAAAGGTTAAAAGTTGAATAGTGGTTGTACTTAAAAAACATAATTTCATTTGCCGTTATTTAAAAAGCGAACAATTATTATATATTCTAAATTGTGTTAAACTTTTTGGACTCAGCACTCCAGTAGAATAGTATGCTGCCCTTTCGTAAGAACATAAGAAATAGGAGCATGAGTAGGCCATTCAGCCCTTCCAGCCCGCTCCACCATTCAGTGAGATCATGGCTGATCTACTTCAACACCATTTTCCTGCACTAACCCTGTATCCCTTGATGTTTTTCACAGAATCACAGTGCAGAAGATGCCCTTCGGCCCATCGAGTCTGCACCGACACATGAGAAACACCTGACCTACCTACCTAATCCCATTTACCAGCACATGGCCCATAGCCTTGAATGTTATGATGTGCCAAGTGCTCATCCAGGTACTTTTTAAAGGATGTGAGGCAACCCGCCTCCATCACCCTCCCAAGCAGCACATTCCAGACCGTCAGCACCCTCTGGGTAAAAAAGTTTTTTCTTACATCCCCGCTAAACCTCCTGCCCCTCACCTTGAACTTAGATTCCCTAGTGACTGACCCTTCAACTAAGGAGAACAGCTGCTCCCTATCCACCCTGTCCATGCCCCTCATAATCTTGCACACCTCGATCAGGTCGCCCCTCAGTCTTCTCTGCTCCAACGAAAACAACCCAAGTCTATCCAACCTCTCTTCAAAACTTAAATGTTTCATCCCAGGCAACATCCTGGTAAATGACCTCTTCACCCCCTCCAGTGCCATCACATCCTTCCTATAATGTGGCGACCAGAACTGCACACAGTACTCCAGCTGTGGCCTCACCAAGGCTCTATACAACGCCCACATGATTTTGTACTTTTGTAATCTATGCCTTGATTGATAAAGGCAAGTGTCCCATATGCCTTTTTCACCACCCCACTAACATGCCCCTCCTTTAATATGTAGAAATCTATCGATTTCAGTCTTGAACATACTTAATGACTGAACTTCCACAGCCCTCTGGTGGAGAGAATTCCAAAGATTCAGCACCTTCTGAATGTAGAAATTCCTCATCTCAGTCCTAAATGGCTTGCTCCTTATTCTGAGAATGTCCCCCCTAGTATTAGACCCTCCCCTACACCACAGCCAGGGGGAACATTCACCTCGGGGACCTGGATAT
Organism: Cetorhinus maximus; assembly: GCF_964194155.1. NCBI lineage: Eukaryota > Metazoa > Chordata > Chondrichthyes > Lamniformes > Cetorhinidae > Cetorhinus > Cetorhinus maximus. The sequence continues at coordinate 88,561,027 of NC_135884.1, forward strand.
GAAAGGTTCCCTTCATCTGAAATGAGTTTTCTACAGACTCCACCCAGGGAGCATGAGTTAGAGGTACTAAATTGTCCATAAATTGCTAGCCCACTTTCAGAAGGGGCCACAAGGCCAGTCATTGTGGGGAATGCCACACTGCTGAAATAGCGGGGTTACCCTGAGGTTAGGGTTTGAACCTGTAGCTGGGAAAGATGAGGTTTTATTTGATATGTAAGTCCTAGGCCCCTATTTCATCTGGGTGTGCTTCCTGTTGACACCTTGAGGAGAAAATAAGAAAGAACAGCAGAAAATAGAATACAGATAATTTTTTTATTTTTAAGTCCAATTTTTAAAAGAGTCAATGTAGATTCCTGGTTACTGCTGTAATTCTGCGGACATTTTCTTGTAAATATGGCAGCTTACTGTCACCTATCCCTCATACAGCAGTGAGGATACAAAATACAGTCAGTTATCTCAAAGAGTCTCCAAGATCTGTGTCAGAACAATCTTTCATTATTGATCTCTTGAGGTAGGACTTCCTGTTATAATTTCAATTCCTGGAGAGGAAGAATGGGCACAACACAATGTTGCTGATGCTAGTGATTCTCAAGAGAATTCTAGCACAGTGGCCGAGCAGGATGCTAGAGTTTGCAAGGGTAGGTTCTGCTTTGGTGCTACCTCAATATTCCCAAGTGTCCAATACAGATCCCATGACATTAATTGAACAGGAGAATTCTCCCTGGTGTCCCAGCCAACATTTATCTCTGGACGGACATTACTAATAACAGATGATCTGCTCATTTATCATGATGTTGCTTGTGGGAACTTGCTGTGAGCAAATTAATTGTCATGGGTTCCTACATTACAACAGTGACTACACTTTTTAAAGCACTTTATTGGTTGTAAAACACTCTGGGATGTCCCATGGACGTGAAAGGCACTATATAAATCCTAAACATCATTTTGCTCATCCTTTTCTGTCCTTTTGAGCACACTGCCATTATTCCAGGCGCTTACTGCATCAGAAATCCCTTTGAAAAATGCAAGTGTTGGAAAACTAAGAATGTATCAGAAATTGCTGAGGACTAATTGATGACGATAACGAGCAACAAGTTTGGCAGAGGTGATGTTTTAAGCAGTAACAAGAGAATTAATTAATTTAGAAAACTGTCGAGCTTTGTGGTGATTTTAATCCCAGCACAGGCGAGAGAAACAAGCGATAAATAACAGAACAAACTGCCACTCAACAAACACAGTTTTTAAACAAGTGCACAACTTTTGAATAACTTAAAAAATATGATAGGTGCAAATGAGTTATATTAAGTCAATATTTGAATAGTCTTTTTATCTGTGATCAGATAGTGCAAGAGTTTAGTTTTCATTCTGTGAGATAGTGGAGTGCTCATTGTATGGTTTTGACTTTTATTTTTCTTTTCTCACCCCATTTCCTGCCTCCTCCCTAACCTCCACCTTCCTTGAGGATGTTGAGTTCTTGCTAGGACACAATTTGATGGAAGACAACCAGAGACCATTACCCTCCACCGGCTAGACATTCTTAGTTATTGAACTGGAAGGGCTGGAAATCACAGCTGTGTCCTCAGCCAATGGCTGTAGTTGTGCTTCCAGCTGCAGTCGTGGATTTATGGTGAACATTAGGAACCCTGGCCGATAGGTACCCCATCCCCCTCTACTAAACTGTGGTCAACATTTTAAGTAGTCTGTCAGTCTCACTGAGGCTGTGTTGACATCTCTGCACCCATATCAAAAGGTGTTGAGCCTAACCCCAGTGGCTCATTCCATAAATGCACTGCTCAAGGGGGCATGAACAACGTAAACTAGGCTGCACTCGTGGTTCACACTGAGACAGTCTGGAGTTTGTCGATCTCAGTCAGCATAGGCGTTGGATTCTACTGTTCATCCCAGTCCCCTTGGACTATCAGACAGAGTTCCTGATCCTGGTCATTCTCCAGCAACCTCTGGAGGATGTTAAGTGAGGCTTTGATGTCCACAGACCCCATCCATCCCAAACACACCTTCACAGTCAGGCTCGCTGATGGTGAATGACCATTTGAGTTGGGTACCAGAGAGCTGCCAATGTTTGTGATCCAGTAACAAAGCATGAGACAGTGTTTTCACTGGAGAAGAGAAAAAAATAAATGTTCCATTTAGTCAAAGAATCTGAAGAATTAAATGTGCACTTTCTTCAAAAAAAGGCACTGGGCTAATCATTTTTTGAACAGGGAGGAGGAAAAGCCAGAAAATTGTGTCAACACAAAATAAAAGCAAAACACCGCAGCTGCCAGAAATCTGAAATAAAAACAGAAAATGCTGGAATTACTCAGCAGATCAGGCAGCATCTATGGAGAAAAAAAACAGTCAATGTTTTGGGTCAGTGATGACGCTTGAAGGGTGTTGTTGAACACCACTTGGAGGAAGCACTGAGGGCAGCAAGGGCACAGAATGCACTCTGGGCTACGCCATTTTGTTTCTGTTTTTCTTTGATAAAGAACTGATGACATTGTTAAAAATAGGAATGGCCGACAAGATTGGACGAATGTGCACCACATTGTGGAATGTCAATTGGAAAGCCTATTGTCATCCGTTAAGGTCAGTAACCTATAGTAATCTCCGAGATAGGAAGAACCAGGGCTGTGATTCCACCCCTGGTATCCAAGGGCTGATGAGATCCTGTCGGATCACTCAGCATTCCTGCCCAGGAACCTAAAAGCAACAAGTGGAATCCAAACTAAAAATAAAATACTGCGGATGCTGGAAATCTGAAACAAAAAGAGAAAATGCTGGAAAATCTCAGCAGGTCTGGCAGCATCTGAGGAAAGAGAAGAACAGTTAATATTTCAAGTCCATACGACTCTTCTTCAGAACAAGTAGAATCCAGGTCTGATCCAATTTGAGGCTCTCATGATGTGATCTAGTCAGCCTCCAACTAGATTTCAACCAGATAATGATACATGCTTCAAATTCAATATCTTCCATATCCAGGGAGATGTGATGATCCTGGGTTATACATGGCTCTTGAGTTTTACTGCAAATAAAGGTCATCTGTTGGTGTCTGAATTCGAAGGTTCACCTGGTCTAGTTATTCAGTGAATGACCCTGCGCCATTGTTGAGTTAGCTTCTTGGATTAGAAACAGACTAAACAACAAACAGTTTTAAATAGTCATGGTGGCCCATTTTCTCTGTCGTTCTTAAAGCAGATTCAGTGCAGAACAGTTTTGTCTCTAATCAATGAAGAACTCCATCCAAACTGGGCAGTGGTGTGATACCATTCCCCCCCATTTCCAACCGTCGGGAATCCAGGGGCTGCTGAGACCCTGTCGAACCACTCCCCATCTCCCTATAAAGAACAGAATCAAAGAGAAGAGGAGTTTTTAACAGGCTGCGAGGGTCGGGGAAGCATTCAAGGGCAGCCTCACAAAGGCTAATGCCAAGTTCTCAATAAGATGGATTTTAATTCAAATGACTTTCATGAATCAAATATTTCCTGGCTTAACAATACTCATTGCCTTAGTGCACTGAAGCATATAGAACAAGAAAGTTAAAGGTTGAACTTTTTGGACTCTAAAGGGGCAATAGTTCTTTCCTTGAAGAAAGTTGTGAAATAGCAGAAGGATTTCCAGGCTGTTTACAGCCTGACAAGCTTTTAAGCGACTGCTCCTTCCATGGCCACAACCACCTTTACACCAGTTAAGAGGATGATTAGTCCTATAACATGGGAAGGTGTTGAGGGCTTCTGCAACCCATACAAATCAGCCTGTTAGGGCTGGAGGTGTGAGTGGAAGGGTGGGTGGTGAGTACAGAGGGCACCCACATCTACCAGACGTGAGCCTCCTACTGTATGTTAATTCAGAATTCTGAGCCAGAGATTTAGGGCTGGAATTTTAAATGGGCCAGGATCGGGGTCAGAGGTGGCTGGGTGCACAATTTGGCACTACTGGTCTCTGTGCCAGGAAGTGCCAGGAAGCCAATTTAGTCCAATTATTGTAAATTAAGGGGCCTATTAAGGCCCTGTTCCTGCGCCGACTGGAATTTCCAGTTGGCATTGCGGGTAGCCTGTGTTGGCCTGGACATGGTGAACTCAGGGTGGGAGTGAGGGAGGAAGCACAAAAGGTCAAGCATGGGACCTCCCACCACTGCACTCCCACCCCCAGCCCAGACCCACAACAGCTCCTGGAAAACAGCTGCGGCTGCTCGGCATTCCCTGCAGGTATTGTTCCTCCAGGATCATGGCCAGACAGCTGTGGCATTTTCAAAAATAAAAATAAACTTACCTCCACTTGTCCCTCACCGTCTCCATGTTCACAGCATCAGCTCCCACTTCCCTGACTGGACGACAAGCCCGCTCCCTGGCCTTTAATTGGTTGGACCTTCAAAGATTGCAGTGGGAATACCTAAAGCATGCCGTGCAGAATTGAGACCTTAGCCTCCATTTCCAGTTCCTGACCCCTATTTGACAATCCATCCCCTGGTATGTGGTCTCCCCTCATCAGGACTATCCTGAGTAGGGTTCAAACCCTCTGTGCCTTCCCGTTCAGCGGTGGATATGCTGCCACATCACCTAAGGCATGTCCAGGACAACAATGAGGACATATAATAGGTTTCTGGGGCCTGGGATGGAGATGGGAAAATGACTGGGATTCTTGCACCTGAACAACCAAAAATTGGAAGGCCATGATACAAATGGCATCATCGTGTCACCGAATGAGTTAGCTTGAGGCATGTTCACTGTCTGTACAATATCTCATCAGATACGGATACTTTAAGATTTGGGGAAAATGTTATTTGCTCCTTCTGAGGAAGGGGTCGTGATATTTTCCTACCTGTGTAAGCAGTCTGAAGCTGCTTGTTCCACCAGATGTTGTCCTGAGTGATGTCACCATTCTTGTTCTTGCAGCTGATGTTGGTGAATATGTCACAGGGAACACAATGTTCAAAGTGGTTTTCTCTCAATATATTGAACTCAATGGCGTTAGGCTGCAAACCAAAATGCCCCAAAATGATGAGCTGCTTCTGGTCTGAAAGACAGGATAAAGGAGGATCTCCTTCAGCTCAGCAATTTAATCTGATCAGCAGAATCAGTCAAAGCTTAATTTCATGCATCCTCTATTTCAATCTTCTCATAGCATCATAAAGCGTCGAAGGAGGCCATTCAGCCCTTTGTGACTGATTTCTTTGAGAGAACTCTCTGATGGGTCCCACACCCCAACTCTGCACATTTTTCCTCTTCAAGTATTTATCCAATTTCCTTTTGGAAGTTGCTGTTGAATTTGCTTCCAACATCCCTTCAGACAGTGCATTCCAGAGCTTGCTGGTTAATAAAGAAATTCTGCTCATGTCCCCTCTACCACCAACCCCCTCCCCCGACCTGTTTCTTTTGTTAATTATCTTAAATTTTCAACTTTTTGTTTTGTAAAGTATGCAGCCGTGGACTCCCCATTCCCTAGAGCAGTGGGTTCAAGGCTGGTTCTAAGATTCAGCACAATGGTGAGAATGAGTGAGCTTTAAAACAGCCAATCTATTCACAACTGTCCGTTCTCCACCCTGTACCAATAGTTAAAATGAACTCCCTTCCCTTGACAGGCTAATTGACAGCCGCTCCCCAGCAGAGACCGAGAGTGGCAAACTTGGCTAATTCTTCTCTCTCTAGCTTGGGGATACTGAGGCCAATTATGAAATCCTTGCAGGTCTGAGAGCAGTTAGCTCAGAGGAGACTGGGGTTCAACCTGGAATCATCCTGGTCTGTATGGATGAGGGTCACACTGAGTGGTGGATAGACACAAAGCCATTGAAACAATTACACAGGTGACAATCCTCTGGTGTTGTCGGGAACTGGAGTGAGGGCTTGGAGGCTGCAGGAGATAAAATTTTGCAAGGCTACCACCATTTCAACATCATAATGGCTGGCAGCCCAACACAACCCTCGATGTAACAGTGAAAATGGGCATTTTCAGCCGTTTACACAGTTTGGAGATTCTGCCAATCTCCCATAGAAAGGACAACAGAACAGTTGAAGGTACCCTGTTAACTTTGGTTGATGCCTGTTACACTGCTCCTGGGAAATGTTGGGGAGGAGAGTGTTGAGTGATGGGGGAATGCTTGTATCCTGATACCTCTCTACAGGCAAGTGAGCAACATGGGTCCTCACTGGGCCACTGCCCTAGCCTCTGGAGGCAAAGAGCAGTGCAGACTGCCTATAAACTGAATAGAAGGAAATAAGAGTTAATTTGCTTTTCAGTGAATGTCTTTCAACTCTAAATAGTCATATTGCAGTGAGGATGTTGTTTACAATCTCCTTTTTCGCCACCTATGCCTCTCACATCTAAGCTTTGCAATTTGCCAGCTTAATGTCCCTTCTTCTGCTTCTGTTTTAGTTGTGTCAGTATCACAGATTAATATTCGTATTCCATCAACATTTATATGGGTAGCGCTAGTTAAACCAGGCATGGCCTGCTGAGATGGTCATCCTGATAATGAAAACCTTTAAAATGGAAGTAATTCAAAGATGAGTCTCAAAGATTGCATGTGATGGGGCTGTAGCTAATTCCTTTGGCAGCATGTTCCATTGTGGGATTGTTCTTGGAAAGAAAGATTGTAGATACATTGTCTTGGAAACAAATGGGGCAGAATTTTCCAGTTGGCGGGCGGGCTCAGCGGGAGCGGTTGGGGGCGATTGTGGAGCTGATCGCTGCTAGTGATCGGCTCTGCGCCGCCATTTTATGTGGGTGGGCCAATTAAGGCCCGCTCAGCGTAAGACGCGAGTGGTAGCGCTCAGTGCTACCTGTGCGGGCAGGGGGTGAGGGGAATGTCGGGGCCAGTGCTTCTTTGCGCATGTACGCGAAAGAGTGCTTCAATCTCCCTGAGGCACAGGGCTGCCTTGGGGAGATTGAAGGGTTTCTGAAATGATTAAATATAAGGTTTATAAATTTATTTAAACATGTCTCCTCATGTGACTGTGTCACATGAGATGGAATTTTTTTTATGGAAATTTTTTTATTTATAAAAGCTTTAGGAAACCTCATCCCGCTCGTAGATGGGGTTTCCTAAAAAACATGAAGGCAGGTTGGCCTTTTCACCTATCTGCCAATCTTAAGGTTGGATAGGCAGTGTTAATAATTACCTTAATTAGATCCTTAATGGCCTTAATAGGCCCCTTACATATCGGCGGGTGCGCAGCCGACTCCGGCATGCGCCTGCTGAACAAAACATCGCAACTCAGCGCGATGATGTTGGGAGGCACGCCCGACATCATCGCACGTCATTTTACATGTCGGCGTGTTGAGCCCGCCACCATATGCCGACTGAAAAATTCTGCCCGTGGTCTTTGTAGTTTGTGTGGATGGCTACCTCGTATTATGTCATTGCCGGAGGGCACCAGATACTTGTTTCTGTCAGTTCCCATCAGTCCGTTTGCTATTTTATAGAACATGGTCCGTCTATCTTCTCCCTCTTTTGCTGTAGTGATTCCAAATCTTTGGTCAAGGATGTGACACTGGTGTATTTCCCATACTGATCTGTGCAGAATTGTACAGCATGTCTTTGGATTGCTTCAATCTCTCACCATATAAAGGTCCCACACATAAAGTTGCAAATTCCAGAATTGGACGAACAATCTGTGCAATCCAATCCTCTAGCCCTGGCCCCCCCATGCATCTTCATCTTCCGCGCTGGTGCGAGATTCTTTTTCATATTTCATATGTGCTTTCTCCCTAAATCCCTCCATTATTCTGTGTATATTTGTGTCTTTTTTTTTCACTCTTTCTATTGCTCTCTGACTTTTTCACTCTTTCTGTCTTCTCTCCGCCTTTAAAATCCTCACACCCATCTCTTCCCAACCCCTTTTAACTCTCTCATTCGGGCTCAGCTCAGTATCTGGCGCTTTCTTTTTCTATAGCACACCTCAGTACATTTCCATCTGTTAAGGGAGCTAGGTGGATGCAAGTTCCTGTTGGGGCATCAGCCCTGCCTACTCCTGCATTAACAGGCCTCTTAAGCACTGAACTGCTCCACTCACCAGCCTTGTCACAACCACTCCCTTTCCACACAACCTGATGAGTTTGGTGTGTCTTTTGTTTTTTAGCCCAATCATGTTTTGATGAAACCAATAACCGTTTTAACAGAATGTAACAGAATACCTGCGAGGTGTGTTCGGAGCAGGTCCATTTGCAAGCTTTTGTGTGCGATACTGGACACAACTCCAGAATCTTGTTTGGCCTTAAGATGGACATTGATGAGGTTGAGTGGGAGCACACCTATCTGCACAAGTCAGAGGTGGGACAAAGACAGAAAGAAAGTTCCTGTTAATCTTTCAGAACCATAGCCTTGGCAAACACATGATGTAGCTTTATCCTAGAGAGAACAGCAAAGGCCCCAATGTTCCACTGGCAGTTATCTGGATGGCTATGCTGCAATCACATCCAGGGCTTCCCATGAGACCAGCCTACTGGAGCATGCACATGCCAGGGTAAATGGGAGCATGGGGCAGGTTGGCACAAATACCACTTTGCCCCATTTTTTGCCCCATGCCAATGGAAATGCAGTCGCCAGCTTGCCCATGGTGGTATGTTGCTGGAATGGTGTGTTGCCTGAACCTTACCTACCCTGCCAGTAACCTGCCCTAGAGCAAGGGATCTGATCCAGGAATAAATGTTCATTCGCTTTCGTGACCCAGACCACTGGTGAGGGATGTAGCCCACTATTGTGCCCCACATTTGTCTTTGTGGAGGTCTGTATGCCTCACCTTTCTTGGCATACCAGTGACAACTACCTCACCAGGTGTCGGTTGAGGCCTGTGAGTGGAAATTCTGGCTTAGGAGGTCCTCACCTCATTCTGCCATTTGCCTTATATGTAGGAGACAGAGGCTCCGCCCCAATATGGTCATCAGCATATGGAGCAACGGCATAACCAGGTTTGTACCATTTCTGAGGGGAGTTTTCCAAAGTTGCAATGGGACATTTGCAGAGCACTGACCAATTTCAAGGCCACATAGTTTGCCTCCTATTCTTGGCCAGTCGCACTGTGTGAGGTTGGAGAGCTAGATGTGCTTTCTTGAAATTTGATCGAAAGGACACTACACGACAATCAACATTGGGTTTGTAGAAAGCAGGATTTGGACTGCATTTGGACTGGACAGTAATCTTATGCATTGAAATGAACAAAGTTAGAGCCGCTTATATTGCCTGTCCTCTCAGATCAGTTTATCACCATCCAGCAACCACCCCCCTCTCCCCCCCCACCGCCATCGCACTGCACCTTTGCCAAGGTCCTTCCATGAGATGCACCTTCTATTCTCTTGGTCCCCTTCCCAGATAACCCCTCCTCATTGTTACCCTTGCTGGTCCCCATGCGTTTGCCTTACACCAGACATATCCTCTTTGTAGTCACCAGCCCAGTCTTGATCTGTCCATCCTCTCCTAATACTGTCCCACCCCTAACCTCCCTTTGCTCCCAACGTTCCTTGAACATGTCATTGTCTCCTTGTTATGTGCCCACCTCTCCCAAAACTTCCTGCTTAAATCCCTTCAACCCTATTACCAAACCTGGTCAAAATCACGAGCATCCAGTGTGACTGTGGCTGGGATGCATTGTCCTTACTTTGCCCTCCTTGATGTCTCATGGTATCAACCATGACCATGTCATGTTCCTCCATCAGAAAGTATTTTTCTCATACACAGGATAGTGGAATCATGGAATTCTCTGCCCACCCCCACCCCCGCCCTCAAAATAAAACACTGCAGATTCTGAGCCAATTAAAATGTTCAAGGGTGAGATGGAAGGTTATTTTTGAATAAGGGTGTCAAGGGATCTGGAACAAAATGGAAAATGGAATTGAGGTACAGATCAACCATGACCAAATTGAATGGAACAGGCAACAGGGACTGAATGGCCTATCTTGCTATGATCCTACTTTGATAGGAGAGAGAATGGAGTGTGGGGTCAGCTTTGGATTGCTTTCCAATAAGACTGAATAGCTCCTCTTGTGCTGTAGGCTTCAATTGCTTTATGGATCTTGTTTTATAACAAATTGTCTGCAGTATTTGCCACCATAACAAATGGCACTGGACTCTAAGATAAGTGATTATGCGTGATGTGCCTTCAGATGTTTCTCAGACATGTAAAAAGGTACAATATAAATTTTAGCCTTTCAATGTTTCTCTTTTTCAATTAATTTGCCCTAAATTCCAGTAGGTGGCAGCATCCAATGACACAATTCTATAGGAGTGAGCAGACATGGACAATTGTGTATTTGGTTTCTGGATGGATATCCGTAGTGCGTTGCTGATGTGTGATGATCTTTATTTTGCCAGGCTACTATGCCAAGTTTCTAATCCTTCAGTGTAGACATCAAAGAACTTCATGGTATCTATTGTAAAAAGTAACAGATGCCATAGATGAATTTTATTATTGGCCTGGATTTTAATGGTGTCCCCAACATAGAAACTGTCCCAAGGTGAATATAGAGGAGGGAAGAATATAAACAAGGACCAATATCAAACCATAATGGGAGAGTTAGGGGAGTGGTTGAGTGATGAGTTTAGATTAAGTTCTCACAGGTGGAGAAAGAAGCGGTGGTGTTTGATGGGGATGTGGGACAGGGTTCCAGACAGTTGGGCTGAGGTGGCTGAAGGCCCTCCACAAGCAGGGAGAATACAGGCAAAGCCATAGTCCAGAGACTGAAGGGTGTGACAGGTTGCAGAGGGAGGATGGGGAAAGGCCATGAATGAATTGGAAGATGAAAATGAGGATTTTAAATTCAATATGCTAGGCAGGTCAATGTTGTTTGGTGAGGAGGGTGAGGTGGACTCATAAGATCATAAAAAATAGGAGCAGGAATAGGCCATTTGGCCCATCAAGCCTGTTCCGCCATTCGGTAAGATCGTGGCTGATCCGACAGTGGCCTTAACTCCACTTGCCTGCCTGCCCCCCACAACCCTTAATTCCCTTGCCCCTCAAAAAATCTGCCTAACTCCACCTCGAATATACTCAATGGCAGAGTCTCCACTGCTCTCTGTGGAAAAGAATTCCGAAGATTAATGACATCTTGAGAAGAAATGCCTTCTCATCTCCATCCTAAATGGGAGACCCCTTATTTTGAAACTGTGCCCCTTAGTTCTGTTTTTATAGTTTTATTTATTCATTTTTTACCCCTAGATTTTTTATCCCTAGAGGCCCTCAATATAAAATAGCCACCTAGAAATCTAATAGAGAATTGGGAAGAAACTCCTTTACCCAGAGAATGGTGAGAATGAGGAACCTGCTATCACAGGGAGCAGTTAAGACTTCTGGTATTAATGCATTTAAGTAGAAGCTAGATAAGCATATGAGGGAGATAATATTAGAGGGTTATGCTGATGGGGTTATTCGAGGAAGGGCGGGAGGAGGAGCATAAAGACCTGCATGAAATGTTTGGGCTGAATGGCCTGATTTGTGCTGTATTTTCTTTGTAATTCTTTGTAAGCAGCCTTGGTGATAGGCTGTAGGGGTTGAAATTTAGCTTTCTGTTCTGATTCTGAGCTAAGGTTGAAAATGTCCTAATTGAGCCACAGGAGATATAGAGCCAAGGTCAAAGGAGCTGCTATAGAACAGAGGAAACATATCTCATCTTCCCTTAACATTTGCAAAGGTGCTACAAACAGAAACATGATGGGTGATCAATTAATCGTTTTATGGTGGTGCTACTTGATGAAGGAGTGTTGGCCAGAACACAGGGTGAGCTCCCAGCTCCTCTTCATGTGGTCCATTCACCTGAATCACCAGAACAGGGCCCCAGTTTCATGGGATCAACCAAAGGAAAGCACTTGTATCAGAGCTGCAATAAGTGTGACAGCTTGGACTGTGTGTTCTGGAGGGGGACTTGAAATGACAGTCAGCTGAACTAAGTTGATACTGTCCAGAGGGTAGAAGGAAGGAAGGAAAGGGTGAGCAGTAAGGGATGAATAAGACACACATAGATCCTCAGAAAGCTGTCAAAATATAGGCCTTGTTTTTCTGCACCAGCCCCTATCCTCTGGTCTTTTGATGATCTAGGGTGGACAAGATAGGGAGATTGCTCAGGGACACTCTATGCTACACCCTCCCTTCCCCATTCCTTGATGTACAATTTGACAGAAATGGCCTTAAATAGCAGCCAAGCCTTTTCAGCCATATCTTACCTTGAAACGCCCTAACAAAGGCTGACTGTATGGCTGGTGTCCATTCTCCTGCTCTAACAGCTTCTCTAGGTTGACGGCCCGGTCCAGCTCGAGGCCTGAGTTAGTGTCCCAAAGGAAGGCCACCCGTTCTACATCCTGTGGGAAGTTTGGGAACATAAATGAAACATTCGCGCTTTCCCTTAAAAGAAAGATATCAAAATGAATTGTACTCAGGTGGCATTGCACAAAGTAGGGCTCAGAGATCTGGGGTATAGTTAGAAACTCAGACTCAGTAATTGTACTGCACGCTACTTTGGAATTATTATTTAGGAGTTGGATTTGCATAAATTCTGTGTGGAGACTTTCCCAGATTAAAATCCACGTTTCCTTTTATATGGAAGAAAAAATAATGGTCAGTCAGCAGCGCAGGAAGAGGCTGATAATGAGAGGCCTCATCTAAATTTATTAAATACTAAATAAAAAGAAAGATTTACATTTGTATAGTGTCTTGCACAACCACAGGACATGCCATAGTACTTTACAGCCAATGAAGTACTTTAGAAGTTTAATCACCGTTGTAATGGAGGATACACAGCAGTCAAGTTGCACACGGGTCCATTGTCCTGTCCTTTCCTCATGCACTTCTACATTTTTATTTTTCAAATAACTTATCTGCTTCTCATTCCAAAAAAAAAAGATCTATTCCAGCTTGTATTTCTGGAAGAGTCCTGGGAGAGCAGATATATATCTTCAGGGTTTCTGCTGATTCACACTGAAGTTAAGGTAGGATATCAAGAGAACCATAGAAATTCTGTCCCACAAACTGCAAGTGATAATGACCAAGTTGTTGATAGAGGGATAAACATCGGCCAAGACACTAGGGGTAACTCCCTTGCTCGCCTTCAAAATAGTGTCATTAGATTGTTTTTTGACCAACTGAGAGGGCATACAGGCCCTTGATTTGATAGCTTATCTGAAAGACAGAACCGCTGATAGTGCAGCACTCCCTCAGTACTGCACTGAAGTGTCAGCTTTGATTTTTTTGTGATCAAGTCCTGGAGTAAAATTAGATAAGGTAAACCTGTTATATTGCAAAAGGCCAGGTGGTGCAGGATAGAACAGGTGCCAATCTTTTATAAGCATTTATTTACAGAGATAGACATTACAAACATGCACCTCCTGACCTGACAACCACCATTTCAGTCTGTTCCTATTTACAGGGGTATAACTGAGCCCCCAAGTAATACCCACCGCCTGCATAAAATTAAAGATAATTAATATGCAATTAACAAAACCTATTACATCAAATTAAGATAGCAAAGTAGGATCAGAGCATACCTAAATGGAGATTAGAATCATGGAGGTAACAGCTCAAAAGGAAGATACATACATTTTGCTTTCAGACAGTGCTCACCTTTATTCTGCTATTAACACTTACTTTGAGCAAGCTTTGTGTCTTTAATACTATCATTACCACTCCCTTTGCCCGTATTCCATGACATCCTTGTCATTTTATTTTCCCCACTTTCTAACCTATCCCTGACCTTCACTTTTGCTCCACCTGCGCCTCCCCTACTATATCAACAGTGTAAATCCCATCACATTCCTACTTCTCTTCAGTTCCAAAAAAGAGTCACATTGGACTCGAAACATTAACTCTGTTTCTCTTTCCACAGATACTGCCAGGCTTGATGAGTATTTCCAGCACTTTCTGTCTTTATATTATAAATGTTCTTTCTTTCATTCAGCTTATCTTAACTATGCCAATAATTTGCTAGAGTAATCTAAAACTACTCTCACCACTCTTTTCTTCCACTGTAGTCCTTTATCTTCCTCTGTTTCAACTGTGTACCTACTCTTTCCTTAAATGATGCAATGATCTCTGTGGCAAAGCATTTCATGCACCATCAACCCTTAAACCAACTGAGCTAAGCTGCTGTGAGGAAGGGTGGAGGAAGGAAAAGTGCAACAAGCAAAGAGACAAACATGGAAGTTTCTCCTTCCCTCTCTTCACTCGTTCAGCAACTGTTTTAAAGCAATAACCACTTGTCATAGCCTCCTCACCAGATGAAATAATCTATCCTCTTGTGCTTTGTGTTTGGGGCATTGAATCTGATTTATATTTCTTGAGTAAATAGTCATTGAGCGAGAAATTTGAACAAAGTACCCAAAAATATTGGATTGTTAACAGAATCATAGAACTTTACCATACGGAAAGACATCCTTTAAACCATCATTCATATTCCAGCTTTCTGAAAGCGACATTCACTTGGGTCCATTGTTCTCCTCTTTCCTCATGCACTTTTACATTTTTATTTTTCAAATAATTTATCTGCTTCCCTTTCCAAAACAAAACATTCCAGTCTGTATTTCCACCCCTGTTTCTAGTAGAACATTCCATCTCTCAACAACTCAAAACAATTTTCAGAGCAGCTCTTTCACTATCCAGCTGTAACTTTGGTTGAAGATTAGTGAGCCCTGGGGGAGCAGGTATATATCTTCCGAGTTTCTGCTGATCCACACTGAGGTGAATGTAGGAAATCAAAAGAATCATAGAAATTCTGTCCCAATATTCTAAGTCCAGATGAACCAATGAGTTACACAGGTTTAGTATCACCTCTTTGGCCCTTATTTTCTACAACTCCTGTTTATAAAACCAAGGATCCCAAGTGACATTTTTTGTATCAATTATCTACTTGTCCCAAATGTAACCAATTTTTTGGCTTTTACAGTGTTTAAAATTTATATGATTTCAGGATAAAACCAATTAAGTCTTCCATTTCCATAATAAATGCTGACCTAGCCAGCGCTGCCCGCATCCCATGAACAAATAAAACAGTGTCACAGATTGCTGTTGAATCAGAGATTATGGTCTATCCCCCCATGATTTGCCCCATCTTATCCCTCTTAATATCTCTGCACTCCTCAATTCTGGCCTCTGTCAAGCTTTGGAATTTCCTCTGTAAAATTCTCCACTTCTCCCTTCTCCATCAAAAGCTACCTCTTCAATGGAGCTTTTGGTCACCAATCCTAACACTTGCTTGTGAGGCTCGGTGTGAAAGTTTGTGTGTTAATGCTCCTGAGAAATGCCTTGAGACGTTCTGCTTTGTTAAAGGCACTGTATATGTTGCTATTTGTTTAAAGTGGGATTGATAATTTATGTAAATTATTTTGCTTGTGAATTTACCTGTTTTCCTTGTCCTAGTGAGGTATCTAACACAACATACTTCCACCTGCCACGGTCCCCTTTCCATTCTTGCACTGTAACAATGGTGGGTTTCTCAAGCTCCAGGCATATCTGGGGAAACCAAGCATTGGAGCAGGTTAGTAATGTGACGGTGCTTACCTGACACCCTCTACTGGTGGAGGTGTTGAAGGGCACAGTAACCTGACGGGTAAGTGAAGAAGAAAGACTTTTATTTCTGGGACTTCTTGTCAAATCTGTGACAAACATTTCAAAACACTTCACATACGATTCATTTCAAGTGCAATCACTGTTATATTGTCAAGTACAACCCATTATTTTGCACACAGCGGGTTCCCATAAACAGCAGGGAAATGAATGACCCTTTGAATCTCCTTTAGGCGGTGCTTTAGGTACTGGCATAGGTGATTTAAGGGATGAATACAGGTTAATTCAGTGGGAGAACCCACTGCTCAAATCAAATCAGCTAACATACACCCAAGAGACCAGGTAGGCCCTTGGTTTAACTTTAATCCAAGAATGGGATCTCCAGCACAGTGCTTGTCAGTCATGCTGCAGAGTGTTAGCCCAGGTTAAATACTCAAAACTGTCCAATATGGAAGCAAGTACGCTATCAACTGAGCCAAACTTCCAGGTACTACCAAATCCTTCCTGTCCAACCACCAACAGGTACTGATCCCTCTTGTCCAATCATCAACAAGCACTGACCCACAAAACCCTTCCTGCGCAAACACCGCTGGGTACTGATCCATCAAATCCCTTCTGTCAAAACACCACTGGGTACTGACCCACCAAATCCCTCCTGTCAAAACACCGCTGGATGCTGACCCACCAAACCCCTCCTACCCAATCACTGCCGGGTACTGATCCACCAAATCCCTCCTGTCAAAACACCGCCAGGTACTGACCCACCAAATCCCTCCTGTCCAATCGCCACCGAGTACTGACTTACTAAATCCCTACTGTCCAATCATCGCTGGATACTGACCCACCAAATCCTTCCATTTTTTATTCATTCATGGGATGTGGGCATCACTGGTTTGGCCAGCATTTATTGTCCATCTCTAATTGGCTTCAAGAAGGTGGGGGTGAGCTGCCTCTTGAATCACTTCAGTCCATGTGGTGTAGGTACACCCACAGTTCCGAGGGCAAGAGAGTTCCACAATTTTGACTCAGCAATATCTTTCTAAATCAGGATGGTGTGTGGCCTGGAGGGGAACTTGCAGGTGATGGTGTTCCTTCGCACTCGCTGCCCTTGTCCTTCTAGGTGGTAGAAGCCATGAATTTGGAAAGTGCTGTTGAAGGAGCCTTGGCAAGCTGCTGCACTGCATCTTGTAGATGGTACACACTGCTGCCACTGTGCTCAGGTAAACGGAGCAAAAGTTTAAGGTGGTGGATGGGGTGCCAATCAAGCGGGCTGCTTTGCCCTGGATGGTGTCAAGCTTCCTGAGTTATATTGAAGCTGCACTCATCCAGGCAAGTGGAGAGTATTCCATCACACTCCTGACTTGTGTCTTGTAGATGGTGGACAGGCTTTGGGAAGTCAGGAGGTGAATTACTCACTGCAGAATTCCCAACCTCTGACCTATTCCTGGAGTCGCAGTATTTATATGGCTGGTCCAGTTCAATTTCTGGTCAATGGTAACCCCAGGATGTTGATAGGGGGATTCAGTGACAATAATGCTGTTGAATGTCAAAGGGGGTTGGTTAGATTCTCTCTTGTTGGAGATGTTCATTGCCTGGCACTTGTGTGGCGTGAATGTTACTTGTCACTTATCAGCCCAAGCCTGAAAGTTGTTCAGGTCTTGCTGCACATGGACACGGACTGCTTCAACATGTGAGGAGTTGCGAATGGTACTGAGCACTACATAATCATCAGCGAACATTCCCAGTTCTTATCTCATGATGGAGGGAAGGCCATTGATGAAGCAGCTGAAAATGGCTGGGCCGAGGTCACCACACTGAGGAACTCCTGCAGGGATGTCCAGCCTACCATCGACAGGTATTGAACCACCAAATCCCTCCTGTCCAATCAGTGACGGGTACTAATCCACCAAATCCCTCTAGTCCAATCAGTGATGGATATTAATCCACCAAATTTCTCCTGTCCAATCAGTGGCAGATCCATCTACTCTTGATTATTCTCTCTGTTGTTGAGGGTGAGACTAGTACATTTTTCTTCTCTCCTTCCCTCTCTAGCCCTGTCCCATTTTCACAACTCATGGCAATAGGACTGGAAAGCAAATTTCTCCAAGGCCTGTACGCTTCAGGTTTTGTAACCAATAGCAATGGGCAAGGGGCTGAGTTGATGGGAAAACCAAGCAAGTTGCATAAACCTGCTAATTCCTGCCTCTTCGTGGGTGGAAGTACCTGGTCTACACTCAGTGGCAACAAGACTAAGGTTCATCATGTAGCAAAAGTGGAAGAAGGAGGGGTTATAAATGTGAGTGATGGACTGTCACTCAGTGGCTTGATGGGTTCAGGTTCCAATATATTGCAGCATCATGTCATAGGATCATAGAATGCTAACAACTCTGGAGGCCATTCAGCCCATCATGTTCATGCTAGCTCTCTGTAAGAGTTAATAAGCTAGTTCCGCTTCCATGCCTCTTCCCAGTAGCCCTGCTTGTCAAATAATTATCTACTTCCCCTCTGAAAGCAGCAATTGTGTTTGAAGCAAATTCGATCTCAGGCAGCACATTCCAGATCCTACCCACCCGCTGAGTAAAAAAAAATTGTTCCTCTTATTGCCTCTGGTTCTTTTGCCAATGACCGTAAATATGTGTACTCTGGTTTTCAAC
Source organism: Cetorhinus maximus (assembly GCF_964194155.1). NCBI lineage: Eukaryota > Metazoa > Chordata > Chondrichthyes > Lamniformes > Cetorhinidae > Cetorhinus > Cetorhinus maximus. The sequence goes on from NC_135884.1 coordinate 88,579,163, forward strand.
CTGTCAATAGGAACACTTCTTCCCTATATGCCTAGGCTTCTCATGATTTTGAATACCTCTTTCCTATCTCTTTTCTACTCTAAGGAGAACAGTCCCAGTTTTGCCAATCTATGCACATAACTGAAGTCTCTAAACCCTGGAGCCATTCTTATAAATCTTATCTGCACCCTCTCCAATGCCTTCACAACCTTCCTAAAATGTGATGCCCAGAATTGGAATCAATATTCCAGCTGAGGCTGAACCAGTGTTTTATAACGTTTCATTATATCTTCCTTGCTTTTGTGTTCTAAACCTCTATTTATAAAGGCCCACGATCCCATATGCCTTATTAACCGCTTTCTCAACCTGTCTTGCCATCCTCAGTGATATGTGCACATCTACCCCCAGCTCCCTCTGTTCTTGCATCTGCTTTAAAATTGTACCCTTTATTTTATATTATTTTTCCTTGTTCTTCCTACCAAAATGTATCACTTGTGTAAATGCTTTAATAGACTTCATTAAGAGGGCTCCTTCTTAGATGGGAACTTCCTACATTATGTCAGTTCCATGCGAAAGAAACCTCAGTTCAGTAGCCTCATTGTGGCCAGGCATTTGTTTTAAATCTTTGAAATGGACTGAACCTGGTTTTGGAAAAAAAAACTGCAAAATAAACAGGGAAACTCAACCTGAACAGACCCATAAGGGATCTAGTGAAAAAACATAGAAAAAGAGACTCACTGATGGGACTCCCCCATCTCCCTCTCTAAGCCTGGTAGTCACTCCAGGGTAACCTGCTGCAGCTGGGTTGCAGGAAGTACACTGTTTATTATGAGAGCCGTGGAACAGGAACTGCAGGAATTATTTACAAAAGGCCAGGGAAGGCTTTCTGGATCAATGGCTCCCGATGACTGTGCAGGGAGGAGCTCCCTCGGCTTCTGTGAGTCACTGATGGTATTTGTTCTTTAACCATTTGCAAACTCCAGATTGTGCTGTCTGGCATCCCTTGTGCCTCAGTTTGTGAGCAGACTGCCCCATATCGTATGAGTCACTCAGGCCAGGAAGGTCTGGGTTAGTTGGTCTGAGCGGAGTTTGCAGATCTCAGCTGTAGGTTGTTGCGAGTGACGTCCATTTTCCTGAGATAGGGAGGGCTTTCCCTTCCCGCTCCTGGTCATTTGCCAAAGATTGCTCCTGAACGCATGTGGGCATTAAGCACAGTACCAGGCATGTCTGTATTTCTCCCCACAGTGCAATAAGCTACCTGTGACTCAACAGATAGGCGGCCTCAGGAAGAACATTGACCAAGATGCCAGAGGGCAGGTGTTGCCTAAGGAATTGCACTACACCCAGCAAGGAGTTGGCGGTATCAATAGACATGCACAGTGGAGTCTTGAAGTTCCTACTTTAGTGCTTTGGGCACACACTGAGAGCACATATCAGGAAAATCTGCATTCCTGTTGGGAAAATTCACAGGCCCAGAGTGCAGAATTTCCTGATCTGCACTTTCAGGGTGTAGGGAATGCTGAATTGACAGATTCACACTTGTCTCTCTCCCTCTTTGTCTCTCTTTGAGCCAGGCTGTTTGAAATATTTACATAAACAGTGAGTGCTGCAGTTTTAGTCCCACTGCAGCCAGGATTTACTGTAGAAGGGAAAACAGAAGCAACATGCACCTGTGACAGAGAACAGGTTAGGTCAACATTGTACAAATATTCAAAGGCATTATAAATATTCACATCTGTATTTGGCACCAGTGTGACACATGGTTGGAATCCAGTTAATCATGAGGAGAGAGAGCACGTTCAGGAGCCACACTGAATAAACTGCATTCCAGCTAGATATTTGTTTAATTAAGCCATCTGAGGTTAACTAATGGATTGCAAATCTTAGGCGACTGAGGTGAATGATCAAAGGAGCTAAATTTATTCCAACCAAAGATTAGGATGGAAGGAATGTGCATTGGAAGTGACTGACGAGGTGGCTGCGGAGAGTTTGTGTAAAACATACCAGGAGAACATGTTAAACTGGAAAAGGTCACTTGGTCGATCAGGCCCACTCCTTCTACTCTGTCACTCACTCAGTTGACAGAAGGTTATTTTGGAAATATTTACCAACACCTTAAGCAAGAAAATGCCCAAGCTTCTTGCTTTTGGGGTCCACTTAATGCATATCCTGGAGTCCCAGGGAGATCGAGATATATAAACTCTCAATTTGTCCTCACAAACTTGCAGAAATCTTGAGTTCCTGATGTGTCAGATTACTGAGTAAAGGGCTCCAAGATTGCGTTTCCCTTTTTTAGTTTTATGGCCTAATGGGAGTAACAAAAAATATCCATCCCACTGTGGGAGCGTTTGAGTCCCCTCTCCAACTCCAACCTCTGGATTGCTTCTCCCTCACTCATTCTGGATTGCTTCAATCCCAAATCTCCTCCCACTCAAGATTTCCTTGCCCTGGATTGTGCCTCCCTGGGTTACCTCACCCCCGTTGCTCTTCCTACCCAGCCACACCTGTACCACACCTGCCAACCCCAGGATTCTTTCCCTTCTCCCCCGCCCCCCAACACCTCGCCCCACCCCCAACCAGCCGGGTTGAGGCTCCAGATTGTCTTTTTTCTCCCTCCTCCAAATTCCCTCCCTCTCACAGGCCCAAGCTGCGGTCCATCTCAGTGTGTGAGCCAGCCTGTTTCTCACAATGGGCATACTGCAGCGGGACCTGAGAGTGAGGCCTGAACAGTATGGGCCTCCCAGGCTGGATTTGACCAAGCACTGAGACCCCGGCTCCCAACTTTCCCCACATCTCGGAACTCCTGAATTTCCTACTTTCTTTTGATTTATGGGGAAAATGATTTGGATGGCTTTGAAACCAGATTTAATTTACTTTGTGAATAAACCTCTCAGTGAGTGAGGGGTGAGCAAACTGGCTATCTCCTGATTGTGCGTTTGCCTTGCGTGATATTCGTCACTGTTTATTGAACATAGCACACTTCAAATAGAAAATCTGCAAATGCTCAGCAGGTCAAGGTTCAGTGCAACATATGACCACTACTTACTAACCCAAGAATAACAGGAATGCTTGACTGTAAGGTCATACCTCGTGACCTCAGCCATATCCCACCACCAATACTGAGAAGCTCTGAATGGAAAATTACATTTGTGTTAGCTTGTACAGAATGGCCAGAGCCTTGGGGGAAAGCACGTAGTGAAAAAAAATAAAGACTTAACTGGCAGAAATTACCCTGAGGAAAATTCCCCTTTAAAATGAGTAAGCTGTTGGGAGTATTTTGACCCGCGAGGTTCCAGGGATCAGGAACTTCAGTTATGTAGGTAGGTGGTGAGGTTGCGACAGTTTTCCTTGGAGAAGAGAAGGTTGATAGGAGATTTGACAGGAGCATATCAAATCATGAGGGATCTGGACAGAGTAGGTACGGGAAAAACTGTTCCCATTGGTGGAAGAATCGAGACCAGAGGGCACAGATTTAAGGTAATTGGCAAAAGAAGCATTGGCGACAGGAGGAAAAACTTCTTCGTGCAGCAAGTCGCTTGGATCTGGAAGGCATTGCCTAAGACTGTGGAGGAGGCAGGGTCAATTGAGGCATTTAAGAGGGAGCTGGATTACTAACTGAAAAGGGAGAACATGCAGAACTATAGGGAGAAGGCCAGGAAGTGGCACTAGGTAAATTGCTCTTTCAGACAGCCAGCATGCACAAGGTGGGCTGAATAGCCTCCTTCTTTGCTACAGCCATTCTGTGATTCCGAAGACTTCCCTGTGTTTGCAATGAAAACTCAGTAAGACTCAATAAAGCAAATAGGTAGGAATTACCTTATCTAAAGCATCTTCATGAAGTACCTCCTGTATCGCCAATAACTTGATGCTGCAAACGACACAATGTGACACCAGTCACTTCAACTAGAAGCCAAGAGCAAAATTTTCCCGATCTCGTGGAGAGAGATTTGGAGGTGGGACAGGGAGCAAAATGAGAGCATCTCACATCTGGGCGGCTCACCTCTGCAATCCGCTTGTGTGCAATCTTGCCCAGGGTAGGATCTGATTAGAACTGGTTACCCACCCAGCAGCGATGGGTAGCTACTTAGGCTCCATTATGTGTCCACTTGGGGGAAAATTGGTGATACCACTGGGATCTGTGCCAGTTTGTATTGTATCAAGTGTGATTAGTGCCCACTAAGGTTGGGTTGAGACCCATCCAAAGACATTCATCACCAGAAAGTAAATGATGAGACTTTTCGCTGATTGTTTAGAATGGGGTCCAAACCCCAGTCATGGAGGTGATTGGCATTGCACTGTCTCATACCACAACACTAAGCTACAACGTGCATTTAAACAGCATCTTTAACATAATAAAATGCTTCACAGCACCTTTGCAAGGTGCTTCACAGGATCATGACCTGACAAAATTTGACACCGAGCCATGTTAGGAGATAGCAGGACATACGACCGAAAGCTTGGTCAAAGAGGTAGAGGTTTAAGGAGCATCTTAAAGGAGGAGAGAAATTCAAAGAGGTTTAGGGAGAGAATTCCGGAGCTTAGGACCTAGGCAGATGAAGACATGGCCACCAATGGTGGATCGAGGGAAATCAGGGATGCATAACACCAGAGTTTGAGGGACGCAGAGTTCACACTCACTTTGTTTGCATTAAATTATTTCATTTTAGTTGATGGTGGGCATAACAATATCCCATAATGTATGTCATGGTTTCAGATCAGAGAAATGCTAAAGAAACTGAAATGTAAAGAGCATTGGAAAGGGAGTGGGGATGGTGTGGTTTCAGGGGTGGGGGGTGGAAGAGCCAGATTTATTTCAAGCTCCTAATGTTATCATGACCCTACTTTACAAAACTGCATAATTTACTTTAATTGATTTTGAATTTTTAAAGTGACTCCCTCCCATCCCCACATATCCTTCTACCATAAAAAACCTGATGAATTCATTCCTAGCCATTCGCAACACTGGCCCTGTACTTTAAAAAAAATATATTAAATATACACATATCGACCTCATTGGAAAGGCCATCATATGTTGTGCATCTCTAGCCGCTCTTCAGAATGTGATTGTGAGCGGCCTTCTTGAATAGCTGCAGTCCGTGTGGTAAAGGTAGTCCCACGGTGTGATTATGAAGGGCATTCCAGAATCTTGACCTGTTTTCAACTGTCTATCAGAACTTCCACTGGATAAATATTGACCACAAACTGGGTCTAACAAAGGCTGTTCAGAGCCTGCAGTTACCCAGATAACACGGCATGGTTATAAAAGCAAAATTGCTTTCAGCTTTATAGATTTTAGGATGAAAATCAAATGTGTTGTGTTAACCCAACGATGTTAACTCTCCTTTTTGTAATGAGAGAATTGAGATTGCCGAGTGCTGTGTTGCACCATTCCCTCCAACACTGGCTGCAGTGTGTACTGTCTATTTGATGTACTGTAGCAACTCATTAGTCTGGACCAGTTGGGCAGAGTGGCCTCCTTCATTGCTATGAATACCTTGTAATATGTATTGATATCATTTTCTGTATATTAGGTCACACGGCAAGGCACTGAAGAAGAATATAGAGTTTCCTGGTATTTGGCCGAACATTTTTCCCTAAACCAATTAGATTAACTGGTCATTTGGCTTAATGCTGTTAACAGAAGGTTATTGATGTGGAAGGATTATTGTACATGTCTAGATATCAACAATTGCTACTGTCATGAATCATGATATTACAGATTTTAAGGACATCTGTTTTAAAGGTACATTTCTGCTGTCAGACCTTTATATTGAGGTTTAAAGCCTTTTTCAAAAGGAAGTATGGACAGACTACATGGCACCTTCTGGTGTTTATTCAAACTTGGTCAGACTTATACCTCTAATGCTGGCTATGAAAGCCCTTAAAAATGCAAAGACCCCCTCAAGGGATTTCCATTCTAAAAGGTGTGAAAAAAACCTTTTTACTTCTGAAGGACTTCAAAGGACCTCAACACAATCAACTTTTTTGCCTGGTGGAACAATGCTTCATCAAAATTAACATAATAGCAGCCGTTTTGCTTTGGTTGTAATAAAACAGGCTGAAAACAGCCATTTTAGTGTGCAGAACCTGAGGAAGAACTCTGAGAAAAAAATTAAGATAGGGTTCTTGACCAAGGGAGGACAAAGAGGAAGAGGAAGAAAAAACTGCTGTTTTGCCAAAAAAGTCCAGGCAAGCTGCAAGTGCCATAACTGCAGAATTAGTGAGGAATAAGAAACCTCTCTTTCTCCCAGGAATCTGCTGACCTGCTGAGTCCATCTGAAAAGGCAAATCTCTAAATAATTAACTGCAGAAGCCATCGCAGATGCTAAATTGAACCTCAGGTTTCAACCCCTTCACTTTGGAAAGGAGGAATTCAGGCAATGGGCCTGCAACGATATCTCATAGAGCCTGATTTGAAATCTCATCCTTAAGTGATTTTTTTAAGTTTTATCTGCTTTTAATATTTGTATCTGTATTTTAGTTAATGACTTTTTCACTTTTACCTAAGTAACTATCAGCAGTAGTTTTGGGGATAAACTAACCTTTATCTTATTTAAGACTACAGCTTGTCTGCAGGGTTACCTTTAAATTGAACCACTCATAAATTAAAAGGGTGCTACACACACACACAAACTCTTAGCTCATGGACCGCTTTAAGGAAATGCCTTTTATGTGGTCGAGACACTGCACTTCAAGAAGTGAGTTTGATTTAGATGTTTTGATATGATAAGGTCTCGTGCAAGTACAGAAATTCCTTCACTACCTTCTTTCTATAAGGCAGCTACTCATCATGTGGAAAAGTCATCACTTGCGCCACATTTCGGCTGTTTTATAATCATGCTCTCCTGTTCTCCCATCCTGATTCTTTCTCAAAGCTCAGCAATATCCTGAATCTGTACTGGGTTTTTAATATAATAAAATACCAAAGGTGCTTTACAGAGGAGAGACACTGACTGACTGAAAAGCACTTCAGAAGAATTGGCCGAAGCCAAAACCAAAACAAAGCAGATGACACAAAGATTGGCTGGGTGGTTAACAATGAGGTTGAGTGTCTTGGGCTATAGGAAGATACAGACGGGATGGTCAAATGGGCAGATAAGTGGCAGATGGAATTTAACACTGAAAAGTGTGAGGTGATACACTTTGGAAGGAGTAATTTGACAAGGAAGTATTCAATGAACGGCATGACACTAGGAAGTTCTGAGGAACAAAGGGACCTTGGTGTGTGTGTCCATAGATCTCTGAAGGCAGAGGGGCATGTCAGCGGGGTGGTGAAAAAGGCATATGGGACACTTGCCTTTATCAATCGAGGCATAGATTACAAAAGTAGGGAGGTCATGTTGGAGTTGTATAGAACCTTGGTGAGGCCACAGCTGGAGTACTGTGTGCAGTTCTGGTGGCCACATTATAGGAAGGATGTGACTGCACTGGAGGGGGTGCAGAGGAGATTCACCAGGATGTTGCCTGGGATGAAACATTTAAGTTATGAAGAGAGGTTGGGTAGACTTGGGTTGTTTTTGTTGGAGCAGAGAAGACTGAGGGGCGACCTGATCGAGGTGTACAAGATTATGAGGGGCATGGACAGGTTGGATAGGGAGCAGCTGTTCCCCTTAGTTGAAGGATCAGTCATGAGTGGACATAAGTTCAAGGTGAGGGGCAGGAGGTTTAGGGGGAAAAACTTTTTTACCCAGAGGATGGTCTGGAATGCGCTGCCTGGGAGGGTGATGGAGGCGGGTTGCCTCACATCCTTTAAAAAGTACCTGGATGAGCACTTGGCATGTCATAACATTTAAGGCTATGGGTCAAGTGCTGATAAATGGGATTAGGTAGGATAGGTCAGGTGTTTCTCACATGTCGGTGCAGACTCGATGGGCTGAAAGGCCTCTCCTGCACTATGTGATTCTGTGAATAGGTTTTGAGGAAGTTGTTAAGGCTGAGATGAAATTAATGCCGGGGTGGGGGGGTTGGGTGGGTGGGTGGGGGCGGGGGGTGAAGTTCAACTTCTGTGGCAGTACAGAGAGGTCGGTATCAGACTAGCCATTTGCTTTATATATGGGCTGGGTTTCCAAACCATTGATTTCATTCCCACTAAGTTGAAGACAATAAGGGAGCAAATTCTAGAGGATGCGGCCCAGGTGACTAAATGAGCAACCTTGGGAATGTAGAATCCCCAAGGGCCCAGAGAGACTGAACTGTCGGACACAGACTGGGACACAGTTGGGGGAAGTAGCAGAGGTAGAGTGAGAAGAGACCATGGAGGAATTTGTAAATGATCTCAAGGATTTTGAATTCAGTGGGTTGGGTGCCAATGAAAATTGACAAGGACAAGGGGTGATGAATGGGACCAAATGTAGACTGGATTGGAGAAGTTGAGGTTATTTAGGGAAATGTGGACCGTAGTCCCTGTTGTCCCCTTTGTTAACTGAAATATATGTAAATTCCATTCCTCACAGAACTCATGACCAGAGGAGCCTTTGTCAAAATGGCCACATTCAGTCATTCATTGGCCAGGATAAAATGGGGGGGGGGGGGGGGGGGGGCAGTTGAGCGGCTGACCCGCTCCGCCCCACAGCAATAAAGCACGGCGAGGCGGATTAACGAGGGTCAAGTCGGACTTCCACCCCTCACTGGGGCTGAAGCCCAGCTCTCTGCAGCTACTGGCCAATTCAATTGGCCAGCAGCTCCATTAGTTCCAGCAGCGCCACGAAGGCATCAGTGGCCGCTAGGAGGACTGCAGCAAAAGGAGACGATGGATATCCGGAGCAGTTAAGTCTGGGGTCTTGGGCCGGGAGGGTTAGAATAGGTTAGAGTGAGGGGCGGGGCAGGAATAGGGTGGGTTTAAGAGAGGGAGGGGGTAGAAAGGATGGGAGAGTTCAACTATAGTGGGGGGGCCTGCTCTGTAATCAGCAAGGGGCAGCCCCCGAAGTGCGAAACCCCCCTTCCTTCCTGCCCTTTAACCATCTCAGAGGCCCATTTTGTGGTGTGGGCAGTGTATTATGAGGGTCAATTGGCTTGATAACAAGCCTAATTGACCCTTAAGTACTTATTTAAATATGGCGGGTGGGCTTCAGATTTTGGCACCCACACACCCTTCATATAATTGGGGTGAGCTTAGGAGTGGGCAGGAAGGTGGTGGGGCGGGCGCTTGACCTATCTTACATGCCATCCCCTCCACGGGAAACACGCCTGCTAGGGGCATGTAAAATTCAGCCCTAGGCATTTCTCTTGGGAAGGAGTTGTGGGGGTGGGGCATGGGTCAGGCTTCCACAAACCTCCCACTGGAGTTGCAGCTGCAGATCACAAAAGCCCCAGTGAGTGGTCAGCTTCATGTTTTGGAACTTTGACAGTGATACTGTCTTACCTGATATGGTGATCTGTAAGAGATAGGGGACAGTTCTGAATATTATTTTGTTCTTCCTCCAATCTTGTTAAAAACCTTTAAACCCTGTAGTAACACGTTTGATTAACTGCCTCATAAAATTTCTTTGTGCACTATTTTAAATTTTGCCGCTAGCCAATTTATTACAAGCCAATTAACAATTGTGTTAAATAGTGTACAATGGAATTAAATAGTGTACAACCAGTGCGCTAGGAGAAGAAACAAACCCATTGTGTATTTAACACCCACCATTATCACGACATGCAATTTGGCACAATGATAAACTCTGTAATTTCTTCTCTTGTCAGTTGTGGCTCTCTTTCCTATGCAACTACTAAGAATTTGTATTAACAGTTACAGAGGCAGTGAAAATGGTGTTTCTTGAGCAAAGCCGAGTGTTACCAAACAGCGAGCATCGCACATTTACCTGGCCCTATTCACTGTGCATGAATCTGAAAACTCTGGAGTAGTTTCCATGGCATTCTCCTCATCTCCCACTGTCATGAAGCTATTAATGTATATAATATTATTGGAAAATATTTTTCTTTTAAAATAGAGGTTTAGTCTGTGGGTGTGTCTTAATTGGATTAAAGCCAGCTAGTCTGGGTGCTTTGATGTGTACTAGTTTTGATATGTAAGAGAGATAGCGTGCATTTGCATTTTTTGAATAGAGTATTCAAGAAGTAGGGTGAAAATAGATAACAATCCAGCAGCTGCCAAGCAATATGTTTATTTTACTAATAAAAGTGGTATTATGAAAGGGGTTTTATTGTTCGAGAGAATTAGTTCAGAGGTTGTTGATACAATGAGAATTAACATTCAATGGGCTGAGGTAGGTATAACAAGACAACCGTTTTAGGTGAGCAGAGCAGAGGCAATGTGAGATCAAAAGACAGCTGTAAGCCTCCAACTGGCTCCACAGGAACCAAAGTGAAAAGAACATCATTTTGATTTTGTTTGGTAAAAATGCTTTGCCTGGTGTTTGGTTAAGTCTATGGGTTGCTGTTGCCTTAATGGAAATTAGTTTGGGAAGTTGTTAAACGTTATGATAGTAGTAATTTGTAGACATGTGCATATATATTTTAACCTATGTAAATTAATAAAATGTTTCATTTAGTTTAATGTAAAACCTCGAGAACTTGTGGTCTGATTCCTGAATTTAGAGTCACATCTCAAACATAACACTTAAAATTATAGGTTATGACAGTTGTTTGAAGTTTCGCTCTGGGTTTTTAAATAACTCCGCTTTACCAATTGCATTGGTCATAACACTTACCATACACAGGCGTTTTAGCTGTTTCTCCATGGTTTCCAGCAAAATTTTGGTGGGGAATTGTTTTTTGATTATTTATTTGGGATGTGGGCATCATTGGCCAAACTGGGATTTGCTGCCTATCCCATCTGTGTGGCTTCTGAGGCCATTTCAGCGAGAGAACCAACCATGTTGATATGGAAGTGAAGCCAGACCAGGTGTGCACAGCAGGATCTTTCCTTAAAAGACTTTAGTGAAGCATCTGAATATTTAGGACAATCTGGCAGCTACCCAGTCATACTTACTGATGACAGGTTTATATTTTCAGATTCTTTCTTGGACTGAATTCAAATTCCACAATGCCCATTCAAGTTCTCTGTATTATTTGTCCAGTGATACAAGCAACTACATGACTGCACCCTCAATCAGATCAGGAGAATTTCCTTACGGAAATTCCAGGTATCTGTTTTCCGGGAATTGATACATTTAAGGGAAGGCAAGATAGACACCTGATAGAGAAATGAATAGAAGTTGATAAGGTGAGATGAAGCGTGGAGGGACGAGACTCGCGTGAAGCATAAACACGGGCATAGACCAGTTGGGTCAAATAGTCTGTTTATGTTTAGTAAATTCTATGTAATTCTATGAATGAGTGATGTTATTACAAACCCATTTTCAAGCAGCATCAAGCAGATGACTTCCCTCACTCCTGGATTGTTGACCTTGTCCAAGGTGAGGTTCTGAAGGTTCCAAGTGCCAATACGGACAACCTGCCTTCCATCAAAAATCCCGGTGAAGGCCTCAGCCGCAGGCCGAGCTAAAGAGGGCCGATTCCAAACCCCGGAGTTCAGGCTTAGGTTCTGTAGGCTGTAGTAAGACAAGATTTGCTTGGGCCTGTCCTCTAACTGAACATCTGAATAGGAGGAGACAGGTCTTGGGAGGGTGACAGTGAGTTTGGGTCTGATGGTACTCAACAAGAATGTGTCCATCCCAGTCACCTGAAGTAAATCATCAACGTGCTTGAAAGGCCCATGCACAGTGCGGTGACAAACGATGCAACAGGCAAGATCCTCTGTGATTCCCAGTGAGGCCATGAGCTCCTTCTCTGGAGCGATGTTTATGTTCAATTTGGTGGAAAACAGCAGATCAAAACTGGACAGATTTTCCATGGACTGGGAGGACTCCCTGCTGCTCACACAGATCTCTGGCCTGATCAGCTGAAGTGTCGTGGCCCCCACTCCCGTCACCAAAGCCATGTCCTCGATTTTGCGGAACCCCCCGATCATGTGGCGGTAAAGCACGATGTTGTGCGCCAGGGTCCGGTTAATCCCCTGCAGCGTCATCAGCTCTTCCTCTGTGGCTGTGTTGACATTAACCCGGTGGTAGGCTGCCAAGCTGTGGGCAAAGCTGCACGTGGTGCTGAGGTGTGGCCCTTTCTGCCACTTTCTGCCCTTCAGGTGTCGGGGTCCCAGGTCACATTGTGGCCGGTGGCAGCTCAACTGGTAGCCCATGGCACTTTGCCTTTCTGTCTGAGAAATTCAAACGCACCATCATTAGAATCTATCAAATTAATTTACCAATGTACAGCAGAAGACTCACTAAATTAGTCAACGTTAATGGCACTACAACAACTTGGTTATACTTTAAGCAAATACTAGACTGGGGACCACAGAGGAGAAAAAGGCTTGGTAATAAATACGTGTACAGATTCTATACACATTCCCTCCTGCTTTGATTGATGATATGAGGCTTTGGGCGAATTCCCTATCTCAGTGTCACTAGGTAGACAATGATAGAGGAAGGATCCCATCCCAACACATCCATCCAGAAAGACCCACAGTGTCTCATCCGTCACAGTATCTAATTGATCAATAATTCCAGGGATTTTTCTTCCATGATCATACCCGGAAGCCTGCCCCAAGTACAGATCATCCTTTAAAATAGGGAAGAGGAGCCCAAAGGATGCCTGGGTTGGAGTGAGGATTATAACATGGCAGCCCTGACCCACTACCTCTTTGGGTGAACTTACTCTTGTATGTGGAATCCTTGAAATTGGCCCTGAAATTGTCTTTTACAAGTTTGAACCTTCACCCTTGTCCTGCAGTCACCCATTGCATCCATGATTTACAGTAGATGATCACAGGGCTTCTGTCAAGGGTCCCACAGTCATTATTCAAGAACAATTAGAAGGAAATACCTAGTTGTTTATGAGTAGACACACATCATTCCTTATAGGCACCCGATAAATCTTCTCTTTCAAATTAAGCAGATACCTGATGGTTTGAAATGGGCAGGGGGCATTCATTCATCTCATCTAGCCCACTCCAGCCAACACAAGCATTTTACGTAGCCCAGACTCACCCATTCCACTTATACAGCGGGATGAGGTGAGTAGCATAAGGAAAGCTTTCTAACAAAAAGTCATGGTCTCTTTCCTGACCCTTTAAAACAATTGCAATTTCGAGATCGGCTTGGCTTTTCAGGCCATTTCAACAACTAGCTGACTCCAATGTGCTGATCTTTGTGGGGGCTCACTGGAATCAGGTTGCCTGCATTAGTCTGTACTATTTAGCTCTCACTGCTTTGATCCAATGGTGAGCACTTCCACAACCTTAACTGCACTGGAAATACCTTGATTCCCAAATGGGGATCCAATGACCCCAGGGGTTCTGCATGGGCCCCAGTTTCCTGACCGTGTGGATCAGGTATACAGTGTGCAATGTAATAACCCCAGCACTTTCCTGCCTCTACCTCGATTAAGTCCAATTCAGAAAGGCCTGTGGACAGCCTTCCTGCCCCGCTGCCAATTGAGGCCCTTGAGTGGACAGTTAATGCTTAACCCAGTGTCTCGTCATGCAGGAAGCATGACAAGCAAACAAGTGCAGGATTGCTTGCAGGTTCCTGGGGTTGGTGGTGGGGGGGTTGGGTCCTTCGTTCAAAGGTACTCCATGCCTGGTTGAGGGTCCCAGCATGGGAAAGGGAGGCTTACAGAGAGCCACCACCTTGCCCTTGTTGCTGAGCCCCCTTCCCCCACCTCCCCCATGACCCCACTCTGGCCATCACTCATCTGTGGCCTGAGATCCAGTGGTGATCTTAGGCATCAGGTGGGTGTCATAGTAACAGCTACCACCTCTTCCCAGGTGGCACTGCCATTCAATGGAGCTGCCATCTTCTGATTAGCTGGCAGCTCTCAACGGATGGGGCCTCTGCCCTCCCCCGGGGACCCCTTCCTGGGGAAAGCCCGCCACTGTCCAGACAAGTGCCCAAGTTGCATTTAATATGGTGGGCCTTCCCTAACAGAGGCAACATGGGTCTCTCGCTGGCTCTCCAGCTGGCAGGTGAGACCCCGATAGTCTGCATTAAATACCACCCATGTCTCTGGAGTATTACTCCAGGCCTCTGGATTGCTAGTCTAGTAACATTACCACTATGCTATCGTTACCCACTCCTGGCATTGATTTTCAACTTGCCACCTGGGTACAAAACTGGCATGGAGGTTTGGCTACCCATTATAGAAACCACCCGATTTCTCCTGATTTTCAGGAATAAACCCTGGGGTTGGGGGGTAGAAGGGCCAAAAATGAAGGCCTACAGACATGAACAATTGATGTCACTTGTGAAAAGGGGTGTGCAGAACATGGAGCAACAAAGCCAACTGTAAAGTAGAAGGGCTTTTAGTTACAATTAGAGAATCTAAACAATCAATTCTGTAATTGCAGCTCTCCTGTTACATTCCCCACCCTCTCACTCCCAGCTGAACCATCTGCAGGTTAAACAGCGAGAAGCCAAACCCTTGACAATAGGCGTTTTGAAAGAGTGCAGCTGATCTCCGATGTTTGATTTCCCTTCTGTTGGCTGCACTCCTACATTGGCAATTGGATTCACTATCCTTGGCACCCCGGTCACAAAGCAGCTTTGGGACCTCTCCACGCTCCCTCAGACAATCATCCTCCACCCCTCTGATGCATTGAAATATAAACGTGTGGTAAGAAATAGGGCCTTAGAATGTTTACACGTTACATTAACAATAATATTTTGCTGCTGCAGTTGTTAAGTGATTTCTCCAAAGGCCTGTACATTATTCATCGCTTCCAACATTAGCTTAAAGTTCAGGCAAAGAACAGCATCAAGGGTCTAAAAATGTGGGTCTACAAATCTTTAGCTGGGTTAAGGCTGTTAATCCTTCCCTATTTAATTAAGAAATTGTTGTTCTGTTCAGGGAGTGATGTCAGTGCACCACACACTGTCCATCACATATTCAGCCAACTGCTGAGCTGCCTTTATACTATGATTAGAATGCCCAATCATGGTGTCAGCTACCCATGCGTGGGCTTAGGTTAGATGGCTGTAACTCAAAAGTAAACTAGATGGCTGGGATGGCAGTCTGGAATTCCCTCCCTCTCACTGTTGTGGGAGAACCATCACAAAGACAGTGATGGTTCAAGGAGCAGGCCCATCACTAATGTCTGCTGCACAGCCATGTGACTGCACAGCAACCTAAAAGTCCCCTATAGGCCATGCAAAGGTCAGCCCCTAAAGGTTACCGCCTATGCATGGCCACAGAGAAAAAAAAAATTCAAAGGGGCCAAGCACTTAAATAAATTGCTCACACGCTCCCAAAAAATAATTAGAAGGAACATTGCCCACCACCGTCACCTTGTTAGGACAATTAGGGGTGCACAGTAAATGTGACCTTGCCAACAATGACCAAATCCTGAAAACAGGATTATCTTTTTTAATGGCTATGGCTGGTAGGCCAGAAGGCCTGGGCCAGTTGTTTTGCAAGCTGCAGCGGGCTATACTCAAGCTCTGTGTTTGGGATGGATACTCTCACAAAGATCAATATGGCAGAAGAACGACTTGCAAAACTGATGGGTTCTCTGGGTAATGCATATGCCCAGTTGTTGAACATCACTGAAACACAGGGACTTGGTTCCTCTGAAAGAAAGAACTTGAATTTACTCAGTGCCTTTCACGTCCTTAGGACATACAATGAAGTAGTTTTGAAGTGCTACATCCACTTGCCTGGGTGAGTGCAGCTCCCATAACAATCAAGAAGCTGGACACCATCCTGGACAAAGCAGCCCACTTGATTGGCACCAAATCCACAAAAATTCACTCCCTCCACCAACGACTAACAGTGGCAGCAGAGTGTACCATCTACAAGATGCACTGCAGTAATTCACCAAGGCTCCTTAGGCAGTACCTTCCAAACCCACAACCACTACCATCTAGAAGGACAAGGGCAGCAGGTACATGGGAACACCGCCACCTGGAAGTTCCCCTCCAAGTCACTCACCATCCTGACTTGGAAATATATCGCCGTTCCTTTACTGTCGCTGGGTCAAAATCCTGGAAATCCCCCCCTAACAGCACTGTGGGTGTACCTACACTACATGGTCTGCAGTGGTTTAAGAAGGCAGCTCACCACCACCTTCTCAAGGGCAATTAGAGATGGGCAATAAATGCTGTGCCAGCCAGCGAAGCCCACATCCCGTGAATGAATTTAAAAAATGTAGGGAGTGATACTAAGAAGTTTGGACACTGCAAGCTCTCACAGAAAGCAATGAAATATATGAACAGATCATCTGGTTGTTGGTCGAGGGATAAATGTTGGCCAGGTCACTGGGGAGAGCTTCCCAAGCTCTTCTTCAAGTAGTACCATGGGAATCCATTAGGTTTAATGTCTCATCCAAAGATGTCACCTTTGACAGTGCAGCACCCCCTTGGTCCTACATGGATGTGACTAGTCTAGATTTTGTGCTCAAGTCTTAGGAATGGGGCTTGGGTCCACCAGCTTCTGGATCTGAGTCATGACTGAGAATGTTTCTTCTGCAGTACCAGGCAATGTTTAAAATGCATTGTCCTTTCACACTGGTAACTGAGGGCTAGATGCCCCGATGATAGGAATATACACATCGTAATTACACCCCAAGGTCCCATCTTACATTGTTTATTATATGTAAAGAGAAGGTTTGAGAGTCTGAAACTAAAGAAGCCATTACATTACTCTACAAATCTGAGTGTTTATTTGAGTGTTGCAGTATTAACTCAGGCTCACAGGTTCCTTGCACCTTTGGTTGTCTTCTGCTGTAGTTCGGGGCAATGCACACCCTGAGAAAGCGACACAAAGCTCCCTCCTTGCCTCGCTCCACCATTTTCTATTTGAAGTCGCCCGCCTGAAGGTTGATTGGTTCCAAGGACAGTTATAGAAAGCCATGAAAGTGGGTACCCTATACCACAGGGAGGTAGGGCAGTTTACACTGGGGCATGTGATCGCCTACACAAAGCTCCCACCCTCGGTGCCAGCAGTAACCATGATGATACAAAAGCAAAAATGCATCAATATAGGCTGAAGCTGGCATCGCCCACCAGCCACAATCCTTTCAAGGTATTACAAACTTTACGGCACAGAAACAGGCCATTCGGCCCACCAGATTCCAGTGAGTGTTCCTCCCACCTCTCTTTATCTAACCCCATAAACACATCTCACTTGTTATATATGAGTGACATTACCCATCCACTAATCCTCAGACACTATGCTTTTTCTAATTTTTTATATGTAGAGGTAACTGTGCCTCTGCTATCTCCTCCCTAACTTCCTTTAATATGTGGGGATGGATTCCACCTGCTCCGAGGTTTTATCTTCTCTAAGTGTGATTAGTTTATCAATTCTCTCCCCAATTTCTATCTTAAATGTCTTTATATCCTTTTTGATCTCTTCTAATCTTATGTCCCTCATGCTAGTTTCCATGATAAGGACCAAGGTAAAATAATTATTCAGTATTTCTGCCATCATTGTCCATAAGTTTATCCTGTGTATCTCTTAGAAGCCCTAACCTGTCCTATTTTTCTTTTGTCCTTTATGTGTCTATGAAATATTTCACTGTTTCTTTTAATATTCCTTGATAATGTAATTTTACCTTTAACTTTACCGTCCTAATTTTTTTGACTTCTTTCCTAATCTGTTCACATTCCCTTTTTATTCTCCCTTGTTGTCTGTGTAGTGTGTGCCTTTTTCCTTAGTTTTCATTTTTGCTTTATTTATCCATGGTGTGTCACTATTGACTAGTTTTGTTCTTGCGTTTTTTTTAGTGGGATACATTTCTCCTGAACTCTATTGATTACTATTTTAAATGTTTCCCACTGATGTTCTATTTGTTTGTCAGTAATTTTTTGAGTTTATTTTCCCTAGCCCATTCTCATTCCCCTTTTTTTTTCCAATTTATTAATTTATGTCTTACTTATATCCTCCTTAATCTTTATCTTAAACTTCGTGTTATACCGCAGGGTGCGTTGAACAGCCAGGTCTCCAGAATACATCGCAGGGCCCAGAGACTTGCACCCGACCGAAAGAGGGAGAGCAGGTAAAGCAATGGCTGTCCTAATAGAGCAGCTATTGTTTCTACGGGGGGGGGTGGAGGGACACAAAACAAAACAAAACTCCCATAGTGGCGATGCCAGTAAACAAGGTTACGTTGCACCACATCTCAGGCAACAACATACACCCCAAGGCTGCCTGATCCCAGTTAACAAAAAAGGGCTGGAAACATTCGGCAGGTCAGAGAGCATCTGTAAAAGTCAAGGTAGTCAGCCTTTCAGGTGCAAAGAACCTTCCTCATGACTAAAATGTTGCAGGATCCTGGTTCCTGCTATGTTTTGCTAGTCATATATGGGAGTGTCATTGTGTCTGGCCAGGATCTATCTCCTGAGCACCCAGTTTAGCTTTGAAAGAATGTGCTGAGATTTGTCTCGAATGTAACATTCACTCTAACCCACACTTGTAACATTCAGATAAGCAGTATCAGTCACCCCTGCCCATGTCAGAAAAATGGGACGCAGCCTGTTATAACTGTATTGAACGCGGGCTGTGACTGAGTTATAATCACTCAGTCACTGTAGTGTTCGGATTTCTCTTTTGAATTAACATCTTCTTTAAGGGACATTCCTGTATTTTCAAAAAAGAGCCTCGAAAATGGATCTGACCACTTCTCAGTTCCAAACTCTTCAGCTTTGGTGTCGAATGCGTTTGAGGGAAGGTGAGCAACAGGGTTATTGGGGAACTGGGTCCAGAAGTCTGAACTGAATTCCATTAAAAAACGCCAAACACTGAAAGCGCCCTCCGTCCTGCCCAGCTCCCTTCCCAGCTTGTAGTGGAATCAAGCTGCGTATGGCTCGTCTCCAAAAGTTATCTGACTTTAACAAGTGCAAAAGTTACCTGATCGGTATTGGTAAATTAAGCAGCGGATTCCAGACTTCCTGAGCACAATGATCGAGTTGCAACCACTTGTCGGGAGGATCTGTGATGTGTGTACACTGAACACTTGCAGACACACAAACACATACACACACTCAGTCCTCAGGCTCGAAGCAGGTTTGGAGTCTGAATGTCTCACTGGAGATCTCTGTTTGGAGTGGTCTGACTTACATGCTGCTCTCCCCCTGGGCCAACTGGCAGCTGAGAGGAGGAGTGGCTTTGCATCCAAACAATTTGGTATTTAATTTTTTGAGGAACGCCCCTTAAGGCCACAGTTCCCTTTCATTACTCGGGCAGCATTTTGAGATCTGAATTGAAATTCAGTTTCCAAATTCGAATTGAATACACTGTCAATCCAATCTTTTTGCTTGGTGTTTAAATCTCCTCAGATGCTGTGCTGGTTTACAGGCCCCATCCAGGGAATTGCCTTCAGCTTTGGCACCTCATGAAGAATTGATCCTGAAGGGGAGGGGGAGGGGTGCAGTGCAGATTTAACAGGATTATAGTGGGGCTTGAAGAGTTGAACCATGAGGACAGGTTGCATAAAATGATACTCCCTTGAGTTTAGAAGATTGGGGGGGCGGGGTGAGATCTAATCCAGGTCTTTGAAATGTAAAAGAAATTTGATAGGATGAATACATAAACATTGGCTGGGATTTTATCAGCATCACAATGTCGGGACCAAATGCAGGTCCCAAGCCTGTCTGCGAATGGCAGGACCACAGCAACATTCTGAGAGCTAACTGAAGCCTCATCAGCGTCACCGACAGATGTGGTGATGAAGCTGCAAGGTGAAAGAGATGGCACCTCAAAGAGCCGGCATAAAAAATATTTGGTCTGGCAGGCAGGTCCTGGTGCTTGGAGGGGCGAACCCTCCAGAGGTGATGTCAGGTCATTGCCACCAGAAGGCTCCTCCGTAGCACATGGAGCCTCTGGAAAGGATGGCTCTCACCAATCCCCCTACTCCAGGAAGCTCTGGGAGGCCACCTCGATGTAGCTGGTGATCTCCCCACACGGCAGGAAGCCGTGCTGATGCCAGTAAAATGCCAGCATCCTGGTGAAATGGCCATCAATATGGCAATTCATTGCCTTAATTGGTCATCTGCTTAAATTGGTGAGCTGCTGCCATTCCCTTGCTGGGAATATTCTGTGTCAGCGGGAACACATTGAACCCAACCAACATCTTCTGACAACATTTTACTTCTCCTCCTGCCTCCCAGCTCATCTCCAAAGGACTGGTAAAATTCCAACCACTGATTCAGGGGGAACCGCTGCCAAACTGTACTGACAGGCTGTTATAGATTGCAGCTTCCACTGTAGTGTTACAATGATAATGCACAAATTTTATCTTTCGGAAAGGATGCTGTTTGGTCATGTTAACCATCTCACATCTGTTGAAGGGTCGTGAGGACTTGAAACGTCAACTCTTTTCTTCTCCGCCGATGCTGCCAGACCTGCTGAGTTTTTCCAGGTAATTCTGTTTTTGTTTTGTTTCACATCTCTGCTTCTTGCCGAGCAATTTTACAGATAACAGAAATAATTGAGCTAACAGAGGAAGTCATAGAACGGGTTAATGTGTGGAATCAGTACAGAGTGAATTGTGTATTCTAGGTAAATTTTTAAATAGGAGTTTGTTTACTTAAGACAGAAGTCAATGAATTCTAAAATGAAAAGCAAATTTACCATCCATTGCTATACTGATTTCAAGGATGGCAATGTGATGATTCTCCTGTACTGTTAACACTGACACCACCCATGGTGGAACAGAATTGAAGCATTCCACAAACACTATACTAATTGGCCTCGCCTCCTCTAATTAGCACTATCCCTTTAAAGCATGTACTGACTCATGTTGGAATAGAAGGTTCTGCATGCTTCGCTCTCATGCCTTGCTCAAGTGACTGTTCTTGGTTGGTCACCCCACTGCCCCATCCACCCCCTACCTACCTCACCCCACCTTTTTCAAAATGGAAGTACGGACGGACAACCTGGTGCCTTTCAGTGTTTGCTTAACCCTTGTCAGACACTGATCTCCAGAGCTAACTATAAAGAATCATTAAAATGCAAACACTCCTCCAGTGGTGTCCATTGAATCTTCTAAAAGGTATGGAAAACCCTCTGGCTTCTGTGGGAACAGGAGGCAGGAAGGGACTTCAAAGGGCCTCAATGTAATTAACTTCCTTGCTTGTTTGAAACAATGGCTTATTGGAAATTAACATAGCAGCAATTTTTGTGTTTTTGAACTGTATAAAGGAGGCTGTAAGAGTGTGCAGAGAACCAGAAGACCTCAGGAAATCAGTTCCAGCCTATGGCTTTCTAGAACTAACTATGAACAGCATGTGAGAGCTGGGTTTCTCTCTGCCACCAAGAGTTACAAAGAAAATTCATCCCTGATCTGCAGAGAAGAAACCAGACAATCTTCAAATGTTGGTACCTGCAATTTCCAATAAAGAAATGAGCCTTTACTCTCTCCCAGCATCTGCTGTACCTATCGAGTTTAACTACTAAGGAAAACTCTGACTCTTCAACTACAGAAGCCATCACAGCTGCTAAACCAAACCTCAAGTTTCAACCCCTTCACTTCAGAAAGAAGGAATTCCACCAATGAGCCCAGAATGATATCTCTCGGAAACTGATTTGAAAGCTCATCTTTAAGCACTTAATCTGCATTTTAATTTTTGTATCTGTATTTTAGTTAATAACTTTATCACTTTTACTTAAGTAACTTTCAGCAGTAGTTTTGTAATAACTCAACCTTTATCTTGTTTAAGAATAAAGCTTGACTGCTGGGTTATTTTTAAATTGGACTGCTTGCAAATTAAAAGGGGGTTACATACACAGGCATACACATTCCTAGCTCACGGACCACTGAGAAAATGCTTTTTCATGTGGTTGTTACACCTGTCACATGGGGTTCAAAAGCACATTCACTTCTCGAAAATGATCCAACAACTTGGTGCACATTAGTCCCAGAACAGATGATCTGTCTGTTACAGATATTAGGGAGGTAAACATTTGTGTATTTTGTTAAATTGTGACCCTGTTTACATATTTGTTGCTGCAACTGTCTTGTTCTAGCAGCTATAGGTGGGTGCTGTTCTTAGACTGGGGAATATATCAATGTGTGTTTTATGTTTGGAGCAGATTAATTTGCCCTCAGGAGGGACCTGACCATTCAATTTAAGTGCTACATGTAAACCAGGGTGAAACCTGCCGCTAAGTAGCTGCATGCCTCAACGGGGGGTCCATGTTCATTTGAGGCTAGCTGCACTAGCACTATTTAAAACCAGCCTGTGACTTGTAATGGGATGGCTGATTCTGGTCGCAGCAGATGCTGGGAGTGGCTGGGAAAGACATTCTAAGCAGGAAGAGCACTGACTAATGGTGCAATAAGGCAGAATGTTCCAAAATTCTCAGATACCGCATTGGAGGTTTTGCTGCAGGTGGTGGACAGGAGGCAAGAGGCTCTCCAGGCAAGCTCTCAGAAAGCAGTGGGACCAGATAACCATTACGGTCAATGCAAGCAGTGTTGCCCCTGAGGACTGAATGCAGTGCCGCACGAAGTTCACTGAACTCGCATAAATGATCAAGGTCAGTTAATTCATCTTTAAATGCCAACTGCATCACTAGTCTCCCAAACTGGTCAATTCACCCCTCTCTCTACCCCACATCAATCATCTACCAACAATTTCTATCAATCAGGTCTCATACCTGACATTCATATGCTTCACAGCACCCACACACACTTAGTCCTGCTACAAGTCTTGCACCCACATCTCACACACTACCTTGTACACACTACTAGCTATTTAGCCATGACAGTCATATGACCCAAATGCATTGTACCACACGCACTGACACACTTCCCTCTCTCTTGCTGGGCAATGTGGCGTGTTACTGACAGCGTGGGGTCAGGCAGAGCTGCATGTCCTCACCCCCATGGAAGAGACTGTGTTGACCATCACTGGAGTATCCATGTCTGAGATGCTGGCCAGTGGCGGAGCTGAAGTCATTGCAGATGACAGGTATGTTCATCCTCCTTCTCACATCACTCTTCCCCTCATCCCATAACCTCTTCAGATTTACAAGCTGCAGATGGTTTAAAAATTCACTTCTTGCTTTCTCTCCCTCCTCCTACAGCACCCCTACCCTTGTACTTTTCTCCTTTCAGATACCCAATATCTTCGTCTGACCAGGACATGGTGCAGGAGCCAGAAGTGGAAGAGAAAGAAGAGGCTGATGAGGAAGAAACACCGTCACTCGCTCTGATACTTGTAGCCACCAGCTCAGAAACTGACACTGCATGTAATGTAGAGGATAGCTTAAAGATGGAACTGAACTCGATGAGACACAGGACATGAGTGATCAGCAGGAAAGGGCAGTGCACGTGCCAGCTTGCCAGAGGATGAGGCCCTACATGAGTTCTGTTGCAGAGAACTCAGGTGATGACTTTGATAGGGCAGTCTGCAGAAACAGCCTGATGGGTATACACAGTGAAATGCTTGGTTCACCTGCAGGCCTCTCAGAGAGTCTGCAGTCACTGTCAAGGAGCACAGAGGAATCCCACACCAGCCTGTAGAACACATTGCACTGACCTTGAAACCAATCCTTTCTAGCGTAGATGTGGTGGCCAACTCAATGGGAACACCTGCGGACCAAACCATGATGCAGCATCTGTCTCAGCTTCCAATTCAGCATAAACAGAAGCCACACTGAGCACTGCAATGGAAGCTCAGACTGAAATCATGTAAGCTCAGGCCACTGCCACTGTGGCTGCAGGTACCATTCTCAAAGGGGCTTGCAAGCTCCCGCAGCAGGCCAGCAATTTGCCATTCAGCACATTATTAGGATCACTGAGGTGTCACCCCAGCAAACTGGTAGTAGCTCCATGGAGAACTAATCTGCTGTCCTCTCTCAAGAAGACAGCATTTGTCCTTCCACCATCAGGGATCTTGCTATTGGCTGTGATCCAACCATCCCAGACAGCTGGTGCCCATGCTGAAGTGGTCCAGTCTGAAGCTGGGCCGACTATACCCAGAGCTGCATGAGGTTGTACTGCAAGTTCATTGCCAGTCTCCCCCATTGAAAGCCAGCAGCCTTCCACTAGTCATGCTGCAGTCGCTGGGTAATGCTGCAAAGGAGCACTAGGCTAGGCAAAGGCACCCATAGGGCTGGCACTTAGGAAATGCACAAAGATTAGTTGACTTTTATATGGAAAGTATGTCTTGTTTGATAAAATTGGTTTGGAATGTTTGCTTTATGATGGCTTTTATTTGAGCATTCTAGCCAAGAGGACACTGTGAGGATCCATAACAGAGTGATGTGGATTGTTGTTAAATGGCAATACATTTACAACTGCTTTAGGTGGATGAGACTACCATGGACCACCCAGCCAGAAAGGAGACTTGTTGGTTGCCTCCTTCTCTTCATCAGCTGCTAACCATAACCTGGTGCCGAGGGCTGTGCCCTCATGATGGTGAGGTTGTGCAGCATGTGGCAGACCACCACGAATCGTGACCCATACTCTGGTGAGTACTGTAGGGCTCCTCCAAAGTGGTCCAAGCTGAAGAATTATTGCTTAAGCATCTCAATGGTCTGTTCAATTACATTTGTGTGGTACTATGGCTCTTATATGTGTTATATATCTTGTTGTATATACCCATGTATGTGTGGGTTTTGTACCTAAATCATGAGCCAGGCATCAGCAGATAGTTCTCGTCACCCAGCAGCTACCCTCTGGTTTCTCTAGGTGGCTCCAATGCTGATGGTGCAGTGAAGTGGAGGAGAATACAGGCATCATAACTGCTGCCAGGGTAGGTGGCATTGAAAAGGATGATGGTCGCAAACCAGATGGATGCTGAGGGAGTGGAAACTGTTGCTGTTATGGTCCATCTCTGAATTTAATTGCGGTGCCTGCAAAGTGGGGCCTGTGCACCATGGGGAAGCCTCTTTTGCTGACATGACAGCATAACATGTGACATGTTTAGGGGGAATTGGTGGCGTAGTGGTCATGTCACTGGGCTCCTAATCCGGAGGCCCAGGCTAATGCCCTGGAAACGTGGGTTCAAATCTCACCACAGCAGCTGGTGGAATTTAAATTCAGTCAATAAGTCTGGAATATAAAACTAGTCTCAGTAATGGCAACCATGAACCCATCATCAATTGTTGTGAAAACCCAACTGGTTCACTAATGTTCTTTAGGGAAGGAAATCTGCTGTCCTTACCTGGTCTGACCTACATGTGACTCTGGACAGCAATGTGCTTGACTTCTAACTGCCCTCTGAAATGGCCTAGCAAGACACTCAGTTCGAAGGGCAATTAGGGATAGACAACAAATGCTGGCTTTTCCAGTGTAGCCCGCATCCCATGAAAGAATAAAAAAATGCACACTCTGCCTGCTTTCCACTGGAAAGAAAGAAAGCAACATACTCCTCTTTCTCCACATACAGAGCATCTGTTACCTCCCCTACACAGTAGTGGAAGTGAATTGTGAGATGCCTGCTTCAACCTGGAAGGACCCTGACCTAAAGGGGTTCATGGGCCCTGGACACATTCCCAGCCTCTGGCAGTGCTGTAAGTTTGCCTGCACCAGGTGGCAGATTTCAGCAAACACCTCCTCCACTGCCTCCTACTGGCGGACTGCCACTT
Organism: Cetorhinus maximus; assembly: GCF_964194155.1. Taxonomy (NCBI): domain Eukaryota; kingdom Metazoa; phylum Chordata; class Chondrichthyes; order Lamniformes; family Cetorhinidae; genus Cetorhinus; species Cetorhinus maximus. The sequence continues at coordinate 88,604,678 of NC_135884.1, forward strand.
GGAGGAAGACCTGAGGGTGGGCAGGGGGGCATGGAAGCTAAATGTGCAACTGCTGACCCCAGAGAACATTGAGGAGCTCAAGAGGGAGTACAAAGGTTGGAGAACCGTGAAACCCCTCTTTGAGTCCCTGACACACTGGTGGGAAGTGATCAAGGGAAGCATCAAGAGGTTTTTCATCCGCAAAGGCACCCAGAAAGCTAGAAAGGAACAGAGGGAAATGTCCCGACTCCAGGAAAAGATGCAGAATCTGCTCCGGCTGCAGTCGATGGGGGTCGATGTCAAGGAGGAGCTCCAAGAGGTGAAGGGCCAGCAAGCCTCGCACTTTGCCTCGGAGGCCTCCAAGATCATCTTCCGTTCCAGAGTCCGCTCCGTGGAGCAGGATGAGACGTGCTCACGTTTCTTCTTCCAAAAGGTACACAGAGAGCGCTCTGTGATCAGCAGCCTGAAGGAAGAAGACGGCTCAGTAAAGTCATCACGGTCCGACATTCTGAGGATCAGCAAATCCTTTTATGCCGGTCTGTATGACGTGAAGCCCACGGACAGCACGGCCTCCCAGTCCTCCCTGTCCTCTATCACGGAGGTCTTAGACCACAGTACGCGGGAGAGCCTAGACAAACCGCTAACTCCTGACGAACTGACTAAGGCCCTCGAGTCCTTCGAGAAGAGTAAAACCCCCGGAAGCGACGGCCTGCCGGCGGAGTTGTATTCGGCTCTGTGGGACTTGATCGGCCCAGACCTGCTAGAAGTGTACGAGAGTATGCTCCTGGCCGGCAGCATGTCAGAATCCATGAGGAAAGGCATCATCACCCTCATCTACAAGCACAAGGGGGAAAGGGAGGAAATTAGAAATTGGCGACCCATTTCACTGTTGAATGTGGACTATAAGATTCTGTCCAAGGTCATCGCCAACCGGGTCAAATCCGCTCTGGAATTGGTGATTCACCCTGACCAGACCTGCTCTGTGCCAGGCAGGAAGATCTCTGACAGCCTGGCGCTGCTCAGGGATACGATTGCCTATGTACAGGACAGGGGTGTGGATACCTGCCTCATCAGCTTGGATCAGGAGAAGGCCTTTGACAGAATATCGCACACCTACATGGGGGATGTGCTCTCCAAAATGGGCTTTGGGGAGGGAATTCGAAATTGGATCCAACTGCTCTACACTAACATCAGTAGCGCAGTCTCAATCAATGGGTGGGAAACAGATAGCTTTCCGATTAAATCTGGAGTCAGGCAGGGCTGCCCTCTCTCGCCTGTCCTTTTTGTGTGCTGCATAGAACCCTTTGCCGAGTCCATCAGGAAGGATCCGGGCATAAGAGGAGTGACGATCCCAGGCAGTGGAGGCACTCAGGTAAAAGCCTCCCTGTACATGGACGACGTCGCCGTCTTCTGCTCGGATCCGCTGTCGGTGCGCAGACTGATGCACGTCTGCGACCAGTTCGAACTGGCCTCGGGAGCCAAGGTAAATCGTGGGAAGAGCGAGGCCATGTTCTTTGGGAAGTGGGCTGACCGATCCTTTGTCCCCTTCACTGTCAGGGCTGACGGCCTGAAGGTGCTGGGGATATGGTTCGGAGGGACCGGGGCATGCGTTAGAAACTGGAAGGAGCGAGTGGCTATGGTGAAAAGGAAACTGGGCATGTGGGAGCGACGCTCCCTCTCCATTGCGGGTAAGAACCTGGTCATCAGGTGTGGGGTACTCTCGCTGTTGCTGTACGTGGCGCAGGTCTGGCCCATTCCACACTCCTGCGCGATGGCGATCACTCGAGCCATCTTCCGCTTTATCTGGAGGTCGAAAATGGATCGTGTCTGCAGGGACGCGATGTACAAGCCTCTAGATAAAGGGGGAAAAAACGTGCCCAACATCGCCCTCATACTGATGGCCACCTTTGTGTGTGGCTGCATCAAGCGGTGCGTAGACCCTCAGTACGCAAACACCAAGTGTCACTACGTGCTGAGGTTCTACCTGTCCCCGGTGTTGCGAAGGATGGGTCTGGCCACGCTGCCGCGGAACGCTCCAAGTAGTTGGACCGCGCCGTACCACCTGTCCCTGGTGGAAAAATTTATGCAGAAAAACACCTTTGACCACAAGTCCATCAGGCAGTGGTCAGCACGTAACGTCCTAGAGGCCCTGAGGGATAAGGAGAGGGTGGACCCTGTGGGATGGTTCCCCGAGCAGACTGTCAAAGTCATTTGGCAGAATGCCTCATCGCCAGAACTTTCCAACAAGCACCAAGACGTAGCTTGGCTGGTGGTGAGAAAGGCCCTCCCCGTCAGATCCTTCCTACACGCCAGGAGTCTCACCCCCTCTGCACGATGCCCTCGAGGTGGCTGTGGTGGGGAAGAGACCGTTGTTCACCTCCTTGTGGATTGTGCCTTTGCAAAGAAAGTCTGGAGAGAGATGCAGTGGTTGCTGTCGAGGTTCATCCCGAGCAGTTCTGTGACACAGGACTCTGTGCTCTACGGGCTGTTCCCAGGGACACACACCGAGACAAACATCGACTGCAGCTGGAGGATCATCAACTCGGTGAAAGACGCGCTTTGGTCTGCCCGAAACTTGTTGGTCTTCCAGCACAAAGAGTTGTCCCCGACCGATTGTTGCGGACTGGCACAATCCAAAGTCCAGGACTACGTGCTGAGGGACGCACTAAAGCTTGGGGCAGCTGCCGCAAAGGCGCAATGGGGAAGGGTCGCTGTCTAAGACCTTTCTACCACAGCGCACCGAGAGACTGGGAACTGTTTAGAGCCCCTCGGGCTGTACAGATCAAAATGAAAGGCTGTAAATGATTGTAATATTGTTTGTACTGATGCACCTGGTGATACATTTTGTAAAAGTTTAACCTGGATTGTACCCTTGTAATGTTGTTTTTGAAATGGTTTTGAATGTGATTGAAGATTTTTTATGAATAAAGTATATTTTTACAAAAAAAAAAAAAAAACCTCCTCAGTGGTTTGCACCATTGCTGACATTGCAATAGGAGAATAACTCGCTGAATACCCTGGGTAGATGCAGCTTCCTACTGAGAGTCCTCCTCCTACCTCTTCAAACAGCTCGCCCTCCTCTCTTCTCACTTCTGCTCATCCTCCCCGCGATGTTGCCTGCCAAGGGGGATGAAAACAACAACACCTGTGACTGGGAGCAAGTGGTCTAAGCAGAACCCTTGAAGTCAGAAGCGAAGCTGTCAGCACCTGCCACGTCACTCCCTAAAGAGCTCATCAACTTTAAACAGCAGTATAAACTTCCAAACTGGGCAACAGCCAGCTGAGATCAATCAGCAATTAACCTGAAAGTAATTGATGACCCCTTTAAATAGCACTAGTGTTTTGGTTGGGGGTAAGGGTGGGTCGGTTGGGATCCTCCCTGCTGCTGACTGCATGTTCAGCCATGCAGGATTTAGAGAGAGGGTGTTAGATGGAGAGTTGAGGTCAAAAATGGCACCACTAGTGTCAAATGTCACCATCGCCCTACTCTGCATATTTCCAGCACATGCTCCCAGTGCCTGTGCTAGTGACCTCACCAACATGACAATTTGTGCGGCTATTTTGGATCCAAAACAGCATCTGTAGTACCAGAAATGGGGAGCTATGCTTCCTAATTTTGCAGTCAATTTGTTTTCGTGATGTTGGTTGAGGGATAATTATACTCTCCAGGACATTGGGAACAGGAGCAGCTCTGAGGAAATTCCCGTCCTAAGGGCAAAGATCAATCTCCTCTGAAGGAATCCTGTTCAACCAACTAAAACTCAAATGAGAATGTTGGCGACATTTTTACTATTGGTTCTGCAAACTGCACAAAATCAAGGACGGCTTAAAGGGTTATAAATGCGTTACTCAGAGAACTTTTGCATTGCAGCAGGTGGGTGGTGAAAGGATTGAAGCAACTGCTGTTTGAGCATTTGAGGCTGGGCCTGGTACAGCCTGAAGTGCTGGATGACCTTTGTCCACGAACATACGAGTGCTTGAATTGTAGCGTTTGCCAACCCTTCCAGAATAGCCGGGAGTCTCCTGGAATTGGCATTGATCCCCCAGTGGCCAAAGAAAGCATTCTGGGAGATTTTAAACAGAAATCATTGGTGAAGGGAGCAGGCTGCACTTTGCCAAGGCAGAGATTTTTTTTCTCTTTCCTGTGTTTGTTTGGTCTGTGCCATCATTAATGCAGGTAGCTGACACTGCGGCTCTGCATGTTCAGTGCCTGCGGTGTCAACAATCGCAGCCTGAGTTTACATGTAGGATCCTCCTTTGAGAAAAGCAAAAATTGTTGGAAAAACTCAGCAGGTCTGACAGCACCTTTGGAGAGAAAGAGTTAACATTTCAAGTCCAGATGACTCTAGTCATATTAACTCTTTCTCTCCACAGATGCTGTCAGACCTGCTGAGACTTTCCAGCAATTTTGTTTTTGTTTCAGATTTCCAGCATCCGCAGTATTTTGCTTTTATTTTAGGATCCTCCTTTACCCAGGACAGCCCAAAACCAGGGGCTTGTCTGCAGAATAATGTGCACTTCTTGTGTTAGCTTCTTTAGGCAGGGAGATATTTTGGCTACTGTGGGTGGAGATTCAAAGCAGCTGTACACAAGTGACGGTTGGTGAGTTTAAGCTTCCCAGCTGACTAGTCATCCGATTTCAACCTCAAGTCTAAAACCAATGCTGGAATTACAAAGCAGTAGGTTTTATTTTAATAAAAACAGGTTTGGGTTGGAGCCTCCTTTGCTGAAATGGCAAAAAGCTTATGTTTTCTCCCCGATATTGCTGTTTTTCCAGCGTTTTCAGGATACATTTTGGGTGCCTGCACCCCGAGAATAAAATTTTTTTTAAGAACTGATCTCTGTAGCTTTTTAATCTAGTGGGAAAGGTGTTAGTACACTTTGTGTAGTTGCTCACAGTAATCTGAAGAAGTTCTAATTAAATAAATTCAAATAAGTGCGTTTGGTAGTACAGAACTTGAGTATTGCTGAAAAAAGAGACAAGTTGAAGCTTTTCATCTTGAACTCATCAGGACGTATGCAAAAATACCAAATGTAAAGGGAGCAACAATTTACGCTTCATGAGAAGAGACCGCTGATGGTTGGCAAGTGGACTCTGATTGGTAGAGGCATCTTTTTTCAGCTTTTTTTTCAGCGTGGTTAAATTCACTGTGGTTGTTATCATTTTTCTACATTTGCTGCCCTTTTCATTATTGGTCTGTATCGCTTAGCTTTTGCAACTGTGCTCCTGGAAGCATTGGAAATCCAAGAGAGCCCTTGAGTCCATCGGGTTTGTTAACTTTTCTTACCTGTTGACATCTAGCCTATTACTTAGGACAGAGATCCCCTGGAATGTGTCAGTATCTTCAAACATTCCCAGACCTGCTCCTGCCATGCTACTGGCTTTTCATTACATCATTTCTGCTGATGTCGCCCAGAATATGTCCAGCCAGAGTTGGCAACCCTATTGAATAAGAAGTGAACTTGCAATCTCACCCAACTGTGCTTTCTCCCAGGTCTAGTTCATTATAGCTAATCCTTCAGGTAAAAATTCATTCTCTTGACCTAGACATCTCTGGCAAGGCTGGCATTTATTACCCACTCCTAGTTTCCCTGAGAAAGCGGTGTGGGTGTTTCTTCTCAAACCACTGCTACCTTGTTATTCTTGCTCAGGTGGCTTGCTGGACGAGTTAACTGGGGAAGTTAAGAGTCGACCACATTGGTATAGGACTGGAGTCACAGATAGGCCAGAGCAGTTAGCGATAGCAAGTTTAATCCATTAAGAGACATGAGGAAACAGACACACCTACAGACCTACACACACAAACACATCTACACACACACACACACATCTACACTTAAACATCTATGCATACATACATCGACACACACACAAACAGCTACACACACACACGGACATCTACACACAAACAGACATCTACACACAAACATCTACGCACACACATCTTCAGACACCTACACACAGACATCTACGTACATGGCTACACACACTCATCGACACACACCCACACACACACATCTACACAAACACACACACATACACATGTACACACACGCATATACACACACCACACACACACACGCATATACACACCCACACAGATCTACACACATACACATATCTACACACAAACACATGCACACACACACACACACACACACAGATAGACAGATGCACACACATACAGATACACATTTACTCACCCAGACACACACACACCCACTCTCTACAATCAGATATAATAAGTGCAATAAACGTTGGAAGTTCACAACAGTTTGTCATCACCTGGATCAGAAACAGGTTGGGCAGCTTTGAGTGAATCAACCTGCTCAGTATGTTAAATATTGACCAAATTGGAGGGTGCATTTAGTGGGCATAAGCCTGCTCTGTTTAGATTGTTAATCATACAGCCTGCATTAACTCCAAGGGAAATTTATCGGAGCTTACTTATTCAAAACCTTTCTGATGATGTTGCAGGCTGTTATTGGTTGCTTCAATAAACAATGAACAATACACTTGTTTGTGTTTGAAGTTCAAATGTTACTAGTTACCAAGATGAACCCTGAAGATTCAACAAATGATTTCCCTGGGAATTCCATGATTCGGAGTCTGCACAGAGGCTTCAGACTGAGACCATCCTGTAACAAACTTTTTCACAATGACCTGCCAATTTAATTCCAAATGTATTAATAAATTGTTACTTATGCTTTTGTCTCATCCCATTCTGACCATTTTCTCTCATACACATTCAATCTCCTCTCTGGTTTGTGTGAATGGTCTTCTCTGATAATTTTTTACCTCATTGTCATGAAGGTGTGTTTAACGCCAAATAATGATTTTTAATCCATCGGCTGGAAACCCGAATGGAACTTTGAAAAACAGACTTTTAAAAAAGAACTGAGCATAAAATGACTTGAACTCACAGACCAAGATGGCTAACCCAAATTTCCATTATTCTGGGCAGGATCTTCCGGTCGGGGAGCGGGGGCAGGGCCCGCTCACCGAAGCGTAAAATGACGCGGGATGATGTCAGGTGGATCTTCCGACATCACCCCGCGTCATTTGCACTTTCAGGTTGGTGGGTGCGTAGCCGAGTTAGCTGCACGCCCGCTGACCTGTCAACGGCCTATTAAGGCCATTGAAAAACTAATTAAGGTCGTTAATGGACCTGCCTGTCCAGCCTTGAGGTTGGTGGGCGGGCCGGGAGCCCTGGCGGGCTTTGGAAAAAGCATGAAACCTCATCCATGGGCAGGATGAGGTTTCATGAAGGTACTTAAATTTTTATTAAAGGTTTCAATAAAAGTTATGGACATGTCCCAACTCATGTGACAGTGTCAGATGAGGGGACATGTCAGGGAAATTTTTTTATCATTTATATTAAAAATTTTAATTCCGAGCCAATCTCCCTGAGGCAGCATTTAGCCTCAGGGAGATCTGGGCGCTCTTTCGTGTACACGTGCGAAAGAGCGCACTCCAGGCTGAGGGAATCCCCTCCTCCCACACAGGGAGCGCATAGCGCTTCCGAGCGGACGTCATGCTGGGCGGGCCTTAATTGGCCTACCCATGTAAAATGGTGGCGCGCCCCTGATCGGCAGTGCCGATCGGAGGTGCACCCGCCTGCACCCGCTACCGCGCATCCCCCCTGATGGGAGAGAATTTTTCCCTATATGTTCCACTTTCCAATTCATTGGAGTGGAGTCAGTCTGACTGCAAAACCCATAGAAGACAATGGGCATAATTTTATACTCCTCCTGCCGGTGGGATCTTCCAATGCTGCCGAAGTCAACGCACTTTTGAATGGCTCACCGCATTTTTCTGACCCTGCCATAAAATTCCGCCCAATGGCTTCAGGGGTGTCTGTAGGACTCACACCTTCTGTCGCATTAGCAAGGCACCAATGGCAATCACTTGAGGTATTCAACTGTTGGAGACAGGCAATTAGGATGATTCACTTGGACAAAGTTAGCTTCTAGAGCTAATCATGTCACCTTTGGAAAACAGACAATGCCTTTTTTTTGAACCCCCTTGGCAGTTGGAGAAGGAAGGTCATATGACAAGTCAACCCTTTGAATGTTTTAAGCACATGTTTTCTCAGCAGAACTGAAGATACACAGCTTAGGGAGAAGACTTACGTGGGATCCCTCTGTCTCCTTTTATCGCTAAACTTCCTGTTAAGCCTCAGTTTGCTGACTGTGATCATACAGGGCTGCCCTGCTGCAGAGATTTCTTAAAAGAATCCAACCAAACACTACTGTCTCCTGAAGAACAACCAACGTATTCGTACACATCAGTAAATCAGAAGCATCAAGACCATCAATTCAGCCTGAAGCCAGCCGAGTCACCAAACCACAGCTGAAAACTCCGGACATAAGGAGGCTACAAAGGGATATGGATAGGTTAAGTGAGTGGGCAAAGATCTGGAAAATGGCGCATAGTATGGGCAAATGTGAAATTGTCCATTTTGGCAGGAAGAATTAAAAAGAAGAATGTTACCTAAATGGTGAGAGATTACAGAACTCTGAGGTGCAGAGGGATCTGGGTGTCCTAGTGCATGAATCACAAAAGGCTGGTAATTAGGAAAGTAATTAGGAAAGCTAATAGAATATTATCATTAATTTCGAGGGGAATTGAATACAAAAGTAGGGAGGTTATATGTCAGTTGTACAGGTCACTGGTGAGGCCACATCTGGAGTACTATGTACAGTACTGGTCTCCTTATTCAAGGAAAGATGTAAATGTGTTGGAAGCAGTTCAGAGAAGGTTTACTAGGTGAACACCAGGAATGGGTGGGTTGTCTTATGAGGAAAGGTTGGACAGACTAGGCTTGTATCCACCGGAGTTTAGAAAATTAAGAGACAACTTGACTGAAGCCTTTAAGATCCTGAGGGGCCTTAATTGGGTGGATGTGGAGGGGATGTTTTCTCTTATGGGAGATTCTAGAACTAGGGGTCACGGTTTAAAAATAAGGGTCACCCATTTAAGACAGAGATGAAGAGAATTTTTTTCTCTCAGAGGGTTGTGAGTCTTTGGAGCTCTTTTTCAAAAGGCAGTGGGAGCAATGTCTTTGAATATTATTAAGGCAGAGATAGATGGATTCTTGATAAGCAAGGGGATGAAACATTATCGGGGGTAGACCATGATCTTATTGAATGGAGGAGCAGGCTTGAGGGGCCGAGTGACCTACACCTGCTCCTAATTTATATGTTCGTATGTTTGTATATTACTTGTTTTTATGAACTCTAATTTGGCCAGTCTATCCTTCCCCACTCTGTATTCTGTATTTGTGTGTGCACGAACTTTAAATATGCGTGTGTGTGTGTCTGTGTATTTGTGTGAAAGTCAGTGCATATTTTATTATTCTACTTAGATCAGTTTAAGTACAGTAAAGCTAACCTTTTTGTTAATCTCAAGAAAACCTGACCTTTTTGCTCTTTTATGATCACAGCGCATAACCAGTTAAGCACTCACTAAATTGGCAAGTATATCCTTTTCAAACAAAAAAACCTGTTGTAATCAAACAAGGAATGGACAAAAGGGGGGAGCCATTCAATCCCCTCCTCACCTGGTCACAGCAGTATTTTTGCAGCAACATTTTAGTTTGTGCTTGCTGTGTCTCTGCAGAGGCATGGCTGAGATCAAAAATTCAGGGTCTGGGGGTTTGTGGAGCCACCAGTCTGCAGCCCCCCCAATATGGTGTGGCACAACCTTTGTGGTTTTGATCCTTGGTATTGGAGTTTTAGAGGAAAGCTGCTGCTTGCAGAGATCAAACATTTATAGTGTGTGGTGGCAGGCGAGCTGGGTTTGGCCAACTCAGGTTTGAGGGTCAACCTGGAGATTTGACCAGTTTGGCATGAATTGGACCAAGCTGGAAAATACGCACTTCCCCAATCCAAATGCCGAGCCGTGGATGGCACAGACTTGGAGCTGAAACTGGAAGCTAAAGACAGGTGACCAAATGCTCCAGGGAATGAAATGGAGGCGGTCAAGCACAACTGCATGGGCCAACCTCAAATGATTGGGTTCGGGGGGCGGTATGTCTTGCTATTGAACGCTTCCTCCTCATGGCATTGTCTCCGCTCACCCTCCCCCATTTCTGATTCTGCCACTAGCGTGTGGTTCTGTGGAGGAATAAATGTAACGGAGGTCCACAATTTTCTATGTCACAGAGACCACAAGGGGTTGCTAAAGTTACTCCCCAGGTCATTGGTCTTCCCCAGGAATATTTTATATTACTGTCTTATGGCTCGTTATTTATGTTTTTAACTTTTCTTTTTGAGTTATTGGAGTTAGGGACTGAGGACTAAAGGCAGTGTCATAACTGATGGCCAGTTGTGCAGTTGGCCTTTGCCAGCTTTTGTAAAGCCAGCAGCACCTTCTGAAATGAAATCAAGGCTAGTTGGAACATCAAGCTCACTCCATCCATGGACCATATCCAATTTATCCCATTGTGGATTCTGCTTGACCCACCTGATGTCCTGAGGGGAAGGCTCAGCATTTAATATATTGTCTGATAGCCATGGGGTAACACTCACAGCAGCTCAGGAACCAATCTGCAGCACTTGACCGGCTCAGTTTCCACCATCATTTCCAACCCCCAAAGAACCGCTCTCTGAAGGAGTTCATTTGGAGCAAGGTCAATTGCTTTTGCTGGGGGGAGTTTATCTATATATTCGCTACCTGGGATCAGAGTTTCTTTTCAACTTTAGCCTCATTTAAGACATGCTAATTCTGAATGTGTGTTGAGTATCTCATAAGGTGTATTTGGGTGGGTCATTTCCTCTGAAGCTGTGGAGCAGTGTTCATGTCTGTCGATGTCCTCTCTTATAAACTTGTATAATTCTCACCTGAGTAAAGATTAGGGTCTGAGGTACAGCTTTTTTTTTGGTCATTCACGGGATGTGGGCTTCGCTGGCTGGGCCAGCATTTATTACCCATCCCAGTTGCCCTTGAGAAGGTGGTGGCGAGCTGCCTTCTCTGCAGCCCACGTGGTGTAGGTACACCCACAGTGCTGTTAGGAAGTGAAAGCACACGCTTATGTCTGTTTCCATAGCTAGCTTTTTCTGGAACAGGGCACTAGCCTGTTACCAGAGGCTATTTCTTGAGGGGCACCACTCCACATCAAGTATAGCTGACCAGGAGACTCTCCCACCCTTACCACCTGACATAGACATGTTGGAAGGATTTACAGGTTGATAAACAACCTATTTAGCTGCATTATTAACCCATCTTCTGTAGCCATTCAGCCCTGGAGTGGGATTCGAACCTGGAATCCTGGCTCAGAGGCAGGGGTGTTACCCACTGCACCTCAGCTGCTATTAATGTATATAAAATTCAGGAAGGTGCTGTTCTTGTTATTATTTCATGGGATGTGGGCATCACTGGCAAGGTCAGCATTTGTTACCCATCCCTAATTGCCCCTGAGCTGAGTGGCTTGCTGGTCCATTTCAGAGGGCAGTTATGAGTCAACTACGTTGCTGTGTGTCTGGAGTCAGACGTAAGGACAGCAGATTTCCTTCTCTAAAAGATTTTAGTAAACCAGGTGTGTTTTTACAACAATCAATGATAGTTTCATAGCCACCATTGCTGAGACTAGCTTCATATTACCAGTTTATTAATTGAATTTAAATTGCACCAGCTGCCCTGGTGGGATTTAACCCATATGCCCTCCTGGTGACTTGATGGATCTGGGGTACTCTGCAGTTTGACCTTGCGAGGGTGTCACGGATTGTCGTTGTGCACGACACAACCTGGCAATTCAAAGGGTCTCAAGCCAGAGGTTAAAATCCTGGAACTTCCTCCCTAACAGCACTGTGGATGTACCTACACCACATGGTTCATGGAGGTAGCTCATCACCACCTTCTCAAGGGCAAATAGGGATGGGCAATAAATGCTGGCCGAGCCAGAGATGCCCACATCCCATGAATGAATAAAAAATAAGAGGAAACACAAGCCTCATCTGACAAGGAGGATGGGGGAGATATAACATGGAGGAAGACAAGAACATCAAGCTGCTGCCCATGGCAAAGTGATGGAGGCAGACACACGGAGAGGCAAGGGAAAACCTTATCCTTACCAGCTTCCAATGCCCTGGTCTCCAGTATGGGACAGCCGCTCACAATTCTTACTGTCTGACCATAGATGACACATGTAGAGCCCTCACACTGGCCTTCCCCAGTTATTAAAGTGATACACGCATCTCAAATGTCGAGCGAGTTCACAATGCCCCTTGGACAAACACTGATGGGTTTTCAGACGGTGCGAATGGGTGACATCAGGAAGCCTTCAGTGAGAAAAAGGAAATCCCAAACACAGTTTAATGTGACACAATCAATCACACAATAATATCACCAGCAGTACCACCCCAGTGTGTCTAAGTGATCTTTCTGACGTGCTTGTGAGCACTATGGTGAGGTGTGTTCCCAGCATCTGCTGACATGCTGGGGGCAGGCTGCTGCTCGCAATGCCCCATGACCTTTGTTGACCGTGGCAGGTGTCCTCTGGCACTTCTGGCCGAGAGGGCCCCGGGACACTGAGGGACCCTGCACCAGTGCAGGAGCCTCCTCTGTGGCCACTGCCACTGAAGGAGTGAGGGTGATTGGAAGAGGAGGTGGGGAACTCCTGTCAACGCTCAGGGTGTGAAAGGCCTATCAGGGTACAGCTGTCCCAACCTCTCAATGCAAGCTGGCACCTCCCCATTTCCCTTTGATGGAGGCACACTTGGTGGGATGTCAACGCACATGTCAACCCCTCACTGGCCCACTGCCTCAGTGAGCTCATGGTGCCAGCGGTGGTCTGCAGGTTAGCACTAACACCAGGCATCCACTGAATAGCCTCCTGGTCTGCATCGCATGATGGTCGCCACGCTCTCTATGGAGTAAGCCATGCACTCGCCCATATGAGACATGGCAGAGCCCATTGCTCATGCAGGGCTGCTCAAAGCCTCATGCAGCTCTGCTGGATTCTCCTGTTTGTCTCTGCACTTCCAACAGGTTCAGCTTGGCCCTCATCAGGGGCTTTTCATCAGTGGGGGCTGCAGCATGGGTCTGGACTCCCAAAGACCTTCAACTGCCTGTGGCCTGGGCTCTCACAGCCTCTATTATCTGTGTACCTGGAGGTGCTCACCAGAGTGTGACCCAGAATGGAGTTGCAAACGTGTCGCCCCCCCCCCACCGAGGTGAGTGGATCTGCAGTGGCTGTGGGATCGGGGGAAGATGAGACACTGCGTCCTCTGAGACATCGGGGTTGTCATCTTCAGAGGAGGCCTGAGGGTGTTCACTCATGGGCTGCCCAAGCCTCTCTCCTGCAGTCGCACCCACACAGGAGAAACAAACACAATTAGCTGTTTCAATGTAGAACGGTCTACTCCACTGATGGGTGCGGGAATCTCCCTTTGTAGCCGGAGTTGATGGTTAATTGTGATTGTGTCTCCCTATAAGCCTCAATGGGGAGATGAAGGCTGGTGGCGCTCTCTGGTCTGATGGAAACTTTATGGTACAGCTGGCAATGAGTCGGACTCCACAGCTTTCAGATCGAAACTACAGGAGCTATTCAAATAGACAGACAAGGCTGGCTGCCTTTTGAATATGGTGCCAGCTCCTGCAGTGCCAGCAGGTGGTGCGGGCCTTCCCCATGCCAAACCCACCCCCGCTGCGTGATTTGGTGGGCCACCTACGTCACCTATATTAATTGGCCGCCTGCCACCGCCCCACCCACCTCACCTCGCTCAGACTTCCGGGTCTGTGAACAGGACCCGCTTCAGGTAAACCAAACTCCGCCTGTAATGTAGGGAATGGAAGCAGAAAAGGAGCAAGGCCTGTTTTGCCAGCAAAGCAGGTTGTCAGCTCATTACCTCATTGCTATTCGTGGGAGCCTGCTGTGCACAAATGGCTGCCATGCCACCTGCATTACGACAGTGAGTCCACTTCAAAGATACAAAAGCAAAATACTGCAGATGCTGGAAATCTAAAATAAAAACCAAAAAGTGCTGAAACTACTCAGCAGGTCAGGCAGAATCTGCGGAGAGAAAAAGAGTTAACATTTCAGGTCCAGAAGGTTTCTATCTTTCTTCAGCCCTGATGAAAGATCATCTCTCCACAGATGCTGCCTGACCTGCAAACTACCTCCAACATTTGTTGTTTCCACTTCAAAAATATTTCACTGTCTGTAAAGTGTTTGGGGCGTCCTGTGGTTATCAAAGGCTATATATAAATGCAGCGTCTTTCTCTAGTAGCACACAATGTAACATTCCATTTGTGTACTGGCTTAAAATAGTCATCAAACATTAATGACTGTGTTAAAATGATGTGAAGGAATTTTTCATGGTTGTATTAAACAGTGAATGCCTCTGTGAATCGTCTGTGATGCAGCAGCTCCCTCTGCTGACAGAGAATGGCTACTACAGCAATATGGGCACATTGTGGCAACAGAGATACTGGCTTTTATAATCTTCCTCTTTCTCCCCCTGCTGCTTACTTTCACTCTTAAAATCAACCTTTTAGATTGTGTGTCCACTAAAGTTAACTTTTGGAATTTATCTTTGATTTTTATTAGAAGTAAGAAGAAGAGACAATATAAATTACAGGGGACCATTCTAAAGAGGGTACAGGAACAGTTAACCTGGTGGTACATATACACAAGTCATTCAAGTTCGTAGGGAAAGTTGAGAAATTGGTTAATAAGGGCCTTTTAAATAGGGGCATAAAGTACAAAAGCAAGAAGTTACAATGAACTTTTATAAAACACTAGTTCAGCCTCAGCTAGGGTATTATACCCAATTCTAGGCACTGAACTCTAGGAAGTTTGTGAAGGTTTCAGAGTGGGTGCAGTAAAGATTTAACAGTACAGTTCCAAGGATGAGGGACATCAAGTAGGTGGTTAGATTGGACAAGCTGGGGTTGTTCTCCATGGAGAAGAGAAAGTTAAGAGGAGATTTGATAGAGGTGTTCAAAATCATGAGGGGTCTGGACAGAGTAGATAGGGAGAAGCTGTTCTAATTGGAAGAATGATCGAGAATTAAAGGACACCGATTAAGGTGATTGGCAATGGAACGAGATGTGACACGAGGAAATATTTTCTTTACGCAGAGTGGTTTGGATCTGGAATGCACTGCCTCAGAGTATAGTGGAAGTAGATTAAATTGTGGCTTTCAAAACGAAATTAAATAAGCACTTGGGGGTTACCATTGACCAGAAACTGAACTGGACTAGCCATATAAATACTGTGGCTACAAGAGCAGGTCAGAGACTAGGAATCCTGCAGTGAGTAACTCACCTCCTGAATCCCCAAAGCCTGTCCACCATCTACAACGCTCAAGTCAGGATTGTAATGGAATACCCTCCATTTGCCTGGATGAGTGCAGCTCCAACAATGCTCGAGAAGCTTGGCACCATCCAGGACAAAGCAGCCTGCTTGATTGAGACCCCATCCACAAACATTCACTCCCTCCATCACCGACGCACAGTAGCAGCAGTGTGTACCATCTACAAGATACATTGCAGTAACTCACCAAAGCTCCTTTGACAGCACCTTCCAAACCCGTGACCTCTACCATCTACAAGGACAAGGGCAGCAGATACATGGGAAGACCACCACCTGGAAGTTCCCCTCCAAGTCACTCACCACCCTGACTTGGAAATATATCGCCGTTCCTTCACTGTCACTGGGTCAAAATCCTGGAACTCGCTCCCTAACAGCACTGTGGGTGTACCCACACCACATGGACCGCAGCGGTTCAAGAAGACAGCTCACCACCACCTCCTCAAGAGCAATTAGGGATGGGCAATAAATGCCCAAATCTCAAGAAAGAATAAAAAAACCTGAAGAGAAAGAGTTTGCCGGGCTATGGGGAAAGGGTGGGGGGTGGGACGAGCTGAATTGCTCCTGCAGAGTTGACACAAACACGATGAGGTGAATGACCTCCTCTTGTGCTCTAGCCATTTTATGATTATATGATTCTAAGTAGCAAATATAAGAAACTCCTCCGATGTTTGTTGTGTCACTAACACAAGGTGAGCAGAAGACTTCTCCTACATTTCTTTGGATGAATAGAATTTTCTACATTGAGTTCCAATTCCCAAGTTTATCCCATGCTACTGTGAGGGGTGGGTGGAGGCCTGGGGAGGTGAGTGTGTGGAGGGGCTTGGTAGTGAAGAGAGCTGAAGGCAGATTTATACCATTTTAAAGTTGGTGTTCCACTTTGAGACTATTTTCATTTGACCGAATTGGCTTACTCCTGCTTCAATTTCTTATGACCTGGAAGGGGGTTGGCTACATTTTGTTGTAATTTTGCCATCAAGTTAGATTCAGTTTACAAAGGATTAACTCCCAGCGGCGCAAGCCATCTAGTCTATTCATTCAAATGATTAATTGGAATACCTGATAAAGCATCATCAAAATTGTGCACTCTTGCCAGCACATCAGATTTGAGACAATGGAAGCCATCAAACACACCCCAGAGCTGTTAATACTGGACTGGATTTTCATTCAACATGCTCAGCATGAGGGGCTTTGCTAAACAGAGAATATAGCTACCACACTAACACAAAAGCCCAATACTGCAGATGCTGGAGATACTCAGGCAACATCTGTGGAGGAGAGAACAGATGGATGGAATTTTGAACTAAAAAGGGACAGGTGGTGGTTAAAGTCTTAAAAAATCAACTTCCCGATCCAAGCCCACCTCTAAGATGCTCACCTCTGGTTTTAACTGAGGCTCGAAGATGGGCAGGCAGGTACTCTGTTTCAAGGAGATGGGTTGATACTTTAAATATGTTAAATTGGCTGCAAACCTCATTTTCATTCAGATTTTCAACTTTTGCTCTGGTTGGCCGGATTTCCCAAGCCTTGGGGAAAACCGACAGCTACAACCAGGCACGCGCTTGCTGGGTCCAGGAGGGAAATGCCTTTACACTTTCCTTCTGGATTGAGTGTGCCTGTATGAGCGACTCCTGTGAATGGGCACTGCCCACCCCTCTTCACCCAGACCTTTGCCCATGAGGTCTCCAACCCCACCCCCACTGAGTCCCTCACCCTATCACAGAGGTTCCCTTTTGTTCTTTCTCCCTATCTCTGTACTTGCTTAAAACTTGATACATCCCAAATTTCTTCCAGTTCTCATGAAAGGTCATCGACCTGAAACTTTAACTCTGTTTCTCTCTCAATCCACAGATGCTGTTAGACCTGGCGAATGTTTCCAGCATTTTCTGCCTTTATATTATATTGTATTAAATAGGGTGGAATTTTACACCAGTGGGGTTTTACGGTCCTGCTGAAGTCAATGGGCTTTTGAATGGCTCGCTGCATTTTACTGCCCCCTGCTCCCGCTGTGATGGGGCCGTAATATAACTTCCCTTAGAGGGAGGGGTTTACCCTTTCACCTGATCATTTCTGGAAACTCCTCTGAGTCAGTTCTCAGCCTATTGCTCTGTGGAACAGGCTGCACATGGTGCAGCCAGAGACTGCGTTGGGACCAAAATGGTGCCCATACTACACATGCACACTTCTGGTGTGGGCATGAACGCACCATTTTGGATAGGTGGTTAGCGTAGGCAAGAGTTGGAAGAGTAGGAAAGAGTATTTGGAAAAGAAATAGGCAGATTGTGACATCAGACCTCATTGCTCTAACTAACGCTGTCTTTTAATGTCGCACAGCTGAATGTGGGTTCAGCAACAAGAAGGAACTCCCACCCCTCCAGCAGCACCACCTAACGGGACCCTTAACTACTTTCAGGTAGATTCTTAATGATTTCTATTGGCTGTTGCTGAGTTAGTAGAAGAGTTGGAGGTTAGTACTGCTATGTAAAGTTGCTGGAGTCTACATGGACTGGTGTGGCACATGGTGAAGGGCTTTATTCTGATTTTAAGGGTTCAGCTCAGACCACATGCCCCCAGTCATGGGTGCTGGAGTTTCTAAAGCTGTGGCCTGCAGCATGACAGGAGAATGAGCAGAGGCAGCACAGAGCAGGACAAGATGCTGAAAGAGAGAGGAGGCGAACAGAAGGGGCCATACTCCCCCAGGGTCAACAGGGAGCAATTCTGTCAATCTCAACTTCATCAAGGAACAACGTTTGCAACATCTCCGTTTTGTGAAGGAGATCTTTATTGAAACCTGTTACTGCCTTAATTGCTGCATCAGATCAGTTCAAGGACAGTGCTGACAGTGGCTGTGAAGGTGACTGTGGCCAGGAATTATTTTGTGCCAAGCTCCTTCCAGGCTGGAGCAGGGGTCATCTCTGACACCAGTGTTATATAGGGGAGGTCATTGGAGTTCAGTATGCAAAGGAAACTGAAAACGTTTCATTCTCTCTTACCAGAGCATACAGGTGATGTGAGGATGTAGCTTCACCAGGATAATAAGCTTCTGCATGGTGCAGTGGCATTGACTGCACACACATCACTTTGCAGGCGCCACATGTAAACGTGACGATCCAGTTCCTCAATCTTTAGCTGGAGTGTGACCATACTTAGTTCATCATGCCAGTCAATGCCCTGTATCCTGGCAGCAGTCTTACACTCCAGTCTGCTGTACTATTACCATTTTAGCCACCATGAGAAACCAGAGGGCGTCTACTGGGTGACAAGAACTACCCGCTGATTATCTGCTTCATGATTCCTGTGCACAGCCCATGCACGTGTGGGCAACATGACTTTCAGAGGGAGAGACTGCAAATGCCCTCAGTGGGCAACCTGGAGCAGCTCTGAGCCAAGAAGGCCCAGCCTTGGTCAGCACCACCTCCTCGAGTTGGACAGCAACATGGCAGGCAACAGAGAAGGTGGAGCGGTGGTGGTGGGAGAATGATGCTGTCATTCTGAGCGAGGCCAGCAGATTCATTCTCCGAGTGCGACTGCCACTCCCTGGTGCAGCTCCACAACAATCTAGTAGCCTATTGGAGGATAGATTGCTGGACTGCAGTGAGAGCCTGCAAGTCTCTTTGAACACTAGTGTCCACAGCCATGATGGCAGCAGTCTGAGCCTGCACAGCAGCAAACTGTGCTTGCACTGTAACAAGTTGATCTTGCCTGACTTCAGTCTGATCTTGCACTGCAGCAGTCAGACATAGCGTGGCTTCTGCTTGTGCTATAATGGAAGCTAAGACATCAATCATGGAGGCTGCATCAATGCTGGGTCTGTAAGTGTTCTCACGGTGTTGGTTGCCATTTCCATATTGGAAAGGATGGGCTTCAACTCTGCACAAAGCTGTGCACAAGGCTGGTACCAGACTCCTCCATTCTCCTTTACAGTGACCACAGGCTCCCGGGCAAGCTGCCAATGCACCAATGTTCCCTCGAATATCTGTCTGCTGCATGTGACCTGCTCATTGCAATGCATGGTCCCTTTGAGATTGCCATGCAACCACACAGTCTCGCATCTTAAAGGGAGTGTTGTTTGTCACAGCCTGTCTGTTCCTGCATGGCACTTTCCTGATTGCTGTGCAGCATTTCTGTGCGCATTTCCATCAAAGCTGTGCGCTTTTCTGTACAATGCCCTATTGAAGCCCCCACCTGAGTCCTCCACAGTGTGTGTGACCTTGTCTTCTGGTGAGTTGGCACCTGCACTACCCTTTTGCCCTGCTCTGACTGCAGGCCACATGCCTGATGTCTCACTACGTCCTGTTTCTAAGCTGCCCTCTAAGGCCGGAGTTCTCAGCCAGTGATCTGCAGCCCATTCAGGTTCTGTGAAAGATTTTCAGGTGGACACTTGTTGGTTTTTCCCATAAATGTCTGTAGCCTCCGTATATTGAGACGAATAGAATAGTCTCAGTGATACAAAGACTGTTCATGTGCAGTCAATTCAAATTCTTATCATTGGACACCATTTGTACTTTAGACAAGTCCCTTTGTGCATCACTGACTTTTACAGCAGTGTTTATCTCAGTAACCTTTTTTTTTGATCTGGCCTTATTTGACTTCAGGCTCATAAACCATCAGCACTTTAACTAATAAATTCAATAGCGGGAGTTATAACTTCTTTTCTGGGTGATTAAAACCCAAGGTGTGGGCTGGGAATCTGCAGGGTAACCAGGCGTTGCTGGGCCAAGGCAGCATATGACGGTTCATGTGTTGGAAAATAAACCCTTTCTTTCGCTGATAAAACTGTGCTTGAGATGGGGAGGAGGCACCATCAGCGGAGAGTGTGTGAATGTCATGTGGCCTTGGGTGTGGGGGCAAAAGACGGCATAAAGAAAGAGGCTTGCCAGTCTCTGCTGGCAGCAAGGTCGTAATAATCAGGATTTGGTGTGATTCTCTCCTTCAATGTCTTCATCCTGAGTTAATAAGGCTCAGAGGTTTATGTTTATGGTCATGTGCTTCGCTGACAGACAGATAGGCCGAGAATGGGCACTTGCCTCCTTTGGAGATACTGCCGGTTATTTGTGATGGGCTTGTTGTCTTTGTCGCCAAAGAATTTGCAGTAAAGAGTGTGGGTGGGTAACGTTTGCTCAGGCCCTGCTTACTCTCCATTTCTCTCAGTGCCATCGGCTTCCACCATTACCGACACGATTAGATAGTGATTTTCACCACTGTGTTAGGGTTTGGTATTAAAAGAAGTTCTGTTCCCAAAGTGCAGGATGTGGAGCTGGAATTTTGACCAGTCAGACCAGTACAGACACAAACGAGCCTGTAGAAAGCACTGTGCTTGTTGCTCCTGGTTTACTTCCTCATAAACAAATGGTTGATGGGGTGGAGGAGACCTTGTACCGCAAATGGCCACGTCATACAAATTTAGGATTCACTAAATTCTTTGCTACATAAGGTGTAGAGGAGCTATTTCCGCAGCAGCAAGATAAATGACAAAGAACAGGGAAAATTTTTGGAAACACACACAGAAGGAAAATCGAGTAAATCCATCAGCTTCAAAACAACAAAACCCAGAGAATGATAACACAGAACTTCCTTCATCAAATTCAAGTCTAAAGGACTGAAGAACATCGAGGTGGTGGAGCGATGAGTAAAAAGCATAAAGCTGCCATTGACCTTGCAAATTAAGGAAATATGTAAACAGGTACTTGAGTTTCAGTGCAGGAGGTGGAGACATACCTGTCACGATCAGGCAAAAGGCGTTTCCTCAAAGTGGCCTGTGAGCTAAGAATTTGTGTGTGTATATATATGTGTGTGTGTGTATGCACATGTGTGTATGTATATGTGTATGTGCATATGTGTGTATATATGTGTATGTGTGTATGTGCATATGTGTGTATATATGTGTATCTGTGTATATATGTGTATGTGTGTATATATGTGTGTATGTGCGTATGTGTATATACATATGTATATATGTGTGCTTGTGTGTACATAGAACCCTTTTAATTCGTGAGTGATTCAGTTTAAAAATAACCAGTAGCAAAGTTTTAGCCATAAACAAGATAAAGGTTATTTTGTTACAAAGCACTGCTGTAAATTACTTAAATAAAAGTAATAAAGTTACTAACTAACTACATACAAAGATTAAAAGCAAATAAGAATGAAAGATAGCTATAAAGATGAAATTCAGTTCTTTAAGATCTTGTTGCAGGCATATAGCTTGCAATCAAAGTGTTGATTGTCTTGAGTGAAGGATTGAAGCTCAAGAGTTGTGTTTCGCATATGTGATGGCTTTTGTAGTTGAATAGTTAGAGTTTGCCTTTGTAGGTGAACTTAGCAAGTCAGCAGGTTTTTGGGAGAGAGGGGTTTCTTGTTCCTCACTAGTTCTGCGGATACGGCACTTGCAGGTTGCCTGGGCTCTTTTGACAGAACATCAGTTAATTTCTGAATACATTCCTCTTAGCCCTCCATTGGCCAGGAGCCCTCTTGGACTCACCGAGTTCTTCCTGGGGTTCTGCGCAAAATGGCTGCTCTCAGCCAGACTTTATACAGTTCAAAATTCAAGATGGCTGAAAAACTCAAACTTTTGAATCGTGCTTCCATGTTAGGTATTGGGTTAGTCCAGGTCTGGGGCCTAGTCCCATCCATTGTCTTTTAGCCAAGGTAATTAACCGTTCAAAATGTCTCAGCTTTAACTTGAATGGCTTCCACTCTTCCAGGTTTGGTGAGATAGGAAAAAGCTATTTACATCTCCGGGGAAGCCATTGTCCAAGAGTTTCTGTTTATCCTTGTGGAAATGCGCATTGAATATCAAATGACTTCACACATTTGGATATTTGCAATCCACTCGGACCCTTCTGGAAGTTTGACAAACATCGCCGTTATAAAAGTTCAGGTGACTTTTGGCAGCCATTTTTAAGGCTCCTTGTGTCCATTTTAAAGAAAGATTAGACTTTTTATAAAATCTAGAATATCACGCTCATGACATACTGCTGTAACCGCAGTAGGTAATTTGTGGACAAGTATTGTTCAATGAACCTTTGGAACGCTCCAAATTAGAGAAACATTTAATTACCAAGCATAAAGGACAAGCAATGTTTGTTTCTTGAGCGAAAGGCAAAGGAATTGGAGAGCAGTAAAGCTGGAATGAGATCCACAACTACCATTGATAAAAGGCTTGGAGTCTCATTCAACATAGTTGGGCAGAAAATTGCTAAAGGAAAAAATCCCAGAGGATTGCTAAAGATGCCATGTGTTATTGAAATCAAAGGGATATATTTGGAGAGCAAAAAACCCAAAGAACTGGAAACTAATCCCATGCTAAATGACACCGTCAAACGATGGATTGATTTAATTGCAAATGACGTAGTTTGGCAGTGCATTGATTGGCTGCGTGTCAAAGACTTGTTGTACAACTTGATGAATCCAGAGATATTTATGAAATATTCCATCTATTTGCCTATTATTGGTATGTGTGGCATAAGGAAATAAAATATATTTTCTTTTGCAAAGAACTCAAGACAGCAACAAGTCAGACGATTTTATTGAATTATTGGATGTTTTCATGGCTTTAGCAGAATTCAGCTGGACAAATTACTCTGGAGCCTGCACTGATGGGTCTGCAGCAATGACCAGAAAGCACCGATTCGGAGCAAAAAACTGCTAAACCTTATGCATTTGGGTACGTTGCTATGTACACTGAGAGATGCTTGTTCTGCATGGTATTAAACCAGATTTTCATAGCGTTCCTAACATTCATGAAATGTATTCAATCTGGAGCAACAAACTCCAGGGTGGACTTTGAGCCCCCATCAGGGCCAGGAACGGAGATGGGCGAGTGCCAAAAATAGCACCCCTGGCCTGCGTGCCAGTTGCCCGGCTCCATCCTGCCCACAGGCCATTTTCCTGGAGGTGGGATGGGGTGGCGGCACAGCGCCACTTCAGCTTGTTCAGGGCCACTTGAAGGAAGCCAGGTGGGATTTTTCAGTCAGCCTCCAGTTTCCTGGAGGTTCCTAGGGGCCCTGTCTGCTTACCTAGGTGCACCAGAGGCTGCAGGCCATCTTGTGGCGAGTGTCCCTCCCACCCGCAGTAGTGTCCCGGCTGCAAAGGTTACTTTTAATTTAAATTTTGAAAAAATTGGAGGGAGATCACTTCCATTTTGAAGTACCCTCTCTGTCGCCCATGGCAACTGGCTGCTGCTATGAAGCTGGAAGGCCTCTAATTGGCCCTCCAGCTCCAAAAGCACACCCACCATTCTTAATTGGGTGGTGAGCCCACCCTCATGGCTACTAGCTGTGCAATTTGGAGAAAATCACAATGAGTAACCGTTTCCCACACAGTGCGGCTTTCTGAAACACTTCAAGCTGCGGTGCTGGGCTTCAGAAACCCACAGTGGAAGTTCAGCCCCGGCTGTTTTGCTGGACTTTTAAAGGAATGGTTGCAGAGCAGAATTCCATTCTCTTGCATACAGAGCCGAGATGGCTATCTTGAGGCAAAATGCTTCTCCGTATCCTTCACCTCAGATAGGGGTGTATGCACTTCCTTAGCCAATAAGAACCCTGAACTTGCCAAGGTGAGTGACAGGCTAAACTGGTTACCGCACAGATATAGTCAGTGAACTGAATAAGCTGATAAAGGCTTTGTAAAATGGGAGAACTACTGCTCTTAACCCAGTGTGATAGAATTGACAGATTACAAAGGAACCTGCAAGTCTGGAAAGTTCCTATCTGTGGAGGCACTATGGATCTGTTTGAGCTCTTACATTGTTTCATTTAAGAAAAAAAAAGTTGACTTTGACATAATCAAGCCATAACTGGTAGAACATCATTTTAGTGCATGCAACAACGCTAATGCTTACTTTCCAGAACTCACGACCAATCTGCTACATCCCTACAGGCTACAAACCCCGTTAGTGAGAATATTGAAGCTAAACTGCCCAATCTCAAGCCATTAGCCATGGTCATTTCATCAGAAAGTTCTCTCAGAAATATTGCTGGGGACATTTTGGTGTGAATCCCCTGATGAATACAGCAATGTTTCTGCAGCACTGGAAGTATTGGTCTCATTTAGGGCAACCTACTAAGCTGATTTTCAGCAATAGCATCAGTGAAAGTATCGAGCCAGGATGAACATTGACCATGAATGCTTGTATGCTTGTTGAAGGCATCTCAACAAGTGGACAGAATTGTTGCTCAGGACCAACGACAAGTTTCACATTAAGGGCGGAATTTTCCTGCCCGCTGGTGGAGGGCGAGATAGGTGGCATGTGTGGACAATATGGCGCGATCAGTTTCACGACGGCGGGAAGGCAGATCATGATCGTCCGCTCAGCCCACCGATGGCGGGCTGCGTTTCCTGCCAACGGTCATCTGGGAGCTCATTGTAATACATTAGCATATCATTAAAAGGCCATCCCGCCAGGTTCTTGGGCCCCCGCCAAATTGCCCGTCCACGTCGGCGGGACAGCATGTTGACGTGTTTCGCAATAGCACACAGGCGCCGTGCACTTGGCGGCCTTCACTTTGGGGGATCTGGAGGTGAGTGAGCAGCATCATTCTCCACAGCTCACCAGGGTCGCCCGTAGCTTTGCAGGCTTCAGGGGCGATGGGGGGCTGGGGGCAACTGCCGCCCTGCCACGGAGGCGACTGTTGCTGGGGGCGGGGGGGGGGGGCGGAGTGCGGGGTGGTGGTGGTGGGGGGGGGCACTACTGCCCTGGTGTTGGATCCCACACACAAGAAATTGAGTTATCGAGGTGAGAGGCAGGGTAGGCGAGGGAAGTGGTGACGCAGTAGGGACACCCTGTATAAACTGACCATTCTTCTACAACTGAGACAGTTCAGGCTCGGCCACAGTGATATGATTGGGGTCGGGCTCCTAAACTGCCCACCTACACAAGTAACGTGGAGGCTCCAAAGGGTCACATAGCATTTCAGACCCCAGACCTTACCTACACCCGCCCCCCTCACCCAGCACACCCCCACCCGTGCCCCCGGCACAGACTTCGAGTCCACCAACATTTTATTGGACCTTGGAGCAGTTGGACTGCACGCGTTGTACAATCTCCTCGCCAACGCTGGCCATGTAACAGCTACTGCTGGAGGCGCTCACAGCCCCTTGCAATCTCAGCATCCCGGTTTGGACCAGTCTCCCTCATGTTGCAGGCTGACAGGGCAGCCATGCAGCGCACTCATCTCTGGCCATCCGAGGGTGACCAGCACTCACCAGGAAGCATTAAGGGGCAGTCACACAGGGGAGACAAGCTGGCTGAGGGGGAGATGGAGGAGCTGGAGGTCTCCTTCGACGAAGAGGGCGCCAACAGGGATGAGGGTGAGGAGGTCCTCGGAGGCGACGATGACAGGGATGAGGCCCTCACACTGGCCAGACGAGGCAGGTACACTTGGGAGGCCCTCATAGCTGCTAGATTTGTGGAGGATGATGACGACATGCAGTGAGGTGACCCCATATATTCCCCCCCCCCACCCCCCCCCCCCCCCCCCCCCCCCCACCACCCCACCTTAAACCAGATTATATTTCACCCCTCTCCTATTTTTACTTAGTTCTGTGAAGGGTCATGAGGACTCAAAACGTCAACTTTGTTCTTCTCCGCCGATGCTGCCAGACCTGCTGAGTTTTTCCAGGTATTTCTGTTTTTGTTTTGTCATATATCCTCACTGCATCTGTGAAGGTTTGACTCGAGTCTGGCTTATTGCAGCGCACATACCCTCTGTGAGAATGCTCCTGTCATGGGGATGCAGTGGAGGCCCTAATAGTCACTTGATTGCAGGAGGATGATGATGACATGCAGTGAGGACACTCCATAGATCTTCACATAACCTCTGAGAATGTCTGACTCCTGTCTAGCCGAGGGCAGCTCGCTTGAGCTCTGTGATCAGGGTCATATCATAGAGACACAGCCATGAAACTTTAGAAGCATCTGATGCTTTGTCTGCCTTCATCACCTGAGCCCTTCAGGATCTGGAGCACAGCATCACTGGTCACAGATGCTGAAGAGATGGGGGCCAGCCCCACCTGAAAGTTGCTGAGAGCACACAGAGAGTATGACGGAACTCTGTGACACCTGCCCACTACGTTCTGGCAGCAATGACCAGCACCATCGAGGTGTAGGCATCAGTAATGTTTCTAGGGTGTGTGAGGCCGGACCATCACTGTGGTCTGAAGGCTGCACAGAGCACAGGGAAAAGGCTCTGGACTGAGACACCTGCCTTTATCTTGTGCAGAAAGGTTTCATATCTGAGTGACACGAACACTGCTCATCAGAACAAGGAGCCACAGGCAGAGTGACATTCTTAGGAGTTTATTGACGATAGTGAACATTATGTACAAGTGATTAACTCCTGTGCCCACGCTGTGCAACTAACTCTCCTTAACTTTCCTAACCCTGCCGCTGCATTTTGGTGCTCCTTGTACATCCACAGCGGAGGTGGAGACAGCCTGCTGATTGCTACTCCCTGTCTGTGAAGACTTTAGTGGGCATCCCCTGGAGGGTCGAGACTTGGAGGGCCCTGGCCTGCTTTCAGGATCCTGCTGTGTGGCAGTGCCACCCTTCTTGGCCTGTGGAGCTGGAGCTGCTGAGGTCACAGGAAGAGGGGAGTCGGACACTCTAGGAGTCACCTGGATGGATAGACCCGGAGTGTACACCTGCTGATCCTCCTCCTTATGGTTGCCCAGGGGCCACAGGCTGGCCCTTTGAGGAGCAGGGGTAGCTGGAGTGAGATCGAGCTGCCCCGCACCCCTCTGTTGGAGGCCAACTATGGTGTCAGCGATGGAGTTGAGCCCGTGCAGGAGTGAAGTCCTGGACCAAGGTCTCCATGACGGCCCTACCAGTAATGACCTCGGTGCATTGGCATGCTGGAGCTATCACCTCAGCCTGAAGGTGGACAGACTCCTCCATCATGCCTTGCAATCTGAGGAGTGCAGCGGACATCCCTTCCTGATGTTCCCGAGCTTGCTCCAGCAATTGAGACATGATCAAGTCCAGAGGCTTGTCTTCTAACTCGGACTCAGCAACGTTCTGGCCTTCAGCAGTGCTCTGAGTACCAGACACCTAGGGAGTG
This sequence comes from Cetorhinus maximus, assembly GCF_964194155.1. NCBI lineage: Eukaryota > Metazoa > Chordata > Chondrichthyes > Lamniformes > Cetorhinidae > Cetorhinus > Cetorhinus maximus. Next base: position 88,632,030 of record NC_135884.1, read on the forward strand.
CCTGCCGCTGCCTGCTGTGGATCAGACAGTGTGATGTGCTCACCAGGTTGTGATCCCGAGGCTACTCTAAAGCTAGGTCCCACCGAAGTGTGTGTCTTTGCGCTGTTCGAGGGTGTGGGTGAGCGCTGTGATGGGACTTCAAGGAGGGTGCCTTCAGATTCCTCTTCAGAGGTTTCTTCGGGGCTTGAGTGCAGGCCTTGGGTCATGGACTCTGTTGGCCATTTGGCAGATGTGCCTGCAAAAACAAGGAGAGATAATTAGTGCATGGCAGTGACCTGTGAAACAGGACACATCACTCACAGCATGGTTATCTGATGGACGTTGCACTGCTGGACCCTCACTTAGTAGAGCACCGCTGACCTCACCGTCAACACAGGACTGGCCCAAATCAGGGCCGGCCAGCTGGATGGCTCTGTTTTCAAAGTCCATGAGGACCTTGATTTCGGGCATTCTGCCACTGGTCTGCAACCTCTCTCGCTTGTTGTGTGCCAGCTTATCCTGTATGGATAGAGATGGAGAAGATGTAAGCAGGATGTCTGACAGGCCAGGTGATAAGTATGCCTGGTCTGTGCATGTGGTGAGTGGACGGGATGAGGACAATGAAGGTGTGTGTGAGAGAGTGAATGATGATGTCCCTTGCACTGGCAGTGAGTGAGGGTCCTGTGGGTGTGTGATGGGTTTGTGAGTGTGTGAGTTGAGAATGATGAGAAGAGTGACTTACCCTGGTGGAATGGACGAGATCATTCATCCTCTTGCGGCACTGGGTGGCTGTCCTCTTCTGAAGGGCGTTTGCGCTGACTACCTCTGCCACTGCCTCCCAAGTAAGATAGGTCACATTGCTGCTCATCCTGCGGCCAGAGCGAGAGTACAGGACATCCCGGCGGGCCTCCATGGCGTTCAGCAGTCACTCGAGGGTCCCTTCATTGAAGCGGGGGGCTGCGGTCTCTTTTCCTTTGCTGGCCATGTCTCCCAGGCAGCGGTGGTGAGCTAGTGGCAATGAGCACTGTGCTGGAGGCTGCCTTTTAAACATGGCTGCTGACATGATGCACAATGAGGCGATGGCGATCAGGCAAATGAGAGTCCACCCGCCATGGAAATGGTGCATTCCCCTGGAATGCATAAGTTATGTGCCAGGCTTGGGATGAAACAGCGTGAATACCTGCCATCACCATTAGCGGTTGAAACACCATTTTGCCCGTGCACTACTGCACAGTGCAAATTTGGGAAAATTCTGCCATAAGAAAACAAAATGGTATAATGTATATATACATATATATATATTTAAAAAAAAAAAAAAAATTCATTCATGGGATGTGGTCACCGCTGTCTGGGCCAGCATTAATTGCCCATCTCTAATTGCCCTTGAGAAGGTGGTGGTGAGCTGCCTTCTTGAACTGCTGCAGTCCATGTGGTGTAGGTACACCCACAGTGCTGTTAGGGAAGGAGTTCCAGGATTTTGACCCAGCGACAGTTAAGGAATGGCGATATATTTCCAATTCAGGATGGTGAGTGGCTTGGAGGGGAACTGGCAGGTGGTGGTGTTCCCGTGTGTCTGCTGCCCATATATGATATAAGTGTAATTGTGCAACTAATTTTAATACAGAAAAAAATGCTTGTGTTGTGTTACGGGGGGTGGGGTGTCTGAGGAGTTTTTAAAACATGGGAAGGGAGCCATGGAATCAGTACCCTACTCTAAAGTACATGCAGTATTTGAGCTGTTGCCTGTGAGTTTGAGGGTGTGTGATGGTCAGTTTCTTCATCATCACTCTTCCTCAACTTCCTGCTCTTGTATCACTGCCTGGCCAGGATGCAGTCCTTCTAAAGGAGAAAGGCACTAGGGTAGAGTGTTGCTGAGGGGAAGGGGTAAAGGCAAGTGGTCCATGCTTAGACTGTCTGCAGCTTGTAAATCAGAAGAGACTGTGGGATGAGGGCGAAGTGGGATGTGAGAAGGAGGACTTGGTAGGAACCTAATATTATCTTCAAACGTCAGCCCTGTCCCTGGTCAGTCATGGCCACTCCAATGATGGCAAGCACTTCCTCCTCCATCAGGATAAGGCCATGCCAGTCCTGTCGGTTAGGTGTTGCTGCCTGAGGTTACGTGCCACCTTGTCCTGCAAGACAGAAGTGTGTCAATAAGTGTGGTGCAATGTGTTAGGGTGATGCGCCTGCCATGGCTGAATAGTTGGCTGTGTGCACACGCTGTGAGATTTGGGTGTCAGACTTGCAGCAATGCTCAGTATATGAGGGTGAGGTGAAGCTATGAATGTGAGGTATGAGTTGTGCTCGGTAGAGATGTTTGGTCAATGAATGAAGGTAAGGATGGTGAATTGGGCAGTGTCTGAGGTGAATGGGTTATTTGTAAGCATATGGCATTTGAAGATGAATTCACTGATCTTGACTACCCATGTGAGGTCATTGTACTTCTTGCAGGTCCTCGGGGTTAGACTGCTTGCATTAACTGCAACAATTACCTTCTCCTGCTATCTTTACAGCGTCTGTCTGAAAGGCCTCCTGGTCCTTTGGATGGAGAAGCTCTCTCCTCCTGTCCATCTCCTGTACCAAGGCCTTCACTCTGTGTCAGAGAATCTTGGGGCACAGTCTCTGGCCTGTTGTGGCATTTTTCAGTGTTTTTCCTGTTTGGACACATTTCCCTGCTGCAAGCGGAATGCACCTTCCCTTTAAGAGGTGCCGGTTGGTTTTAAATAGTGGAGGCCAACACTAGGTGGTTTTAGACTGACACAAGCTTGGTCTCCCACATGGGGCCTGCAGCCACTCAACAGCAAGTTTAGCATGGGGCTGCAAGCTGTCGTCATGGTAATGAGTCGGCAACACCAAGGCTATGGAAGGAAAGGGCACAGGTTACTCACACATCGCCAGCGGCGAGCCAGTTTTCGAGGGCTGTCTTGTCTCTAACTCCAGTTGCAGACTAAGTTTTGTATGCAAGCCATTTTGTAAAAGTGCTGGTGAGTTCAGGGAATACTAATTTGTAAAGTGAGTCACGTCCATAACTGAGGGATAGAATTAAGCATTTTATTAGGTGGGATTTCACAGCGAGTGATGAAGCAACAGTGTTTACCTTTGAGCTTGAAGAAAGCTGCCAGCACATGCTAAGAAATCAAGAGGGAAAACCTATGAGACCTCATTCTCACCAATCTACCTTTTGCAGATGCATTTGGCTGTGACAGTATTGGTAGGAATGATCACTGCGCAGTGCTTATGAAGACAAAGTCCTGTCTTTGTGTTGAGGATCCCACCCATCAGGATGTGTGGAACTACCACTGTGCTAAATGGGAGATATTCAGAACAGATTTTGCAGTTCAAAGCTGGACGTCCACAAGCAATGGTGGCCCATTAACAGTAGCAGAATTGTATCCCACCGCGATCTGTAATCTCATGGCCTGACACATACCTCATTTTACCATTAATATCCAGCCAGGGGATCAACCCTGTACAATATGGAGTGCAGGAAAACATGTCAGGGGCCGCATTGAGCATACCTAAAAAAGAAGTGCCAAACCAGTGAAGCTACAACACAGAACATAGCGTGGAAGCAGCATGTGAGAGACAGAGGTCAAAAACCCCACAATCAATGATCAGATCTAAGATCTGCAGTCCTACCACATTCAGGCGTGAATGATGGTGAACATATAAACAACTTACAGGAGGAGGAGGCTCCAGAAATATCCCCGCCCTCAACGAAGGAGGAGCCCGGCACATCAGTGCAAAAGACAAAGCTGAAGCATTTTCAACTATCTTCAGACAGGAGTGCCAAGTGGATGATCCATCTCAGCCTCCTCCTGAGGTTCCATCATCACAAGTGTCAGTCTTCAGCCAATCCGACTCACTCCACGTGATATCAAGGAATGACTGAGTGTTCTGGATGAAGAAAAGAATACAAGCCCTGACAATGCCCCTGCTATAGTGCTAGACGCACCCCTAGCCAAACTATTCCAGCCAATACAACGCTGACATCAGCCTAACTAGGTGGAAAACTGCCCAGATATGTCCTGTCCACTAAAAGCAGGACAAATTCAATCTGGCCAATTGCCACCCCAGTGGTCTACTCTCAATCATCAGAAAAATGATGGAAGGTGTCTTTAACAGCACGATCAAACAGGACTTACTCACCAATAACCTGCTTACCAATACTCAGTTTGGGTTCTGCCAAGACTACTCTGCTCCAGACCTCATTACAGCCTTGGTCCAAATATGGACATAAGAGCTGAACTCCAGTAGTGAGGTGTGATTGACTGTCCTTGACTGCCCATCAAGGCAGCATTTGACCGAGTGTGGCATCAAAGAGCATTGTAAAATTGAAGTCAATGGGAATCAGGCGAAAACTCTCTGCTGGTTGGAGCCATACCTAGCACAAAGGAAGATGGTTGTGGTTTTAGAGGTCAATCATCTCAGTTCCAGGACATCACTGCAGGAGTTCCTCAGGGTAGTCTCCTCGGCCCAACCACTTCAGCTGCTTCATCAATGACCTTCCCTCCATAATAAGATCAGAAGTGGGGTGTTCACTGATGATTGCACAGTTTTCAATACCATCCACAACTCTTCAAATACTGAATCAGACTGCCCACATGCAGCAAAACCTTCAGTCTTGAGCTGATAATTGGCAAGCAACATTCACATCACACAAGTGTCAGGCAATGACCATCGCCAACAAGAGAGAGTCTAACGACCACCCTTGATAGTTAATGGAATTACCATCACCTAGTTCCCCACCATCAACATTCTTGGGTTTACTATTGACCAGAAAATTAACTTGATCAGTACATAAATATTAAGAGCAAGTCTGAGGTTGGGAATTCTGAAGCTAGTAATTCACTCCCTGACTCATTAAAGTCACGAGTGTGGTGGAATACTTGATATTTGCCTGGATTAGTGCAACTCCAAAAATGCTCAAGAAGTTTGACACAATCCAAGAAAAAGCAATCTGCTTGATTGGCACCTCTTCCACCACCTTACACATTTCACTCCCTCCACCAGTGGTGCACTGTTGCTGCCATGTGCACCGTTTACAAGATGCACTGCACTAACTCAGAAAGGCTCTTTCGACTGCACATTCCAAACTGGTGACTTCTACCACATAGAAGGACAAGAGCAACAGGTGCATGGGAACACCTCCATCTGTAAGTTCTCCTCCAAGTCATTAACCATCCTGACTTTGAAGCATATCACTGAATCTTCATCATCGAAGGGTCAAAATCCAGGAACTTCCCAACTAATAACACTGTGGGAGCACCTTCACATGGTTCAAAAGGCAGTTTACCGCCATCTTCTGAAAAGCAATTGGGGTGAGCAATAAATATTTATCCCCCACAAGGATGATCTGAGGGCTCTCTGCTTCTTCCTTGAACAGAGACCCAAACAGTCCCCATCCACCACCGCCCTCAGCCTGGCTGAACTCATTCCCACATTGAACAACTTCTCCTTTAACTCCACTCACTTCCTCCAAATAAATCTATGGTCCTAGTTATGTGTGTCTTTTTGCAGGGTATGTGGGACATTCCTTGTTCCAGTCCTACACTGGCCCCCTCCCTCACTGTTTTTTCTCAGCACATTGATGACTGTATTGGTGCCATTTCCTGCTCTCGCCCTGAACTGGAAAGTTTCATCAATTTTGTTTCTAAATTTCCATCATTCTCTCACATTCACATGATCCATCTCCAACACGTCCTTTCCCTTCCTCGACTTCTTTGCCTCCATTTCTGGGATAGGCTCTCTACTAATATTCATCATAAGCTCAATGACTCCCACACCTACCTTCACTACACTTCCTCACACCCTACCTCCTGTAAGGAATCCATTCCGTTCTTCCAGTTTCACCATCTCCGCCGCATTCGTTCTGTTGATGCACTCTTCCATATCAGTGCTTCCAATATGTCTCCCTTTTTCCTCAACCAAGAATTCCCCCCATTGTGGTTGTCAGGACCTTCAGGTGGATATGTCCCATTTATTAATTATTAAAAATTTGGCATTGAAAGCTAGTCTCAGTAATGGTGCCATGAAACTATCATGACTTTTTAGAAAGACCCATCTATTCCACTAATGTCCTTTCGGGAAGGAAATCTGCCATCCTTATCTGGTCTGGCCTACATGGGACTCCACAGCAATGTGGTTGACTCTTCAATGCCCTCTGAAATAACCTAGCAAGCCACTCAGTTGTACCAAACCGCTACAGAAAAGTCAAAAAGGAATAAAACGGACAGACCACATGGCATCGACTTAAGCACAGGAAACGACATCGGCACATCGAGCCCTGTTAACCCTACAAAGTCCTCCATACTGACATCTGGGAACTTGTGTCAAAATTGGGACAGCTGCCCCATAGACAAGTCATGCAGTAGTCTGGCATAGTTATATCGCAGAATCATACCTTGCAGACATTGCTCCCGGACACCATTATCATCAGCCCTGGATATGTCCTGTCCCACCAGCAGGACAGACCCAGCAGAAGCTGCAGCACAGAGTGAGGGAGTTGACCTGGGAGTCTTCAACATGGACTCCAGGCCCCATGAAGTCTCATGTCATCAAGTCAAACATGGGCAAGGAAATCTTCTACTGATTATCACCTCTCATCTGGTGTGTTGAACACCACTTGGAGGAAGCACTGAGGGTGGGTAGGGCACAGAATGTACTCTGAGTGGGGGATTTCAATGGCCATCACCAAGACTGGCTCAGTAGCACCACTACTGACCAAGCTGGCTGAGCCCTGAAGGACATAGCTGCCAGATTGGATTTGCAGCAGGTGGTGAGGGAACCAACAAGAGAGAAAAACCTACTAGATCTTGTCCTCACTAGTCTACTTGTCACAAACACAACAGTCCATGACAGTATAGGTAGGAGTGACCACCGAACAGTCCTTGTGAAGACAAGGTCCTGTCTTCACACAGGGCGTGCCCTCCATTGTGTTGTGTGGTGCTAAATGACATAGATTCAGAACAGATCTAGCAGCTCAAAATTGGGCACCTGTGAGGCACTGTGAGCCATCAGCAGAAACACAATTGTACTCAAACACAGTTTGTAGCCTCATGGCCTGGCATATCCCCCACTCTACCACTACCATCAAGCCAAGGGATCAGCAAGAGTGCAGGGCAGCATGCTAGGACCATACATCCCTTTCCAATGGCATCTTTCCATGCAAAGGCAGATGTAACACCTGCCCTTTTACCTCCTCTCCCCTCACCATACAAGGCCCCAAACATTCCTTCCGGGTGAAGCAGTGATTCACCTGTATTTTTTTCAATCTAGTCTACTGTATTCGCTGCTCACAAAGCGGCCTCCTCGACACTGGGGAGATCAAACACAGGCTGGGTGACCGCTTTGCAGAGCACTTCTGTTCAGTCTGCAACTATGGCCTTGAGCTTCTGGTGGCCTTTCATTATAATTCTCCTCCTAACTATCACATTGACACCTCTGTCCTTGGCCTGCTGCATTATTCCAGTGAGTTTCAACATATAGCTTTTAGGAACTGCAACTCATCTTCCAATAGGCACTTTAAAACCCACTCGACTCAGTATTGAGTTCAGCAATTGCAGACCGTAAGCTCTGTCTCCCATTCTGTTTCCTTTTCTTTGTTTAATGTTCCAGGTTTTTTTTTCTTTCAGGCAGCAGCACCTGCTCTAGGCACATCTTTTCTTTCTTTGGGCCATAACTTCCTCGGAGTGGCAATCAATGTCGGATTGCCACTCCGTGCCCACTTACCTATGCCAAATTTCTTCTGTGCCTGTCTCGCCTGACATTCCAACTCAGACTGGGCGAGATCCAGGCAGCACAGCTGTCTCCGAAGTCCAGCGTCAAAGTCCAGCACTGTCGAATTGAAGGGGGACATGGCCCCTTTTTTACGGCACTAGCTGCTGTAAAGCAGGTCAGTTTAAAGGTCCCATTGAAATTGACAGGCCAGGGAAAAGGTAAGTTCCGAAGGTAAGTGAAAAGGATTTGGGGGGTGGGGATGTTCGGAGGCCGGATGGGGATGGGGGGAGGGGGTCGGACATCGGGGGTGGTGTGGGGGGGTCGGACATTTGGAGGGCTGGGGGTGGGGTCGTACATGGGGAGGGGGTGCAGCGGGTCGGACATTCAAGGGGGTGGGGGGTTGGACACCGGGAAGGGGTGGGGGGATCAGACATCAGGAGGGCTGGGGCGGGTTGGACATTGGGAGGCATTGGGGGGAGGGGGTTGGACATCAGGTGGGGGTGGGGGGTTGGACATTGTGGGGGCTGCGTGTTTGGACATCGGGACGGTGGGGGGGGTTGGACATTGGGAGGGCGCGGAGCGAGCTGAACATTCGGTGGGGGTGGGGGGCTGGAGGGTCAGACATTGGGAGGGGTGGGAGGGCCGGACATCAGGAGAGGGTGGAGGGTTGGACATTGCGGGGGCTGGGCTTTTGGACATCGGGATGGTGGGGGGGGGTTGGACATTGGGAGAGTGCGGAGCGAGCTGGACATTCTTGGGGGTCGGGGGCTGGAGGGTCAGACATTGGGAGGGGTGGGAGTGTCGGACATCAGGAGACGGTGGAGGGTCGGACATTGGGAGGGTGGGGGGGTTGGACATTGGGAGGGAGTGGGGGGGTTAGACATCAGGCAGGGGAGGCGGGTCGGACATTGCGGGGGCTGGGCGTTTGGACATTGGGAGGGTGGGGGGGTTGGACATTGGGAGGGCATGGAGCGAGCTGGACATTCAGGAAGTTGGGGGCCTGGAGGGTCAGACATTGGGAGGGGTGGGAGGGTTGGACATCAGGAGACGGTGGAGGGTCGGACATTGCGGGGGCTGGGCGTTCGGACATTGGGAGGGTTGGGGGGTTGGACATTGGGAGGGCATGGAGCGAGCTGAACATTCAGGAAGGTGGGGGGCTGGAGGGTCAGACATTGGGAGGGGTGGGAGGGTTGGACATCAGGAGAAGGTGGAGTGAGCTGGACATTCAGGGAGGTGGGGGGCTGGAGGGTCAGACATTGGGAGGGGTGGGAGGGTCGGACATCAGGAGAGGGTGGAGGGTCGGACATTGCGGGGGCTGGGCGTTCGGACATTGGGAGGCTGGGGAAATTGGACATTGGGAGGGGTTGTGGGGGGTTAGACATCAGGCAGGTGTGGAGGGTCGGACATTGCGGGGGCTGGACGTTCGGACATTGGGAGGGTGGGGGTGTTGGACATTGGGAGGGCATGGAGCGAGCTGGACATTCAGGAAGGTGGGGGGCTGGAGGGTCAGACGTTGGGAGGGGTGGGAGGGTTGGACATCAGGAGAGGGTGGAGCGAGCTGGACATTCAGGGAGGTGGGGGGGCTGGGGGGTTGGACTTTGGGAGTGGGTGGAGTGGGCTTGGACATTTGGGGTTGTTGGACATTCGGGGGCTGGAATTTTGGGGAGTTGTGGGTCAGACATTGGGGGCGGTGTGGGGGGGTCGGACATTGGGAGGGCTGGGGTTTGGACATCTGGGAGGACTGGGGGTGGGGTCGTACATGGGGAGGGGGTGCAGCGGGTCGGACATTCAAGGGGGTGGGGTTGGACACCGGGAGGGGGTGGGGGGATCAGACATCGGGAGGACTGGGGTGGGTTGGACATTGGGAGGCATTGGTGGGGGGGTTGGGCATCAGGTGGGGGTGGGGGTCGGACATTGCGGGGGCTGGGCGTTTGGACATCGGGACGGTGGGGGAGTTGGACATTGGGAGGGCGCGGAGTGAGCTGGACATTCAGGAAGGTGGGGGGCTGGAGGGTCAGACATTGGGAGGGGTGGGAGGGTTGGACATCAGGAGAGGGTGGAGCGAGCTGGACATTCAGGGAGGTGGGGGGCTGGAGGGTCAGACGTTGGGAGGGGTGGGAGGGTTGGATATCAGGAGAGGGTGGAGCGAGCTGGACATTCAGGGAGGTGGGGGGCTGGAGGGTCAGACATCAGGAGAGGGTGGAGGGTCGGACATTGCGGGGGCTGGGCGTTCGGACATTGGGAGGGTGGGGGAGTTGGACATTGGGAGGGGGTGGGGGTGGAGGGTCGGACATTGCGGGGGCTGGGCGTTCGGACATTGGGAGGGTGGGGGAGGTGGACATTGGGAGGGGTTGGGGGCGTTGGACATCAGGCAGGGGTGGAGGGTCGGACATTGCTGGGGCTGGGCGTTCGGACATTTGGAGGGTGGGGGGGTTGGACATTGGGAGGGCATGGAGCGAGCTGGACAGTCAGGAAGGTGGGGGGCTGAGGGTCAGACATTGGGAGGGGTGGGAGGGTCGGACATCAGGAGAGCGTGGAGCGAGCTGGATATTCAGGAAGGTGGGAGGCTGGAGGGTCAGACATTGGGAGGGGTGGGAGGGTCGGACATCAGGAGAGGGTGGTGCGAGCTGGACATTCAGGGAGGTGGGGGGCTGGGGGTTTGGACTTTGGGAGTGGGTGGAGTGGGCTTGGACATTTGGGGTTGTTGGACATTCGGCGGCTGGAATTTTGGGGAGTTGTGGGTCGGACATGGGGTGTGGGGGTTGGGGTTGGGGGCTAAGTATTGGACCCATATGGGGGGGTGTGTCGGGTGAGGAGTCTTGTGCGGGTGGGGGGAATCCCATGGGGGGCATTGACGGGTAGGGAATACCATTATGGGGTGGTTAGTCAGGGGTGGGAGAGTCCCCTCAGGGGTTGGGGCTGTGGGGGGATTCTCGTGGGGGAATCAGCCTGGGTCTTTACAATAGTTACCCAGAAGTTTGAAAAGGTTTTAATTCTTCTAACTTTTTCTGCGTAACTATTGGTGTAACACTGGTGGAACCATCCGAAATTTGCAATTTAATTCCCATTTTCAGATGGTTCCCAATGCAACGCAACTGTCCAAAGGAAGTTAGCACATCTGGGCAATTACCATGCAAACCCTTACCTGGGAACTTCCCAGAGCGATTCCCCAGCACATCTTTGGGATACCTCCCAAATCCGACGCTGGGGAGCTCGGAGGTTACGGCCCTTTGTTCCTTTTCTTGCTCCATCTCCATTCCGTTTGGCCCTGGAGGACAAACTTCTGTCCATCTCTCTCATCTTCCACCCTTTCACAGACCTTCCTTTTGACCTTATTCCATCCACCCCTTGCTCCAAACTTATTACATCATTAACTGTTCCCAGTTCTGTTTCTCTACACATGCTATCTCACGTGCTGAGGTTTTTTCCCCCCATCATGAAGGCTAAAGGCACTCGATACAGCAAAGGGAATGGACCCTAATACTATCCTGGCAATAGTACTGAAGACTTGTGCTCCGAAACTAATTCCGCCCCGAGCCAAGCTGTTCCAGTACAGCTACAACACTGGCACATACCCGACAATGTGGAAAATCACCCGGGTATGTCCTGTACACAAAAAGCTGGACAAATCCAATCTGGCCATTTACTGCCCGATTAGCTTCCTCTCATTTATCAGCAAAGTGATGGATGGGGTCGTCTACAGTGCTATCAAGCAGCACTTACATGGCAATAACCTGCTCACTGATGCTCAGTTCGGGTTCCATCAGGGCCACTTGCTTCCTGATATCATTACAGCCTTGGTCCAAACATGGACAATAGAACTGAATTCAAGAGCAGAAGTGAGAGTGAATGCCCTTGACACCAAGACATCATTTGAATGTGGCATCAAGGAGCACTAGCAAAATTTAAATCAATGGGAATCAGGAGGAATATTCTCCACTGGTTGGAGTCATACCTAGAAGATGGTTGTGGTTGTTGGGGGCCAATCATCTCAGTTCCAAGACATTGCTGCAGGAGTTCCTCAGGGAAGTGTACTAGGCCACACCATCTCCAGCTGCTTCATCAATAACCTTCCCTCCATCATGAGGTCAAAAGTAGATATGTTTGTTAAGATTGCACTATGTTCAGTATCATATGCAGCAAGACCTGGACAACATTCAGGCTTGCTATGATAAGTGTCAAGTGACATTCGTGCCACATGAGTGCCAGGCAATAACCATCCCCAATGAGAGGGAATCTAACCATCTGACCTTGACATTCAATGGCACTACCATTGTTGAATCCCCCACTATCACTGAGCTTTACCATTGATCAGAAACTGAACTGAACCAACCATATAAGTACTGTGGCTACAAAAGCAGCTTAGAGTCTCAGAAGTCTGCAGAGAGTAACTCACCTCTTGAGTCCCCAAAGCCTGTCCACCATCAGCATGTTTCAGAACAAGAGTATGATGGAATACTTTCCACTTGCTTGGATGAGTGCAGTTCCAACAACACTTAAGAAGGTCAACGCCATCCAGAACGAAGCAGCCTGCTTGATCAGCACCCCAACTACGATCTTAAACATTCACTCCCTTCACCACCAATACACAGTGGTAGCAGTGTGCACTACATACAAGCTGTACTGCAGCAACTCACCAAGGATCCTTCAACAGCACCTTCCAAACCTGTGACTTCTACTATCTAGAAAGACAAGGGCAGCAGTTGCATGGGAACATCACCACCTGCAAGTTCCCCTCCAAGCCATACACCATCTTTATTTGTAATCATATCGTCATTCAATGACTGTTGCTGGATCAAAAGCCTGCAACTCCCTCCCTAACAGCACTATGAGTGTACCCATACCAGATGGACCAGAGCGTTTCAAGAAGGCAGCTCAATTACCACCTTCCCAAGGGCAATTAAGAATGGACAATAAATTGCAGCTCTACCAGTGATGCCCACAACTCATGAAAAGAGTAAAAACAATTCCCACATTTCCTCTCTCACCCCATCCCCTCCCTCCCAGAACCATCGTAGGGTTCCCCTTGTCCTCACCTTCTAACCCACCAGCCTCCATATGCAAAACTTGCCTTTTTACCCCCACCCTTCTCACTGTCCAAAGTCCCAAACATTCCTTCCGGGTGAAACAGTAATTTGCATGTACATCTTTCAATTAAATATATTCTATTTGCTGCTCACAATGCTGTCTATATTGGTAAAACCAAAGACAGATTGAGGGACTGCTTTGTGGAACATCTCCATTCAGTCTACAAATGTGACCCCTAGCTTCTAGTCACCTGTTATTTTAATTCTTCAGCTTGAGCTCATGCTGACCTCCCTGTCCTCGATCTTCTGCAGTGTTCCAATGAAGCTCAATGTAAGCTTGAGGAACAGCACCTTATTTCTCGATTAGAGCACTTTACAGCCTTCTAGACTCAACATTGAATTCAACAATTTTAGATTATAATCTCTGTCCACCATTTTGTTTCCCCATTTCTTTGCAGGTTTTGGTTTTAGCTAATTTTTCTCTTGTTTTTACTTTCACAGGTAGCTGTTCATGATTCTGCCATTCACCCTTCCTCAAGTCACATTGTCTCTTCCATTATTTGTCTCATTAGCCCTCCCTTTGGCCTTGCACCATCACCCTTTTTGTCATTTAATCTGTCTCCCACTGTATCATAGACATTCCATTATGTTCTTTTTCTCACCCTCCCCTCTTTCACTTCTAACATTTCCCAATTTTGCTGAAAGGTCATCAACCTGAAACATTAACTCTGTTCCTCTCTCCACAGATGCTGCTAGACCTGTTCAGTGTTTCCAGCAGTTACTGTTTCTATTGTTAAGATACGAAGTTGTGGCACAGATCAGCCCCAATCTAATTCAATGGCAGGACAGGCTAGTGTGAGCTGAAGGCCTGATCTTGTTTCTATGCTACGTTTCTGCTTACCAGTAATGTAGTGGTATTACTCTTGTGTATGCTGCTGAGTGTTAATAGGTGATACTGAAAATCTCTTCAGTACGGTCAAATGCTGCACCATCAGCAAAGAAACATTTAAAAGATTAATATGATTTATCATGTGGTACATACATTATATCAGGATGTAAATGAACACAGTACCTATTGTGTACAAAGAGGGCCACATGGCCACAATGAAGGCATTTCACCCTGAAGCTCAAATGCAGCATATCAGTGAAAGACTGTGATAATAAGGAAAAATAGATACAAGAAACAACAGCGATGAATAAAATCTCTTTTCATATTTCAAACAACATATAGCATGTTAATGATAAATAAATAACAACAATAAAGAGAAGGCTGGTTTATCAATGAAGTTAATTAGCCTTGCTTGCTCAGTATCCAAAAACAAAATGGAACATTATCATCATCTATGAATCTATAAGGACAAGAGCTTTGACAGGTTAAATTTTTGTTAGGCAAGGATATTAAGGATTGTGGAGCCAAGATGGGGAGATGGAGTTTTAAGATACTGATCAGCCCATAATCTAATTAAATGGAGGACAGGCTTAAGGGGCTGAATGGCTTACTGCTGTTATTGGAGGAAAGAATTACCTCAAAATGGGCTGTATTATCAGGTCAATAAGAGGTCTGCCAGAAGCCTGCAGAATTGCAAATTTTACAGCCTTGTTCAAAAAGGGAGTAAAGATAAACTTAGCAACTAAAGGCAGTCAGTTTAATTCAGGTGATGAGGAAGCTTTTCGAAATGATAATTCAGGACAAAATTAATAGTCATCTGGACAAATTTGGGTTAATTAAGGAAAGCCAGCATGGATTTGTTAAAGGCAAATCATGTTTAACTAACTTGCTGGAGTTTTTTGATGAGGTAACAGAGAGGGTTGATGAGGGTAATGCTGTTGATATGGTTTACATGGACTTCCAAAAGGCAATTGATACAGTGCCGCACTACAGACTTGTAAAGTTAGAGTTCATGGAATAAAGGGGATTGTAGCAATATGGATATGAAATTGGTTGAGTGATAGGAAACAGAGAATAGTGGTGAACGGTTGTTTTCCAGACTAGAAAAAGGTTTATAGTGCAGTTTCACAGGGATCTGTGTTAGGACCCCTGCTCTTCCTGATATATGTTAATGACCTAGACCTTGCTGTACAGGGCACAATTTCAAAATTTGCAGATGACATTTTGGGATGTATTGTAAACTGCGAGGAGGACTGTGTAGAACTTCAAAAGAACATAGACAGTCTGGTAGCATGGGCAGACAAGTAGCAAATGAAATTCAATGTGGAGAAGTGTGAAGTGATTCACTTTGTTAGGAAGAACACACAGAGAAATATAAAATAAAGGGTATAATTTTAAGGAGGTGCAGGAGCAGAGGGACCTGGGTATATATGTGCACAAATCATTGAAGGTGGCAGAACAGGTTGAGAGTGCAGTTAAATAAGCATGCAGCATCCTGAGCTTTATCAATAGGGGCATAAAGTGCAAAAATAAGGAATTTATGTTCAACTTGTATAAAACACTGGTTCAGCCTCAACTGGTATATTGCATCCAGTTCTGAGCACCGCACTTTAGAAAGGGTGTGAAGGCGTTAGAGAGGCTGCAGAAAAGATTTATTTAAAAAATAGTTCCAGGGATAAGGAAATTCGGTTATGTAGATAGATTGGAGAATCTGGGGCTGGGACTTAGAGAACGAAAGGTTGAGAGAAGATTTGATAGAGATATTCAAAATCATGAGGGATCTGGACAGGGTAGATCAAGAGAAACTATCCCTATTGGTTGAAGAATCGAGAACCAAAGAGCACAAGTTTAAGATAAATGGCAAAAAAGGTAACAGCGACATGGGGAAAAGCATTTTTACTCAGCAAGTGGTTAGGATGTGCTGCCTGAGGAAGTGATAGAGGCAGGTTCAATCGAGGCTTTCTAAAGGGGAATTGGATCATTATTAGAAAAGAAAATGTTTGCTGGGCAATAGGGAAAAGGCAGGGGTGGGGTGGCATGACATGGATTGCTCCTGCAGAGGCCAGCATGGACATGACAAGCCAAATGTCCTTCTTCTGTGCTGTAAACATTCTATGGGCAGGGTTTTCGGCTCGGCGTGCGGGTGCGCGCCCGACACGCCCAAGCGTGAAATGGCACGTGCTGACATTGGGCGAGCATCCCGACATCATCGCACTTGTGCGATATTTCGGTCGGCCAGCGTGAGCTAGAGTCGGCAGCATGCCCGCCGACAATTAAGAGGGCTATTAAGCCCATTAACCAATTAATTAATTTGAATTTTTTTGCTGCCTGTTCAACCTTACGGTTGGCGGGCAGGCGAATAGGCCAGGCGGCCTTTGCATTTTTTGCGAAACCTCATCCACGGGCGGGATGAGATTTCCAACAGTGAATAAAAAAAAGTAAAAATTTTTAAAACTCATTTTTAACATGTTACTGTTCGTGTGACAGAGTCACATGTGGGGATGTTTCCCTTATTTTTCAAAACTTTATTTTGAATTTTTAAATACTTCAGCTCCCTGAGGCAGCTCTGTGCCTTCAGGGAGCTTTTAATGAGGGCACCCCCACGCATGCGCACACTTGCTCCTCCCACCCCACCCAGGCAGCACTGAGGCCAGCCAGTGTGAAATCGCGGTCGGGGCCCGATCGTGGGCAGGGGATTATTTCGCATCTGCTGTGCCCGCCCAACGAGAGGAAAATCCTGCCCTATGATTCTGTGATTTTTTTTTGGGTTACTTTAGATAGATTACCATTTGTGTAAGGAAAAAATAGATGCTGGAAAGAACATTCCGATAGAACAGCGCAAGTTCCAAATTTATCCTGTTGAGACTCTAGGAATTTCAAGTATTAAATCTGACACTTGTAAAAACAGTTTGTGAATCAAGGATGTTTGCTTTGAAGGATTTTAATGTGTGTTATACAATGTGTAACAATGAGAGCTGTCTCATTGTAACAATGTGGCTGTCATATCTCAAGTACAAATGGCACAACTTTGATAAAATAGTGTAACATTGCAGAATAACTAGAGTTCAAGGAGGTGCCAGGTTTGTGCCAAGTGGAATATTTGGGCCACTCTTTGTTCTATCCACATGAGAATTTAATCTTTGTCACTCTGGCATCTTGCACTGTAACATTTTCTCTTTTGAAAGCAATCCTTTGTCTGTCTATTTTGACAGTTTCAGAAGACTGAAAATTTTGTACAATTTTCAGCTATATCAATGGTCTGAGCAAGAATCAGATGAAATTCTGAATGAAACCACCCTTGCAGCTGGTGAGCCATGTGGGGAAAGTCACTTGCAAGATCTTCAATTTAATATTCCATCTGATCAATGTATAAGGACAGTCCTCTCTGCATATACATGCTGTAGTGTCCAAATGCACCTTCATTAACACTGGCCTCTGCATTACCTCAACTACTGTGTATCTCATTTCTTTCACAGTTAGGGACCCATTGTACACAAATCCAAGCAACCTCTCAAAGCAGTTGAAATAAAATGAACTAAATTTAACACCTTGCAAGTATTTTTAGACCCTGCAAGTACTTTTGTTCTGGCGCTTTTAGTTTGCATGAAGGCATATTGTTTCTTTTATTAGATCCTGGATCTAAACTTCCATCTCCATGTTCCACCAGTGGCAGGAATGAGGTCACTTAGTGTTGCTTGCCAGTGGGAGATTCTCTGGATTGAAATCAGTCTTCTGTTTCTTTGTCATAATATGGCTCCCCAACAACTTGCACCACGTCCAGTGTTGTGGCTCCCTGTTCCAGTCCACTTTCTGACTCAGCTTTTGCCATTTGAGAGCTGGGGGTGCTGGATGAGGTGTTGCTCTGAGAGACAGCAATGTTGAACGGAATATTCCCAAATTTGCACTAAGTGCAGTAGCGGGCAAGTAAAATGACATTTTACCCGCCGGCCGCGATGGCAGGTTTTCACGCCGTGTCGTCCCCAACCTGCCTCGTTATTTATGCACTCCTGGGAAACACGCTGTTTCCATGGTGGGTGGGCTTTCATTCGCCCGCCCACCATCACCTCGCTGTTGCATCACACAGGGCACCATGTTTAAAGTCCAGCAAAAGCACAGTGCTCATTGCTTCCAGCTCACCACCACTGCTGCACAGGAGACATGGCCAGCAAAGGAAAAAAGACTGCAGCCCCCCGCTTCAACAACGGGTCCTTCGAGCAACTGCTGGATGCCATGGAGCCCCGTTGGGATGTGCTGTACCCCCACTCTGGCCGTAGGATGAGCAGCAATGTGACCAATCCAGCTTGGGAGGCAGTGGCAGTGGTGGTCAGCACCAACGCCCTTCAGAAGAGAACAGCCACTCAGTGCCGCAGGATGAATGATCTCCTCTGTTCTGCCAGGATATGTCACTCTTCTCATCACTCTCAACTCACACACTCAAAAACCCATCACACATCCACAGGGCCCTCACTCACTACCAGTTCAAGGGACATCACCATTCACTCTCTCACACTCACCATCATTGTCCTCATCCCGTCCATGGGACCACTTACCACCCATCAGGCATACTTATCATCTAGCATGGCAGGTGTCCTGCTTACATTCTCTCCGTATCTATCCATGCAGGACAAGCTGACACACAACAAGAGAGAGAGGTCGCAGACCATTGGCGGAATGCTCAAAATCAAGGTCCTTGTGGACTTTGAAAACAGGGCCATCCAGCTGGCCAGTGATGACCGGGACTGTACCTGTGCTGATGGTGAGGTCAGCGCTGCTCTACCAAGTGAGGATCCAGCAGTGCAACATCTATCAGACAATCATGCCGTGAGTGATGTGACCTCTTTCACAGGTCACTGCCATGCTCTCTCCTTGCTTTCACAGGCACATCTGCCAAAAAGCTGACAGAGTCCATGACCCAGGGCCACCAACCAAGCCCCGAAGAAATCTGTGAAGAGGAATTTGAAGGTACCTTCCCTGAAGTCCCATTACAGCGCTCACTCACACCCTCCACCAGTGCAGAGACACACACCTCGGTGGGACCTTGCTTTACAGTAGCCCCGGGATCACAATCTGGTGAGTACATCACACTGCCTGATCCACTGCAGGCAGAGGCAGGGGCTTCCCAGGTCCCTGGCACTCGGAGGGCTGCTGGAGGCCAGAACGTTGCTGAGTCCGAGTCAGATGATGAGCCTCTGGACTCGGTCATGTCACGGTTGCTGGAGCTGCAAAGGTAAGCTCGGGAACATCAGGAAGGGATGTCCGCTGAACTCCTCAGATTGCAGGGCACAATGGAGGAGTCTGTTCACCTTCAAGCTGAAGTGATAACACCAGCAACATTGGCAGTCAACACTGGTAGGCTGGCGGCTGCCGTGGAGACCTTGGTCCAGGACTTCACTCCTGCACTGCTGCGTGGGCTCAACTCTATCGCTGACGCCATAGTTGGCCTCCAACAGTGTGTACGTGAGAGGGGTGCCAGGCAGCTCAATCTCACTTCAGCTACCCCTGCTCCTCAAGGAGCCAGCCTGCGGCCCCTGGGCACTCGTAGGGAGTAGGGTCAGCAGGTGTACGCTTCGGGCCCATCCATCCAGGTGACTCCGAGAGTGTCCAGCCAATCTGACTCCCCTTTTCTTATGACCTCAGCAGCTCCAGCTCCACAGGCCGAGGAGGGTGCCACTGCCACACAGCAGGACCCCGAAAGCAGGCCAGGACCCTCCAAGTCTCAGACCTCCAGAGGACGGCCGCCAAAGTCATCACAGGCAGGGTGTCACAGACAGCAGGCTGCCTCCACCTCTGCTGTGGATGTCCAGGGAGCACCAAGATGTAGCAGCAGGGTTAGGAAAGTTACACAGAATTAATTGCACAGCCTGGGCACAGGTGTTAATCACTTGTACATAATGTTCACTATTGTCAATAAACTCCCAACAATGTCTCCCTGCAAAAACAGAATTACCTGGAAAAACTCAGCAGGTCTGGCAGCATCGGCGGAGAAGAAATCAGTTAACGTTTCGAGCCTTCATGGCCCTTCGGCAGAACTGAAGCATAGTTAAAGAAGGGAGAAATATAAATCGGTTTAAGGTGGGTGGGGGGAGGGGGGAGGGAGAGATAGACATTGAGGGTGTGGTGATTGTGGAGATGAGCAGATAATCAAAAGATGTCACAGACAAAAGGGTCAAAGAGGTGTCGAAGGTGGTGACATTTGTCTGAGAAAAGTGCTAATTAAGAATGGAAGACAGGATATTCAAAGTACAGCTCTAGTGGTGGTGGGGTGGAAAGACTAACAAGGTTTTAGTTTAGATTTAAAAATAATGGAAATAGGTGGGGAAAGAAGAATCTATATAAATTATTGGAAAAAAAAAAGGGGGGGTGGAGGAAGAAACGGGGTGGGGATGGGGGGAGGGGGAGTTTAAGATCTAAAGTTGTTGAATTCAATATTCAGCCCGGAAGGCTGTAAAGTGCCTAGTCGGAAGATGAGGTGCTGTTCCTCCAATTTGCGTTGGGCTTCACTGGAACAATGCAGCAAGCCAAGGACAGACATGTGGGCAAGAGAACAGGGTGGAGTGTTAAAATGGCAAGCGACAGGGAAGTTTGGGTCTTTCTTGCGGACAGACCGCAGGTGTTCCGCAAAACGGTTGCCCAGTTTGCGTTTGGTCTCTCCAATGTAGAGGAGACCGCATTGGGAGCAACGAATGCAGTAGACTAAGTTAGGGGAAATGCAAGTGAAATGCTGCTTCACTTGAAAGGAGTGTTTGGGCCCTTGGATGGTGAGGAGAGAGGAAGTGAAGGGGCAGGTGTTGCATCTTCTGCGTGGGCATGGGGAGGTGCCATAAGTGGGGGTTGAGGAGTAGGGGGTGATGGAGGAGTGGACCAGGGTGTCCCAGAGGGAACGATCCCTACGGAATGCCGTCAGGGGGGGTGAAGGGAAGATGTGTTTGGTGGTGGCATCATGCTGGAGTTGGCGGAAATGGCGGAGGATGATCCTTTGAATGCGGAGGCTGGTGGGGTGATAAGTGAGGACAAGGGGGACCCTATCATGTTTCTGGGAAGGAGGAGAAGGCGTGAGGGAGGATGCGCGGGATATGTCTCCCTGCCTATGGCTCCTTGTTCTGATGAACAGTATTCGTGTCACTCAGATGTGAAACCTTTCTGCACAAGATAAAGGCAGGTGTCTCAGTCCAGGGCCTCTTCCCTGTGCTCTGTGCAGCCTTCAGACCAAAGTGATGGTCCAGCTACACACTCCCTGGACACATTACTGATGCCTGCACCTTGATGGTGCTGGTCATTGCTGCCAGAATGTAGTGGGCAGAAAACACCACAGAGTCCTCTCATTCTCTCGGTGTGCTCTCAGCACCTTTGAGAAGGGGCTGGCCCCCATCTCTTCAGCACCTGTGACCAGTGATGCTGTGCTCCAGATCCTGAAGGGCTCAGGTGATGAAGGCAGACAAAGCATCCAATGCTTCTAAAGTTTCACAGCTGCGTCTCTATGATATGATCCTGATCACGGAGCACAAGCGAGCTGCCTTTGGCCAGACAGGAGTCAGACATTCTCAGAGGCCATGTGAAGATCTATGGAGTGTCCTAACTACATGTTGTCATCATCCTCCTGCAATCAAGTGACTATTAGGGCCTCCAATCTGTCTCCATGACAGGAGCATTATCAAAGAGGGCATTCACGCTGCCATAAGTCAGACCGGAGCCAAATGTTCAGAAATGCGATGTGAGGATTTACAGCGTCACCTCGGTGCATGTTGTCATCATCCTCCACAAATCTAGCAGCTTTGACGGCCTCCTGAGCATGCCTGCCTCAGCTAGCCAGTGTGAGGGCCTCATCCCCGTCTTCGTCGCCTCCGAGGGCCACTTCTCCTTCATCCCCGTTGGTGTCCTCCTCATCGGAGGAGACCCCCAGCTCCTCCATCTCATCCTCAGCCAGCTCCTCCCCCTGTTGCAGTGCCAGGTTGTAAAGGGCATGGCAGGCGACGATGATGTGTGATACCCTCTGTGGACCATATTGCAGGGCTCCACCAGACCGGTCCAGGCACCAAAACCTTATCTTCAGCATACCGATGGTCTGCTCCACCAAGTTGTGAGCCGCATTATAGCATCGCTCTGAGTCTGAGCTGCAGTCTGATGCCGCCGCATGGGTGTCATCAGCTACGGCTTCCGCAGGTAGCCCTTGTCCCCAAGGAGCCACCCCTTCAGCCTCTGTGGACCCTGGAAGACTTCAGGGATCTGTGACCGACTGAGGATGTAGGCATCGTGCACACTCCCTGGAAACCGTGCACACACCTGCAGGATGCGTTTCTGGTGGTCGCACACCAGCTACACTTCAGTGAATGGAAGTCCTTGCAGTTGATGAAGTCCACCAAGTGTAGCGATGGAGACCTGAGCACCATATGAGTGCAGTCAATCACACCCTGCACCTGTGGGAATCCCGAGATCTGGGAGAATCCAACGGCCCTGTGCTGGTCCCGGGCAACATGTACAAACTTGTGTGCCATGGAGAAGATGGCATCTGTGACCTCATGGATGCATTTGTGGGTGGTGGATTGTGAAATCCCACAGACGTCACCTGTGGAGTCCTGGAAGGAGCCACTGGCATAGAAATTGAGCGCCATGGTCACTTTCACAGCCACTGGCAGTGGATGCCCTCCATAGCCCCTTGGCGCCAAGTCCTGCAGTAAGTGCCAGATGTGAGTGCGCAGTCGTCGGCGACATTGGTTCTCGGTCATCTGCAGGAATGGCAGACAGCAACTATAGACCCTGGGTGTTGCTAGGCGCTGAGCAGCCATAGCTCACTGTCACTCCTGGGCGGCATGTGCAGGAGCCCCTTCTTCCTTAGGTTGCTGCTCCTGCCTTTGCGCAGCCAAATGCCTCAGTCGCTCTCTCCTCCGTCTTCTTCACTCTCTGGAGGCCATCAGGCATACAGCTATGTCACCAGGATCCATGCTCCTGATGTGGTCCTCCTGGGCATGAAAGATAGAGGGAGAAACATGGTTATCATGGCTGTACTTAGCAGCTTTCCTGGCTCTGTGTGATGGCCCCTTAACGTTTCTCAAAGAGTGCTGGGCATCCCTTGGATGACCAGAGACAAGTACGCTGCATGGCTGCCCTGTCAGCCTGTGACATGTGGGTGACGGCTAATAACCGGGATGCTGAGATTGCAAGGGGCTGTGAGCACCTCCAGTAGTAGCTGCTACATGGCCAGTGTTGTGAGGAGATTGTACAACGTGTGCAGTCCAACTGCTCCAAGGTCCAATAAAGCTGTGGCGGATTCGCAGTCTGTGCCGGGGGGGTGGTGGTTGGTGGGTGAAGGGGTGGGGGACCTAAGGTCTGGAGCACTTGGTGGCACTTTGGTGCCTCCACGTTACTTGTGTAGGTGGGCAGTTTAGGAGCCCGACCCCAATCATATCACTGTGGCTGTGCCTGAACTGTCTCAGTTGCAGAGGAATGGTCAGTTTATACAGGGTGTCCCTACTGCGTGGCCACTTCCCTCGCCTAACCTGCCCCTCACCTTGATTTCTTGTGTGTGGGATCCAACACCAGGGCAGCAGTTGCTCCCCCACCCATCCCCCTCCGGCAACAGTCGCCTCTGTGGCAGGGCGGCAGTTCACCCTGATCCCCCATCGCCTCTGAAGCCTGCAAAGCTACAGGTGACCCTGGTGAGCTGTGGAGAACGATGCTGGTCACTCATCTCCAGATCCCCCAAAGTGAAGGCTGCCAAGTGCACGGCGCCTGTGTGTTATTGTGAAACACGTCGACATGCTGTCCCGCCGACGTGGATGGGCAATTCGGCGGGGGCCCAAGAACCTGGCGGGATGGCCTTTTAATGATATGCTAATGTATTACAATGAGCTCCCAGATGACCGTTGGTGGGAAACGCAACCCGCCATCAGTGGGCTGAGCGGACGATCATGATCTACCTTCCCGCCGTCGTGAAACTGATCGCGCCATATTGTCCACACATGCCACCTATCTCGCCCCCTGCCTGCAGGCACAGAAAATTCTGCCCATTACCTGTGCCTACTCCTGCCACATGTCTTTGCTGCTGAGCATTCCTGCACCATGTCCAGTGATCTGCTTGGGAGCAGGCATCCAGGCAGCAATGAGAGCAGTAAAACTCTGCATAGTATGTCTGTTCATTGGTCTCCGAGCACATGGAAAGGGCCCTATAGCAGCAGGCTGAACCTACTGAGGCCCTGAAATCTTTTCCTGCTACAGATGGTCCCAGAACAGCTACTCAAAGTCATTCATGGTGCCTGACACACTATCTAAAGACTGAAGAAATCTTGGGTGTTCAGATTAGAGGCATTTTTCCAAATGTAGGCACCATGAGGTCCAATTCCCAGGGCCCTGGCTGAAGAAGGATACCAGTTAGCTATTAGAAATATGACAAAAAAGAGGAGACAGTTCAGGTCCTCGGAGCCTGTTCCACCATTTACTTAGATTATGGCTGATCTGCATTTCTACTTCATTTTCCTGTCTTTACATTATATCACTTGATGTCTTTAACTCACAAAAACCTGTAGATCTCAGTCCTGAACATTCTAATGGTCCCCCAACATCAACAACCTTTTTTGGAGAGTTCCGTATTTCCACTATGCTTGTGTAAAAAAAATGCTTCCCAATTTCACTCCAGACTGGCTTGGCTCTAATTTCAGAATTAGGTTCCTTTGTTCTTAATTTCCCCCTTCAGAGCAAATAGTTTCTCTTTGACCGGGAGTCTCTCCACCTTTATCTGTACCACTAACTTCAGCAGGAAGCCAATGGAAAGTCAAGAGAAAGGACTGAAAATAGTCGTTAATGCCATTCATGTACATTGCAAATGTCACATATCAAGTTCCTGTGTCACCTTTTAAAAAGAGCCCAAAGAAACAAATCTAGTCATTTGGAATGTGCAATGTCAACCAATGATTGCAATACTTTTATAAAGAGAAAATGTCAGAAATATTCAACGGGCTAGGCAGCAGTGCAAGGAGAGAAAAAGAATTAACATTTCAGCTTGATGAACTTTTGTCAGATCTGGAAAAAGTTAGAGATGTCACAGATTTTAAGCAAGTACAGGGCAGGGAAAGAGGGGCAAGAGGCAAGAGCCATGGAGAAGGCCTGTGATAGGGTGGAAGGCAGGAGTGATAAAATGACAAAAGGATAATGGTAAAAGTCTAAAGGTAATAGTAATAGGACAAATAAAGAAGTAAAATATGAGGAGGTGTAAGAAGTAGTCATGATCTGACATTGTTGAACTCAGTGTTAACTCTGGGAGATTGTAAAGTGCCTAACTGGAAGATCAGGTGCTGTTTTTTGGGGTTCCATTGGGCTTCAGTGGAACAATGTTTGAGGTTAAGAACAGAGCCGTCAGAGTGGGAGCTGTGAGGAGAATTAAAATGGCAGGCGAACATAAGCTCAACGTTTTGTTTGTAGAGTGAACAAAGCTCTTTAGCAAAGCAATCAAAGCCCAGCCCAAAGGGGACTAATTCATAAGCAGCAAATGGGCTTCATTAAATTGAAGGAAGTACTAGTAAATTGCTGTTTCACCTGGAAGGAGTGTTTCGATCCATGGATGGTGGGAAGGAAGAGGGAAAAGGGCAGGTGTTGCAGTTCCTGCACTTGTATGGGAAGGGGTACTGAGGGTGGTTGGAGGGTGGAGCAATGTGTTGAAGAGGGATTTTTATTATTATTTATTTACAGGATGTGGGCGTTGCTGGCTAGGCCAGCATTTATTGCCCATCCCCAATTGCCCTTGAGAAGGTGGTGGTGAGCTGCCTTCTTGAACCGCTGCAGCCCATGTGGTGTAGGTACACCCACAGTGATGTTAGAGAGGGAGTTCCAGGACTTTGACCCAGTGACAGTGAAGGAACGGCGATATATTTCCAAGTCAGGATGGTGAGTGAGTTGGATGGGAACTTCCAGGTGGTAGTGTTCCCATGTATCTGCTGCCCTTGTCCTTCTAGATGGTAGTGGTCGTGGGTTTGGAAGGTGCTGCCTAAAGAGCCTTAGTGAGTTCCTGCAGTGCATCTTGTGGATGGTATACACTCCTGCCACTGTTTGTCAGTGGTGGAGGAAGTAAATATTTGTGGACGTGGTGTCAATCAAGCAGGCTGGTTGTCTTGGATGGTGTCAAGCTTCTTGAGTGCTGTTGGAGCTGCACTCATCAGGCAAGTACAGAAGTATTCCATCACACTCCTGACTTGTGCCTTGTAGATGGTGGACCGGCTTTGGTGAGTCTGGAGGTGAGTTACTTGCTGCACGATCCCTAGCCTCTGACCTGATCTTGTAGCCACAGTATTTATATAGCTAGTCCAGTTCAATTTCTAGTCAATGGTAACCCCCAGGATGTTGATAGTGGGGGATTCAGTGATGGTAATGCCATTGAACATCAAAGGGCGATGGTTAGATTTTCTCTTGCTGGAGATGGTCATTGCCTGGCACTTGAGTGGTGTGAATGATAGATGCCACTTGTCAGCCCAAGCCTGGATATTGTCCAGATCTTGCTGCATTTGGACATGGACTGCTTGAGTATTTGAGGAATCATGAATGGTGCTGAACGTTGTGAAATCATCAGCGAACATCCTCACTTCTGACCTTAAGATGGAAGGAAGGTCATTGCTGAAGCAGCTGAAGATAGTGGGACCTAGGACACTACCCTGAGGAACTCCTCCTTGAGGAATAGTCCCAATGGAATGCCGGGATGGAGAAGAAGATGTATTTGGTGGTGGCATTGCACTGTAGGTGGCAGAACGGGTGGAGGATTACCTCTTGAATGGAGAGGCTGATTGGTGGAAAATGAACAAGGGTTACGCTTTCATGGTTCTGCGAGTGAAGGAAAAGGGTGAAGACAGAACTGCAAGAAATGGGACAGACACAGTTGAGAGCCCAGACAAACATGGTACAGGGAAATCCTCAGTTGAAAAAAAAATGAAGACATATTGAAAGCATTGGTGTGAAATTGAAATACCTTAATTTACATAAACCACAATGTCTATAGGCTATGGTTTATCTTACCAATTGTACCTGGAAAAGAAAAAATAGGGTAATTAAAGAGCAATTAAATTCCACCTTTATTGAGGATTTACTTAGCAGCAATTAGACATTGTGGTCATAAAAGGGCATAGCAGTGGAATAATACATTAGGACAAATTCTCTCCAGCATTTGAAGGCTATTCAGATTATGCAATCAACATGAAATTGTTGGAACCTTATTTCTGACCTGCACAGTCTTTGCAGCTCCCTGTTGGAAGCATGAGATTGAGGAATTTATCTATTATGTATTATGTAGTATAATGTTCCTATCATTACAAAATGCGATTACCATTGTGAGCAATATACATGTGATTTACTAATATATAAAAGTCTTGTAGCTAAGCATCAGTCATCACATTTCAAAATGTCATGCTTTGTTTAAATCACAAACCAATCTATAAACAAGCAAGCCTGAAATCTACAGGCAGTTACACAAGCTAATTAAGTGGCTGACCTCAGCAGCCTATCAGTAGTTACAATGATTTTGATTATCCTTTACAAACAATGGCTTTAAACTAAACAGCTAAGCATCACAACTGTGATCCTGACCCCAGATTAGCCAGGAGCAAACCCAGGAGATCTGTTCACTGTCCAATTTTTAAATTAAAAAAAACTATTAATTGTGCTTGTAGCAAGTCCAATCCATGCACCTACCAATCATCGCTAAGGAAATAAACATTTTAGGGACTGTTTTCTGAGTACCTGCTCCTGGGTCAGAGGAGGATGCTACCACTGGAAGCACCTAGCAAGAAATCTTGGCAACACTTCCCAACTCTTTTTGTCCATTAGCCAGGAGCACATAGTCCAAAAACTGGCCATTCTTTCCAATTGCTAGTCATCCTGGAGGCTTTTCTCCACATTCTATGGGGAAATATTCAGAAGACATACCCTGTGTGTTTAGCACTTGATATTTTGATCGATATCCATTATGTTTGCACATCAATATCAGGGTTAGAGGGAAAGAGCAGGAGGGTGAAATTATTTGGTTGCTCTGTCAGAGAGTTGGCACAGATAAGTTGGGCTGAATGGTTCATGATTCTATCTGAATAAAACTGCTTCATATTAATTTACAACTTATTATGTTCCATTGTTTAAAAGCTTTGGGAATATTTCCAGTCTTATGTCTGTATTACTCCCACCCTCGTCGTGTCACTTCTGTCTAGCTGCCAATTTTAGAAACTCTCCAGGTCACCAGTTTTAAAACATTTATCTCTTTTATTTCAACTGTGTAGCGACCTTCAAACACAACGGCCTTGCCTTAATCAGGACTTTGATTCTGTCAGAAGGAGGATTGGTTAGGGAATCAGGGTGATGCAGTGCTGCCACTTCTACAATCTGACTTTGAATAAGGCCCATGTTGATGAAAGCTCTTGACTGAAAGAGTTCTATGAGTTAGGGCAGGATTAAGCCAATTCCCGCTCAAAAGAGAACCAGTAAAACTTGGAAATGACTGGTACTGGGTTCGCACTGGTCTTGCTAACCTTAAAGTGCAACTCCAGTTTGGACCAGTACCAGTCATTTCCAAATTTTACTGCTTTTTCCTTCTGGGCAGTGGCACAAGCCTACAACTCCAGCATTGTTCATGCTTATGCTCATGGTTTGCTTACAAGTCCTGTGATGATACTTTTTTTAATGTTATTCGCAATTCCGTTGGGAAATTAAAACTCAGACATATGATTATGCCTCCAACATTAGTTGTAACTATTGCAATAAAATTGAAAATACCTAGATTCTCAAGTGTTGGCCATATAGCAGCAGAAGGGTAACACCAATGTGGCACTGACTCGCCTCTGTATTGAGAGGAGCCACACAATGGCTTGTGTAAGTAACAAATGATGTCATATGAGAGTGGAAACTAATGCTCTTCGAAGGCTCACTTTAAGACATGTAGGAGATAATATTCAAAATTTAGGGTTCATGTCAATTGCAATCTGTTATTTTGTCAACATGAACTAATTCCAGTAAGAAGCCTGGGCACGACCAATGCTGTCTATATTACCATTGAAATCAAAGCTCAGCTCAGGTCAATAAGGACTGAACAATGAACAGTATAATGTACTAGTAACAAATACTTTATTTCAAGCCTAATGTAGCTCCCACAAACATGACAAGAGATTTGCGTTCAGAGTTAATACGAAAACACAAGCTGCATTCAATGTAACACAACATAACCCAATTTCAGCATTACAGTAGCACAGCACTACCTCGGGTTTAGCTTACTGTAACATAACATAATTCATACTCCAGGATTTCAATAGGTACTTGACAAAATTAGTCATTCTGATTTGTATCACAGGGTAACAGGTGACAATTATATGATTGTAGCCCTAAGGATCTTATTTGCCTCTGTTACTCTTGTTGTGTCATGACTGTGGATCATAGCCCCAAACTACTTATGGACATATTGAACTTTTTAAGGAAGAAATGTATTTTCTAAAAAGACCTACAAGCAAAAGCTGGCTGAGAATGCAAAGTAACCGCTTTTTTGGAAAATTCCTGTGTGGATTATACTTGACCAAATAGTTCAGAGAGAACATGGAATGTCGCACCTAAAAATTGTGTCAAGGCCTACCTCAGACAGAGACATTTGAAAGGGAGAGATGCAATGCAAAAGACTGAACTTTAATCCCCTGCAGAGACAATGAAGACTGATTACTACATCTCAGCAGAAACCATCTCCTTTTGAGTTATATCTGATATAAGATCTGAGAAATAGTCTGAGTTGAAAGAAAGCAGATTCTGTGCAGAAGACATGTTTGTTTTTTCCCTTCCAGGAATACACAAAGAAATGGGCTAAAAAGCAGCTGCAAATCTGATCTGTGTGTTCTAGTTCTGGTGTACTAGTGTGTGCGGTGAAGGTCATAGCACAAGAACATCAACTAGACATCCCTGCAGCTTGCAGGTAAAAGTCTATCTCTCTCTCTGTGTGGCTGGAGGCAAGTCATCAAAGCCACTGTCAAAAAGAAAACAGGACAACTCCTTCAGCTAACCTGCAAATATCTGCAAACCAACTGCTCAACTGCCAAAGTCAGCTCTACTGGAATCACCCAATTTAACGGCCACAAAGTTTTGCCATCTACTCCTCACAGACAAGCCAAAGACTGATTCGTATATATTTTTTAACTTTTATTTTTGACTCAACTCTTCGTTTCTGATCTGTGTATGTGTGTTGCATTTTTATTATTTTTTCTCAGGTTTTTAGTAACTAATAAATTTGCTCTTTATTTGACTCAAGAAAGCCTGGATAAATTGGCTCCTTCTAAAACATAAATACATTTGGACCGGGAAAAGGTATCCATGAGGGAAGGGGTCCCTTGTAAATTAAACCTTGTTGTGACCAACCAAAGGGGTTGAATAATGAAGGGGAGCCAGCTCATTCCTCCTCACCCAGAAACATAATAAAATTGGGGTCCCTTTTGGTAAGTTAACAATTTGGAGTATCTCATCTGGGATCATAATAAATTGGGGGACCTCATATAGGGACCAGTCATAACAAATGTAGCTCACTCTCTGTAGCAGATGCTGAGTCACTGAGCTCTGATAGTAGAGAAAGAACTTGCATTTCAAAAGCAACTTCTCCGTTTTCAGGATATCCCATAATGCTTCACAAGCAATGAAGTATTTTTGAAGTGTAGTCACTATAGTAATGGAAGAAAATGGGGCAACCCATTGGCACACAGTTGGGTGTCACAAACAACAATGAGACAAATGACCAGAAACCCTCTCTTGATGGTGTTGGTTGAGGGATAAATATTAACCAGGCTAATGTGGACACCCAGCTGCTCTTTCTGAATATTGTCAAGGGTTGCTTTACAAACACCTTAACAGAAGTATCCCATTGAAAAGACAGTGTGTTGGAATTTATTCCTGCAATGGGGGTCCCCCCTGCACCAGTTGGAGAACCAATGGGAACCCCACATTGCTTCCATGAGGCAAGTCCAATGCAATTAAGTGGCCGTCAGGCACTTAACTGGCCAGTATCAGGCTTGCCATGCAATCAAGCTCCCAGTGGGGTGGAAATCCAATCAGAGGCCGGCAGCCCTCCAGTACTGACAGTGCCACCAGCATTGGCTGCTGTCAGTAATGGACTGAGGCCCAACCCCATGAACAACGCAGGACACAGGTGAGTGAGGGAGGTTGAGGTCACAGCGTGTGTGTCACCAGTGGTGGGGGGGGTCAGAGGCAAGGGCAGGGGCTTGGCTTTCATTGCCTGCCCCCACCCTTACTGATGCTGGGCCCCTTGATTGCGCCCAATGAGGGAACGTCCCCTCCCCCCTCTCCCCTGCCTACGAGGCCTGCTGGGTAGCCGTTGGGAGCCACATGAGAGCCATGCAAGTCCCATTAAATTGTTGAGCCACCACTAAATGCCAGTGTGCTCATGGATAATTGACTTTAATTGGTTCATTAATGAACCTAATTATCTTCCCACCGCCGGTGGTCAGCTGTGGCTCAGTTCATAGCACCCTCGCCTTTGAATCAGAGGGTTGTGGGTTCATGTCCCACTCCTGGAAAACCAAGAACTGTGATTGTACTCGAAAGAAGTTGCAATCTGTGACTGTTGGTAACTCGAAAGAGTTTCCCACATGGGGCCTTTCCTGCCCCCTGCTTAATTGGTGACAATTTTCCTGATGTCAGGAATCCAATGCAATTACGCCCATCCAATTCTGCTGGCTCCCCTGCCACCATCCCCACTCTGGCAGGCTCCACTAAACCCAGCCCAGCATAACTGAGAGTGAAGCATTCCCTCAGTGATACATTGAAGTTTCAGTTTTGACTATATACTCAAGTCAGTGGAATTAGACTTAAAACTTACAACTTACTGACTCAGAGGTGAGAGTATTGTCACTGTGCCAAGGCCAACATTGAGGTCTAACACTCGCTTCTCAGCACCGAGATCCCACATGCACCAAAATGAATGGTGCTTTGATCGAAGAAGGGGTAAATCTCAGCTACAGTCCCTGCTCCTGACTGACGCTCACCACCACCCACTTACAGGAAAAAAATCTGTATGTGGAAATCAGGTGAGGACAGGACTGGATTTTGTCTAGAGGCTACCTTCTGGTTAAATAGCCTAACATAACTTACTGTTCAATTGTTTTTGATTTCCCTACCAGAGGAAATAGTTTCTCTGTATGTACCCCATTGAGGACAACTTGCAGCTTTGGAAC
Organism: Cetorhinus maximus; assembly: GCF_964194155.1. Lineage (NCBI taxonomy): Eukaryota > Metazoa > Chordata > Chondrichthyes > Lamniformes > Cetorhinidae > Cetorhinus > Cetorhinus maximus. The sequence goes on from NC_135884.1 coordinate 88,663,823, forward strand.
TAAATCCCAGTAACAGTCATCTGTTTTGGAGAGTTGAGGAAACAATATTGCCTGTGAGCAGCATAATGCAGAACCTGTTGTATTAATTGATAATTAATAAATTAATTAATTGAATCATTAATGCTTCCTGCTATTACAGCTGCATGTTCAGGCTCTCCTTGAAAGGGGCACCATTAACTAATTGAGATCTTTTTCAGGAAAAACCAGGAATAATCTGATTTAGAGGCACCACTGTAAGAACAACATGAGAGCCGTCAGAGGGAATTGAACCAATGAACTCTTGCATTGTGGAGGCTACTTCCTGTTTTACTGGATAGCTTTGGTGAGGAACTGAGCCAATTCATGCTTGGTCCCAGTGTCAACCCTGTGCTGTTCTCTGTTAGCTGAGCTTGCCTGACGCATGAATGGGGGAGCTATCACTGGTCTCCATGTGAAGGAAAGATATATCAGCTAGGGTTCTGCTGCTGATTGCCATCCAATGACATCTGCTGAAAAATGTGCATGTCAGGCTATTATCAGGTTTGGCTAATAACACCTCACATACATCTCCCAATAAGTACCATCTGTACCCAGAACGTGAACAATGGACCTTTGGACAAAGAACCGGTGAACAGCTGGTCCTCATGCTCAGGAGGAGTTAGTGCTTTTTTAAATTCATTCATGGGATGTGGGCATCGTTGACTAGGTCAGAATTTATTGCCCACCCCTAATTGCCCTGTTCAGGGGACATTTTAAGAGTGAGCCACATTGCTGTGGGTCTGGAGTCACATGTAGGCCAGACCAGATAAGAACAGCAGATTTCCTTCCCTAAAGGACATTAGTGAACCAGATGGGTTTTTACAACAATCAGCAATGGTTGCCATGGTCATCATCAGACTTTTAATTCCAGATTTTGTTTTTTATTGAATTCAAATTCCACCATTTGCCATCAGGAGAGGAAGAGTGAGAGGAGAGCATTAGATAGAAATCCTCTTCTAATGTGCTACTTTGCTCGCAGGTATCCCTTTGGAGTTACAAATCCAAAGTGATTTATAAATGATGATTTCTCTTTAAACATTGGGTAACTTATTTTAGAACGCACTGGTAGATATTCTCTGGCACCGTCCATGGTGGCTAGTTTATAATGAGAGTCCTTACATCATGTAACATGGAATGTATTATACAATAATAAGGGACATCTGGATAGCCCTATCCAAAAGGGACTGGTTAGCTTATTTGGCTAGATAGTCGACATGTGGATCAGATTAATGCCAACAGCATGGGGTTTGAACCCTGTTCTGGCTTAGGTAGGCTCGGGGGCTGCCTGCCTCCCTGCCCTACCTGTGGAAAAAAAATCACAGCACTTTGCTGTGGTTGGGCAAATATTAACCAAGGACTTGCCTTAGGGCAAAGAACTGAAGAAACAGCCTGATCCAAATAGTTGTAAGGACGCCATTTGCGGAAGGCTGCTTTGTGCTAGGGAGGAGCTTTGTTTAAGGCAGCCTGTCCCTTTAAGACACAAAGTCTAACCGGACCTGCAATCTGGTCTTCTACCTGCTCAATTATTCTCTGTGGCAATTAAATGGTCTAAGTAGCTCCACGCTGGAATCATTTAGAAGTGAATTGTTATTGTCTGTGGAGTCTGTACATATATATTACACATGCATATAATCTGAAAAAACAACCCCATTTTTCCTGCTGACACTTTGCAGTAGGTCACAGTCACTTGCTCTCCTGATGCTCTAGATTAGCAACTTCTTGTTCCATTTCAGTCTTGAGAAGACTGGGTTGCCAAGGTCAGCAGAAAACAGCAGAAAATACCTGGCTTTCTATTTTTAAGATGGTTCAGTTGTGATTTGTTGATGTTTTCTGAATAAGATATTTTTAATATAATGTCTTGTGTCACTTTACATGCATACTTTGTGTGAGACTCTCCAAATGACAAAATAGATGCAAAATTCTGACTGTAGGTTTAGTAGCCTCTCTCCCTCTGCACTTCGTCTCTTAGGATCAGCCATTTAGAATAGTGATTTTATCCTCACAAGCAGCTGGGTCTCAATTGCCTCCAACTGACTTCAAGTAGGTCCCTGACAATCAGTGGTGGAGCTGTGCCCAGGGGGCTGAAAAGTTAAGGTGATGGACTGTGACCCTGCTGTTCTTTGCACACAGGGGTTCGAATGACATCCTCGTCTTTGTTTGATCCTTGCACCAAACTGTTCCCCAAACGTTCAGTGGTGGAGCTGGTTTTCGGAGACTGGAGGTGCGGGTTGCAAGCTTGAAATTTGGCTGACTTGTTCCGAAGGGATGGGATCGGGGGCTACTTACTTAGTCTGAAGGACAAGCTGGGAACGGCTCAGACTGGAGGCTGAAAGTGAGCGACAGAAGGAAGCAATCCTCCCAAGCTGCAGTAGCCAAAGCAATTGGTGGGAATCAGTGGTGGGGGTGGGGGTGTTGGGGGATCCTCCTGCCCCCTCAAAAGCTCTGCCACTGAACAGAGGAATCATCAATTCAGCAGCCTAGACCGGAATAGGTCCCAGAATGAAATGATGGAAGTGAAGAACAACTCTGCAACTCAAACTGCAATCTCTCTGAAATATTGATAATAAAAGTGTGCTTGGGGGATCAGAATCTGATGTCAAACGTTTTTGCAGCATTACATGGGGCAGCTTCATATTGCAGCAATTAAACTTATTGTTGTTTGACGTTAAATCGTTGTGCAACGAAAAGTCTTGTTTGTATAGCCTGAATCGCTTTTGTTCCTGAGAATCTTATTAGATTACACAGGCCCTGTCATTAGTCTACTCAATGGTGTTAGGTTACTACAACTGATTGTTTCAATCTTCCCCATGCGACCTCTTGCCCAGTTTTATCATTTAGCACAGCAAGGCTTGTCGCAAGGTTTTGTCCTAATCTCAAGGCCACTCTCCCACCTTCCAGCTATTCTTTTAAAAACAAATTTGCATGCAGTAACTGCCACAATTCTCACACTGGTTCAACAGGTTCCAGTCTGTGTATACTTGAATAAGGCAACCTGAGTCAAATAGCAGCTTGTGATGCACAGTGGGCCTCTTGTGTTACCACTGACAGGTATTACATCAGTCAAGAGCTGCACTTGATTGAAGCAGGTATCCAGTATACTCGATTCAGTCTGAAACTTTATCTCAAGGTCCAACCATTCAGTCTTGTCATACCGTGTTAAAGAGACAGCGAAAGAAAGAGATGGGAAAAAAGTGTTGCTACTGACCACAAAAAGGGAAAGTTGCAGCCGAAAGATGGGCGAGTTGCACATGATGGCACCATGGAGTTGAACAGCCTGCACTGCTCTCTTTGACATTTGTTGCCCATCCCTAATTGCCCTTGAACTGAATGGCTTGCTAGGCTATTTCAGAGGACAGTTAAGAGTCAACCTCATTGCTGTGGGTCTGGAGTCACATGTATGCCAGACCAGGTAAGGATGGCAGATTTCCTGTAGTAAATCAGGTTTTATGACAATCAATGGTTGTTACGGTCACCATTACTGAGACTAGCTTTATATTCCAGGCTTTTTATTAGTTGAATTAAAATTCCACCAGCTACTGTGGTGGGATTTGAACCCACATCCCCAAAGAATTAGCCTAGCCTCTGGATCACTAGTCTAGTAACATTACCACTGTGCTACCATCTCCCCCTAAATGGCTCTATTTGATGTTGAGGACAGATTTCAATGCACAAAGCAGCAGCTGCAAGGAGAGAGTGACTGAGCCAACACTGCCACCCACTTTACTCTTATTGGCAGATGAGGAAGAAGTGTGTTGTTATCAGGAGCAGGGCAAAGAAGAATGTGCTAGTGAGCCTTATCAACATTTCTTGTGAGGCACATGAAGCATGGCACAGACTATAGATGGGAACTGGTGCAACACCTGTGAGGTACCATTTCAAGCATCATACACAGGCAGTACCTTTTTGCATGTTGTGGCAAGCCTGCGTGCCATGCTTTTCTTGAAGGTGAAGAAAGCAGATAAGGAACAGCAAGGCTGAGGTGCCTAGGCCAAGCTGCATCTTAGGTGTTACTCAGTGGCGTCAATTAAGAGCTGGCCAGCCAGTATCTTCCTACTACAACTAATGCATGGAATGTCGCACATTAACAGATCTGCCTGGATAGTGATGGTTGACATGAAGGATGGGGTTCCTGTTGTCTAGTACCTCCTGAACATTGAGTGTAAACCCTTTCTCTTCATGATGTCCATGTGGTTGACATGAATAACTCGGAAATCTGAATGGACACCATTTGTGACTCAACCTATTCTTTCACCCCATATAAGCTGATTCCTTCTTTTCACAAGGATTGATGCTTGCAAGCATTATGGTGTTCACTCCCCTAATACTTGTGTGTGCTGCAGACTGCCTGAGGCGGCTGTTTCTGAGGGAACTCGGAAGGTTTCAGTGACATGCAAGCTTCATGCTGTTGTGAGCTACAATTCTATGAGAAGAGCTGCCAGTCTTTAGTTGGCTCAGTTGGAAGAAGCTTGCCTCTGAATTTGAAGGTTGTGGGTTGAAGTTGCACTCCAAAGACTTGAACACATAGGGCGGAATTTAACGGCTTAGTCACGGCGCAGTCAGGGCGTAAAATGCGGTGAGCCATTCAGAAGTCCATTGACTTTGCCAGGACCATAAAATCCTGCTGGTGTAAAATTTCACCCATAGACTAGGCTAACGCTTTGGTACAGTGCAATGGGAGTGCTGCACTGTGGGAGGCGCCCTTCTTGGATGAGATAATACAATGATGCACTATCTGGTTTCTTGGGTGGATGTAAAAGTTCCCAAGGCACTATTTGTAGAAGAGCAGAGAAGTTTTCCTGGTGTCCTGGCCAATATTTACCCCTCAACCAACATCACTGAAGAAAGTTATCTCGTCATTTATCTCATTTATGTTATTGGGATCTTGCTGCGTGTGATTTCCTTACAATTCCGGTTTTCAGAAAAATGCACAGCCTAGATTGTGTCATCAGGTTTCTAGGGTGGGGTTCAAACCCATAACTTTTTGACTTGGAGGTAAGAGTGTCACGAGCGAGCCGAGATTGATGAAATAGATCATGGTTGACGTGGCTGTCACATTGATCTCCCGCAGTGCAGTGACTTTCCTCTCCAGAGTATAGCTGGAGATTTCCTGAAACATGTGGCACAACACAGCCACCAAACCTTGGCTCTTAAAGGGAGGGAATTCAAGATGGCATGCAGTGCCTGAATGGTAAATTGCATATTCTATTAAAGAAACTCAGTTGGTTCTTTTTTATTTTGTTACTTATTCTAAATTGCTTTGTTACTGCAGTCTGGCTTTTTTCCTCAAAAATATACTTTATCCATAAAATTTATAAAAGTACATCACATAACAATTCAATGTTGATATACATGAAATGCAAAACTGATCAATTTCTTTCAATACAGCAAGAGGCCATCTGAGGTGCATTACTACATTTACAGCTACCTGTTATATTTACAATATTCATTTCATGTCAAATATACAGTGAAAGGGATTTTACTTGGTTTCCAGCCCCACTGTACACTACAGTGGGAGGGCCTTAGACAGTGGCGTTTTCTCATTGAGTCTTTGCGGTGGCTGCCCCAAGCTTTAGTGCATCTCTCAGCACATAGTTCTGGACTCTGAAATCTGCAGCACTCAGTCATCAATTGCTTTTTGCACTGGAACACCAGGAAGGTTCAGGCAAACCAAAGAGAGACTTTCACTGAGTTTATAGTCCTCCAGCAGTAGTTATTGTTTATCTTGGTGTGTGTCAAGTAAGCAATGTGAAGTGAACCTTGATTGGAAATGAAAACAAAAAATATAGTGGCAGTTTGTCACCTTATTACAAGGGGGAAATTTGAGACTTGTTTGGAAGATCCTACGCAGTAACATTTGAGAGCCCTGGAGACACTGAGAGAGGTACTCAAGCAGAAAGAGAATACACTCCAGCAATTAGGGTGTTCTTGACATGCACAAAACACAGGTTCCATGGCACCTGTGAAAGGTCCGAGGAATACTCTGGTACAAAATTTCAACATTCGGAGTCCAGATGCAATATTCAAGTGGTTCATTTATTACACATGCGGGGAGCAAATGCTGGGCAATCCAAGCACTTCTCCACCAAGGTTCAAATGAGCAGATTTTATATATATTTTACTATCAGTTACAACTTAATGGTATTAGTTAGACAAAGGCCACAGCACAATGACCCCCAGGTGCGCTGATAATTGTGTTCCTGTACAGTAATTACAGGGCAAAGACTGGGCATTGTCTTTTTTGAAGATGGATATCAGACGGTGCGAAATGGCCTTCCCCATTTCTTGACAAAAACAAAATTACCTGGAAAAACTCAGCAGGTCATGCAGCATCGGCGGAGAAGAAAAGAGTTGATGTTTCGAGTCCTCATGACCCTTCAACAGAACTGAGTATAGTTAGGAGAGGGGTGAAATATAAGCTGGTTTAAGGTGGGGTGGGGGGGGGTGGTGGTGGGGGGGGGGGGGTGGTGGAGAGAGAAGTTGGAGGGGGGGGTGGTTGTAGGGACAAGCAAGCAGTGATAGGAGCAGATAATCAAAAGATGTCACAGACAAAAGGATCAAAGAGGTGTTGAAGGTGGTGATATTATCTAAGAAAATGTGCTAATTAAGAATGGATGGCAGGACACTTTAGGTACAGCTCTAGTGGGGGTGGGGTGGAAAGACTGACAAGGTATTCGTTGTAGATTTAAAAATAATGGAAATCGGTGGGAAAAGAAAAATCTATATAAATTATTGAAAAAAACAAAAGGGAGGGGGAAGAAACAGGGTGGGGATGGGGGCAGGGGGAGTTTAAGATCTAAAGTTGTTGAATTCAATATTCAGCCCGGAAGGCTGTAAAGTGCCTAGTCGGAAGATGAGGTGCTGTTCCTCCAGTTTGCGTTGGGCTTCACTGGAACAATGCAGCAAGCCAAGGACAGACATGTAGGCAAGAGAGCAGGGTGGAGTGTTAAAATGGCAAGCGACAGGGAGGTTTGGGTCTTTCTTGCGGACAGACCGCAGGTGTTCTGCAAAGCGGTTGCCCAGTTTGCGTTTGGTCTCTCCAATGTAGAGGAGACCGCATTGGGAGCAACAAATGCAGTAGACTAAGGGGAAATGCAAGTGAAATGCTGCTTCACTTGAAAGGAGTGTTTGGGCCCTTGGACGGTGAGGAGAGAGGAAGTGAAGGGGCAGGTGTTGCATCTTCTGTGTGGGCATGGGGAGGTGCCATAGGTGGGGGTTGAGGAGTAGGGGGTGATGGAGGAGTGGACCAGGGTGTCCCGGAGGGAACGGTCCCTACGGAATGCTGCCAGGGGGGTGAAGGGAAGATGTGTTTGGTGGTGGCATCATGCTGGAGTTGGCGGAAATGGCGGAGGATGATCCTTTGATTGCGGAGGCTGGTGGGGTGATAAGTGAGGACAAGGGGGACCCTATCATGTTTCTGGGAGGGAGGAGAAGGCGTGAAGGCGGATGCGCGGGAGATGGGCCGGACACGGTTGATGGCCCTGTCAACGACCGTGGGTGGAAAACCTCGGTTAAGGAAGAAGGAGGACATGTCAGAGGAACTGTTTTTGAAGGTAGCGTCATCAGAACAGATGCGACGGAGGCGAAGGAACTGAGAGAATGGGATGGAGTCCTTACAGGAATCGGGGTGTGAGGAGCTGTAGTCGAGGTAGCTGTGGGAGTCGGTAGGCTTGTAATGGATATTGGTGGACAGTCTATCATCAGAAATTGAGACAGAGAGGTCAAGGAAGAGAAGGGAAGTGTCAGAGATGGACCATGTGAAAATGATGGAGGGGTGGAGATTGGAAGTAAAATTAATTAATTTTTCCAGGTCCAGACGAGAGCATGAAGCCGCACCGAAGTAATCATCGATGTACCGGAGAAAGAGTTGTGGGAGGGGGCTGGAGTAGGATTGGAACAAGGAATGTTCCACATACCCCATAAAGAGACAGGCATAGCTGGAGCCCATGCGGGTACCCATAGCCACACTTTTTATTTGGAGGAAGTGAGAGGAGTTAAAGGAGAAATTGTTCAGTGTGAGAACAAGTTCAGCCAGACGGAGGAGAGTAGTGGTGGATGGGGATTGTTTGGGCCTCTGTTCAAAGAAGAAGCTAAGGGCCCTCAGACCATCCTGGTGGGGGATGGAGGTGTAGAGGGATTGGACGTCCATGGTGAAGAGGAAGCGGTTGGGGCCAGGGAACTGGAAATTGTTGATGTGACGTAAGGTGTCAAATCCAATATCCATTACAAGCCTACCGACTCCCACAGCTACCTCGACTACAGCTCCTCACACCCCGCTTCCTGTAAGGACTCCATCCCATTCTCTCAGTTCCTTCACCTCCGTCGCATCTGTTCTGATGACGCTACCTTCAAAAACAGTTCCTCTGACATGTCCTCCTTCTTCCTTAACTGAGGTTTTCCACCCACGGTCGTTGACAGGGCCATCAACCGTGTCCGGCCCATCTCCCGCGCATTCGCCCTCACGCCTTCTCCTCCCTCCCAGAAACATGATAGGGTCCCCCTTGTCCTCACTTATCACCCCACCAGCCTCCGCATTCAAAGGATCATCCTCCGCCATTTCCGCCAACTCCAGCATGATGCCACCACCAAACACATCTTCCCTTCACCCCCCCAGCCGCATTCCGTAGGGATCGTTCCCTCCGGGACACCCTGGTCCACTCCTCCATCACCCCCTACTCCTCAACCCCCACGTGTGGCACCTCCCCATGCCCACGCAGAAGATGCAACACCTGCCCCTTCACTTCCTCTCTCCTCACCGTCCAAGGGCCCAAACACTCCTTTCAAATGAAGCAGCATTTCACTTGCATTTCCCCTAACTTAGTCTACTGCATTCGTTGCTCCCAATGCGGTCTCCGCTACATTGGAGAGACCAAACGGAAACTGGGCGACCGCTTTGCAGAACACCTGCGGTCTGTGCGCGAGAAAGACCCAAACCTCCCTGTCGCTTGCCATTTTAACACTCCTCCCTGCTCTCTTGCCTACATGTCTGTCCTTGGCTTGCTGAATTGTTCCAGTGAAGCCCAACGCAAACTGGAGGAACAGCACCTCATCTTCCAACTAGGCACTTTACAGCCTTCCGGGCTGAATATTGAATTCAACAACTTTAGATCTTAAACTCCCCCTCCCCCCATCCCCACCCCGTTCCTTCCCCCTCCCTTTTGTTTTTTTCAATAATTTATATAGATTTTTCTTTTCCCACCGATTTCCATTATTTTTAAATCTACAACGAATACCTTGTCAGTCTTTCCACCCCACCCCCACTAGAGCTGTACCTTAAGTGTCCTGCCATCCATTCTTAATTAGCACATTTTCTTAGATAATATCACCACCTTCAACACCTCTTTGATCCTTTTGTCTGTGACATCTTTTGATTATCTGCTCCTATCACTGCTTGCTTGTCCCTACAACCACCCCCCCCACAACTTCTCTCTCCCCACTCCCCACCCCCCCACCACCCCCCACTTTAAACCAGCTTATATTTCACCCCTCTCCTAACTATACTCAGTTCTGTTGAAGGGTCGTGAGGACTCGAAACGTCAACTCTTTTCTTCTCCGCTGATGCAGCCAGACCTGCTGAGTTTTTCCAGGTAATTTTGTTTTTGTTTTGGATTTACAGCATCCGCAGTCGTTTTTTGATTTTTCCCCATTTCTTGATTGAGTTATCCCATGTCCCCGCCTGTGTATCTCCCATTTCCTAATTGCAAATTTATAGCTGAGCCCTTTGTACAAGTTTATAGCTTCCATGTAAGGCTGTGATTGCCTGTGTATGCTTTGGTGCCTTAGCTGCTGGTCCTGGCTAGCACTTTAAAATAAATCCAAATTTTTTGCATCTTCACCTGGAACAGCTAGTATCCAGCAAACACTGCCAGGAGCAATGTATGTTTTAGTTAATACTTTTGTCAGTCCATGGGAAATGACTCAAACCAACCTGTAAATTTTGCACAATTTGAAAAGGCAGGGGCTTCCCAACTGGACTCTCTGATTTATATATAGGACACGTGTGCTAGCAATCAAACCCATCATGCTTAAGTTACTCAGTCCTGTTTGCTCTTGTACTTGAAACTCTGGGTTGTCCTGCTGGAACTTCATGTGAATTAAGATTTGCAAAGGACTGTTCTTAACTCTGTTGCTGCATTGTTGGATACATCCTAAATTAGGTACCAGCTGTGGCTCAGTGGAAGCACTCTCGCTTTTGAGCCAGAAGGTTTATACAAGATTACCTCAGATACATGGTACAGAAACAGGCCATTCAGTCCAACCATCATCAGTATTGACTATCTCTGCAACCACCCTCAGCCCCCACTGCAATTTGGTGTCATCTGCAAATCTGAAAATAGTCTTTTTTGGTTCCAAAGTCCAAATTGTTAATGCAAATTGTGAACAGCACTACTCCTCAAGGAACATCTGCCACTCTGAGTACCCTTTATTCCCATTCCCTGCATTCTGCCTTGAAGCCACCTGGCAATCCATTCTCTGCCACTTATCAGCATCTGTGGAGAGAAAGACAGAGTTAACGTTTTGTGTCCTTATGACTCCTCTTCTGAAGAAGAGTCATATGGATTCTTTTTACATGCCCTCATTATCTCCTGATTTATTCCCTGTCCTACAGCATAGCTACTGTTATGGGGCCTATATACTACTTCCACCAGTGTCTTCTTCCCCTTGTTATTTCTTACCTCCAACTATATAGATCCCACCTCTTTTGATCCAAGGTAATTTCTTGCTATCATACTTATTCCATCTCATACTAACAAAGCTACCCCACCATCCTTTCCTTCCTGCATGTCCTTTCGAAAAGTCACATATCCCTGAATATTTAGTTCCCAGCTTTGATCTCCTTGTAACCATGTCTCCATAATGGCTATAAGATCATCCCCATTAATATTTGTGCCGTTAATTCATTTATTTTGTTCTGAATGCTTTAAGAGCCATTAACTTTATCTACAAGACAGCAACAGCATCTACATCTCTGCATCAAACTCCATAACTAAAAATGAACTTCCTCTAGAGGTTCCCCACGATGTTAACACATTGGTTTACACAGATCATGTGATTTTACAACACAGGATTATTCTTAAAACTGCAATTCTACATTTCCCAAAACTATAATTGCTATAGTATCTCTGCTTTTTGTGGTTACACAATGTACACTTAAGGTCTTTAGTTGGATTTTTAAGTTAAAAAAAAACCTTTATGGGGAAAAACGGAATGAATACCCGCCTTTAGATGGTGCTGCACTGGGAGTTGTGGGTTTGATAAAATGCGTCACCTCTGGCAATGTTGACAGGGAGCGAGGCAGTGTGATTATATAAAGAGGAGCTGTTGGATAGAGCTACATTGAGAGTGTGAGCGAACCATGGCTGATGGTATGTTTCTATTCTGGGGCTCCGGCTCCCCGCCCTGCTGGAGGATCATGATCGTCTTGGAAGAGAAGAAATTGCAGGGATACCAGCACAAGATGTTATCTTTCGAGAAGATGGAACATAAATCGGCTGAAGTTATGGCAATAAATCCAAGGGGCCAGGTGATGACTGATAATTTGCTATTACCCTACCCTTTTGTGAAGATTTCTATGTTTCTTGTGATAGACGAGAGCTTGTAAAATGCAGGCTGCGGTTCAAAATATTCAAATTTTTGTGCAAAAGATTAAAAATCTGCTTTTAGAATTTTTTTTGAAAAAAAAACGATTTACAAATTGTTATTGCAGTTACCCAGTTTCCGCCATGGAGACACTATTTTGAACGAATCTTTTGGAGCCTGTCTGTATCTGGAGGTAAGAGGCTTTTTTTTTTAAAACGACGAATTCATCGAAAACTTCGAGCTATTTTAAGCGACTTTTTAAATGTTTGATTATCTCCCACTATAGAAACTGGAGATGCTGCAGGTTCCATGTCACTGTGCTCCTTGCTGGTGGCATATGTCCCATGTTTTAAGCTGAACGCATTCGTTATTTCTCTTCACTTGCCTCCTGCAGAACCAGTTTAAATCCCAAGGTACCCAGCTGATTCCCGACTCCGGAGATGACCAGGCTCTTATCTACCAGAGAATGCACGAGGTCCTTGCTCTGCAGGAAAAACTGGGTAAGTCCCCTGAGCTTCTCGATATTGCAGCTGTTGCCATGGTTTTGTTTTTCCTTATCTTAAAAACGCACAGTACATTCCAGAGTTACCAACCAAGCATAATAGATTGAATCGCTTGAGGACAACTATCGAACGATCTTTCACAATCTCAAGACATCCCATTGCACTTTACAACCCGTGAACTACTTGTAAGGCAACTCGACAGTGAGAATCTGTTGGAGTGAAGTAGGGAACTGGGCAAAAAATAGTGTTCAGTACAGTAATTTATAAAATAAAGAACATGCTGGATCCACTCCCGTGGTCAGATGGTGTCTGCAGAGAGAGGCAGTTAACATTTTAGGTTGCTATTTCATTATAATTGAATGAAATATCATTGGAGTGAAATGAAAGCCCTAATTTCTCTCCTTATCCAAATGTTTCCAGCGATTGCAACATTTTTCCTGTTGTTTTTTTCAGTTCCTGAATTCTAAAGTAGTCTCCCTAGGTGCCTCTATTTGTGGTTCCACTCTCTGGAGGGGTTGTTCTACAAGGCGTTGAATAGCCATAGTCTTAAGGTTCAGTGCTGTTTCATCCCATTTTAGCTGCACATACCGGGTAGCTACCTACATACTGCTGCTTTTGTATTGTATTTGAACATTACTAGTTTAGCTAAGGAGATTAATGGTCTTAGTTCATGGTGAGTGCAACTATGCCCACCTGTCCAATCTTCACAAAAAACAATCTATTCTGTTGCTTGTAAATAAGTTAATGTCTCCTTGCCGAAAAGATTTATAAAAGCTGAGGTCCAATTTTGTTTTTTAAGGTTCCAAAATCCTTTCAATTGCCAAGTGTATTAATGGCCTGTTCTTCTCATGGTTAAAGAGCTGGGAGGGGTGAGACAGTTCTTGTATTAGAGATCCTAACCCAGGAGAGAAAACAGCCATCATGATGGTGAAGGAAGTGAGAACAATTTCTCACATCAAGTTGTTGTCTATGGGTGCCTCTCATTTTTTCAGTTGGGGGATTCTGAACAATAAACTTTCAACACAGAAGGACTCCATTTGGCCTGGAGTGACTCTTTGAAAGAGTGGTCCAATCGAGTCCCACTCCCCAGCAATTATTTCCCCAATATGCTGTAAACCAGTCCTCTTGAAGCACATGGCCAGTAATTTCTGAATGTTCCTGTGAAATCCAATTCCATCACTGTTTCAGGTGGTGCACTATGGGTCTTAGCCTACCTGCAAAGGTATTTCCCCTCTCTGGTTCTTTTTGCAAGCTGTTTAAAATCTGACCTTGTTATTGACTCACTTGCCCTATTAAAACCCCCTCATAATTTTGAACATCTATTGGGTTTCTCCTTAATATTCTCTACTCTAAGGAGAACAATCCCAGCTCCTGAAGTCCCTCGTCCTGCTAAACCACCTCTGTACACTTTTCTGTCCCAAGGCTTGGACCTCCATACCTATAAGTGTAGTGTCCAGAATTGTACATGATACTCCATTTGAGGGTTTGTAATGGTTTTGTGATCGTTTTGTGAATATGAGTAATGAATATAAAATGTAGCATTCCATATCCTTTTCATAAGGATCTTATTAACTTACCTTAACACCAAAGATTTGTGACTCTCCCTCTGCTCCTGCTCCTTCACCTCCTGAAAATCATTTGGAAGAAACAAAATGAAGTGGCTGCATAACCTAAAATGATCACTCCTCACATCTGAAATAAAAATATCTGCCCATTTCACCAGACTGGATCTTCTCCTGAAAGCTGCCTCTATCTTACCCCCTGCTCCCTATTTACTATCTTGTAAATTTGCAATCTGTGGACTTCAAAGTTATACTGCCTATCTCCAAATCCAGGTCATCCTGTACAAAAACAGGAAACACTGGTTCTAATACAGACTCCAGAAGGATCCAACTGTATATTTCTCTTCAGTTTGAAAAAGTCTATTCACAGCTACTGTCTGCTTCCTGTCCCTTGGCTAATTACATACCCATGTTGCCATCAATCCTTGTAATGCCAAGTGCTTCTATTTTCTAAGGTTGTTGTGCAATAGATACTTTGTCTTGTGCCTTTTTGAAGCCTATATATACATATACTGCACTAGCTTACATCGAGGAAGTCATCTTGAGGTAGGTCATGTCTGACTAACCCAAGATAAAAGCAAAAAGCTGCGGATGCTGGAAATCTCAATTGACTGCCTTAACTTTGGTGCACACAGTATGTTGCATGAATAGGATTTTCACAAGTTATGGCAGGAGAGATCAACTTGGTCCCAGCATTAATGGCTACTTCTAAAGCCCTGATGCTTGCTTGCTACTTTCTCTTGTTCTGTCCCCAAATCTCAATCCCACACCTGGGTTCTGTCTCTTTTTTTAAATACCTCTAACCACCTCTTATAAAATCTCCAATACTTTTAAGTCTTTCTTCATAATTCCACATACCAGGCAGTTTCTTGGTGAATCAGTGCTGTATCCTCTCTTGTCTTTTATCAATCCTATAGAGTGGAGCCCAAAGCTGCATGGAATACTTTTGGGAGTGTTGTAAGGGTTCCCTATTTAAACTTAACTTTCATGCTCTCTACCTCCTACCATTTAAAAACCATTTATTCCATAACTTTAAGGTCATACCCAAATAAGGTGCTGCTTTTGTTTGTACCAACTAACCAATCTTAACCACCAGCTGCACCGCCTCCCCCGCCCCCAGCCTTGCCCCTGCCTCAAACAGCATTTTTTTGTTTTGACCAAGATGTGTCACTGCTTGTTTGGGAATCAGATGACCCAAAAAGGGGTTAAGCTCATAAGTGCTTCTAGAAAAATTTAAGAAGGAACCATTTAAATACAGTGCATAAGCTAAATAGAAAGGGAAGGCATACAATCTGACAGGTGAGGATGGCTCACAATCCTTGAGGGCAAATGGACTGAAGGTTTCTGCATCTGAGGGTGGTAGTCTCTTGTCTGTTCTATTCACAGCTGTCTCCAAGCTAGTTGAGATGTTAAGTGCTCTCTCCAGTCGTCTTCCATCTCAGATTGAAGACTCTCTCCTTCCAAGCTTTGTTTCCAGGGACTGGTGTCGTTAATCACTTTTTGATCCCATCTGAACAATGACAGAGGGACAGGTATACAAGCTGTAACCTCCCCTGTCCATCACTTTGCCTCAATGCTGTTTTTAGCTTATCTTCTGTTGGCTGCCATTCTGGTTAGATACCTGCATAGGTTAAAAGGTACAAATTTCCAGCTTGTCAGCTCAGGAATGTCCACAATGTCAAGGTGACCTCAATATAGCCCACATCTCTCCAGGCCACTATCTCAGTCTATGGATACAGGTGCTGCTTTTTGAGAGAATGGGAATCTTTAACAGTTCTATGCCTGTTGATTCTGTAATAGTTTTAGAATATCATTCCTTATGCCATGCACTTGATATTGAATTACTTCTGCCACTTTTGATTTTGGCAAGATGGTGTATGGGGAAAAAGGGGGATGGAGTATAAAAGTAAAGAAGTCTTGCTCCAACTCTACACCGCATTGGTGAGACAGCGGCAACACTCGTACAGTTTTGATCTCCTCACTTAAGGAGGGATGCACAGACATTAGAAACAATTCAGAGGATTCCTGGGATGAAAGGTTGAGTCAACATCCTGGGGGTTACCATTTACCAGAAACTGAACTGGACTAGACATAGAAATACTGTGGCTCCAAGAGCAGGTCAGAGGCTAGGAATCCTGCAGTGGGTAACTCCTCCTGATTCCCCCAAGCCTGCCCACCATCTATATGGCACAAGTCAGGCATGTGATGGAATACTCTCCACTTGCCTGGGTGAGTGCAACTCCAACAGTAGTCGTAAGCTTGATAACATCAGGACAAAGCAGCCTGCTTGATTGGCACCCCATCCACAAGCATTCACTCCCTCCACCACTGAAGCAGAGTAGCAGCAGTGTGTACCATCTACAAGATGCACTGCAGGAACTCACCAAGGCTCCTTGGCACCTTCCAAACCCACATCCACTACCATCTACGAGGACAAGGGCAGCAGATACCTTGCAGCAGATACCTGGGAACACCACCAACTAGAAGTTCCCCTCCAAGCCACTCACCACCCTGACTTGGAAATATATCACCATTCCTTCACTGTTGCTGGGTCAAAATCCTGGAACTCCCTCCCTAACTGCACTGTGGGTATACCTACATCACATGGACTGCAGTGGTTCAAGAAGGCAGCTCACCACCACCTTCTCAAGGGAAATTAGGATGGGCAATAAATGCTGACAGTCAGCGATGCTCACATCCCATGAATGAATAAGGGGAATATATGTCCATTGGAGTTCCGAAGAATGTGATCCCTCAGAATCTGGTTTCAACAGGGACTTGATGGGGTAGATGCTGAGGAGATGTTTCCCCTTGTGGGGGAATCTATAACCAAAGATGAGGTGAAATTTAAGGGTTGTTAATCTTGGAATTTTGTACCTGGCTAGGGTATTTGCCTAACTTGGCCTTGAATACATTTAAAATTTTGACCTGCAAGGGAGTTGAGGGTTATGGGAAGGCTAGCAGGAAAGGCAAAAAGATTTGAGGTGACAGTCTGATCAGCCATAATTTTATTGAATGGTGAAGCAGACTCGAGTAGTGAAAGGGCCTACTATGTTCTTGTGGTTTCCTTTTTAGTAATCAGAAGAATTTACATTATCTTCAGCTTAATGTCCTCTCAATTTCAACAGTATTCCCACTAATCCAATATTCAAGATATTTACATACATGGTGAACAGAAGTCATGCCAGAGTAGAATTCTCAAACTGCTGTTGAATCCTACACTCCTGCTAACCAGTCTTGCTCTTGAATGGTAAAACTACTGCAGGTCTTAGTCTACATTTTTTTGAAGTCCTAGCTCTTTATTCTATTGGCATTTCCAGCACACTCTCTCTTTTTACCCTGAACCAAAATTAGTTCACTGTCCTGTGGTTATCAACTGCTACTCCATGCCAGTATCATCTCACTTGTTTACAGGTGCTGTGATCTACTATACCTGGAGGGTTCCAGAGAACGAGCGTCATGACTCTGCTGTGGAGAGGAACAAAAAGGCACTGAATGTAGAATTGATGCTGTGGGAAGGATACCTTGAAAAGGTAAAGAACAAGGAGTGTGAGCATGGAGAAACTGTCAGACAGGAAGCAAATCACTTCAGTAAACAGGAACACTATCTGGTGCTGCATTTGTGGACTTAAACAGCTGTCATTTGAATCCATCACATTTGGCTTTCCCTCCTGTGGAAGCAAATCTTCAGGTTAACCCACATAGAGTTTCTAGACCAAAAGCACCTGGCATTAGTGCAGCCTGATGTTGTACTTCAATTTTTTTATAGCCCTATGTGTATAGGTGGCTTTCTGCAAAATGTCCAGTGTGTATGCATATTCTAGTGATACCATACTATTTTATTACCCTCATAATTGAGGGGGAAATCAGTGAGTTTATTCCTTGTGTAGAACCTATTCTAAAGCTGGCCTTATAATTGCTCCATTTTTAATTGGCCTTCACACAAGCAAGCTTTTGCTTAAATTTAAGAAGGAAACTTTTTATTATAGAATAAATCCTATGACTGTAAAGGTTTTGGTTTTCCCCTGATTGTATCACTGGGGCAAATTTTGGCTGACCAGGCCTTCGTTTGGACAGTAACAATTGATACAGATTTGGTTACTAGCAGGGACTTTTTTATTAAAGCAAAACAACTTGCTCCTTGAAACTGCAAGGTAAAATACCCAGTAAACCTCTACTGCTGATGGGAGTAATGAGGTGATGATTTGTTTATCCTTCCAGTTTTTTGACTGGGTGTATCTGTTTTATTGGTACGAACATACTAGATCTATTTCTTACACTGATTTTTTTTTTAAGTGGTAAAATAATCTCAATTACTGGGCACAAAAGCCGTTTTGAAGTGGTTTTTTAAAATGTGGATACTCTGTTCTGAACTGTTACTGTAATCTCGCACTAAGCTTCATTTCTTTTGCTCTTCCAGATGGGTCCTGATTCCTATATTGCTGGGAAGAACTTCACAATGGCAGATGTAATGCTGTTCCCACAAGTGGCCTATGCTGTTCGCTTTGGGTAAGTGGCTACTATGAATCAGTGCTTCAATTGTCTGCATTTCTTATGGGACTCTAGTTCAAAAATTGATTTGTAAAGCCACCCTCTTGTTTTTTAAACATAAACAGAGCACAGACATACCATTCAGCTTAACCAGTCCATGCTGGTATTTTGCTCAATTTGTGCTTCTATCCTTAATTATCTTAATACTCTATTGTCTCCTTTAGTAGCTTTCTTCTTAAATGTGTGTATAGTAGTTGTGTCTATTACTCCCTATGGTAATATCCATATTCTAACCAGGACTCTTTTTTTTAAAGAAAAGTTTGTTTCTGTATTCCTGATTTTGTTTATTTGCACTTTATTCTATGGGATGTGGATGCTAGCAAGGCCAGCATTTGTTGTCTAACCCTAACTGCCCTTGAACTGAGGGGTTTGCTAGTGGGTCTGGAGTCACCTGTAGGCCAGACCAGCAAAGGATGGCAGATTTCCTTCCCTAAAGGACATTAGTAAACCTGATGGCTTTTTTATGACAATTGATAGTTTCATGGTTGCCATTACTGAGACTAGCTTTTAATTCCAGATATTTTTTTCCCTCCCAGAGAATTATTAGCCTGGGCCTCTGGACTACTAGTCCAGTGACATTGCAACTATGCCACAGTCTCCCCTCAGTTGGTGACTATCTTGTATTGATTGGCTCCTAGTTCTGCTCTGCCCACAAATCGTAACAGTCTACTCTATCATTCTTTTATAGCTAAGACCACAATTTGGTCACACCTGAACCTTCTCTTGACAAAAGCAATGTAACTTGTTAATCTTTTCCTGATGGGTATAACCTTACATTTCTGTTATCGCTCCAGCAAATCTCTTTTCAGTACCTTTTATCCAGTGCCTCTAACCTTTTTTGTACGTCAACCAGGGCTGCACATAATGCTCCAAGCATGGTCTAACCAGACTGTTTTCTTGATACATGCTTAGCATAACATCCCTTCTTTTCAAACCTAGTGCTCAACATGACCTCATTAACCTGCTGCAATTTTTTGGTGATCTATTTATTTGTACTCCCAATCCCTTTCGTCCTTCTACCTCACTTAATGTTTATTTTCTAAGTAATACGTGACTCCTTATTCTTGCCAAATTAATGCCTCCACCTATAACTGGGAAATAAATTTCAGATGTGCTTGTCTTGTGATTGGTATCATCCATTTTGACTATCTGTCTAAATTTGCAGACAAATTGAGATTTTTTAAATTCTGAAGTCTAACTCATTAAATGTGGTCCTTGTGGGACACCACTTACCCCGCTTCTGCTCTAGCCTATCCTTTACCCCATTTCTCTTTCCTGCCTTCCAACCAGCTATTCATTCTACTGTTGGTGTCCACTGACTCCACATGCTCTAACTTTGTTCATTAGTCTGTAATACCTGATTGTATCTACTATATTACCTCTTGTCTATTCTTCAGCGAAGTTGCTTGACTAACTTCACTGAAGGCTGATCTTTCCCTTATGAAAATGGAAAAGCCAATAAGATTTCAATTCTAGATGTATTTCTGTTTTTTTTTTTACTAAGGTGTCCATTTGTTTCTCCTACTGATGAGCTGGCTGCTCTATAGCTCCCTAGACATGTGAATAGATAACATACTATGTACAATAGGACTTGTACTATTTCTTTTCTGGTGAATTATAAATTAATATAATAGTACTTCTAGAAGAATATAGGGAAGATATTGAATGTGCAGATGCAATCTGTCCAGGCAGTTTATTGTTGGAATTTTATTTTTTATTTAATATTCCATATTAAATGTGACACATTTCAAATCATTCCTCTATCATGTTCAATTGATTTGCCTCCCTAGTCAATATAATTTGATGTTTCTGCTATTTAATTGAGTTTTAACCTTAATTTGACTTTCTCCATTTTTGTGCCTAAAGAATATTTGACTTGTGTTCACAATTTAGTATCAGTTCCTCTTTGCCTTTAAATTTTTTTAACTTCTGCCCTAGTCTTTTTGTAGTCCCCCTTGAATTTGTCTCCTCTGCTGTCCAAGTGCTTGGTGTTACCCTTTTTGTTGTTTTCTACCCCCTGCCACTTTTGTCATCCATAGTGTCTCAATTAATCTTTTTCCTGGGCTCTGAAAACTTCCTTTGCTATTCTACATGCCAATATTATTGTCAATTTTCTTTATCCAAGTACTATTCTGGAACCCTCCAACTAAAATCAATACCTTGGTCTTTGTTATGCTTATTTCCTTCTGTCCTTGTCCTAAACTGCTTTTATTTTGGTCACTATTGCTTAGATGTTCTCTTTTGCTACTTTGTTTTGTTTCATTTCCCATTACCAGATCAGTAGCAAATCCTTGCTGTTGGATTCCTTTAGAATATAGTCTTGTACACATTGTGGGAACTCTGTTCCCTTATCCCTTTTTTGCCTACCTCTTCAGGCCAATTATTTCAGATAGTTTTCTGATGTAGATTAGATTTTGGGTTAAAGTATAATTTAGTCCAAATGGAATTTCAAACCAACAAATACACACACACACACTATATATAATGTGAGGTGAGTTCAGACTTCTTTTAACCTCTAGAATACCTACAAATATCAATTTTCCTCTTGTGCCATTGGAAACACTTTAACCACTAACCAGTTTGGTGAAATGATAAAATAGCACTAAGTCATGGTCTTTTCCAATGTATGATAGCTGTCCAAAAGACAGCATAGGCAAATGTGCCTAAATGGTTGGTGTATAGGGGAAGAGATGTTTGAAGCTATGCCTTGAATTCCACTGTGTACAAAAAAAAAACCTTTAATTATTTTAGATTATCAACAGATAAATATCCCAAGCTGGTGGAGTACTACACTAGAGTGAAAGAGCGATCAAGCATCCAGGCTTCGTGGCCTCCCCATTGGAAGGAGAGCCCTCCAACCATGGACACTTTGAAAGATGTTTGAGTTTCATGTCGGTAACAGACCCCATATCCATTACTTGTGTTGGCCTTGACACTTAACGATGTCCTGCCTAAAGATTAACTTCTGTCATGGTGCAGTCTGTCATTGTTGCATTAAACCTTATTAAAATATTATTGTAACAAATGCATCTTTCTTTTGAGTGCATTCACCTTCGTCTATACCAATCTAAAGGTAAAAGCAAAAAACTGCAGATGCTGGAAATCCAAAACAAAAACAAAAATACCTGGAAAAACTCAGCAGGTCTGACAGCATTTGTGGAGAGGAACACAGTTAACGTTTCGAGTCCGTATGACTCTTCAACAGAACTAAGGTTTCCTTCTGTTGAAGAGTCATATGGACTCAATGTTAACTGCGTTCCTCTCCACAGATGCTGTCAGACCTGGAAAAACTCAGCAGGTATTTTTGTTTTTGTTTCCAATCTAAAGGTACTTTGTTAACTAACTTGTTGGGATGTGGGCATCATTGGCAAGAGCAGCATTTTATTTCCCTTGGTGCCAGGCCTCTTTCATGAACCACTGCAGTCTGTGGTCAGTGCTATTGACTTGGGGCTCCCAGGATTTGGGCCCAGCAAAGAAATACAATTGGAATTTCCAAATTGGTGGTGTCACTTGGAGGGAAGCCTGCAAATGGTTTTCCCATGTGCCTGCTGACTAGTAGTTGAATGAAGGAAGGCTGTTGTTCTTATTCACTTCTTGTTACTGGATGCATCACTATCTCTCTACATTTATTTTTAATTTAAAAAAAAAATCAAACAAATAAATGCTTAGTGGGTTGGAGGGGCAGAGAATTTGTTTGCTACTACCATTTCCAGCAACCTGTGCTTCCTTTCTTTTTCTTTGTTGCAAGTAGCAGCCCACAGTGCTCTGCCCAAAGTCCACAAGAGTTTCCTCTGATAGCAGTGAGGAAAGCTGCATAGCTTATGCATGTAATGACCAGCAGTAACACCTATCCAAAGGAATTGCCACAAATCTGCATAACACTACTCCAAAGTAGTGCTACACAAACTATTTTTCCTCTCTACTTGTTTTTCAACATACGTAGTGAAGGACTCCACATTTTTGAAAGGCCATACAGGATTTGCATATCAATAGCAATGCTGTCTGTGTGCTCATTTGACTATGTTAGCATATTCACCAGTGTTATGCTTAAGGAAGCCATAGACATTGGAGCTGCAGCACTATATCATGGTGATCTAGTACCACCACCATTGTGTGATCAGTATTCATTGAGCTTATGAACTTGGCAACATGTGTAGTTGAGGTCAGTTTTAATGACATTTATACCCAAATAGATGGTGTTGCCATGGTATTCCCTCTATGCCCAACTCTCGCAAACATCTTTGTTGGGCTCCATGAGAAATGTGTCTTTGATAGAATGACACCTAACCTCCTACCTCGCCTATTTCTGGTATGTGGATGATATGTTTGCTATACTTAAATCTGCAGCTGCATATAACAATTTCCTTGCATGTCTTAATAGACACCATCCTGTACTTAAATTCACCTATGCAATGGAGCAGTCAAATGAACTCCTCTCCCTTGACATACTAATTGAGAAATCTGCCAGGGGTTCTCTGCCACCATTTACCACAATCCTAATCTCCCTGGTCAATACATGTGTTGGGATTCTTAGTTCCACGTGCTATAAGATTGATCTTTTCAGCAACTTTGTAAATAGGACCCAAGCCATTTGCTCACTATGCAAGCTTGATGCTGGAATAGGACGCATCAAAGGCGTCTTGTACGGAAATGGTGACACTGATCAGATCATTTCATGCTGTGTATCACACAAGCTCATGAATTTGCCTTAGGCCGTAACTTTCAGCTCTGAAAAGATTCCCCGGAAGGGCAAGGTATCTCAAAAATGTGTGTAACAGGTGAAGCTAGCTGTTTCACGCTGCTACTATGAGTGGTATTGGCCACTAACAGGATGCTGCCATCAAGGCAAAAAAACATTCTATCACACAAGTGAGTAATGTGGTATATGAATTTCAGTGCCAGTGTGGTGCTAGGTATGTAGGCCGTATATTACAAAGACTGGTGGATTGTATCAAACAGCATGTCCCAGCCGCTGTTCACAATGGACAGCCCATGCCTGCAAAATGCAAAACACTGTGTCCAACATTAGATGTGATTCTGCGATTGGCCAACATTTGCTAAATAATCCTCAATGTGCTAAGAATTAGGCTGACAACCAATTTAAGATTGTCAGCCAGGCTCACAACGTGGTGCATTTGTGTGTACTGGAATCTACATATATTAATACACAGTGCCCTGTTCTTTGCAGATAGAAAGAACATGTACACACTGCCTGTTTCAGCTAAACAAATAAGCGACAGCAATTCGCTGACTCGTTTCTCAGGTCAAGGTGTCTGGTTTAAATTTCAAACAATGCTTGGCAGTTAACTGTCAGTCACCATCAGTGGTGCATTTTCCATGGCAGTGCCACTTGCAAGCCAATCATCACTCTCTTCACATACAGTATAAATTGTTGTCTTCCCCTTATATTGGTATTTTTGTGAGTGTCATGATGAGTGCAAGATGAAAAGCTTAGACATGTCTCTTTTTTCAGCAATTTCTAAATATTCTTGTGTTCAAGATGAATTTTTCTTCACAAGGTAAGAATTGATCCTGCTACATACGGTACTGGCCATGCTAGCCAAGTATGTACAACATTAATATCCCGCTACTCTCAAATTCTGCTCTTCAGCTATTTCCTAGGAAAGCTCTATTCCATTGCTGCAAAGTTACTTCTGCAAACTTTGCATTTACAACTTCTTGGTGGTTGGGGACAGGGTGATGATATGAAAAGAAGTCTCTCTGCCTTGTTACTCTTCTATTACAAAGGGGTAATTTTTATTTTGTATGCCCCAATGTTGGTAATTAAGTAACAGTATGTTTAATGTTAACTGAGCAACTATGTGCATTCTGCATCTTTTCAACACTGGCCTCTTCTAACTCCTCCCACTTCCATCAGTCCACCATTGGTGACCATGCCTTCAGCTGTTCAGATTCATAGCTCTGAAATCCACCCTTTAAATGCCTCTGTTAAGGCATCTTCTTTAAAGCCTTTCACTTGACCAAGCTTTTGGTCACTTGTCCTAACACCTTCTCTGCTGTCAACTTTTTGTTTATGTTCTTGTGAAGTACATAAGGATGTTTTACGGTGTTTAAGGTGCTATCTAAATGCAAGTTATGTATATGTACATGCTTGTCTTTAACCTACTGTGAAATTAAGTGTAATCTAGTTTTTGGTTGCCTGTTGTACTACAAACGCAACTTCGAGTGTGTAGCTGGTAACCGTTGAGCTATTAGATTTATCTTTTGAGTAGGGCCTTGCACAACTGCTGCCTTCTACAGTAAAGACAACTTTTTTTTTCAACTGGACATTTTATCCATAGTAGTTGTGAGTGGAGCAATGATGCTGCAATCTTGTACAATAATGAGTGGGAAACTTTTCCCAATGTGGCTGACTGGATCAACTGCTGTAACATAAACAACTTGTGCACCATTGTTTGCTCAGTCCCTTTCTCATTCTTTTTGGGCACAAAATCATTTAGGCAAGTAAACTTCGTTTTAATGGCTTTGCTTTTAAGATATGTTTTGCTGCGGGAACATATATAACTGGTTAATGGATGCCTGTGGGGTCAGGAATTTATGATAAAATAGCTCTGCTGCACTGTAAAGGCATTGCGATTACCTCCATCACATGAATTGCAACAGCTTGAGAAGGCCCACTGTCACTGCCATCTTGAGGTCATCAAGGGATGGGCAATAAATGCCTGCCTTGCTGTGATGTCCATAATTCTGAGAATGAATTAGAAGCAACACTGTACAGCAAAGCAATTGAGTTAGAAAATATTATCCCATGCTCCATCATTAACTTATTTATTTAATCGTTTCTGAATTCTGGTCCTAATATTTGGGGGTGGCAGGTATTGTGGTCATAATTTGAGGAAAAACCCATGAAATGTAAGTAAGCCAAAGGTGCTGCAAAGTTTAATGGCAGAACCACATTTAATTTCTATTTAAAATTTCTGTTACCTGACTGGCAGGTTATTAAATTTGAAAGACTGGCTGTTGTGCAGGATGGCATGCATTGGTTGGTCACAACAGGGAATGGAGAGGAGGAAGTGATTGTAAAGTTGGGAGTAATGGAAAGGGTAAGCACTCAAGTACCTCCTGACCCACAAGTAGTGCTGGAAAGGCACCTACCTGCTGGATTCAGCCACGGTCTCCCATCCACCCCTGGAAACCTGACCCACAAGTGTTAAATTTAAATGGGTGCATGGTCACATTAAAGTATCTAAGTTGTGGACTTGCCACTGGGGACAGTTTGCTTTTTTTTTTAACCCCCACCCAACCCATCACCGTTAAAAACAGCAGAAGGGGAGTTGGGGTTAGAAACGATTTTTGAGATTTTTTAAACCCCACCCTCATTCAAACTTGTTGTTTGTGGCAGGTTAAAACTCCCCCCTTCCATTGTCTCCTCTCTCACCACTACTGATATCACACATGAAAGACTTGTCAGACAGTATTACTGTCAAATATCGGCAGGGGAAAGCATACCATAGTTTGAATGGGAGGGCCTCTGTCAGCCTTAGTTTAACCCCAGATTACTTCTAATAACACATTTACATAACAAGCATCCTGTGCCCTTTAGAAAGACAGTGCCAAACTCTGAATTAAGGATATCTTCACTGCAGCCACCCCAATTCAATACGGAACTAGCACTTATGTAGCGCCTATTATGACCTCAGAATATGGTTAAGTGCTTCATAGCCAATGAAGTACCTTTTTTTTCTGTGGTGTGGCCATTGCAATGTATGAAATGAGCGAGTGAACGGAGACTATCTAATTCCAGGATGCAGCACCTTTGTAACCAAATGGCAGAGAACCTTTTCATTTCCCCTTCTTTCTCTATGAGCTGTGAGCACAAGTCCTGGACTATCGTGGAATTTTATTGGCAGGGGCAGGAAATGGTTTGTCAAATTAGGATCAGTTGTTTTCTAATGTAAGTGATGCAGGATTAATGGGGCAATTTAAAGACTGAGCAAGAAATATAGGGGGTGCTGCATCAGGCGTTACAAAACAGAGCAACAGTATCTTCGGATCGGAAATTTGACATCTGAGACAAATGTGTGAAATGCTTTTTTCCACCCTGTTGTTTTCTTTCTAATCTGTTTAAGTAGGAAGCAAAGGGATTTCTTACCCAATACTGACAGAATTGCACGGCAAGTTAGATTTTCTGTATGTGAACAAGGACATGTTTAGGAAAAGAGAATGTGAAAAGAAGCGATTCATATGTAGTCGTGCTGTAAATGATAAAGTATAGAGAATGTTCCATCTGAAAGCAATGCTATTTAAATTGTTTTCTCTGCCTGTTATTTGTCCCTTAGCCTTTGAAGTAAATGTCTAGGACATTGCCCTGAAAGGATGACAAAATACTATACATTAAGTGTTAGAATTTCTGAGAGTATAATTGATTCTATTGGAAAATGTTCAGTTACTGTGAACTGGGGACAGTGTGACACTGCGATCAGTACTCTGATCAGTTAGCAACATACTGTTGTCACTTTACTGTCATTCTACAACACTGATCTCACAACAGCTGCTCACTGAGACCCGTGTGGTTTGAGAGCTTTCTGTTGCCTGCAGGCTTATATTCTATCTTAATATGGTTGATGCAGTTTCAGCTGAGGGTCATGTGTGACTTTTTGTGATATTATCGACAAGGTGGTATAGAGCCTGCATTGTCCAGACCATACAGTGTGCGTCTGCTGTTACAGCCACAGCATATTAGCTACTTTTTCTGCAAATAATATCTAATAATAGCTGGAAAGGAAAGAAAGACTTGCATTTATATTGTGTTTTGTCATCTGTCTCAAACATAATTAAGCATTTAATTTTAACTTCACAACAATTCGGTGAATGTTTGTTGTTGTTATTGTAGAGAAGCACAGAACAAGAGTTGCAGTGTGGATTTAAAAATAAAGTCCTGATCTCAGTACTGTTTCCCATATTCCAAAGTGTGTGTGTGTGTGGGGATTCAGTGAGCACAGAATGAACTCCACTGTGATGCTTCCTCCAGTTGAATAAAACTCGAGCCCTGATGATCTATGGGCCTCTTTAGTTACACGAGAGCATATAAGTTGTTGTTCTTCAGTAGTTGCCTTGCTGAAAATTACAGGGTTTTTGGAAAGGCACCTAACATGTATGGCATTGGTGGTGGCCCATGTTCCCCATGGGAGCAACTCGTATCTTCCCCAAACAGCAAGGCAATCCCTAATGCCTTTTTCCTGTTTTTTTGGAGGGTGTGGGTGGTAGGGAATTGTCCAGGCCCCTTGGAATTGTTTCAGTGGTAAGCTTATCTTTGGAAAAAAGTAGAACTATCACTTGCTTTTTGGAAGTCCATGACACTCCTCTCCTCCCAGGCACCCTCTTTTTATCTTCCCTGCCAGGTGATGCCCACCTCTGCCTCATTTCACTGAGTGCCAGTCTCCTGTAATTGGGCAGGTCCCTACTGATAATCAATACTCAGTGTTGACAGCCACCAACCGCCTCCCTGCCATTACCCACCTCCCCCCCCCAACCCCACCAATGCCATTAACCTTGCAAAGGACAAGCAGAGGATCTGCCCCATATAAATCCAACTGAGAAATCCCAGAACTGGAGGAGATCTGGAGCAACTGCCTCCATGCTGAAGGGTTCTGCTGGACTCCAGCTGGAGTTAGGGCAAAGGTCCAATGGAACCTGATAAAATGCGGGCCCACACCTTGAAGAATGGTCATGAGGTGAAAGACTGTGGGAGTGGCTGGCACTCTCAGAGATGCTGTCCAGTGCTCATAGCCCCGTGAGGCTAGTGAAAAAACATTTTTAATTTGTCTTGATTGTTTCTGGGCTTCAAAAAAAGAGGTAAATGGTTTGAATTTTTTTATTTAAAAGTCACTGAGGGGCTCATTACACCTCACCAGTCTGGTCCTATTTGTTGCTTTCCTTCTCAATGGGATAGATTTTGAATAGATCTAGGAACTCGTAACTGGGCGTGCATGAGGCGCTGTGGGACATCAACACCAGCAGAATTGTGTACAACCACAATCTGTAACCTCATACCCCAGCTCCCCACTCTACCATTACCAGTAAGCTGGGGAGACAACACTGGTTCAGTGAAGAGTGTAGGAGAGCATGCCAGGAGCAGCACCAGGCATACCTAAAAATCAGGTGTCAACCTGGTGAAGCTACGACACAGGACTACTTGCATGCAAAATAGTGTAAGCAGCATGCAATGGACAGAGCTAAGCAATCCCACAACCATTGGGTTAGATTTAAGCTCTGCAGTCCTCCCACATTTAGCTGTGAATGGTGGTGCACAATTAAACAACAAATTGGAGGCAGAGGCCCCATAAACATCCTCGTCCCCAATGATGGGGGAGCCCAACACATCAGTGCAAAAGACAAGGCTGAAGCATTTGCAACCATCTTCAGCCAGAAGTGCCGAGTGGATGATCCATCTCAGCCTCCTCCGGTGGTCCCCAGCATCACAAATGCCAATTCGATTCACTCCACGTGATATCAAGAAACAACTGAAGGCACTGGATACTGCAAAGGCTGTGGGCCCTGACAACATTCCGGCAATAGTACTGTGCCCCAGAACTAGTCACTGGAGTGCTGCTTTGGGCTGCATTTGAGTGCTTCAGTTGGAGTTTGGTGGGTGAGCGGGTTCTAAGGGTTAATTTAATTGAAGGGCTAATTTCTATTTACAGTCTAGTCTTTCTTTAATTAAGCAATTAACTAAAAGTTGCTCTTTGGGATAGAAGAAAGTGAGTTTTAGTCCAGCTTTAAGACAGGGCTCATTCAGGCTCTGCTTGTAGCTAGTTAATTAGTTAACTGGCTTAAACAGGTTTTCAGAAGCAAGATTCAAACAGCATAAAAGCAAGCCATCTACAGTACTGCTTTTTTCTGTACTGGACTGCTACTTTGGGCTGCATTTGCGGGCTTCTGTTGGAGTTTGGTGAGTGAGGGGGTTCAGTGAAGAGTGAAGGAGGTGATCCTTTCATTTTCTACCTTTCCTCAGAAAGAAGAGCAGATGTTTTGGTAAGTAGGACTTGGTGAGTATTTCTACTAGCCTTAATATTCTCTAAACTAGAGGAAGTAAAAGTAAAGTGTGTAATTTAAGGGTAAGTCATGGCAGGGCAGCTTGGTCACATGGAATGCTCTTTCTGTGCGATGTGGGAAGTCAGGGACTACTTCTACATGGTGATCACGTGTGCGGGAAATGCCTCCAACTGCAGATACTTGAAATCTGTGTTTTGGATCTGGAGCAGCGGCTGGAGTCACCATGGAGCATCCGCAGGGCTGAGACCTTCATGGATAGCACATACCGTGAGGAGGTCACACTGCAGGCAACGAGTGCACAGACAGAAAGGGAATGGGTGACTGCCAGGCAGAGTAAAGGCAGGTAGCACAGGAGCCCCTGGGTCCATCTTGCTCTCTAATAGATTTTCCAGTTTGGATACTGCTGGGAGAGATGGTTTCTCAGGGGAATGCAGCAACAGCAAAGTCCATATCACCACGAGTGGCTCAGTTGCATGGGGGTGAGGTGGGGGTGAAGAGTGGGAGATCAATAGTGTTGGGGATTCTATCATAAGGGGAACAGATAGATGTTTCTGCGGCTGCAGATGTGACACCAGGATGGTCTGTTGCCTCTCTGGTGCCAGGGTCAAGGATGTCACTGAGTGGCTGCAGGATGTTATGAAGGGGGAGGGTGACCAGCCAGAGATCATGGTCCATATCGGTACCAACAACATAGGTAAAAAGAGGCATGAGGTCCTGCAAGCAGAATATAAGGAGCTAGGAAATAAATTAAAAAGCAGGACCTCAAAGGTAGTAACCTCAGGATTACTCCCAGGGCCACGTGTTAGTGAGATCAGGAATAGGTGCAGACTCGATGGGCCGAAGGGCCTCTTCTGCACTGTGTGATTCTGTGAATGGGAGAATAGACCAGATGAATGTGTGGCTGGAGAGAAGGTGTAGGAGGGAGGGTTTTAGTTTAGATTCCTGAGGGATTGGGACTGATTCTGGGGAAGATGGGGCCTGTACAAGCTGGATGGATTGCACCCCAGCAGGACTGGAACCAATATCCTCACAGGGGTATTTGCTAGTTCTGTGAGGGAGGGTTTAAACTAGAGGGGCAGAGGATGGGAACCTGAGTGGGGAGACACAAGAGAGGAAACAGATAGAAATGAAAGGTGGAAAGGTAAAAAGCAAAAGTGGAAGGCAGAGGAAATGGGGGAAAGCAGCAAATAGGGCCATAGTACAAAAAAAATGCACGGAGCACTCTCAATAATGTAGATGTATTAACATCGCAACTAGATGTAAACAGGTACGATATGATTGTGATTGCAGAGACATGGTTGCAGAATGACCATAGCTGGGAACTGAATATCTAAGGGTATTCAATATTTAGCATGGATAGGCAAAAAGGAAAATGAGGTGGCGTGGCATTGTTAGTTAAAGATGAAATCAGTGCAATAGTGAGAGAGGATATTGACTCAGAAAATCTAGAGTAGAATCAGTCTGGATGGAGCTAAGGAGCAAAAGGGGGCAGAAAACATTAGTGGGTGTTGGATATAGGCCTCCAAACACTAGTGGTAAGGTAGGGGACAGCATTAAACAGGACATTAGAGATGCATGTAATGGGGTGCTACAGTAATCATGGGTGACTTTAATCTACATATAGACTGGGCAAACCAAATTAGCAATAATACTGTGGCAGATGAATTCCTAGAGTATGTAAGAGATGGTTTTTTTAGACTAGTACATCGAGGAACCAACCAGGAACAGGCTATCCTAGAAGGATTGTTGTGTGGGGTCCTTTAGGGAACAGTGACAATAACCTGATAGAATTCTTCCTTAGGTTGGAAAGTGAAGTAGTCCAATCCGAAACTAGGGTCCGAAATCTAAACAAAGGAAACTATGAAGGTATGAGGCGTGAGTTGACTAAGATAGATTGGGGAACTTCATTAAAAGGTGGATAGACAATTGCTAATATTTAAGGAACGAATGCATGCATTGCAACAGTTATACATTCCTTTCTGGTGCAAAAACACAATGGGAAAAGTGGCCCAACCATAGCTAACAAAGAAATTAAGGATAGTATTAGATCCAAGGAGGAGTCATATAAATTTGCTAGAAAAAGTGGCAAGCCCGAGGACTGGGAGCAGTTTAGAATTCAGCAAAGGAGAACCAAACAATTGATTAAGATGGGAAAAATAGAGTACGTGAGTACAATTGCAAGGAACATAAAAGAGGACTGTAGAAGCTTCTGTAAGTATGTAAAAAGAAAAAGATTAGTGAGGATAAGTGTAGGTCCCTTACAGTCCGAAAAGGGAGAATTTATAATAGAGAACAAGGAAATGGCAGAGTAATTAAACAACTACTTTAGTTCTGTCTTCACAGAGGAAGACACAAATAACTTCCCAGAAATACTAGGGAACCAAAGGTCTAATGAGAAGGAGGAATTGAAGGAAATTAATACTACTAAAAAAACAGTGCTGGAGAAATTAATGGGACTGAAAGCTGATAAATCCCCAGGGCCTGATAATCTACATCACAGGATGCTAAAGGAGGTGGCCATGGAAATATTGGACGCGTTGGTTGTCATCTTCCAAAATTATGTAGATTCTGGAACAGCCCTGGCAGATTGGAGGGAGGCAAATGTAACCTCACTATTTAGAAAAGCAGGGAGAGAAGAAACAGGGAATTACAGGGAATTAGCCTAATATCAGTAGTAGGGAAAATGCTAGAGTCTATTTCAAAAGATGTGATAACAGGACACTTAGAAAATATCAACAGGATTAGAGAAAATCAACATGGATTATGAAAGCAAAATCATGTTTGACAAACCTATGGGAGCTTTTTGAGGACATAATTAGCGGAATAGATAAGGGAGAACCAGTGGATGTGGTGTATGTAGATTTTCAGAAAGCTTTTAATAAATTTCTACATAAGAAGTTGGTGTGCAAAATTAAAGCACATGGGATTGGGGATAATACGTTGGTGTGGATTGAGAATTGGTTAGTAGACAGGAAACAGAAAGTAGGAACAAATGGGTCTTTTTCGGAATGGCAGGCGATGACCAGTGGGGATACTGCATGGATCAGTGCTTGGGTCCAGCTATTCACAATATATATCAATAATTTAGATGAGGGAACCAAATGTAATATTTCCAAGTTTGCTGATGACACAAAACTATGTGGGAATGTGAGTGATGAAGAGGATGTTAAGAGGCTTCAAGGTGATGACTGGACAAATACATGGCAGATGCAGTATAATGTGGATAAGTGTGAAGTTATCCACTTTGATAGGAAAAACAGAATGGCAGAGTATTATTTAAATGGTGATAGATTGGGAAATGTTGATGTACAAAGGGACCTGGGTGTCCTTGTACACTGATCACTGAAAGCAAACATGTAGGTGCAGCAAGCAGTTAAGGCAAATGGTATGTTGGCCTTCATTGCAAGAGGACTTAAGCACAGGAGTAAAGATGTCTTACTGTAGCCAAACAGGGCCTTGGTGAGATCACACCTGGAGTATTGTGAGCCACTTTGGTCTCCTTACCTAAGAAAGGATATACTTGCCATGGAGGGAGTGCAGTGAAGGTTCACCGGACTGATTTGTGAAATGGCAGGATTGTCGTATGAGGAGAGATTGGGCCGACTAGGCCTGTATTCATTGGAGTTTAGAAGAATGAGGGAATGTATGAAACATATATAATTCTGACAGGCATGGACAGACTGGATGCAGGGATGATATTTCCTCTGACTGCGGTGTCTAGAACAAGGGGTCACAGTCTCAGGATACAGAGTAGGCCATTTAGGACTCAGATGAGGAGAAACTATTCACTCAGAGGGTGGTGAACCTGTGGGATTCTCCACCACAGAAGGCAGTGGAGGCCAAGTCACTGAATGTATTTAAGAAGGAAATAGATAGATTTCTAGACTCTAAAGGTATGGGTAGAGCGCGGGAGTATGGCGATGAGACAGAGGATCAGCCATGATCATATTGAATGGTGGAGCAGGCTTGAAGGGCAAATGGCCTACTCCTGCTTCTATTTTTCTATGGTTCTATGTTTCTACCTCCTGCTAGTCAAGCTGATCCAGTACAGCTACAACACTGGAACCTACCCAATAATGTGGAAAGTTGCCCAGGTGTGCTCTGCACATAAAAGCAGGACAAATCCAATCCGGCCATTTACTGCCGGATTAGTCTACTCTCGATCATCAGCAAAGTGATGGAAGGGGGTGTTGACAGTGATATCATGCAGTACTTACTCAGAAATAACCTGCTCACTGATGTTCAGTTTGGGTTCCACCAGGCCCAATCAGCTCCTGACCTCGTTACAGCCTTGGTCCAAACATGGACAAATGAGCTGAACTCAAGAGATGAGGTGAGAGTGACTGCCCTCGACATCAAGGCCGCATTTGACCGAGCGTGGCATCAAGGAGCCCTAGCAAAACTGGAGTCGAGGGGAATTGGGGGAAAACTCTCCACTGGTTGGAGTCATACCTAGCACAAAGGAAGATGGTTGTGATTATTGGGAGGTCAATCATCTCAGTTCCAGAACATCACTGCAGGAGTTCCTCAGGGTAGTGTCCTTGGCTCAGCCATCTCCGGCTGCTTCATCAACGATCTCCCTCCATCATAAGGTTAGATGTGGGGATGTTCGCTGATGCTTGCACAATGTTCAGCACCACTTGTGACTCCTCAGGTACTGAAGCAGTCTGTGCCAATATGTAGCAAGACCTGGACAATATCTGGGCTTGGGCTGGTAAGTGGCTGGTTACAGTCATGCCACACAAGTGCCAGGCAATTATCAACTCCTACAAGAGAGAATCCATCTCAGCTTGACCTTCAATGGCATTACCATTGCTGAATCCTCCACTATCAACAGCCTAGGGGTTACCATTGACCAGAAACTGAACTGGACCAGCCATATAAATTCTGTGGTTACAAGAGCAGGTGAGAGGCTTGGAATTCTGTGGTGAGTAACTCACCTCCTGACTCTCCAAAGCCTGTCCACCACCTACAAGTCACAAGTTAGGAGTGTGATGGAATACTCTCCACTTGCCTGGATGAGCGCAGCTTCCACAACACTCAAGAAGCTCAACACCATCCAGGACAAAGCAGCCCACTTGATTGGCACCCCATCCACCACCTTCAACATTCACTCCATTCACCATTGACACACAGTAGCAGCTGTGTGTACCATCTACAAGATGGAGTGCATCAACTCACCAAGGCTCCTTCAACAACACCTTCCAAACCTGTGACCTCTACCATCAAGAAGGACAAGGGCAGCAGATACACGGGAACACCACCAACTGTAAGTTACGCTCCAAGCCACACAACATTCTGACTTGGAAGTATATCGCCATTCCTTCACTGTCGCTGGGTCAAAAACTTGTACCTTCCTCCCTAACAGCACTGTGGATGTCCCTACACCACATGAACTGCAGCAGTTCAAGAAGGCAGCTCACCACCACCTTCTCAAGGGCAGTTAGGGATGGGCATTAAGTGCTGGCCTAGCCAGCGTTGCCCGTGCTAATGAAAGAATAAAAAAAAGTCCACACAGTTGTCCCTTCCTTAAACAGAGCTTTTGCTATGCCTCTGATCTGGATTCATCCTTGCAGAACCATCAACCTAGCCAATGCAGCTTGAATAGAAGGAATGGAGTATTGATGTGTTAAAACACACAATGAATTTCTACCCCAAATCCCCTTTCTCTTCAACCTCCCGGCCCCACTGCACCTGAGGTACGACTTTTGTTATGAGAAGAACACTGAGTGCAGGAACACCACGTTTTGACATCCTTGATGATTCAGGCAAAAATGAAGAATTTTTTTGGTGTCAATACTACAAATTGTCAGTTAAATTACTTTGAACTTGGAACCTTGCGATTTATCAGTGAAGTTTGTAATGTTTGCCTTTTCTTCGTCAACTGTTTTCTTCTTCACCGATGCTGCCAGACCTGCTGAGTTTTTCCAGGTAATTCTGTTTTTGTTTTGGATTTCCAGCATCCGCAGTAGCTTTTAGCTTTTTGTTTTTAAGTTTGTAATGTGTTTGAGCCATCGGCTGGTTGATAGCCAGCTCGCCCTGTTAAATGGTTACACAAAGAAAACTATATCTGAAAAATATCTGGAATCATAGGGAAAATTCAACACAGAGGGAAGGCAAATGGACAAGTGATATTTTCCAATCTCAACGTTTTCCTATGCCTCTGATAAGCTTATTTGTTGTCCTCTGAGGACCCGTACTTACCCGTCGCTCCCACATGGGGACGCTGCACCACAGTATGTATTTAGCAATCTTTACCACAGGAGGGCGCAGTGCCCAAAGTCTGTATTTACTACTACCTCCAGCAAAAAAGTCAAGCTGCCGAGTCTGGATTTACCCTAAACCATGCTCGGTTGCTCTTGCCTCAGGGATTATAGTCAGGTTCAAGTTGAATTGTCCCTCGCCCTCAGCTCAAGGTATATATGTGCTGCCCCCCACCCCCACCCCTCTCCCTTAACCAGGATATTGCTTCCCTATTTAGAGATAATGGTTGCTGAACAGCTGCAGTCAGGATTAGTTCTGTTTTCTGTCTTTAGGGCAATGATCATGAACTGTAGATTTTTTTCCTTCCACGAATTTCCTTTTGCCAAGGGTTTCTTCTAACGAACTCTGAAGAAGGGTTATTTGGACTCGTAATGTTAACTTTGCTTCTCTCTCCACAGATGCTGTTAGACCTGCTGAGATTTTCCAGCATTTTCTGTTTTTATTTCAGATCACCAGCATCCTCAGTATTTTACTCTTTTCTTCGAACGAGATTGTCTTCAGATTAAAATTCATGTATTGGAGGCTATTGTGGACAATTCAAATTTACGAATTAAATTACAAATCGAAGGGAGGAAATTAATTAATGAGCTCGCTCAGAGAAAATGTCCATCCCCCTCCATCACCCACACTCGACATGTAGCAATCCCATGAAGTATTAATAGTGCACAAATGATAAAATGCCATGAATTTGCTCCGCTGCTGGCTTCCCACGTCTTCATCAACCTCCTCCATATGCCTTTGGGTAGATCTGAGTTGATTTCTGACCATATATCCAGGTGGTTTCTGGATTATGTGTACACTAACTCCACTCACTGATAGTGTGTTAACAGCGCCTTTGCTTCACTGTGTTTCATCTAGTTTCTATTCCAGTTTTGCTTCCTTTCACTTGGCTCCTCTAATTTTGGACTGCTTATCTTCCCCTATACATACAATTCTTTTCTACTCTTTCCTCAACTAATTCCTATTCAAATATGTCCCTTTCTCATGTGTCCATGCACTCTTCCCAACAATCATACCCCTTACTCCTCCCCTACTCTCAGCAGTATGCCCTCCTCAATTGTCTCTCGAGCTTATCAAACACTTTCTCTCCCCGAACTGAAACATCAGCAGTAAGTTATACTTTTAACCATTTTCCTTGCGGTAGTTGCCATGGCAGCAGTATAGGTCTGATCACCAAATCAGACTTTGGCCTCTTTCCCTACTCCTCTGGCAAGCACTCTATCAAACACTCCACCTGGTTCTGAGACAAAAGCAAAATGCTGCAGTTGCTGGAGATCCGAAATAAAAACTGAAAACGCTGGAAAGGCACAGCGGGTCAGGCAGGATCTGTGGAGAGAGAAACAGAGCTCATGTCTCAGGTCTGTGGTCTTTCATCAGAAACGTGAAAAGTTAGAAATGTAATAATTTTTAAGCAAGTGAAAGGCAGAAGGTTTGGAAAAAGAACACAAGGGAAGGCCTGCGACAGGGGAGAAGGCAAGAGAAATTAAATAGCAAAGGGTAGATGATGCAAACCAAAGGGAATGATAATGGATAATAAAGAAACAAACTATGTGCCTAGAGGAGGTGTGAATGGTAGATTGATGAACAGCTGTCATCCAAAAGCAAAAAAAGAGAAAAACAAGGCAATAAAACCAAAACACACAAAGTAAAAGGAAACAAAATGGAGGCAGAGGTTGCACACTGAAATTGTTGAACTCAATGTTGAGTCCAGCAAGCTGTAAAGTGCCTATCTGAGAGATAAAGTGCTGTAGCTTGAGCTTGCATCGAACTTCCTTGAAACACTGCAGGAGCTGGAGGATAGAGAGGTCAGCATCAGAGCAAGTGGAGAATTAAAATGACAGGTGACCGGAAGATTGGTCTCACACTTGCTGATTGAATGGAGGCGTTGAACAAAGCCCTGTTCCATCCTCCCTTTCAAAATCCTTCTTGTTTCCTGCCTGGCCAGCTCCTACTGATGTCCTCAATGCAATATCCTTCCTTTTCTCCTCCCCTTGCTTTAGATTTTATTTTCCATGACATCAGCTTGTATATAAACTCTGCTGGGTGCCTCTTTCAGTTTTTGTGTCTTCTCATTAGTTATTCACCACACTTTACACAAGTTTCCTTGCACACACAAAGGCCGCCTCTTGACCTCACCATTCCTCATGGCATTTCTTCAACTGGTGCTCAGTTCTCTGACTTTTTCTTGAAGGGTGCTATACCAATACAAATTGTTGACAATAAAACTACCTCTGAGCACATTTATGTCTCCTTTCCGCCCATATTTCATGACCCTTCCAATCATAACCCAACATTTCCCATGGCAAAACCTTCCCATTAACTTCCTAATTATGTGCTAACTCCCAATCCCTTACACATTGGGCTCCCATTAGCCATGATATCTCTTGTTAGACTACTAAACCATTCCTTCACATCTAACTCCACTTTTGATGCCCTTGTTCCTAGTGAAACAGCACTAGTGAACAACTGACCTCATTGTCAATCACCACATCTAGCATGATTTTCCATGCTAGACTTCCTTTTGCCAAATTGCAAATTTTTGTATATTACAAGATTGCAAACCAGCCTAGCTATAAAAAGTTGTTATTGCAAAACTCCTACTTTTGCTCCCTTCACTCTTGAATCAGATCCCTGATGTTAAAACATAATTAGGTTTAATCGTATTTGATGAGTCGTTTTTGCCAGACTCAGGTTTTAAGAGGGCTAACTTTAGAAAATGGCTTAAATCTGGTAAAAGTCAACTGGGCAAACCTGCTAGATAGGAAATCAAATATTGAGGATAAATAGACCCTATTTAAATAAACTCTCAAACAGAATGAACCAATGTATGTCCCAGCTATTTAAAGAATGGTACCTAGTATAAAGAAAACCATTATGGTTGACAAAGAAGGTACAGAGACCAATTGTTCTGAAAAAGAAGGTTCTAACACACTCAAGGCTTTTAACTCAAAAGAGAACAGGAAAAAGTACCATATGAAATTAAGGAAGGCAAAAATAGTTATAAAATTAGCTAAGAGATCTTTGAAAAAGACAGTATGTAATTGTGGTAGCACTAGCAAAAGGTTTTCTTTAGCTATGTGTTATAGACAGGAGGGGTTTAATTTAAACATCCCCTCCTCTCACCACCTGTCCATAAACAGAATGGTATTTTGATTTTGATTTCCCCCTTTATAAGCGGTGGCGTATTTCCCAGCCCCTTGGTTTAGTCTGATCCAATTCCTATTAATAACCCCACTGCAAACTCGTGATAGGATGAACTCAAAGATTTAGTTTATTTGCACATACTCAAAATGCAGTGGTGGGGAGGGTGGGGGGAAACGGGGTCACTATGTTGCTCCTGTGCATTCATACAGTAAATAGGGTTTAGAAAAAGAGAGATGTACTGGGCAAAGACCACAGGGAGAAGAATTATTACTTCACATGTGTGC
Organism: Cetorhinus maximus; assembly: GCF_964194155.1. Classification (NCBI taxonomy): domain Eukaryota; kingdom Metazoa; phylum Chordata; class Chondrichthyes; order Lamniformes; family Cetorhinidae; genus Cetorhinus; species Cetorhinus maximus. The sequence goes on from NC_135884.1 coordinate 88,702,742, forward strand.
AAAGTCCAGAATCAAAAGTCCAATGGTGTGAAGAAAGAACAAAGAACAAAGAAAAGTACAACACAGGAACAGGCCCTTCAGCCCTCCAAGCCTGCGCCGATCATATTGCCCGTCAACTAAAACATTTTGCACTTCCAGGGTCCGTATCCCTCTATTCCCATCCTATTCATGTATTTGTCAAGCTGCCTCTTAAACACCACTATCGTACCTGCTTCCACCACCTCCTCTGGCAGCGAATTCCAGACACTCACTACCCTCTGCGTAAAAAACTTGCCCCGCATATCTCCTCTATAGTTTTCTCCTCTCACCTTAAATCTATGCCCCCTAGTAATTGACTCTTCCACCCTGGGAAAAAGCTTCTGACTAGCTACTCTGTCCATGCCACTCATAATTTTGTAAACTTCTATCAAGTCGCCCCTCAATCTCCATCGCTCTAGTGAGAACAATCCGAGTTTCTCCAACCTCTCCTCATAGCTAATAACCTCCAGACCAGGCAGCATCCTGGTAAACCTCCTCTGCACCCTCTCCAATGTCTCCATATCCTTCTGGTAATGTGGCGACCAGAATTGCACGCAATATTCCAAGTGTGGCCTAACCAAGGTTCTATACAGCTGCAGCATGACTTCCCAGCTTTTATACTCAATACCCCTGCCAATGAAGGCAAGCATGCCATATGCCTTCCTGACTACCTTATCCACCTGCGTTGCCACTTTCAGTAACCTGTGGACCTGTACACTCAGATCCCTCTGCCCGTCAATGCACTTAAGGGTTCTGCCATTTACTATATAATTCCTGCCTGCATTAGATCTTCCAAAATGCATTACCTCGCATTTGTCCGGATTAAACTCCATCTGCCATTTCTCCGCCCAAGTCTCCAACCAATCTATATCCCGTTGTATCCTTTGACAATCCTCTTCACTATCTGCAACTCCTCCAACCTTAGTGTCATCTGCAAACTTACTAATTAGCCCAGTTACATTTTCCTCCAAATCATTTATGTATACTACAAACAGCAAAGGTCCCAGCACTGATCCCTGCGGAACTCCACTAGTCACAGCTCTCCATTCAGAAAAGCACCCTTCCACTGCTACCCTCTGTCCTCTATGACCAAGCCAATTCTGTATCCATCTTGCCAGCTCACCTCTGATCCCATGCGACTTTACCTTCTGTACCAGTCTACTATGAGGGACCTTGTCAAAGACCTTACTGAAATCCATGTATATAACATCCACTGCCCTTCCATCGTCGATCATCTTTGTCACTTCCTCGAAAAACTCGATCAAGTTAGTGAGAGACGACCTCCCCTTCACAAAGCCATGCTGCCTCTCACTAATACGCCCATTTGCTTCCAAATGGTAGTAAATCCTGTCACGAAGCATCTTCTCCAATAATTTCCCTACCATTGACATAAGGCTCACCGGCCTGTAATTTCCTGGATTATCCCTGTTACCCTTCTTAAACAATGGAACAACATTGGACATTCTCCAGTCCTCTGGGACGTCACCTGTAGCCAGTGAGGATATAAAGATTTCTGTCAAGGCCCCAGCAATCTCCTCTCTTGCCTCCCTCAGTACTCTGGGATAGATCCCATCTGGCCCAGGGGACTTATCCACCTTAATATTCTTCAAGATGCCTAATACCTCCTCTTTTTTGATCTCAACATGATCCAGGCTATCTACACACTCTTCCCTAGACAAATCGACCACTAAGTCCTTCTCTTTGGTGAATACTGATGAGAAGTATTCATTTAGTATCTCTCTCATTTCTTCTGGCTCCACACACAGATTCCCACCTCTGTCCATGAGTGGGCCTACCCTTTCCCTGGCTACCCTCTTGCTTTTTACATATGTATAAAAGGCCTTGGGATTTTCCTTAATCCTGGTTGCCAGTGACTTTTCATGACCCCTTTTAGCCCTCCTGACTCCTTGCTTAAGTTTCTTCCTACTTTCTTTATATTCTCCACGGGCTTCATCTGTTCCCAGCCTTCTAGCCCTTATGAATGCTTCCCTTTTCTCTTTGACTAATCTCGCAATATCCTTCATTATCCAAGGTTCCTGAAACTTGCCATGCTTATCCTTCATCCTAGCAGGAACATGCCGGTCCTGAATTCTTATCAACTGACATTTGAAAGCCCCCCACATGTCAGTTGTTGATTTGCCCTCAAACATCAGCCTCCAGTCTAGATTCCTCAGTTCCTGCCTAATATTGTTATAATTAGCCTTCCCCCAATTAAGCACCTTAACCCGAGGACTCCTGTTATCCTTATCCACCAGTACCTTGAAACTTACTGAATTATGGTCGCTTTTCCCGAAATGCTCCCCTACTGAAACTTCGACCACGTGGCCGGGTTCATTCCCTAATACCAGGTCCTGTATTGCCCTTTCCCTAGTTGGACTATCTACATATTGTCTCAGGAAGCCCTCCTGGATGCACCTTACAAATTCTGCACCATCCAAACCCCTAGCACTGTGATTCCCAGTCAATATAGGGAAAGTTAAAATCACCCACCACAACAAACCTATTGCTTTTACATCTTTCCAAAATCTGCCTACATAACTGTTCCTCAACTATAGGCCTGCAATTGGGAGGCCTATAGTAAACCCCCAACATTGTGACTGCACCCTTCCTATTCCGGAGCTCTACCCATATTGCCTCACTGCATGAGCCCACCGAGGCGTCCTCCTGTCATACAGCTGTGATATTCCCCTTAACTAGCAGTGCAACTCCCCCACCTCTTCTACATTCCTCTCTATCCTGCCTGAAACATCTAAATCCTGGAACATTTATCTGACAATCCTGTCCATCTTTCAACCAAGTCTCTGTAATAGCAATAACATCATAGTCCCAAGTACTAATCCAAGCTCTAAGCTCATCTGCCTTGCCTGTTATACTTCTCGCATTGAAACAAATGCATTTCAGACCCCCAGGCCCACTGTGTTCAGTAATTTCTCCCTGCCTGCCCTTCCTCTTAGTCCTACTGGCCATATTCACTGGTTCCCAGTCATTTATTTCACCTCCTTCACAGAGGTCGGCAGGTTGAAAACTGGTGCTGGATAATTCACTTTTCCATTTTTCCAGTAGAAATGGCTTTCACGAAGAGATAGGCATGCAGAGATGAATCAGCCTTGCAGGTGATGGTACAAAAGGTATAGTAGTTCCAGTAGAAACAGTGTGGGTGGGGCATCTCTTCAGAGATAACAAGGTGCAAATCTCTGCAATACGACCAAATAGTTCTTTATTGTTCGAGGGTGACAGGCAGACACAACTTCAGCCATTTTAAAAGGTCATTGTCCAGTTTCAAAATTTTAGAAATTAGCCATGAGGATATATATATACTATAAAAATATACAGTGTGAGGTTTTAGTCCCATTACATATGTCAGAAGTCAGAAGACAATTAATACCTGCATACAACCATTAAAGGATACTGTAGGGCAGCTTCAAACTGATTTTCAGTTATGGCAGAGCTTACAATTGATTAATTAATTATTTGGCATCAGCCTATAGATGATGCTTATGTTCCAGACGAGGGTTGCCCAGTAATGAAAAACATTATGGGCTGAATATTTGGCTTGGCGAGTGGGGGACAGAGCCTGCTCGCTGAGGCATAAAATGATGTGAGGTGAGGTCGGGCATGTGCCCCGATGTCACCGTGCGTCATTTAGATTTTCAGCTCAGCGGGTGCGCAGCCGAGTCGGCTGTGTGCCCGCCAAACTGTCAAAGACCTGTTGAGGCCATTGATGAACTAATTAAGCCCATTGAGAAAGCTGCCTATCCAACCTTAAGGTTGGCAGGCAGGCGAAGAGCCCAGGCGGCCTTTGCATTTTTCATGGAACCTCATCCACGGGAGGGATGAGGTTTCATGAATGATTTAAAATTTTCAGAATTTTTAAATTAAAATTAATGCACATGTCCCAGCTCATGTCACAGTTTCACATGAGGGGACATGTCATAAAACATTTTTATGACATTTTTTTAGACAGTTTAAACTTCAAACTAATCTCCCTGAGGCACCTCTGTGTCTCAGGGAGATTTCTGCCCTCTTTCGTGTCCATGCGTAAAAGAACGTCCTCCCGACTCAGGGAATCCCCCCTTCCCCCCGCCCACACAGCGCTTCTGGGCAAGTGTCACACTGGAAAATGGCGGCGCGGACCTAATCGGGGGTGCTGATCGGGTCCGTGCCCGCTCGCACACACCCCCACACAACCCCCCCACGTTGGTGGGGTGGTGGGGGGGGGGGGGGGGGAAATATTAGCATTAAATGGATAATAATGTCATTTGGATAGTTTAGGAAAAATGAAATTTGATGGGGCTCCAGATCCAGATAATATTTATCCAAAGCTGATTAAGAATGTGGGACGGGTCCTGTATCTTCATTAGCCTAATAAAGTCATTGAAAGTTCCATAAAACTGGAATCTCGTTCATTTTGTTCAAATTTTCTAAAAATTGTCTAATTTAGAGCTGCTGGGGGTTCCAGGCCATCAGCCTGACATCCTTTATTGGGAAGGTGTTAGAAGGGATGTGGATATCATTGGCAAGGCTGCATATGTTGGCCATCCCTGACTATCCTTGAACTGAGGACAGTTAAGAGTCAACCACCTTGCTGTGGGCCTGGAGTCATATGTAGCCCAGAGCCCAGGGAAGGATGGCAGATTTCCTTCCCTAAAAGACATTAGTAAACAAGGTGGGTTTTTACAACAATCAATGATAGTTTCATGATCATTAGCTTTATATTCTAGATTTATTAATTGAATTTAAATTCCACCAGCTACCATAGTGGGATTTGAACCCATGTTGCCAGGGCATCAGGCTGGACTTTTGATTACTAGTCCCATGATATTACCACAACATCACCACCTCCCCCCATTGTGATCACTATGAAAGGGATGGGTCCATTAGAAATTTACAACATGATTTCTGAAAACATATCCAGTCTAACAGAGTCTAACAAAGTGTCTTTTAGATCTTTGTACTCTACATTTTGCTCAGTTACAGTTTGCCTATCAACCTCATAAGCCAGTGGATGACACTATTCTGACCTTACTTTATTTGACCTAACATACACAGATAGATTAGGCAACTATGCCCATCACCTTTGTTGATTTTGCTTCAGTTTTTAATACTATGGAACCATCCAAGCTTATTGAAAAATTGCAAAGCCTTGATGTCAATCCTACTCTCACAGTTTGGATCAGTGAATTCCTTCGCAACCGGGTGTTAGTTTCTGGGATTTACCCGGAACCCATGTTAACAAATACTGGATTTCCTCAGGGCTGTGTACTTTCACCTTTACTTTTTATCCTCTGCACAAATGATTGTCGATCAGAGGTACGACAACATAATGATCCTGAAGTATGCTGATGACACGGTACTTGTGAATCTCATAAGAAATAAAGAAGGAAACTATAGGAACTTGATGGAGAAGTCTGTAAAATGGTGCGATAGCAATTCTCTTAAACTGATTGAAAACAAGACGAGATAACTAGTTATAGATTTTAGGAAAAAGCCATTTAATAACATTATTCCCATGAAGATTTATGAAATGACATTAAAATAGTTACTAACTACAAATATTTGGATAGCAAAGTAGAATGTAAGTTGAACTGGAAGCAACAATGTACTTGGTGGCCAAGGGACATGCACGATTATACTGCCTCACATGCACGATTATACTGCCTCAGAAAATTAAAATCCTTTTGTGTAGATTCCACAATCATGAAACTATTCTATACGGCTGTAGTTATCCTTTGTGCTATCCTTTTTGGATGTCTCACCTGGCACCATTGTCTTAAGAAAGCAGACTCCTTGAGGGTCCAGAGATTATTGAACCAGGCAGGAAGGGTATTTGATCAATAGATCTTCCTTGATGAAATCTACTCTCGAAGAATTTTGATGAAAGTAAAGAATGTCATGAACAATGAGAATCATCCCTTGTTTCAGTATTACTGCTGGTTGCATTCAGAGGAAAGGGTACAATCCCTCAGATGCAGGACAAATTGATCCCTGGACCCATTTGTGCCCTTCCCTATAAGAACTTTTAACAGGAGTTTGATGTATGGGTGAGCAGATGCACTCAGGTTGGGAGTCACTAGCTGATTATTTTAATGTATTGGAATAGTTTTTAATACATATTTTAATTAAAGTTAGAGTGCTGTGCTTGGGTAATTACCTTTCTTTTATTGTTATAATTCATTTGTATGTAATTTTTCAATAAATGAGCAACGTACCCGAAAGGAATTTCTGCATGGCCAATAAAGTGAATCGATTGATCTGCTGTGATTAGAGTAGTATGCAGTGTGCGCTGGCAGGTTGAGGATGGGGAGGTGGGGGAAGAACCAATGTTGAATCTCCTTTTCAATGTCCTTATGATAATGCCATGGGCTCGATAGCCTCCTTACAGGTCTGCAGTTGTAGATGTTTCATTATCCTGGCGCATCAATTTGGGAAGAGGACCTTCCTGCTCTCTCACAATTGCTCCATCTGTACCTCCACTCTGAGATCACTGAGCTGTGAAGCTGTTCACCTCCACATTCTGCAAGCAACTAGGAAAACGGCAGAACTCACACGAGACCACAGAACGAACAGCTAGTCGTGAAAAATCACACAGATAAGCAACAGAAGTCACACTTCTGAGGCCCAATAACAGGTCTGAGATCACCTGCAGTCAGCAGACAACACCTTGTGAGAATGACTATGTAGCTTGCTTTAAAAGTTAAATTCACCCTTTAAATGCTGGATGTATCAAATAGAGCACGCACCTTGCATTCAGACCATCTGCCTATCAATGATCCCAATGCCTTGACAGCTGGTCAATGATATACAAATCACACCCGGCTGCCACAACTGACTGGGCCTTCTGGGAAACTGGCTGGAACTATCACAATGGCTCAGTTACCTTCAGTCTCACTCAAGAGGGAAACTACCCCATTGTATTCAGATGTTACTTCAACAGAAAGTAAATAACCTGCATAGAAACTGAAAGAGACCTGTGGGTTCTGACTGATAATAAACTGAAGCTATTGAAACAATGCTCACTGGAAGTCAGTAAACTAGGGTAAAAGTGCATAGGGAAGTCTTGGCTTTATAGTGACTTGGAGCTTAAAAGCTATGCTAAACCTTTTCAATTCACTGGCTAGATGGATAGTAAAATGCAGGGAAAAGTTTACATTCGCAAATCATTAAAATGGACATGTAGAACACTCTTTCCCGGGGCCTGGAAACTGGAACTGTCTGCTGCATTACGTTGTTGAAGCAGGCAATCCTTTCCATTGGCAAGTATTTGCAGGAAAATGGAATAGGAAAGTTTATGGAAACCGACAATGAGAGTGGAATTAACTTGTCAGCCTTTCCACCCCACCCCCACTAGAGCTGTACCTTGAGTGTCCTGCCATCCATTCTTAATTAGCACATTTTCTTAGATAATATAACCACCTTCAACACCCCTTTGTTCCTTTTGTCTGTGACATCTTTTGATTATCTGCTCCTATCACTGCTTGCTTGTCCCTACAACCACACCACCTCCCCCCCCCAACTTCTCTCCCCACACCCCCCCCCCCCCCCCATCACCTTAAACCAGCCCTCTCCTAACTATACTCAGTTCTGCTGAAGGGTCATGAGGACTCGAAACGTCGACTCTTTTCTTCTCCACCCATGCTGCCAGACCTGCTGAGTTTTTCCAGATAATTCTGTTTTTGTTTTGGAATTAACTAAATGGTCCACTTGGAGAAAAACAATGGTGTGGACTCTAATGACCCATTCCTATGCTGTATAATTGTAGGATTCGAAAGCACTTGAAGCAGTGTATATCCTCCTATTTGATACTCTTTTCGAGATATCAACAGTCACAGATTACAACTCTTTTGAGTAAAATCACAGTTCTTGGTTTCCAGGAGTGGGACATGAACCCACAACCCTCTGATTCAAAGGTGAGGGTGCTACGAACTGAGCCACAGCTGACACCTCCCTCCTCCTATTTAATACTCTTTCGAGTTATCAACAGTCACAGATTGCAACTCTTTCAAGTACAATCACAGTTCTTGGTTTCCGGGAGTGGGACATGAACCCACAACCCTCTGATTCAAAGGCGAGGGTGCTATGAACTGAGCTACAGCTGACACCTCTTCCTCCTATTTGATACTCTTTCGAGTTATCAACAGTCACAGATTGCAACTCTTTCGAGTACAATCACAGTTCTTGGTTTCCAGGAGTGGGACACCAACCCACAACCCTCTGATTCAAAGGCAAAGGTGCTATGGACTGAGCCACAGCTGACACCTCTTAAACGTGTAAATTGTGCATGTTCTGCAGAAGGTGAAATGTTTTGAAAATCTAAAATATGGAACGCTTCACGAATTTGCATGTCATCCTTGCGCAGGGGCCATGCTAATCTTCTCTGTATCGTTCCAATTTTAGTATATGTGCTGCCGAAGCGAGCACTTAAAAATTCTTTTGAGTTATCAACAGTCACAGATTGTAACTCTTTCGAGTACAATCACAGTTCTTGGTCTCCGGGAGTGGGACATGAACCCACAACCTTCTGATTCAAAGGCGAGGGTGCTATGGACTGAGCCACAGCTGACACCTCGGAGGCGTGAAGTGGAGCTTAATTAGCTCCACTTCACGCCTCCACGTGTGGCTCATTTGGGCTCTCCGCGGTCAGCGGCGCTAGCAAAATGACATGACAGCGGGAAAAGAGCGACGCTCCGCCGATACCATTCCATGTCATTTTGCCAGCCTGCACACTCCCTGCACCTTCCCAAACGCTCACTTCCGAGATATTCCTAAATGGAGAAAGGCGCGTTAGAAGACATTTCCTGCTCTTTGATGTCAGTGGCGCATTCATAGGCTTTTCCACTTGATAAAACTATCACCAGCAGTTGTGAGAAAATGGAAGCCAAGGATGTTACTGACTGTGCACACACAAGAAAGAGAGAGAAAGCGAATTAAAATGATGAATGCAGATGCAAAAATAAAAAAAACACAATTGAATTGGTTCAGGCAAAAATGTTAACAGCTACTTACAACAGTTTACATGGTTAATAGTTCTGAAGGAAAGTAGAGTAACAACAACCTTGCATTGACAACCAATTCACCAAGGAAGTAGAAAGCTCGCACAAATTTTAGAAATTTAAAGTCAATTGGTCGCTCACCGTAAATATATTTCTCGGCGACCTCAGTAAAGGGCACAGGTTTGCAGTTCAGTTGACGACTTGAAACGACGCGTGATTTTCAGTCCCCCCTGAGCCAGGGAGCGGAGGCAGGTGGGCAATAATATCAGTGCTGCCAGTGGCGCGCCAGTTCCGCAGCTCTATTCAGTCAGCATCAATTACACGGAGATGTTATTTGCGGGAAGAGTTTGGGTGACCGCCGTGGGCGGGGAGGGGAAGGGCGGGGCGCGGCAAGGCAATCGTCTTTTTATCTTCAGGTCCGTAACACGGTAATGCTAATGGATTGTGGCTGTAAGGAACACGCCCTTGCATCTAAATGGAAAGGAGGGTCCACCAAAATCAAGAAATCAGTTGACCTCACTCAGGGCGCTGCGCAGAAGTATAAAGTAACAGGTGTCAACCAGCTGAAGGCAGCGGCCTAACAATATGTTCAAAAACATCGATATTTACAAGTGTTATGCTTGGAGTTTTATACAGAAATAGAACTGAAAATGTAGTGTGGACTATATCTACTGCTCGGACTGAAATTCGAAATAGTGAGACTTGTTTGTGGGGCGGGCGGGGGTGGGGGGCGGAGGGCGCGTGGCTGCTCGATTTCATCCACAGCGAACCAATCAATAACGAATCAAGCACTGTGGGTGATGATGGATTTTAAAGAGGAGTCAATGCACCAGCCGCGACTCGGGCTACGCATTGGGGACAGGAAGCATATGGACTGTGCGCTGAATGAAACCATACTAACGAATTACTCGGTCCCAGGAGGATTGCCATTGTAGCCAATGTTTATGCGTTTGTGGGAGCCGACATTTGCGGAGCCGCCACGCGTACATATTTTAGGACGGTTTCGAAATAACTACACGCCTGAATTAAATCTGAGAAAATGATAAAACAAGACGAACAAGAATTTCGCATTCCCAGGAAAGAATACTGGCAAAATGAATGCTGAGGGACCTCTGTTTTGGGAAGAGAACGTCGGCTTTGTTATTTATGTATTAACGTCAGGAGGCATCTAATAGTGGAATGTCTCCCATCACAATGGCCCCTGCCACTAATTTGATTCATTCATGGGATGTGCGCATCAATGGCAAGGCCAGCAATTTTTCCCATCACTAATTGCCCTTGAGAAGGTGGTGGTGAGCTGTCTTCTTGAACCGCTGCAGTCCCTGTGATGTAGGTACACCCACATTGCTGTTAGGGAGGGAGTTCTAGGATGTTGACCCAGCGACAGTGAAAGAACGGCGATATATTTCCAAGTCAGCGTGGAGGGTGTCTTGGTAGGGAACGCCCAGATGTTGGTGTTTCCATGTGTCTGCTGCCCTTGTCATTCCAGGAAGTAGCAGTCGTAGGTTTGGAAGGTGCTCTCTAGGGAGAGTTGGCGAGTTCCTTCAGGGGATCTTGCAACTGGTACTCCTTGCTGCCACTGTGAGTCGGTGGTGGAGAGAGTGAATGCTTGTGGATGGGGTGCCAATCAGTGGTTGCTTTGTCCTGGATGGTGGAAATATTCTTTAATGTTGTTGGAACTGCACTCATCCAGGCAAGTGGGGAGTATTCCATCACACTTCTGACTTGTGCCTTGTAGGTGGTGGACAGGATTTGGGGAGTCAGGAGGTGAGTTACTCTCTGCGAGATTCCTAGCCTCTGACCTGCTCTTGTAGCCACAGTACTCACACAGCTAGCCCAGTTCAGTTTCCTGTCAATGGCAGCATCCAAAATGTTGATTGTGGGGGATTCAGCGATGGTGAGATTTTCTCTCGTTGGAGAAAGTCATTGCCTGGCACCTGTGTGGCGCAAATTTTGCTCGCAACATATTAGCCCAAGCCTGGATTTGCCCAAGCCTTAATGCATTTGGAGATGGGCTGCTTCAGTATCCGATCATTCGCGAATGGTGCTGAACATTGTGCAGTCGTCAGCGAACTTCTGACCTTAAGATGGAAGGAAGGTCATTGATGCAGATATTTGGGCTGAGGGCACCACCCTGAAGAACCTGAAGATTGGAATGAGCTGGTGATGCTTGCACAGTCGAAGCAACACAGGGGTAATGCTTTCACTCAAATGTTAATTTCTTGCTGTAGTATCAGCCAGCTTATTAACTGAGTGAAATTAGGCACTATGACCGGGTGTGTAGGGTATTTTCCATGGCCCATGGTGGGGAGTTTGGAGCCGAAGGGCGGGACGGTGGGTGGTTGTGGGGGGGGGGAGTGGGGAGGGGGTCATGGGGGTTGGGGGCGGGGTCATGAAAGTTTTAAAAATTGACCACGGATGGGAGTGACTCAGCCTTCTCCCGCATTTCCTGGGGGAGTGTTGTACTGGGTTCCAAATGGCAGCTTGCGTGCAATTAGACATTCTGGGCAGAATCTTACCAGGTTTGCACGAAGTATGGTAGCAGGCATGAAAAAGAACGTTTTACCCACCGGCTTTCATGTGGTATCATCCGTTATCCACCTCATAAATTATGCAATCACGGGAACAAGCTGGATCGCTGGCGGGTGGCCTCCGATTTCCCACCATACCTTCTCATCACTCCCTCATGCTGGGCGCTATACATAAAATACAGTGGCACGCACAATTCTCAATGCTTGCAGCACAGGACTGCTCCACTGTAGACATGGCCCCAAAAGCCAGGAAAAGTGCAGCCCCTAGAATCAGTACCGCACTCCTGGAACACTTTTTCGACATTGTAGAGACTGCCCCGATGACCTCTCTCCCCTCTCTGGCAGTAGGAGGCTCATGAGGCTCACCACTCCAGCTTGGTAGGCAGTGGCAGAGGTAGTCAGTGCTAACACTGCACACAAAAGGTCGGCTGGCCAGTGCAGAGAATGGATGAATGATCTCATCCCTGCCACAGGGTACGACAACCATCTCATCAATCTCAACTCACACAAGTCTATCACACATTCACTGGCATCTCATTCACTGGCATCTCAAAGGAATTCACCACTCACCTCTCACACACATGCTTACATCTCTATCTGGCCTCATCTCCTCTAGCAATAGTCTCCTCATCCTGTCCATGGTTGCAATCAGCACACACGCATGCTTGCCATCCTTCTCATTTGGCCTGGCATGTACTTTGCTCACAATCTCCTCATCTGTTTTTTATGCAGGACAAAGTCACGCACAATCACCGGGATAGGGCCCGGACGAGGGATGGGGTGACCGACATTAAGGTCCTCACCCCCTTTGAGAGGTAAGCATAGAAGCTGGTGGCAGAGGGCACTGACCATTTCTGCAATGATGGTGAGTTCAGTGGCAAGCACCCACCGTAGAGTCATCACAGACAGGGCATAGGCATCATCAGGCTGCCTCCACCTCAGTTGTGGTTGCTGGGGATGTAGCAGCAGAGCTAGGAAGGATAAGAAGATATAACTCTTTCGAGTTATCAACAGATCGCATGTAACTCTTTCGAGTACATTCACAGTTCTTGGTTTCCGAGAGTGGGACATGAACCCACAACCTTCTGATTCAAAGGTGAGGGTGCTATGAACTGAGCCACAGCTGACACCTCTATATGGAACGCTTCACGAATTTGCGTGTCATCCTTGCGCAGGGGCCATGCTAATCTTCTCTGTATCGTTCCAATTTTAGTATATGTGCTGCCGAAGCGAGCACAAGAAGATATACTTGCACTGCCTGGCAAGGGTTTTAATCACTTGTACATAACGTTCACTATTGTAAATGAACTCCCAAGAATGCCTTCTTGCCTATCTCTACTTGTTATGATGAGCACTGTCCGTGTCAATCAGATGTGAAACCTGGGTTCCTGCACAAGATAAGGACAGGTGTCTCAGACAAGGGCCTCTTACCTATGCAATGTGTAACCTTCAGACCACAGTGATGCTTCGGTTTAACACTCACTGGACACATTAGTGAAGCCTGCACCACGATGGTGCTTGTCATTGCTGCCAGATTCTCATGAGCAGGAGTCACAAAGTTCCGTCATTCTCGCTGTGTGTTGTCAGCACCTTTGAGATAGAGCTTGCCCCCCATCTCTTCAGCATCTGTAACAGTGATGGTGTGCTCCGTAAGGGGACAGATGCTGAAGGCTGAAAAATGATCAGGTGCACTTAACGTTTCAAAGCAGTGTCTCCATGATATGAACCTAATCACAGAGCACAAGTAAGTTTCTCTCATCCAGACAGGAGTTAGACATTCGCAGAGACAATGTGACGATTCATGGAGTGCCCTTGCTGCATGTTGTCATAGTCCTCCTGGAATCTAGGACTGTTAGGACGAGTTGCATCTCCATGACAAGAGCCTGAGCACTGAGGGTATGTGCGCAGCCATCAGTTACACAGGAGTCAAACGTTCACAAATGCAAGGTGAGAATGTCAGGATTGTCCTCATTGCATCATCCTCCATGGATCTTCTGGCTGTAAGGGCCTTCCGAGGGTGCTTGCCTCGACTGGCCAGTGCGATGGCCTCATCACTGGCATCCTTGCTTTCGAGGACCTCATCACCATCATCCCATTCAACGTCCTCCTCATCGGAGGAGACATGCAGCCCTTCCATCTCCTCCTCAGCCAAGTTCACTCCCCCGTAGCAGTGCTAGGTTGTGTTGCATTCAACAAACTACAATGATGCGCGACACCCCCTGGGGACTGCATTGCAGTGCTCCACCACATCTATCGAGGCTCCAGAACCTCATTTTCAAGATTCCCATTGTTAGGTCCACCAAAGTCAGGGTCATGCCATGAGCCTCGTGATGCTCTTGCTGTGCCTGTGGTCTGAGGCCACCACATGGGCTTCATCAGCCACGTCCCCTGTAGGTGGTCCTTATCCCCGAGGAGCCAACATTGCAGCCTCTGTGGATCCTGGAAGAAGTCAGTGACCTGGAACTACTAAGGATGTAGGAGTCATGGACGCTCCCTGGGAATCGTGCACAGACCTGCAGGATGCATTTGTAGGATCCCACACCAGCTGAACATTAAGTGAGTGGAAGCCGTTGCGGTTGAAGTAGTTAACTGTTTGTCACGGAGATCTAAGCACCACGTGATTGAAGTCGATGGCACCCTGCACTTGTGGGAAGCCTGAGGTCTTTGCAAACCCCACTGTTCTTGCTTTATGGTTTTCCAAGCCCCAGTTGAAATGCAGAAAGCTCTGTGCCCCCACAAAGATGGCTTTCCTGACCTCCTGGATACACTTGTGTGAGGCGGTTTGTGAGATCCTACACTGGCTACCTGTGGAGCGCTGGGAGGAACCACTGGCGTAAAAGTTGACTACCTTGGTCACTTTCAGGCCTTTGGCAGTGGATGCCCTCCCTGCCCCGTCGCCAAATCCTGTAGCAGGTGGCATATGTGACCGACCAATTTCCTAGCTATGCGAAGTCATCGGTGATCGTTTTCAGTCATTTGCATGAATGACAAGTGCAGTCTACAGATTGGGTCAAGCAAGGCACCTAGGATTGGTGGCTCTCCGTGGATCTTCAGCTGTGTGCGCAGCAGGCAATGCTGCCCCTTCATCTTGAGGGAGAAGTTCCACCCTTTGCCGAGCCAGACGCCTCCGCCACACTCTCCTCCCCATTCTGTGCTGCTCAATGCAAGCCATCAGTCATGCTGCTAAATCACAAGGCTCCATGATCCTATGTTCACCTCCTGCAGAATCAAAGAGAAAGACGCGTGGGTTATCATATTTGTCCGAAAGACTTCTCATGGTTAAGCCTGAAGGACCCTTCATGCAATCAGGGGAGTGCTGGTCACCACTTGGATGATCAGTGTACAGTGCACTTCGTGGCTGCCTGAAACCGCACCCACCTCCGCCCCACTCCACTTGACTGATTGGCGGAAGCTTGGGCCACTGGACTGCATTCTGTGCTGTGGGCTCTGGTTCAGGGTTTCTCCTATCCCACACTGTACTACTGCGCTGTTAGCTTGAACCATGAGTGATACTGGTCCAAACCTTAAGAAATACACAGTGACTGCGCCATGAGCACCTTTTGCAAGGGGATTCCACAACTTTCCCAGTCGGCCAATTGTTCAGCTGCCCCCGAAAACACACATTAATTTGCGGTCTTTGCCCGAGGTCAGAAACATTCTGCAGCTTTTGGTGGCATTTTCATGCTTTTGTGTTGGGACCTGAAAGCGTTATTCCGCTCACCATGCTCTCATGAGGTCTTGGATCCTGGTGGCCCACGGTTTATGTTAGGGCCGCACTGCTGCTGATCTCTTCCTCAACTATTTTGATCAATTTCTGCTTTGCTGAAGTAGCTACCATCACCCTCCTGCCCATAGGATAGCCTATCTCTCTACCGCTCCTAATTTCTCTCCGCTGGGCCTGCAGGAAAGAGTGGGAAACCCGGAAGTCAGCCTTTCCAAGTCCGCTCACTTTTGCTTTGAGTGCGGCATCCTGGAAAAGAAACGGGAGCTTGTGAGTTTCTCTGGACCAATTGGGAGATTAAAAGGAAACGATTTTACCCAAAGAGTGCAGAGGGTGAGATTGGCTGAAACAAGTAGTAAAGATGTATTTAAGGGGAATCCAGACAAGCATATGAAGAGGCGAGGAATAGGGGGCCACGATGATAGGTATAGATAAGGAGAAGTCGGAGGATGCTCGACCGGGGCACCAAAAGGGCCCTAATCAAGGTAAAGAATTGCAATACGAGTGACTTTGACCATGATGTGAAACTTCAGATTGCTTGAGTTCTCAACTTCTCTGTAACCTTCGCCATGATCAACGACACCACTATTCTCCACTGGTTCTGCTTCATTATGAACCTGGCTACTTGACAGGAAACAGAAGTGACTGCGAGCGCTATGTAATTCTGCAATTAACTCTCAAATAGTTTCTCTTACACCATGCTGTCCATAACACGTTATATTCTAGCAATTGAACAAGTGCAGAAGTTACAAAACACCACTAAATTAAATAAGCCTATTTTCGAAACCCGCAGTTACAGGATGTCAAACGTCATTGCGAAGCATCTTATTGAAAATTATCGCAAACTATCATTAGCAATTGCAAACGTACAGTTATTGCAGCGTGTGATCAATTGAATCAGTTGCTCAGAATGTCAGCGCGCATGGTTATTATGTGCCTGACTCTGCAAGGGATCACTTGCACAGGTACCTTTCTACTGATTGCTCCAAGTACTTTAAGTTTATATAATGTTTCAGAAGTAATGTCCACATTCTCTTAGTGAACTGTAATTTCGCTTTGTAGGTTATTTTTTCTCTTTATTTCTCCATGTCGTGCCGAGTGCAACTATATTGACTATATTTTCTGACAGTAGCAGTTCACGTTTCATTCAGAGTGACTCAGAAGCCCAAACAAGAGATTGTACCCAGAGGAGGAAATATCACCTTCGCCTGCAGATTGTCCACCTTCCAGGGTGATTCCTGTGTCACAGAGCATTGGTGGAAACGGGGTGAGACTGAATTCCTGCGAGAAGGCGACAATGACTGAAAACGATTGAGCCTGAACAGCAAATTGTTCAGTACCTTCCAGTTGCTGAACGCAACTTTCCAAGACCCTGGAGTGTATCACTGCGCGGTGATGTGTTAAGGAATTCTAAGAGGAAATGGTACCGGATCATAGCTAATTGTTTGTGGTAAGTGTGAAACACAGGAGAGTGGAATAATCGTAAGCATATTTAACATAAACGGGGGTACTTCGTGATTGTTTTATTGCACGGTATTGCCACTTTAAACACGACAATTAATACACCACGACAAGTTGTGTATAGTCATGTTCGCTGAATAGAAGTGCTACTTAGCCATTCGATGTCACGCGCAGGATATTGCAACGTATATCAGTATTGCTCAATTAGACTTGAGTTCCAAAAGCAAATTATACATCTGTTATCTGATAGAGGATGTTCGGAATGAATTCCAAACATGCAACTGAATGAAATCACTTATTTAATGCGCATCTCCCAGCACATACAGGGCTCTTAGCTCATTTTTGAAGCAGAACGTTGTCGCCTAACAAACCTCCAATAACTAATCTTACAGAGGGACGATATTGCTGAACCCCCTGTGGTCTGACTGAATATAAATTTATTTCACCAGTTGTCTTCCTTCGGCAATGAAATCTGTCCCATTTGGACCAAGTCCTTGATTTTAACAGCAGATTACTCGTCACTGTGTATCTGTGAAACAAATGTGGAGCGCGCCAATTCCCCCCAGGTTTACTTAGTTTTCTTGATTATGAATACTAAATATCGAATATTAAAGAGTTGGAACTTGTCTGCTGAGTAAACGGAGTCTTGGACTTGATAACTCAGGTAAAAATGAACAGATGCCTGTTCTTCTTCACATTGCTTAACCTCGAAATTCACCCAGTGTAGTTTCCGATCTTCAACTCTCCCTCCGAACGCCGCACCTTCCTTTCATACACCATCCCCATCCCCACCCTCACTCCTATTGCAGATTTCTGAAATTATCCCCCTGCCTAAATATTGCCCCCCCCCCCCCACCCCCCACCTCCGCCCAACCCCACCATCTAGTTTCCTCATGCTCTTTAGGAAAGGAAATCTGCCGCCCTCACCTCGCCTGGCCTACATGTGACTCCAGGTCCGTAGTAATGTGATTGACTCTTTGGCCTGGCAAGCCACTCAATTGTATCAAACCTCTAAAAAGTCAAAAAAGCGGAAAGAAACCGGTCGGACCACCTGGAATCGACCTGGACACCGGAAACTACAACGAGCAATCCAGCCCTATGGAACCTGTAAAGCCCTCCTTGATAACGTCTGGGGGCTTGTAGCCAAAATTGGGAGAGCTGCCTCAAAGACGAGTCAGGCAACAGCCTGACATAGCCATACTCATGGGATACCTTACAGATCCAGCCCGAGACACGACCAACACCATGTCTGGGCATATCCTGTCCCACCGGCAGGACAGACGCAGCAGCAGAGGCGGCACAATGGTACATAGTCAGGAGGGAGTTACCTTGGGAGTTCTCAACATGGACTCTGGAACCCATGCAGTCTCATGGCATCAGGTCAAACATGGGCAAGGAAACCTCCTTCTGATTACCACGTACTCCCCACCTCCACTGTCCCCCCAACCCACTCAACTGAGGAATCAGTGCTCCTCCATGTGGAACGCCACTTGGAGGAGGCACTGAGTGTGGCAAGGGTGCAAAATATGCTCTGGGCTGGGGACTTCAATGTCCAACCAAGGGTTGCTTGGTAGCACCACTACTGACTGAGCTGGCCGAGTCCTAAAGGACATAGCTGCTAGACGGGATCTGTGACAGGTGATCCTTCAACAAGTGTGAAAAACGCACTGAACCTCATCCTCACCAACCTGCCTGCTGCAGATGCATCTGTCCATGACAATATTGGTAGGAGTGACCACCGCACAATCCTTGTAGAGACAAAGCCCCATCTTCACATTGAGGGTATCCTCCATAATGTTGTGTGGCACTACCACTGTGCTACAGGGATGGATTTCGGTCAGGTGTAGCAACTCAAGAGCGGGCATCAATGAGGTGCTGTTAACATCAGCAGCAGCCGAATTGTACTCAACCATAATCTGTAACCTCATGGCCTGGCATGTGGCACGCTCTATCATTACCAAAAATGCAGGGAATCAACCCTGGTTCAATGAAGAGAGCATATGTCAGGAGTAGCACCGGGCATACCTAAAAATTAGGTGTCAACCTGATGAGGCTACAACACAGGGTTACTTGCAGCCCAACAGGATAAGCTGCAAGAGATAGACTGGAATAAGAGGTTCCACAACCAACGGGTTGGACCTAAGCTCTGCAGTCTTGCCACATCCAGCCGTGAATGGTGGTGGACAATGAAACAACTCAGTGAAGGTGAAGGCTCCACAAGTGTCCCCATCCTCAATGATGGAGGAGCCCAGAACATCAGTGCGGAAAATTAGGATGATCCATCTCGGCCACCACGGGAGGTCCCCAGCATCACAGAAGCATGGGAGCGCCACCACATGCCAGCCCGCTCCAAGTCATTCCTGACTTGGTATTATATGACCGTTCCTTCACTGCCGCAGGTTCAAAATTCTGGAACTTTCTCCCTAACAGCACTGTGGGTGTACTGACACCACAGGGACTCCAACGGTTCAAGAAGGCAGCTCACCATCACCTTTTCAATGGAAATTAGGGATAGGCAGTAAATGCTGAGCTAGCCAGCGACGCCCACATCCCATAAATGAACCAAAAAAAGGCTGCCCAGCTACAGAAAAGCCTGCCCAATGCATCATGCTGTCAACAATTCTTTCCCCGAGCGTTAAACGAATAATCCATCGCCTGTTAATTTCCCTCACTATTCAGTGACATTCTTACTTTTGTAAACACAAAACATAAAATTGAAAGGTTATCTTTATCTAATTACTGCAATCCAGAATTTTGCTGTGTCAATGAACAAATTCTTATGAGATTGCCGCCAAATTCCTCAACGGATATGTTATTAAATAAAGAAGATCAGGAGCAAGAGCACTCTTAATGATCATGAAAATTTGATCGCTTTCTCATTCCAATTCTCCTGAAACAGTGCTCTGAGTTCCTCAAATTCCGCTCCGCTGGTTAATCCAAAATGTTCAATCTATCCTTGGATGTTACTTTAAATATTATATCAAAAAGCTCCTATTTGAACTTTGTTGTTGCTGTTCTATAACACCAAGTTTCTGAAATCACCATTAAAGTGGAAGCAATAAACTATATTGGTGCCCATTTTCAGCCAATATCCGTCCTCATTAAGGTTCTTATTAATCTTGCAGTTAGTTTTGTTAATTCACTTTACTTCTGAGTTCCCGGATGTGCCGTGATTGGATTGGATGTTTTGGTGCTAATGATCGTTATTCGGTTGCGATGTCGACTGGAGTAAAATGAAGGTAAGGTCTACTACAAGAATTTGATTTTAGCACAAAACATCAGAGCGAGTGACGGCTTCCGGTAACACCGACGAAGGAGAGCTAGATTAGGGCTTCAAGGTAAAACAATGTTTTAGCTGTTTTCAGAAACCGCCGATTGTTTGCAATGCATGTTATAACGTACAAATGTTCACAGGCTCCTAATAAAAGTTGAGGTAATTTCCTAGATGTTACAGCGGAAATGTTCCCTCTGCAGCGTGATCAAAGAAATGCACCCTGGCACTCAATCATTTGCTCAATCACTCCTTTGTGGAGGCGCAACTAGTTTGACTGAAAGTGTGTGAAGATCTGAAAAGGGAATGGTTGTGCACATGAGTGACAGGTCTCGGCCGTAGGGCCTCTTGAGCCTGCTTCTCGTGCAAATAGAACATAGCTGGTCTTCTTCCACAACTGAAGTTTCCAGCCCCATCCCCTTATTGTTGAATCCGTCAGTGTCCAAAACGACTGCTTTAGTTTCTGAAACTAAAGTCAAACATAGTGGACCAGTCATGATCGCGACAATGGCTGAGATTTCAAAAGCTATTGGCACAATGCAGACTGAGGAGCATTTTCGGCTTTGTTTTGACTCTAAAAATAGCTTCGCAATCACGGAAACTGAGTAAATATTTCAATGCTTCAACATCATTATATCTCATTCCTTTCGAGATAAAGAATAACGTGTATCTGGATCAAACCGCAGCGAAGAAGCGGTATGTTTATTCATTCAGTCTGACATATAAGTGAAATGTCAAGAAAGATTGATATAATGGAAGGATATATCATCATCACGTCAAAATAGTTTAAGTCCAATTGCAAAAATAATTTGTCCGATCACAATCTTACCTTCAAATCGTGGATCGAAATGTGCTTGGCAGTCGGCGCATTGCTGGCAACAGATAAGTTATCTGACAGAGAAGAAAACGACTTATTTCGTTCAAAGTGCGCCTGGTAATAACTGTCTATAGATTCATTTATTCTTTGGGCGCAAAGCGGAAGCTTGTTTTAGCATTTCTGTAGAGTGAGCATAGACAGGTTTAAATATTAGTTTTAGTAGGAACATAGGACTTAGGAGCAGGAGTAGGGCATTCAGCCGCGCCAGCCTGCTCCGCCATTCAACAAGATCAATGCTGATTTGGTTTTGGTGTCAACTCCACTTTCCTGTCTGCCCTGATAACCCAGGATTCTCTTATCTATCAAATACCTGTCTAACACTGCTTTGAATAAATTCAATCACCCAATATCAACTTCTCTTTGGAAAAGAGAATTCCACAAATTAACGACCTTCTGAGAGATAAGTGTTCTCTTCGTCAATGTCTTAAAAGGGAGACCTCTAATTGTTAAACATTGTTCCCTAATTCTAGACTCCCCCACAAGTGGAAACATCCTCCGCATACCTAGCCTGTCAAGCCAACCCAGAATCTTACAATTCTCAGTCAGATCGTTTCTCATGCTTCTAAGCTACAATGTGCATAGTCCCGACCTGTTCAAAAATTCTCCACAAGTCCCTCATCCCAGGAATGAGCGGAATGAACCTCATCTGAAATATTTCTAACGCAATTATTTATTTTTGCTCAAATATGAGGCCAAAACTGCACACAGTATTCCGGATGTGGTCTCACCAATGCGCTGTATGGCTGCAGTTCCATCCCCCTTGCAATAAAAGCCAACATTCAATTTGCCTTCTGAATCACTTGCGGTACCTGCATGCCAACGTTTTGTGAATCATGTGCCAAGACACCCAGATCCCTCTGCACTACCGAGTTTTGCAATCTCTCCATTCAAAGAGCATACTGCTAGGATATAGTAACCACAGTGTGCTAATATAGGCGCTTATGCAAATCAAAATAAATTATTGTTTGTGCAATCGTTTTCCAGTTCAGGTCAATCTGCCCAATGTTTGGTCAGTGGTGTGTAACCTAACGAAAACAATGAACTGGTTACATAACTAAACAATTTCTTTCTGACCTATGCAGGGAGCAAGAGCAGAAGTCGTGCAATATGCTGCATTAGATTTCAGCAGAACCAGAAAAGCTCCAATACGTGACCATAGAGATGAGAGAGCCGTCTACGCTCAGGTAGGGCTGAGTATCAGGTCAGAAAGAAAACATAGATCACAAGTTTAGCATAAACGATAATGCGAGAATGAGGGGTATATATTTCACCTAACTTCGGTTGTGTGTTGCATTTAAAGATATTTTTGCGACTTTCTGAAGATCGTTTGTGCAGTAGCCCATTGGGCTTGCAAAGCTGCTAAATCAACTTCATTTATAAGCATTGATATTGCAGACTCAACAAGCAACAGCCCGAGACGAGCTCACGTCCGCGACTCTTGCAATTGCTAGTTCAGAGAAAAAGGGGAAACACAGCAAAAACGAAATGTGCAAAGAGTATGCACAGGTGCAGAGGCAGAAACAGTGCAAAAACAGAGATTTTCTATAAATAAACAAGAATCAATTAGTATTCCTCTGCTATATTACTCCAGGCGTGTATGTACCGCGCGATACCATCCCTCCGAAATGTAAGATAATGCCAATAATTGTTCAGGAAATGCATTCGATCGCTATTAATCAATGTTCAATTGTTTGATTAATTTTATTTAATTACCTGGAAAAAAGCTATTCTGGCCAATTTTATGGTTGTATCCGCTTGATTTACTTGATGGCAAATTTCCACTCTTTACATCGCAATGATACGCTAATCACTTTGATATACCTAAATAGCAGCATCTGTAAGGTCAGGAAAAATATATACAATTTGTGCCCATTTTAGCGATTAATGCTGTAAAACCTGTCTCGAGATTAATGCCTGGCATTATGACTTCCAGTCAATGAACGCTGCTGGTGTGAAGCGGTGCAGCTCAGTTCGATGAATACGTCCATGAAAGTTCTGAAAGTACCTTCCAGCTGTTCTATGTCACCCAAAGCTACATCTACCCACGTGACCGCGTAAAATCATAGAAGCTTAGAACACGAAAGAAATCCTTGAAGCCGATTGTGGCCGGGTCGACATTTTGATAGAGCAAGACAATGACTCCCAATTATGCGCTGTTCCCCATAGTTCTGGCATTTTTTTTCCTTTTCAAGTATATATCCAATTCCGTTTTGCAAGTTCCCAATGATTCTGCTTCCAAGAGTCAATATCCTATGGTGTCACTTTTTAAAATAACTGCATATATCCACAGCTACAACATTACCTTCATCTATTCTCTCCGCCGTTTCTTCAAATCACCCTAGAAGGAAAAAAACATGATCTGACTTTTCCTGAATCGCTACATTTTTGACTTAATTGGCCCAGTTTTCTACAAGAACGTATATCTCGAATGATAAAGGCCTGCAAAATGCAAGTAAATGTACATCAATTTGCTTATCCAATGTCTAATAACAATTCCTTGCTTTCAAATTGAGACAAAGTCGTGTAGGTTATTTTGATAAATAATTAAGCGAAATAGTGTTTGTCGTACAAGAATTAAAAGGCAAATAGTTTGGCGATCCGTTAGTTCTGAAGAAGCGTGAGATTTTGCATGGGGATTGTGGTTTTAGCTACACTAACCTATTGCTGACTGTTGACAGAGGCGAATTTCTTGCTCAAATTAACTGACGGCTCAACTGCTCTGCTCGAGGTAGCAACACGTCTAGTTTTACATTTAACCCTGTTGACTACAAAATACCGACCTCGTGTTGAACAGCAGCATCACGTTCGCATTGCATGTATCGGGGTAATTGAAACAAAACTTCATGTTCACATTCAACAGATATTCTATTTTAAATTTTTCAGCCAGAAGCACCGAGTGTATGATTCTCCTCGGCCCCCAACCGAGTTCCCCAGCATCACAGCTGCCAGTCTTCACCCAACTCCATTCACTCAAGAAGCTTAAGACATTGGATACTGCAAAGGCTATAGGCCCTGAAAATAATCCGACAGTTGTACTCAAGTCTTGTGCTCCAGAACTTGTCATGTCTCTCTCAAGCTGTTGCAGTACAGCTACAAAACTAGCATCTACCCGGCTTTGTGAAAAATTGCCCAGGTATGTTCTGTACGCAAAAAGCAGGAGAAACCCAACCCGGCCAATAACTGTCCCATCAGTCTACTCTCGATCATCATTAAAGTGATGGAAGGGGCCATCAGCACTGTTATGAAGCGACACTTGCTTAGCAATAACCTGCTCACTAAGGCGCAGTTTGGGTTCCGCCAAGGTCACTTAGTTACTGACCTCATTACAGCCTTGGCCCAAACATGGACAAAAGAGCTGAACTCTAGAGGTGAGGTGAGAGTGACTGTGCTTGGCATCAAGGCAGCATTTGACAGAGTGTGGCATCAAGGAGCCCTAAAAGAAACTGGAGTCAAAGGGGATCGGGGAAAACTCACTGCTGTTTGGAGCCATACCTAGCACAATGGAAAATGGTTCTGGTGGTTGGAGGTCAATTATCTCGGTTCCAGGGCATCACTGCAGGGTTTCGCAGGGCATTGTACAAGGCCCAACCATGTTAATCTGCTTTAGCAATGACTTTCCTTCCATCATAAGGTTAGAAGTGGAGATGTTCACTCATGATTGCACAATGTTCAGCACCATTCATGACTCCATATCCAAATACAGCAAGACCTGGACAATATCCTGGCTTGGGCTGCAAGTGGCAAGCAACATACGTGCCACACAAGTGACAGGCAATAACCATCTCCAACAAGAGTGAATCGAACCATCACCGCTTGACATTCAATGGCATTACCATCCCTGAATCCTCACTATCAACATTTTAGGGGTAACCATTGACCAGAAACTGAACTGGTCTAGTCATATAAATACTGTAGCTACAAGAGCAGTTCAGAGTCTAGGATTACTACGATGAGTAACTCACCTCCTGACTCCCCAAAGCCTGTCCACCATCACACCCTAGACTTGTGCCTTGAGAACCATTCATGACAAATTTATTAGAATGACAGTGAAAACCAATAAATGGGGGGTTCTTTGGATGAACTCTGTTGACATTTTGGACAACATGCAGAACTTATCATTTGTGAGCCCTTGCGATCAATGTTACAGTATTGTAGGATATTAAGATAACGCAGTTCCCGTCGGGAATTTAATCAATTTAAATGTACAGAAACTCTTGTGTGGATGAATAAGAAAAAAAAACCCTAATGCGATACATGAAAATTAAATGAATATAGGTGGGTGAAAAACTTAAAGCAGAAGACTGACACATTCCCATCTTACACATTTATTGCTCGTTCCTAATTGCCCTTGAGAATGTGGTATTGAGCTGCTTTCTTGAACCGCTGCAGTCCCTGTGGTTCTCAAGGTACAAGTCAGGAGTGTGATGGAATACTGTTCAATTGCCTTGATGAGTGCAGCTCCAACAACACCCCAGAAGCTTGACACCATCCTGGTCAAAGCAATCCGCTTGATTGGCACCCTACCCACAAGAATTCACTCCCTCCACCAATGACGCACAGGGGCAGCAGTGTGTACCACCCACAAGATGCACTGCAGGAGCTCACTAAGCCCCCTTAGGCAACACCTCCCTAACACACAGCCGCTACCATCTAGAAGGACAAGGGAAGCACATACATGGAAACACCACCACCTGCAAGTTCCCCTTCAAGACACTCACCAACCTAACTTGGAAATATATTGCTGTTCCTTCACTGTCGCTGGGTCAAAATCCTGGAACCCCCCTCCCTTACAGCACAGTGACTGCAACGGTTCAGGAAAGCAGTTCAATGCCACCTTCTCAAGTGCAATTAGGAACGGGCAATAAGTGCTGGCCTAGCCAGCAACGCCCACATCCCGTAACTGAATAAAAACAAAATTGTCATAGTAACCCACATACCCTGACCATCGGTACAGATGGCAATGTGTAGGTGTTTCGATTTAAGCGCTTAGCCCACCAATATTCATTTAATTTTAATGTATCGCATTAGGCTTTTTTAAAATTCATCCAAACAAGAGTTTCTGTATATTTAAATTAATTAAATTCCCGACGGGAACTTCGTTATCTCAATGTTCGACCATACCGTAACATTGATCGCAAGGGCTCACAAATTGTGAGCTCTGCATGTTGTCCAAAATGTCAACAGAGTTCACCCAAAGAACCCCACTTTATTGGTTTTCTCCGTGATTCTAATACATCTGTTATGAATGGTCCTCACTCAAGGTGTTCCTTCCATCAACCCGTCCAGTTCCTAATGCATCGGAACTTTGAAAAGAGGCAAGAAACCCCACGCCGTGATTATAGGAGTGGCACTTCCATAATGCCTCCAGATTGAATGCAATCGGCACATCGGTATGATAAGAAAGAGGGTTAGATTACATTCACGCCTCTGTTCGCTGCCACCGGAACTGCAAAAGGCGCATTCACCGGATGTACCTTCGCAGGGCCTGTGATATCTTTGACGGCGACGCCACAAGCAGCTGTTTGCAGCAAAGGAAAGGACCGTCCGTATTATTGAGCAGTGTAAAGATATTTCAACAAGGGCAGCATCAATAAAATGTGCTTATCCACCATGGTTAAGGATTGCAGTTTTCACAGAACATTGAACCCCAAAACACGCCTTAAAATTTCTGGGACCGCGACTGTGTTTGCCACCCTACTAGTTACCTCATGGGTCACCCCGCTCCTGACCCCTTACTCAGTGTCCTGCTACCTCACTGTCTACAAGCGGCGAGAGAAGCGACGAGCAAGACGGCAACTGCGGTAGCGAGCAAAGCGGCGAGGGAGATGGCAAGCGAAGCTGAAAGTGGGCTGATGATTGAGCGTGAAGCAAAGCAACCAGTAGGGGCGGCGAGTTGGGCGGCAAGCGAGAATGGGGACAAAAACATAAATAGCTGGGAAAACTCAGCAGGTCTGACAGCATCTGTGGAGAGGAATACAGTTAACGTTTCGAGTCCGTATGACTCTTCATCAGAAATAAGGAAAAATAGAAATTAGGTGAAATGTAAGCTGTTTGAGGGGGCTGGGACAGGTAGAGTTGGATAGAGGGCCAGTGATAGGTGGAGGCAAAGAAGAGATTGCCAAAGATGTCAAAGACAAAAGGACGAAGGGGTGTTGACGGTGGTGATATTAGCTAAAGAATGTGCTAATGGTGACGTTAAGGATAGAAAGCAGGACGAACAAGTGACAGATGGCCTTAGTGAGGGTGGTGTGGGGGGAAGGGATCGAAATAGGCTAAAAGGTGGAGATAAAACAATGGATGGAAATACATTTAAAAATAATAGAAATTGGTGGGAAAAGAAAAATATATTAAAAACATATTAAAAATTATTAGAAAAAAGGGGGATCGGAAAGGGGGTGGGGATGGAGGACAGACTTCAACCTGAAGTTGTTGAACTTAATGTTAAGTCTGGAAGTCTGTAAAGTGCCTAATCGGAAGATGAGGTGCAGTTCCTCCATTTTGCGTTGAGCTTCACTGGAACATTGCAGCAGTCCAAGGACGGACATGTAGGCATGAAAGGAGGGTGGTGTGTTGCCTCCACCTATGACTGGCCTTCTAAACAGCTCGACCTGTCCCAACCCCCTCAAACAGCTTATAATTCACCTCATTTCTATTTTCCTCAGTTCTGATGAAGAGTCAAATGGACTCGAAACGTTAACTGTATTCCTCACCGCAGATGCTGCCAGACCTGCTGAGTTTTTCCAGCTACTTTTATTTTTGTTTCAGATTTTAAGCATCTGCAGTATTTTGCTTTTATCTTAGTGTTTAATTGACTGCTACCTCTCTTCCAGGAATGCTTACCTTGAAGAAGTACTGCTCTTCTCTTCAACAGGATTTCTGCTTGTCTCTTTTGCCCTGTTCACCTTCATTGCTTTTCATTTCTCTCCTGGTGTTTGACAAGTTGTTTACTAAAACTCACTTTCACAGCCACATTTCCTTCCTCAGTGACTGTCTCCACCTCTGACTTACCCCTCGTGGATTCCAACTGAAGTTCTATCCCTCATGTTTCGAACCCACTCAGGATTACAGGTATATCCGGGACATACAATGCTTCTCGGACTGCTGTTCTTGTCGCGTCCTGAAGTCCACGCTCAGTGCCATGCACCACCATATCAACACACTCGACCTCTCCTTCCAGCAGCGCAGACTCACCCTATCTCTAAGCTGTCCTTGCCCCCAGTTTCATTTTATTCTTTGTCTCATTCGATGCCTTAACAAGAAACTTTGTCTCTTTCTTTCAGGTGCAAAGGAACGCAAGCACCAACAACCCATCGATACCAATGCCCATTCAGGGCCCTCCAACCGTGCCTGTCCCTCTGACTCCCTCCCATCTACCAATCCCAGCCCTGGCCATGTATTCACCATGCCCCTGACCTTCCCCTCTCTGATGCTGAACGTTCAGTGCTCAGCAAAGGACTCAGTTTCATACCCTTGCGCCCTCACCTCAATGAATTTTGGACTCGGTACGATGCTGAATTCTTCTTCCGCCATCTTCATCTCCGTGCTCACTTCTTTGGGCAGGGGTTCTCTCCCCGTTCATTGGATCCTTTTATCCGCCTCCAATATTCTCCCTCCACCTGGACCGCTCCTTCTGGATTCTTACCTGCTCTTGATCTTTTCATTGAGAACTGCCAGTGGGACATCAGTCCTCTCAATTTCTCTGCTCCGCTCACCCACTGCAACCTGTCTCTTTCTGAACTTGCCACACTCCGTTCTCTCAGGTCCAACCCTGACTTTGTCATCAAACCTGCTGACAAGGGTGGTGCTGTTGTTGTCTGGTGCACTTACCTCTACCTCACAGAGGCTGAGCATCAACTTGCAGACACTTCCTCCTACCTCCCCCTGGACCATGACCGCAACACTGAATATCAAGCCATTGTTTCCAGGACTGTTACTGGCCTCATCTCCTCTAGAGATCTTCCCTCCACAGCTTCCAACCTCATAGTTTCCCAACCTCAGACGGCCCCCTTCTACCTCCTACCCAAAATCCACAAGCAGGGCTGCCCTGGAAGACCAATCATGTCAGCCTGTTCCTGCCCCGTGGAACTCATTTCTTGCTACCTTGACTCCATTCTCTCTCCCCTTGTCCAGTCCCTTCCCACATACGCCCACTATTTCTCTGACACCCTGCATCATATCAACAATTTCCAATTCCCTGGCCCCAACTGCCTCCTCTTCATCATGGACATCCAATCCTTCTACACCTCCATCCACCACCGGGATGGTCTGAGGGCCCTCTGCTTCTTCCTTGAACAGAGGCCCAAACATGGAATAATGTATTAATTTTGCTTCTGATTTCCACCCCTCCATCATTTTCATATGGTCCATCACTGACACTTCCCTTCCCTCCCTTGAACCCTCTGTCTCAATTTCTCGATAGACTGTCTACCAATATTCATTACAAGCCTACTGACTCCCACAGCTACCTCGACTACAGCTCCTCAAACCTTGCTTCCTGTAAGGACTCCATCCCATTCTCTCAGTCTTTTTGCATCCGTTGCATCTGTTCTGAAGATGCCACTTTCCAAAACAGTTCCTCAGACATGTCTTCCTTCTTCCTTAACCAAGGTTTTCCACCCACGGTGGTTGACAGGGCTTTCAACCGTGTCTGGCCCATCTCCCACGCATCTGCCCTCATGCCTTCCTCTCCCTCCCGGAACCATGATTGGGTCCCCCTTGTCCTCACTTAGCACCTCACCAGCCTCCACATTCAAAGGATCATCCTCCACCATTTCCGCCAACTCCAGCATGATGCCACCACCAAACACATCTCCCCTTCAGCCCCCCCATCAGCATTCTGTACAGACAATTCCCTCCTGGAAACCCTGGTCCACTTCTCCATCACTCTCTCCACCTCAACCTCCTCTGACTGCACCTTCCCATGCAACCACAGAAGGTGCAACACCTGACCCTTTACTCCCCCCCCCCCTCACTGTCCCAGGGCCAAAACACTTCTTTCAAATGAAGCAGCACTTCACTTGCACTTCCCTAAATTTAGTCTACTGCATTCACTGCTCCCAATGTGGTCTCCTCTACATTGGAGTGACCAAACGCTGACTGGGCCACCACTTTGCGGAACACCTTTGGTCTGTCCGCAAGCATGACTCAGACCTCCCTGTCACTTGCCATTTCAACACACCACCCTGCTCTCATGCCCATATGTCCAACCTTGGCCGGCTGCAATGTCCCAACGCAAACTGGAGGATCAGCAATTCATCTTCCAATTAGACACTTTACAGCCTTCCAGACGTAACATTGAGTTCAACAACTTCAGATTATGAACTATTTCCTCCATCCCCACCTCCTTTCCGACCCCCCTTTTTTCTAATGATTTTTAATACATTTTTTAAAATATGTTTTTCTTTTCCCACCTATTTCTATTATTTTAAAATTTATTTCAATCCATTATTTTATTTCCATCTTTTAGCCTATTTCGATCCCTTCCCCCCACCCCACCCTCACTAGGGCCATCTGTCACTTTTTCGTCCTGCGTTCTACCCTTAATGTCACCATTAGCACATTCCTTAGCTAATACCACCACCGTCAACACCCCTTTGTCGTTTTGTCTTTGACATCTTTGGCAATCTCCACCTATCACTGGCTCTCTATCCAGCTCTACCTGTCCCAGCCCCCTCAATCAGCTTATATTTCACCTAATTTCTATTTTTCCTTATTTCTGATGAAGAGTCATACGGACTCGAAACGTTAACTGTATTCCTCTCCACAGATGCTGTCAGGCCTGCTGAATTTTTCCAGCTATTTTTGTTTTTGTTTCAGATTACCAGCATCCGCAGTATTTTGCTTTTATATAAAGGAGTAAGGGGGCCAGTGAGTCAGGTGAACAATTGGGTGCTGAGCGTTCAGCTTGGCGCACAACGATGACGTCAGATGCACTGCACGTGCTCCTACGTGCTGGGTTTGCGCTGACCACCTTTTCGCGGCACACAGTAATGGCGTCAGCGGCACCGGCTTCTTGTTGGTACGAATCTTTTTTAATTGAGGTAAGTCAGGGAGAATGTGCGACTTGGAACCAAAACTTCCTGCTGAAAAACACACTGACCCTTTTGCTGCCACCCAGTTAATTGAAAATCCAACGCTTGTTAATTAACATGTCTCCCCATTGGACAAGGCAATACAGAGATGCTTATTTATAAAATGTTACCCGTCAGCTATCTAAGGCAGCAAGCAGAATCGGTAAGTATACCTAAGCTCGATACACCGATCATCTGATACCCGCAGACTTGCAAGTTCAGTCACCTACACTCATGCAAATCCGCAGCGGCTTCCACTTCTGCAACTGGAAGTATAATTAAACTTTCTTTCACAAACATCTGGCAAACAGACTTTTGTTACAAATACACACTCATAAATATCTGAGCAAGTCCTTTCTCTACGCTCTTCAGACTATTTTACCAGTTGAATATTTTACCGTAAATTATGAAGAACTGGTCATCACCAACTGCAACAGATTCTATTTTTAATCTCAGAGAAGCACGGCATTTTCCAACGACCTCCGTTACTCGCCTGTGGCTCAGTTAACAAGTGGTCCCCCAAAGTGCAGTACTGAGTCATGCAGCAGATACTTTATTCCAATCTCTGGCTCTGTTGACATTCTACCTAGGTAGTAGGGCTAGAAAGCCGATCTCAATTCTCGTGGCCTTCGATTCATACGGGAGATGGAGAGGTAATTGATCCTACAATCCGATTATCAATTAGTGGATTTGAGAGTTGAAAATGTAATCGGTGTAGCCAAAATTCCGCCTTTTCTTGGGACTAATTCCATCGCTGAGATTGTGCAAGCCAATGTGTCCCTGTCTTCTACTCTGTATCTAACTGTTAAAATCTCTCTTCTTATATGCCGCGAAGTGATGGTCATCCGACTAGAACCCAATATTTTCCCCAAAACAGTTCAAATTCGGGTTTCCTGCCTACCAGGAAGTTCATGTGTCCAGCCTTAATTGACAATGGGCAATCATGCCCCTTATCAACATCTTGCAGAGGTGTCCCCTTTGATCTGGACCAATAATCATCCATTTGTCAGTTTAGTTCATTGATCTTTTACAGACAATAGTGCTGGTTGATGTGGCTCACAAGTTTCAATTGGTCATTTATGAGAAACATTTCTTAAACCTACCGTTCTGTTTGTATAGAGATGACTGTGCAAACATGGGGTCTACATTTTAGAATTATTCAGATTACTGAACTGTCAAATGCAGAGCCCTAACCGTACAACATTAAACCGGCAAATGAATCAATAAACAATTATTAGTAAATTAATCCATGACAATCGTGTACTACAGCTACTGTTCTTAAATAGGTAGCGAGATAATAAACATTTTAATTGAATACAACCTTTAATTTTTATTTATACCTTCGGTTGAGCAGCCAACATGGCGATCGTTTGCAAATAAATTTAAACATTTGGAACATTTAGTTGATAGTAGATGCAAAATATACAATATATGGAACACAAGCGTCCACAGCGTGAATTTTAAACAGTGCGCAAAATATCACGCATCTTTGTTTATCTGAAATAAACATCTGAAGCTGCATAATTTGGGAATAGTAAGACATGTGAGACCTGCATGGTAAAATTAAATTCATAATTGCAGGCGTGATGTAGTCTACAGTAGGACGCGCCTTGTCATTGGAATGTGTTATTGCAGGACGCTGCGTGTTTTCCCGTCAGCACCAAAGTAATGGTCCTGCCCTTTGAACTCGAAGACTGCTGCCCAAAAATATGCAACAATCCTTTTGCATCCTTCTCTTTCCGATGGTGGTTTAAACCTAACGTCAAGTCAACGATATGCCTTGGCCTGTATCATGGGTGATGCCAGCAAACGGGTAAGCAACTAACCACATTGAATTGTTCACACACAGCAAACGATGAAGTTAAAACCACTTTCATTTTTCATTTACATTTTCAGATAGTAAAATTAATTATTATGATTGGGTTTAGATAGACGCAAATATATCACTAAAAGCAGACGGTAAAATGACTTAAAATAAATTGTATTTTTAACATAATGGAGAACTTTCAGATTTCACAAATATAAGATTGGCTTTTTAGGGTGAGCCAAGGTATTTCGCAGTAATGATGAAGTTAGTACGCTGTTTAAAAAAGGAACAAGTTACTCCTCAATCACCGAGGCGTATTTTTTCCAAGGATTTTTACAAACAGGTTAACAGCCCAAAAGAGGAGGATGGTCCCGTCAAATTATAATTGTATAGGAAATTGCAGTCCGTGGTGACCTCCATAGCCCACGTTAAACAGAAGCAGATGTTCGTTGACATCAACTTTTTGTTTTCCGATTTTTTCTGCGCATGTGTGGACTCTCAAAGTAGTTGTCGGTGTCAGGGGAAA
Source organism: Cetorhinus maximus (assembly GCF_964194155.1). Classification (NCBI taxonomy): domain Eukaryota; kingdom Metazoa; phylum Chordata; class Chondrichthyes; order Lamniformes; family Cetorhinidae; genus Cetorhinus; species Cetorhinus maximus. Next base: position 88,736,014 of record NC_135884.1, read on the forward strand.
ATGACGGGGATTTCTGACAGTTTCGCCGTTATTACAACCGCAAAATTCCGGCCAGTTGTAAAGCTTTAGCTATAACATTGGGTTGAACTTAATCTGGGTGATAACAAGGTCTGATGTTGATGAAAACAGAGGGCATCCTATGTGGATTTTCTGGTCATGTGAGGCAGGAAAAGGCGCATACAGGCATTGATGTCATTTGAAATTTGATCCTGTGTGGACTATCGACGCTTATGTCTCGAATCGCACACTCCTTATATCTGCGTATTCTGTGCCCTTTTCCTTCCTTCTAGGTTTTCCATTTTTATTAGAACTAAGTAGTTCGACTGCTGTGTAAATTGGCGGGTTATCAAATGCTTCTTACAAGGTCTATAAAAGCAATGATTTGTAAAGTTAAATCTTAACTTCATTAATCTACAGATTACATCATAAAACAGAATTGTCATCATAATACTTGGATCGTCTTTAGGTTAGCATATTTACATTGTTGAGCCACCTAATTACCTCGGGCAATTTCATTTACTTAATATCCAATCCCCTGAAATATGTCTTCAAATAGATCATCCCAAATTCACCATGGCTGTTAATTTAGTTTAAAATTCATTAGAAAATTTCCCAGATGCACTATATGTAATGGCCATTGCATCCACTGTTTCATATTTGATATAGTGCTGGGATTGTAGAATTGTGCATACTTGTCCTTGTGCCAGTTCCTAGAACAGAGTATCCATTTAGTCTCTTCCCCCATACCAAATTATTTATTTTCTTTTTGAAATAGGTATCGCCCCTCTTTGTAAATCTTATATGGATTTTGCTTCCAGTTTTCCGGTATGGAATTCCACCTTCCAACAACCCTCTCGCTGAGAAAGATTCTCCTTTGATGATATTAGATTTCCATACTCAAGTTACCCACTCATCGTCAGTGGAAATCGATTTCCCCCAGTTATTTTCCAAGCTCCTTCAAAGTGTGAATACTTCACTCGGATCTTTATTCTTTTACATTAAAGGGTCTCCAAAACTAAAACCCCCGACCAGTTATCAATCTATCAATCTAAGTATTAGTAAGGCCTATAAACTTAAACTTAACTCCAAGCAATGAGCAACATTTCCAGGCAGCAGTTATACAAAAACAGAAAATTACTTATTTACCGAGCATCATTCACGGTCTCAGCCTATCCAAATGAACAGCCAATGATTCCCTACGAAACAGGGTCGCCATTGTAATAGAGGAAATATTGCAAATTCCCATCCAGGTGAAGTAGTTTCGGGTGAAGGTCAACACAAAAGATTGAATTTAACACCTAAGACCAGGCTGAAACTCTGAAATGCTAACGCTACATGCGCCTCCAGGACGTGGACTGAATTAACTTTGAGTGTCCAAAGTGTGTAACTTAAATCTAAAACTACCATTATGTGTGTCCCTAACTAGATTCACATGAGTCATAAAAAAAAGCAAACTGGTAAATGTTACAATTCATTTTGTTGCCATTGGCCCCAGCAAATGCTCCGTGGGCAACAGCTTGGAATTTTCTTGTATGGCTCCAAATTGGTTTCCATTTTACTTAGGAGCTCGCCCGGCGGGATGGCCAGAAAATCCTTGCTGTTGCAGGGCTGCGCCAAACTGAAACTAAACTGCCAATCTCAGGAGAAAGGGTATGAAGGCTTAAAAATAAAACACCAAACGTTGAATTTCGTTTGAAGTTTATTTTCCAGATCTTTGCCTAATTAAATGATTTTCCTTTGGGTACATTGGTCAGGAAAACAATGACATTGATTCATTACGCGGTCCAATCCCGTGTAACTTTGGGACCTGGCGGCTGCAGCAGCTGCAGCCCAACATAGTCATGAAGGTTAGGAGGGACAGGGAAGAGCTGTTTTTGCCTGCTTTCTGTAGGAATAACTTTCGATATCTAAATGCTGGCATGCAACGTGAATATGGTGTTTGCGCCGTGATCCGCCCTCATCTCAGACAAAACGGCCGTAAAAGTCTCGCATCAAAATAAGCAGAACACTAAAAGTTAAGTTGGACCCAAGTTACCCAACCATTCTCCAGCCTTCAAAGCCTGCTTGCTGCTATTCTCAGAGCCCTGCTTCAAGGAGCCTCGCTCAAATTTTGTCCCATTCCAACCGGGCACAATGCGTTCTCATGGAGCCTGCCTATAATGGGGATGCTCCTAGATTGTATACTGGTCATGTCAAAAAAAACTCTACCCCTGGGCCTGGGCTGTCTTGGTATATGTAATGCCTGTGCAAATGATTTTGGTCCGAATTCGGCGCCAACCTCGCCTTGGGAGTGTTTTTTACTGACAAGTATTGACGTCCCTGTTTGATATGGGTAAACTAGACAAGCACACAGGGTTACATTAATACTAATCATGCAAAAGTGTTACACTAATCTAACATAGATTTGAAATGTTCTCAGCTCAACGCAAAATTACCACATTGCATTTGAAACATCAGTCGAAGGAATGGCATTAACTTACAGATTCGCCGCAATTGTTTGCTTCATCTTGTTTCAGTCTGCTTACCAAGACACAAAATTCAAAACGCCTTTGTTAATGATACACGATAAGGCTCAGCAAGTACAGCGAATGTCAATTTACCGTGAGGACTGAGTAGGAAAGCATCATCAAACTCCGCAACCTGTGATTACGCCGTAGGTTGTTGGATGGTAAATAGTAATGCAAAATTGCTCAGTGCAAGAAAAAAAGCCTGAACGATGGAGAAAATAATTTTGGATAAATTCTTCTCCGACTGTATTTAGTCTCATGGATCCGAGAGATGAGATTTTCGGATCGGGGTGCGTTGGGAGGTGGCGTACCGAAAACACGATCCATCTTTAAGCTCATACCAATCTAAAATAAATGCTGTAATCAAAGCCACAGGCCTATTTCAAAAACCAACAACCAGCAGAACTCAATTCCAGCGGCAACAGAAAATTGAGTTCAAGCGGGGATCAATCTTTTCTCTCCGCTGACTGGTTGCTTCCTGTTCATTGTGGTTTGTATTTTAATTAAATGATAGCGTGATCTTACCTTTATAGTTGTTGAATTTGAACAACATTCTAATGATGGTCACCAACACCAAAAATACCAATGCGAACCCTGCGCACCCAAAGATCGGTAAATAAGATGAGAACGTAGTACTGTCACGACCTGAAAGATTAATTTAACTTTCACATACTGAGCTGTACATTGTGGAGGGTGTCATCTGCAGTCACACCCATAAAGAAAATCTGACATTGAAGAATTGTTTGATCAGTTTAGCATGGGCAATAAAATGTTAGTTGATGGAAATGCATTTACCGCTGTTTAAAACTAAACCAAGAGTGATAAGGGTGGAGAAGTGACACATCGCATCTTTTGATCTGCCGAAATCGATAAGGTAATCAGCAGAAGTGCAAAAACGGGCTGCTGACTCTCTACAGCCCATTTTGTGCTATCACTCTGGGTGAACTCTGGCCTTTCAATTCTCACCAATATTTCGTCTCGGTGTCCTTTTTCACACTGGGAGACAGGAGCGGTTTTTATTGATGCGATGAAAAATAGATCTTTTTGCTTTAAGGAGTTCATTAATTGAAGTATTGTTTCCCCTCAGCACCATGTGGAGTTGTATCTTTGTGAAATTTTACTCTGTTAGTTATGTCTAGGCATATTCTTTTTCACTGCCGAATATGATTGTAAAATTTCTCCCAAGACCCCTTTGTATCGCCAACACTCCAATAATTCCAAACAATGTGTCTGCCATTGTTTCAAGAAAATGGTCGAAATGCGGCAAGTATTTGATAGCCAGCAGAGTATTACTTAATACCAATTTCAGAATCTATGAGAAACCGCGAGCACAGGTGATGTTCAGAGATATATTTGCCATAGAGCTGTCAGGAATTCGTTCCCATTTGCCACTTCCGAGTGAAGAACTTCAATACACGTCTCAGACTTGCTCCAGACTAATGAAATCCACTTAACGTTACAATCCTGATGCACTAAACCAGTGTTTATCTATTTGAAACTTGACAGATGTGAGCCAGTTTGAATGAAGTGGGGATATTGATGAATAAAATTGACCAGTGGGGAAAATGAATTTTCTTTTTAAAAAAAAGTGTTTTGTGGATTGCAATGTTTACTGAGCAGCAGAGATGTACTTGCATTAGGCGAACTTCCAACATCGGCGGTCGGAAAACAACAAGTGGAAAGCAAAATCTGGCGGTAACTACCTACACCGGTAGTTTTACGCCCGGTCGAAGTTGGAAGTTCCCTCCATTTTAAATGTTGTCATTATTCCAGAGTAGGTGGTAGGTCAGAAACTGGAAACCTAATTAGACTGGAAAAAATATTAAATTGCAGCATTCTTAATGTTGATCTGATTTTACAAGCATACTTTGTACTTTATTTCTACTGTCTGTTAGTGTAGTGGAATTTCCAACACGTTCGGTTTCAATAACGGAAGAAAAATTTCTTACCATGTCAAATGTTTTGTGTTCTATGAAAAGTAACATCATACCTGAGTTACAATTGGGAACCATGTAGCTTGCCATGGCTGGAATCTGGAGGGTCACATGAGAAACCAGACAGACATAGACAGTTCCCCCCTGGATAGGTTGTGCCTCTTCAATGTAGCTCGAAGCTTCATACATTCCGGCTCTGCTGAGTTGTTTGGTGGTATGAATTCCAGTCTCAATGCTTCCATTATTTTTGTACCAAGTGATAGTCAGCCCCGCCGGGTAAAATGAAGCCATTTCGCACACGAGAGTCAACGAGCCGGGTACATTACTTTCAGATGCGTGGGAAACAATCTTCACTGGAGTTGGGGGTGCTGGTGAAAGGTCGAAGAAGAAAGTTAATATCCCGTCTATTCTGGAACATTGAGTGGAATTCACTTTTATGACGGACCTTTCCCAATCGCGAGGTTTGATTTCGAGTCGGCTGTAACCATAAAAGAGCTATCAATCTGTGCGTCAATGCTGAAGTGAAAACATTACCGTATAATTATCGTAGGTTAGAGAATCATAGAGTACGACTACAATAAGTCGGCTCATCGTGCCTGTTTCGGCTCTTTGGAAGAACCGTGAAATTAGTTTCACGCCTCGGTTCTTCCCCCGAGCTCGACAAATGTTCCCCTTCAAGGTCTTATCTAATTCCTTTTGAAGATTCTATTGAACCCGCTTCTAACACCCTTTCAGGCAGTGCATTCCAGGTCAGACAATTCGGTGCAATTATATTGTTCCATGTGTAAATTCTCGAAACCCGACTTTCCTGTATTACCTAGTTAGGTCGAAGAATTCGAAAGCACGGATGAAACATTGGTGATGATTTTGTAGTGAATAGAAGTGTGTTTGTGAAAAGTTTATATGCTTTCCATTTGCGACCCGACGAAATTTGCAGCTTGCCCTCAGACTGTGTCGCTACTTAAAATGAGCAGAGGAATTGTAATCCCACACCCATCCCCTTCTTGTTGTTTACTGTAATCCGAGAAATAAAAAGGGTCGGCATAGTATCATCGAGGGTGGTTTATATGGCAATCAGGGACTTAACAAAGGCTAAACTTTCACGGGTTACTTCAACGTGTGAAATACATCAGGGCATTAAGAACTGCGGTGAATAGAGTTTGCACAACTCATGAATAAATTCATCAAATTCTTTATCGATGACATATGCGTTTTTGAAGGGATTTGAGGCGATTCAAGTTCTTGGGTTAATCAGGCAGGAACTGACCAAAGCGACTGAATGAAGAACAGAAATGAAAGCAAAGCATCTGAGAGTCCGATTCCTCAGACTTGGATTTTACAATACCCTCCATTGCTCAATGGCAGCACCCTTAACTCCGAGAAAGTCATGCGTTCCATGCTCTACTCCCGGGATTTGAGCACATAATCAAGGCTAGCTCTTCAGCATAATATGGAGGGAGCATTGCACTGTAATAAGTGTCGTGTTTCGGATGAGATAAACCAAGGCCCCTCCTGAACTATACATATCCTCCGGCACCATTCAGAGAAAAGCATTGAAATAATGTCATGGCCATTACTTATCCTCCAAACACGGTCACCAATTGCTTGGTAGGCGTCTCATTTATGTTTGTAGAACGTTGCTGTGTGCAAATCGGCTGCCAGGTTGCTACATTAAAACATGACTACATTTCAAAAATACTTTATTGTTTGTAAAACTCTTAGAGACACTACAAACTCTATATGGACATTCGTTTTAGCGCAGGAAGAGAGGGGTTCGTGTTCTGATTGACATTAGACTCAATAGGAACACTGTTAGCATGGTATTTATTTTTTGATGATTAGGAAACCGCATTTTAACTGCTCAAAATATTATTCATACTGAAATCCCTTCACGTTATTTCACAATCTGCATCCGCACTTGAATGACATGTAAACGTTTCCTGTGCAAGTTAGAATGCATGAAAGAGCAGAAATAATTATTAATGAAGCAAGTAAGATGTTGAAAAATAAACAGCATCTGTATTTCAGACCTAAAGTTTTCCCATTGGACCATTTGATTGCTAATGCAAATGTTAAAAGAAAGCGCAAGAGGGCACGGAAGGGATGTTATTCGTTATTATTTATTTGAATAACTGTGAGACTGTGAGACAGCCTAGCCTCTTTACAATTCTCTTACCACTGACGACGAGCCTTGATCCACTTCCATTTGCGACCCTGTTTCCCGGAATTGTCACTCCGCAGTAATACATTCCAGAGTCCTCGACACCGATACTCAGCAGTTGGAAGGAGGCTCTTCCTTTCTCAGTTACAAATCGTCTCCTGCTGTCTGATCCTGGCTGCATCAATTCCTTTTCGCCAAGTTTCCACCAATAAATGTTCACACCTGAATCCTCTTGAAAAGTAGAAAATGTGCAGCTGAATGAAATATTTGCACCAGTCATCGAATAGGTATTTTCAGGGGTCTGGGTCACTTCAAGCAGAGCATCGGCAACAACTATTAAAGAAAATGAACATTGCTTTTAGTGTTAAAACACAGGGAGATGGATAGAGAGAAAGCGAGAGACAAACATAAAGGCAAAGAGCGAACTATGGAATGTACCAATGAAGATAATCCATATGAGCTGCATGCTCTGAAACACAGCCCTCGTAGTCATTTCAGCGATTGTTCCTGGACGTTTGAAGATAACACAAAAGTCTCATTCTGGCGAAATAACACAGTGCATAACCTGATGAGAAGTATGAGGCGATGACGTATGTGACGAGATGCCTATGAATGTGGTGCGAACGGCCGTGCTTAAAGAATGAAATGGAGGCGTATGCTTCATGCAGATAAAACCCTCATTACACCACCCAATGTTAACTCAAGGCAACATCAGGCTTATGTGTCTTTTGAAAGGTATCATTAAAGTTTCATAATACGCTGTATTTGATAAAATAATTTGTCGAATTGTTTGAGCTTTCCAATGCAACTCGATGTGTTTTGTGGGCGTCTGTAATTGTGACAGGTGGGGCCTCAATGTTCCAAGCTCAATGCCACATACACCCTACATTGTAACTTCATTTACATTCAGAAGCTGCAGTGTACAGGAGCGTTCAGGGTTAGGATTGCAAAGCGTAAGGTGAAAAAAAGATAAATCATGAGACAGTTAGTATTAATAGTAATTCGAGTTTTAGAAAAAAAAACCCTGCGAGTATCAGAGGAAGCAAAGAATGTGTATGGCTTGGAAGACTGCAGAAGGAACAAGTCTTAAATTCAACTGTCTGCAGAAATTAGGTAGAGCGTCCTGGTTGATATATTCACAGCAGAAGGTGAAACGGGGGAAACATTCGGGACAGCGCTAACAGTAATGCGATAGTATAAGGAATTAATGGTGTAAGGGACAAAGAGACGGGGAATGAGAATAAAAACAGTTGTTGGTAAGAGGCCATTTCTGTTGCCATGCCCATCTGTATCCAAGAGGTCGGTATCGCTCAAGATCTATGGTCATTGTCAATTATTGACGTCCTTGGACTTGACAGACAGTTAAGAGCTGTTGATGGGTAAATAATACTTCGGCAGGAAAGTTAGCTTGGAAATTTTGAACACGGTTAATTATTGTGATATTTGTCACCCATGAAAATCGTTGCCACCAATATATTTTCTTGAAATAATTTCGTGAAAACTTAACTTAGTATTGTTACAACTTGAACACTGGTTAATCAGCTGCCTTTTAATAACATTTGTGTCGGTACAATTCTAAGTGTTAAGGCCTAGACATTTACTGTCGTTGTGTCCTGAAATAACACGTTGTTGTCAAAAGTGACCCATGCTATATTATTCATCATGTTATTATTAAGATAATTTAATACATACAGTGGTCATATATCTTACAGTTCGCAAATTATGGAGTTTCGGGTGTTTATTTCAAAGAAACGAAAATATAGACGGGAGTGAAATTTCAGGCTGATCGTCTAAAAGTTGTGCTGTTAGCTGGGTTGTACCAGCCACTGTGAAACACGCACTATGATGCAAATTCAGAGCAGTATCCGGCTTCAGGATGTAAGCCACTTTAGAACTTATTTAGGGACGATCTTATGGGGTGATAGATCACAGCAGTTCGATCCTCACCAACGAGCAGGATGAGATCAGCAACGTCAAGACAGCTCAATCGCCTCCAAGTGCTCCTGTTAAGTCTCACACCATACTGACATGGAGAAACGTTCCCTTCGTCATTTTCGAGTCAATACCCTAGAGTTGTGTATGTGTTGTGTATACCTAACCATTCAATAAAGACTGTAGTACATCTACAAAATACGCATCACTAATTTGTATGGCCTTGCAATGCCAGCTAGATGCCAGGGCCAAAAAAACGAAAAGAATTTCGTAACACAGAGTCTGATCCACAATGGAAGAGGTCTTCAGGTACCTAAATGGAAACAACACGAAGAGGCAATTGGATGCTGTAACAGAGGAATCGTAGGTTTCTGGCTGGAAGAACTGGGATCATCAAGTGTTTTTTCCCCAGGTAAAGCTACTTGTTCATAAGGTTTAGGATTACCTTGCCCTAACATTGAAGCCATCCATAAAAATTAGAGATTAGATTTATTATATTGAGAAGATATTTGTGTTTAAAAAATCATTTGTGCTTCAGCTCCAGATCTTATGATTATGTCAGGTCAGCGAGTCAGAGGCGCGATTATATTGCGTGATCATCGATTGGAAACAATCAGATCCAAGATTCGGCGTCAATACCTTGTTGGGCAAAGCGCCCTCCGGCAAATAAATCATTCGAATATTCAAGAAGCGTTACAAGAAGAAGCCCCGCCCCCTTAAATATCCGCATTGCGTGCAATAAGATTGATACTGCTCGAAATTTGCATCAACTGCGTATCAAAACCAAGTAACGTGAGGGTGCATTTACACCCTGTTGTTAGTATTGAGGATGAGCACTTCTTTAATTTGTGATGAACAATAGCGCTGTCAATCTGAATCCATCTGCAGACCCAACAATAGAATCGCTGCGTGGTTGGAGTCCCAACTGAGATCACGGACTGCGACTAAGGAGGGAAAAAGTGAAACGGATAGAAAGGAAGAGTAGAAAGCGTAAAATAACCCAAATCGTAGCAATCGTTTCATGTCGACATGTCTTGTAATGTTAACAGAGGCACTGTTCAAAGGCTTATTTCACTTTAGGCATAACACAAGCAGTCATTAGAGGCGGGAGTTTTAGTTACAAAGTTGACATTTTGCTCTCTCTCGTCCATCAGTGGATAATCAGATCTACCACATAACCAATTGATCTTTTCTATGCACGAATTTCAAGCTAACTTCACGACATCTGAGGCGGACTGTCAATCCTCAGTGCGTAAACATTATTTCAATCGATAATAGGGCTTAGAAAATAATGACCTTCCTGTGCCGCGTTGTTCATCGCTGCAATTCTGGGGTCATTTGTTTCCTGAGCCCCCAGCGAGTTAGAGAAATATTTGAAAGATCCGTGCTTCCTCTGAGGTTGAAAGGACAATCTGGTATAGCTGGTCACAATATCAAGAGACACCCTTCTTATATCTTAGGTAAAAACCTCAAATGGAAAAACAGTTAATAGGTCACAGAGAAAGAAATTGCTCAGGTAATTATTAGGGTGCATTTGTATCAAAAGTGCGTGTTCCTGAATATTTCTGAAATAAGGGTGAAACTGCCTTTTCTTTGCTAAACTTGCAACCGCTACAGATGTACTTGACTGTAGATGATTGAACATGTACATCTGCGTGTATCTAACTGTCTGTGGTTGCAAGCTAAAAATTAATTCAGCTTCGTTTCTGCCTTAGTAGACAGGAAAAAAATAATTTCCTGCGGCTAGAAGCTTCCCTCTATCTTGGCCATAAATGCCATCGCCTAAGGCTAGGCCGGATGCAGACCATGTTTCCATTGTTTGCGAAGTATACATTCTGTAAATATCACGCTATCTTTATACACTAAAATCTCCACCGGAGGCACTACAGTTTGAGCCACGCCGATTACTCCGGATGACGCTGTCGGTGAGATACACAGCTGTTTATATGGAGCCGGAGGCCTAATTCTTATGTCTGCAATGTATTGGATATAACTGAGAGCCCACCTTGTTGTATCTCACACGTGTAACCATGGTGTAAAAGTCATGAAGCGCCATGCCCACGCAATTGTGAACATAGGGATCGTGATTGGTAACAAGGAGTTGGCTGTGCGTTAAGGTGCAGGCAGCGAAATGATTAATTTTACCCTTTCTGAGCCTTCCAAGACGGTTCTCATTGATGTGTTGACCTTTTAAATAATGCATGCATTTTAATACTGCAGATTAGATGCCTTTTCACAGGGTAGGATCAGACACTGATTTTGGCGTGAGTGTGTGTCCGCGTCTGCGCGTACGTACTCAAGCGTGCGTGTTCGGCAGTATTCGAGCTTCCGTTTGTGAGCTCGAAATTTTCCATGTCTTGAATGCAATAAAATGCAGTGTGTTTTTGAAGGGAAAGCACAATTTTCCAACATATCCAAGCCACCTTCAGTGGTATGCAAAGAATCACGATGTGGATGAAGCTGAATAGCAACATATCCCATAAGAATTCCTTTACAAACTACAGTACTGGGATAACATTAATTACCAGCTCTGCTCTGAAAATTGCTACAATTAAAAGGCAATTAAATAAAATTTGCATTACTTTAATCAAATCCTTTTGACATTTTTAGAAATTTGTCCACAACTTACAAATTGAATGCCATGTGATAAATTCTGACAGCATTGCAGTACGTTAAATTCAGCCAAGTGCACAAGCAGGCTTAGCGTGCTGAAACTTGTGTGTAGATGAATAAACGACCTGAAATAGTATTTAGGCAGATGTTGCGACTACCTCTCTCTCTTGTAATTCCTCAAAGCGAAGAGGACGTTTGATACGGAGTACAGACCGTATCAGGCATCTGCGCTTGTTGTCCTTTAAAGTAAGGAGGCTATAGCGCTGCAGCTATCACACGGTTCTGGTTGACCAGGGGACTCACCCGCTCCTGCCATAGGCAGGGTTTTCAGATTGATAATCATCCTGTTTGACCACGTTATAAACGCACCTACCGGGGCCATCAAACCCGGGAGTGGGACACAACCTGGGAGTTTATGGCTCAGAGGTAGAGAAACCACCAATGCCCCACAAGGTCTAGTATAGCATTGGAAAGTGAAAAAAAATTGAAACAATTCAGCCACTTTAAGGTGGCGCAATGGCAGGTTCAATTTCAAATGAGTTAGGAAAGTTTACAATGGAAAATATCAAATGTAATCTCCGCTTCAAGTAAACATTATTTGTCTCTGCAATTGCACTGAACCGCGTGACGCAATGATCGTTGCTACGTAGCACCAGGAACATTTTCAGAGTGTTGCAATTAACAGCTAAATTTAAAACTTGCACTGCTGCAGCGGAGATAAGCTATCGAGCCATGTCTAGTTTTAGAAACCGGCAAGCTTGTGTCAATGTTTCGCAATATCTGTAAATATTGCAAAACCACAAAGCGGAATATTTAGCTAATCGCTTGCACACATTAACTTTTTCACTGCTCACGAACGTGTCATGTTTCATTATCCAGTCATCAAAATAACGCTGCAACACATGCTATTATTACACGAGAAAACCGAATGCGACAATAATTTGAAACATAATCGTAGTTAAACAGTTGTTGATCATTTAGTTACAGTTAATGGGCCCTCTATCACTCTAGACAAAATTTGCCACACATTTGTAGAAACACAAATTCATCAAGACCAACGAACACCTATTTTTGAACGGTAGATAACGCTTGTTTTCTCTTAGAGAATTCTTTGAAGAAATAACAGAGGGAAAATACAAAGAGAAGTTTGTGGATGTGATTTGCATGGGCTTTCGGAAGGCATTTGAAATTAAATCATGAAAGAGACTTCACCTTAACGAAGTAAGTTGAATCTGGTCACAAGGATAGCAAGGTCCCTGCAAGTAGAAAGCAAAGCGCAATTGCAAAAGCAAGCTCCCAGAAATGGAAATATTTGATGACTGATGTTACACAGCCGCCTGAATTGGTGCTGTTCTTCTTTACGAGACGTATAAATTACCGGTTCACCTGAATTTTGGGAATAACATCCAAATTTGAAGCAATCATCCAATGGAAAGGGGCGTATGGTGAATGTGAAATCCTACAGAGGAACACAGATAGGCATCGCAGTTCGGCCGGTTAAGCAACAAATGTAGGAATTTGAAAAATGTTTGCACTTTTGCTTGGAGATAAACGCCAGGAACCTTAAAGAGTTGGATTTCAAATGGTGCAGTGGAGCATTGGCCTTGCTGTGTAGATGCATAAGCCTTTGAAGATGTTATCATAAAATGCCACATGGACTCCCTTGAGTGTATTTTTGCGTCGAGGCTTAAATAGAATAACAGGTAGAGTTAATGTTGTACTTGACTTTATTAGACTGAAATTGATTTGTTAAGCCATGAACGTCCTTTTAAAGAAGGATACGGAAAAGCATGTAAATAGATGTAAGAAATCCATTTGTTTACATGATAATAAGATAGTTACAGCATGACGATAAGCATATCAAGCATATCTTGTAACTTACGACAGTATATAATAGTTATATTTCAGATAATAGAAAATTAACTTGAAATTTATTTTCATTACATTAATATATTTTCGACTAATTATCTTCAAATAATTAAAGAGCCAAAGTGGTTATTTTATATACTATGATATGTGTCACGGCCCAGTAATTGGATAATAAGGATATACACGCGCATGGGGATAATTTGCCCCTTCACTGCTTAGGCGGTAAACTGTCGTATCGGATCCCGGCTCTTTCCAACCCGCCATATTTCATTTTCAGTGAAATTGATATAGATGCGGGGCACATTAGTCTACAACAACAGCCGATTTCTGCGTCCAAAATTGCTTTTCTGTAAACCGCCTTTGTGTTTTCGTCTGTAGCTCGGCATACTCTGTGCTTCTTTTGTTATTTCTACATTGTCTCCCTGTCTCAAATCCAAACAATTCTAGAACCGCACATGTTATCTTGTCCGGGCCATCCCTTGTTTTATCTGAAAAAAAACAACGTTTCAATATGTCGTTGATTGGCCGTTTTTACCTGTATGTAGTTTCTGTTCAAGGCAGAGTCATCAGAATACTATACAAACAGGTTTAGAGACAACACAGTAACGTCAAATACTCGGCCATTTCATTAGTGTTGGCACTTCACAAGTAATCGATATTTCTCTCATCTACTTCTTAGACCCACCTGAGCGTTTGCTGTCACCTCCTCTTCACCTTTTTGTCTTGGAGTTTTAGTGAACTTTTTCAAGTCTTCTGCAGCATATGTCAGGAACTTGTCCTCAGCTCTCTGCATGGGACAGAAAGAAAATATTTCGTTATCTGGTTAGTTAATTAGTGTCACCAGTTTACAAATTTTTGATTAAACACTGAACATAAATGCGACTTGGGCTGCAAATAAAATGCGGAAATCACCGTTAATAGATTTCAAAATGTGTCGATGTTTAGTCCGGTAACTAAAGTGTTAATTTTAGCTGACATTCATCCTGTCGATTTTCGGTACAATAGTGTTACAGATACGTTTACACAAGTGACAATTTCAGCATGTTGGGCCTGTAATCTCTGCTCCCGAAATAAATCTAAAGATGGCTGTACTTAACATAATTACATAGCTGTATGTTAATGAAGCAACCAATTTCAATTTTCATCTTTCTTTACCCACCTTCAGCAGCATCCCAACAAATGTCAAATGATTTTCAAAACACGATTTTAATGACAAATCAAATAGAGGCAGCTGTTTTTGCGAAATAGGTTGTGACAAAGTACCTCGATTATAACATGATTTATATAAATTAGAATCCTGTTCCTGGATCAACAATATGAACTTACCAGCTCGTCATTGGGGTTCATTATTGTTACACTTTCTTGTTTACCTGGAAAATAATGCAATTTAATTACTTTCAATGATTACGATATATAGTCACTTTCTATATTTGTGCTTTCAAACGTACTTTTAGAGGCTAGGTAAAGTTTGACGCAAACACACACACACACACATATATATATATATATATACACACACATATATATGGCAGTCAGTGCGGCAGCTGGGATGAAAAAAACAAACTCTATGGATTCTATTTAAATAACTAAGTGGGGGGGGGCGGGGGGGGGGGGGGTGGGGGGGGTGATGGGGTGGTGGGAAACCGAAAGAGACCAAGGGTTTAGTTGACTTGACGCAAAATATTCAACCTGGAGCAGCAATGGGAAAGCTAATAAAGAGGGGTAAAATTGATTATGAAAGTAAATTGGCAAGAAATATAAAAAAAAACAAACAGCAAGAGCTTCTACGGGTATAGAAAAAGAGAATAGCTAAAGTGAACATGGGGCCCTTGGAGGATGCGACTGGAGAATTGATAACTGGGAACAGGGAAATGCCAGATAATTTAAACCAATATTTTTCATCGGTCTTCATGATGATTTCAAAGATATCTGATAAGCAAGGAGCTAATGGGAGGAATGATCATGTAACAGTCTCTATCACAAGGAACAAAGTATTTGAGAAACCATTGGGGCTAAAAGTATACAAGTTGCCAGAACCTGATGGCCTGCATCCAAAGGTTTTAAAGGAAGTGGCTGCAGATATAGTGGACGCATTAGTCGAAATATTCCAGAACTCTCTGGATTCCGGGAACGTCCCAGGGGATTGGAAAACCGCTAATGTGATGCCCCTGTCCAAGAAGGGAGGGAGACAAAAAGCAGGAAACTATAGGCAAGTCAGCCTAACATCTGTCGTTGGGAAAATGCTGGAGTCCATTATTAAGGAAGAAATTGCAGGGCATTTAGAAAAGCTTAACACAATCAAATAGAGTCAACATGGCTTTGTGAAAGGGAAGTCATGTTTGACAAACTTGCTAGAGTTCTTTGAGGATATAACAAGCAGAGTTGATAAAGGGGAACCGGTAGATGTAGTGTCTTTGGATTTCTAGGAGACATTCGATAAGGTGCCACGTAAAAGGTTATTGCACAAGATAAGAGCTCACTCTATTGGGGGCAATGCATTAGCATGGATTGAGGATTGGTTTACTCACAGAAGACAGAGAGTCAAATTAATGGGTCATTTTCAGGTGGAATTACATAACTACTGGAGCGCCACAAGGATCAGTCCTAGGGCCTAAATTATTTACTATCGGTATTAATGTCTTGGAGGAGGGGCAGAGTGTAATGTATCCAAATTTGCTAAAGATGTAAAAATAGGGGGGATGGCATGTTGTGATGAGGGCATAAGAAATCTTCATGGGGATATAGACAGGTTGGGTGAGTGGGCAAAAACTTGGCAGATGAAGCTTAATGTAGGAAAGTATGTGGTCATGCACTTTGGTAGGAAAAATCAAAAGACAGACTATTATTTAAATGGAAAGAGACTCCAAAGAAGTGCAGCATAGAGGGATCTGTGTGTGAGCATGAAACACAAAAAGTTAGCATGCAGGTGCAGCTGGTAATTCAGAAAGCAAATGGAATTTTGGCCTGTATTGCTAGGGGGTTGGAGTTTAAAAATAGGGAAGTCTTGTTACAACTGTACAGGGTGTTGGTGAGGCCGCAACTGGAGTACCGTGTACAGTTGTGGTCCCCGTATTTAAAAGAGGATATACTTGCATTTGAAGCAGTTCAAAAGAGATTCACTAGGCTGACTCCTAGGATGAAGGGGTTGACTTATCAAGAACGGCTGAAAAGGTTAAGCCTTTATTCATTAGAGTTTAGAAGAATGAGGAGCAATCTTATTGAAACGTACACGATTCTGAGGGGGCTTTACGGGGTAGATGCTGAGAAGAAGTTTCTACTAGTGGGGGAATCTCGAACTAGGGGACATAGTTAAAGAATAAGGGAACACTCATTTAAAACTGAGATGTGAAGGAATTTCTTCTCTCAGAGGGTAGTGAATGTTTGTAATTCTCTACCTCAGAGAGTTGTGGAGGCTAGGTCACTGCAAACATTTAAAGAGGTAGATAGATTTTTGGAATATCAGGGAGTTGAGGGCTATGAGGAGCTGGCATGAAAGAAGAGTTGAAGCCTGGGCCACATCGGCCATGATCTTGTTGAATGGTGGAGCAGGCTTGAGGGGCCTAATGGCCTAATCCTGCTCCAATTTCTCACATCCTTATGTTCTTATAGGACATTAAACTACATAGACAAGACAATGTGATGTAAGTCATACGAGGAAATGATCAACCTGCAGAGTGCTCTAGTCAGCCGGACCACTGAACACTGTAACCAATTTTGATCATTAATGATAGCCCAAAGAGCTACCGGACTGGGTTTTCATTGTCCGGATAGTGAGTTATGTGGACACTCGGAATAAATTTGACCCATGAGCCTGCAAAGAAAGCGACTGCACCCTGTTTGTCTTAATGGAAATTCATGAGAACACTAAGTGTGCAGAAAAAGCTGAACCATCATATTGTTTAATTTATTGTCAGGAAGCAGGTGTCCACTTGTAGTTGTCCTTAGCTAGAAACAACTAAACGACTTGTGTGACCACTTCAGAGGCTATTTAAGAACTGAGCTTACTGATGTAGGGCTGGAGTCAAATGTAAAAACAAAAAGCTAAAAGCTTTTTTAGCTTTTAATGCCGAAGGGCCATGAAGGCTCAAAACGTTAACTGATTTCTTCTCCGCCGATGCTGCCAGACCTGCTGAGTTTTTCCAGGTAATTCTGTTTTTGTTTTGGAGTCAAATGTAGTTCAGGCCGCATTGGACCGCTGAGATCCCGCCTGGAAACGACTTTAGTCAGTTACTTGGCATTTTGTGACAGCCCTCAAATTAATTGTACTGATTTTTGTCTTTTTTTAAAGTGAATTCAAAACCTTCCCCATCTAATCTGGATTATGAATCCAGGCCTTTGTATTACTCGTGCAGTAACATACATACTACAGTGCCGTACCTACATATTACCACACATGTAACTTTGGAAGCTGAACAGTTAACAGAGGTAATATCATAAAGTCAGAAGTGGGGATGTTCGCTGATGATTGCACATTGTACGGCACCATTCGCAACTCCTCAGATTTTGAAGCAGTTCATGTCCAAATGCAGCAAGACCTGGGCAATATCCAGGTCTTGGGCTGACAAGTGGCAAGTAACAGTCACGCCACACAAGTGCCAGGCAATGACCATCTCCAACAAGAGAGAATCCAACCATCGCCCCTTGATGTTCAATCGCATTACCATCACTGAATCCCCCACTATCAATATCCTGGGGGTTATCATGGACCAGAAATTGAACTAGAATAGCCATATAAATGCTGTGGCTATAGGAGCAAGTCAGAGGCTAGGAATCCTGCGACGAGGAACTCACCTCCTGACTCTCCAAATCCTGTCCACCATCTACAAGGCACAAGTCAGGAGTGTGAAGGAATACTCCCCACTTGCCTAGATAAGTGCATTACCCACAACACTCACAAAGATTGACACCGTCCAGGACAAAGCTGCGCGCTAAATTGGCAACACGTTCTCAAACATTCAATCACTCGCTTATACAAATGCACTGTAGGGCTTCACTAAGGCTCCTTAGACAGCACCATCCAAACCCACGACCACTATGATCTAGAAGGACAGGGGCAGTAGGCACATGGGAACACCACCACCGTAAAGTTCCCCTCCAAGTCACTCACCATCCTGACTTGGAATTATATCGCCGTACCTTCACTGTCGCTGGGTCAAAATCCTGGAAATCCGTCCCTAACAGCACTTTGGGTATACCTACACCATGTGGACTGAAGCGGTTCAAAAAGGCAGCTCAACACCACCTTCTCAAGGGCAACCTTGGATGAAGAATAAATGCTAGCTCAGCCAGCGAAGCCCACGCCCCGTGAACGAATAAAAACAATGATAATTCTTTCTCACACGGAGAACAATATCTGGAATAAACTTCCACTTACACCAGTAATCAGTAAAGCTTCCTCAGAGCCCTTAGCAAATGGTTGGATTTTGCATTAAACATTCCACATTTCTGGGATGGAGCAAGTAGCTTTCCTATCTTCACTTCTTTTGGTAACTTACATTTTCTGGAGATTGTTCAAAACCCGAATCCACGAAGTCATTAGTAAGAGTAAGAATAGCGAGAGGACACTGGCAACATTTGTCATATACCCAAATGTGGACATTTCCCTTGGAAATATACAAACAATCAGGTTCTTTCCAGTCTAATTCTGTAACAGTTCTTACATTATAAGATTGTGAATTCAATCGCGTTTTGCAGCACACGATTTCAGTTTCTGTTGCATCAGATAAGTCGCAATCGCGCTATACTTATGCAGTACCTCCTAGCACGATCTTTCCGTAACCCCTGAAGATTGGCATTAAAATCAAACGATTAAAGTAATACTTACCTCTGTTCTTCAAACAGAATCTCACCCCAATGATGGTCATGAATACCAGAAGAGCCAATCCACCCACCGCACATCGATTAATCCAAATGTAATGATGTTTGCCATCAGGATCTGCAAGATTAAAATGATTGGTGCTGGGTTCTAATTTATATCGGCCACTAAATAAAAAGAGACATCGAAATAATGTGTTGGTTAAACTACTCGGCATATTTGCTGCAACTAGGCCGTATATCCGGAGGAGAGCGATATTTCAAAATATTCTTAATTTATCTTTCTAGATCTTATGGAAAAACGAACTTCTTCTCATAATGGATAGCACGAGACCAGAATAATGTGCGAGGGAGAGCACCAGTTTTTGGGTATTCTAAGCATTGACATGCGAGAGTTAAAATTCCGTTGAGTCCATTTCCATGTAGCGAAAGATTTGTTCTTGCATTTGACTTTTCCTTTGCTCTTACAGTCTTGTTTGATAAAATCGTAGCGATTTAGTGACACGTGACTCACCATTGCTAAGAAAAAAATGTGGAATGTATTAATTCGATTAATATGTTAACTCAATTGTGTGCAGCATATTAACTGAAACAAGACCGTCCCTGAAAGTGGCGGGAAACCAAACGCACGATTATTTGCTAAGTACACAAAATGAATATTAACAAACAGAGGCGTTGCAGCCAGTTATTCTGCAGGTCTGGACTGCAATCCAAATGAAACATTTGAAACACGTTCCCGCTCCGACCCTCTGGTTCACTGAAAGTTGGCATTGCGGCCTGCCAACAAGACTAACTTCTGACCTATTTACAATGATGCCAAACAAACATACTGTCCCTCATGGTTCTGCAGCTCATGTGAGGAAAACTGATAACAGAAAATATAAAATCTGTTGGAGAAGTGTTTCATAATAAATACGGTAGGTAAAATAATTGGGTGGAAGAGATAACCCGCTTGCTCATTTTTCTTTTTAACAATTTGGAACCTGCCGAGCCTCCACAGACAAGTGGACGGCAAGAATATTATTTCGGTTTGATAACAGGTTTGGGTCAATAATATTTTACTTAGAAAGATTATATTTTCCGGTAGTTTATTTTAAAACTATTTGTATGATTATGAATGTCAATAAACACTAAGAAATGCCCTTATTTGAATTTTACAAATTGCTAACCTCACTTCTTGGCCTGTTGGCCTCGTACCTGGGCAGGAATTGGTAACAGTGTGAATGGCAATGGCGGGGGTCCGGAGAGAGATGTGAGTTACCAAACAGATGTAAACAGCTTCGTTCTGCACAGGCTGCGGCTCTTCCAAAGAGCTGGAGACTTCATACAGTCCTTCAGAGTTCTGCCGTTTAATCGGATTTATCTCAGTTGAGATACTGATGCCATTTTTATACCAAACGAGTGTGAATTCGCCCGGGTAAAACGCAGCCGTTTGACACACAAGAGTCAGAGACGTAGATGAATTGCTTGCGGGAGGCTTAGGAAAAATCTTTAATGGAGCTGGGGCAGCTGCGAACAGAAAATTAGGAAAATCAGGTTAGTGGAGAGATATTGAGCATAAGAAATGGGAAAGGAATGGCATCCTTGCTGGCTCCTGTTAGCAACAATAGTTCTACCTACTTGTCTCCCCAAGAGAGAAAAACAACCTGTCCAACACTGAAAATAAAAGGAGGGTTTTAGTGGGAATAGGATAGCTCGCACAGGCGGAGCGTGAGAAATTTAGAAATTTACAAGGTTGAAAGTTGATTTCATTGGAACTGAATGTGCTTGAGAGGGTAGATAAGGATATGTTGTTTCCCCGCTGGGGAATCAATAATATGAGGTTCGGGAGGGAGGGGCGCTGGAATAAGAAGTCTAGTGTAAAAACTACGTTTTGAGATAAACCTGTCACATTCTACTGAAATAAGGTCATATATCTGAGGCGGTATCTCCTCATCCCTCTCCGCACACACTCCCTGACTTTGCTGAGTATTTCCAGCATTTCATGGCTATACTTCAGATTTCCAGAATCAGCATTACATCGCCTTTGTAATAAGCTTTGTGTTTTAAACAACACAGCAAATGAAATGTCAGATTCAACCGCATAATTAATATTTGTGTACAGAGTTTCACTGTAAACGCATAATGTTACTTGATAATATCAGAGACAACATAATAAAATAATGACAACACAGCGCCCTTGACGTTCCTGCTCAATTCGGTCACTTACCGCAGACAGTTAACTGGGATCCTGTTCCATTTCCACTATATTTTCCCTGACGGATCATTGCACAGCGATAGGTTCCTGAGTCCTGGAAAGTCGCGTTTTGCAGCTCAAGGAAACCACCTCCCTTAGCATACATACCAAAGCGTGTTCTCTTATCGGCTCCTCTTTGCAGATATTCATCCTCACCCTGTTTCCACCAACGTACTTCGACCTCTACATTGTCATGAGAAAGTGGGATTATGCAGTAGAAGGTGATGTCTGATCCCCTTAATGTAGTTACCTCTGTGGGACTTTGAGACACGCTGATCGAGGTTCCTGGAGCACCTGTTATAAAATATATTTAAGGTTTGTATTAATTAATTGCATTCAATGCGAAACCAGGCATTTTAGTACATATTTTTTGCGTGGAAATACAAAAGAGTTTGCAGAAGGATGAAGTATATTGAATTCAACTGATGTGGTAACTATGAAAGATATGCTTTGTATAATGGAACAGCTGGGTAGAGAATATTCCGGTACCTGTTGAAATGATCCTCGGGCGGGACAGGAACATGAACAGAAAGACCACATTCGACAACATTCCGAGATAAAGGTTCAACTGATGTCTAAATGAACTGACGGCGTGGTTTCCACTGTGTGAACGGTTTGCTGAGCACTTAATCTGTAAACCATCAACTGACGTTTCACATCCTATGCCTGTTGGTTTAAAAATGGGTCTCGTTTGCGACCGTTCTGATCTTCGGCAGCTTCCGGAATCCCCTTTAACAAGCTCAATAAAAAAATAAGAGTTAAAACAACTGAATTTCTAACCGATCATTTTACAACACCAGCTTGTTATTTTATCGCGCCTTTGAGGCAATAAAATGTTCTAGGGTGCTCTTATGAGAGTTATAAAGCAAAAAATGACACCAAACCACATAAGAAGATACCCTGGGCGATAAAACCTTCTTGTTTTATTCGTTGATGGGAATGTGGGTTTCACTGGAAAGGCCAGCATTTATTGCCCATCATTGTTTGCCCTTTATTGAGGGCTGTTAAGAGTCAACCACACTTTGGGTCCAGTGTCACATGTCGGCCAGACGAGGTAAGGGCTGCAGATTTTCTTCCTTAAAGGACATCAGTGAACCAGACCGGTTTTACAACAATCGGTGATAGTTTCATGGTTACCACGACTGACGCGAGCGTTATATACTAGATTTATTAATTGAATTCAAATTCCATCAGCTGCTCTGCTGGGATTTGAACCCATGTCACCACAGCATTAGCTGGGGCTCTGCATTACTAGTCCCATGACATCACCACTACACCTCATCAAATAGGTAGATTTTAAGGAGCATCTTAAAAGAGGAGAGAGTAGTGGAAAGGCGGAGAGATTTAGGGAGGGAATTACAGATGTTTGCCAGCTGAACGCACGGTTGCCAGTGGTGGAGTGATCAAAATTGGGGATATTCATGAGGTCGGAATTAGAGGAGCACGGAGACTTCCGACAGTTTTGTGGTTGAAGGAGATTACTGAGGTAGGGAGGGGGCAGGTCATGAAAACAAAGTTGAGGATTTTAAAAGGCATTGTTTTGTTGGCAGCAAACGTAGATCAGCGAACACACAGGTGATGGATGAGGGGACTTGATGAGAGTTAGAAAATGGGCAGCAGACTGTTAGATGACCTCAGGTTCACACAGGGTACAGCGAAGGAGACTGGCCAGGAGTGAATGAAATAGTCAACCCGAGAGGGCGGTGCTGCAAAGGCGAACGCGGACTGTTTGGACACTGATGCAGATATACGCTCAGCATACCCTCTCGGAGTCGGACATAGCACCAAGGTTGCAAAGACTCTGATTCACTCCAGACAGTTGCCAAGGAGAGACGTGGAACCGACGGTTAGGAAATGAGTTTTGATGCAGAGACCAAAGACAATGTCTTCCTTCACCCAAATATACAATTGGAACAAATTTCCACTCATCACTGGAATTCAGAAAGCAGTCTGAAAACTTAGAGACAGAGCAGGAATCGAGCGAGGTTTTGTAAGTTACAGCTGAGTGTCATCATGGAAATTGAAGCTGTATGTTTCGATGGTGTTGCTAAGGGGCAACGTGTACAAATGAAATAGGGCAGGGAACGCCAGTGGTAAAATCGTGGGAGCCGGAAGAGAAGCCATTGCCACCTATCACAAATTACCAGTTGCCACCAGTCGCTGAGACGATGTGTAATTATCCTAAATAAGCTGTCATAGCTAGAACAACAGTTTAGTAGTTATGTTATTTGACGAGTAATGCAGAACTCAGAAACTAGCAGCAGTAAGAGCAGGCTTGCAATTCTCTACGCAAACTGGGTGAAAGAAGGTTTCAGATGCGGAGATTTCGGCTCTTGTCTTTTGCAATTGCTTTCTGCTGACAGAGTGATATCGCTGGAAAGCATTGGTATAGTAAATTCATAGAGGGGTGAAAGTTCCCATTGGGTTCAGAATCTAATGAAAACACTGCAAAATCAACTGCGCTGCTTTTCAATACATTCATGCGATTTTTTTTTTATTCATGGGATGCGGGCCTCGTTGGCTAGGTCAGCATTTATTGCCCATCCATAATTGCCCTTGTTCAGAGGGCATTTGACAGTCAATCACATTTCTGTGGGCCTGGATTCACGTGTAGGCCAGGCCAGGTAAGGACTGCAGATTTCCATTCCTAAAGGACATTGGTGGCCCAGATGGGTTTTTAACAACAAATCGACAATGGTGTGATCACATTCACTTATGCTGTAGCGGGATTCGAACCTGAGAATTACACTGGGCCTCTAGCCTAGCGACGACGCCATCGTATCCCCCCTAATGCTTAAGCATCGCTGACAAGGCTAGCATTTACTGCTCATCTCTAAATCTCTTTGAGAAGGTAATGTGTTGTGTTCTTGAACCGTTACATTCCTTGTGGTGAAGGTGCTCCCATAGTGATGTGAGGGGTCCTCGGGATTCTGAACTAGCGACGATGAGGCTCTATATCTGACCCTCCTTCAGTACTGGGAAAATTAGAATCGTAATAATGGAGTGATAAACAGAGTTAAAATTTCAGATCAATGACCTGCTGAGTAGTTCCAGCATTTTCTGTTTTAATTTCAGATTTCCGCATCCGGAGCATTTTACGTTTGTAGAAGTGTAATAGGTCTTAAGCAATTGAAAGGGGAGTGGGGGAAAAACAAAAGGGAATGGATAGAGTGGAAGACTATGGATTGTATGTAAATCTTTCAAATTTGCACAGTGTTTCGTTAAAGTTTCTACTTGACAGGATAAACTCTGAAACTTATACCTTCCGTATTGAAGAGAATGATAGAATGCTAACTTGGCCATGCAACGCAAAGGGTAAGGAAAAAGTGACAGATTTTGAACTAGGAAGGCCGAATAGTGAAGTGCCTTTGAATTTGGTCATATGTCTTCCATTTATCTAAATAACTTGAGCACATCCATCTTCACCTAACCACTTTCTCTGAGTCTTGAAGCCATCCTTATGACCAATCTCTTTAGCAATGTGTTTCTCCCTCTTAGTTTCTTGGCATTTCTTCCCTTCAGAATCCTGGCGAAATACCCCAATTATTTCCCACCATCTGCTTAGGATAATTTTAACATTCGTAAAACATTCCTTTGATCTAGCACCATGGCCTTCGGTTTTGGATGTACGGCTTACTCATGGAGGAAACGGTATTGAGTGGATTCTAAGAAATTTTACTTATTTTGAATGGAATCGATTCTTCTATCTCAGGCTGCCTTGAGATTGTCCACGCCACCGATTATGAACTGCAAACATTACCTATAAATCCCACTTTTCTGTGAGGCATTCGTGAAAATTTTCGCTGTTCGCTATATCTGACTGAATAGAATCTTCAGCATGCATTATGCCTGTCGCGGCATAGGGTGAGAAAAGCTGCCAATCCCGCACTTGCCGGAACCCATTTTACTGACAGTCACCTGAGAAACAAGCAGCAGTACCAAATCAGCCGCCGCAATTTTGTTTTCTCGGGAAGTCAGCTCTAACAACCAGGGGAAGTTCAGGACTGATTCAGCGATCGTGCGCTCGAGCGCGGAAATGAGCTCGTAGGGAGAACTAGTTCAACCTTATTTTCAGTCCATTCACATTACCATGTTCATCTGCATATATGTTTGTGGTTTCAACCTAAATGAATACCCAGTTTCTACTTGCTGCATTAGCTAACAGATGTTTAACAAATGAAACGCTGGGTATTCAGATTTTGACTTCATGTCAGTTGGATAATGCAAGTGGATTTGAGATGCTGCTATTCAGGGATATTTTGTCTCGGGTCGCAAGCTTCTTTTTTTCAAACAGGCATTAGGAATGGTTGTGTGGCCCCGAATAACATCTTACTGCATTAGACCAGGGATACAGTAAGCCACTGAATCGCTTTACAACCAAGTGGATTTATTGCGGCTAAAGACCATAAGACCATAAGAAGTAGGTTATTCGGCCCATCGAGTCTGCTCCACCATTCAATGGCTGATCTGATAATTATCAACTCCAATTTCCTACCTTTTCATCATAACCTTTGATTCCCTTGCTAATTAAATACCTGTCTACCTCAGCCCTGAATATATTTAACGACCCAGCCTCTTGGTAAAGAATTCCACAGATTAACTATCCTCTGAGGGATGAAATTCCTCCACACCTCTGTCTGATGACCTCTTAATCTGAGATTATGCCCTCTGGTCCTAGGCTCTCCGACAAGGGAAAACAACCTCTCAGCATCTATCCTGTCAAGCCCCCTAAGAATCTAAAAAACAGTCATTTTTAAATTAAAATTTCTAAAATCGTCTTTTTAATTAATTAGAAGTTCCTCTGTTGAACAGTAGAATTCCTTATGGGAAACAGTAATACATTTTCGAAATCAGTAGGAATTTCTGAGTCTTGAGAAAGTCCCCTGGGATTCTCGAACTCGGCGTGGTCTATTGGTAATCAATGCAAAGCCACAAAATTAATTGTCTTCAACTTTTACTTCCATGTTAAGTCATTTAAGTTTCTCAGCGACACATTACTTGCAGCATGAATTAAGATCAAGGCTTGACCTTTCATAGAATCATATAATGGTTACGGCACAGCAAAAGATCCTACCTGTGCCGACCATCTGCAAGAGTGAATGATCCAGCCCCTTTCGCCGGACTACTCCATAGCCATGCAATATTTTTTACCTTTTCACGTAATTATCCAATTCCTCTTTGAATGACTCGATTGAATCTGCCTCCAATACTTTCAAATTCTGCGTCATTCGTAAATTTTGAATTTGCACCCTGTGCACCCAGGTCTATGTCATAGGGATATATAACGGCAAATGCAGGGGCCTTACTACCAACCTCTGGGAAACTCCTTCATAAATCTTCCTCCGGTACGATTAACAGCCATCCACCACTACCTTCTGTTTTCTGTCACTGGGTTAATTCCGTATCCATGCTGCCATTATAGCTTTTGTTCCATGAGCTCTAACTTTGTTCACAAGCCCGTTGTGCAGCGCTTTATCAAGTTCCCTTTGGAATTCCATGCACACCACAGCACCGTATTACCCTTATCAACCGCTATTGTTACTTCAAAATTTTCAAGCAAATCTCAAGAACATTCAAATTAAGAGCAGGCGTAGGTCACTCAGCCCCTCGAGCCTGCTCCACCATTCAATAAGGCCGTGGTTGATCTGTTTTTAACCTCAACTCCACATTCCTGCTTACCCAGGACAACCTTTCTCCCTTTTGCTTGTCAAGAATCTATCTACCTCTGCCTTAAAGATATTCAAGGACTCTGCCTCAGCCACCTTTTTGAGGAAGTGAATTCCAATGTCTTGCAAGCATCTGAGAGAATTGTTTTCCTCATCTCTCTCCAATATGGGTGACACATTATTTTGAAACAGTGACCCCGGGTTCTCCAAGAGGAAGCATCCTTTCCACGTGCACCCTGTCAATACCCCTCAGAATCTTATATGTTTCAATCAAGTCGCCTCCTACTCTTCTAAACTCCAGCGGATACAAGACTAGCTTGCCCAACCTTTCCTCATAAGACAACCCACCCATTCGTAGTTTTAATCTAGTACACCTTCTCTGAACTGCTTCAATGCACTTACATCTTTCCTTAAGTAAGGAGACCAACCCTGTACACGGTACTCCAGATGTGATCTCAAGCAATGCCATGTATAATTGAAGCATAACTTCCCTCCTCTTACATTCAATTCCCCTTGCAATAAACGATAGTATTCTATCAGCTCTGCTAATTACCTGCTGCATCTGCATGCTAACTCCTTGCGATTCATGTGCCAGGACATCCAGATATCTCTGCATCTCAGAACTCTGCAATCTCGCACCATTTACATAATATGCCTCTTCTTTATTCGTACTGCCAAAATGGACAACCTCACATTTTCACACATTATACTCCATTTGTCAGATATTTGCCCACTCACCTGATCTATCCTTATCCTTTTGTAGCCTTCTTATGTCCTCTTCACAACTTACGTTCCTACATATCTTTATGTCATCAGCAAATTTAGCAACCATACTATTGGCCCCTTCATCCAAATCGTTTATGTAAACTGTAAAGAGTTAAGGCACAAACACTGGTATCTGTGGAACACCATGCGTTACATCCTGCCAACCAGAACATGAACCATTTACGCTACCCTCTGTTTCCTGTTAGCTAGCCAAGCTTCTATCCATGCCAATGTTACCCCCTACATCATGAGCTTTTATTTTCTACAATAATCTTTGATGAGGCACCTTCCCAAATCCCTTCTGAAAATCTAAGTACAGTACATCCACCGGTTCCCCTTTATCCACAGCATTTGTTACTTCTTCAAAGAGCTCCAACAAATTGGTTAAAAAGGATTTCCCTTTCATGAAACGATGTTAACTGTACCTGATAATCATGATTTTTTTCCTAAGTGCCCTCTTATAACATGTTTAATAATAGCTCCTAATACTTTCCCTATGAAAGGTATAAAACTAACTGGCATATAGTTACCTGCTTTCTGTCTCACTCCCTTTTAAAATAAGTAAGTTACATTAGCTATTTTCCAATTTAATGGAACCTTCCCCGAATGTAGTGATTTTTAGAAGATTCAAACCAAAGCATCAGCTATCTCACTAGCCACTTCTTTTAAGAGTAAAGGATCAAATCCATCAAGACCCGAGGCCTTGTCAAACTGCTGTACGAACAATTTGCTAAGCACCACTTCCCTTGTGATTGTAATTCTCTTGAGTTCTTCACTCTCTTCGAATTCCTGATTGACAAATACTTCTGGGATGAAATAAGTGAAATAAAATGAAATGAAACTTAGTTAAAAATGCATTTCACAAGTCCGTGCAGACTTTTATTAATTAATCTACATTTTCCGAAGTGACAGTTAATATCATTTCTAAAAGCTTCCCCACAACCAAGGTTAAACTGACTGGCCAGTGATTGCAGGGCTTAACATTGCACCCTTTTTTGAACAAAGTTTAAAAAAAAATATCTTCAATTCTCCAGCCCTCTTGCATTACCCCTGTACCCCTGAGGAGCCTTGGTAAATTATGACCAGCACCTCCACAATTTCCAGCTTTACTTCCTTCAGTATGCTTGGCTGCACCCCATCCAGTGCCGGTGACTTGTGAACCTTTAGTATAGCTGGTCTATCTAATGCCTCCTCTTTATTCACTTACTAGCTTATTAGGTGCCTCAACCTCTTTACTTTTCACTATGACTTGGGCAGCATCTTCTCCCTTGGTAAAGACAGAAGTAAAGTATTCATTTAGTACCTCAGTCACGCTCCCGCCTCCATTTTTAGGTCCATTATCGTCTCCAATCCTTCATTTACTACCCTTATTCTGTTTATATGCCCATCGAAGTCTCTTGGATTAACTTTTATGTTAGTTGCCAGTCTTTTCTCATATTCCACTTGCTCCTATTAATTTTTGTCAGTTCGCCTCTGAAACATTTACATTAAATCTGGTTTGTAATTGTTTGATCCACTTGACATTTGTCATCTGCTCACTTTTCCTGCTTCACCTTACTCTCCGTTTCGTTCATCATCCAAGAAGCTCTGGATTTGTTTGCCCTACCATTCCCCCAATGCAAATGTACCTGAACTATCTCCTCTTAAAAGAAAACATATTGTTCGATTACAGCTTTGTCTGCCGATATTTGATCCAAATTTACCTGGGTCAGTACCCTTCTCACCCCATAAAATTGGGCCTCCCAGAATGAATTATTCCGACCCTGAATTGCTTATTTTCCTTTTCCACAGGTAACCTAAACCTTAGTACCAGATAACCTAAACCCAGATAATGTAAACCTTAGAACCAGACCCAGCAATGCCCCATTCATCATAAAATTCTCCTGAACACATTCTAGAAACGGTTTTGCGTCTCTGCTCTTTAAACTGTTATTATCCCACTGCATATTAGGATAAAGTCGCCCATTATAACCACGGAATAATTCTGGCATCTCTCTAATTTCTTCGCAATTGTGTTTGTCTATAAGTTTTCCTCTGGTTGGCGGCCTATAGAACACACCCAACAATGTAATGCTCCCTCTATTGCTTCCTAGCTCTAACCAAATACATTCTGCCCTTGACGCCTCTGGGAAATCCTCTCTCTCTCTCTCTCTGGTACTGCAAATTTCCTCCGAAACAACACTGATACCCTTCCACCTTTCTTTCCTTCCCCATATTTTCAGAACAGCTTGTATACTGGAATATTTAACACCCAGTAACCCAGAATCCTTCTTTGAACCACGCGTCCACTATTGCCACAACATCATGTTGCTTTCTGCGCCTGCAACTCACCTACCTTAATTTCCACACTCGAGGCATTCACATACACGCACAGTAAACTTTACCTCGGCCTTATTTCCGGCCTTCCTACTCTGGCCACACCTAATATATTAATATATCCTACTCTAATGTTATCTATCTCATCCAATTCTCTGTGCATTTTTGCTTCCCCCTCTAATATTACATGCTGGTGCACACACCCTTGCCAAGTCAATTTAAATTGTCTCCGACAATAGTATCAAATGGCCCCAGAAGGACATTGATCCCAATTATGTTCAGGCACAACCCGTCCAACCTGTACATGTCCCATCTCCCCCGAAAATGGTCTCAATTTCACAGCAATCTAAATCTATCTCTTCTGCATCATCTCTCCAGTCATGCATTTATCTGACCTACCCTTCTATCTCTTTGCTCACTTGGACCCTGAGATGACCACCTTTGATGTTCTCGTTGCCAGTTTCGTTCCTAGCTCAGGGAGGCAAGAGATTATCCGGAATTCACGGCTGCGACAAGACAAACGTCTATCTGTCCTCCTAACGATAGAATCCTATATCAATATTGCTTTTCCACTCTTCCACCTGCTCCTCCACCCCACGTATAACGAAGGCAGCCAAGGCAGCGCAGACTTGACTCTGGCTGCACTTCCTCAGAAGAACCATCGTCCTAACCAGTACAACTGCACTCAGAATTGAATACTAGTTGGGGAGTCAAATGCACTCAGGGGACTTCTGCATTGCCTGCCTGCTCTTTCTTAACTGCCTGACGTTCATCTTTTTCCTCTGTCCTCTTATACCCTTAAGCCGTGAGCTGACCATAACTATAAATGTGTTATGCATTGATTCTGGAAAGGTTCCTGTCTTTGGGCTGGAGTTCAACGGGGCACTGAGACTAGCAACATTTTAACCAAGTTTCTAATGGAATCCTTGCACTATTAGTTGCGCCCACAATTTTACTGACCTACATCGACACTTAGATTGCAAGCTAAGAAAAAAAAAAGGATTGCGGCTGCAGGTGCAGTCTTCATACTGTCCGCCACGACACCGCTATCGTAACCAGGCTCTTACTGTTTTAAAAATAATCAGCTTTCACGTGATTCAAATATAGAATTACACGAAGATAGATACAGCCTCCTCTTGCAGGGCAATTAATTACTGTAGCGAAATCGGCTGTAACGAAGAAGCCATTGCCCGTATGAAATCAGATTCTAATCGGCGAAAACCAATTGCTGCATATAGCAGAAAACCCATTTTCCCTGATAAAGAATTGTAATTATCATCTGGAGCAAGCGATTAATGCAGAATTGGCAAATTACAAACCAGTCTGCCTGGAGACTTGTGGTGGTGAGAAGGTAAAAAAAAACGTTGATATTGTGTTACCATAAAGACCACGAAGATAATTTTAAAATCAATTGTAATCTGCCCTTAATTGGGTTTTCCAGTCTTATCACTCATGATTGCATTAAATTACTCATCATTTATAGCACTGAGACAGACCATTCGGCTCACAAGCTTCTTCTCAACCTACTTCAACCAACCCTTTCAACATATCATCAAACTTTGTCCTGGTATTTATTCAATGATCTGGTAACATAAACCGAATTTGTTTCTTTATAGCAATGATTGCTTGAGCATTAAGGCAGCATCAAAAGCAATTTCCCCTTCACAATCTCTCTACACCTCAATCCCCTAGCAGGGCGGCCTGAGGGCTCTCTGCTTCTTCTTTGAACAGAGGTACAACCGGTCACCATCCAGCACCGCCCTCCTCTGCCTAGCCAAACTTATTCTCTTATTGAACAACTTCTCTTTTATCTCATCTTACTGCCTCAAAAATTAGTCGCATGGCTATCTGCATCAGTCCGAGATATGCCTGGCTTTATGTGGGATATATGAAACATTCCTTGTTCTTATTCAGGCCCCTCCTTCATCTTTCTTTTATCCCCTCTATTGATGAGGTGCCATTTCCTGCTCTCACCCTGAGCTGTAAAATGTCATAAACTTTGCTCAATTTCCATCTATCTTCACATTGTCCACCTCCCGAGTCTTCCCTTCCTCCATGTCTCTCTCCATTTCTGGAGTCAGGCTACCAACAAATCTTCATTATAAACCCACTGATTGCAACAGCTACCTCGACTACACTTCCTCACAGCCTGCACTCTATAAGGATTCTATCCCATTCTTCTGATTCACACTCCCCCATCTCCCATCCTTAAAGGCGTTTCTAATTGTTCCTAGTTTTGATGAAAGGTCACCACCTGAAACTTTAACTCTGCTTTTCTCTCCACAGATGTTGCAAGGCCTGCTGAGTATTACCAGCAGTTTCTGTTTCTATTGTAGCAAAGATAATTATCTTCAAATCTACCAGGATGGACAAAGTCAAGCAGTCCTCCAATCGAAACTGTTAAGTTGGATACTTTACTACTAAAAATGCACAACTATTATAAATTTAGGATGATATAGAGTCATAGAGCTACACAGCACAGGAACAGGCCATTCGGTCCATCGTGTCCGTGCCAGCCATCAAAATGTGCTGGTGGTGTTTACACTTGTTTCTATTTATTTCTGCTATCCGCGTTTACATTTCAACCAAATTGTAGATTACTCCAGGGAGTGTGTTCGCCGAGCAGCGCAGGTTTCTGACCTGTTCTTTATTCCTTCATCGAAAGTAGAACACTGCGAATGTTGTGAATCCGAAATCCGAACAAAAGATCTTGGAAAACACTCAAAAGGCCAAGTTGATTCTGAGGTGTGGGACACTGAGCTGATGAATGGTCTTCGATACAAAACGCTAAATCGTATTTTTCTCTCCATAGATGCTGCCTGGCCTGTTTGTACTTTACCACCACTTTTGGTATCATTATTCCTTCAACGCTGCAACTGGAAATACCTCTGCACCTACTATTGTTTTCCAATCACTGTTAAGGTACTGAGCTGCTTTTTCAGCAATCTGGAAACAGGTATTTCGTTTGGCAGCGCCTCTCATACGATATCCCGAAAAATTACACGTGCCTCTGCCCACTGGTCTTGAGATGGTTTAAGTTGGACTTCGTAATATTGTATTCTTTGCAAACTAGGCCCCTTGATAGCTTCCAACTTTTTTTTCTAATGTGTAAGACACTATGATAGGAACAAATTGAATTAGTGACATCCCTAACAAAATTGTAGGTTCTTGACAAATGTCCAAATCAAACAAAGTTCTGTCAGTGAGGTATAAATGGACAAATTTATACTTTACTTCTCGGACCCTGAGAATGGGGTAGATGGTAGCATAGTGGTAATGGACCAGCAATCCAGAGGCGCCAGCTGATGCTTTGGGGACATAGGTTCAAATTTTACCCACGGCGGCTGGAGGGATTTAAATTCAGCTAAATACTGGTGACCAAAAAAGTATCATCGATTGTTCTAAAAAAACACTGTGGTTCACTAACGCTCTTTAGGGAGAAAATCTACCGTCCTACCCGGTCTGGCCTACATGTGACTCGGCAACCAGTTTCTTAACTGCCCTCTGAAATGGCCAGGCAAGCCACTCAGTTCAAGGGCAATTAGGGATGCGCAACAAGTGCTTGTCTTGCCAACGACCCCCACATCCCATAAAAGAATTTTAAAAAGTTAGGTTTTAGAAACTTCCTCAGAACATGCAACTTTCTGAGCTGATGTTAACATTGTTACATGACGGCACCACATGAAAAATTACACTATTAGGGGTATAACCAATGTCACCGAATTGAAATTGTACGTTGTCGAATAAATAAAACGTGCAGCGTTTCAGCAAGTCCTGAACTGACCTGAAGAACTTAGTTTCACAGATGCCGCATTAGAAAATATTTGTAACTGAATTAGTAACTTTCTTTTAAGTATGGATACAATGTTGCGGCGATTAAACAACATGAGGCTCATTCGGCATAGCTGTATTTCTATTTTAGTCAACAACATGCAGAGTTGAAATTTGGGAGCCAATGCGATCGGTGTTGCCGTGCATGAATAAATTATATCTATTGCAGGGGTTTAATCGAATGTAACTGTACTGAAATTTCTGTAGGGAGTAATAAATAAAACACCAAGAAATACATTCAAGGAACATTTCTGCGGCTTGCTTTACGTTTAACGTATGATACAAAAATGGAAACAATGAAGACATATAGGCGCTTAAAAGGGATAGATTAAATAATGAGGGCTGAATCATTGATGAGGTGGAAATGTTACGAAGGCAAAATAAATTCTGTTAAATCTAAATACCTTGTTACAATTACTATGAAACATTGTGTTTAGTAATCGCCGTCATTCAACATGCAATGATGTTGCAATTAACGGAGCCAACGTAAAACTTTGAACAATTAGTGCTTTGAACTGAGGAACTGAGCTTTGTTGTTTACTTAGCTCCAAAAAGCTATTGGCATGTATCAATATTTAGCAAAACATCTCGGCCATCTAAATTAGACTGGTTAACATCTTGCTTGGCATCTGACATCTTTTCCAAACCCAGCAAGGATAGAACGCCCAATTGTTCACTTTTTAAACTGCTACGTTACGTTTGAATACCTAATTATCAAAATATCAGCACTATGTTCACTTAAACGTCATCTCGAAGCAAGTGAATTGCTATTAGGTGAGAAAATAGAAACTGAAATAGATTGCAACATAATGATAGGCAAACAGCTGTGCATTTACTTACATCACGCCGGCCTTTTAACCTTCGGCATTAAACTACTAATCTCTGACAGAAACATGAATTGGTCAAGCCTAATCAGCACAAATTTAGAAAAATATAGGTCGTTCTTGACTTACAAAATTCACTGAAGAAATAACAGAGAGAATAGATCAATAAAATGTAGTAGATGCAATTTATGTGGATTTTCCAAACATATTTGATCTAGTAGCACATACGATATGGGTACATGGCAGTAAGAACAATGCACTCCAGCAGAGAAGGGGATGGTTGGAACGAATGAACGAAAAGTTAAGAATAAAGAGCCGCTTCTGAGGATGTCAGCATGTGCCGAATCGTGTCTCACAGATTCCGTACTTGGCTGGTTTTATTTACTATGAAAATCAATGATATTCTTTCCGGAAATTGAGGCAGCATCTTTACAATTTGGAGATGAAACATAATGGGGAGTTGCGAAAACAATTCTGATGCAGATGGTGAAATGCTGCAGGCAGCGTTGGTAGTTCGAAGAGGAGTAGGATTTTTCGTAGTGCAGAGGAGCAGATGGACCTGAGTGAATGGTGGAAACATAAATTTATCATTCAATAAAACTGCTAAGCGGTAGTCTCAGTTTAGTGTTTGGCGGCATCGCATAGTGTAACACAGAGTTAAAATTCAACGGATGCAAGAACTTGCGTACAACTTTGGAAGATTGCAATGTTTAATCTAAATGAAAGGGCCATCTAAATGGCAAAGAATGGAACGTTATTATTTGAGAACCCATTGGAGTTAATAGGCTTGATCAGTGACTTGATAGAAGATTTCAAGCTTATGAGGCGTTATGAAAAATGAATAGTGACAGGATAGTTCTACTGTCCAGGAGAACAACGTTAACATAATCACAAAAATTAAGGTGGCTGGGGAACAAATTCTCTTTCCACAGAGGCTGGTTAGAAAAAAAGATTTGGATGTTCTTTGCCACACAATTTTGCTGAATCGCAACCAGGCTTCTTCTAGAAGTGAACTACTTGTTTGAAAAAAATACCAGAACTAAGTGTTGAGGGTAGAGTACAGCCTACTAGACCTGCTTGGCCTGAACGTCTAAACGAACCTCTATGATCCTAATGCTTGTTAACGCACACATTCATCAAATCAGAACAGTTACAACTTCAGAACAGTTATTCACTTCTCCTTGTATTATCTTTAAATTCGGAATTAAAGGCTTAGTCACTGGAATTATTAGTCTGCCTCTTTTCCAATAAATGGCCGCACAAATCTCTAACCCTGTGATTTAAGTGATATACTTACTAAATAACTTATCGTTGGCATGAAAATTAATAGCTGTCCATAATCTGATAAGGCAGCCACGCTTAAATAGGACTTAATCGCCAATAAAAAAATATTTTCAACTCTGCAGCGATTTCCCCCAACAGCTTCAGCACCATATCCCGATTCATTATTGTCGCTGGTTGCAGAAGTCCTTAGAATTGCTTTCGTTCTGAAGACAAACCCAAACATGCACAATTAAGGCCGTTCCTTTGCCAATGACTTGCAATTGCCTGGACGTAGCTTTACGAATGGAAACAGATAGTCATACGAAACTTAGACAAATTACCTTCTGCTCTGTCATGCGCACGCCGTGTTCAGGGGCTTTTACGGAGGAGCTCATAGATTGCAACGTCCAAATCAAAAGAATCGTTTGTTCTCGAAGTTAGAATACTGTAACGCAACAGGCAAATCAAAGGCCAGGCTTTGCAGTTTTACTCCCAAAAAATAAGACTGCTTGACTGATAAAAGCGGTATCAACTAATATGTATTTTTATTGACTTTATAAATGTTAATAACTGAACAGCTAGCTCAACCATCTATCAAATGTTACAGGTTCGTCAAGCTACGCAAGGAGGGTTGCTTTATTTCAGGTAATCAAATGGAATTTCCACAAGTATTTAAGCAATAACAAACAATTACACTGTACATTCAACGATATAATACTGTCATGCGTCATTCTTCTTCAGCTATTACATTTGATTTTCCTAATTTTTATTTTGCAGCTTTATAATTCTAGAGTCGCCAGGATCCCTTGTTTGGTCTGAAAATTGATGTTTGGAAAGATTGTTAATTGGTGGTTTTACCAGTTTTTTTTTTCGGCTCAAAGCATTCAACAGAAGAATAAAACGCAGAGAACCTGAGCTACAACGCGACAAGAGACAGCCAACTTTATATCACTCGTTATCACAGGAATATTAGTGCTCCTGTGATTATCTTTGTCTGATTCGCTTTTCAGCACCGCCTGGGGATGCACAGGCTTCTCCGGTTCAAGTATAAATTTTTGAATTTACATAGTTCTGCTCAAACGTACTGCACCATATTAACGATTCCAACCTATGCTACCCACATGGACCCGAAAAGAAATTATGTTATGTGCCTATTTCATTGCCCTCCATCATTTTCCATACTATTGGAGAAACATTAAATAGAGTGGCTAAACATAAAGCAAGAAACCATAATTAATATTTTTAAGTGCATGCGAACCTGAAGGCCGGTAATTACTAGCCATTATAACTAATACTTAAACATGTCAATGTTCTCGCTCCGCCACAGTTGATCATTTTTGAATTTCCAGCCGCTCTAGAACACGGATTCGCTAGACTTTTCATTTCCAAATATAAGTAAAACTACAGAAATGATTACTTATCTAGTTTTAAATAAAACTGGCAGTTTTCTTTTCTGCTCTCTATCTATTTAGACCAGTAACACACTGGATGAGAGGAGAAATTGGTCTTCGGCGATAGCGCGATCAGGACAAGAGTTAATCATGAACCATTTTTTCACCACGCCCGATTTTGTTTTCAGAAAACACCAAACTCCCGGTGTTAAGTATTTTTCGTGGGACAAATGCTCCTAACAATAGGTAAATTGTACAGTACGGCAACCTTTTTTTCCGCATTTCAGCCCTTTGCGGAGATGCATGAATGAACGTACCGGTTCTTCACGGCCCTGTGGCCCCCTTTACATTTTTATTACTTGTGAATCACTGAAGTTTAGTTACGAGGAGTGTTTAAAGCATTTGCTTAGCTTGAATGTCAACTGTTTCAAAGAGATTTCTAGAGTAGGTACAAAATGGAACATGTTTTTCCATTTCAGATTTCGTCGACAGTGTTTGAAAAGTGTCCTGCCATCCATTCTTAATTAGCACTTTTCTTAGATAATATCACCACCTTCAACACCTCTTTGATCCTTTTGTCTGTGACATCTTTTGATTATCTGCTCCTATCACTGCTTGCTTGTCCCTACAACCACCCCACCCTCAACTTCTCTCCCCCTGCCCCCCACCTTAAACCAGCTTACATTTCACCCCTCTCCTAACTATACTCAGTTCTGTTGAAGGGTCATGTGGACTCGAAACGTCGACTCTTTTCTTCTCCACCGATGCTGCCAGACCTGCTGAGTTTTTCCAGGTAATTCTGTTTTTGTTTTGAAATCCCAGTTCCTGTAGAGACGACAATGATCTGAAAAAAATTCAGGCCTGAGCCTCACAAGGCTTCATGCAAACTAATTACGGTCTCACAACAGGTTAGTTGAAAACTGTGTGTTAGGACTCACTTCACACTTCGTGTGGAGTTTGAAGTGTGAAGGGCACAGATTATTCATTGCAATTCCATTGGAAAGTGGAAATGTGAGTTGCAGATATACAGTTAATCAGATCCATTTGTCATATGATTTTACGATAATGACTGTGTTTTGAAGTGAATAATTTATTACTGTTTGGAGCAATCAGTGGCCCGTTGGAAGCAGAAAATGCTGACTTCAATAGAACCCCCCTTCCCTGGTAGACTCCTGCGCCAGCTCCGTCCGCTAGCTGACATTTTGCATTAAAATCATACGCTTACATTAGATCTTACCGTTCTTAATCTGTATTTGGCAGTGCGGCCCAGCGATGATCAGGAGCAGTACAAACGCCAGTCTACCAACCATGTATCTGAAACACGAGTAGTAAACGGACATACCGACATTATCTGCAAAATTAATATGAACATAGATATAGGTTATACATTGCGCTGGGCATTTTGTAAAACGGGGCCGAAGAACAATTTATTGGTTAAGCTATTAGTGTTTACAGTAGCTCCACTATATAGTACGTAAATATGTATTTTTTGCATAAAGGTAATCGACTGATTGCTTTCCCTGGCTGGAAGTCTCGAACTGCGAATCAAAGTCACAAGGGTTCGGCCTTTTTAGGTTAAGATGAGGATGAATTTCTTCACTCAAGAGTTCTGAACATTAGGCATTCTCTGCCCCAGAGGCTATGAATGATGAGTCCCTCAGTATATTCAAGACTCCAATCGGTAGATATGGGGATGGAACTGGAAAATTTAATTGCTGTAGAAAGTCAGCAATGATCTTATTGAATGGTCAAACTGGTTCGGCTGGCCCTATGGCATACTCCTGCTCTTATTTCGTATGTTCTTGTATATTTATATATGCAATAGTGGAATTTGTAAATAATTGAGGCTTAACTGAATATTTGTGTGGCGGACGGTACAACCCGGTTTTACAAAACATCCGGTTGAATTATATTGCTCATTGAAATCTAATGTTTTCGTTGATATTTTCCATGAGATTTCTGTGAAATACCTTCAAACTGTACATTATATCTCTTTACGAATTCAATAGTTGTTTACTCCTTTTTGGATTCCTGTCGTCGTACCTTGCTTCGGTTTAGAAACAGTGTAGGTGACAACTGCTGGAGTTTTGAGAGAAACATGAGATGCCAAACATGTATAATTGGCGTCGCTCGGGACAAGTTTCGTCTCAAACAAAGAGCTGGAAACTTCATATAGTCCCTCGCTGTTCTGCACTTTACTGGTGTATATGCCGAAAGCGATCTCGACGCCATTTTTATACCAAGTGAGGGTGAAATTTTCTGGATAAAAGGCAGCCGTTTCACAGGCTAGAGTCAGAGACGCAGATGAATTCCATTCAGATGTCCTGGAGAAAATCCTCAGTGGGGCTGGGGCCGCTGCGGAACAGGGATTGAACAACATCGAGTTACCGTGCGCTATTGGGAGGAAGTCAATATGTTTCTGATTTATGCTCGGTCCATTTTCTTATAATTGTCCCTTTCAAAAGCGCAGCCTCCTGTCCTTTTAATGTTACACATATTCTATGCACACCTCATCTATACCTCTCAAAAAGATCGACATCTGGTCAATTTTATCTGTGCTATTAATGCCAAGACATTGAATTACTCGGCAGAAAAATCGGAATGATTTGGTTGTCCTAGTCCAAAGAATTAAGCAAGTATACCCTGGGAGCATGTTGGCCAGCATAGTCCCGACGTGCTTGATACGCACAGACAGTGACGAACGAGAGACACAATCTTGATGATAAAATGAGGCGCCTAATCTGTACGGGAATAACTCACAGCTGAAGCATGCCAATTGGTAAAATGCATTGCATTCAGTTGAACCTCAGGAGATTTCAGCAACACAGACCGTTTTTGTTGTTTTATTGATTGGATGTTAGTGAGGCGATTTGGGTGCTTCGAACTCCAGTTTGTTGAATGAATCAATCTGTCAAAAAATAGATGCACACTGGCATTGAAATCCGCAACGCGGTCATTATGCGAGAGTTAATTTCAGGAATATTAAACCGCCAGGAGAGTGACAGGGGCAGAAAGTAGATCAAAAATGAGCAAGAACAATATACGTATTGGCAGACGCGTATTAACATAAAGGGTTTTCATTCAGTTATATTCTTGGAAACTGTTCCGTGCTTCTAGTATCATTAATTTGGTGTGTAGATTGCCTTCATAGTTGCAGCCGAATTCATTAATATTTATTCACCTGGCAGTACTCTACGCGTGACATTGCAGGTCTAAATACCAATTCTATATAGGGAACATTATTGCGTGTAGAAATAGACATGTTTATACTGGCCAAAACGGCGCGATAAAACAGTCCGAAAAGATCCCGGTGTGTTATGTTCAATATAGTTGACACTTGCCATGCACAATCAGATGTGATCCGGTTCCATTTCCTCGAACTGCCCCCCGACGGATCACGGAGCAGTGATAGATTCCAGAATCTTGTAATGTCGCGTCCAGTAACTGAAAGAAATCGCCAACTTTACTTTTCATATCAAACCTCCTTCTCTTGTCTGCGTTTCTGCCCAGGTATCTATTCTCACCATGTTTCCACCACAATACCCGTACCCAGGCTTGGGCCTGGAGAATGGGGAACATGCAGTAGAAGGTGATGTTCCCACCTCTGGGTACAGTCGCTTTTTGTGGTGCTTGAGACACTTTAAACGAAGTGCGGCCCTCAGCTGTCAGAAATATAGTCAAACACAGGTTAACAGCATTAGCTAAGGCATGAGGCTGGAAGGGGGAAAACATAATCTGGACAGAGGAAATACGGTTAGTTAGATTAAAATGAAAACTCCTTCGGAGGAAGTTTATAAATTAGAGTAACTGGCCAAATGAATAAACCGGTACCTGCGTGAAAACTCCCTCGGAAGATCAGGCACAGAAAAACCATAAGCCCTGTCATTCTTTAAAATGGATCCAACAGTTGGCTCTTCGCAGTAACGAGTTTGAGACTTGCTCAGAGCAGTTTGCGGTTTGTTTTATGTGTGTCACGTCGCAATGAGGCTTGACGTCCTCTAACTGTGGGCTCAGAAATTAGGCTCCGTTTGCACATCTGGACATTCTAACTTTTGCATTTATTCGGTTGCTGGAATTGCATGTGTCACGGATAGCAAAAGAAAAGGAAAGTGTTTGATTTTCATAGGCAGAATTTACTAATACTCAGTGTTTTTCCTGACAAGTAGGTGTAGTCTAAGCATGTCGGATAGCAGCAGAAGCGTGGGAGAACGGTGATTTGTTTGACCTTACCAAAGGTTACAGAGACGTTGAGAACGAGAAAAAGATTGC
Organism: Cetorhinus maximus; assembly: GCF_964194155.1. Lineage (NCBI taxonomy): Eukaryota > Metazoa > Chordata > Chondrichthyes > Lamniformes > Cetorhinidae > Cetorhinus > Cetorhinus maximus. The sequence continues at coordinate 88,777,405 of NC_135884.1, forward strand.
GCACCATGGTCGTGAACAAAGATACTTTAATTCATGGAAAAGGAACATAAAACATTTACGATACAGAAGCAGGCCATTCACCGTATTTGTGCCGGCCGAATCCTCTTTCTTAACTGCAATGTCCATATAAAGCCTCTCTTTGTAAAGACAGGCACAAAGTATTAATTGAGAGTCATGCTCACGTCTTCCACCTCCACACAGGAGATTCGTATTTTTTTGCCTCATATCAGCCTGTCTCCTTCTATCGCTATTCGCTTTTGTTCTTTATGTGTTCATAAAGTATGTTGCGGCTTTCCTTAACATCACTTGTCAGTGTTTTTCATGCCCTGTCATTGCTTTCCTAATTTCCTTTTAAATTTCACTCGAGCATTTTCCACACTCCTTCAAGCTTTCTGCAGCATAGGCCTCTCGATGTGTGACATAACTTATTTTTCCTTATCCTACATGTATGCTCTTTGACACCCAGAAAGTAATGTGGTGCGGGGAGATGCACAACTTGAAGTCCCAGCCCTTTCTTTTGTGGAAATATAGTTGATTTGAATCCTCTGCAACGCCTTCATGAATGGCTCCTACTGCACTGACACGTATTGATCTTCAAGAAGCTGTTTCCAATCCACTTTTGCCAAATATTTTCTCAGTTTATTATTTGGGCCTTCCCCAGATGTCAGGATTTCATTCTTAGTCTATCTTGGACCTTTTCCACAACTACGCTCAGTCTAATTGATTTATGGTTACCATTGCCAAACTACTCCCCCACTGAGATAAAAGCAAAAAACTGCGGATGCTGGAAATCCAAAACAAAAACAAAAATACCTGGAAAAACTCAGCAGGTCTGGCAAATTCTGCGGAGAGGAACAAAGTTAACATTTCGAGTCCGAATGACCCTTCAACAGAACTAAGTAAAATTAGAAGAGAGGTGAAATATGAGCTGATTTAAGGGGGGTGGGTGGGGGGGACAAGTAGAGCTGGATAGAGGGCCAGTGATTGGTGGAGATAACCAAAAGATGTCACAGACAAAAGGACAAAGAGGTGTTGAAGGTGATGATATTATCTAAGGAATGTGCTAATTAAGGGTGGAAAGCAGGACAAGCAAGGTACAGATAGCCCTAGTGGGGGTGGGGTGGGGTGGGGTGAATGAATCGAAAAAGGCTAAAAGGTAGAGATAAAACAATGGATGGAAATACATTTAAAAATAATGGAAATAGGTGGGAAAAGATAAATCTATAAAAATTATTGGAAAAAAACGGGGTGGGGGGGGGTGGGGGGGTGGATCGGAAAGGGGGTGGGGATGGAGGAGAAAGTTCATGATCTAAAATTGTTGAACTCAATATTCAGACCGGAAGGCTGTAAAGTGCCTAGTCGGAAGATGAGGTGCTGTTCCCCCAGTTTGCGTTGAGCTTCACTGGAACAATGTAGCAGGCCAAGGACGGACATGTGGGCATGAGACCATTTTGGAGTGTTGAAATGGCAATCGACAGGGAGGTCTGGGTAATGCTTGTGGACAGCCCGAAGGTGTTCTGCAAGGTGGTCACCCAGTCTGCGTTTGGTCTCTCCAATGTAGAGGAAACCCCATTGGGAGCAACGAATGCAGTAGACTAAATTGAGGGAAGTGCAAGTGAAATGCTGCTTCACTTGAAAGGAGTGTTTGGACCCTTGGACGGTGAGGAGAGGGGAAGTGAAGGGGCAGATGTTGCACCTTCTGCGGTTGCATGGACGGTGCCGTGGGAGGGGGTTGAAGTGTAGGGGGTGATGGAGGAGTGGAACAGGGTGTCCCAGAGGGAATGATCCCTGCGGAATGCCGCCAGGGGCGGTGAAGGGAAGATGTGTTTGGTGGTGGCATCATGCTGGAGTTGGCAGAAATGGCAGAGGATGATCCTCTGAATGCGGAGGTTGGTGGGGTGATAAGTGAGGACAAGGGGGACCCTATCATGTTTCTTGGAGGGAGAGGAAGGTGTGAGGGTGGATGTGCGGGAGATGGGCCGGACACGGTTGAGGCCCTGTCAACCACCGTGGGTGGAAAACCTCGGTTAAGGAAGAAGGAAGACATGTCAGAGGAACTGTTTTTGAAAGTGGCATCATCAGAACAGATGTGACGGAGGCGAAGGAACTGAGAGAATGGGATGGAGTTCTTACAGGAAGCGGGGTGTGAGGAGCTGTAGTCGAGGTAGCTCTGGGAATCAGTCGGCTTGTAATAGATATTGGTGGACAGTCTATCACCAGAAATTGAGACAGAGAGGTCAAGGAAGGGAAGGGAAGTGTCAGAGATGGACTATGTGAAAATGATGGAGGGGTGGAAATTGGAAGCAACATTAATAAACTTTTCCAGGTCCAGACGAGAGCATGAAGCAGCACCGAAGTAATCATCGATGTACCGGAGAAAGAGTTGTGGGTGGGGGCCGGAGTAGGACTGGAACAAGGAATACTCCACATACCCCATAGAGAGACAGGCATAGCTGGGGCCCATGCGGGTACCCATAGCTACACCTTTTATTTGGAGGAAGTGAGAGGAGTTTAAGGAGAAATTGTTCAGTGTGAGAACAAGTTCAGCCAGACGGAGTAGAGTAGTGGTGGATGGGAATTGTTCGGGCCTCTGTTCGAGGAAGAAGCGGAGAGCCATCAGACCAACCTGTTGGGTTGGAGGTGTAGAGGGATTGGACGTCCATGGTGAAGAGGAGGCGGTTGGGGCCAGGGAACTGGAAATTGTTGATATGATGTAGGGTGTCAGAGGAATCACGGATGTAGGTGGGAAGGGACTGGGAGAGAGAATGGAGTCAAGATAGCAAGAAATGAGTTCCGTGGGGCAGGAACAGGCTGACACGATCGGTCTGCCGGGACAGTCCTGTTTGTGGATTTTGGGTAGGAGGTAGAAGCGGGCAGTCCGAGGTTGGGAGACTATCAGGTTGGAAGCTGTGGAAGGAATATCTACAGAGGAGATGAGGTCAGTAACAGTCCTGGGAACAATGCTTGATGTTCAGTGGTGGGGTCATGGTCCAGGGGGAGGTAGGAGGAAGTGTCTGCGTGTTGACGCTCAGCCTCTGCGAGGTAGAGGTCAGTGTGCCAGACAACAACAGCACCATCTTCGTCAGCGGGTTTGATGACAATGTCAGGGTTGGACCTGAGAGGACGGAGTGTAGGGCCATCCAGGACGCAAGGCCCACAATTATTTTCTCGTCTGCACCTACCTTGCGCTCGTGATTTCTGCTGCAAGTTATGTGTACATGTCCCGTTAAGACGTAGTTCTGGCTCCAATATTACGTTCTACCTCCAATCAGCATTGGGAGTGAAACGTGATGAATGGGCATTTGGATCAACGTGAATGGCGCAGTAGGGCTAGTGGTGCAGATTTGCAGAGGAGGAGGAGTAAACCAGAAAGCAGGTTTTCTGTTATATTATGTTTGTACACCTTCAGTCACATTATAACGAGGTTTCTATTAAGCTTATTTTCGGAAATATCAAAACGAGTGCATGCTCTTATTTAATGAGGTTTTATTTTTAACCTAAATTCGCCTTCCAAAGCTGCTGTGCATCGCCTTCTCGCTGGTTAACATATAAACCACCACTCGGTCGTATCTATTGTAATTCGTCGTTCCGAAAGCAGCAGCTTCGTGTTCTGTAGGTCACATTGTCTCGCGTCTAAGGCTCTGAGCATATTTCTTCTTGGTAAAGTGCACACTCGCAACACCGCAGACCAAACCAATTGCATCTAATCTGTATATAGACGGAACACTTATTCTATACGGCGTATTTTGGTATACGCCTTGCTGAGTGACTTAGTATTAACACCTGCACTTAAGTAATTGAAGCTTCCTGAGCAGAAATAACTTTTCTTTCTGCTTAAATTTAATGGACCGTAAAATCGCCTTGTATATATCGCCGTTGCACAGCCGTTTTAATCACATTGCCGCCGCACCGAATTGAATTAGATAAATTTAACATTTTATCGTGCAAGTTCTCTTGTCCATTTCACAATATCCAAACCAAAATGCAAAAACAGCCAATGGCCTAATGATAGTGAAAGTTTAGGCTAGTCTGCTTTAAGTACAGAATTATCATTTGTATTTTTGTATATATTATCAGCGCTGTAAACATAGAGTCATAGAGTTATATCGCGCAGAAACAGGCCCTTCGGCCCATCGTGTCCGTGCCGGCCATCAAGCGCCTATCTATTCTAATCCCATTTTCCAGCACTTGGCCCGTAGTTCTCTATGTTGTGGCGTTTCAAGAGCTCACCTGAATACTTCTTAAATGTTGTGAGGGTTCCTGCCTCTAGCACGCCCTCAGTCAGTGTGCTCCAGATTCCAACCACCCTCTGAATGAAAAAAAAATCCTCAGATCCCCTCTAAACCTCCTGCTCCTTAACTTAAACCTATGCCCCTTTGGTTATAGTTATGGTTAAAGCTATGGTCGTTGATGTTCAGTTAAAGTTTGCCATTTTTTTCTATCACATATTTACTTTGGTTTACGGGCATGTAGCCAACTTGGAAAGCCGATTTAACGTAATTCTCAGGGCTAAAAATGAAATTAAGAGTTGAGATGCCTGTCAGTATTGATCTCCCGAAGCTCGTCCAATGAGTAAATATCGAATGCTATGTCAGATTTTTTGTCAGTGCCGCATTTAAAAAATATATTTTCCCATGTTGTGGTACACATGTAAGCATCTGCTTTATTTTTTCAACAATTGATCAATTTTAAGATCGCACTAAGATTTCCACGAAGTAGCTGGAGCTCATCCTTTTCATTGCGGCTCCTTTATTTTAGCTAAGGTAACAGCGATGCAGAAAGCAGTGTGAGGGAAACAACACAAGATGGGACATGAACAATGATGGAGGTGAACTTGTAATAAGGCGTAACATAAATAAAATGGCGTTTAAATACGTATCTATGGTGATAATGGTCTTGTTCCGTGCATACCATATTTATTTAATTGCTCCTTATTCAATGCGCCGCCGGCTACAAGTTAATGTTCTGGGGATGTCCAGTTCATCTTCAGTTATGCCCGGCCTTCATGCTATCACTGGTGACAGCACTTTACTGTTTCAACCCTACTGCCTGAAATTCCTCTCCGAAACAATTACACATCTGCATTTCCTCAAGCTCAAGAAGGAGCCTCAGTGAAGCTAAAGTTAATATGGATTGGGGGGAAATCTTTCCAGTGACTGTAGTCATACCTGGCAGGAAAATGATTATGTTTGTTTGATACTAACCATCTCATTCCCTGGGTTGCAAGGGTTCCACGGGGTATTATTCCCGGCCCAGCTCTCTTCATCTACATAAACAATTACGTTCTGTCCATTATCAGGTCAGCAGTGGGACTGCTTGCCAATGATTGCACAGTGAACAATTTTACTTGCAATTCCTCATATGTGCACATGCAAGATCTTGGACAGTATCTAAGATTTGGCCGATAATTTACAAGATTCATGCCATACAAGATCCAAGTAATCACCATCTCCAATGTAATGGAGCTTAGCCAGTTTTCCTTGACAGGTAACCGAATTACAGTTGCAAAATCCCCCACCGTCTTTGATCTGAGGTAACAAGTGATTGCAACATGAACTGGAACAGCCATAATTGCTGTGGCCACGAAAGCATGCCAGAGACTGAGTATTGAGCAGTGCCTGGCTCACCTCACGACTCCCCAAAGCTTCTACACCACTAAAAGGTACAAGTCAGGAGCGTGATGGAAAATCCCCAACTTTTCTGGAAAGGTGCATTTGCAACAACATTTCAAAAACAAACTTGGAACTGTCCAAGGGACAGTTTGATTGAGCTGTGTATAACCTAATAGTCTAAATATCAACTTTCCACACTTCTGCACACTTCTCCAGTACATACTATCCTCAGTATTCACTGCAGAAATTCTTCAATGCTTCTTCAGCAAAACCTCTATAACCTAAAATGGAAAAGTCAGTAGATGCATAGAAACTTTGTCACCTCCAATTTTCCCTCACAGTCATGCAACATTCTGAACTGGACTTACACCAACGTTCCTTCACCATGAATTAAAATCCTGGAACTCCCTACCTAACAGCATTGTGGAAATATCTTTATGACAAGGAGTACAGCTGTTCAAGAATAAGGCTCGTTGCCACCTTCTCAAGGGCAACTGAAGGTGAACAATAAATGCCAGCCCACATCTCGAGGGTCAAATGTAAAAGAAACATTCCCAAAGCTCATGTTTTTACCTTGGCATTCAATCTCATTTCCAAACACCGCTTGGCTCTTATGCAATTAAGTGTTTTGTTCTCTGTAAAATACTGTAGGATGATTTTTTCCTATATTAAATACACCATGTAACTTAATTTTTTTTTTGTACACCCTTCCTTAGCTATGGGAACCTAAACATCTATGCAGTACTCTAGGTACGGGCTCACCAAGGACCTATACAATTACAGTAAAATTTCTTTATTCTCTTTCTGATTTGTTTTCCAAATTGTTTGCTTTACCTACATGTTAACTTCCTGTAATTCATGTACAAGGACACACAGATCCTTCTGAACACCAACATTTCCCAGAAATATTATGCTTTTTAAACAAATTCATGTGAGGGTATCATTGTTGGGGAGGGAAAACTCACTCAGTCCGGGGCAATGGGGTCAGGCCACAGCAACTCCTGTAAGATGAATGGTACTAGTCTGTCAATGGTGACACTTGCAATGTCAACCTGGAATGCCCGAATGCCAGTTGCATTCGAATGACCCCAGATTAGCCAGCTAGGCTGCCATCCACTTTGGTACTGTACCTTTTTTTGTCAGCCAAAAGACATTTCTTTGTTCTTGCAGGGAAAGAGAGTCCACAATGCCAAAGAAAGGGCTCAGACTGGTGGCAGGATACAATTTCTTGCCAAACACACACCCAAGGAAAGGGGGCTCTGGGGCTGGCAGAGCAGCATGATGGTTGCTCCGTCACGGATGATGAGGCTGGACTGTGTTTGCAAGAAGGTGATTTGCTTCATGGTTGGGCATAAGGCATCCTTGAGGGGTTCAAGGGATGGTGTGCCTGTGTCCTCCATTCCACATACATCGGCCTGAACAACAGTTGATCCTGGGCACTCATGTTTGGAAGGCAAACTCCTTTGATCTTTCTGTTCTCTCATGCAGGCCTTTCTGAACACAGCACTCCCATCACCAGGGGACAGCTTTCTACCTCTGAGGGATATGAGGAGACTTCAACGGGCGCACTAACACTTTGCACCATATACGAATCTGTCACCTTGGTGGGAATGCATTTGCTATTAGATTCAGATTCACAACCTGATGCGATTGCCGCACACATGACCGTGCAGCTGTCAGAGGCTGTGACAGATGTGGCCACTGGCACTTGGGGGAATGTGGTAGGCCAGGCCGTTGCTGAGCCCCAAGCTGATGATATATCTTTGGAGTCGTCAGTAAGGCAGAAGATGCTGAGCATGCAGCGTTAGGTGAGTGGAGATCTGGCAGAGATTCCAGAGAAAATGCACACCTTGACTTGGACATTGGAGGAGTCCATCAAGGCCATGAGCGCTTCCATTTCCCCTTCATCTGCATGTGTAGCCTCTTCCGTCGAGAGATTGGGAACTCTCACTGAGAGGCAGTTCCAGCAGGTCAGTCTGCGGGTGCTGGGAATGTGTGCAGACCTGCATTCCATCACTTTCTCTATGAGCTTAATGCAACAATGGCAAGTCGAGAGGTGGATGAGGTGCTTGGAGTCTGCACAAGGTCCTCACCCATCTCAGGTCAACAGGAATGTCCAAGTTTGCCTTAAGATGGAGGAGGAGTGACTGTTGTCCACATATGAGGGCTCCAGTCAGGGTGATCTGCATGTGGACGGCCAGTGGTACCAGGTTCTCAAATTTCCACGATGACAGAGGAGGAATTTGCAGCTGTGCAGGTGTCCTTCAATATGCTTGGGCTGTCCAGGCCTCAGGACGCCAGAAAATGGCTTCCAAGGTCATCGCAGGCTAAGAGGAAGCAAGGTCAGCAGTCTGCCTTTACTGCAGCTGACAGGGAGAGGGGAATGCCACATCAGAACACTCGTAAAGCAAATAAGACGATCCTGTAGATACACTTGGGCTTCACGAGTGAATAGATTAAGGAATCCCTCCTTTGTCTGCTCATGTTTGTAATCAAGGTATTCTGTGATACTTTGATACTTCCATCTACTGTTAGCAACCTTCTGGAAGTGTAGGAGACTTCTGGCTCACCCAAGGGCTGTGTCAGAGGGCCTATCGCACCATGTGGTCACCATATTGGCCATTCAGAAGCACAAGGCGACATTGGGCGCATGTTCCTAAGCTTTTAACATAGGAAAACAGCAAAATTGGAAGGTGACGGTGGATCTTTACTTGACAGGAAGGATGATGTGGGATGGGTCATCTGAAAGGTGTATCGATGAGACTCCCTTCTGCCTATTTAATTGCACCTTCCATGCGGCCCCCTCATGTATTTCAGGATGCTGAAGCTAGTCATCAGCTTTAACAGCATCCCCCTCAGTTGAGGATGCCTTTCCTTCCATTTTATCCTTATAGGGCAGGACCTCCCCCTTCTGCAGAATCAAGTTGGGTAACGTGCAGCAGACGACCACAACCTGTGAGACTCTTGCTGGGGCATATTGAAGGGCACCACCAGACTTATCCACGCACCTGAATCTCAATTGTGTGATAATAACGGAGACCTGGCTCAAGGAAGGGCTAAACTGGATGTTAAATAGTCCCAGGGAAAATGTGTTCGGAAGAGATAGGAAAGGAAGGAAAAGAGGAGGGATGGCCGTATTGGTTAAGGAGAACATTGCAGTGCTGGAGAAAGAGGATGCCCCAGAGGGTTCAAGGACAGTATGAACTTGTCTAGAGCTAAGGAACAAAAAGGGTGCAATTACGTTGCTTGGTGTAGTCTACAGACCGCCAAATAATGAGAAGGACGTAGGAGATCAAGTCTGCTGGGAATTTACAGAGTAATGCAAGCATTATAGAGTAGTTATAATGGAGGACTTTAGTTACCTGAATGTAGACTGGGACAGTGGTAGTGTAAAGGGGGGAGAGCGGCAGAAGTTCCTAGGTTGTATTCAGGAGGATTTTCTACAGCAGTATGTGTCCAATCCAACAAGAAAATATGCACTGTTGGACCTAATTCTTGGAAATCAGATGGGCCAGGTAGATCAAGTGTCAATGGGGGAACCTTTAGGAGACAGTGATCATTGTATTGTACATTTTAGGATGATGATGGAAAGGGCTATATGCAACCCAGAGTAAGAATAATTAACTGGACAAGGATCGACGTCTATGGGGCAAGAAAGGAGCTGGGTCAGGTAGACTGGAATGAAAGGTTGACAGGAAAAACTATAGTTGAACAATGGGCTACCTTCAGAAAATAATTGGTTCGGGGACAGTCAAGGTACATTTGAAAGGGGAAGGCAGGGCAAACAAATCCAGATCTCCCTGGATGAAAAAGGAGGTTGAAATTAAGATAAAGAAGAAAAAGTGTACTTAAGACAGGTGTCAGGTTGAAAATAAAATTGAGGACCATGAGGAATACAGGAGGTTCAGAGGGGAGGTGAAAAACATATTAGAGAAGCGAAGAGGGATTATGAGAAAAGACTGGCAACCAACATAAAGGGAAATTCCAAAGTCTCCTATCGACATATAAATAGGAAAAGGGTGGTAAACGGAGGAGTAGGGCCGATTAAGGACCTAAAAGGGAATTTACACATGCACGAAGTGGGTATGGCTGCGATTTTAAATGAATACTTTGCGTCCGACTTTACCAAGGAAGCAAATGTTACCCAGGCTGATGAGGAAACCCTGTCATGAGGAGAGTTCAAAATTGACAAGGAGAAGTGTTGAAACGGCTGTCGGGACTTAAAGTTGACAAGGCACTAAGACCCGATGAGATGCATCCAAGGATATTGAAGGATGTGAGAGCAGAAATTGTAGGGGCACTGGCCATAAACTTTCAGTCTTCCCGAGACTTCGTCGTGCTGCAGGGGACTGGGGAATTGCAAACATTAGGCCCTTGCTCAAAAAATGTTGTATGGGTAAGCCCAGCAATTACAGACTAGTCAGTTGAACCTCAGTGGTAGGTAAGATTCCAGAAACAATTATTCAGTATAGAATTAGTAGTCACATGGAAAAATATGGGTTGATAAGGAAGAGTCAGCATGGACGTCTAAAGGTGTAATCATGTTTAACTAACTTGCTGGAGATTTCTGAAGAGGTAACAGAAAAGTTCGACGAGGGTAATGCTGTTGATGTAGTGTACGTGGATTTTCCGAAGGCATTTGACATCATGTCACAGAACAGACTTGTGCAAAACGTTATTGCTCATGGAATAAGATGAACAGTAACAACGTGGATCCAAAATTGGCTGAAAAATATTAAGCAGAGAGTAATGGTCAATGTATATTATTCGGGCTTTAGGAAGGTTTGTGGTGGAGTTCCCCAGGGGTCGGTATTGGTGCCCTTTCTTTTCCTGATATATATTAATGATCTAGATCTTGGTGTGCAGGAGAGCATTTAAAATTTTGCGGATGATATGAAGCTTGAGAGTGTTGTGAACTGCGAGGAGGACAGTGTAGAACTTCAAAAGGACATTAGAGAAGTTGGTGGAGTGGGCAGATAGGTAGCAGATGAAGTTCAATGTGGAGAAGTGTGAGGTGATGCATTTTGGTGGGAAGAACATGGACAGGCAACTTAAAATAAGGGGTGAAATTTTGAAGGGGGTGCAGGGGCAGAAAGATTTGAGTGTATATGTACATAGATCATTGAAGGTGGCAGGGCAGGTGGAGAGAGCAGCAAATAAAGCATATAGTATCCAGGGCTTTACTAATAGGGCATAGAGTACAAGAGCGGGGGTGTTATGCTGCATTTATATAAGACACTCATTATAGCTCAGCTGGAACATTGTGTACAGTTCTGGGCGTGACATTATAGGAAGGATGTGTACATATTGGAGAGAGTGAAGAAGAGATTTACAAGAATGGTTCCAGGCATGAGAAACTGCAACTATGGGGATAGATTGGACAGCTGGGGACTGTTCTCCTTGGTTGAAGAAGGCTAAGAGGTGATTTGATAGAGATGTTCAAAATCATGAGGGGGCTGGAGAGAGTAAATAGGGATAAGCTGTTCCTGCCTGTAAAAGGATCAAGGATCCGAGAGCACAGATTTAAAGTGATTTGTAAAGGAAGCAAATGTGACGTGAAAAAAAGCTTTTTCACACAACGAGTGCTTCGATCTGGAATGCACTGCCTGAAACTGTGATGGAAGCAGATTCAATCGAAGCATTCAAGAGGGCAATAGATGCTTATTTGACTAGGAACAATGTGCAAGGACATTGGGAAAGGCAGGGCAATGACACTAGGTCACAATGCTCATTTGGAGAGCCGGTGCAAACACGATGGGCCGAATGACCTCCTTCCATGACGTTAACATTTTGTGATTCTGTGCCCTTCGCATGAAAAAGGGAGGTGAGATGGATGGGTCAGCTGTAGCCCTTTAATGTTCCTGTCCTGAGGACAAGCTATGTTTGCTCCTTCATTGGTGTCCATCATGCAACAACCTGCTTGCACCAATCAGTGCAGCAGTCCAGGAAGTTTAAAGAGGACGGTCTTGGCCCCAGGTTTTGTAATCAATGGCAAAGGAAAGGCCTTTGACCCCCAAAGAAAGATGTGCTGAGCGATCTGGTGACCTCTTTGAAGAATAATTCATCACTTCGACGTGCAACTGATTGTAGCTCTGTTCGGTGAAGCTGCAGTGATGGCATCAAACTACTCAAGCAACGAATCACGTTAACGGGTTTCAGAGCCAACCAACCCCGAAATGAAAAGTACTAATAAAGCACTTTTAAAACATTTTGTACAGGGTGAATGAAGATTAGGATATACACATAGGATTAAGATATAAACTAAAAATCATGAAAAATTATTATTTTTAAATAATCTAGCTACTAAACATAAATGAGAAATTTAACATTACAGTTTTTTTTCGGGGCTGGATCGGTTTTTCAATAGTTATTGCACAGGTTGTCATTTAAAAAAAACCATTTACATGCCACTGAAAAAGGTTTAACTTCTTGTAGGTTTTCTAACAGATTTATGAGAACGGAAAAGTGGAAATTCTCGCCAGATTAATTCATTTCGCTAACTGCTACTTCTGGGAGGGGGCGGATTGGGAGGGTGTCCATCGCGTCATTGTGCAGTCTGTGGTGGAGCAGTGAATGACAAGCCAAAACTTTAGGGCATTCACATATTTCTGCGCGTGTGCTAAATCCTGGAGTCGCGGTAAGATTCAGAGGAATGATAATGCCGAGTGTTCATCATCAAAATCCCTCCAAATTCGAGGGCCTGGAATTTCCTTCGTAGTTGCACTCATATGAGCACCTAGTCGCAAACTGATTATGTAAGTTAAGAGATCATGGAAATTTGAACTTAAATAAGTTAGGTGCATAACTTCAATGCACACAAAAGCCCTTGACCCTTTACGATTATCGATCAATCCCTCCACCAAAAGCATCTCTGAGTAGAAAACTGGCCTTGTCCCCACGTAAAAAGACTCAGAAGAATTTCCTGAAATTCTGCTTGCTTCGAGACTTTCGTGAAATTATGACCTGATTTCAGGTGCAGCTGTTAATAAGGTCATTTTATTCCAATTTTTAATTTCTTTTAACTTATCCTCACTGAGAGCTGCCCAATTTATCTTCCTTTTAATACGTTTTTATAGCCTAAGTCACATTTAAAAGTGAAAGGCATCTGTGATTGTAGATTCATGAAAATGTTGTGTCTAATGCCCATGAATGAATTGAAACGTTAGCTTCTATATTTGAAGAAGTAGTATATAATATTATTTTGGTGCTTCCCTTTGGGGGATTTATCTCCACCAGTTTATCTCCAGTTTTATGCTCTTAATAGCCTGGTGAGATTGGCAGGGAATTTGAAAAGAAATTAATATTGGCTGCATGGGCACAGTAATGGGCACATATCCAAGTCTGTACTCAGTGAAAATTGCATGTCTCTGAATCTCCCAAATTTTAAAGTGTCAATGAAGTGTCAGGTAGGGGGAAAAGATGACGGTGAGGGTTAGGCTTATAGGAAATGAGGAGGGCTTTAATATTTTGTATTTGCTAAGTGGATTTCTTGTTTTCATGTTTCTTTGCAGGATTGCTTCTTGTTTTAATCAGTAGTCTGACTTTATGTGTGGCGGAGGTCCTGATTATATACGTGATCTTATATTTTTTGTATATGGGGTTTGAATTTCCAGTGTGATATTGGCTTACTTTATTCCATTGGACAGTGTAATTTTTCCCCCAGCTCCAGAAGGTTGGACATCCTTTTTTATGTTGACTCAACCGTGTTGTTGCATTATATTGAGGTATGATAACACTAACAAAGGCAATTGATCATGTATTTTGTTTCCGCTATGTTGCAACAAAGTTACCTAAATAATTTACCATTTGCACAAAGCCGAGTAGTACAAGATTATTCCCTTTCTTAACCTGAGATAATTATCTCCTCGCGATAGTTATGAAGCAGTTTGAAAGCTTCAGAAGTGTAGTACAAATCACTTATATTAAAGTTGAAACTGCAGCTGCTTCCCTTTTTGATGGATTGCAGTTTATTAAAACAGTAAAGGAAAGTATATTCTGACATTTAACGCTTTCGCCGCAGGAGCAGCAGTTAAAATGAAAGTTTATTATGGTATCCTCTAATGGGAACTTCTGCTCTATCATAAAACCTCTTGAGAAGGAGCTGCTGTGCAGTTTTTCATTATTCGTTCTTTGCTAGTAAAGCCAGCATGATTTACACATGGCTAGTTTCCTGAGAATATGATGGTATGTTTTTTTGAACCACTGGAATTCTTTGCAACAGTTTGTTACAACTTGCTAGGATATTTTAGACTGCAGTTAAGAGTCGACCATAATGCTGTGGAACTGGAATCATAAATACGCCAGAATAGATAACGACAGTTTGGTTTTTACAACATTCCAACAGTTTCATGGTCACTGGTGCTAAAGCTAGTTTAGATTTCATTCATTCACTTTTCCCATGGTTGGTAGCCCATTTGGTAACTCTATCAAAACGGAACAATATGGAATGGAAAGTCCCCAATTTAAATGCTTAGAGTTAACTTACCTCAAACAAAATAGGTACTATAATTGACATCAGTGCCCTTGGACTTGGATGTTTTCACCAAATTAAGGGCAATTGCATAAGGAACGGTTTAGTTTTAATTAAATACATGCTTCTAAATATTAATCACAGCGGCAAATCATTCATTCTACAACATAAAAGCTTAAGCGATAACAAGATTAGAATGGTTGCTTCTCCTACAATTCAATAGTTCATTGATATTCAACATTTATATTAATTTTTTTAAATGACAACCCAACAAAGGTAGTGGAAGTTGATCCATGCCTGTGGAACCATCCCCAGATAAGTCAACTCTTAAAGGAGAGGAGAAAAAATTGACAGGGTGTTCCAGTGAATGTGCTTAGAGCCTCGAAACAAATTTGAAAAATTGACATAAGTGCATGATGTTACTTTGTGTGCTACATAATTGAAGTTGTTCACAGTGTTGGAAGGGGCATGGGATCTATTCTTACATGAAGAACATTTATCGGCTATAATATTGTTTATGTAAACCCTTTATTTGACAAACTGGTCAGTTTTCAAAAACACCTGTATCTGATGTTTGTGAAAAAATTGACTATTGCCTTGATGTGAGGCCCTGAGTATAACTAATCCATGCCTATTGCCTTGACATCCAAGATTTAAAAAAAACACCCACCTTGATTACGTTTATTATCTGGATTTTGTATTCAGTGGAGAAGGAACAATACTCACCATTCACTGTGCTTCCAGCTACACACAGATGTTTTTGCAAGCTTTAGAGTGCCAACTTGCTGTCACCAAGAGTCTCATCCAGCACAACATCTTCTCCAAGCGATCTGCAGCATGTATGAGCAGGGAAAGTTACAGCAAGGCTCTTCAACCAGTCAGATTGAAGAATTCTCACTGCTAAACTTGCAGAGCTTGGAGGATAGAATGGAGAAATGGAACTGATCGGATTGCCCTTTGGGGAGCTGGCATACACTCAATTAGCCAATCTGTCTCAATGTGTGCCATAATTGAGATGTAGCAAATCTTGTGGAAGGGCAAGGCAACTTGGTTCAGCAACGCTTGGATTTTCATGTTTATCTGCACATATGTAGGCTCCAGAAGTTGCTGTTCAATTTAATCCACAATAGCAGGAACTGCTGATAGCTTCACCATCAATATTCATGTAAAATTCAGGCCAGGGTCTAAAGTCAGCCTGCATTATATTCAAAATGGTTGGCTAACATCTCAGAGAATGTAGTCAAGTTTGCCACAGAGAAAACGAGACATAAATGTCACCTGCAATGGCTAGCGATGGGATTGTGATTGGCCGTTAGTGTGTGTCTGCAGAGTAACACCTGTGAGACACTCATACTTTGCTTTGTCAAAGGCAGGTTATTGGCCGGAATTTTCCAGCCCTCTTGGCGTCGGGCATCATGGCAGGCGGTGGGTGGGTGGGGGGGGGGGGGGGGTGGGGGTGGGGGGGAACGGGGGCCAAAAATCAGTTTTACGTCATCATGAAACCAGTTTGCGATCTTCCGCTCCACCCGTCAATGACGGGCCATATTTCACGTCACTGGACATCAGGAACGTAATTTTCATACAGTTGCATCTAATTACAAGCCCCAGTCACTGGGATCGTCCCCACATTCCAAATTTACTGCCCACGTTGGTGGGACTTCAGAATGGCACACTTCACGACTGCCTTTAAAAAGTGTGCACCTGGCGACCTGAACTTTTGCTTTTAGGACATCAAGGATGAAATGCTGCGCATTCGCAGGGGGCACAGTCGCTTTGTCCCGGCTGGCTTTCAGTGCAGTGCTGGGGCAAGGGCTCCAGCGCGGGCAAGACTAATGGGGACTGGGTGAGGGATGGGGGCTTGGAGCAAAGCAGCAGACAGGCTGCAGGAAAGACTAAAACACATGCCAGTGGAGTGAGGGGAGGAAGGAAGTGGCCATGCAGTTGAGAAAGCTTTTTTAAAAGTGAGCCTTCTTCCACAGCTGAGGCCATTCAGCTGCTGCTCCATTGATATGCTTCGTGTTGAGCCTCTGAAGCTTTTCTGCTCACTCAATCAAAACAAGATCATGAAAGTGCCACCAAATGCTCCAGAGCTTTTCACCCCTCCCGTGCAGGCTGCAAATTCACGTGTGTTTTAGGGGGCAGCAGAGAAATTGGCCTACTGGGAATGTTGTAAAATCCCCTTGCGAAAGGTGGCCATGGCAATGACTTTATTAAAGTTTAGACTAGCATCCATTATGGTTCCAGCTAACAGCGCAGCCTTGCAGTGCGGGTTTGCGGAATGCCTGCACCTGATTTGAGAGCACAGCATGCAGTACATTGGCCGAAGCTGCCACCAATCGGTCAAGTGGAATGGGGCGAAGGTGGGTGTATTTTCAGTCATCCATGAAGAGCAGTACACACTGGCCAGCCAAGTGGCAGCCAGCACTCTCCTGCATGCGAGAAGGGGCCTGCAGATTTAACCATGAAAGGTTCTTTAGCACACACCACCCATGCTAACTCACGTGTCTCTCTCTTTGATCCTGTATGATCGTGGAGCTTGGTGATTTAGCAGTATGCCTCATGGTTTACAGAAACCAGGGAAGAAGAAGAGAGTGGTGGAGATGCCTGGCTCGGCAAAGGTAGGAGCATCTGCATTAAGATGAAGGGGCCACAGGGCCTGCTGCACGTGCACTCGTAGTTGCCTCGCCAGACACAGGGTCTATAGACGGCGCCTGCTATTCCTGCTAATGACTGAAAACCAGTGTCACTGACACACACGGTGCATGTCTTGGGAACTGATCAGTCACATATGCCACCTGCTGCAGGATTTGGCATCACGGGGACATGGAGGGCATCCATTTTCAGTGGCCGTGAAAGTGACTGCGGTGCTCAATTTTTACACCAGTAGCTCCTTCCAGGGCTCCACAGGTAACCTGTGTGGGATCTCGCAAGCCTCCATGCACAAGTGTATCCAGGAGGTCACGGATGCGACCTTCGTAAATTTGTGGAGGATGATGATGAGATGCAATGAGGACATCCTCACCTTGCATCTGTGAATGTTTGACTCCTGTGTGGCTGATGGTAGAACACATACCGTCAATGCTCAGCCCTATGTCATGGAGATGTAGTGGAGGCCCTAATAGTCACTAGATTCCTGGAGAATGATGACAGAATGCAGTCAGATACTCCATAGATATTCACATTGCCTCTGTGAATGTCTGACTCATGTCTGGGTGAGGGCAGCTCGCTTGTGCTCTGTGATCAGGGTCATATCATGGAGATGCAGCCATGAATTTTTAAATGCACCTGATCCTTTGGCAGCCTTTAGCACCTAACCCCTTAAGGAGCAGTGTCACTAGTTTCACATGCTGAAGAGATGTGAAGCCAGCTGCACCTCAAAGGTGCTGAAAGCATACAGATAAAATAATGGAACTCTCTGATGCCTGCCCTCAACATTCTGGCAACAATGACAAACACCATGGAGGTGCTGGCATCACTAATTTGTCCAGTGAGTGTTAAACCCGACCATGCATTGTGAAGAGGCCTTGGACTGAGACCCCTGCCTTTATCTTGCGCAGGAACCAAGGTTTCACATCTGAGTGACACGAACATGAACACAAACACGGAGCTATAGGCAAGGAGACATTCCTGGGAGTTTATTTCCAATAGTGAACATTAGTACAAGTGATTAACACCTGCGCCAGGCTGGGCAGCTATACCTACCTAACCCCCTACAGTCGTAGACTGTGTGGGTTCACGGACTCCCAAGATACCTGCCCTTTTGGCGGTCTTGTGGAGTCCTTGGACCATGTTTATATAGGGTGTTGTAGGCTGCAGTCCCTTTTCAGTTATCTAAAAAACCTTTTGTTACTGTTTTGTTTGCACTTCAGTCCCACACTCCTGATCTACGGACACCCGGTGCAGAGAGGGGCCGGGAAGGAAGAGGACCTCCTCGTGAATCTACTCCTGGGCATGGCCAAGTTGGCCACTAACAGGTCCAGGCAGCGAACGATCGAGGGGGTCTTCTGACCCGACTGTCTGTCCCTCTTCTGCGGATATGTTCGCGGCTGGGTGTCCCTGGAGAGGGAACATGCGGTGTCTGCCGGCACCGTCGAGACCTTCCTTGCCCGGTGGGCAGCTCGGGGACTGGAGTGCTTTATCGACCCTTTTAATCACATTTTGATTTGATGTTTGTAAGTTTCCATTAAACTTTGTCTTTCGTTTATTTTATAGCTGACCTAACTTAGGGGCTGTGCTTATTTTACCCCTGATCTTATTGCTTTCATTTATTTGGTTGACTTAGAAAGACTATACCTTCCTAACCCCCTACAATTGTAGACTGTGTGGGTTCATGGAATCCCAAGATACCTGCCCTTTTTGCGGTCTTGTGGAGTCCGTGGACTACGTTTATACAGGGTGTTGTAGGCTGCACTCCCTTTGAATTTATTTAAAAAACCTTTTATTACTGTTTTGTTTGCACTTCAGTACTGAAGGCCTGTTGTGATGACGGGCCCGGCGAATCAGATGCTGCATGGATCAAATTAGCATTGAGCTTTGTAACATCGGAATAGCACCCGTTCACAGCCTTCCATTGCATTCTAGGATTACTGAAGTGGACTTCCTTCTCAAGAGGGCGCCTCATGTCTGAAGTATCTGGCAGGGCAGGTGAGCTCAGCAAACTGACACTAGTTTCCCATCGTTTACTGGCTCTCACAATACCAACTTCAGCCAATTGTTGAATGCACAAGTTAGTTCCAATACATATATCAAGGCATACAGGTCATATGTTAATAATTTACGTTGTTCCAAAGGCTTGAGAGTAACCTCAGGTACCCAGTATTGAGTAAAGGTTAATTTAATCAACATCTATCTGTGATTGGGAAACCTGGGCATGGGGTTGGTTATAGTAAATAGAAAATGCAACAATACCAAAATCAGCAGTTGTTGGCAGGCAGGTGAATTGCACCCATGTGACAAGGAGCCACTAGAAATGTAATGGGGCAATCTTTAATTTCCACTTGAGAAAGGGGCAAATCTTTAGGCTCAGGCCACATGCCAGTGGAGAGCTGCAGGTACCAAACAGTAAAGTTGCTGCAGCTCGCCAGTTAAAAAAGGTAGGAAATCGGCCAGTTCCTGTGTTGAACATGAAGAGTTGAAGAAAATCTCGGGGTCCAGAGGTTGGTACTCAGATTGCCAGCCAAGGAACGGAATACTTTGGGTACAGAAAGTGCAAGCCTACTCTTCATGGGCTCACAAAAATAAAGATTAGAGATTTGTTGGATCGCATTTTCAGTGGCCTCCAATGGATAGTTAACGGCTGTTGAACACAAATCATGTGCATGTAGAGTGTCGGTGATGCCACGAACTCAATTGCTTCACAAAATTACAACTGGGATTTTCAGTTTGGTGCAGGACCTTACTTCGCAAAGTCAGGAAACCTCTGATTGAAAACAGACAAGCACCTGCTCATCCATTTACAAGCCTACCTGAAAATTGAATCAGTTGCTGGTGTGCTTCCCTCAATTTCTATGTGAGAAACAGGCAGCTGAAAATCATTCCCAATATTTACGCATGGGCAAAGCATAAGCACTTTTACACTAACACCAGCAGCTCTAATGTTGGAACTCGGAGCCTATGCAAGTAACAAATGAATAGCTGTTAGGTTGGCAGTTGGGTCATACCTAGCACCAAGAAAGATGCTTGTGGCTGTTGGAGATCAATCATCTCAGTTCCAAGACATCACTGCGGGACTTCCTCAGGGTAGTGTCCTGGGACCAACCATCTTCAGCTGCTTCACCTTCCTTCCATCATAAGGTCAAAAATGGGGATGTTTGTTGATGGTTGTACAACGTTCAGCAGCACTCGCAACTCATCAGATACTGAAACAGTCCTTGTCCAAATGCAGCAAGTCTTGGACAATATCCAGGCTTGGGCTGACAAGTGGCAAGTAAAATTCGTGCCACACAAGTGCCAGTCAATGACAATCTTCAACAATAGAGGATCTAACCATTGCCCCTTGACATTCAATGGCATTGCCATCTCTGAACCCCCCAATATTAACATCCTTTGAGTTACCATTGATCATAAACTGAACTGGACTAGCCATATAAGTACTGTAACAACAGTAGCAGGTTGGAGGCTAGGAATCCTGCAGTGAGTAACTCATCTTCTGACTCCTCAAAGTGAGCCCACCTTCTACAAGGCACAGGTCATGAGTGTGATGGAATAATCCCCACTTACCTGGATGAATGCAGCTCGAACAACACTCAAGAAGGTTGACACCATCCAGGACAATGCAGCCCGCTTGAATGGCACTCCATACGCAAACATTCACTCCCTCCACAAACGGAACAAGATGGCAGCAGTGTGAGCCATTCACAAGATGCAATGCAGGAATTCACTGATCCTCCATAGACAGCACCTTCCAAGTCCATAACCACTGTTCTTTAGAAGGACAAGGGCAGCAGAGACATGGGAACACCACACCTTGAGTCTCCCCTCAAAGCCACTCACGACCCTAACTTCGAAATAAATCACCATTCCTTCACTATTGCTGGGTCAAAATCCTGGAAATTCCTGCCTAACAGCACTGTGGGTGTACCTACATATCATGGACTGCAGCAGTTCAAGAAGGCAGGTCACCACCCCCTTCTCAAGACCAATTCGGGATGGGCAATATATGCTGGCCTAGCCAGTAATGCCCACATCCTATGAATGAATTTTAAAAATGACAATCTATGGGCAGAAATTTATGCCCCTCTGCTGGCGGCTTAGCAGGCGAGGTTTGGCATGTGAAAGTCCCTGCATGGCCTGTCCATCGCCCTGACCTGTCCAAAATTTTACAAGGTTGGGTAAGGCCTAAACCAGACCAGCCACCTTTGCTGCAACTGACTCCTAAGTGTGCAATTAATGACCACTTATGGGCCATTTCCCACCATGCCTCAATTTTGAGGCTAGCAGGAGGAACTCAGGGACAGGAGGGACGCCAGGCACGTCACCCTGCTCAGACCTCTTGTGAGAAGGGGCAAGTGCCTCGTTCAACAGCCTCCTTTCCACATCAGGCCCTCCCCCCTGCCCCACACCAAGGTTTGCCCACTGCTCTCTCACCGTCCTGGCCTCTCCATTAAGACACTTACCCATCTCTCCCCAATGCTCCAGGCCTCACCTCCCCAACCCATTGTAAGACAGGGTAACTAACTGTCCGGTATTTTAAGGGATTGTCCCTTATTTTGTCTGTTTATCCCATGTCCCTTAAGGAATGCATTTTGTCCTTTAAACCTAGGACAGCCTGTGAGTTACTCAGCCTGGGGATCTCCTCTTTGCCTCTCAGTTTTCTTCTCTGAGCATACGCCCATCACTGCCCACATCCTGCCCGTGTTCTTATGGTGACCAGAAGCCCCTACCCCAAGTTCCCAGATTCAAAGAGTACCTTAATTTATTTCATAAGAGTTGATCACATTGACATGTGGCCAACCTCATTTACCTGGTCCTAGATTCCAGGGCCAGAATTTTCCCATTGGTTGCAGGGGGCAGGCCCCGTACGCCCACATGTAAAATTATGCATGGTCAAGTCTGGAGAGCGTCCAGACGTCACCGTGCGCCATTGCGATATTTTGTTGGGCGGACGCCTTCCGATGCGCGGCCGCCATTGATTATAGGGTCACTTAAGGCCCTTGAGTTGCCAATGGACGGTGATTTTTCAGTGCCCGTGGAACCTTTGGTTCGGCGCATGGGCGCAATGCGTTGGCCGGTTGGACACATTTGTATAAACCTTATCCACGTGCGGGATAAGAGGGTTCAGTGGGGTCACGATTGTGCTCTGTCAAATATTGGTTTTTCAAAGTTACCGATATTTTCCAGTGTGATCTGCAATACTTCAAGACGCATACCAGCTGCTTTGTCTGGACTCACAACCTTCACGTCAGCAGTCTGTCATGTGGAATCATTTTTGGGCCTGCAGGTTTCAGGGAGCCTTTTGTTAGCCTATGAATGGGAGCTGAACTCTGCACTGGAGGCACCTTCTTTGAGGAGGAAGGGAGGGCTAGAAGGGGGAGGAGGCCAGGAGTTCACATTCAGACTCCAGGGGAGCCTCCTTTGGGAGGACAGGCGCAGGCACAAGGGGTGCAGGGCCAAGAGGTAGTCCAAGGCGGAAGGGGCCGCAGAAAATGCCACCATCTTGCTGCCAGGTTATACCGGCAGTGAAGCAGCTACCTCAATATGTCTGAGGTGCAGTGCCGAAGGAAGCTCTGTCTCTCAAGGGAGACAGTCAACTATATCTGTTAGATGATTGGGCCTGAGATCTCCACGAAATGTGTGGGTGAACACCTCATGCCTGTGGCTCTAAAGGTCACAACTGCCCTGAACCTCTATGTCTGTGGCTCCTTCCAGGAGTTGGTGGGTGATCTTTGCAGTGCCTCCTAATCAGCTGTCCACACTTCTGTCAAGTGGGTTGCACACGCTCTGTTCAGGCGTGCATTGATCTTCATCCAATACCTCCGGGACCAGACCAGCCAGACACAGCAAGCCAGAGGCTTGTCGGCGATTGCTTGGTTCCCCCGCATCCAGGGTGCAACCGACTGATCACATGTGGCCATCAAGGCACCAGTAGGTGAGCCCAGTGACTTCGTGAAAAGGAAGGACTTCCCCTCCATGAACATGTAGCTCGTGTGTGATCACAGGATGCTGATTCTAGAAGCCTGTCCAAGGCACCCAGGCATCTTCCACGATGTCTACATCCTCAGACACTCCCAGGTGCTGGGTCTCTTCAGTGCTCCAGCCCGGCTTGATGGATACCTCCGATACCTGGGCTGCTCAGGGGGCGCACTCCAGTACCCCCCAGATCGTGTGTCGCTGAAAGTGGTTGCATGCTGCAATCTCCACAATCTTGTGCTGGAAAGGGGGGACACTGTGGACGATGAAGACATAGAGGGTGTGGCTGCATGATGTGTCCAGTAGTGAGTCCGAGGATGAGCAGGCACAGGGGTATGCTGATGCGGGAGATGCTGACCCAGGCATACAGCAGGAAGGCAGGGACCCCCGGGAGGCTTTAATCCTACGACCCTTCAGCCAGCAAACCACATATTGACCTCCAGGACAAGTCTGGACTGCAGGCTCCATACTCGATACCTAAGTGCAAAATCTGCCTGGTTAGGAACATTAACTAAGGGCCTTGTTAATAAAGCTGAATGTCCCACAAAACACTCATGGCATTTTTGGACACAATCCACCTGTGGAAAAAAGAGGCACCCTCAGCCATGGTTACATGTCTGAATTTAATATTACAACCAAAGGAACGTAACAAAACAAAATGACAGAGGTGTTAAAATTCACACCAACTCATAAAGACCTCATTGTGGGCCAACATATAAGCACCAGCGATAAAATCGTGGTGTTCTGAAGGTGTCATTTGTTTACAATTTCGGGTGCTATGTCTTGGTGCTGACCCCTCGCTGGAAGTGGCATCTGAGACAGCTTGCTCACTCTACTATCTTGTTGGCCTCGATGACTTTGGTGGTCGGCCTCTGGCCCATGGAGCCTGTGCTGGCCCCGCATGGTAGGGTGCTGCCAGTTCCACAGCTGGCATCTCCCCAATCCTCGTAGCACTTACTGGATGCAACAGTCACTGGCAGAGGGGCAGAGGAGCTGCTGCCTTCACCCGGAGCGCCGTGAGAGAAACCCGCAGAGATGACAGGCAGCTGTTGCACTGACATGAGGTCGCTTTGGACCTCCCTGCTCACCATGGATAGACGGGCACCGAGCTGGGAAACTTGGTGCCCAAAGCATCTCCCACATTGTCAATGGCCAGCTGAGGTCAATGCTGATGTGAGGGCTTGCTGGTCCGAGCGCTTTCCCAGGAACCCTGATTGACCTCCTCGAGGTACGTCTCCATGACACTGGCCACTCCCTCTGTGGAAGATGCATGGCGCTTGGCCATGAGACTCATTGCTTCAGCGATAGTTTGCGTAGACTCCTCCACCATGGACACGAAGCCAAGCATAGCCTCATGTATCTCCACCAGATGCTTCCACACACCCTGCCACATTTCCTGCATTTGCTGCATCGTGGACGACTCCAGAGGCACATCATCAGACACCATGTGCATACATGCCTTCTCATGGCATCCAAGCCTCACCGACACCGGTGGAACTGGGCGCATGGCGCCTTTCCAAATCTAGGACTTCCTGCTACTCCGACTGCTGGCGCCATGGGCACTCTTTGTCTCTGCCAGCTCCTCCAGTGGCTGTGAGGTGCCCACACCACTTTGCCCTGGGACACAAGCCGATGTTCTAATTCTCACTGAGGAGCTAGTATCTGCGCTGGTGACTGCCTGATAGAGATGGTGTGGTGCTGGTGAATCCGTGACTTCAGGGCCCTCAGGTGTGAGATGGGACCCCGACTGCTTCTCCTCCCGGCCCTGCTCCACTTTTGCTGAAAGGAAGAACAAGGATATTGGATCTGTTAATGTGGAGACAATGTTAATGTGCATCCCTGTCCCCCGGATAAGTATGAACTCATCGTCCCAGAAGCAATGGTCAAACCATGTTGCAAATTTCAATCATGGAACATTCAGCACTGCCATGGCTGTTAGGAGAACAATGGTGATCTCACTTCTGGGCAAACATACCTGCTCGTGGCACCCCAGTCTCACTGACACCGGTGGACCTGGGTGCATCTCCAAATCTAGGGCCTCCTGCTCGAAGGAGCTGAGAATCACCAACAGTGCTGGGCTGACACCAGCCGTCACCTGCTCGGTGACATTATATGCATTCTTCTCTTGAAAAGGGGAGAAGAACATTAATTATTGCTGCTTGTACATGGATTCCCTTCGAGGGCAGCCCACCCCAACCAGAGAGGAACATTGCAGGGCCCCAGTATCTCCTCACCCCGCTGCTGAACACTCACACAAAGATCCTTGGCCTGTACCCCCTCCCCTGGCCTCCTTGGCCAAATGCTGCCCACGTCACATTGGGCACCACACAGTCTAACCTTCCATAGCAAGAAGTTGCAAGCACGTGGCGCACAGAGGACAGCAGATTGACCGGTGCCACACCACCTTGAAGCTCCCTGCCCAGCATGTCATCATCCTGACTTTGACCTGTCCTGGAGTTCCAGCACTGCGCCCAGGCGGAGCTCCTCCAGCTTGCCCCCAAAACAGTAACATGGGTCTCAGTGTACCACATGCTGCGGGGGCAGAACCCATCTCTTCACCACCCTGTCAGGGAAACCTCAGCATGGGCAATATCTGCTGGCCCACCCAGAAAAGGACACATGCCATCAATGATTAAATGCAGTCACTACATTCAAACTTGCCGGGGGGCGGTAGGGGCACCAGGGCGGAAAGCCAACCCGCAGGGTTAAGTGAACAATGCCAATAAGGTACTCACCAATCCTCAGCGCAACAGATCGATGAAGTGCTTGCGACTGTGGATCCAGGTGCGCCGCACCAGGTCGTGGGAGCTCACTATCTTCTCCCAGGCATGCTTCGTCATGTGGGGTGGGGCCTCCTCCTCCCGTCTTAGGGTCTGAGGACTGCCCACCATGCTGCCACCTCCTCGAGGAGGGCACGAGATAATCATCAGAAAAACAGGGGGCACAGCGTCCCTCTGTCCTACAACCCTGTCTGGCCTGCTGACCAGCAGCGCTCTGGGGAGCCTTTCCACTGGCCATGATTCACAGCCTTTGAAAGGCTGCAGCAATTTTTTAAAACAGGCCGCTGGGTCACCATTGGACCTGGCGGTCATTTCTGTCCCGCCGCCGCCCGTCCACTCCCGCTTCCCTCGGGAGCTGCGATTTGCCCACCCCCATAGAATGGCTGTGCTGACCGGATTGCAGGCGGCAAGCAGGTCCTCATCTGCCTGCTCCCGTTCCTCCCTCCCGACAGGCAGAAAATCCTGCCCTAGGACTTTGAAATCTGGGGCAGCTTTTAATTCCAGTCTTGGCCACTACTGCTGCTGGCACCAGTGGGACTACAGAGCTGCCAGCCAGAGGACCATCTCCCTCGTGATGTTTTGGAAACCCATCTCCAATTAATGAATGCTCCTTGGAGCGTTAAATGGCTGCAAGCCAGCCCATATTGGCAGGGTATATTTTCCATGGACTCTTCAGGTGGCAGAGCAGGAAACCCCACCATCTGAAAAAAACCTGCCCAATGGTCTTGCTTTGTAACAATGGGAGGAATTTTCCAAGCACCCTGGCGGCGGGCGTGATAGGTGGCGTGTGTGGAAAATATGGCGGGACCCAGTTCACGATGGCTTGAAGTTATGCCGCGATCTTCCGCTCAGCCCACCAACAGTGGGCTGCGTTTCACATCATCCGACAGCGGGGAGCTAATTGTAGTGCATTAACATATAATTAACAGGCCATCCCACCAGGCTCTTGGAACCCCGCCACATCCATCCACGTCGGCGGGAAAGCACACCGACGTGTTTCAGAACATCACGCAGGCAACGTCCATTTGGCAGCCCTCACTTTGGGGGACCTGAGGTGCGTGCGCAGCAGTGTTCTCCACAGCTCACTGGTTGTTTACAGGCCTCAGGGGCGTGGGGCACGGGGCGGGGGGAACTGGTGCCTGGCCCCGCAGGCAGCTGCTGACTGGTGGGGTGTCTAGAGGCAGGTGCTGATCAGCCTTGGAGGTGACTGCTTAGGGGAGGGGGTCAAGTGCTGCCCTGGCACTGCATCCTGCGCAGAGGTTGGCGACAGAGTAAGCGAGGGAAGTGGCCACGCATTAGGGAGACCTGTATAAACTGACCATGCTATCGCAACTAAGACAGAGCAGGCGCAGCCACAGTGATATGATTGGGGCCAGGTTCCTAGCCTGCCCAGCCATGCAAGCAACACGAAGGCACGAAAGGGCCACCAAGCACTCCATACCTTACCCTCCACCCCCCGCCCCCTAACCCCCCACCACAGGCTTCGAGCCAGTAAAGCCACCACTTAATTGGACCGCAAAGCAGTTGGACTGCAAACGCTGTACAATCTCCTCGCCAACGCTTGCTATGCAGCAATCACTTGTGGAGGCGCTCACGGCCCATTGCAATCTCTGCATCCTGGTTTGGACCAGTGCCACCTATCGCAGGTTGATGGAACTCACGCATCCCTGGCTATCCGAGGGGTAACCAGCACTCTCCAGAAACCATTAGGGGGCGGCCTCATAGGGCCAGGAAAGGTGCTAAGTACAGCCATGATAACCACATCTCTCTCTTTTGTGCTTCATGTGGGCCATGTCAGGATCATGCATCTGTTGCCCTAGCTGCATACCTGATGGCCTACAGAGGCTGTAGAAGACAGAGGTGAGAGCGAATTGGGCACCTGGCTGCGCAAAGGCAGGAGCAGCAGCCTCATGAAGAAAGGGCAGCAGGGGCTCCCGCACACGCTTCCCAAGATTGATAGTGAGCCTTGGATGGTTGGCGCCTAGAGACACTTAGGGTCTATAGCCGTCTGCCATTCCTGCAGATGACTGAGAACCTGTGTTGTCGACGGCTGAGCATGTCTAGGGACCTGGTGGCTCACACCTGTCACTTACTGCAGGACTTGGCTCCAAGGGGACATGGAGGGCATTCTCTGCCAATGGCTGTGAAAGTGAACGTGGCATTCAATTTCTCTGCCAGTGGCTCCTTTCAGGGTTCCACAAGTGACCTCTGTAGGATTTCACAATCCGCTACCCACAAAAATTCATCCATGAGTTCACAGAGTCCATCTTCTCCATGGCACACAACTTTGTACATTTTGCCCGGAACTGGGACAGGCAGAATGCAAAGGCCATTGGATTTGCCGTGATCTTGGAATTCCCACAGTTGCAGGGTGCGATTGACTGCACTCATGTGGTGCGCAGGTCTCTATCACTACACTCAGTGGATTTCACCAACCGCAAGGGCTTCGACTCACTGAATGTGCAGCTGGTATGCGACCATCAGAAACGCAACCTGCAGATGTGCGCACGGTTTCTAGGGAATGTGCATGATGCCTACATCCTAAGTTGCTCGCAGATTCCTGCAGTCTTCCAAGGTCCGCAGAGGCTGCAGAATTGGCTCTTGGCGAAAAGAGCTATACACAGATGCCATGGCTTATGACACCCATGCAGCGGCCTCAGACTGCAACAGAGTGAGGCTATAATGAGGCTCATGCAGTGGCTTTATCTGGTTGGAGCAGACCATCGGGATGCTGAAGATGTGATTCCAGTGCCTGGACCGGTCTGCTGGAGCCCTGCAGTACAGTCCGCAGAGGGTATCACGCCTCGTCGTCGCCTGCTGTGCCCTTTACAAACTGGCCCTGCAACGGGGTGAGGAGCTGGCTGCGGAGGAGATGGAGGAGCTGTAGGTCTTCTCCGATGAGGAGGACGCTGACGGGGATGAGGGTGAGTGGGCCCTCAGTCGTGATGACAATGGAGATAAAGCTCTCGCACTGGCTAGATGAGGCAGGTGCTCTGGGGAGGCCCTCACAGCTGCCAGCTTTGTGGAGGGCGATGACGACATGCAGTGAGGTAGATCCTCACATCACAGTCGTGAACGTTTGACTCCAGTCTATCTTTTTGCAGTGCCAATACCCTCTATGAGAATGGTTCTGTTATGGAGATGCAGTGAAGGCCCTAATAGTCGCTCGATCGCAGGGGGATGATGACAACATGCATTGAGGACATTCCTTAGATCTTCACATGGCCTCTGAGAATGTCTGACTCCTGTCTAGCTAAGGGCAGCTCGCTTGCACTCCATGATCAGGCCCATCTCAGAGATGCAACCATGAAACTTTAGATGCATGTGCTGCTGTGTTCACCTTCAGCACTTCAGCCCTTCAGGAGCTGGTGCACAGCATCACTGGTTGCAGTTGCTGGCGTGGTGGGGGCCAACCCCACCTTAATGGTACTGAGAGCACACAGCGAGTATGAGAGAACTCTTTGGTGCCTGCCCGGTACATTCTGGCACCAATAACCAGCACTGCCGAGTCGCAGGCATCAGTACTGTTTCCAGGGAGATGTGAGTCTGGACCATCACTTTGGTCTGAAGGCTGCACAGAGCACAGGGTAGAGGCCCTGGACTGAGACACCTGCCTTTACCTTGTGCAGAAAGGTTTCACATCTGAGTGACGATAACACTACTCATCAGAACAAGGAGCCATAGGCAGAGAGACATTCTTGGGAGTTTATTGACAATAGTGAACATTATGCACAAATGATTAACACCTGTGCCCAGGCTGTGCAACTGGCGGTGTGAGCGGTAATTTCCGGCCGGAGCAGCCGCTCAGCAACAACATGACCTCGGCCTTGGAGACTTACATCAACCATACTGTTGCAGTCGTTGCAGCAGATGGAAGAATGATTGTGGGAACCCAAAGTGGATTTGACCAGATAAGCAATCTGATCCTGGATGAGAATCGTGAGCGAGTATTTAGTTCAAAACAAGGAGTGGAACAAATAATACTTGGCTTGCACAGAGTGAGAGGAGACAATGTGGCAGTCATTGGTGAAATAGATGAAGAAACAGATTCTGCAAGGGATTTGGGAAATATCAGAGCTGAACCTTGAAATTCTGTGGTACACTGAAACACGAAAGGACTTTGTGAATGCATGGGTGTCATTGAGGATAGTGGGAAACTGGTGCTTTCACAGCAGTGCATGTAGGAAATTTGATGTCCGAAGGATGAAATAATATTTACGATTTGAATATTTTTATGCCTTTGTAGTTTTGAATATGTACATAAATATTTTTAAAAACTTGAGCAAAGCGTATAATTCTCTGGAAGAGATTGGTGGGATTGGACTTCGGGGTGGTTCTCTCGGCTAATGCTGGTGACATGCTCTTCATGTTCACCGACCCGGCTGAGCTGTGGAGGATGCGCGAGTGCCAGGAGGTCCACTCTGCTGCGTCCTCTGCCAGTATCAACTGGGGCAAATATTCTGAAGTCCTGGCTGGTCAGCGGCAGATGGATCCCTGTCCGAGGAGATCAGGCCTTGCACCTGGAGCAGGACCAGCCTCAGCAACCTACATGTCCATCCCTGCCTTGCTCAGGAATCTTGGTCTGCGAAATGGCAAGGGCTGGACACTAAAGTCACCATTCACTTGCAGCGCTGGACAGGCTTGCTCCAAGTGCTTTCTTACTGGGGTCAAGTTCTGGTCATATACCAGCTGATTGCCACCGTGCTGTGGTACTGGCTGGACATTTTGACCCCGCCCCCAGACTTTGTCACGAAAATCCAGAGAATGCTCGTCGACTGCTTCTGGATCAAAGGCTGCACTGGATCGCTGCTGAGGTTCTGAGCCTCCCGCTTAGGGAGGGCGGTCAGGCGCTGGTCAGTGTGAGCACCAGGTTGGGACTTTCCACATTCAAGCATTGCAGTGATACCTTTATGTCGAGCCCACACTAAGATGATGTGCCCTGGTGACGTATTTCTTCCGTCAGGTGAAGGCCTGAAGTATGACATGCAGCTCCTGTTTGTGGACTAGAGGGGTCTTTGTGGCTCCTTGCAGGCGTTGCCCATCTTTTACCAGGACTTGATCAATGTCTGGAACATGGCCACCTCGCAACGCAGCTCTGCCATCAGGTGTAGAGCCTATAATCAGAGAGCCGCTTCTCAGGAATCCACCCTCTGACCTTTTCAGTGGCTGCCAGAGAGAAGGGCTGTGGCTGCCGGGGTGACCAGAATCAGGGACATTCTGGCTGGTGGACGTCTGGGCTGAATGCTTCCATATGAGCTGGAGCATCGCGCTTCCGGCTCGCGGCCAATGCCATTCATGACCTAAGGGCAGTCGTGTTTGGCCCCAACATCATCCTGGCTCTCCAAGTGGCCCAGGTGCGTGGTGGTCTTCTGTCTGTGCATACCCCTTTTTGGACGGAATTCCACATTGGCCCCAAGCCCCGAATGCTCCTTCAGGTGCCGGTGCCTGGCAACCTGTGTTGCCTCGTGGAAATGCCCTTCGTGACCTTTAGCACGGTGCGGAGCGGTTTCCTGTATGGACTGCTGCTGCACACCTTTCACTTCCTTGCCCTCACCCGCCGCTCGGAAATGCCCTTTCATGCCTTGTTGCCGTTAGGCAGCGGAGGCTCACAGTTGGGGCTCTCTACGGAGGTGTCTTCCCGCTTTCCATCAGGGAACTAGGGTGGAGGGTGTTGAATGTAGCAGTTTCATACAGCAGCATGTTGTGTCGGTTCACGGGCTCCTAAGATACCTGCATCTTTTGGGGCCTTGTGGGTCCATGAACTATGTATATATAAGGCTCTGTAGGCTGCACTCCATTTTCAGTTTCCTGAAAAAACTTTTACTGATGTTTTGTTTGCACTTCAGTCCTAAGCTCCTGATTTACGGGCAGCCATTGCAGGAGGGAGGAGGACATCCTCGTGAACCTGCTCCTGGGCCTGGCCAAGTTGGCCATTATACTTTTCCTTTTATTTTTTCATTTTCCCTAATTTCAGGGGCTGTATTTATTTTGTCCCCAATTTTGTTAATTTATTTTATTTGGTTGACTCAGAAGAGTTAATCCTCTGGAGGAGGTTGCCGGGATTGGTTCTGCGGGGACCGCAGTGGTCCTCTTGGCTTACCCTGATGACATGCTGCTCATGTTTACCAACCCGGCTTACCTGCAGAGAATGCGCGAGTGCCACAACGTTTACTCTGCCGTGTCCTCTGCCAGGGTCAACTGCGGCAAATGTTCTGGACCCTTGGTCAGTCAGTGGCAGATCGATTCTCTACCCGAGGAGCTCAGACTTTCACTTGGAGCATGACCTGCCTCTTGTACCTAGGGGTCCACCTCTGCCTTGCTGAGGAATCCTGGCCGGCCAACTGGCAGGAGCTGAGGACCAAAGGTGGCACTTACCTGTGGCGCTAGACGGGACTGCTCCAAGTGCTGTCTTCTGGTCATAAACCAATTGATAGCTGCCATGCTGTGGTACCAGCGGGTCACTTTGACCCCTACCCTGGACTTTGTCACAAACATCCAGAGAATGCTCGTCGACATCTTCTGGGACAAAAGGCTGTGCTGGGTCGCTGCTGAGATTCTGAGTCTCCCGCTTAGGGATGGCAGTCAGGCGCCAGTGTGCCTGCGACTTTCCACATTCAGGCCATGCAGTGGTACCTTTACATTGAGCTCCCTCCAAGATGGTGTGACAAGGCGATGTATTTGGTCCTCCAGGTTCATGGCCTGGAATATGATGTGCAGCTCCTGTTTGTAGACCTGAGGGGCCTTCGTGGCTCCTTCCAGGTGTTGCCTGTCAATTACCAGGGCCTCATTAAGTGGAACGTGGTCGTCTCGCCACGCAGCTCTCCACCATCAGGAGTAGCGGCTATCATCAGAGAGCCGCTGTTCAGGGATCCGTCCCCCCTTTCATTTCAGTGGCTGGGAGAGAGGAGGGATTTGGCTGCCATGGTCACCAGGATTGGGGACATGCCGGAGGAGTGGTCTGGATGCAACAGCAGGAGTTGGCCCATCATTCACCTGTCGACGTCCGGCTCATGGCCAATACCATTAATGACCTTAAGTCATTCTTGCTCGACCCCGACGTCGTCCTGGGTCTCGAGGTGATGCTGCTACATCTTGGTCTTCTGTCTGAGCTTACCACTGCTCGCATGGAATCCCACATAGCCCCAAGCCCAGAACCCTCCCTCGGGAGCCAGCACATCGCAACCTCAGTCGACTGGCGGAAATGCCCTCTATGTCCTTTAGCACAGCGTGCAGGGGTTTACTGTATGGGCTGCTGCTGCACACTCTTCACTTCCTTGCCCTCACTCGCCGCTCAGACATGCCCTGGCATCCCTTGTTTCTGTCGCATAGTGGAGGTCCACAGTGGGGTGTCCTCTACCGGGGTATCCTCCCACTTTCTATCAGGGAATCGGGGTGGAGGTTGTGGCAGGCAGCAGTCCCATACAACCATAGGTTCTGTCGGTTCATGGACTCCCATGATGTCTGCATCTTTTGCAGCCTTGTAGAATCCGTGGACTGTGTTTATATAGGATGTTGTAGGCTGCACTCCCTTTTTAGTTTCCTGAAAAACATTTTATTGATGTTTCGTTTGCACTTCAGTCCCACGCTCCTGATCTATGGGCACCCAGTGCAGAGGGGGGCCTGGACGGAGGAGGACCCCCTCATGAACCTGCTTTGGGCCTGGCCATTAACAGGTCCAGGCAGTGGGCGATCAAGGGGGTCGTCCAACTCGAATGTCTGTCCTTCTTCCGTGGCTATGCCCGCGGCCGGTGTCCCTGGAGAGGGAGTACACAGTGTCTGCTGGCACTGTCGAGGCCTTCTGTTCTTGTAGGGCAAGACAGGGACTGGGGTTTTTTATCGACGCCCCTAAGTCACATTTTGGTTTAATGTTTGTAAGTTTCCTTTAAATTGTGCCTTTTGTTTTTAACAGTCTTCCTAATTTAGGGGCTGGGTTTATTTTGTCCCTCATTTTGTTAATGTAGTTTAATTGGTTGACTCCAAAAGAGTTAATTCTCCCTGATTGCTCTCGGAAGCATCTCGTTGCTATGCAGGTGGGAGTTTGGTTTGTTGCTTCCTGTGGTTCTGGCTGCTGTTTTGCTGCTGCTCTGGGATTTCCTCCTGGCTGTTCCCACTGCTATTTTTCTGTGCATGTCCCTGGCTGCTATGGGATTTCCTTGTGGCTGTAGCTCTATTTCTGCTGCTGTTCTTGCAAGGCCTGAAGAGCTACCCAATGTAACCGCACCTTCCTGCACTTGTTCTGTAGCCCTGCAGGTCATGGCTTTTGAAGGAAACACGCAAATACTTTTTAAACATGGTGAAGGTTTCTGCATCTACCACTCTCTCAGGCAGAGTGTTCCAGGCCCCTATCAACCTCTAGGTGAAAAAATGTTTCCTCATCTCCCTCCTAATCCTCCCAGTAATTAGTATAAATCCATGCTCCCTGGTTTTTGATCCCTTTGCTAAGGTGAATAGGTTGTCCCTGTTTACTCCAACTAGGTTTACTATGATTTTAAATATTACTTGGTTATCTCTCAACTGCTACCAGTTTTAGGTTATAGCCTGATATACATAACAATAAAAGCTTTGCATAATGTAAATTTAGAACAGGATCATAAGTGTAATTTGGTGAAATTAGTGTAATTTCATCGACTGACACAGAGAAAATGGGCCAAATGCCCTCCTTCCGTGTTGTACAATTTCTATGATTCTATTTTATTAATTTCATATTCCAATGACTGTCAGTAGTAAGTTATTTATACTGTTATCCTGCACCAAATATTATTTGTTATTAAAGGACTGTGTTCCAAATATGTACTTCTGTATGATACTGTTATGGTAATTGAGCTAAAATATAATAAAAATATAATTAACTCCTTTGTTTTAAAAATGTATAAATGATTAATTACAGCACAACAAGTCACACCAGTTTATTGGTTGCATTAAATAGTCCCTCAGAAGCTTTTGCTACTTCTTATTTTGGAATATTGATCTGATACTAAAAGTTAATGAATATCTGATCAACCTATAGTATATGCAAAAAGAAAAGCCGTTTTCAATTCTGAAACATACTTGATGAAAACCTACTTTCAGCACTATTTTTTTGTTCACTATTTTCCATACTATCTCATGCCACAGCATGTCTGTTAAATCACCCCAGTGGTGGAATTTTCATCATAAAGCCGATTTGCTCCCTGAATGTCATCACAGTTGGTGTACATAGCCATGCACTTTCTAAAAGGAGGGCAGGATTGGCAGCTCAACATTTCTGGTCATAGTGTATGCAGACAAGATAGTGAGGAGAATGGAAGAGGAGGGGGTCGCAATATTGATCAAGCAATCAATTATATCAGTTGGGAGGGGTGATATATTGGAATGATCATCAAATGAGGCCATATGGGTAGAAGTAAAACACACAAAAGGGACAAACAAGATGTTGGGTGTTTACTATAGGCCCCCAAACAGTCAGGGAGATATACAGTATCAAATGTGTGCTCAAATTTCAGAGAAGGGTAAGAATAACAGGGCAGTAACAGGAGGGGATTTTAACGACCCACCTATTAACTGGGATGATTTTAGTGTGCAAGGTACGGAGGGAGCAACATTCTTAAGGAGAACTTTTTTAGCCAGTAAATAGAAAGCCTAAGAAGGGAGGGGGCAGTTCTGGATATAATATTCAGAAATGAGCCTGGGCAGGTGGAAGGCGTATCAGTCGAGGAGCATTTTGGAGATAGTGAGCATAACTGAGTTAGATTTAGGATAGTGATGGAAATGATTAAGGTTAGGCTGGGAATAAAATTTCTAAACTGGGGACGGCTAATTTTACCAGGATCAGATACGAATTGGTCCAAGTGGACGAGGAGCAGCTACATCCAGATAAAACTGTGGCCGAACAATGGGAGGAATTCAAGGGGGAAATATTTACTGGCAAATATGTTCCCGTAAAGACAGAGAAGTTGGGAGGGGGGTGATGGGGTGTTGGTGGCAGGGGCTGATGGTGGGTTGGGGGCCAAGTCAAGGGAACTCTGGATGTCAAGGGGCATAAAGGCTATGATTCAGAATAAATAAGTAGCTTATGGGTGATACGGTGGGCTCAATAAGGCAGGGTCCCTAGAGGAGTATAAAAAGTGCAGGGGGGCGACTTAAAAATGAAATTAGGATAGCTAAGAGACTGCATGCGAACGCATTGTTGCTGAGAATAAAGCAAAACCAAATGATTTTTTTTCTAGTAATATAAAGAGTGAGGGAATATCTAGAGACAGAGCAGGGCCAATTAGGGACCATAGAGCATATCTGTGTGTGAACCCGGAAGGAATGAATACTTTGTGTTGGTCTTCACAATGGGAGAGGACATCAGGTATAGATATCGGAATGGAGGACTGTAAAATATTAGAGAAAATTAACATGGAATGAGAGAGGAGGTACTAGCGAGTTTAGCGGCCTTAAAAGTAGATAAATCCGCAGGGTGAGATCAGATGTATTCCAGATTGTTGAGGGAGGCAAGGGAAGAGATGTCAGGGGCGCTGGCAGTAATTTTCAAATCTTCTCTAGCCACAGGTGAGATACCAGAGGGCTGGAGGGCTGCTGAAGTTGTCACATTATTTAAAAAAGGAGGAAAGAATAGACTAGGAAATTACAGGCCAGTCAGAATAACCTCTGTTGTGGGGAAGTTACTAGAATTAATCCTGAGGGACAGAAAATACCTGCACTTGGATGGGTATGAATTAACCAGGGATAGACAACGTGTTATGTTAAAGGAAGTTCGTGTTTGACACATTTGGTCGAATATTTTGAGGGAGTAAGCAGGAGTGTTGATGAGGGTAATGCATTTGATGTGATCTACTTGGGCTTTACCAAGGCTTTTGATGAGGTCGCTCATGGCAGAGTGGTCAAGAAAGTGGGAGCCCATGGGGTTCAAGGCAATGTGGCACTTTGGATCCAAAACTTACCGAGGGGCAGGAAGCAGAGGGTAATGGTAGAGGGATGTTTCTGTGACAGTGGCTTTCTGCAGGGCTCGGTGCTGGGGCCTTTGCTCTTTGTGGCGTAAATAAATGACTTGGAATTAAATGTAAAGGGTATGATCAAGAAATTCGCGGATTAGATTACAATTGGTAGGATGGCAACTAGTGAGGAGGATAGCCATAAACTGCTGGAGGATATCAACCGCTCAGGCGAGCAGAGCGGTGGAAAATGGAATTCAGCCCTGAAAAGTGTGAGGTTATGCACTTGGGGAGTGCTAGCAAGGCGAGGGGTTACACTATGAATGGTAGGACCCTGGAAAGTTCTGAAGATTAGAGGGATCACGGTGCGCATATCCACAGATCCCTGAAGGCAGCAGGGCAGTTGATAAGGTGGTTATGAAGGCATATGGGATACTTGCCTTATTAGCCAAGGCGTAGAATATAAGTGCAGGGGGATTATGCTGAACTGTATAAAGCGCTGATTAGACCACAATTGGAGTGCTGCGTGCAGTTCTGTTCAGCACATTCGAGAAAGAATTTGATTGCACTGCTGGAAGTGTATTTTAGAATTCCAAACAGTCTGAGGGCAATGGAAGAGAAACTTTCCAGGGAAAGTTTCACAAATGCAAAAGCAATAGGGTGGTAATAGTGGGGCACTTAAGGTACAGGTTGTAAAAGGGTGTGCACAGAATGAGATTAATGGTGAAGGTATGTCTTGCATTAAGGTAATGACGTGGCCAGTGAGATGAAGAGGTCACTACGTCTATATCTGTGGGAATATAAGGATAAAGAGGTTTTCCTACTATTATGCAGCGCCTTGATGAGACGACATCTGCCATACCTGGAGTCATGTGTACAATTTTGATCTTCTCATCGACAGAGGTATATATTTAGCTTAGAAGGACTGCAACAGATGTTCACTGAACTTATTCCTGTGATGAGGGTATTGTGCTATGAGAAGAAAAATTCGTAGGCTAGGCCTATATTCTACATAAGAAGAATAAGGGGTTTTCATATTGAAATATATACATTTCTTAAAGAGCTTGACAGGGCAGCTACTTGGAGGGTGTTTCCCTGGCTAGGGAAGAGAAAACTAGGAGTTACAAGCTCAGGATATCTGGCTTATCATTTAGGGCTGAATGGACAAGAAGTGCCTTTACTCAAAAGTTGTGTTTATTTGTTCCACAAGAATAAGGAGACCATTTCCTGTACAGGCACACTGTCAGCCTCAGTGTCAGCTGCTGCATTAAACAAACAAGTTGGCTTGAAACATACCAACAATACTGTGCAATCCTGAACAAACTGCAAGTTCATGTATCCACTGTACCTATCATTTATCAACTATTCCCTCAGGCCAACATGCTTCTGACGATTCGGTGAATGATAAAATTGTATAATCAAGAAATTTAGTGAACGGATTCCCCAACTTCCAATGCAAACAGAGGCTATGGATAATTGATTGCAATTATTTTTGGTGAGAACCAATAAAAAATGATTTGATTAAAATATTTAAGAAATTTCTTATCTCATACAGGAGTCAAAGCAATGCCCCTGGTATTAATAACCAACTGAGTTACCGGGCTGTGAGGGGTTCCCTGCGTAAAGCCTGAAGGCGCTGGGAGGAAAAATAGCATTTAAACGAATTTTGCTTTTATTTAAATAAACTTATTTATTTTGTTTATTTTCATGGCCTAATTTATTATTGATTGGGGCAAGTTAATTGGCGCTCCGTATGAGAGGTTTCATTCCTCTGCGGATGCAGCGGTTTAACAACATTGATATAATTGCAGATCTTTAATAATACATCCATTGCTAATCACAGCACTAACACGCATGTGATGGTGATGTAAGTAGACAGCTTTTCAATATCGTAATTCGGATACAGAAAATCCCACCTTGCCTTTGGCATCAGGAGCAGGTTATGAATCTTCACTAATGTTTCAGGTGACCAATGGGGTGCTAGTCAAACGAGCTGCTTTGACATTAATGGGGTTGAGATTTTTGAGTGTTCTTAGAACTGAACTCATCCAGGGAAATGGGGCTATATCGCCACACAACTGACTTCTGCCTTGTAGATAGCGGATCGGCTTTTTGGGAGTCAGGGTTTAAGGGACTGGCCGCAGAATTCCTAGCCTCTGACCTAACTCTTGCAGTCTCAATATTTATATGGTTGGTGCAGTTAGGTGGCTGGTCAATGCTGGTCCCCAGCATGTTGATGATGGGAGATTCGGCGATGATAATATCATTGAATATCAAGGGAAGATAGTTACTCCCTCTCTTATTGGAGATGGCCCTTTCCTGACACGCACGCGATTCGAACTTTATTTGCCACTCATCAGCCCAAGCGTGAACGTTGCCCAGGTCTTTCTGCATATGGAAGCGGACTGCTTCACCGGCAGCTAGAAAGATTATAGAGATGTAAGAAATCGATTTATGAGAGAATAAAATGAATCAGCTGAATTCGTGTTCTTACTCTATCAATTTGGTAGAAAACACACGCTTTAATACCGTGACGGGAAATAATGGACTTCAGGTATGTTGGCCCTCGCAATCGAAAAGACTCCCGTCACCAAAAGCTGCTTAGATGAGCACATAGAAGTCCAGGTTTAACGGGGCAGTTATACGATAACAAAAGCCAGCACCTCGGGAAAGCAGGGGCGGGCACAGAAGGGATAAAAGTCAGAATCACATGTCCGACAACCGCAAGCAACACACGTAAATATTTTATTATCTCTTACGTACTGAAGATATTTCGGCATAAATCTTGACTCTCTGGTAGATCCATATCAAGTACCAAGGGAAATGCAGTTGAAATGCACATATTGCCAGACTAAGTTAAAACTGTAGTAAATATTGTCAGACTGTCATCTTGTAATATCTATTGCACAACATTTGAATTAAATATCTTCCGTTCCATAGGAACATAGAAACGTAGGAACATGGGAACTAGGAACAGAAGTAGGCCAATCGGCCTCTCAGACCAGCTCAGCCATTCAATTAGATCATGGCTGATCATGTACCACAACGGCATTCCCCGCATTATCCACACATCCCTTGAATTCTTTACTGTCCAGAAATCTATCGATGCCTGTCTTGAACATACTCGATGATTGAGTCTTCATAGCCCTCTGAGGCAAACAATTCCAAAGATTCACTACCCTTGAGTGAAGACATTTTTGGTAATCTCTTTCCTAAACGACCTATCCTTATTCTGAGACGGAGTCCCCTGGTTAAAGGCGCCGCCCCCGCACCCTAACAACCCCTAACCCCACTCCCAGCCAGGTGAAATTTAATAATGTATTCATTATTGTTAGCAGCAGTCGTTGTAATAACAATTAAATAAAGAACAGATGTGCATATGGCTTGAACATATATTTTATTTTTACTTATTTCATTGTACACGCAATATCCTGCTTGGGGATTGTACTGAGAAAAGCTGAGCAAGCAGAGAACAGATTCTTACGATTTCTACATCATATTTCTGTACAAACCATGTCATGAGCAGCTCATGAGTAGTGAATTTCTACTGTTGCTTCTGAATATTAACTGAACATCTCCGAGACGTTAACGCGAGTAGCCTGCGCCGCAGATAACCTGGAGCAATAAAACAAATGTTGCATACACGGAACAAGATTATTGTCAAATTACACACACCTTTAAATTCTATTTATTTTACTGTTTTTTAAAAATTCTTTCAGGGAAGATTCACGCTGCATTACATTATTTATGTATTGCTCTGCTTAAATTATTAAATGATTCATTATTGGCTAAAGATATTCTCTGATTTATTGGTGCACGGAAAGAGCTATGAATGATACAGTTGACTCTTGCTGTATCTTTCTCTGCACTCTTTATTCCACTATTCAGTGCCTATGTAAATGTTGACCCTACCTCATAACAGTTCAAACAAATCTTGCGTCGTTTGTTTCATACTCCCCCGTGCCTATCTGTGCCCTCAACTCGTCAGTCTTATTCCACAGGCTCCTTGCCTTAAAACAATATGCAATTTAGCCTTTACTAAACACACTTCTTTCATATATAGCCTGTTTCCTCTGCTTTCCAGCCTCATTTACTAGCATTTTAACTTCTAATTCCATCCCAGCTTCTCTCCCGTCTGAGATACTTTTCATAATCCCTCCTCCGTGTCAATTTAGTTTAAATTCGCCCAGCAGCATTAGCAAACCTCCCCGCCAGGATATCGGACCCGTTCTGGTTCCGACATAACCGTCCAACTTGTACAGGTCCCACATCCCCCAGAAACTGTCCCAATGCCCCAGGGATCAAAGCGCTCCCTCCTGCGTAACCTCCCCTGCCACTCATTCAGCTGCTCTGCCCTTCTGTTCCTGTTCTCGCTACTGCGTGGCACCGGGAGTAATCCGGCGATTGCTACCTTTGAAGTCCTGCTTTTCAATTTCCTACATAATTCCATAAAGTGTGCTTGTAGGACCCCATTTCTCTTTCTTCCTATGTCAATAGTACGAACATGGTCGCCGCACTGGTAGAAAGATGCTATTGTACTGTGACGGGTGCAAGGGAGAGTTAAGAGGATCATGTCAGAACTGGAAAATTGCAGTTATGGGATAAGATTTGATAGGCTGATATTCTTTCCCTTGGAACGGATGAGGCTGAGGAGTCACTTAATTGTGGTGTATAAAATTAGGAGGGACTTAAATAGCATAAATACGGACGATGTATTTGCCTCGGCAGGCCGCCAAAAAACCAGCAGGTATAGATCTAACTTAATTGGTCAAAGGATTAGAAGGGACAGCGGCCCTTACACCCAGAGGCTGGTAGGGACTTGAAACTTATGATAATAAAATAAAATCAAAATATTGCGGATGCTGGAAATCTGACACAAAAAAAATTGCTGGAAAAACTCAGCAGGCCTGACAGAATTTGTGGAGAGAAAGGCAGAGTTAACGTTTCGAGGTCCTATGAGTCTTCTTCAGAACTAAAGAGAAGTAAAAATGTGGTGAAATATATATTGTTTAAGGGGGGAGGGATATGTGAGGCTGGATAGAAGACGAATGATAGGTGGAGGCAAAGGAGACATTGCAAAGGATGTAATTATCAAAAGTTCGAAGGGGTGTTGATGGTGGTGATATTGGCTACAGGAGGTGCTAATGGTGACATTAAGAGTTGAAAGCAGGATGAGCAAGTGACAGATGACCTTAGTGGTTTTGGGGTGGGGGGAGAGGGCGGTGTGGGAGAAAAGATCAAAATAGGCTAAAAGGTGGGGGTAAAGCAGTGAATGGTAATAAGCTTAAAATAATAATAGAAATAGGAGGAGAATATGTTATATTGAATGAATATTTGAAGAAAGGGGATCAAAAAGGGGTAAGGAAGGGGGAGAAAGTTCATGATCTGAAGTTGTTGAACTCAATGTTAAGCCTGGAATGTTGTAAAGTGCCTAATCGGAAGATGAGGTGCTGTTCCTACAGTTTGCGTCGAACTTCACTGCAACATAGCAGCTGGCCAAGGATGGACAGGTGGGAATGAGAACACGGTGGTGTGTTAAAATGGCAAGCGGCAAGAAGGTCTGCGTCATGCTTGCGGACAAAAGGAAGGTGTTCAGAAAAGTGGTCACTGAGTCTGCGTTTGGCCTCTCCAATGTAGAGGAGGCCGCATTGGGAGCAGGAATGCAATAGACCAAATTCAGGAAAGTGCAGGTAAGACTCGCTGTCTGAAAGATAGAGGCACAAAAAATACGTTAACCAAGTACTTGGATGTCTACTTAAAGAACAGTGAGCTGCAGAGCTGTGGACCTAGAGCATGATGATAAGGTTCGACAGATTTGCCACGACGGGCCGAACATTCCCCTTCGATGCCATAAATTCTATGTGCTTTCCTCTATGATGGTCAGTAAGTGTGCAGTTCCAACAATACTCAAGAAACTGGACACCACCGAGGAGAATGAAGCCCGCTTAATTAGCATCTCATCGAGCATCTTAAACATTTACCCTCTCCAACACTGGCATACTCTTGCAGCAGTGATTGCCATCTGCGAAAACCTGTCTCAGTCTGAAGTCTGCGTCCACTACCAGTCCTCCAAAGGAGTTTAAGGTGTCTGTGTCAGGAAGATATAATAATTTTCATAATGTTATTTGGAATTTATTGCAAAGTAGAGTAATTGTGCGGCCTGTATCTATGTATCTGTGTCTGTCTGTTGCGGGATTAATTGAATTAGAGACAGCTGGCCTGAAGGCTTTGATGTATCAAGAAGAAGAGCTAGGTTTGAAATGTTAAACAGTTAAATATGGCTGGAACTTTAGAAAGTGGGGTGTAAAGGACACATTTGCGTTTTTTATTAAATCAGAATTCAAGCTTGAATTCAACCTCCTGGATTAAAAAGAAAGTAACGAAATGCACCGTCGCTTAAACGTGAGATCCAGCTGAGCAAACTGGCGGCTCTGAGGCCGGCTCTGAGCCCGGCTCAGGCTTTTGCTTCCCCTTCTTTGAGCGCCTGCCATCGTTGAACGGAACCCACCGCTCTTTGAGAAAGGAGAAGGGCGGTCGATAGCACCAATTCTGGGGACGAACTTTATGTTCTCTGCTCTGCTTTTGCTGCATATTCTGCTATATATTTCGTTACCTCCACCTTGTCCCAGCCCCACGGTACGTGGGTTGTTGTTTCCGGTCCTCGGGCTTATTGGGACATTTGTTTATCTACTTTCGCCCATCGCTACTTGAATCGCCTCCCGACCAAACTTCACCGATGATAGATATTTGCCGTTCAGTAGATGATTACCGCGAGTGTTGAAATCAGCCAATATCGGATTCACACGCGCGTGTACGTCAGTTCCGTTTCAGATTTAATTGTTTCCCTGTTTGTGTTATGCACGCTGTTGCGATTGTCAACCAAATGGTGAAGGGAAGAAAATAGGCGTTAGCATTAA
Organism: Cetorhinus maximus; assembly: GCF_964194155.1. Classification (NCBI taxonomy): domain Eukaryota; kingdom Metazoa; phylum Chordata; class Chondrichthyes; order Lamniformes; family Cetorhinidae; genus Cetorhinus; species Cetorhinus maximus. The sequence goes on from NC_135884.1 coordinate 88,820,728, forward strand.
GGATTGAAGGACCTGTTGGGGCGCAAACAGTAAGTCGCTGTCTCCATGGAGGAATGAGAGCGGAAATGTCAACAACAGGAAAATTTGAATATTGACCCTCATTGCCAACAAAAGTGAAACATTTTACAAAGCAATTTAAGTATTCAGGTTGCTTAATTCAAAACGAGCCCTCCATTTTGTCTCCTGCTGTCTTCAAAGTGTTTACTCACAATGTAAAATATCGTTACGAGAATGCTGGCTGCGCGTTGGTGCCTAAACTCACTCATTATTCACCTGCGAATCCCTAATTTGAGTGTTAGCAGTGTTGTTGTTCCCAGGACAACATCATAGACAGGTTTGATTGTTCGCACCCAATGTTGGGATGCAGCGGCCATTTCGACCTTCCGGGATTTTTCTGGAGTAAATCATTGGACTCGGCGCTACTGCTGATCAATTTGGAATTCAAAATAGCGTTTTTGTTCACTTCCATTGCACACATTTGTTTATTACTAGCTAAAGACTAATCTGCAAATCTGCCGAGAGGCAGAGAGCCAAGGTATGCTCTCACTGGCATTCAAAGTTGGATGCTGTGTCAATAAATATCCACCGCTGCCTTATATTTGCCACGCATATGCTAATCGGTATGCTAGCGCAGGCGTTTACACACACCCTTTTGAACCACCTGCACAATAATCATTAGCGTCTGCCCTAAACTTCGCAACAGAGCTTATGTATTCCCTCAATGCTTTAGCGGGAAATATCTCTGCGCTTTTTATGATATACATCTGCCAGTTGGATTCTGTCCGGCAGCAGGAATTCATTATGAAAGTCCCTTGCCTGTGAGTTTACAAATCGGCATGTATTAGCTCATCTCAATGTCCGGTTGTGATTGGAACGGTGCGGCAAAATGACTCTACAGAATATAATTTTACAAACCTGTTTCTTCATCGTCTCCAAACTCCATTTCTGTGATATACAACGCAAGGACAGGAACAACTTTAACGAGCAAACTTTTTCTCAAAATGATTAGATTTATGGAGAATTTGCATGAAATGGGTATTATTGGTCGATTTTGGACAAAATGCAGAAGCTGCAATTTTTGAATCAATGAGATCAACGTTACAGTAATTTAGGAATGAAATTGCATTGCCTGTGGGAGATCTAAACTTAACTTTACTAAAGCGTGTGCATGCATCAATAAGAAAGGGACAAACAATGTATTTAGGAAAATGCTTTCAGTAATATATGAAATTTGATGGAATAATAGTGGCACAACCGCCATGAGACGAATAATTTCAACTTGCTACAATAGTGTGGCTTGGAAAGTTACGCTGACAGATGCAAAATAGAAAATCCGTTGAACGTTGAAGTGTTGCTTTAAACATGCGATGTGAAACAACTGTTGCTATTTAACACTAGATACGCCCACGATGTGTTGCAATGTTGCTACATTTAGAACTAAATGACCTGTTAGCATTTCGAGAAGTGCGAGTGAAACATTTCCTCTGCCAAACTCGAATAAGCAATTCGGCCATGTCAATATTTAGTAACACATAAGTGTAGCTAAAGCCAAACGGTTACAAACCTGAGCTAATGGTCTACATTTAATCAGAACTGATAAGCCGCCAACGCAATGATCTTTTCCATGCCGTAAGTAGATATGCCTTTAGCTGAAAGGTCATGACAATTTAACTGTTGCGCATTTATTTACATTTTGAGGGATCCCTCTCTTTCGGGGTGAAAGTTCTTGTAATAAGCTGAGCTAAACAAGTTATATCTCCACGGATTTCAAAAAAGCAGATCTGTTTGACTTCCTCTGTAGAAATATTTGAAGAAACAGCAAAGGCAAAACAGAAAGGCACAGCAGCAAATGGCTCTTGCATTGAAGTAAAGAAAAAAATGAAGTCTAGCATTATCGGATAATGACGCATGGAAGAAGAATACAAGGACTACATTAGAAAATCTAATTCGATGTATATTTGAAAAGGAGATAATTGCAGGTCTCTGGGGAAAGAACCAAGAATGGGAATAATTGGATGGCCCTTTCAAATGGTTAGCACTGGTAAAATGGGCCCTACAGTTTCCTTCTCAGCTGTATGATTCCATGATTCTACGTGTTCACATATGGAGATATATATTTTTAGATCACGAAACAACTTGAACCTACTTTCAGTAGGTTGATGGACAAGTACTTGGACTTCAGCTTCACCTGTTTGGCATCAGGGACCTCTGATATACTGGAGGCCAGAATGCAGTAACCGGACAAATAAATCAACATACGGGTTTTGCAGCGTTACTGAACAAAATGAGCACTAATTACTAATTTGTAAGACATTCTATGTAATCGATTTTATTGAATTATGGTATACAGATAATTAGGTGCCATTAGCGTACAGTTGTGGTCGAAGGAAAAGATGTGGCATTATTTTTAAAAATACAGATTCATCATTAAAGTTTGCCACGAAAGTTATGTTTTTCATAAAACCATCGAAAATGAAGTTCTTCAAAGAATTGAACAGCAAGTGACTACTATGGACTGAATTTTCTGATAGACATGGTATCGCACAGTACAAATACACCTGGAGCCGGTACAGCAGAGCGAAGCAATCAGAACAGACCGCAAAAACGACTCCTGCATTTAAATTCAATTGCTAGTTGATTTTTGCTTCTGTATAGACAGCCTCTCTTACTCCACCTTGTGCTTTTATCCGCAGCTCTGCATACTCCGTGCTTCTTTCGTTAGTTTTGCCTCTGCCTGGGCCTTCTTGTGTTACACTCGCGTACAGCAGGTCGGCACCGGCTATGCTTTGTTGGGTCTGTAAGGTCACTTTGAAAATATTGTTTATTTTCCGTTTTGCAAGTTCCCTGGACACCTGTTCAAAACATTCATCACAAGGACATGGTAATAACCTTAGAGACAATGTACGGGCAAAGTCAACAGAAACATTTTCCTTGCCTATCACATGAATGTTGATGTTACATTGGTGATTTTTTTTATCTGATATATTACTCGGCCCTACCTAAGCATACTCACCTTTTCACGTTTGCCCCTTGGAGTTTTCATCAAGTCTAATGCCGCATATTGCACAAAGTCGGACTCTGCTCCCTGAATGGACCATAAGTAAAAATTCTGGTTACCTAGCTGGTTCATTGTGTTCACCAGTTTGCGCGCCTCTGCTCAAGCATTGAACAGGTTAACCTGGGCTCGAGCTGAAGTGCGCAAACGATAATTCATTGATAGTTACATAAGTGCGAATATTAAGAGCCTGTGGCTACTATACCAAATATTTAAACCTGCCAATGTTTACTCGATAGAAGCCTTACAGAAATGTTTAAATGGGCAGCAGCCTCAATACGTAAAATTTCTTTTCGATTCCAAAAGGATAGATACATTTATGGATAGTTGTTAACCAGGTACATTTTCAACGAAATAGGTGGTTTTATTTTCTAAGCATTTACCAATGTTTGCCAGCAACGCACTAGGTGGCAGGTAAATTTCTATATCCGACTTGACGATCTCACTCAGATCGGGCAAATACTTTTAGTAAAGGTAGTTAAACTGGTCTGATCTGATGGTGATATTAACTTTCCATTGTATCAAACTTATTTGATAATTCAGTAAACTGTCGATGAATCAACGCACCAGCTCCACGCGACGGTTCCCGCCTGTGAAATGTTCTTCTTTACCTGGAAAGAAATTAAATTTAATGATATCGAAATAATCACTGATGAAGAGTCATAGGGACTCGAAACATTAACGGCATTTATCTCTCCACAGATGTTGCCGGACCTGCTGAGACCCCCTCCCCACATCCCCCCACCCACCCGCCCCCGCAGCATTTTCTGTTTTTTTAAACTTATTCTTCATGTCCAATATTGCAAAGATATGTCTATAGTTATAAAAAGCCCAACATGCGTTTTCAGCTTCGGCATGTGCGGAAAAGGTTTGAACTCCGAAGCAGGAGTAGAGTATGTTTTGAATATTTCGCGCAAACTAAGGTAATATTTCGGATGCTGCAGGAATCAAGGGACATCGAAATACAGCTGAAGAGTGCCGAACATCGGCCATAATGTTATTGCGTTGTGGAGCAGGCCCGAGGAGTTGTATGACACACTCCTGCTCCTGTTTCTCATGTATCAACGTGTACAAACATTATCCGGTGGGAGCCGCACCTCAAGCCAATTGCGCCTCCAACACGTAATGGTTTAGAAAGTGATTGCGTGCCAGGGTGCCTTTCGTTTAGCATTTTGCAAAGGAAAAATACCTTCATAAACATCTAGATAATAGTTTCCATTTTTATTAGAATTCCATATATTACAAAGCACATTTTCAACAATCGATGCTCCCTGAAAACCATAAGACTGTTTTCAGCTTTAACTCCTTATCGGCTTCCCTTTCTTTCCTGTGTTACCGGTAACTGTCATTCCTCCTGAGGTTTTATGCTAAAATCAAGGGTTCACAGTAGATCTTACCTTCATTCTTCTGCACTCGGTACCGTCCTCCAATGACGCTCATGAACAAGAGGAGCGCGAATCCAACCACCACACACACTGGAATCCAATAGTAAAGTGACTTCTGGACAATATCTGCAAGGTTAATTGCAATATTAAGTTTTGGCGGATGTTGAATTAAAAATAAGTTCTAGGATAGCTTATTGTTTAAACTATAGTGATGTTCTCACTAGCACCTCAGTATTCAAAAAGAGCAAGAATATTTAAATACAAAATGTTATTTTTAGCTAAAATATCTGAAGTTGCTTTCTCCTCGAATAGATGACGCACTACTGAATAATCTCCGAAGCGGCCTATCCGTTTAAGGATCTCGTCGCATTGCAGTGGGTCTGGAGTCACATGTAAGCCAGGCCGGGAAAGGATGACAGATTTCCTTCTCTGAATGACATTAGTGAACCAGATGGGTTTTTAATGGCAATTTATGATAGTTTCATGGCACATCACTAAAACTAGCTTTTACTTATATATTTCTCGCACAGCATTACCCTAGGCCTCTGCATTACTAGTCCAGAGACATTGCCACTACGTCACCAGCTGTCCGTAAAATATTGATGCCATTGGATATAAACGGGCATCAATAACGACGTGGTTGACTCTTAACTGCCCTCTGAAATGTCCTGAAAGCCACTCAGTTCAAGGGCAATTAGGAATGAGTAACACATGCTGGACTAGCCACCGACGTCTACACCCCATGAATGAATTTAAAAAGTATAATTGATTCGTCTCACTGTGCAGGGAGTCGTCAACAGCATGGTGCATTGAACCGACTATGCTGCAACCATATGAGACCAATCCCAGTCAAACCCGTTGTGGGTGGTGAGGAGGACAAGTTGGCCAGATGGTTAGTTCAAAACTCTGCACTGGAAGTAGTCGAACATGGGGCAATATCGGGAATTACTTCGCAAGGTGTCCGTGCGCAAATAACATGTCTGCAGCTCCTGATGATAGTCTTCTTGCAAGATGAGTCGGCAATGGTCAAGAAGAAAATATTTTTAACATGGAAAAATAGAAATTGAAAATATTCATAGCATTCAGGTGAGGAAATATGAGACTAAAAAATAAATGGTGATATTTAATATTGTTGTGTAAGAAATAAAGGAATTTGAAAATAAATTCGGTTTGACTGAGAATATTTGTGTGCCTGGCGGTACAACCAGGTTTTGCAAAACATCACATTCAATTCACTGTAAAGACAAGATTTTAAAGATGTCATTGATATTTCCCGTGAGATTTCCGTAGAACAGTTTCATGATTCTCAATATGTACATAGCGTATGACGTACCACTCTATGAATTCAACAGTAGCTGGTTCTCCTTCTTGAAATGTTGGTCTCCTACCTTGTTTAGATTTTAAAAACTTGTACGTGGCAACAGCTGGAGTATTGAGGGTGCTATGGAAGACCAAGCAAGTATAATTCGCGTCGCTCCGGACAGGCTGCGTCTCAGCCAAAGAGCTAGAAACTTCATACAGTCCCTCAGAGTTCTGCACTTTACTGGTGTTTATTCCGAATGTAGTCTCGATCCCATTTTTATACCAAGTAAGTGTGAAATTTTCTGGATAAAAGGCAGCCGTATCACAGACCAGAGTCAAAAACGTAGATGAATTCCATTCAGATGTCCTGGGGACAATTCTGAGTGGGGTTGGGGCCGCTGCGAACACAGATGAACAAAGTTGAGCTACTGTGCGCTACTTGGATAAATTAAATATAGCTATGAATTACGTTGGGCCTATTTTGTTGCAATTGGGTAAATTGCAATTCCATCTCCCTGTCCTTCTACTGTTACACACATCACCTGCACCTACCTCATATATATCTCTTATAAAGACCGCCATTCGGTCAACTTTAGCAGGCTGTCAAAAGTTTGAATTCCTTGGCACACCAATGGCACAATTGGCTAACCAATGTTTGGTTCACATCGTCTGGAGAATTAAGCCTTGGTGGGCAAGTCGGCTCGCTGAGTCTTCACTGTTTAATGTGCAGTGAAAGACAATGTCGAAAAGTAAGCGTATTTTTGATGATTAAAGGAGAGCTCTAACCATGTCCAAATATCTCGGAACCATATCAAGACAATTGATTAAATGAACTATATTCAGTTGAACCTCAGGAGGTTTCAGCAGCACAGCATCTCTGTATTGTTTTATTTATTGAAAAGTTAGTGAGGAGAGGTGACAACCATGTGTGTTTCAAACTCCAGCTCTTTAATGAATTTGTTGGTCAAGGGTTAGCTGCAGAATGACATTGAAATCCGAACGCTATCATGATGTTAGATATAGTTTCAGGGATATTAATCTTCATGGCGGCAGGCAGACTATCAAAGCTAGGCTAACAGGCATGCAAATGTTGGGAAAGGCGTATTAATGTATAAGATTTTCAGTCAGTTATATGTTAAGAATTTATTCCGAGTTGCCGCCTATATAAACTTGCTGCACAAATTGCCTTTATAGTTATGATATATTTGATTATATTGCTAGGTATTCAGTACTCTGCGCGTGGCATTGTGTGTATATATAGCATTTCATATGGAGGACCCGAATATACAAAGAACATCGCGAAATTTATTAATACATACGTTTTTACTGACAGAAAGAATGCACATTCCCGATTGTTGTGTTTGATATATTTATGCCGGCCTTGCTTTCCTGTGTTCCAAACTTACCGTGCACAATTAGATGTGATCCGCTTCCATTTCCTCGAACTACTCCCCGACGGATCAAGGAGCAGTGATAAATTCCTGAGTCTTGGAATGTCGTGTCCAATAACTGAAAGAAACCGCTCACTTTACTTTCCATACCAAACCTCCTTCTCTTGTCTGCGTTTCTGTCCAGGTATTCATTCTCACCATGTTTCCACCATAATACCCGTGCCCAGGCTTGGTCTTGAAGAATGGGGAATATGCAGTAGAATGTGATGTTCCCGCCTCTGGAAACAGTCGCTTTTTGTGGTGCTTGAGACACACTGATCGAAGTGTGGCACTCAGCTGTCAGAAATATAGTCAAACATAGGTCAGTAGCATTAGCTAATACATGAAGGTGGAAGAGGGAAAACATAATCTAGACAGAGGAAATACAGTTTGTTAAATGAATATGAAAACACCTTCGGAGGCAGTTTATAAATTAGAGTAAATGAGCAAATGAATAAACCGGTACCTGTGTCAAAACTCCCTCGGAATATCAGGCACAGAAAAACCATATTCATTGTCATTCTTAAAAACGGATCCAACTGTTGACTCTCTGCAGTAACTGCGAGTTTGCAACTGTTTAAAAGGGTTTCCGGTTAGTTTCCTATCAGAGACGTCGCAATGACAATTGACATCCGGCAAGTGCGGGTTCAGAAATTCAGCTTCGTTAGTTCAGTGGGATTTAAAAAACGTCTTCAATTATTGAACATATGGAACCACATATGTTACGGACAGCAAGGTGTAAGGGAAAATATTAATTTTCCAATGCTGAATTTGCTACCACTCACCGAGTCAGTGTTGTTTCCCCGCAAGCAACGGTAGTCTAACCAGGGTGGAGATCAGCGGTGAAGCGCCGACGAATCGTGATTTCCTGGACATGTCAAAGGCTGCAGAGAGGTTGAGAACCTAAAAATGAGGTGAGGTTACGCACCATGATAATACTCACAGATACTGTAATTCGCGGCAGATTTTGAACTGTTATATATTGTGTGTGGATTCGAGAAATAAGTGGAGAGACTGAAACAGGATTTTTGCTCCGATAACAGCTTCGCTGCCTTCACGGGAGGTGGTGTCGGATGTCGGAGGTGTGGTGGAGGTTTGTAAGGGGAGGGCGGGCGATTATGAGTTTGTTGAGAAGGAGTGACAATAATGGTTTCCAAGGACGTAGAGTCTTTAGAGAAACAGTCATTTAACATGCTAACTATTATGGAACCTGATAAATGTAGGTGACCACTTGCTGATTCCCCATAGAGCCTCTGGAAGAGGAACGTGTTCTTGGCTAAGATGTGTTTAGAGGGTTTTTTTGGGGAAAAAGAAAAGCTCCTGAGTTAGAGACTTTTAGGGGTATGAAATAACGCGAAGGAGAGATTTGGTCTGGCGCGCAAGTGGAAAGGAGGAAGCAACAGAGATCGTTGACCGAATGGTTCATATTTGATGGCAATAACACCCTTGAGCTCTTTGAAATTTTCGCCAGGTAAGAAAGATTGCAGCAGGAGTGTGTGTGCCTGTGTGTCTGTGTGCGTGTATTTGTGGTGTGGGGTTGGGGTGTATCGCAGTAGACTAAATGTTTGGTTATCGTTACTCCCAGGACAATTACAGAACAGTGAACAGTTGTAGCGGCGAACAGTGAGGCTCTGCGAGGCTTCACATGATCCGGCCAGATGTGGCTCTGGATGCTTAGGGCAGTTGTTTGCAAGACTTAGTCAAGTCTGCACCTCTTGGAATTGAAGATGTGAAGGTTAAGCTTATATCATTATTATAGCCAGGATATGAGACTGTGAAGCATTTATTTGTAATAAGCGTGCTTATTCCTAATTTCTGTTTGCTCTCAACAGATTACCAATTTATTTCATTCGAAGTGTGCACTGTTCCCAGTTATACATCCCAGAAGCCCAGTTTACTACACAGCTGTACAATTTGTTGCTTGCCGCAGGAAATGTACTTGCGTACTGATGCCGCATGCTTATGCTCAAAGTAAGTTTGAGAGTCTCTGTTATACTCATTGGTAGCACACTTGCATCTCACACAATTGTGATTTGAACCCTTACTCCGGGGACTGCAAGAGGCCACCTGGACTACTGCATACGGCTCTGCTAGGTGTGTTTTACAATGTCAGAAATATCGTCTTTCAGGCAAACTGTTTCCAGAAGCATCAGTGACAAGAAGATACAGGATGATGGTCAATGACAAAGGAGTCCGAGGATAGGTGAAGAGCGTTTAAAGTCAGTGCGTTTTTTTTCCTTATTGGCTCAAGGAATGCGGGTATCACTAGCAAGGCCCACATTTTTTGCCCAGCACTAATTGCCCTTTCAGAGCGTAATTAAAAGCCACATTGCCGTGGGTCTGGGCCTGGAATCACATGTAGGCCAAATTGGTTAAGGGCGGCAGAGTTCCTTCCCTAAATGTCATTAGTGAACCAGATAATCGATGATTGTTCCATGGTCGTTATGACTGTGACTAGCTTTATAGTCCAGGTCTATAATTTAATTCACATTCCAATAGCTGCCGTGGTGGGATTTGAACACGTCTTCCCAGGTCATTAGATTGGGGTCCCTGGATTATGGGTCTAGTGCCATTAGGACTGTGCCACCATCTCAACACTACTTTATTCCAGTCATTGTGCTCAATGTTTGGCTGGCAGGATGTAAACGGATGTTAGCAATCGCCAGAATACTGAACAAAATGTTAAGAATTGAATTCGCTCGCACTGAAAAAAATTGCGAGAGCTAATCGTGATGAGGTGAGGAAATGTTTACGCTTACGTACGACCAAGAAGCAGGCTCAGAGACCCATGAAGCAGATGTGCAGTACTAATATTTAAGCGGTGCCAGGGTATTTTAGATTGCACTGATTTGCGTCGTGTGTTGTATCTCGAGCGAATGGATGCTTTGAGCAGCAATGCACAAACCAGTAATGAAAAGCAGAAACTATGTCCAAACCGTGGTATCACAAAGAGGGACAGTCACTGACCAAGAAAAAAGCAAAAATGCCGAGATATGTAAAAGTAACAAACGGAGCACCGAATATTCAGAGCTAAAGGTGAAGATTGAAAGACGGGTAATAAGCCATCTACAAGGAAGCAAGGACCAAATAGTGGTAAAATCTTAGGTACGAATATTGTTAGGGAAATGTTCATGCCAAATCTGTATCCATTGGCAGGATAAAATAAATGTTGTGAACATAATCTTGTAATTCTTTAAATTTACCCATTCAATTGTCCTTTGTGACTTTCAAAAACTTCAGCAAAGTTTTTCAATCAATATCTGAACCTGTCACAAATGCCATTGAATACTTGTTTTCCTCAGGGCAGTTGGAGGAACAACCACATCTGTGCATTCCGATTTTCTGTAGTTTGCAGAGTTTTACAGCTTGCATATTTTGCGTTGTCATTACGCCCGCTTTGTAATTCTTTTTCTGCATGTTGCCTGTGTAACAAAAGGAATCGAAGGGTATAGGGAACGTCGATTCAGTCCTGGTTGATTGAGAATTGCTTTGCCTGTCTCCAAAAGGCTTCGAAATAAATAGGAGGTTGAATTCTCAAAAATGCATTTATTATAGGATATTATTCTCTGTTTGATAACTGCTTAGGCAACACTTTAATAGACACATACTTGATTAGCAAACTCTTGACTATTGCGTCCACAACCATCTTACTGCTTATTGAAAAATGCTATTAAATTCAAAGTGTGTTCTCCTTGTCTCTCCGAACTTCGGCGACAGGCTGGCAAAACCTGTGGAAAATAAACAAATGGCGGAAAGGATGCCGAACTTGCAGTGAAATTTCATGGCTTGTAAGCTACCATGTAAACTAAACGACAGCATTTTCACACTTATGCTTTTCGCATCGGCTGAGAAATGGATACTGTACAATTGTGCGCACCCGCTCCGTGGTGCCTATTAATTGTAAGAAACAGAATCGTTCTACTTAGATGGTTTAGACAGATAGTCATTGACAATGGGGAAAATGAGGGCACCTAAGGATACAAAAATACATTTAATTTTGTTATAGTAATATGAAAGCCAGATAAAATAATCGTAAATCGGGGCCTGACAGTTTAAGTCCTAATTCTTCGGGGCACACACACCTTACGACACGGCTGCGAGACCTCGTTACCACATTGCTGCCAGGTTTCAGGAGCATTCGGTACTACACGGTGATGTTCCTGGGTAACACCCCCTGTTATTGTGGCTGAAAGTAGCTACATAAACGATTATTTTTTTATTGTCAAACAACTATGTTTATTTCTTCAGAGTACATGAGCTACATGACAGTCATAGGCATACACAGAGGCTAAGTAGCTGCAGAATCATAGACACACATTCACTCAACCATCCCTTTATTATGCTGTTAATCTGATGAAAGACTATCAAATCATTTAAAACTGCATGAAAACAAAAACTCATTATCTAATTATAAATGCAACATTTACACAGGGCCTTGAATTGTTTAAGTTTCAACTCCGCGTCCTACTTTCATCATTTGTTTTTGGCTACGGCCTATTATCAAGGCAGCTGTAGCTACATCTGAAAACATTTCTCCTTTCCAATGAAGCGCAGCATTTGCAACCTTTGATAGGGGCCCATTATCCTGCCTCCCTGCTGATCACAGCCCTTCTTTTCGGGTTTATTGCATTCCTATCAAGTAGGCTTAACTTTCTAACAAATTATTTCAACATATCTTTGCCTATCCCACTGCGCGCCCGGTAACAATGTGCAGTTTGCTTTCGGGGTTGCAATAACCTGTTCCAACCTAAAGACCTAATCATAACTAACTACCTTAGCAGACTAGCTTGTGCACCTCATATGTTAACCCAGTGCTTTTAAATATTTTCCCCTCCCCGTTGGACCTATAATTACTATTCTGGGAATCCCTGAAAACATTGTTGTATCCTGTGATTCTCTTTTCGTTCTCACAAACCTTTCAACCACAGTTCCAATTCTACTTGACAGTAGAACTGCCGCCATTTCTGTCAGAGAAATCCAACATCAATCTCACAGTGATCATAACACGGCATAACTTGCATCAGTGTTGTTTCCAGAATAATGGGTTCTCCTTGAATGTTTTCAGACCCTGAGACCCTAAAAATACAGCTAGATCTCACCGGATATTTCTGAACTCTGATATTCCGAAAGTCCCGAGATTCCAGGGTTGCTTGAATAGTGAGTGATTAACCTGGTTCCATTCTGAAAGTACAAGAATAAATTGGACACTTGTTCTTCTGATATTGCCAACAAAGCCACAGAGTCTCTCCAGCGTTAACTAAAACTGATAAAAACAAAAAACTACTGCGGATGCTGGAAATCCAAAACAAAAACAGAATTACCTGGAAAAACTCAGCAGGTCTGGCAGCATCGGCGGAGAATAAAAGAGTTGACGTTTCGAGTCCTCATGACCCTTCAGCAGAACTGATGCTGAAGGGTCATGAGGACTCGAAATGTCAACTCTTTTCTTCTCTGCCGATGATGCCAGACCTGCTGAGTTTTTCCAGGTAATTCTGTTTTTGTTTTTAATTAAAACTGATTTGGCTCCATTTCGCTGAAATAATCAACAATACTTTGTTTTTCTATACCGTTCCTGTCCTCTATTAACCATGGCAAGTAGTACTTCCGGAAGCCCCAGCTGATAAGCAGTTTGTTTTCACCTGCTGTTACCATCTTCCACTCCGTAATCTCAGTCAGTCATGACTTAGTTGGCAGCAGTCTCGCCTCTGAGTGACAAGGTTCAGGGTTCAAGTCACATACCAAGGCTTGGACACAAAAAGCAAGGCTGAAACTCCAGTGCAGTTCTGAGGGAATGCTGCACTGTTGTAGCTGCCGTCATTCGGATGAGACATGATACTGAGGCCCCATCTGATGGCTGTGCTGGAGATAAATGATCCCATGGTGCTTTTTTGAAGAAGAGGAGTGGAGTTACCCCTGGTGTCCTGAGCAATATTAAACCCTCAACCAACATTACAGAAGCACATTATCTGATTATTATCATATTGCTCTTTGTTGGCGTTTGCAGTGCACAAAATTGCTACTCCTTGATTGTTGCTGCACCAAAGTCAGACAAGCTTATCATTCTTTGTGACTAAAATGCAAGTGTTGGTGCAGATCACCAGGCATGGAAAGCATCATTGGAAAAGACTGGTCGGCAGTTGCAACAGCAATGGTCTCTTCAAGCTGTGTGTTGACCATGAGCCCTGAATCAACAACCCAGTTTCCCGTCCCTCTAATCGCAATGAGGCATCTTGAGTGCACGCCTGTTACATGCATTGGAACAGAATCAACTATGTCATCAACGGGTAGAGGGACAGACAGGATGTGCGTGTAACAAAAACCAAGTGTGGCATTGACTTGCTGGACTGACTACCATCCTATCGTTTCAAAGTAAAACAAAAAGTTCTATACCGCTAGACTACTCCAGGGCACCTAGGTCCAGACACGTCTCAATGCCTCTAGGCTCAAACACGCTATCGTGAAAGAATCTCTTTCTGCAAAACTCAAGAGCCTCCTATCTACGGGAAAAATGGACTCTAACTTAATTAGGTTGGATAGCTGACCTTGAGGTATACGATGTACTCCACTGCTCCAGAGGCAATTGGCCCTACCTCTTGCAAACATCAAGACAGATTCGAAGGAAAAATGAGGACTTCCAGAAACAACTGGAGAAGAAACTTTGCCTCTGCAGGGCTTATTTCATCACTGTCCAAGCACATTGCCTACCTACACATCCACAGGACTGTCCAATGCAAGCTCAGAAAGATGTAAGAATCTTGGCGGAATCAAATAGGCAGAGGAGCTTCTGTCCTATGCCAGCCACAAAGACTGTAAGTGATTTTATGATGCCCTGAAATCTGTCTACCGTGGCCTGCCTATTTGTTCATCACCGTTTCTCAATGTCATCGTGTCGCTAATGCTCACAGAAAAAAACGCAAATTCTAAAAAGATAGGCGGAGCACTTTAAAGGCACCCTCAATCTCCCTTCATCAATCAATGAAGAAGCATTTGACATGCTGCCACGGGTTTCCACTCAAGAGGAATCTCACTTCTTCTCCATCACCAGCAAAATCTTCACCCGAATCCTTCTGAAAGTTTAGTGCAACGCCTTCACCGGCAGCATCTCGCCAGAGAGTCAGCATAGTCTGAGGAAAGATCGAGGGACCACTGATACAGTGTTTGCAGTTGGACAGCTCCAGGAGAAATGCCAAGAAACAAACATGGACCTCTACGTCACGCTTGTTGACCCGACAAAGGCCTTCAACACAGTCTGTCATGAGGGCATTTTTAAGGTAATGGAGAAATTTGGCTGTCCTGGGAAATAAATCACAATGGTTCAAACAGTCCTACAACGGCATCCACATGCGTACCCTGGAGATGGTGAGTCGTCTGACCCATTCCTAGTCACTAGCGGGGTTAACCAGGGCTGCGTCTTAATACCTATCCTCTATAACATATTTTTATCTTTGCAATGCTCTCCAATACCTTCCGTGATGGCTATCCAGTCACTGAAATCAAATATTACGTGGATGGGAAGCTGCTCAACTTGAGGCGACTCGAGTCAATAATGAAAGACTGCACATGGTATTTCACAATTTCATGTTTGCTGATGACTTTGCACTAAACTCCAGATCAGGGTTGGGCATCCAACGTAGCAAGAACTTGTTCTCGATTGCTTGTGAAACTTCGGCCTTATGATCAGCGCGAAGAATATTAAAGTAGTGGACTAGCCTGCTCCAGGGGAGCCCTCGAGCCGAGGACCCGAATTTAACGCTTTGCGTGCGTGCGAAGTTGGCGGGCAGGGAAGCGGATGTAGAATCTGCTCCCGCCGAGGTCGTGGCTTTAATTTTACCCTCAGGGTGCGCCTGAGGTCGGCGCGGCTGGAAGTGGACAAAAAACTCGCTCCCGGCTGAGATCGCGCTATGAACGTAATCTTACGCTGGCTGGCCAATTTGCAGCCAGCCAGTGTGAAATGCGCCTTGAAAAAGGCCTTTGGTAGCGGGAAAATGCGAGCGCCGACGTCACCACTGGTGCCGGTGAGCGCTTCCACTGAGCACCCTAAAGGCAGACAGCTGCCGCACAGAGCTGCAGATATCCAAGTAATAAAATAAAGCACAAAAATGCTGAAAAAAAGTCCATGCAGCACAATCAAGCACCTGAAAGCATACCTCACTTTAAAAAAAGTCCCCAGGTATTCATTTTCAATTTAAACACTAACGGAAATTTCTTCCGCTCTTGAATGAAATTTCATCAAAAATGTAAAGCCCGCCTGGCCAACTGGCCCTTCCGGCATCAGTAAGGTTGGACCGACCACGGAAAATCGCTTTCAATTGTGCTGATATTGGGCTTAATTGCCGGCTCACTTGTCCACGGGTGCGCTTCCAACTTTTGCGCGTGCCCGCGGAGTGAAATATCGCGCGAGTGCGTGTTAACATCGGGACGCTCGCCCCACGTCATCTCGCAGGGCCTTATGCCAGTTTCAGTCGGGCGCACGCCAGACGTCGGAACACAAAATTCTCGCCTGTGTTTTCAACGCGAATTCACGCTCAGTGGCCAATTAACGTTCGCCCTGCGTGAATCGCGTTTTTTTTTACTGGTTATAAGGGTTGAGCGGAGGCGGGGGCCTGGCGGTCTTCAAGTCCAATAGTGACCCGTGAGGGATTCAAAACCAGCAGAATCAATTCAGTGAAGGCTGTCAAAGGGCTAAGAGGGATCTGCCGAGTTCGACGTGGAGGGGGTGGGTTTGCTGTTAGATGATGTTAGCTCAATGGAAAGAGATGACCTAAGTTCCGGGAATCCGGACATGGAAGTGGTTTGGGTAGAGATGACGAACGATAAAAGCAAAAGTGATTTCTGGGAGTGGTGTCCAAGTCCCCTTACAATAAATACACGGCAGGATGGGGTATCAGAAAAGAAATAATGGGAGTTTGTCAGAAAGGCACAACGAATATCATGGGGGATTTTAATCTAAATGTGGGCGGGAAAAATTAGATGGGCAAACGTAGCCTAAATGAGGAGTCCATGGAATGTTGTTGAGATAGTTTCTTAGAACAGCATGTTCTGGAGCGAACCAGGGACCAGGCTTCACGAGATTTGGTATTGAGCAATGAGATAGGTCTAGTTAAAGGCCTCATAGTGAAGGCACACCTAGGTAACAGTGATCATACTATGATTAAATTTTACATTCAGTTTAAGGGAGAGAACAGTGGATCTAAGACTAATATTTTAAACTTCAGTAAGGGCAAATATGAGGGCATGAATGCAGAGCTAGCAAAAGGAAACTGGCAATTTAGGTTAAGTGATAGGTCAATAGAGATGCACTGGCGGATGTTTAAGGGGATATCTCAGAATACACAGAACAGATGCATTCCAACAAAAGGGAAACATTCCACCGGGTGGACCCACCATCCGTAGTTAACTAAAAAAATAAATATTGCTGAAAAAAGAGACGTGTCTAACCTTTTCATTTTGCACTCATCAGGACGCTCGCAAGAATACCAATATATGGGGAAGACAATAATTTACACTGTCTGTGCAGAGAGTGCTGGTTCGTTGAAAAGTGACGGTGCCATGGAGAATGCACCACTGATGGTGACATTCAGTTAACTGCCAAACATTGTTTGAAATTTAAACCAGGCAGCTTGACCCTAATTGGTCAAGGCATTGCCCTGAGGAGTGAATGAGCTGTGACTTATTTTGTTTAGCTGAAGCAGGCCCAATGTTATGTATATGTTATTGCTGTCTGCAAAGAACGGGGCCCTGTTTATCAATATAGCTTCCAGTACACGGAAATGCGCAACACTGCGAGCCCGACTGCCAATGTTAAATCGGTTGTCAGCGGCATTTTTAGCACATTGAGGATTATTGAGCAAATGTTGTCCAATCGCGGAACCACATCTAATATTGAGCTCTGGATTTCGAGTTTTGCAAGCACCGGCTGGTTGGGTAAGCTTTTTACCCTGCCGTTGCGAGCAGCGCCTGGGACATGCTGTTTGATCCGATCCGCCATTATTGGAAAATAATTCTCTTAATTTCCCTTTCTTTTGCAACTATTTTGCAATATTTCTGTGACCTCTGGGTACCGACCCAATTGTTACAAATTGGAGTGTGTATAATGAGCGTCTGGATTGTTTAGATAACCTGGTTGCGGATTATAAAATATTTCAGATATGGCAACGTCAAATGTCAGTATTTTCGAATAATCACGTATTCCATTGAAATGTAAGGCGGGAGGGGGGCGGAGATGGGAGTGGTGCGGGTTGGGCAGAGAAGATTCTGACCGTGTGGTTTTTGCTGTTCTCAAATAGTTTCCTAACAGAAAGACAACTGACCTTCCCCAGCTAAATAAAGAATGCGGTCCAATGTTTCGCTTTTCCACAGCAACAGTTTAATTTTTAAACTTAGCTCATTTCAACACCGGGTGAAACAGCCGCATGTATATCGACAAGAGTAATATTCGCAATCAACCACCATTGCACTTCATTTCGTAGCTTTATATCTTCTCCTGAATACGCTATTTATTATGCTTTCTTGATATTTCTCGAAATTATGCAAATATTAGATAATCGCAGGTATATTTTTCTAATTACTGGCGCTTTATTTTTTCCATACCTCTACCACAGCGACATTGAACAAATCTTTTGCACGAAATTTCTCCAAGTATTGTTACACTCTTCCGTTTATCATACGGGATCCTGAACTGTTATTTTTGGCCAGAATGGTAAAAGGCATAAAGGCACAAGTCAGTGAATTCCCCATAATTGTAACTGCTTTGAGAGGAATGCCGCTGATATTATTACCCCTTGTTATATTGCGGTACATCTATATTCTTCTTCGCTCTGCGGCAGTTGGCGAGGTGGGGGGTGGGGTAGGGGGTGGTGGTGGTGCTGGGGAGGGTTCATCAAAGGCGTGAACAGCCATGCTTTCAACTGGTAACTCTTTTCCTCGAGAATCCACCTTGCGGGCACTCAGGTGGTCAGAAATGCTGCGCAACTTACAACTGTCGAAGCAAGTACCCATTGTAGCTGCTTCTCAGAAAGAGGACACACACCTAAAGTACCTGTTTTTGGTGGTTACAGATTAATTGGCCATTGATGGAGTGAAAGCCCTTCTCTTCATAAAGACCACGAAGTGGTGGGTGGGGTTCCTGATGGCCACATGCATGCAGTGAATGACACCTTTTTTATGGGGGCATCCAGCAATGGCCCTGAATCAAGTCGACCTTTCTGCCTGGTGTCCTGGTAGCGAATTTAATCGGTGGCGCTCTTGATGATGACACTGTTCATTTCCTTGATGCAACGAAGGGTGGCAGCCTGGGAGAAGTGACACATTCCCAGTGGATTCAGGCAAAGATCCAGAGGCAAGAACGTTGTGAGCAATGGTGATTTTCAGAGGCATTGCAATTCTTGTCTGCCTTACCCCGTTGGTCTCAGCTCGACTTGCAGCATAGTGGATAAGTCAGTGATGGCCTCTATGGAGATCCTCAGTCTGTGCTGACATTGCCGCTCGGACATCTGCAGATAATTGAGCCATATATGGTATACTCTGTGTCGGAAATCGGCTTTTCTTCGGGTGGAAGGTTCATAGTGTACACGTCTGCGCCCTTCTCCAGCATGATCATCCAAAGGCTGATCCTCTTCCTGGCCGTACTGATGCTGCTGTGGTCCTCACTCTTCGTGCATTGCTCCTCCTCCGCCCTGGGGCATCATGAATACTGGGTTGATCAGTCCGATGCCAGGTGGTCTTTCCATTCTCTTGCGCTATATTTGCAGTCCACCTCCGCCAAAACCTTCCCCTTGCAATTCCCTTGGTAGCAAGTGTTTATGCTAAAGGACAAAGCGTTAGATCGTTCCCTCCGTGACACCCTGGTCCACTCCTCCATCACCCCATACACCTCAATCCCCTCCCACGGTAGCTTCCCATGCAACTGCAGAAGATGCAACACCTGCCCCTTCACTTCCCCTCTCCTCACCATCCAAGGGCCCAAACACTCTTTTCAAGTGAAGCAGCATTTCAATTGCACTTCCCTCAACTTAGTCTACTGCATTCGTTGCTCCCAATGCAGTTTCCTCTACATTGGAGACACCAAACGCAGACTAGGTGATTGCTTTGCAGAACACCTTCGGTCGCTCCGTAAGCATTACCCAGACCTCCCTGTCACTTGCCATTTCAGCACTCCACCCTGCTCTCATGCCCACATGTCCATCGTTGGTTTGCTGCATTGTTCCAGTGAAGCTCGGCGCAAACTGGAGGAACAGCACCTCATCTTCCGACTAGGCACTTTACAGCCTTCCAGACTGAATATTGAGTTCAACAATTTTAGATCATGAACCCTCTCCTCCATCCCCACCCCCTTTCCATTTTTTTCCCCATCCTTTTTATTTTTTCCAATAATTTATATAGATTTTTCTTTTCCCACCTATTTCCATTATTTTTAAATCTATTTCCATCCATTGTTTTATTTCTACCTTTTAGCCTTTTTCGATTCCTTCACCCCACCCCAGCCCCACTAGGCTATCTGTATCTTGCTTGTCCTGCTTTCTACCTTTAATTAGCACATTCCTTTAGATAATATCACCACCCTCAACACCTCTTTGTCCTTTTGTCTGTGACATCTTTTGGTTATCTCCACCTATCACTGGCCCTCTACCTAGCTCTTCTTGTCCCAACCACCACCCCCCCCCCCAACCCCCTTAAACCAGCTTATATTTCATCCCTTTTCTATTTTTACTTAGTTCTGTTGAAGGGTCATGAGGACTCGAAACGTCAACTGTGCTCTTCTCCGCCGATGCTGCCAGACCTGCTGAGTTTTTCCAGGTATTTTTGTTTTTGTTTTTGTTTTGGATTTCCAGCATCCGCAGTTCTTTGCTTTTAAGTCCCTGCCTCTGCCTGCTCTGTATCAAAAAGTGCGCTGTGCTCACCAGATTGTGGTCCCGAGGCTGCACTAAAGCTAGGTCCCACCGAGGTGTGTCTGTGCGCTGTTGGAGGGCTTGGGAGAGCGTTGTGGCGGTCCTTCAGGGAGGGTGCCTTCAGATTCCTTTTCAGGGGTTTCTTCGGTGCTTTCTTGGAGACCCTGGGTCTTGGACTCCGTTGGCTGCATCCTAGATGTGTCTGCGAAAGCAAGGGGACATAATTATTGCATGGCACTGGCCTGTAAAAGAGGACACATCACTCACGGCATGGTTGTCCGATGGATGTTGCACTGCTGGATCCTCACTTGGTAGAGCAGCGCCGACCTCACTGTCAGCACAGGACCAGTCCCGGTCATTGCCAGTCTGCTGGATGACTCTGCTTTCAAATTCTGTGAGAACTTGAATTCCAACATCCCTCCACCTGTCTGTGACCTTTCCCTCCTGTTGTGAGTTAGTTTGTCCTGCATAGCTAAGAGATGGGGAGAGTGTCAGGACACCTACCGTGGCAAGATGATAATATGCCTGGCCTGAATGGGCGATGACTGGTCCCATGGATGGGATGAGAACAATGACGGTGTGTGTGAAAGAATGAATGGTGATGCCCCTTGCACTGGCAGTGAGTGAGGGTGCTGTGGGTGTGCGATGGGTTTGTGAGTGAGAGAGTTAAGATTGATGAAAATAGTGACGTGCCCTGGCGGAACGGAGGAGGTCATTCATCCTTATGTGGCACTGGGTGACTGTCCACCGCTGCAGGGCGTTTCCACTGACCACCGCTGCGAACACCTCCCAAGCCAGATTGGTAACAATGCCACGCATCCTGCGGCCAGAGCGGGGGCAGTGCACATCCAGAGGGGCCTCCACGGCATTGAACAGTCGCTTAAGGGACCCATCGTTGAATTGGGGGGCTGCAGTCTTTTTTCCGTTGCTGGCCATGTCTGCCAGGCAGTGGTGGTGAGCTGGTGGCAATGAGCACTTTGCTGGCGGCTGCCTTTTAAAGATGGCGGCTGGGGTGATGGCGAGCGGGCGCATGAGAGCCCGCCTGCCATCGAAATAGAGTGTCTCACGGGATTGAATATATAATGAGGTTAGCTCAGGAAGAAAAAGTGTGAATTCCCGCCATTTTCATCGGCGGGTAGGACTCCATTTTACCCGCCCGCTACCGCATTTGTTTAATTCTGTGAAAATTCAGCGCAGAGTTGTAAATTAAATAGTGTGATGGGGACTCAGGTAGGAATGGAAATTCCAATCTCAATCACGTGGTTGTGCTCTATTAGTTATCATCAACTACAACTTACCTCAGCATTTCCGGCTCCAGAGTGGTTACACAAAGAGATCGGATCCATCCTGCTCCCTGGATGGCTCCAGAACATGCTCTTCTAAGACACTGTCCCGAAAACATTCTAGGAACCTCTCATCTACGTTACCTTTGCCCATTGATTTATCCAGCCTTTATGTGGATTAAAATCCCCCATGGTTATTGCAGCACCTTTCTGATAAACTCCCGTCACTTTTTTATGTTCTTTCCTACCGTGTAGTTACAATTAGTAGGCCTGTCCACCATTACCACAAGTGACTCCTTGCCTTTGTTATTGTTCATCTCAACCCAAACCACTTCAAATCCTGGTTTCCTGAACTTAGGTCATCCCACTCTAATGAGCTAATACCATCATTAACTAACAAAAGCACTCCTCCACATTTTCATTGCTCTCTCGCCTTCTTAAATGTCACATACTCTTCATTTTCAGGTCCCTATCCGTCATCCTGTAGCCATGACTCCGTAATGCTTATCACGTCGTACTTATTTATTTCTACTTACGCTATCAGTTCATCTCTTTTGTTTCAAATACTATGTGCGTTTAGGTACAGGGCCTTAAGTATTGTCCTTGTATTATTCTTGTAGCGTCTTGCCTTATTTGCTGATTTTCTCTGAGAGTTGTATTCTCTGTCGCTCCTTGTCACCATCTGTTTGTCACTTCCCATAGTAAAACTGTCTCCCTTGACTTGTCCCTACTCTTTGGTTCCAGCTGTAGGATGTGAAAACCAACCGTAACCTTACCACACGCGCCCCCATCCCTTCCCACTGCCAGAGTGAAGGGTGTCGGTGAGCAGCTGCAGAGTTTTCTGACGTTGGGAGAGAACAGTCAAAGCCGTGGTCCATATTATTACTAAATACATAAGTAGAAATAGAAATCAGGTCCTACAGATAGCTTTTAAGGAGGTGGTCAAGAGATTAGTAAGCAGAACCTCAAAAGCAACAATCAACAAATGGCTCCCAGTGCCAAGCGCTTATGAACCCAAAAATAGGACAATAGAACGGATCAATAGGTATTTGGAGAGATGGTGTAGGAGGGAGAAATATAGATTCAAACAACATTCAATGAATTTTGAGAAATCTGTGACCTTTAGGTGTCAAAAGAACTCAACAGAATTGCAACTAATGGCCAGGTGGTGTGATTTTCCGGAGTTGTGGGAGAGGGTTTAAATAATTCGGATTGCGCCTGGCACGAGGAACTAGCATTGGAAATTAGGATAAAGGTGCACAAAGGATTGTAAGAGAGAAATGTCAGCAGTGTAAGAAATACGTATTAGATGAGCTAAGACTAAGCAAAAGCACAATAAAGTCTGTAATATAGAAAACGAATGTGTGTAAACGCCCGGAGCCTGATAATAATATTGGTGAGCTGCAGGCACAAATAGCAACATCGGGGATATTATGTTGTGATGAGAACGGGGGTCTAGTTGCAAAATGACAGGGCTGGGTAGTAAATATTTCTGGATAGCAGTTCGCCAAAGCAGATAGGGAAGGAAACAGAGGAAGAAGGGTGGCAGTCTTAATGAAGGGAATATCGCAATGCTGGAGAGAGAGAATGTCTTGGAGTGCTCAAGAAGGAATCTATTTGGCCAGAATTAAGTGCCAATCGACTGAGCACATTCTATACGCCATCAATTAGTAGGAAAGCGAAAGCGGAGCAAATTTGCAGGAAATTAAAGATAGGTGCTATAACTCTAGAGTAGGGGACATCAATTTCAATACTATAGACTGCGATAGCAACAGTGTAAACGGCAGAAAGGGTAAACAGTTTCTGCTGCATGTTCAACAAAAAAAAAATGACCGTTGCGTTTCCAGTCACCAAGAAATGAGGAATTGCCGGGTCTAGATTTTGGGAATGAGATGGGGCAAATGAATGAAATGCTAGTAACAGAATATTAAGCGAACGGTGATCATAATATCAAGAGTTTAGGTCAGGTTATGGAAAGAACAAGGAGCAGCGTGATGCAAAATTTCTTAATTGGAGGAGGGTCAATTTCAGTGGGCTGAGAACTACTCTCTCCAGGTAAATTGGAAATCAAAGATTGTTCGGCAAACCTGTAGCTAAACAACGCGCTTCCGTTAAAGAGGAAATAGCTGGGGTAGAGTCGAGTTATTTTCCGACGACAGGGAAGATAGAACAAACAAAGTCAAAGACCCCGAGATGACGAAGGAAGTAGAGGGTAAGACAAAGAGGCAAAAGTGGAAGGATCCAGAAACAAAGCGTCCAGATTTAAAGTGATTGGCAAAGCAAAAAGCAAATGAATTTTATTTTTATGCAGCATGTAGTTACAATCTGGAATCCAATGATTGAATAGGCAATGAATGCCGATCCAATTATGTACTTCAAAAAGAGCAAGATGAGCACCTGTAGGGAAGACATACAGGAGTACAGGGAAAGGGCGGCGGGAGTGCGACTAGCTAAATTTCTCTTGCCGAGAGCAGACAGGAGTTCAAAGGGCTGAATGGCTTCCTTCTGTGCTGCAACTATTCAGTGATTCTGCAAGATTTCGATTATGTTTCTTTTTGCCCTACCAAAATGCATCACCTCGTATTTTTCAATGCAAAGTTGATTTCCCCGTAACTTCCCACCCTGCAGTTTCCTAATGTGTTATTTAATTTTGAAAGTATTCACTGGTGTCAGCATCGCTGACAAGGTCAACATATAACTCCCATCGCCAATTGCCTTTGATAAGGTGGTTGTTAGCTGTCATCAACCGCTATATTGCCTGTCCTACAGGTATTGCCATGTTGCTGTTCGGCACCAAGTTTCAAGAATTTGACTCAGTAACGGTTATAGGTGATCTATTGCAACATAGTGTATGCCTTGGAGCGGAAATTGGAGGTGATACTTTTCCTATGGGCTTATTGCCTTGCCCTTTTCTGTCGAAGGACCCTTGGCAATTTGTTGTCGTGAAAATGCAGTTGCCGTTAGAAGGAACATACTGCAGCCAGGTCATTCCAGTGACGGAGAGCATGGATATTTATGGTGGTAGATGGATACCAATCCAGCTGCCTATTTGTTCCTGGATGTTGTTGCCTCAGCGCTGCTGGAGCTGCAATATTCCAGGCAAGCAGAGTATTCCTAAATTGTACTGTTTAAGTGGGGAAAAGGAGACGAGTGACTCGCAGTAGAATTCCCAACCTCTCAAATGTTGTTGTGGTGATGGCAGTTATTTGGCTGGTCTAGTTAAACTTCTGGGCAATTGAATACAGCCACCACACCAACCCGGGATTTTCATGGTGGGGATTCAACGATGGAAATGCTAGTAAATGTCAAGACGAGGCAGATGGACTTTTTCTTGTTGAAGATTGCCATTGCCGGGCACCTGTATGGTGTGAATATACGGAAGTTGCCAAAGCCTTGCTGCTTAGGACTGTTACATTATCCGAGGAATTGCGAAGGGAAATGCGTAATGTACATGCATTACCAGACATCACTTTTCTGACTTTATAATGAACAAAAGGTGATTCATGAATGGTCGAACAGTTGAAGATGATGGGTCCCTGGCTACTGCCCTAAAGAATTTCTGCATAAGTGTCCTACGGCTGAGATGATTGGCCTCCAGCAATTATAATCATTTGTATGAATCCTACCAGTAGCGTGTTTATCTCCAAAACCCATTGATTTAAATTTCACTAATACTCCTTTGTGTGATATTCGGTCAAATGCTGCCTTGATCTTGATAGTCAAGTCACCTTAGCATTACTGATGGGAGAATGGAACACCTACCAGAGAAGACAATGGAAGAACATTGAGAAAAGAAAGGTATAATAATGGATAGTTAGCATGGATTCGAAAATACAAAATCTTGTTTGGTCAAATTTGTGGAATTTTTAAAGGAGCTAGCAGACAGATTTGACAAGTGTAATGAAGTAAATGTAATTAGTCTGGATTTTTAAAAAACGTCTTCAATAAAGTTTCCCATAACAGACTTAAAGAATAAGGCCAGAAAAAGCTGAATCAGCAAACATATGGCAGAATTGTTTGCAAGCCGGCTTCATGACTGAAAGAAGTGAATGGGGGTAAAGGGTAGATATTCAGAGTGGCATGAGGTGGAAATCAGTGTTCTATAAGGATCCACGCTGGGACCAATGCTGTTCACAATTTACATTAACAATTAGGATTTTGAAAATAAAGGCGCGATTTATAATTTTGTGGATGACACTATGTTTTCCTCAGCACTGAGACGGATTGATTCAAATTCTTCAAATGCTTATTAGAAGCTTTTCACTTGTGTTCACTTGGTGAAAATAGCTGATGATCCATTGAATGTGGACGCTGGTGGGTGGAAGGAGAAGGTTATTAAGCTTGCAGAATTGGCAAAAACTTGGAAAAAGACGGTCAACACAGGTATATACGAGGAAAGATGCAAAAATAAGATCATTTAATACTTGGAAGGTGCAAATATAGGTTGGGTACAGAATAAAATGTTCTCAGAGTGCAAATACAGCAATCACTAAAGATTATACAATAGGTTTGCAAGCCCATAAAAAAGCAGAGCAAGCACAAGCCTTTAATTATAAAGCGATTAAATTGAAAAGTATGGAAGCTTTGCTTAACATTTATCGAACATTGAGTAAAGCATACTTAGATTTCTGCGCGCAGTCTCGGTCGCCATAAAAAAAGCACTGGAGAGGTTCTATTGAAGACTTACAAGGATAATACCAGCAATGCCAGGGCATACCTATCAGGAAAGGAATAACAGGCTGTGTCTCTTTCCTACTGAAAAAAAAGTTAATGTCCTGAGCTAACAGAGGTTTTGAAAATTATGAAAATTTTTTATCGAGTGAACACAAATAGAAAGCTCCCTCTTGTGGGGAAGGCAATAGCTCAAGGCCATCAACGTAAGCTAGACACCAAAAAATCAAATAGGAAACTCACAGGAAACATCTTTACCGAAAGAGTGGTGAGAATGTGAAATGTGCTACCATAGGAAGTGGCTGATGGAAATAGTGTGGATCCATTTAAGGGGAAGGCAGACACAGATATAAGGGAGAAGAGAACAGATCGTTACGGTTTTCGAAATTCGTTGAGGATAGGTGGGAAGAGGCTTGAGAGGAGCATAAGTCTAGGCAGCGACTGGGTTGGTCGGAATTCCTGTTCCTTATTTCTTATGTAATCCTATGTAACCCTAAACAAAATTTTGAATAGAGCTGCAAAAGGAGATATGAAATCACATGTTGAAATGTCTGATCAAAGTAATAGGCTTTCACCCGTCAAGGATGGTACTATAGAGAGGGTGAATTAATCGCGATCAAACTTCAGATATTCGAGTGCAAGCAGCTAAATGCACAACCGAATTAAATTGGACACATGCCAGAGAATAGACCTGGAATGTTCCGAGTGTTATAGGAGAAGTTAACATTGATGGGGATACCTTGCTGTCATCAAGTCGGGAAATTGGAAGGGCGCCGTGGAAATTGCAGGCATTTGCCTTTCCAAAAAAAAAATGTCTGATATTCCTTAGCATGGCCAGCAGTTTCCCACCACAATCATGATGGAGGCTGCGGAAACCACAGAAAATCGATTACCTCACTCCCATAGCTAAACTTCCTCACATCTCATTTCTAAGGACTGCATTCAACTGTTCACCTCCCCTGGTCTCCCTCGCTTCTGTTCCAGCAATGCAAACTTCTATACCAGTGGACCTGACATGTCTTTATTTTTCCTCAATCAAGACTTTCTCCTACTGTAGTTCACAAGACCCTCCGCTGTACTCGTACCATTTCCCACAATTCTGTTCTCACCTCCTACCTGTGCAAGAACAAAGATAGGATTCTACTTGCCTTCTCCTTCCACCCACCAGCGTCCACATTCAATGGATCATCAGCTATTTTCACCAAGTGAACACAAGTGAAAAGCTTCTAATAAGCACATGTGCCCTCACCGTACGTTCAGCTTTCTGAAGGAACATAGGAGCAGGAGTAGGCCATTTGGCCATTTTAGACTGCCCCACCATTCAATAAGATCATGGAAGATATGTTTGTGGTCTCAGCTCCGCTTTCCTATCCAGCCTCCCATAATTCTTGATTCCCTTGCCGAACAAAAATCTGCCTAACTCAGCCTTGAAGAAATTACTAGCCTCCACAACGCTCTGGGGAAGAGGATTTCACAAGCCAACGACACTTTTGGCGAAAAAACTTCTCCTCATCTTTGTCTTATAAGGGGGGGGGGGGGGGCAATTGTTTTTTCAACGATGGCTCCTTGTTTTAGTCTCCCCCACAAGAGGAAAAATCCTTAGGGTGTTCACGCTATTAATTCTCCTTAGGATCTTATGTTTCAGTAATATCACCTCTTATTCTTCTGAACTTCAATGGGTATAGGATCAACCTGTTCAAGGAATGAGTCTAGTGAACCTTCTCTGAACTGCTTTTAAAGTATTTACATCTTCTTTTTAAAAAGGAGACCGTATCTGCAGGCAGTACTCCAGTTGTGGGCTCACCAAGGCCCTGTACAGCTGCAGTTAAACGTCCTAACCTTATATTCCATTCCCCTTACAATCAAAGCCAACATTCAATCTGCCTTCGAAATCACTTGCTGAACCTGCCTACTGACTTAACGCGATTCATTTACCAGAACACCTAGATTCCTCTGTACCACTGTGTTTAGCATTTAAAAAAAAAACATTCACGGGGTGTGAACGTCGCTCGCTAGGCGAGCATTTATTTCCCATCCCAAATTGCCCTCGAGAGCCGTCGCAGCCCTTGTGGAGTACGTACAACCACAGTGTTGTTAAGGAGGCAGTTCCAGGATCTTGACTCAGCGACACTGAAGGAACGGCGATATATTTCAAAGTCTAACTGGTTTGTGGCTTTCAGGGGAACTTACAGTGGTGGTGTTCCTATGTATCTGCTACCCTTGTCTTTCTAGATGGTAGCGGTCGTGAGTTTCCAAGGTACTGTCTACGGATGCTTGGCGAGTTCCTAAAGTGCACCTTGTAAATGGGACACACTGATGCCACTGTGCATCAGTGGCAGAGGAATTGAATATTTGTGGATAGGGTTCCAATCAAGCGGGCTGCTTTCTGCAGGATGGTGCCGATCTTCTTGAGTGTTGTTGGAGCTGCACTCATCCAGGCAAGGGGATGGTGTTCCAGCACACTCCTGACATGTGCCTTGTAGATGGGGGACAGACCCTGGGGATTCAGGAGGTGAATGTCAAGGGACGATGATTAGATTCCCTCTTGTTGAAGATGGTGATTGTCTAGCACTCCTGTGGCACGAAAATTACTTGCCACTTTTCAGCTCAAGTCTGGATATTATCAAGGTCTTGCGGCATTTGTACATGGGCCATTTAAGTATCTGAGGAGTAGCGAATGGCGCTGAACATTGTGGAATCACCATCATGCATCCGGACTTCTCAACTTTTGATGGGAGGAAGGTAATCGATTAAGCAGCTGAAGATGGTTGGAGCGAGGACATCACCCTCAGGAACCTTTGGAGTGAGGTCCTGAACATGAGATAACTGACCTCCACCAACAACAACCATTTTGTTTGTGACAGGTATGACTCCAACCAGCGGATTTTTTTCTCCCGAATCCCATTGACTGCAGTTTTGCTAGAGCTCCTTGGTGCCACATTCGGTCAAATGCTGCCTAAATGTCAAAGGCAGTGACTCTCACATCACCTCTGGATTTCAGCTTTTTTGTCCATGTTTGAACCAAGGCTGCAATGAGATCAGGAAATAAATGATCCTGGCGGAACCCAAATTGAGCGTCAGTGAGCAGGTTATTGCTAAATGCCGCTTGATAGCACTGTTGATGAGCCCTTACATTATTCACAATCTTTTGAGAGTAGATTGATGGGCGGTAATTGGTCGGGATGCAGTTGTCCTGCTTTTGTGCACGGGACATACCTCGACAGTTTTTCACATTTCCAGGTAGATGTCACTCTTGTAGCTGTACTGGAACAGCTTGGCTAGGGGGGTCGGGGGCGTGGACACGGCAAGTCCTGGAGCACAAGCCTTCAGTGCTATTGCCGGAATATTGTCAGGGCCCATAGCTTTTGCAGTATCCATTGCCTTCGGCTGTTTCTTGATATCACGAAGAGAGAATCGAATTGGTTGAAGACTGGCATCTGTGATGCCAGGGACCTCCAGTAGAGTCGGAATGGAGCATCCACTCGGCACTTCTGGCCGAAGATTTTTGGAAATGTTTCAGACTTATTTTTGCACTAATGTCCTTGGCTGCCCCATCATTGAGCATGGGAATATTTGTGCAGCATCCTCCTCCAGTGAATTATTTCATTGTCCGCCACCATTCAAGACAGGATGTGGCAGGACTGCAGAGCCAGGATCTGATGCGTTGGCTGTGGAATCGCTTAGCTCTGTCTATCAGTTGTTTCTTGCACTTCTTGGCTCGCAATTCCTGTGTTGTAGCTTCACCAGGTTGACACCTCATTTTTAGGCATGCCTGGTGCTGCTCCTGGCATGCCCTCATGCAGGCTTCAGTGAACCTGTGTTGGTCCCCTGGCTTGGTGATCATGGTAGTGTCGGAGATAGCCCGGGCCATTCGGTTACGGATTGCGATTGAGTACAATTCTGCTGCTGATGGCCCGCAGCGCCCCACTGATGCTTAGACTTGAGTTGTTGGATTTTTTTTTCGAAATCTTCCCCATTCAGCACGGTGGTAGTGCCAAACGACACGATGTAGGGTATCCTCGATGTGAAGGCAGGACGTCGTCTCCGGCAGGGCTGTCCGGCGGTCGCTCCTATGGATACTGTCGTGGACAGATGCATCTATGCCTCACTGCTGGCCGCAGATCCGGACTACTAGATCTGTCATTGAGGAGTCGGCCAGTTGTAGTGCTACCTACTCACTTTTGGTGATGGGCATTGAAGCCTCCCACCAAAAGTTCATTCCGTGCCCATCCAAGTGCTGTTTGACATGGAGGAGTATCGATTCAACAGCTGAGGGGGAATGGTGCTTGGTAATTAGCAGGAGGTGTCCGCGCACATAGTTGACCTGATGCCATGAGATTCATTGGGCCCGGAGTCTATATTGAGGACTTCCAGTGCAACTTTCACCCGCCAATATGCCACTGTACCGCCAGCTCTGCTGGGTCTGTCCTGCTGGTGAGATAGGGCATACTCAGGGATGGTGATGGTGGTATCTGGGGCATTGTCTGCAAGGTACGATTCTGTGAGACTGTTACATGACCAGTCTATGGGTCAGCTCTCCCAATTTCAGCATAAGCCCCAGATGTTAGTGCACCTGGGTTACGTTTAGTACATCAGGGCTGGGCTTGCCTAAGTAGATGTTCAGTGGTCCGTCCGGTTTCAGCCCTTTTAGGCTTTTTAACAGTTCCATGCAACTGACTGGCTCGCTAGGCAATTTCAGGGGCAGTTAGAGGCAATATCATTACTGTGGGTTTAGACTCCCATGTAGGCCAGGCCAGTCAAGGGTGGCAGATTTCTTCCCATAAGTGCATTAGTGAACTATATGGGTTTTTATGACAATCATTTCATGCTCATCATTAGACTTATAATTCCAGATTTTTATTGAATTCAATCTCCACCTTCTGCCATGGTAGGATTCTTAACCCCGGTCCCAGAGTATTTCTTTGGGTCTTTGGATTACATGCCCAGTGACAATACCACTGCGCCACCGCCTCCCCAGACCCCTCTCTATTTAAATTGTATGCTGTTTTTCTATTTTTCCTGCCAAAGTGAATAATTGACATCACATTATACTCCACCTGCCAAAGCTTTTCCCACTCACTGAACCTGTCTTTCTCCCTTTGCAGACTCTCTACCTCCTCTTGTCAACTTATTTTCTTACATATCTTGGTGTCATCGGCAAATTTATCTGCAATGCCTTCGGTTCCTTCATCCAAGTCATTAATATAGATTGTAAACAGTTGAGGACGTTTCCTCCACAGCACTCTGGTCCACTCCTTCATTGCCCACTACATTCCCTCAGCCTCCCAAATCACCTTCGACTGCAAGCGTATGGGCTCGAATGCCTGCTCTTCTACCTATTACCTTTTCACCGTCGAAGGAACCCAAACACTCCTTCCAGTTAAACTGACGACTTACTTCTGAACACTTTCAATTTAGTATATCTTGCTCACAATGTCCTTGATCTATACTAGGATACCAAGCGCAGATTGGCTGATTGTTTTGCGAAACACTACCCTCCTGTCCACAAGCATGACCTCAAACATCTTGTTGCCTACAATTTTAATTCTCTGCTTCACTCACACAGCAACATTTCTGCCCTCGGCGCTTCGCCTTATTCCAGTGAAACTCAGTGTAAGCTGGAGGAACAGCGCCGAGACTTTCTACTAAGCACATTGAAGTCTTCTGGACTCAACAATTCCAAATCATCATGGCAGCAATTGATGGTGATTGTGCTGCCCTCATTTATACCATTTCTACTAATTCTTTTGTCGGTTGACTTGTCCCATTTACATTTGTTTTCGTTTTGGTGCATTATCCGTTTCGTCATTTAATCTTGCCTGCCGTTCATCCTATCACATAATTTCCCATTTATTTCTCCACCCCACCTGTGTTTGGCTCCGAATTTTAGGATTATACTGCCAGAGGTGAATTAGGTGGCACTTGCTTCACATGACTATCATGGTTGGGTGACACTGTGCCCTATCAAATCGGAGGATATACATACTGTCAATTGTTTTCAAATCCTAGACTTCTACAGCATAGAAACCGGTCATTAGAGTCCGCTCCATTGTTTTTCTCCACCTGGACCATTTAGTTAATTCCACGCTCCTGATCGGTTTCCATAATCTTTTATATTATATGTTCCTCCAAATATTTGCCAATGGAAAGGATTGTCTGCTTCAACAATGTAATGCGGCATACAGTTCCACTTTTCAGGCCCCTTTAAGGAGTATTTTACACGTCCATTTCAATGATTTGCGAATGTTGACTTTTCCTCGCGCGTCTTAATGTCCGTCAGATTGTATGGAAGGCAATTCGCAGAGTTAAGAATAGAACAGCTATGTCAAGCAATACATAAATAGGGAGGTATCCGGAGAACGTATCTATCTTCGATTGTCAATGGAAACATTTCTTGGCTCTCTCCGTTTAGGCAGATGTGTAGGATAGTATCGTGTTGACGGATTGATGTAAAGGAAATCTTTGCTGCAAGTAAACTATTCCCCTTTTTACAATTACTGCATAATCGAATTTAAAATAGGCATAAAATGCATAATCCTACTAAGGGATTCAAATATTTTGCAGCTTGAGCAGCAGCTGATGTCACTGGGTGCACCTGTGAAGCTGCGAGTTCGGTGCAGAGAATTCCTGTGGAGATGCTCAACAGTAGCTTAAGGGCATACAGGCAGAATAGGTGACCTCAGACAGTAAAGAACGGCTGGACAGGTCGTGCGAAATCCCCATGAGTTTATCTCACTCTCTAGCCGGTATTTATTTCTCAATACTGGTAAGAGTGAAGTTTCAACTGCTGAATGCAGTCAGGGGAAAGTCCGTGACAATACGGGTCGTCGTTCTGTACAGGGTAGGAGGAGAAAGACCTAGAAAGCAACAGTCTGGGTAAGAGAAAAGTAAATCTGCGTCCTTAAGCCTGCTTCAGAAATGAAATGTTGCGCCCCACCCTCCCTTCACTCCCCAAACTGGGCTGCAAGGGCCAACTGCTTCCAGGGACAAGGATGTCACTGAACAACTCCAGAATATCCCGAACTGGGAGAGTGATCAGCCAGAGCTCGTAACACATCGTAATCCCCTGATGGTATCGATAGTAGTCTGAAATCTGAAGCCCTACCTCTGCACTATACCTCAGACCATGCATTCATCTTCCCTGTTTTCCTATTTCTACTCTCACTACCATGTAGCACTGGGAGTAATCCAGACATTACTATATTTGAGGTCTTTATTTTACCTTCCTCCCCAGATCCTGAACATCTAACTGGAAGGCTTCAATACCTGACCTCTCTCTATTTCGTTGGCACCAAAATGTACCGCAACATCTGGCTCACTCCCTCACTGTGCCGATTATTCTAGACTCTCTCCATGATATCCTTTGCCCCGGCTCCAAGCAGAGAACACATCGTGCAGGGCTCACAATGATGCCTACAGCAATCCCCGTGAATATGGCATCTTCAATGACAACTGCATTTCCATTCTTTTCTGCCCCTCCTGTGCAGTACTTTGCCTATTATTGCCATACCTTGAACTGCACTCCTACAAGGCATTGTCACCCCCAACAATCCCCAATGTAAGTATGTCTTGGCGACCGTCACTCACCCAAAGATTCCGATCTTCCCTCCTCTTCCTACTTTTCCTGATACCCTCCCATCTTCTCAGATGAACCCTTCCTACCTCTGCTGTACCCATGTTCTGGAATGTAACATACAGGGAACATTCGTTCTCCCTGATGCTTCGCAGTGACCGCAGTTGCCCCTCAAGTTCGGAAATCTTGAGCTGGAGGGTAAGCAACCAGACAGTCTCCACAAACGTGGCCAATGAAGATATGCAAAATGTCCTGGAGTTCCCACATTGTCAGGAATTGCCAGCAATAGGTCACGGATGTTTCATCCATGACCTGTAAAACATTGTATTTCCGCCTTGGCAATCTAGTCAATACGTTGTTTAAACTATTAATTTTAATTAATGCCTCTAGACCTGCTCGCTGCTGATATTCTCAATAAATCACTGCGTTACTTGCCCCGTTTGATTTGTTTTCTTTTAAATTTCCCAGCTCCTAATTTGGAACAATTCTGGAGTTCGGAGACAGAGAGAGAAATACTCACTAACCTATCACATACCTGCTGCTCTGTGACATCACACTTGTATTGTCTTTACAACGGTTCGATTACCCCCACCCAACCCCCACCCCCACCCTTGGTTTCGCTGCTGCTGCCAGTCTTTTATCCTCCCGTTGGCCTCGCGTTGCTCTCCACTCGGTTCTGCTGCTTTACGGTTATTCCCACTGGATGCGATATGCTCTCAAATACATTATGTCTCAAATTACTCATAGAGTGTGACAATTTCACCTGAGTTATTGTTTTTTTTTCACTTCTAACTGGAAACAAAGCTTCAAAATTGCACGGAATTATTCAAATATATGGTCAGTAAATCGGTAAACCTGAAATGTTAAAATTGTTTCTTTCACGACAGATAGTCCGCGACTAGTTTATTATTTCCAGTATCTTCAGTTTTAAGTTTAGACTTTCAGCATCTAAAATATCTTGCTTTCATCATGCAAGTTTCAATCTCTATCATGAGGATTTACATTTTTCTGGCAGGGGATTTACTTGTTAACTAAACGAGTCGATACATCTGATGAATTAGCGGCATAAGTTGTTGACAGCACGGTCTGATGTTTTTGCAATCACGTATCCAGCTTTCAAACATTGCAGATTTTCTAGCTTTCTCATCTGAGGAATGAGCTCAGATGCATCCTTTATACCTCTGAGCATTCCATTGAATGAAAATAATACGTCTTTCAGATGACTCTTCAGTCAACATAACCCACTCAAACATAACTACTAAAAGTAGATTTACTTGTAAATCTCGCCTGACCAGGCTCATGCCTACTGGGGATATATTTTTTTTATTTTAGCTCAGTTGTAGCAGGAAAAGAAAAATCATAACGCCACACCTCCACCCCACCGCCCCCACTCCGCACCGGAACAGGTCAGAATTACCACGGATTATTGTGTAACTGTTTTACAAGGATGCAGTGCCATCTGGTGGAGATGGCGGATGTTACCAGGTGTTACCATTACTTTTGCAATATTACTTATTTCATAGCGAGGGAATGTTACATCAGCAAGAACGCTGTACACTTTTATAAGAACTAGTGTTTGAGCCGTGGCATGGTCAGTCGGAACCTATGATCTCTGTTGTATATCTCTGTTGCGTTCATGTTACTATTTTTCTCAGTTTTTGTTTTGCTGATTTTCTTTCTATTTGTCTTCCCTTCTTTCCCCTTTCCATAAATCATCTCTTAGCTTTTCTCACTCTCAGACACAAGGACACACTTCCAGATTTCCCAGCGCCCCACGTCACCTCGTCGCTTCTTTAATTTTGTAACATCTGCACCTGTTTAATTGCGAGAATATAATGTGTTATGGAGAGCACTGTGGAAACAGGTGAGACTGAATTCTTATGAGAAGGCGACAATGACAGAAAACGATTTAGCCTGAACAGCAAATGGATCAGTCCCTTCCAGTTGATGAACGCAACTTTAAAATACCCTGGAGTGCATCACTGCGCAGTGATGTGTCAAGGAATTGTAAGAGGGAATGATACCGGATCATACCTAATTGTTTATGGTAAGTGTGAAACACAGGAGAGTGGAATAATCGAAAACATAAACCTGGATATTTCGTGATTGTTTTATTGCACGGATTTGCCACTTTAAACACGACAATTAATACACTTCATGACAAGTTGTATATAGTCGTATTCTCTGAATAGAAGTGCGACTTAGACATTCAATATCACGCGCAGAATATTGCAAAGTGTATCAATATTATTCAGTTGGACTTAAGTTCCAAAAGCAAGTTATATAGCTGTTGCCTGATAGAGGATGTTCGGAATAAATTCCAAACATGTGCCTGAATGAAATGACTTACTTAATGCGCCTATCCCAGCACATACAGGGCTTTTAGCCCATTTTTGAAGCATAGAACGTTATCACCTCACATTTCTCCAACAACTAATCTTACAGATTGAAGGTATTGCTGAACGCCCTGCCTTGCTTCGGCAATGAAATACGTCCCATATGGACCAAGTCCTTGATTTTAGCAGCAGATTATTCGTCCCTGTGTATGTGTGTAACAAATATGGAGCGCGTCAATTTCCCCCCCACCCCCCAGGTTTACTTAGTTTTTTAAATTATGAATACAAAATATCGAATATTGAATAGTTGGAGCTCCCGGCTGAGTAAACGGAGCCTTGACTTGATAACTCGGGTAAAAATGAACAGATGCCACTGCCTAGGAGACATGTGGGTGAGATATGCGCAGATGATCGGCAGAACATTAGAAGGACAGGCTTTCGAATGGCGCTATTGTCATAACATGAACCGAATCCAAAGCAGGGTCATGTTTAATTTCTCCCAGTGGTGCACCGTGACTCCAATTGGTAATTTCCAATTAGAGAGTGCCCCCGGCTGAAGATTGTCACCAAACCACCTGAAGGGAATTCAGATGTGTCTTTGCCTCTTATGTGTGAAACGGCTGCATTTTATCTGGAGAAATTCACCCTAACGTGGCATAAAAATATCTTGGAAATTGCATTAGCTATGCACAACACCAAAGTTCAGAACACCGATGAACTGTACGAAGTTTCAAGCTCTTTGTCTCTTGTGGAACCTCTTCCAAGCGCAACCAATTTCCCCTGCTCGGTATCTCATGCTTCTCTCCAGACTCCAGCTTTTGTCTGTCATATTATTTCAAAACCTAACCAAGGACGGACCAGAAAGGCGAAACAGGTACTGTTCAATTCGTGCACGGACATAAAGTATGCTTTGTGTACGTTAGCACTACTGAAGTTACTTCACCGCACTATCATATTAATTATTAAAGAAATCATTAAATTCACTAATTTTAGCATTAAATAATATAACCGAACACCGTGTGTACTAAAAACAAGTTATATCATATGACAAGTAAATATTCTCTGACAACAGTAGTCATTTCCAATTTATTTCATTTGCTGCATAACAATTATAATCAGGACTTTATATTGTCTGATCCATTAGATTGCCGCACCTCTTAATAATTCAAGTGTTTCAGTTTTTTCTTTCCATGTTAAAATGGGTTTATTCATTGCCAGTACCTGTTCTTCTTCACATTCCTTAACCTTGAAATTCACACAGTATAGTTTCCGATCTTCAACTCTTCCCCCGAACGCGGAACCTTCCCTTCATAGACCATTCCATCCCCACCCAAATTCTATTGCAGATTTCTGAAATTACACCCCTGCCTAAATTTTGCACTCCTTCCCCCCGCCCAACCCGCGCCCAACCCCACCACCTAGCTTCCTCATGCCCATTAGGAAAGGAAATCTATCTTCCTCGCCTGGCCTGGCCTACATATGACTCCAGGTCCATAGTAATGTGGTTGACTCTTTGGCCTGGCAAGCCACTCAGCTGGATCAACCCTCTAAAAAGTCAATAAAGAGGAAAGAAACTGGTCGGGCCACCCGTCATCGACCTAGACACCGGAAACTGCAACGAGCAATCCAGCCCTTTGGACTCTGTAAAATCCTCCTTGCTAACATCTGGGGGCTTGTATGCAAAATTGGGAGAGCTGCCTCACATTCAGTCAGGCAACTGCCTAACACAGTCATACTCTCGGAATACATTAAAGATGACATCCGAGACACGACCATCACCATCTCTGGGCATACCCTGACTCATCGGCAGGACAGGTGCAGCAGAGGAGGCGACACAATGGCATATTGAGAAGAGGGAGCCATCTTGGGAGTTCTCATCCTGGTCTCCAGAACCCATGAAGTCTCATGGCATCAGGTCAAACATGGGCAATGAAAACTCCTTCTGATTACCACGTACTCCCCACCTGCAACCTCCCCACCCGACCTCCCCCAACCCCACTCAATTGACGAATCAGTGCTCCTCCATTTGGAACATCACTTGGAGGCAGCACTGAGTGTGGCAAGAGTGCCAAATGCAGTCTGAGTGGTGGACTTCAATGTTCAGCACCAAGACTAGCTCGGTAGCACCACTACGGACCAAGCGTGCCGAATCCAAAAGGACATAGCTCCTAGATTTGGTCTGCGGCATGTGGTGAGGGATCCAACAAGAGTTAAAAACGCACTTGACCTCATCCTCACCAACCTGCCTGCCGCAGATGCATCGGTCCATGGCAGTATGGGTAGGAGTGACCACCATCGTCCTTGTATTGACGAAGCCCCACCTTCACATTGAGGATATCCTCCATTGTGCTGTGTGGCACTACCACGGTGCTACAGGGGATGGATTTCGATCAGATGTAGCAGCTCAAGAGCAGGCATTCATGAGGCGCTGTGGACATCAGCAGCAGCCGAGTTTACTCAACCACAATCATGGCTCGGCACATCTCCCGCTCTACTGTTACCACAAATGTAGGGTATCAACCCTGGCTCAATGAAGAAAGCAAGAGAATATGCCATGAGCAGCACGAGGCAGACCTAAAAATTAGGTGTCAACCTGATGAAGCTACAACACAGGACTACTTCCAGCCAAACAGGATAAGCTGTAAGTGATATACAGGGATAAGCGATTCTACAACCAACGGACCAGTCCTAAGTTCTATAGCCCTGCCACATCCAGACGTGAATGGTAGTGGACAATGAAACAACTTAATGAAGGAGGAGGCTTCTCAAATGTCCCCATCCTCAATGCTGGAGGAGCCCAGCACATCAGTACGGAAGTTAAGGATGCGCCATCTCGGCCATTACTGGAGGTGCCCAACAGCACAGATGCCATTTGTCAGCCAATTTGTTTCACTCCACGTGAAATCAAGAAATGGCTGGAGGCAGTGGGCCCTGCAAAGCCTTTGGGCCCTAAAATATTCCGGCAATAGTACTGAAGACTTGTGCTCCAGAACTTGCTGTGCCACTAGCCAAGCTGTTCCAGTACAGTTACAACGCTGGCATCTACTTGGCAATGTGGAAAATTATCCAGCTATGTCCTGCACACAGAAAGCGGGAAAAAATCAACCCGCCAATTATCGCCCCATCAGTCATCTGTCAACCATCCGTAAAGTGATGGAAGGGTTCATCAACAGTATTATTAAGCGGTGCTTGGTTAGCAATAACCTGCTCACTGACGCTCAGATGTGTTCTAAAAGGGTCAATCAGAATCTGACCTTACTACAGCCTTGGCTCAAACATGGACAAAACAGCTGAGCTCACGAGGTGATGGGAGAATGACTGCCCTTGACATCAATGCAGCACTTGACCGAGTATGACATCAAGGAACTCCAGAAAAACTGGAGCCAATGGGAATCAGGGGGAACAACTCTTTGCTGGTTGCAGTCATATCGAGTACAAATGAAGATGGTTTTGGTTGCTGGTGGTCAATTATCTCAGCTCCAGTGCGTCACTGCAAGAGTTACTCAGGGCAGTGGCCTAGGCCCAATCATCTTCATTTACTTCCTCAATGACTTTCCTTCCAAAGTAAGGTCAGAAATCATGTTTGATGATTATTGCACAGTGTTCAGCACTATTCCAGACCCATCAGATATTGAAGCAGACGTGTCCAAATGCAACAAGACATGGAAAATATTGGGGCTTGGACTGACAAGTGGTAAGTAATATTCACGCCACATAAGTGTCAGACAATCTCCAACAAGAGAGAATCCAACCATCGCCCCTTGACGTTCAATGGCATTGACATCACTGAATCCCCCTCTACCAACTTTCTTGGGGTTACCATTGACCAGAAACTGAAGTGGACTAGCCATATAAATACTATGGCGACAAGAACAGGTCAGAGCCTAGGAGTCCTGCAGTGAGAATCTCACCTCCTGACTTGCCAAGACCTGTACTACCATCTACAAGGCACAAGGTCAGGAGTGTGATAGAATACTCTCCACTTGCCTGGATGAGTGCAGCTCCAACAAAACTCAAGGAGTTTGACAGCGCCCAGGGCAAATTAGCCAGGTTTAATGGCACCCCTTCCACAATCAGTAACTCCTTCCACCACCGACTAACAGTGGCAGCAGTATTTACCATCCACAAGATGCACTGCAGGAACTCACCAAGGCTCCTTAGGCAGCACTTTCCAAACCCACGACCGCTGCCATCTAGATGAATAAGGGCAACAGATGTATAGGAACGCCACCACATGGAAGCTCCCCTCCAAGCCATTCACCTTCCTGATTTGGAATTATATGACTGTTCCTTCATGGCCGCTGGGTCAAAATGCTGGAACTTGCTCCCTAACACTGCGTGTGTACCGACACCACAGTGGCTGCAACGGTTCAAGAGGGCAGCTCACCATTACCTTTTCAAGGGAAATAATTAGGGATGGGCAATAAATGCTGAGCTCGCCAGCGACGCCTATAATCCATACGTGAACGAAAAAAAGGCAGCCTAGCTACAGTAAAGCCTGCTCGATGCTTATAGCTGTTAAGAATTCTTTCCCCGAGCGTTCAAGGAATAATCCCTCGCCTATTAATTTCCATTACTATTCAGTGACATTCTTAGTTTACTAAACACAGAAGAGAAAATTGAAAGGTTATATTTGTCCAATTATTTCCCCGAGCCTTCAAGGAATAATCCCTCGCCTATGCATTTCTTTTACTATTCAGTGACGTTCTTAGTTTACTAAACACAGAAGAGAAAATTGAAAGGTTATATTTGTCCAATAATTTCCCCGAGCGTGCAAGGAATAATCTCTCGCCTATTAATTTCCTTTACTATTCAGTGACATTCTTAGTTTACTAAATACAGAAGAGAAAATTTAAAGGTTATATTTGTCCAATTACTGCAATCCAGAATTTTGTTGTGTCAGTGAACAAATTCTTGTGAGATTGCCGCCAAATTGCTCAACCGATAAGATATTAAATAAAAAAAAGGTCAAGGACAAGAACACGCTTAATGATAAGGGAAATTTGAACGCTTTCTCATTCCAATTCTCCTAAAAGAGTGCTCTGAGATCCTCAAATGCCGCTCTGCTGATTAATCTAAAATTCTTGAATGTTACTTCAAATATTATTTCAAATAGCTCATATTTGAACTTTGTTATTGCTGTTCTATAACACCTAGTTACTAAAATCACCATTATAGTTGAAGCAATAAACTATATTGGTGCCTACTTTCAACCAATATCCGTCCTCATTAATGTTCTTATTAATCTTGCAGTTAGCCTTGTTAATTCACGTTACTTTTGGGTTCCCGGATGTGCCGTGATTGGACTGGGTGTTTTGGTGCTAATGATCGGTATTCGGTTGCGATGTCGACTGGAGAATAATGAAGGTAAGGTCGACTGTAAGAATTTGATTTTAGTACAAAGCCTCAGAGCAAGTGACCGCTTCGGGTAACACCGGCAAAGGAGAGCTCGATTAGGGCTTCAAGTTGAAAACAATGTTTTAGCTGTTTTCAGAAACCATTGATTGTTTCCAATGCATGTTATAAAGTACAAATGCTCACAAGCTCATGATAAAAGTTGAGGTAATTTCCTAGACGTTGCAGTGGAAATTTCCCCTCTGTCGCATGATCAAAGAAATGCACCCTGGCACGCAATCATTTGCCTAATCATTTTGTGGAGGTGCAACTAGTTTAGCTGAAAGTGTGTGGAGCTCCGACCAGGGAATCGTTGTGCACATGACAGGTCTCGGCCCTAAGGCCTCTTCAGCCTGCTTCCCGTGCAAATAGAACCTACCACAACTGAGGTTTACAGCCCCGTCCCCTTATTGCTAAACCTTTTAGTGTCCAAAACGATTCCTTTAGTTTCCGAAACAAAAATCAAAAATAGTGCACTACTCCTGCTCGCAACAATGGCTGACATTTCAAAAGCTATTCAGATAATGCAGACTGAGGAGCATTTTCGGCTATGTTTTGACTCTAAAAATAGCTTCACAATCAAGGAAACGGAGTAATTATTCCAATTTTTCAACATAATTAAATTTCATTCCTTTCTAGATAAAGAAGCATGTCTAAGTGGATCAAACCGCAGCGAAGAAGCGGCATGTTTATTCACTCAGTCTGACATATAAGTGAAATGTCAAGAAAGATTGATATAGTGGAAAGGTTATGTCATGATCACGTCAAAGTAGTTTAAGTCCAATTACTAAATTAATCTGTCCTATCACAATGTTACCTTTAAATCGTGGATCAACATGTGCTTGGCAGTCGGCGCATTGCTGGCAAAAGATAAGTTATTTAACAGAAAATAAAACTACTTATTTCGTTCAAAGTGCGCCTGGTAAGAACTGTCTATAGATCCAATTATTCTTTGGACGCAAAGCGGAAGCTTGTTTTAGCATTCCTGTAGTGTGAACCTAGGCAGGTTTAAATATTAGTTTTAGTAGGAATATATGATTTAGGAGCAGGAGTAGGGCATTCAGCCGCGCCAGCCTGCTCCGCCATTCAACAAGATCAATGCTGATTTGGTTTTGGTGTCAACTCCACTTTCCTGTCTGCCCCGATAACCCTGGATCGCCTTGCCGATCAAATATCTGTCCAGCTCTGCCTTGAATAAATTCAATGGCCCAGTCTCCACTTCTCTTTGGAAAAGAGAATTCCACAAATTAACGACATTCTGAGAGAAGAGTGTTCTCCTCCCCACTGTCTTAAAAAGACCTCTAGTTCTTAACATTGTCCCCTAATTCTAGACTGCCCCACTGGTGGAAATATCCTCCACACATCTACCCTGTCAAGTCAACCCAGGATCTTACATCGCTCAGTAAGATAACCTCTCATTCTTCTAAGCTACAATGTGTATAGGCCCAACCTGTTCAACATTTCTCCACAAGCCCCTCATCCCAGGAATGAGTGGAATGAACCTCAGCTGAACTGCTTCTAACGCAATTATATATTTTGTTCAACTATGAGACCAAAACTGCACGTAGTTTTGGTCTCACCAATGCGCTGTACAGCTACAGTAAAATTTGCCTACTTTTATGTTCCATCCCCTTGAAATAAAAGCCAACATTCGAGTTGCCTTCTGATTCACTTGCGGTACATGCATGCCAACGTTTTGTGAATCATGTGTCAAGACACCCAGATCCCTCTGTACCACCGAGCTTTGCATTCTCTCCATTTAAAGAGCATACAGCTTGTATATAGTGGCCACAGTGTGCTAATATAGGCATTTATGCAAATCAAAATAAATTATTGTTTCTGCAATTATTTTCCAGCTCATGTCAACCTGTTCAATTTTTTGTCACTGGTGTGTAACCTAGCGAAGACATGAACTGGCTACATAACCAAACAATTTCTTTCTGACCTATACAGGGAGCAACAGCAGAGGTCATGCATTATGCATTTGATTTCAGCAGAACTAGAAAAGCTCCGAGACTAAAAATGAGAGAACCGCCTACGTTCATGTAGGACTGAGTAACAGGTCAGAAAGAAAACATCGATCACGAGTTTAGCAGAAACGATATTGCGACAATGAGGGGCCTATATTTCACCTAACTTCGGCTGTGCGTTGCAGTTCAAGACATTGTTGCGACCTTCTGACGATAGTTTGAGCAATAGCCCATAGGACGTGCAAAACTGCTAAATCAACTTTATTTCTTAACATTGATAATACAGACTCAGCAAGGAACAGCCCGAGACGAGTTCACGCCCGCGATTATGGCAATTGCTAGTTCAGAGAAAATGGGAAATACAGCAAAAACGAAATGAGCACCGAGTATGCAGAGCTGCTGAGAGAGAAAGAGTGCAATGGCAGAGGCTTTATATAAAGAAGCAAGAATCAATTAGCATTCCTCTGCTATATCACTCCAGGCGTGTATGTACCGAGCGATACCAGCTCCGAGATGTAAGATTATTCCAATTATAGTTCAGAGAATGCAGTCGATTGCTATTAATCAATGTTCAATTGTTTGATGAATGTAAATTTAATTACCTGGAACAAAGCTATTCTGGCATACTTTAAGGTTGTATACGTTTTATTTGCTCGATGCGAAATTTCTACTCTACATTGCAATGATACGCTAATCACTTTGCTATACCTAAATAGCATCTATAAGGTCAGGAAAATGTATACCATTTGTGCCCATTTTGGCGATTAATGCTGTAAAACCTGTATCTAGATTTATGTCTGGCGTTACTGCATAAAAATCGACTTCCTGTCGATGAATGCTGCTGGTGTGAAACGGGTGCAGCTCAATTCGACGAATACATCCGTCAAAGTACTGAAAGTAGCTTCCAAACGTTCTATGTCACCCCAAGCGACATCTACCCACGTGGCCGCTTAAAATCGTAGAAACATACAACACGAAATAAATCCATGAAGCCCATTGTGAGCGGGTCGACATTTTGATAGAGCTAGACAATGACTCTCACTTTTTCGCTCTTCCCCGTAGCTCTTGCATTTTTTTCCTTTTCTAGTATATATCCAATTCCGTTTTGCAAGTTCCCAATGACTCTGCTTGTTGACAGTCGTTGGTGTCACTTTTTAAAATAACTGCATATACCCACAGCTACAACTTTACCTTCATCTATCCTCTCCGTCGTTTCTTCAAATAACCCTACAAGGAAATCAAACATGGGCTGTCTTTTTCTGAATCGTTACATTTTTGACTCAGTTGGCCCAGTTTTCTACAAGAACGTATATGTCGAATTACATAGGCCTGCAAAATGCAATTAAATGTACATC
The DNA here is from genome assembly GCF_964194155.1 of Cetorhinus maximus. Taxonomy (NCBI): domain Eukaryota; kingdom Metazoa; phylum Chordata; class Chondrichthyes; order Lamniformes; family Cetorhinidae; genus Cetorhinus; species Cetorhinus maximus. Next base: position 88,865,369 of record NC_135884.1, read on the forward strand.
AAATTACTTATCTAATGTCTCATAACAATTCGTTGCTTCAAAATCGAGACAAAGTCATGTAGGTTATTTTGATAAATAAGTAACCGGAACAGTGTACAGTCGTACAAGTATTCAAAGACGAATAGTTTGGCGATCCGTTAGTTCTGAAGAAGCGTGAGATTTTGCATTTTTTTTAACATTTGTGGTTTTAACATTGTGGCTTTAGCTACACTAAACTGTTGCTAATGGTTGACAGGCGAATTGCTTGCTCAAGTTAAATAACGGATGTGGTTCAACTGCTCTGCTCGAGGCAGCAACACATCTAGTCTTAAAGTTAACCTTGTTGACTACAAAATGCTGAAAGCCGACCTCATGTTGCACAGCAGTATCACGTTCGCATCGCGCGTACCACTGTAATTGAAACAAAACTTCATGTTCACATTCAACATATATTCTATTTCACATATTTCAGCCAGGAGTACCGAGTATATGATCCATCTCGGCCCCCACCCGAGGTCCCCAGCATCACAGTGCCAGTCTTCAGCCAACTCCATTCACTCAAGGCGCAGCTTAAGACACTGGATACGGCAAAGGCGATAGGCCCTGAAAATATTCTGTTTCCTCCGTGATTCGAATAAATTTGTCTAGAATGACTCTCACTCAAGATGTTCCTTCCATCAATCCGTCCAGTTCCAAATGTATCGGAACTTTGAACAGAGGTAATAAATCCCACATCGTAATTCCATAATGGTGGCACTTCCATAATGCTTCCAGATTGAATGTAACCGGCACATCGGTATGATAAGAAAGGGAATTGAAATATACTCATGGTTCTCTTTGCTGCCACCGCACTGCAAAAGGCGCATTCACCGGACATAGAGTCGCAGGACCTAAGAAACCTCTGACAGCGACGCCACAGCTTGCAAGAAAGGAAAGGAACATCGGTAATATTGAGCAGTGTAAAGATATTTTAACACGTGCAGCATCAATTAAATGTGGCTATCCACCATGGCTGATGATTGCAGTTTCCCAGGACAATGAAACCCAAAACACTGCTTAAAATTTCTGGGACCGCGACTGTGTTTGCCACCATACTAGCTACGTCATTGGTAACCCCGCTCCTGACCCCTTACTCAGTGTCCAGCTCCCTGACTGTTTACAAGCAGCGAGCGAAGCGGCGAGTGAGGCGACGAGCAAGACAACAAATGCGGTGATGAGCAAAGCGGCGATGCAGATGGCGAGCGAAACTGAAAGTGGGCAGATGACTGAGGCGAGGAGCAAAGCAGCGAGTGGGGCGGCGAGTTGGGCGACAAGCGAAGCGGCGAGGGGGCGACGAGCAAAGCAGGAAGGAGGCCGGTGAGTCTGGTGAACGATTGGGTGCTGAGCGCGTTCAAGTTGGCGCACAACGATGACGTCAGAGACACTGTACGTGGGCCTACGAGCCTGATTTGTGCCGACTTCCTTTTCTCGGTACACAATGATGGCGTCAGCGGTACCGAATTCCTGTTGGTACTGATCCTTTTAATTGAGGTAATTCAGGAAGAATGTGCGACGTGGAACCAAAACTCCCTACTGAAAAACACACTGCCATTTTGCTGCCATCCACTTAATTAAAAATCTAACTGTGGTTAATTAACCTGTCTCCCCATTGGACAAGGTAATAGAGGGATGCTTAAATGGGCAGAAAATGCTACCCGTCAGTTTTCAAAGGCAGCAAGCAGCAGCGATACATATACGTAGCGTGAAGCACCGATCGTCTGATATCTGCAGACTTGCAAGTTCAGTCACCTACACTCATGCAAACCTGCAGCAGCTACCACTTCTACAAATGAAAGTACAATTGAACTTTCTTTCACAAACATTTGGCAAGGCAGACTTTTGTTACAAATGCACTCTGATAAATATCTGAGCAAGGCCTTTCTCTATGGTCTTCCGACTATTTTACCAGTTTAATATTTTACTGTAAATTATGAAGAACAGGTCATCACCAACTGCAACAGATTCTATTTTTAATCTCAGAGAGGCACATCGCTTTCCAAGGATCTCTGTTACTCGCCTGTGGCTCAGTTGACAAATGGTCCCCCGAAGTGCAGTACTGAGTAATGCAGCAGTTACTTTATTCTTATCCCTGACTCTGTTGAAATTATATCTAAGTTGTCGGGCTATGCAGCCGATTTCAGTTCTCATGGTCTTCGCTTCAAACTCGTGCATGCAGGAGGTCAGGTGGAGAGGTAACTGATCCTACAATCCGATTATCAATTAGTGGATTTGAGAGAGGAAAATGTAATCAGTGTAGCCAAAATTCCGCCTTTCCTGGGGATTAGTTCCATCGTTGAAATTGTATAAATCATTTGTTAGTTCGTCTGCCTATACTTCAATCAATGACGTCAATGCAAATTATTATATTTGGTGAATTCATTCTTTTTAACTGTCTTTATTTATTGCTCTATTTTTTTGCCTTCTCTAATTCGATTACGTGATCGCAGCTGGGTCTCTAACCCTGTTGGATTTCTCCTGTTCAGTTTGCAGATGGATTCGGTCTGACAGCTCAGCAGTTGATGGGGTATCCATATGATTCTAGGAGGTTAAAAAGTGCTTACCTATGCTGCTAAAACTTGAGTACGATTAGGCGAACGCACCGTCACATACGTAATTTCAGAGAAATTTCTCATTGTCGGCTCTTGACCATCCAAAGAGTTTTGCCCAACCCAGAAGGTCTGCGGCGCACAGCTGTCTCCCCGGCCTGACTGTTACGAGGAGTTCGCCAAGCATTAGAATCTTGACTCGGACTGGTCGAACATAAACTACAATAAAATACTTAATTAAAGATTCGATTAGATACCAATTGTGACGGATGACCATTTATTGGTTATGCAGCCAAGATCAACATAAAGTAGCATAGCACGGCATAACGTTACGATCCCAAATATCACTTATCGGCTATTAAGGTACTGGGCATAATAACGTGCGTTGTCTGCTTCATCTTGCTCATGTCTCTTGGCCAGACGGCCTTAGACACCAGCCAGAATTGTATCTACCTATGCAAGCCAATGTGCCCCTGCCTTCTACTCTGTATCTGACTGTGAGAATCTCTGTTCTTTGATGCCGCAAACTGATAGTCATCCGATTAGAACCCAATCATTTTTACCAAAACAGTTCAAACTCGGGTTTCTTGCCTAGCAGCAAGTTTATGTATCCAGCCTTAACTGACAATGAGCAATCACGCCCGTTTTCAAGACCTTGAAAAAGGTATCCCTTTGGGGATGAGCGACCATAATATGATAGAATTCGTCATCAAGATGGGGAGTGACGAAGCTGATTCTGAGACTAGGGTCCTGAATCTTAATAAAGGGAACTACGATTGTATGAGGCGCAAGTTGTCTATGATGGATTCCGAAACGGAACATAAAGGGATGACGGTGGATAGGCAATGGCAAACGTTCAAAGAGTGCATGGTGAACTGCAAGAATTGTTTATTCCTGTCTGGCGCAAAAGTAAAACAGGAACGGTGGCCAAACTATGACTTACAAGGGAAATTAGAGATAGTATTAGATCCAAGGAAGAGGCATACAAATTGGCCAGATAAAACAACAGACCTGAGGATTGGGAGCACTTTACTATTCAGCAAAGGAGGACCAAAGAATTGATTAAGAAGAGGAAAATAGAATACAAGAGTAAACTTGCGGAGAACATAAAAATTGACTGTAAACGTTTGCATAGGTATGTGAAGAGAAAAAGATTGGTGAAGACAAAAGTAGGTCCGTTACAGTCAGAAACAGGGGAATATATAATGAGGAATAAAGAAATGGCTGACCAACTAAATACATACTTCAGTTCTGTCTTCACAAAGGAGGACACTAATAGCATACCAGAAATGTCGGGGAACACAGAATTTAGTGAGAGAGAGGAACTGAAAGAAATCAGTATTAGTAGGGAAATGGCATTGGAGAAATTGATGGGATTGAAGGTCGATAAATGCCCAGGGCCTGATAATCTGCATCCTAGGGTACTTACGGAAGTGGCCCTAGAAATAGTGGATGCATTGGTGGTCATCTTCCGAGATTCTATAGACGCAGGAACAGTTCCTACAGATTGGAGGGTAGCTAATTTAACCCCATCATTTAAAAAGGGAGGTAGAGAGAAAGGAGGGAATTATAGACCAGTCAGCCTGACGTCGGTAGTGGGGAAAATTCTAGAGCCCAGTATAAAAGAATTAATAGCTGAGCACGTGGAAAACAATGACAGAATCAAACAAAGTCAGCATGGATTTACGAAAGGGAAATCATGCTTGACAAATATACTGGGATTTTTCGAGGATGTAACTAGTAGAGTTGATGAGGGGGAGCCAGTGGATGTGGTTTATTTAGATTTTCAGATGGCTTTCGACAAAGTACCACATGAGAGATTAACGTGTAAAATTAAAGCACATGGGATGGGGATAATGCATTGAGATGGATAGAAAACTGGTTGGCAGACATGAAACAAAGAGGAGGAATAAACGGGTATTTTTCCGAATGGCAGGCAGTGAGTAGTGGGGTACCGCAGGGATCAGTGCTGGGACCCCAGCTGTTCACAATATAAATGAATGATTTAGACGAGGGAACTAAATGTAATATCTCCAAATTTGCAGATGACACAAAGCTGGGTGGGAGAGTAAGCTGTGAGGAGGATGCAGAGATGCTGGGGTATTGTGTGCAGTTCTGATCACCACATTACAGGAAGGACGTAATAGTTCTGGAGAGAGTGCAGAGGTGGTTTAGAAGAATGTTGCCAGGGTTAGGAAAGCGACAAGGAGAGATTGTAGAGGTTGGGGTTATTTTCCTTAGAACAAAGAAGGCTGAGAGGTGACTTGATTTAGGTATACAGAATTATGAGGGGAATAGATAGAGTGGACAGGATAAAATTGTTTCCCTTGGTGGAGCATTCTAGAACCAGCTGAAATATTTTCAAGATAAGTGGCAGAAGGTGTAGGAGGGACATGAGGAAGAACTTTTTTATGCAGAGGGTAGTGGTTATCTGTAATTCGCTGCCCAAGTTGGTGGTAGAGGCAGAAACGCTAATCTCTTTTAAAAAGTACCTGAATCTGCACTTTAAGTGCCGTAAGATGCAGGGCTATGGGCCGGGTGCAGCAAGGTGGGATTAGAAAGGACACCTGGGTGTCCTCGGGCTGGCATGGACAAATTGGGCTGAATGGCCTCTTTCTGTGCTGTAACTTTTCTATGGTCCTATGGCTCAATGCTTCAGTGTGATTTGGGCAAGCTGAGTGAGTGGGCAAATGCATGGCAGATGCAGTATAATGTGGACAAATGTGAGGCTATCCACTTTGGCAGCAAAAACAGAAAGGCAGCTTATTATCTTCATGGGTATAAATTGAGAGAGAGGAATGTGCAACGAGCCCTGGGTGTCCTCATACACCAGTCGCTGAAGGTAAGCATGCAGGTGCAGCAGGCGGAAAAGAAGGCAAATGGTACGTTGTCCTTCATAGCGAGAGGATTCGAGTACAGGAGCAGGGATATCTTGCTGGAATTATGCAGGCCTTCGTGAGACCACACCTTGAATATTACGTGCAGTTTTGGTCTCCTTATCTGAGGAAGGATGTACTAGAGGGAGTGCAGCGAAGGTTTACCAGACTGATTCCCGGGATGGCGGAATTGACATATGAGGAGAGATTGAGTCGATTAGGATTATATTCGCTGGAGTTCAGAAGACTGAGGAGGGATCTCATAGAAACACATAAAATTCTAACAGGATGTTCCCGATGGCGGGGGAGTCCAGAACCAGGGCTCACAGTCTGAGGATACGGGGTAGACTATTTATGGATGAGATAAGGAGAAATTTCTTCACCCAGAGAGTGGTCAGCCAGTGGAATTCGCTACCACAGAAAGTAGTTGAGGCCAAAACATTGTATGTTTTCAAGAAGGAGTTAAATATAGTTCTTGAGGTGAAGGGGATCAAGGGATATCGGGAGAAAACGGGAGCAGACTATTGAGTTGGATGATCAGCCATGATCAGAATGAATGGTGGAGAAGGCCGAAAGGGGGATGGCCTCTCCTGCTCCTATTTTCCATGTTTCTATCTTCTTTGATCTGGACCAATAGTCATCCATTTGTCTGTTTAGTTCATTGATCTTTTACAGACAATGGTACTTGTTGATGTGGCTCACAGGTTTCAATTGGTCATTTTTGAGAAGCATTCCCTAAGCCTGCCGTTCTGTCTTTATAGAGATGACTGTTCAAACATGGGGTTTACAGTTTAGAATTACTCAAATTACTGCACTGTCAAAGGCAGAGTCCTAACCTTACAACATTAGACCGGTAAATGAACCAGTAAACAATTATTAGCAAGTTTATCCATAATAACCGTGCACTGCAGCTACTGTTCCTAAATAGGAAGCAGGCTAATAAACAGTTCAATTTAATACAATCTTTAATTTTTATTTATACCTTTGGTTGAGCACCCAGCATAGCGTCAGCTTGCAAATACATTTAAACATTTGTAACATTTAGCTGATAGTAGATGCAGAATAGACAATGCATGGAACACAAGAGTCCACAGCATGCATTTTAAACAGTGTGCCTCGAATATCACGCATCTTTGTTTATCTGAAATAAAGATTTTGGGAATTGTAAGACATGTGAGACTGGCATGTATATAATTAAATTCATAGTTGCAGGCGTGATGTAGCCGACAGTTGGACGCGCCTTGTCATTGGAATGTGTTATCGCAGGACGCTGCGTGTTTTCCCGTCAGCACCAAATTAATGGTCCTGTCCTCTGTCCTCGAACATTGGTGCCCAAAAAGATGCACAATCCCTTTTGCATCCTTCTCTTTCCGATGGTGGTTTAAATCGAACGTCAAGTCAACAAGATGCCTTGGCCTGTATCATTGGTGATGCCAGCAAGCAGGTAAGCAGCTAATCACATGGAATTGTTCACACACAGCAAACCATGAATTTAAAAGCACTTTCGTTTTTCATTTACATTTTCAGACCTCGAAATTAATGATTATGGTTGGGTTTATATAGACGCAAAAATATCATTAAAGCAAACTTTAAAATGATTTAAACTAAATGGCGTTTTTGACATAATGGAGAACTTTCAGATTTCACAAATGTAAGATTGGCTTTTCAGGGTGAGCCAGGGTATTTAGCAGTAATGTTGAATTTAGTACGCTGTTTAAAAAAAGAGCAAGTTACTCCTCATTCACCGAGGCGTATTTATTTTCCAAGGATTTTAATACACAGGCTAACAGCCCAAAAGAGGACGACGGTTCCGTCAAATTATAATTGTACGGGAAACTGCAGTCCGTGGTGGCCTCCACAGCCCACGTTAAACAGAAGCAGATGTTCATTGGCATCAACTTCTTGTCTTCCGCTTTGTTCTGCGCAGGTGTGGACTCTGAAAGTAATTGCCGGTATCAGGGGAGAATGACTGGGATTTCTGACAGTTTCGCCGTTATTACAACCACATAACTGCTGCCAGTTGCAAAGCTTTAGCTGTAACATTGGGCTGAACTTAATCTGGATGATAACAGTGACTGATGCTGATGAAAACAGAGGCCACCCTATGTCATGTGATTTTCTAGTCATGTGAGGCAGGAAAAGGCGACTTCATTGATGTCATTTGAAATTTGATCCTGTGTACGACACTTATGTCTTTTGTCGTACACTCCTTATATCTGCGTATTCGGTGCCCTTTACTTTCCTTCTAGGTTTTCCATTTTTCTTAGACTGCTGTGTAAGTCGGCGGGTTATCAAATACTTCTTGCAAGGTCTATAAAAGCAATGATTTGTAAAGTTAGATCTTAACTCCATTACTCGACAGGTTACATCATAAAACAGAGTAATGTCATGATAACACCTGAATCGTCTTTAGGTCAGTGTATTTACATTATTGATTCACCTAATTACCTCGGACAATTTCGTTTCATTAATATGCAGTCCCCTGAAATATGTCTTCAAATAGATCATCCCAAATTCACCATGGCTATGAATTTAGTTTAAAATTCATTCGAAATTTGTCCAGCCGTACTATATATAATGATCATTGCATCCACGGTTTCAAAATTCACGTAGTTCACATACCGCTGGGATCATAGAATTGTGCATACTTGCCCTTGTACGAGTACTTAGAACAGAGTATGCACTTAGCCTCATATGCCTGTCTCTTCTCCCATATCGATTTGTTTATTTTCTTTTTGAAATAAGTACTGCCGCTTTTTGTTAAATATTATGTGGATTTCCCTTCCAACTTTCCGGTATGGAATTCCACGTCCAACAACCCTCTGGCTGGGAAAATCCCTCCTTTGATGATAATGTTAGATTTCCATCCTCAAGTTGTCCATTCATTGTCAGTGGAAATCGATTTCCCCCAGTTATTTCTCCAAGCTCCTTCAAAATTTGAATACTTCACTCGGATCTTTATTCTTTTGCATTAAAAAGCCCCTAGTTTCTCCAGTTGATCATCAAAACTAAAACCTCCGGCCACAGTTTTCAATCTAGCAGCACAAGTATTAGTAAGATCCTATAAATTTAAACTTAATTCCAAGCGATGAGCGATATTTCCAGGCATCAATTATACAAAAAAAGAAAACTACTTCTTACTGAGCACCTTTCCCGGTCTCAGCTCGTCCAAATGAACAGTCAATGGTTCCCTATGAAACAGGGTCACCGTTGTAATGAAGGAAATATTGCAAATTCCCATCCAGGTGAAGTAGTTTCGGGTGAATGTCAACACAAAAGCTTGAATTTAACACCATTAAATCTGTTTGTTAATGCTGAAGCGAAAATATTACCGTATAATTATCGTAGATTATAGAATCGGAAAGTACGAAAGAACAAAAAATGTCAGTCGGCTCATTGTGCCTGTGTCGGCTCTTTGGAAGAACCATGAAATTAGTGTCACGCCTCGGTTCTTCCCCCGAGCACGACAAATATTCCCTTGCAAATTCTTATCTAATTCCTTTTGAAGTTTATATTGAATCTGCTTCTGATTCTCGTTCAGGCAGTGCATTCCAGGTCATACAATTCGGTGCAATTATATTGTTCCATGTGTAAATTCTCGAAGCCCGACTTTCCTGTATTGCCTAGTTAGGTAGAAGAATTCGAAAGCACGGATGAAACATTTGTAGTGAATAGAAGTGTGTTTGTGAAAACTTTATATGCTCTCTATTTGCGACCCGACGAAACTTGCAGCTTGCCCTCAGACTGTGTCGCTACTTAAAATGAGCAGAGGAATTGTAATCCCACACCCATCCCCTTCTTGTTGCTGACTGTATTCCGAGAAATAAACAGGGTCGTCATAGTATTATCGAAGGTGGCTTATAATAAACAAACAAAATGCCAATCGGGGACTTAACAAAAGACTAAACTTTCATTTCACGGGTTTCTTCAACGTGTGATATACATGAGGGCATTAAGAACTGCGGTGAATAGAGTTTGCACAACTCATGAATAAATTAATCAAATTCTTTATCGATAACATGTTCGTTTTTGAAAGGATTTGATGCGATTCAAATCCTTGGGTTAATCAGTCAGGAACTGACCAAAGCGGCTGAATGAAGAACAGAAATGAAAGCAAAGCATCTGAGAGTCCGATTCCTCAGACTTGGATTTTACAATACCCTCCATTGCTCAATGGCAGCACCCTTAACTCCGAGAAAGTCATGAGTTCCACGCTCTACTCCCGGGATTTGAGCACATAATCAAAGCTGGTTCTTCAGCATAACAAGGAGGGAGCGTTGCATTGTAATAAGTGTCGTGTTTCGGATGAGATAAACCAAGGCCCCTTCTTACCTATACGTATCCTCCGGCACTATTCAGGGAAAAGCATTGAAATCATCCCCTGTCAAGGCCATTGCTTATCCCCCAAAAACGGACACCAATTGTTTGGTAAATGTCTCATTTATGTTTGTAGAACGTTGTTGTGTGCAAATCGGCTGCCAGGTTGCTACATTAAAACATAACTACATTTCCAAAATACGTAATTGTTTGTAAAACTCGTAGAGACACCACGTGCTCTCTATAGACATTCAGCGCAGGAAGAGAGGGCTTCGTGTTCTGATTGAAATTAGACTCAATAGGAACACTGTTAGCATGGTATTTATTCTCTGATGATCAGGAAACTGCATTTAAATTTTCAAAATATTATTCATACTGAAACCCCTTCACGTTATTTCACAATCTGCATCCGCACTTGAATGACATGAAAACGTTTCCTGTGCAAGTTAGAATGCATGAAAGAACAGAAATAATTATTAATGAAGCAAGTAAGATGTTGAAAAATAAACAGCATCTGCGTTTCAGACCTAAAATTTTCCCATTGGACCATTTGATTGCTAACGCAAATGTTGAAGGAACGCGCAAGAGAGCACGGAAGTGGTGCTATTCCCTCTTATTTATTTGAATAACTGCGAGACTATACAGCCTAGCCTCTGTACAATTCTTTAAACACTGACGACGAGCGTTGATCCACTTCCATTTGCGATCCTGTTTCTCAGAATTGTCACTCCGCAGTAATGCACCCCAGAGTCCTGGACACCGATACTGAGGAGTTGGAAGAAGGCACTTCCTTTCTCAGTCACAAATCGTCTCCTGCTGTCTGATCCTGGCTGCATCAATTCCTTTTGACCAAATTTCCACCAATAAATGTTAACATCTGAATCCTCTTGAAAAATTGGAAATGTGCAGCTGAATGAAATATTTGCACCAGTGACCGAATAGGTATTTTCAGGGATATAAACAAAAAACTACTGCGGATGCTGGAAATCCAAAACAAAAACAGAATTACCTGGAAAACCTCAGCAGGTCTGACAGCATCGGCGGAGAAGAAAAGAGTTTTCAGGGGCCTGGGTCACTTCAAGCAGAGCATCAGCAACAACTATTAAATAAAATGAACATTAGTTTCAGTTATAAAATACAGGGAGATGGAGCGAGAGCAAGCGAGAGACAAACATAAAGACATAGTGCGAACAATGGAATATACCAATGAGGATAATCCGTATGAGCTGCATGCTCTGAAGCACAGCCCTCGTAGTCATTTCAGCAATTGTTTCTGGGCAGTTGAAGATAACACGAAAGCCTCATTCTGAGGCGAAATGACACAGTGCATGACCTGATGAGAAGTATGATGCGATGACGTATGTGACGAGATGCCTGTGAATGTGGTGCGAAGTATGAGGCGATGACGTATGTGACGAGATGCCTGTGAATGTGATGCCAACGGCCGTGCTTAAAGAATTAAATGGAGGCGTATGCTTCATGCAGATAAAACTCACATCACACCACCCAATGTTAACTCAAGGCAACATTAGTCTTATGTGTCTTTTGAAAGGTATCATTAAAGTTTCATAATACGCTGTGCTTGATAAAATAATTTGTCGGATTGTTTGAGCTTTCCAATGCAACTTGATGTGTTTTATGGGCGTCTGTAATTGTGACAGGTGGGGCCGCAATGTTCCAAGCTCAATGCCACATACACTCTACATTGTAACTTCATTTACATTCAGAAGCCGCCATGTACAGGAACGTTCAGCATTCGGGTTGCAAAGCGTAAGGTGGAAAAAAGATAAATCATGAGACAGTTAGTATTAATAGTAATTCGAGTTTCAGAAAAAAAAACCTGCGAATATCAGAGAAAGCAAACAATGGGCATGGCTTGGAAGATTGAAGAAGGAACAAGCCTTAAATTCAACTGTCTGCAGTACTTAGGCAGAGCGTCCTGGTTGATAAATTCACAACACAAGGTGAAAAGAGGGAAACATTCATGGACAGTGTTGACAGTAATGCAATAGTATAAGAAATGCATGGTGTAAAGGACAAAGAGACGGGAAATGAGAATGAAAACAATTGTTAGTAAGAAGCCATTTCTGTTGCTCTGCCCATCTGTATCCAAGAGGTCGGAATCGCTCAATATCTGTGGTCATTATCAATTATTCACGCCCTTGAATTTTACAGACAGTTGAGAGCTGTTGATGGGTAAATCATACTTCGGCAGGAAAGTTAGCTTAAAAATTTTGAACACGGTTAGTTATTGTGATATTTGTCACCTATGAAATTCTTTGCCACCAACATGTTTTACTGAAATCATTTCGTGAAAACTTAACTTAGTATTGTTACAACTTGAACACTGGGTAATCAGCTGCCGTTTAATAACATTTCTGTCGATACAATTCTAAGTGTTAAGCCTAGGCATTTACAATCATTGTGTCCTGAAATAACACGTTGTTGTCAAAAGTGACCCCTGTTATAGGAATCATCATGTTATTATTAAAGTAAATTAATACACGAAGTGCTCATCTGTCTTACAGTTCGAAAATTGTGAAGTTACGGGTGTTTATTTACATGAAACGAAAATATAGACGGGAGGGAAATTTCTGGCTGACTGCCCTAAAGTTGCGCTGTTAGTTGATTTGTACCAGCCACTGTGAAACACGTACTACGATGCAACTTCAGAGCAGTACTCGACTTCTGGACGCAAGCTACTTTAGAACTTATGTAGGGACGATGTTATTGGATAGCAAATCACAACAGTTCGGTCCTCACCAACGAGCAGGATGAGAGCAGCAACGTCAAGACATCGGAATCGCCTCCAAGTTCTTCTATTAAGTCTCTCAGCATACTAACGTGGAGAGACGTTCCCTCCGTCATCTTAGAGTCAATAGCCTAGAGTTGTGCATGTGCTGTGTATGCCTGACCATTCAAATAAAGACTGTAACACATCTAAAAAATATGCCATAATTTGTGTGGCCTTGCAAATGCCAGTTATATGCAAAGGACAAAAATGAAAAGAATTTCGTAACACAGAATCTGATCCATAATGGAAGAGGGCTTCAGGTACCTAAATGGAAACAACACTGAAATAATTGAAGAGACAATTGCATGCTGTAACAGGGGATGAAATAGGGGATTTCTAGCTGGAAGAACTGGGACGCATCAAGTGTTTCTTTTTTCCCCAGGTAATCCTACATGTTCATAAGGTTTAGAATTACCTGCGCCTGAACTTCACCCTTGCCCTGCAAGGGAAGCCATCCATAACAATTAGGGATACGATTTATTATATTGAGAAGATATTTTTGTTTAAAACAAACATTTGTGCTTCACCTCCCGATCTTAATGTTATGTCAGGTCAGCGGGTCAGAGCATCATTTATACTGCGTGATTGGAAACAATCAGATGCAAGAGTGAATTGGGTTCGGCGTCAATATCTTGTTGGGCAGAGCGCCCTCCGATGAATAAGTCCTTCGAATGTTCAAGAAGTTTGACAAGGAGAAGCTCCGCCTCCTTAAATATCCGCATTGCTTTCAATAAGTTTGACACTGCTCGAAATTTGCATCAACTGCGTATCAAATCCAAGTAACGTGATCTATTTACACCCTCTTGTTATTATTGAGTGTGTGCACTTTTTAAATTTTTGATGAACAATAGTGTTATCAGTCTGAATCCATCTGCAGACCCAACAATAGATTCGCTGCGCGGCTGGAGACCCAACTGAGGTCATGGACTGCGACTAGAGAGGGAAAAAGTGAAACGGATAGAATGAACGAGTAGAAAGGGTCAAATATCCCAAATCGTAGCAAACGTTTCATGTCGACACCTTCTGTAATGTAAGGAGAGGCACTGTCTTGTGAGTTATTTCATGTTCGGCATAACACAAACAGCCATTAGACGCGGGAGTTTTAACTACAAAGTTTACATTATGCTCTCGGTAGTCCAACAGTGGATAATCAGATTGTAAGATCTACCACATAACCAATTGATCTTCTCTATGAACGAGTTTCAAGCTACGTTCACTACAACTGAAGCGGACTGTCGATCCTCAGTGTGTAAACATTATTTCAATGAACAACAGAGCGTAGAAAATAGTCACCTTCCTGTGCCCCGTTGTTCATCGCTGCAATTCGGGGGTCATTTGTTTACTGGGCCACCAGCGAGTTAGAGAAATATTTGAAAGATCCGTGCTTCTTCTGAGCTTGAAAGGACAACCTGGTATAGCTGGTCACAATATCAAGGGACACCCTTCTTATATTTTATGTAAAAACCTCAAATGGCAAAATAGTTAATTGGTCATAGAGCAAGAAATTGCTCAGGTAATTATCTGGGTACATTTATGTCAGAAGTGTGTGTTTCTGAATATTTCTGAAATAAGGCTGAAACTGCCTTTTCTTTGCAAAACTTGTAACAGTTGCTGTTGTACTTGACTGTAGACCAATGAACGCATACGTCCGCGTGTATTTAACTGTCTGTGGTTGCAAGCTAAATATTCACGCAGCTTCGCTTCTGCCTTAGTAGACAGGAGAAAAATAATTTCCTGCGACTTGAAGCATCTCTGTATCTTGGCTAAAAATCCCATCGCCTTAAGGCTAGGCCGGATGCAGACCATGTTTCCATTGTTTGCGAAGTATATATTCTCTGAAGGTCATGCTATCTTTATACAATAAAATCTCCACCGGAAGCACTACAGTTTGGGCCACGCCGATTACACCAGATGACGCTGTCAGTGAGATACACAGCTGTTTATATGGAGCCGGAACCCTGATTCTTATGGCTACAATGTATTGGTCATAGCTGAGAGCCCACCTTGTTGTCTCTCACATGTGTAACCATGGTGCAAAATTCATGAAGCGGCATGTCCACAGAATTATGAACATAGGGAGAGAGATTGGTAAGAAATTACAACGAGTTGCTTGTCCGTTAAGATGCAGGCAGCGAAATGATGCACCGTCTTCCAAGACGGTTGTCGGTTCTCATTGATTTGTTGCCCTTTTAATAATTCATCCATTTTAATACTGCAGATTAGATGCTGTTTCGCAGGGTATGCTCAGGAACTGTGATTTTGGGTTGAGTGTGTGTGTCCGCGTCTGCGTGTACGTACTCAAGCGTGCGTGTTCGGCAGTATTGGAGTTTCTGTATGTGAGCTCTAACTTTTCCATTGTCTTGAATGTGTGTGTTTTTGAAGGGAAAGCACAATTTTCTAACATAACCAAGCCACTGTCAGTGGTATGCAAAGAATGAGCCCTACTCAGGATGTGGATGAAGCTGAATAGCAACATATCCCATAAGAAATTCTAGGGTGCTGGGAAAGCATTAATTACCGGCTCGGCTCTGAAAATTGCTACAATTAAAAGGCAAGTAAATAAAATTTGCATTACTTTAACCAAATCCTTTTGACATTTTAGAAATTTGTCCACAACTTACAAATTGGATGCCATGTGATAAATTCTGACAGCATTGAAGTACGTTAAATTCAGCCAAGTGCATAGGCAGGCTTAACGTGCTGAAACTTCTGTGTCGAGGAATAAACGACCTGAAATTGTATTTAGGCAAATGTTGCAACTACCTCTCTTTGGTCGTTCCTCAAAGCGAAGAGGACGTTTGCTACGGAGTACAGACCGTATCAGGAATCTGCGCTTGTTGTCCTTTAAAGTAAAGCGGCTATCGCGCTGCAGCTATCGCACGGTTCTGGCTGATCAGGGGACTCACCCGCTCCTGCCATAGGCAGGGTTTTCAGATTGATAATCATCGTGTTTGACAACGTTATGAACGCACATACCGGGTTCATCAATTCCGGGAGTGGGAAACAAACAGAGTTGCTGGCTCAGATTAGAGACACACCAATGCCCCACAAGCATAACATTGGAAAGTGAAAAAATTGAAACAATTCAGCCGCCTTAAGGTGACGCAATTGCAGTTTCAATTTCAAATGAGTTAGGAAAGTTTACAATGGAAAATATCAAATATAACCTCCACTTCACGTAAACATTGCCTGTCTCTGCAATTGCACTGAACCGTGAGACGTAATAACCGTTGCCACGCAGTGCCGGGAACATGTTTAGAGTGTTGCAATGAACAGCTAAATTTAAAACTCGCACTGTTTCAGCGGAGATGAGCTAGCGAGTCATGTTTAGTTTTAGAAACCCGTATGCCTGTGTTAATGTTTCGCAATATGTGTTAATATAGCAAAACCACAATGCGGAATCTTAAATCGCTTGCACACATTAACTTTTTCGCTGCTCACGAACCTGTCATATTTCATTATCTACTCATCAAAATAATGTTGCAACACGAGAAAACCGAATGCGACCATAATTTGAAACATACTCAGTGAAGCAGTTGTTGATCATTTAGTTACAGTTAATGTGCCCTCTATCACTGTAGACAAAATTTGCCACACATTTGTGGAAACACAAATTCATCAAGACCAACGGGCAGCTATTTTAGAACAGTAGATTGTGCTTGCTTTCTCTTAGAGAATTGTTTGAACAAATAACAGAGGGAAAATACAAAAGAAAGTTTGTGAATGTGATTTGCATGGACTTTCGGAAGGCGTTTGAAAATAAATCATGAAAGAGACTTAACCTTAAGGGAGTAAGTTGAATCTGGTCACAAGGACAGCAAGATCCCTGTAAGGTCGAAAGCAAAGGGCAATGGTAAAAGCAAACTCCTAGAAATGGAAATGTTTGATGACTGATGTTACACAGCCGCCTGATTGGTGTTGTTCTTCTTTACGAGACGTGTAAATTGTCGGTTCACCAGAATTCAGGGATTACATCCAAATTTGAAGCAATCATCCAATAGGAAGGGAAGCATGGTGAATTTGAAATCCTACAGAGGAACACAGAAAGGCATTGCAGTTCGGCCGGTTAAGCAACACATGTAGGAAATTGAAAAAAATGTTTGAACTTTTCTTTGGAGATAAAAACCAAGAACCTTCAACAGTTGGATTTCAAATGGTGCAGAGGAGCACTGGTCTTGCTGTGTAGGTGCATAAGCCTTTGAAGATGTTATCATAAAATGCCTTTCAGTGTATTTTTGTGTCGAGGCTTAAATAGAATAACAGGTAGAGTTAATGTTGCACTTAACTTTATGAGACTGTAATTGATTCCTTAAGCCATGAACATCCTTTTAAAGAAGGATTCGGAAAAGTATGTAAGCAGGTGTAAGAGATCCATTTGTATACATGATAATACATAGATTCAGCATGACGATAAGCATATCAAGCATATTTTGTAACTTAAAATACTACATAATAGTTATATTTCAGATATTACAAAATTAACTTGAAAATTATTTTCAATACATGTACTTATATTGCCGACTAATACTCTTCAAATAATTAAAGAGCCAAAGTAATTATTTTATATACTATGACACTCGAATGTGTCACACGGCAGTGACTGGATAATAAGGATATACACGCGCATGGGGATAATTTTCGCCTTCATTCTTTAGGCGGTAATCTGTCGCATCGGATCCCAGCTCTTTCGAATCCGCCATATTTCATTTTCAGTTAAATTCATATAGATGTGGGGCAGATTAATATACAACTATAGATGATTTATGTGCCCAAAATTGCTTTCCTGTAAACCGCCTGTGTGTTTTCGTCTGTAGCTCGGAATATGCTGTGCTTCTTAAGATGGTTTTACATTGCCTCCCTGTCTCAAATCCAGACAATTCTAAAACCGCATCTGTTATCTTGCCCGGGCCATCCCTTGTTTTATCTGAAAAAAAAACAATGTTTGAAGATATCATTGATTGTTCCTTTTCACCACTACGCAGTTTCTGTTCAAGGCAGGGTCATCAGAATATTATACAAACAGGCTTAGAGACAACACACAGTAAAAGTCAAAGTAACGTCAAATATCGGCCATTTCATTAGTGTTGGCACTTCACAAGTAATCGATATTTCTCTCATCTACTTCTCAGACCCACCTGAGCGTTTGCTGTCACCTCCTCTTCAACTTTATGTCTTGGAGTTTTAGTGGACTTTTTCACTGTCCACTGCCGCATATGTCACGATCTTGTGCTCTGCTCTCTGCATCAGACAGAGAGAAAATATTTCGTTATCTGGTTAGTTAATTGGTGTCATCAGTTTAAAGATTTTTGATTAAACATTGAACAAAATCGGGTTCGGGCTACAAATAAAATGCAGAAGTCACCGCTAACAGATTGAAAGATGTGTCGATGTTAAGTCCGGTAACCAAAGTGTTAATTTTAGCTGACATTTCATACTGTCGATTATCGCAACAATAGTGTTACAGATACGTTGAGACAAGTGACAATTTCCGCATGTTGGGCCTGTAAACTCAGCTCCCCAAAATAATCTAAAGATGGCTGTATTTAGTGTTATTATATTGCTGTATGTTAATGAAGCAACCAGGTTCAAATTTAATCTTTCTTTGCCCACATTCAGCAGCATCCCAACAAATGTCAAATGATTTTCAAAACACGATTCAATGACAAATCAAATTGAGACAAATGCTTTTGCAAAACAGGTTGTGAATAAGTACCTCGATTATAACAAGTTTTATATAAATTAGAATACTATCCCTGGATCAATACTATGAACTTACCAGCTCGTCGTCAGGGTTCATTATTGTTACACTTTCTTGTTTACCCGGAAAATAATGCAATTTACTTACTTTCAATGACTACGATATATAGTCATTTTCTATATTCGTGCTTTCAAACGTACTTTTAGAGGCTAGATAAAGTTTGACGCAAACACACACACACACACATATGGCAGGTAAGTACGACAGCTGGGATGAAGAAAAAGACAAACTCTATGGATTCTATTGAAATAACTAAGGTGGAACCGAAGGGGACCAAGGATTTAGTTGACTGAACGCAAAACATGCCCATTCCAACGTAGAGCAGCAATGGGAAAGCTGATATAGAGGCATAAAATTGATTATGAAAGCAAATTGGCAAGATATATAAAAACAAACAGCAGGAGCTTCTAGGGGTATAGTAAAAGAGAATAGCTAAAGTGAGCATGGGACCATTGAAGGATGCGAATGGAGAATTATTAACTGGGAACAGGGAAAAAGCAGATAATTTAAACCAACATTTTTCATTGGTCTTCACGATGATTTCAAAAATATCAGATAAGCAAGGAGCTAATGGGAGGAATGATCTTATAACAGTCTCCATCACGAAGGACAAAGAACTTGAGAAGCTAATGGGACTAAAGGCAGATGGAGTTTAATATAGGAAAGTATGAGATCATGCACTTTAGTAGGAAAAATCAAAAGACAGGCTATTATGTAAATGGAGAGAGAATCCAAAGAAGTGCAGTACAGAGGGATCTGTGTATTCTTGTGCATGAAACACAAAATGTCAGCATGCAGGTGCAGTTGGTAATTAAGAAAGGAAACTGAATGTTGGCATGTATTGCTTGGGAGTTCGAGTTTCAAAATAGGGAAGTATTGTTACAACTCTTCAGGGTGATAGGCAGGCCGCACCTGGAGTACTGTGTACAGTTCTGGTCCCCATATTTAAGAGAGGATATACTTGCATTAGAAGCAGTTCAAAAGAGATTCACTAGGTTGATTCCTAGGATGAAGGAAATGACTTATCACTAACGGCTGAAAAGGTTAGGCCTTTATTCATTAGGGTTTAGAAGGATGAGGGGTGATCTTATTGAAATTCCTCGATTCTGATGGGGTTTTGCAGGGTAGATGTTGAGAAGATGTTTCCACTAGCAGGGGAATCTCGAACTGGGGGATATAGTTAAGGAATAAGGGGGCACTCATTTAAAACTGGGATGTGAATGAATTTCTTCTCTCAGAGGGTAGTGAATGTCTGGAATTCACTAACTCAGAGAATTGTGGAGGCTGGATCACTAAAGGCATTTAAGGATGGGGTAGATAGATGTTTGGAACATCAGGGAGTTGAGGGTTATGAGGAGCTGGCATGAAATAGGTGTTGAAGCCTGTAGCAAATCAGCCATGATCTTATTGAGGGGGGGGGGGG
This sequence comes from Cetorhinus maximus, assembly GCF_964194155.1. NCBI lineage: Eukaryota > Metazoa > Chordata > Chondrichthyes > Lamniformes > Cetorhinidae > Cetorhinus > Cetorhinus maximus. Next base: position 88,885,101 of record NC_135884.1, read on the forward strand.
GGGGGGGGGGGTGGCAGGCTTGAGGGGCCGAATTCCCAAATCCTGCTTCTATTTCTTATATCCTTATGTTCTTATAGGGAATTAAAATACATAGACAAGACAATGTAATGTAAGTCATACGAGGGAACGATCAACCTGCAGAGTGCTCTCGTCAGCCGGGCCAAAGAACACTGTAACCAATTTTAATCATTAATGAAAGCCCAAAGAGTTACAGAGCTGGGTTTTCATTGTCCGGGTAGTGAGTTATGTGGGCACTCGGAATAAATTATTCCTGTTAGCCTGCAAAGGAGGCGGCTGCACCCTGTTTTTTTTAATGAAAATTCATGAGAACACGAAGCGTGCAGAGCAAGACGAACCATCATATTGTTTCATTCATTCTCAGGAAGCAGGTGTCCACTTGTCGTTGTCCTTAACTAGTAACAACTAAACGACCTTCCTGACCCCTTCAGAGGTTAGTTAAGAATTGACTAAACCGATGCAGGACTGGGGTCAAATGTAGGTCAGGCCGCATTGAACCGCTAACATCCTCCTCTACAGGGCTTTAATCAGTTACTTGGCATTTTGTGACAGCCCTCAAATTAATCGTACTGATTTTTGTCTTTTTTTAAAGTGAATCAAAAACCTCCCCCATCGACTCTGGATTATGAATCCAGATCTTTGTATTACTCGTGCTGTAACTTATGAACGACAATGCCGTACCCACGTAGCAACACACACGTAACTTTGGAGGCTGAACAGTTAACAGACGTAATATCATAAGGTGAGCAGTGGGGATGTTCGCTGATGATTGCACAATGTTCAGCACCTTTCGCGACTCCTCAGATACTGAAGCAGTGCATGTCCAAATGCAGAAATACCTGAATAACATCCAGATCTTGAGCTGACAAGTGGCAAGTAACATTCGCGCCACGCAAGTGCCAGACAATGATCGTCTCCAACATCGCCCCTTGACGTCCAATGGCATTAGCATCACTGAATCCCCACAATCAACATCGTGGGAGTTACCATTGACCAGAAACTGAACTCGAATAGCCAGATAAATGCTGTGAGTATAAGAGCAGGTCAGAGGCTAGGAATCCTGCGACAAGGAACTCACCTCCTGACTCCGCCAGGCATGTCCACCATCTACAATGCACAAGCCAGGAGTCTCATGGAGCACTGCCCAATTGCCTGGAGAAGTGCATCACCCACAACACTGAACAAGCTTGCCACTGTCCAGGACAAAGCAAAACGCTAGATTGGCAACACATCTTCAAACATCCATTCACCCCAAAACTGACGCACAGTAGCAGCAGTGTATACCACATATAAATGCACTGCAGGACTTCACTGAGGCTCCTTAGACAGCAAATTCCAAACCCACGATCACTAAGATCTAGAAGGACAGGGGCAGCAGGCACATGGGAACACCAACACCTGGAAGTTCCCCTCCAAGTCACTCACCTCCTGACTTGGAACTATATCGCCGTTCCTTCACTGTCGCTGGGTCAAAATCCTGGAACTCCCTCCCTAACAGCACTGTGGGTGTGCCTACACCACATAGACTAGCGGTTCAAAAAGGCAGCTCACCATCACCTTATCAAGGGCAATCAGGGATGGTCATTAAATGCTGGCACAGTCCGCGAAGCCCACACCCAGTGAATGAGTAAAAGGAATGATAATTCTTTCTCACACGGAAAACAATATCTGGAATAAGCTTCCATTTACACTAAATCAGTAAAGCTTCCCCAGAGCCCTTAACAAACGGTTGGATTTTGCATTAAACAATTCACATTCCTGGATGGAACAAGTGTCTTTTTATCCTCAATTCTTTTGGGAAGTATAATTTTCGGGACATTGTTCAAAATCCGAATCCATAAGGTCATTAGTAAGAGTAAGAATGGCGAAAGGAAAAGTAGCAACATTTGCCATATACTCGAATGTGGACATTTCCCTTGGTAACATACAAACAATCAGATTCTTTACAGTCTAATTCTGTGACAATTCTAACATTATAAGATGATGAATTCAATCCCGTTTAGCAGCACACGATTTCGGTTAATTTTGCATCATATAAGTAACAAACGTGCTGTACTTTATGCAGTGCCTCCGAGCACGATCTTTCCGTAACCCCTGAAGCTTGGCATTAAAATCAAACGCTTAAATTAATACCTACCTCTGTTCTTCAAACGGAATCTCGACCTAATGATGATCATGAATACCAGAATAGCCAATCCACCCACCGCACGTCCAGAAACCCAAATATAATGATATTTGCCATCAGGATCTGCAAGATTAAAATTATTTGTGCTGGGTTCTAATTTATTTCGGTCACTATATAAAAGGAGGCCTCGAGATAACGTGTTGGTTAACCTACTTGGCATATTTTCTGCAACTAGGCCGTATATCCAGAGGAGAGCAATATTTCAAAATATTCTTAATTTACCTTTCTAGATCTTATGGCAAAACGAACTTCTTCTCATAAAGGATAACACAAGACCAAAATAATGTGCGAGAGAGAGCACCAGTTTTTGTGTGTTCTGAGCATTGGCATGCGTGAGTTAAATTTCCCGTTGAGTACATTTGGATGGAACGAAATAATTTTTCTTGCAATTGATTTTTCTTTTGCTCTTAGAGTATTGTTTAGTAAAATCGTAGCGATATAGTGACACGTCACTCACCATTGTTAAGAAAAAAATGTGGATTGTGTTAATTCGATTGATATGTTTACTCAATTTTGCGCAGCATATTAACTGAAGCAAGACCGTCCCTGAAAGTGGCGGGAAACCAAAGGCACGGTATTTGCTAAGTACACAAAGTGAATATTAATAAACATAGGTGTTGCAACCAGTTATACTGCAGATCTGGGCTGCAATCCAAATTAAATATTTGAATCATGTTCTCGCTCCAACCCTCTGGATCACTGAAAGTTGACATTGCGGCCTGCCCAGAAGACTAACCTCTGACCTATTTACAATGATGCCAAACAAACAAACTGTCACCCCTGGTTCTGCGGCTCATGTAAGGAAAACCGATAATAGAAAATATAAAATCCGTTGGAGAAGTGTTTAGCAATAAGCACGATATTTAGAATAATTGGGTAGAAGAGATAAGCCGCTTGCTCATTTTTCCTTTTAACAATTTGGAAGCTGCTGAGGTCCAAAAGGCATGTGGACGGAGAGGAAATTATTTCGGTTTGACAACAGGTTTGGGCCAATACTATTTTACATAGAAAGATTATATTTTCCGGTAGTTTATTTTAAAGCTAGTTGTATGATTATTAATGTCAGTAAACACTAAGAAATATCCTTTTCTGAATTTTACAAATTGCTAACCTCACTTCTTGGCCTGTTAGCCTCGTACCTGTGCAGGAATTGGTAACAGTGTGAATGGCAATGGCGGGAGTCCGGAGAGAGATGTGAGTTACCAAACAGATGTAAGCAGCTTCGTCCCGCACAGGCTGCATCTCTTCCAACGAGCTGGAGACTTCATACAGTCTTTCAGCGTTCTGCCGTTTAATCGGATTTATTTTAGTTGTGATGTTGGTGCCATACCAAACGAGTAAGAAATTCGCCCGGGTGAAACGCAGCCGTTTGACACACAAGAGTCAGAGACGTAGATGAATTGCTTGCGGGAGGCTTGTGGAAAATCTTTAATGGAGCTGGGGCAGCTGCGAACAGAAAATGAGGTGAGTGGAGAGATGTTGAGCATAAGAAATGGGAAAAGAATGGTATCCTTGCTGGCTGCTGTTTGTTAGTAGCAATAGTTCTACCTACTTGTCTCACCAAGAGAGAAAAACAAACAGTTCAACGCTGAAAATAAAAGGAAGGTTTTAGTGGAAATAGGACAGCTCGCACAGGCGAGCGTGAGAACTTCAGAAATTTACAAGGATGAGAGTTCATGTAAACGGAACATATAACATTCCGAATGTGCTTGAGAGGATAGATACGGATATGTTGTTTCCCTGCTGGGGAATCTATAACAGGTGATCCGGGAGGGGGCCGCTCGAATAAGAAGCCTCATGTACAAACTACGCTTTTAGATAAATCTGTCACATTCTATTGAAAAAAGTTCATAGACATGAGACGGTATCTCCTCATCCCTATGCGGACGCACTCCCTGACTTTGCTGGGTAGTTCCAGCATTTCGTGAATATACTTCAGATTTCCAGAATCCGCATTACATTGCCTTTGTAATAAGCTTTGGCTAACATTGATTGCGTTTTATACAACACAGAAAATTAAATATTAGACTCAGGCGCATAATTAATATTTGTGTACAGAGTTTCACTTTAAACGTATAAAGTTGTTTGATAATATCAGAGACAACATAATAAAACAATGACAACACAGCGCCCTTGACGTTCCCGCTCACTTCGGTCACTTACCGCAGACAGTTAACTGGGATCCTGTTCCATTTCCACTATTTTTTTCCCTGACGGATCACTACACAGTGATAGGTTCCTGAGTCCTGACAAATCGCGTTTTTCAGCTCCAAGAAACCACCTCCTTTAGTATTCAGACCAAAGCGTGTTCTCTTATCGGCTCCTCGTTGCAGATATTTATTCTCACCATGTTTCCACCAATTTACTTCGACCTCCAAATTGTCATGAGAAAGGGGGATTATGCAGTAGAAGGTGATGTCTGACCCCCTTAATGTAGTTAACTGTGTGGGACTTTGAGACACGTTGATCGAAGTTCCTGGAGCAGCTGTTATGAAATATATTTAAGGTTTGTACGATTTAATTGCATTCGATTTTCCCCAGCGGGGAAACAACACCAGACATATTAGTACATATTTTTGCGTGGAAATGCAAAAGAGTTTGTAGACGGACGAAGTATATTTAGTTCAACTCATGTGGAAACTATGAAAGATATGCTTTGTTTAATGAAACAGCTGGATAGAGAATATCCTCATACCTGTTGAAATGATCCTCGGAAGAGACAGGAGAAGGGACAGAAAGATCATATTGAGCAACATTCCGAGATAAAGGTTCAGCTGATATCTGACTGAACTGACGGTGTGTTTTCCACTGTGTGAAGGGTTTGCTGAACATGTAATCTGTAAAACAATCGCAATGACGCTTCACATTCTGTGCCTGTTGGTTGGTTTGTGACCGTTCTGCTCTTCGGCAGCTTCTTTAACAAGCCCAACAAAAAATAAGAATTTAAGCAACTGAATTTCTAACCGATCATTTTACAACATCAGCTTGTTTTTATATCGCGCCTTTGACACAATAAAGTGTTCCAGGGTGCTTCTTTTGGGCGTTATAAAGCAAAAAACGACACCGAACCACATAAGGTGGGTGATAAAACCCTTTTGTTTCATTCGTTGATGGGAATGCGGGCTTCACTGGAAAGACCAGCATTTATTGCCCATCACTATTTGCCGTTTATTGAGGGCTGTTAAGAGTCAACTACACTGTGGGTCTCGAGTCACATGTCGGCTGAACCAGGTAAGAGCGGCAGATTTCCTTCCTTAAAGGACATGAGTGAACCAGATGGATTTTACCACAATCAAGGAGAGTTTCATGGTTATCATGACTGATACTAGCGTTATATCGCAGATTTACTAATTAAATTTGAGTCCCCTCAGTTGATCTGGTGGGATTTGCACCAATGTTGCCAGAGGATTAGCTGGCGCTCTGGATTACCAGTCCCATGACATCACCACTACACCTCAACCAATAGGTAAGTTTTAAGGAGCATCTTAAAAGAGGAGAGGGTAGTGGAAAGGCGGGAAGGTTTAGGGAGGGCAGGACAGGTGTTTGCCAGATGAACGCAGGGTTGCCAGTGGTGGAGTGATCAACATTGGCGATGTTCGAGAGGTCGGAATTAGAGGAGCGCGGATACCTCCGACAGTTTTGTGGTGGAAGGAAAGAGGAAGTTCATGAAAACAAAGTTGAGGATTTTAAAAGGCATTGCTTTGTTAGCAGCAAACGCAGATCAGCGAACATAGCGGTGTTGGATGAGGGGAATTGATGAGAGTTAGAAAATGGGCAGCAGACTGTTAGATGACCTCAGGTTCACACAGAGTACAGCAAGGGAGACTGGCCAGGAGTGAATAGAAATAGTCAACCCTAGAAGGCGATGCTGCAAAGACGAACGCGGACTGTTTGGGCGCTGATGCAGATATACGCTCAGCATATCTTCTCGGAGTCAAACATAACACCAAAGTTGCAAGCAGTCTGATTCACTCCAGAATGTCGCCAGACTGTCAGAATGGAACCGACGGTTAGGAAATGAATTTTGAGGCAGAGACTAAAGGCAATGTCTTCATTCTCCCAGCTATTCAATTGGAACAAATTTCCGCTCATCACTGGAAGTCAGAAAGCAGTCTGCAAACTTGGAGACAGAGATCGAGCGAGGTTTTTCGTGTTACATCATCATGTAGGTATCATCATCGTACATGTGGAAATTGAAGCTGGATGTTCCGATGGTGTTGCTAAGGGGGAACGTGTACAAGTGAAATAGGACAGGAAACAGCAGTAGTAAAAGAGTGAGAGCCGGAAGAGAAACCATTTCCACCTATCTCAAATCACCAGTTGCCACCAGTCGCTGAGACAATATTTAATTATCCTGGATAAGCTGTCATAGCTAGTACAATTGTACAGTAGTTATGTTATTAGGCGAGTAATGCAGAACTCAGAAATGAGCAGCAGTAAGCGCAGGCTTGCAATTCTCTACGCAAACTGGGTGACGCAAGAATGCAGATGCGGAGGTTTCAGCTCCTGTCTTTTGAACTTGCTTTCTGCTGACAGAGTGATATCGCTGGAACGCGTTGGTGTAGTAAATTCATAGAGGGGTGAAAGTTCCCATTGGATTCAGATTCTAACGAAAACACTGCAAAATCAATTGCGCTGCTTTTCAATTCATTAATGCGGTTTTTTTTCATGCATGCGATGCGGGCCTCGCTGGCTAGCCCAACATTTATTGCCCATGTTCAACCAACCACATTTCTGTGTGCCTGGAGTCAAGACTGTAGATTTTCTTCCCCTAAAGGACATTGGTACGCGGATGGGTTTTTACCAACAAATCGACAGTGGTTTCATGATCAATTACTGCTGTACCCGGGTCTACTGGAGCATTAACCTGTACCTCTTGTGTAGCGGCGTATCACTACGCCATCATATCCCCCTAACTTTTAAGCATCGCTGACAAGGCTAGCGTTTACTGCTCATCTCTAAATTTCTTTGACAAAGTGATGTGTTGTGTTCCTGAACCGTTACATTCCATGTGGTGAAAGCGCTCCCATAGTGATGTGAGGGGTCCTCGGGATTTTGGCCTGGCGACGCTGAGGCTTTATATCTGACCTTTCTTTCGTCCTGGGAAATTGGAATTGTAATAATGGAGTGATAAACAGAGTTAAATTTTCAGATCGACGACCTGCTGAGCAGTTCCAGTATTTCCTGTTTTAATTTCAGATTTCCGCATCCGGGGTATTTTACGTTTGTAGATGTGTAATAGGTTTAAAGCTATTGAAAGGCGGGTGGGGGGAAAGAACAGAAGGGAAAGGATAGAGTAGAAGACGATGGATTGTTTTGAACGTTTCTAATTTGCACAGTGTTTCGTTAAATGTTTCTAATTGACAGGTTGAACTCTGAAACTTACACCTTCCGTATTGAAGAGAATGATAAAATGTTAACTTGGTCATGCAACGCAAAGGATGAGGGAAAATTGACAGATTTTGAACTAGGAAGGTCGAATAGTGGAGTGCCATTGAATTTGGTCGAAGATGTCATTTGTTTTCCATTTATCTAAATAACTTGAGCACATCCATCTTCACCGAACCACTTTGAGTCTTGAAACCATCCTTATGACCAGTCTGTTTAGCAATGTGTTTCTCCCTCTTAGTTTCTTGGCATTTCCTCCATTCAGAATCCTGGTAAAATACCCCAATTACGTTTCAAGCTATTTCCCACCATTTACTTCGGGTAATTTTAACATGCGTAAAACATTTCTTTGATCTGGCACCATGCCATTCGGATTTGGATGTACGGCTTACTCATGGAGGAAACGCTATTGAGTGGATACTAAGAAATTCTACTTATTTTGACTGGAATCGATTCTTCTATCTTTGGCTGCCTTGAGATTGTCCGCGTCAACGATTATGAACTGCAAACATTGCCTATAGATCCCACTTTTCTGTGAGGCATTCGTGAAAGTCTGACTGAATGGAATCTTCAGAATCTTCAGCATGCATTTTGCCTTTCGCTGCAGACGGCGAGAAAAGCTGCCAATCCCGCTCTTACCGATACCCATTTTACTGACAGTAGACAGAGAAACAAGCAGCGGCACCAAATCAGCAACCACAATTTTGCTTTTTCGGGAAGTCAGCTCCAACAATCAGTGGAATTTCAAGGTTGACTCAGCGGTCGTGCGCTCCAGCGCGGAAATGAGCTCAGAAAGAGAACTAATTCAACCTTATTTTCAGTCCACTCACTTGAACATCTTCATCTGTATATATGTTTGTGGTTAAACCTAAATGAATACCCAGTTTCCACCAGCTGAATTAGCTAATAGATGTTTAATAAATGAAACACTGGTTATCCAGATTTTGACTTAATGTCAGTTGGATAATGCAAGTGGATTTGAGATGCTGTTATTCAGGGATAATTTGTCTCGAGTCGCAATCTTCTTTTTTTCAGAGAGGCATTAGGAATGGTTGTGTGGCCCCGAATAACACCTTACTGCATTAGACCGGGGATAGAGTAAGCCACTGAACCACTTTACAACCAAGTGGATTTATTGCGACTAAAGACCATAAAACCATAAGGCGTGGGAGCAGAAGTAGGTCATTCGGCCCATCCAGTCTGCTCAACCATTCAATGAGATCATGGCTTCTCTGATAATCATCAAATCCAATTTTCTGCCTTTTCCCTGTAACCTTTCACTCCCTTGCTGATTAAAAATCTGTCTATCTCAGCCCTGAATATACTTAACGACCCAACCTCTACAGCCCTCCCTGGTAAAGTATTCCACAGTTAGCTACCTCTGAGAGATGAAATTCCTCCTAATCTCTCTCTGACGACCCGTTACACTGAGATAATGCCCTCTGGTCCTAGGCTCTCCGACAAGGGAAAACAATCTCTCAACATCTACCCTGAAACCACCTAAGAAACTAAGAAAGACACATTTTTAAATTAAAATTTCTAAAAGCGTATTATTAATGAATTAGAAGTTCCTCTTTTGAATAGTGGAATTCCTTATGGAAAACAATAATACATTTTCGAAATCAGTAGGAATTTATGAGCCTTGAGAAAGTCCTCTGGGATGCGCGAACTCTGCATGGTCGATTGGTAATCAATGCAAAGCGACAAACTTAACTGTCTTCAACTTTTGCATCCATGCTAAGTCATTTACGTTTCTCAGCGATGCATGAATTGCAGCATGAATTAAAATCATGGCTTGACCTTTCATAGAATCATAGAATGGTTACGGCACCGCAAAAGATCATTTCAGTGCTGAGCCTCTGCAAGAGCAAATAATCCAGTCTCATTCGCCAGACTGCTCCCCATAGCCATTCAATATATTTCATATTTTCAGATAATTATCCAATTCCCTTTTGAGTGGCTCCATTGAATCTGCCTCCAATACTTCCAAATTCTGCGTCATTCGTAAATTTTGAAATTGCACCTTGTGCACCCAGGCCTAGGTCATGGGGATATATAAAGGCAAATGCAGGGGTCTTACTACCAACTTCTGGGGAACCCCTTTATAATCCTTCCTCCGGTAAGAGAAACAACCATCCACCACTACCACTAGTTTTCTGTCACTGGGTTAATTCTGTATCCATGCATCCATGATCGCTTTTGTTCCATGAGCTTTACCTTTTCTCACAAGCCCATTGTGCAGCTCTTTATCAAGTTCCATTTGTAAGTCCATGCATACCACAGCACCGTATTACCCTTATCATCCCTTGCTTTTACCTAGAAAATCTCAAGCAAATCTCAAGAACATACGAATTAAGAGTAGGAGTAGGTAACCAGGCTCCTCGAGCCTGCTCCACCATTCAATAAATTCGCAGCTGATCTGATTTTAACCTCAAATCCACATATCTGCTTACCCACCACAAACTTTCTCCCTCTTGCTTATCAAGAATATATCTACCTCTGCCTTAAAGGTGTTCAAAGGCTCTGCCTCAGCCACCTTTTGAGGAAGTGAATTCCAATGCCTTGCAAACATCTGAGAGAATTGTTTTCCTCATCTCTGTCCAAAATAGGCGACACCTTATTTTGAAAAAGTGGCCCTGGTTTCTCCAAGAAGAAGCACCCTTTCCAATGCACCCTGTCAATACCCCTCAGAGTCTTATATGTTTCAATCAAGTCGCCTCTTACTCTTCTACACTCCACTGGATACAAGCCTATCCTGCCCAGCCTTTCTTCATAAGAAAACCCACCCATTCGAAGTATTAATCTAGTACAACTTCACTGAACTGTTTCAAATGTTTTTACATCCTTTCCTAAAAAAAGGAGACCAATCCTGTGTGCAGTAATCCAGATGTGTTCTCACTAATGCCCTGTATAACTGAAGCATAACTTCCCTCCTCTTGCGTTCAATTCCCCTTGCAATAAACGATAACATTCTATTAGCTTTGCTAATTACTTGCTAAACCTGCATACTAACATATTGCGATTCATTTACCAGGACATCCAGATATTTCTGCATCTCAGAGCTCTGCAATCTCACACCATTTAGATCATATGCCTCTGCTTCATTCTTCCTGCCAAAATGGACAACCTCATTTTCCCACATTATACCCCATGTGTCAGATATTTGCCCACTCACCTGACCTATCCATATCCATTTGTAGCCTTCTTATGTCCTCTTCACAACTTATTTTCCTACCTATCTTTGTGTTGCCAGCAAATTTAGCAAACGCACCATCAGTCCCTTCATCCAAATCATTTATATAAACTGTAAAGAGTTGAGGCACAAACACTGGACTCTGTGGAAAACCATTCGTTACATCCTGCCAACCAGAACATGAACCATCTATGCTACCCTCTGTTTCTAATTAGCTAGCCAAGCTTATATCCATGCCAATGTTACCCCCTACATCATGAGCTTTTATTTTCCGCAATAACCTTTGATGAGACACCTTACCAAATCCATTCTGAAAATCTAAGTGCAGTACCTCCACTGGTTCCCCTTTATCCACAGCATATATTACTTCTTCAAAGAGCTCCAACAAATTGGTTAAAAAGATTTCCCTTTCATGAAACCATGTTAACTGTGCCTGATTATCTTGATTTTTCTAAGTGCCCTCTTATAACATGTTTCATAATAGCTTCTAATGTATTTCCTATGACAGATATGAAGCTAACTGGAACATAGTTACGTGCTTTCTGTCTCACTCCCTTTCAAAATAAATAAGTTACATTTTCTACTTTCCAATTTAATGGAACCTTCCCCGAATCTAGTGATTTTTAGAAACTTAAAACCAAAGCATCAGCTATCTCACTAGCCACTTATTTTAAGAGTCGAGGATGAAATCCATCAAGACCTGAGGCTTTGTTAAACTGCAGTTCCCATAATTTGCTAAGCACCACTTCCCTGGTGATTGTAATTTTCTCGAGTTCTTCACCCTCTTCCAGTTCCTGATTTACAGCCATTTCTGGGAATAAATAAGTGAACTGAAATAAATGAAACTTAGTTAAAAATGCTTTGCACTTCACAAGCCCGTGCTGACTTTCTTTAATTAATCTACATTTTCCTAAGCGACTGTTAATTCTGTTCAAAATAATCATTTCTAAAAGCTTCCCCACAACCAAGGTTAAACTGACTGGCCAGTGGTTGCAGGGCTTAACATTGCACCATTTTTTGAAGATTTAAAAAAAATATATTTTCAATTCTCCAGCCCTCTTGCACTACCCCTGTACACCCGAGGAGGCTTGATGAATTATGGCCAGCACTTCCACAAATTCTAGTCTTACTTCCTTCAGTATGCTTTGATGCACCCCATCCTCTGCCAGTGACTTCTTAACCATGAGTAAAGCTGGTCTATCTAATGCCTCCTCTTTATTCACTTTCTAGCTTATCAGGTGTCTCAACTTCTTTACCCTTCACCATGTCTTGGGCAGCATCTTCTCCCTTGGTTAAGACAGAAGCAAAGTATTCATCTAGCACCTCAGTCATGCCCTCCCCCCACGTCCCTCCATTTTAGGTCCATTATCGGCTCCAATCATTCATTTGCCACCTTTTTCTTGTTTACATGCTGATAGAAGACTGTTGGGTTACCTTTTATGTTAGTTGCCAGTATTTTCTCATAGTCTACCTGCTCCTATTAAGTTTTGTCACTCCCCCTCTGAAACAACTACATTAAATCTTGTTTGTAATCGTTTATCCACCTGACATTTGTCATCTGTTCACTTTTCCTGCTTCATCTTACTCTCCATTTCTCTCTTCTTCCAAGAAGCTCTGCATTTGTTTGCCCTACCATTCCCCCAATGCAAATGTACCGGAAACATCTCCTCTTTAAAGGCAACATGTTGTTCGACTACAGCTTTGTCTGCTGATATTTGATTCAAATTTATCTGGTTCAGAACCCTGCTCACCCCATAGAATTGAGCCTCCCACAATGATTTATTCCGACCCTGGATTGCTCATTTTCCTTTTCCACAGATAACGTAAACCTAAGAACCAGATAACCTAAAACCAGAGAACCTAAACCTTAGAACCAGGCACAGCAATGCCTCCTTCCTCATACAATTCCCCTGAACACATGCAAGAAACTGTTTTACATCTATGCTCTTTACACTGTTACTATCCCACTGGATATTAGGATGACGTTCCCCATTTTATTCACGGAATAGTTCTTGAATCTTTCTATTTCCTTGGCAATTGTGTTTCTCTCTAACTTTGCCTCTAGTTGGCGGTTTATAGAACACACCCAACAATGTATGCTACCTCGATTGCTCCTTAGCTCTGACCAAATACATTCTGTCCTTGACACGTCTGGGATACCATCTACCTCTCTCTCTGATACTGCAAATTTCTCCCTAAACAACACTTATACCCCTCCATCTTTCTTTCCTTCCCCATATTTTCAGAACAGTTTATATATTGGAATATTTAATACCCAGTAACCCACAATCCTTCTTTGAACCACACCTCCGCCATTGCCACAACATAATATTGCTATCTGTACTCACCGAGATCAATTTCCACACTCCGCGCATTCACATATATGCACAGTAAACGTTGCTTAGGCCTTATTTCCGGCCCTCATACTCTGGCGAAACCTAATTTATTAATATTTCCTACTCTATTATCTGTCTCTTCCAATTCTCTGTGCATTTTTGCTTCCCTCTCTAATATTACATGCTGGTGTACACATCTCTGCCAATTCACTTTAAATTGTCTCCTACAATAGTATCAAATGGCCCAGAAGGACATTGATCCCAATTTGGTTCAGGTTCCACCCGGCCAAACTGTACATGCCCCACCTCCCCTAAAAGTGGTCGCAATTTCTCAGCAATCTACAGCTATCCCTTCAGCATCATCTCTCCAGTCAGACATTGATCTGACCTAACCTTCTATTTCTTTGCTCACTTGGATCCAGAGATGACCACCTTTGATGTCCTAGTTGCCAGTTTCGTTCCTAGCTCAGGGGGGCAACAGACTATCCAGGATGCACGGCTGCGTCAACACATTTTCTCCGAATCCAAGAATTATAATTATCATCTGGAGCAAGCGATTAATGCAGAATTGGCAAATTACAGAGCAGTTTGCTTGGGAGAGTGGTGGTAGTGAGAAGGTAAAGCATGTTGATATTGTGTTACCGTAAGACCACGAAAATAATTTAAAAAACAATTGTAATCTGCCCTAAACGGGGTTTTCCAGTCTTATCACTCATGATTGCATTAAATTACTCATCATTTACAGCACTGAAACAGACCTTTGGGCTCACAAGCTTTTTCTCAACCGCCTCCAACCTGTCCTTTCAACATATCAACAATCTTTGTCCTTGTATGTATTCAATGATCTGGTAACATAAACCGAAATTATGTGTTTATAGCAATGCTTTCTTGAGCATTAAGGCAACATCAAATGCAAATTCCCCTTCACAATGTCTCAACAACTCAATCCCCTAGCAGGGCGTTCTGAGGGTTATCTGCTTCATCTTTGAACAGAGGCAAAACCGGTCACCATCCAGCACCGCCCTCCTCCGCCTAGCCAAATTTGTTCTCTTATTGAACAACTTCTCTTTTATCTCATCACACTGCCTCAAAACAAAAAGTGTTGATAAGGGTACCTGCATCACTCCTAGCTATGCCTGTATTTCTGTGGGGCATATGAAACATTCCTTGTTCCTATTCAGGTCCCACTCTCATCTTTTTTCCCCGTCCATGGATGAGGTGCCATTTCCAGCTCTAACCCTGAACAGTAAAATATCCTCAACTTTGCTTCCAATGTCCATCTATCTTCACATGTCCATCTCCAAGTCTTCCCTTCTTCCATGTCTCTCTTCATTCCTGGGGTTCGACTACCAACAGATATTCGTTAGAAACCCACTGACTCCAAAAGTTACCTCGACTACACTTCCTCACAGCATGCACTCCATAAGGAGTCTATTCCATTCTTCTGATTTCTCCATCACAACTGTTCTGATGCTGCAGCTATCCATGCCAGCACCTCTGTTATGTCCTCCTTTTTCCGCAAACTCGGATTCCCACAACCGTGATCCACAGGGCCATTAACTATGTCCGACTTCTGCTCTCACATATTTCTCTCCCTCCCAGAAGCACGATAGTATTCTCCTTGTGCTCGCCTTTCTCCCTGCCAGCCTTTGTATTCGACCGATCATCTGTCGCCATTTGCACCACCACCAGCATGATGCCACTACCAAACACAACTTCCCCTCCCCTTTCAGAGTTCTGAAGGAACTACCCCCTCCAAGACATCCTGCTCCACTTCTCATCACCCCATCCTCTCTCCTCGGCACCTTTCCATGTACGTGCAGGACATGTCACACCTGCTCTTTTATCTCCCCTCTCCTCACCATCCAAGGTCCCAAACACTCCTTCCAGGTGAAGCAGCGATTTACGTCTGCTTATTTCAATTCGATGTACTTGAGCTTCTTTCCATATTTTATGTTCACATTTTGATTTTTTCTACAAGGGGGAGAACAAACGCAAACTGAATGACCACTTTGCAGGATACCTCCACTGCATGCACAAGAATCACCCTGATCTTCCAGTGGCCTGCCATTTTAATTTCCACCTTGCTCTGTCACTGACATCTCTGTCCTTGGCCTACTTTTCTCATATTCATACATGGGATGTGGGTGTCGCTCGCAAGGCCAGCATTTATTGCCCACCAATAATTGCCCGTGAGAAGGTGGTAATGAGCTGCCGACTTGAACCAATGCAGTCCATGTGGTGTAGATACACTCACGTTTTTGTTACGGAGAGAGTTCCTGGATTTTGACCCCAGTGACAGTGATGGAACGGCGATATCGTTCCAAATCAGGATGGAGAGTGGCTTGCAAGTGAACTTTCAGGTGATGGTGCATCCATGCACCTGGTGCCCTTGTCCTTCTAGATGCGAGTGGTAGTGGACTTTGAAGGTGCTGCCTAAAGAGCCTTAGTGAGTTCCTGTAGCACATCTTGTAGACGGTACACAGCACTGCTACTGCGGCCCGGTGGCAGAGGAGATCGATATTTATGGATGGGGTGCCAATCAAATGTGCTGCTATGTCCAGGATGGTGTCAAGCTTCTTGAGCAGTGGTGGGACTGCACTCCTCCAGGTAAGCGAGGAAAATTCCATCACAATCCTGACTTGTGCCTTGAAGATGGCCAGGCTTTGGGGTGTCAGGAGGTGAGGTACTCGCTGTAGGGTTGCTAGCCTTTGACCTGCTCTTGTAGCCACAATATTCATATGGCTAGTCCTGTTCAGTTTCTGGTCAATGGAAATCCCCAGTATATTCATATTGGGGGATTCAGAGGTGGTAATGCCAATGAATATCAAGGGGCGATGATTAGATTCTCTCTTGTTGGAGATGGTCATTTCCTGGCACTTGTGTGGTGCGAATGTTACGTGCTATTTGTCAGCCCCAACCTAGATATTACCCAAGTCTTGCTGCATTTGCACATGGACTGCTTCTTTGCACTCCGTGTCCAAATTCAGTGCCCCAGTGTCTGCAGTCTGCCAGTGAAGTTTCACAAAAAAGCAAAGAACAGCACATCATCTTTCAATTAGGCATATTACCACCTTCTGCGCAGTGTGGAATAATTTCTGACTATAATCTCTGCCACCTCACCTACTGTGCCTACTTTAATTTTCAAGTTTCATTTTAACCTCTTTCATCTCGTTTTTGCTTTGAGATGGCAGTTATTCATTTTTGTGTGATTTGCACCTCCTCTTGACCCATCTTCTATTCCTGTGCTTGTTCCACTCTTGCCCCCTTTGGCTATTCTCACCAACTCTTTAGTTATTTAATGTCTGCCCTATCACAGACCTTCCCTTTTGCTTTTTTTCACACTCCCCCATCTCCCCTCCTTAAAGGCATTTCTAATTGTCCCTAGTTTTGATGAAAGGTCACCATTTGAAACTTTAACTCTGCTTTTCCTCTCTACGGATGCTGCAAGGCCTGCTGAGTATTGCCAGCAGTTTCTCTTTCTATTATAGCAAAGATAATTATCTTCAAATCTATCAGGATGGACAAAGTCAAGCAGTCCTCTAATCGACTGCTTTAAATTGGATGCTTTACTACTAATAATCCACACCTGTTACAAATTTAGGATGACATAGATTCATAGAGTTATAAGGCACAGAAACAGGCCCTTCTGCTCATCGTGTCCGTGCCGGCCATCAAGATGTGCTGGTGATGTTTATACTTGTTTCTATTAATATCTACTATCCACGTTAACATTTCAACCATCTTGTACATTACTCCAGGGAGGATTTTCACTAAGCTGCGCAGGTTTCTGAACTGCCGTTTATTCCTTCATCGAAAGTAGAATACTACGAGTGTTGTGAATCCGAAATCCGAACAGGAGATCTTGGAAAACACTCAACAGGTCAGGCAGGTTCTGAGGTGTGGGCTACAGAGCTGATGAATGGGCTTCGATCCAAAACGCTAAGCCTAAACTTTCTCTCCATAGGTGCTGTCTGGCCTGTCTATAGTTTCCCATCACTTTTGGTATCGTCATTCCTTCAACGCTGCAACCGAAAACACCTCTCCACCTATTATTGTTATCCAGTCACTGTTAAAATGCTGAGCTGTTTTTACAGCAATCTGGAAACAGGTATCCCGTTTGGCACTGCCTCTCAAATGATATCCCGATAAATGATACGTGTCTCTGCTCACTGATCTTGAGAAGGTTGAAGTTGGACTTTTTAATTATTGCATTCTTTGCAAACTAGGCCCCTTGATGGCTTCCAACTCTTATTCCTAGTGTGTAAGACAATGTGGCAGAAACAAAGTGAATTATTGACCCCTGTAAGAAAATTTATGTTCTTGACAAATGCCTAAATCTATCAAAATTCTGTCAGTGAGACATAAATGGACACATTTGTGCTTTACTTCTCGGACCCTGAGAATTGGGGAGTGGTAATGGACCAGCAATTCAGGCTGATGCTTTGGGAACATAGGTTCAAATTTCACCCACGGCAGCCGGTGGAAATTAAATTCAACTTAATATTGGTAACTAAAAAACTATCATCGATGGCTGTAAAAACCAATCTGTTGCGCTAACGCCCTTCAGGAAGAAAATCTGCCGTCCTACCGGGCCTGCCCTACATGTGACTTGGCAACCAGATTCTTAACTGCCCTCTGAAATGGCCAGGCAAACCGCTCAGTTCAAGGGCAATTAGGCATGAGCAACAAATGCTTGTCTTGCCTACGACGCCCACATCACATAAAATACATTTTAAAAAGTTAGGTTTTAGAAACGTCTCCAGAACACAGAACTTTCTGAGCTGATGTTAACATGGTTACATGACTGCACTACGTGAAAAATTGCACTGTTAGGGGTGTAACCAATGTCACCGAATTGAAACTGTCCGTTGTCGAATAAGTAAAACGTGCAGCGTTTCAGCAAGTCCTGAACTGAACTGAAGAACTTAGTTTCACAGATGCCGCATTAGAAAATATTTGCAACTGAATTAGTAATTTTCTTTTAAGTATGGATACAATGTTGGTGCAATTTAATAATATGAGACTCGTTCCGCACAGCTGTATTTCTATTTTAGCCAATACCATGCAGAACTGAAATTTGGGAGCCAATGCGATCAGTATTGCCTTCCACGGATAAATTACATCTGTTGCAGGGATATTAACCGAATGTAACTGTACTGAAATTTCTGTGGACTAATAAATAAAACACCAAGAAATACATTCAAGAAACATTTCTGCGGCTTGCTTTGCTTTTAATATATGATACAAAAATAGAAACAATGAAGGTATGTAGGCGCCTTAAAAGGGATAGATTAAATAATGAAGACTGAATCATTGGTGAGGTGGAAATGTAACGAAGGCAAAATGAATTCTGTTAAATCTAAATATTATCTTGTTACAATTACTCTAAAACATGGCGTTTAGTAATCGCCGTCATTCAACATGCAATGATGTTGCAACTAACAGAGCTAACGTAAAACTTTGAACAATTGGTGCTTTGAGCTGAGGAACTCAGCTTTGTTGTTTAATTAGCTCATGAAAGCTATAGGCATATATCAATATTTAGAAAAACATCTCGGACATCTAAAATAGATTGGTTAACATCTTGTTTGGTATCTGACATCTTTTCCGAACCCAGCAAGAATAGAACGCTCAAATGTTCACTTTTTAAACTGGTGCGTTAGGTTTGAATATCTAATCATCAAAATAGCTACATTATGTTCACTTAATCTTCATCTCGAAGCCAATGAATTGTTATTTGGTGAGAAAATAGAATGTGACATTGATTGCAACATAATCAAGAGTAAACAGTTGCGCCGGCCTTTTAACCTTTGGCATTATGCCACTGATCTCTGACAGAAACATGAATTTGTCAAGCCTAGTCAGCACAAATTTAGAAAAAGGTAGATCCCGCTTGTCTGCAAAATTCACTGAAGAAATAAAAGAGGGAAAATCAATGAAATGTAGTAGATGCAATTTATGTGGATTTTCCAAACACATTTGATCCAGTACCACATGCGATATGGGTACATGGCAGTAAGGGCAATGCGCTCCAGCGGATAAGGGATGGTTAGAACGATTAAGGATAAAAATAAGTTTCTCAGGATGGCAGCATGTGCCTAATCATGTCTCACAGATTCCGCACTTGGTCTGTTTTATTTACAATGAAAATCAATTATATTCTTTCCGGAAATTGAGAAAGCATCTTTACAATTTGGAGATGAAACATGAGGGGGAGTTGCAAAAGCAATCCTGATGTAGATAGTGGAATGCTGCAGGCAGCGTTGGCAGTTCCAAGAGGAGTAGGATTTTTAGTGGTGCAGAGGAACAGATGGACCTGAGTGAATGGTAGAAACATAAATGTATTATGCAATAAAAGTGCAAAGGAGTCGCATCGGTTTAGTAATTGACGGCATCTCATAGAGTAACACGGAGTTAAAATTCAGCCGATGCAAGAACTTGCGTGCAACTTTGGAAGATTTCGATATTTAGTCTAAATTAAACAGGCCACCTAAATGGCAAAGAATGGAAGGTTATTATTTGAGAACCCACTGGAGTTGATAGGATTGATCAGTGACTTGATAGAAGATTTCAAGCCTATGAGGCGTTATGATAAACGAATAGTGACAGAATAGTTCCACTGTCCAGGAGAAGAACATTAACATAACCGCAAAAAATAAAGGTGGCTGGGGAACAAATACTCTTTCCACAGAGACTGGTTAGAAAAAAAAAAATTGTATGTTCTTTGCCACAAAATGTTTCTGAATCGCAGCTAGGCTTCTTTTAGAAGTGAACTACTTGTTTGAAAATAAAAGGCCAGAACTAAGTGGTCCTTGTTGAGGGTAGAGTACAGACTACCAGAGCCACCTGGCCTGAATCTCTCCCTGAGCCTCAAGGATCCTAATGCTTGTTAACGTCCATAGTCATCAAACGAGAGCAGTTACGGCAACACGGTTTCATTTCGCATTTTATTATCGTTAAACTCGGAGTTAAAGGCTTAGTCACTAGAATTATTGGTCTGCCTTTCTTCCAATAACTAGCCGCACACAGTTCTAACCCTGTAATTGAAGTGATATACTTGCTAAATAACTCATCGTTGACATGATAATTGCTAGCTATCCTTCATATGATGGGGCAGCCACGCTAAAATAGGACTTAATCTCCAATACAAACAAGTTTTCAACCACGCAGTGATTCTTTTCCCCACAGATTCAGTACTGTATCCGATTCATTATTCTCGCTGGTCGCAGACGACCTTAGAATTGCTTTACTTCTGAAGATAAACCCGAACAGGCACAATTAATGCCTTTCCTTTGCCACTGACTTGCAATTGTCTGTACGTATCGTTACGAATAGAAATAGGTAGTCATACGAAACTTAGGCAAATGCACCTCCTGCTCTGTCATGCGCAGGCCGTGTTCAGGGGCTTTTACGGATCACTCATAGATTGCAACTTCCAAATAAAAAAAAGTATGTTCTCGAAGTTAGAATACTGTAACGCAAAAGGCAAATCAAAGCCCAGGCTTTGCAATTTTCCTTGCAAAAGTTAAGAATGCTTGGTTGATAAAAACGTTATCAAATAATATGTATTTTTATTGACTTTATAGACACAGAGTGTCCTCTGCAGCCACTGTCGCCGAGTTAAAAATAGCAAAGAGTGACATCACAGGAAATCTGTAAATTCATTGATTGGTACGTAACTGCTAGTTTGAACTATCTATTCTAAATTCATTTCAGATTAAAGGTGACTACTGGGGCCCAGGATCGGAGGCCTAACACTTCAGCTTCAATTCAGAAGAGAGAGCGGGTTCCAGTTGATTTAAAAAGTGTGTTTTGCATCTCTATTCTAACTTGCTTTCAGATTAAAGGTAAATAGGAGAAATATTTTACAGATTGATAAACTAAAGGTCAGTAGGAAATTGAAAAACAAGTTGAAAAACTAATTAATTAAAATAGAGATGCAGGGCCCAGCGATGTGTTGTAGCTGCATGATGTGGGAGCTGGTGGACCCCATTGTGTTTCCTAGTGACTACATCTGTAGCAAATGTTGGTTGCTCGAGGAACTCTGGCTCAAAGTTGATGAGCTTGAGTCTGAGCTTCGGACACTGTGACACACCATGGTGGGGGGAGAGTTACCTCAACGCTGTGTTTCATGAGACAGTCACACCCCTTAGAATAACTACTTTAAATTCGGCCAGTGGTTAGGGACAGGAAGGTGCGACTATGGGTGAGGCAGGTAGGGGCATCCAGGAAGTGACACTACAGATGCCTCATCCCTTGGTCTTATCCAATAATTTCGAGCTCCTTGCCCCCTTGTGTGGACGAGAGCGGGGACTGTAGGGAGGATGAGCAAACTGACCATAGCACGGTGGTACAGGGAGCCATTCAAGTGGGGGGATAAAAGATGAATATAGTTGTAATCAGGCACAGTTTGGTTAGGGAATAGATACTGTTCTCTTTAGCCAGGATCGAGAGTCCCGAAGGCTGTGTTGTCTCCCTAGTGCCAGGGTTAAGGATAACTCATCTGGGCTGCAGAGGAACTTGGAGTGGGAGGGGAAAGACTCAGTTGCCGTGATCCACGTAGGTACCAACGATATAGGTAGAATGAGGAAAGAGGTTCTGCTGAGGGAATACGAGCAGCTTGGGGCTGAATTAAAAAGCAGAACCAAAAATGTAAAAATCTCCGTATTATTTCCTGAGCCACAAGCTAATTGGCACAGGGCCAATGAGATTAAAGAGGTAAATGTGTGGCTCAATGATTGCTGTGGGAGAAATTGGTTCAAATTAATGTGACATTGGCACCAGTATTGGGGAAAGAGGAATCTATTCCGTTCGGACGCGCTCCACTTGAATCATGCTGGGACCAGTGTCTGGGCGAATCGCATAACTAGGGTTGTAGATAGGGTTTTAAACTAAATAGTGGTGGGGAGGGTTCAGTTGCAAGGAAATATAAAAAAAATAAAATTTTAAGGAGAGGGTAAAACTGCAGGTTAATGACAAGGCTGAATGTTTCCTAAAAGTGAAAGGAAGGAACAGAGTGTGTGAACGCCATATTGCACCAAAGAATCATATAAGAGTAGGGGAAATTAACAATGGAGCAAACTTGAAGGATTTGAATCTGAATGCGCGTAGTATTCGGAATAAAGCTAATGAGTTAACAGCGCAAACAGAGATAAATAGGTATGGTTTAGTGGCGATTACTGAGACGTGGTTACAGCGAGAACAGCTTTGGGAGTTGAATATCCTAGGGTATGCAGTGTTTTAGAAGGATAGGCAGAAAGGGAAAGGAGGTGGTGTAGCTTTGTTAGCAAAGGAAGAGATCAATGCTATAGTGAGGAATGATATCAGCACTGGAGAGCAAGACGTAGAGTCAGTCTGGGTAGAAAACAGAAATGGCAAGGGAAAGAAGTCCCTGATGGGCGTAATCCATAAGTCCCCAAACAGTAGTTCAGCAGTAGGGCACAATATAAACCAGGAAATACTGGGAGTATGTAGAATGGCACAGCAATCATCATGGGTGATTTTAATATGCATATAGACTGGGCTAATCAAATTGACAAGGTTAGCCTCGAGGGAGTGTTCATAGAGTGTATTAGAGACTGTTTATTGGAGCAATATGTTGTGGAACCAACCAGGGAGCAGGCTATTCTGGATTTGAAATTGTGTAATGAGATGGGATTAATTAATGATCTCACAGTAAAGGCTCACCTAAGGCAGAGTAATCATAGCATTCTAGAATTTGAAGTTCAGTTTGAGAGAGAGAAACTTGAGTCCCACACTAGTGCTCTGGATTTAAACAAAGGTAACTAAATAGGCATGAGGGCAGATTTGGCCCTGGTGAACTGAGCAGGAAGACTACAAGGTAGGGCAGTTGATGAACAGTGGCAAATATTTAAGGTGATATTCAATTCCTTCCAAGTAATGTACATTCCAAAGAAGAAGAAAGATGGTAAAAGGGGGAAAAAGTATCCATGGCTAAGCAAGGAAGTTAAAGATAACATGAAGGCAAAAACTAAGACATGCCAATTTGCAAAGGCCAGTGGCAGGCTGGAGGATTGGGGAACTTTTAAAGATCAACAAAGGGTTACCTAAAAATTAATAAAAAGTGCAAAGATAAATTATGAAAGAAAACTAGTGCAAAATGTAAGAACTAAGAGCAAAAGCTTCTTCACGCATATAAAAGGAAAGAGAGTAGATAAAGTGAATGTTGGCCCCTTGGAGGATGAGACTTGGGAGTTAATAGTGGGGAATGCAGGAATGGCAGAGATGCTGAATCAATATTTTGCCTCAGTTTTCATGGTGGAGGACACTAGTACCAACCCAATAGTAACAGGTAGTGCAGAGGGTATAGAGAAGGAGGAACTTAGAACAATCACCATCACTAGGGAAAAATTACTGAGCAAACTCTTGGGATTAAAGGGTGACAAGTCTGCAGGCACTGATGGCCTACTTTCCAGGGTCTTAAAGGAAGTGGCACCAGAGATAGGAAATGCCTTGGCTATAATATTCCAAAATTCCCTGAATTCTGGAAAGATTCCAGTGGATTGGAAAATGCTAATACAACGCCCTTATTCAAAAAGTGGAGGGGGCAGAAAGTAGGAAACTATACACCAGTTAGTTTAATGTCTGTCATTGGGAAATTGTTGGAATCCATTATTAAGGAAGTCGTAATGGGGCATTTGGAAAGTCAAAATGCAATCCACCAGAATCAGCATGGTTTTATGAAAGTAAATCGTGTTTGACTAATTTGCTAGAGTTCATTGAAGATGTGACAAGAAAGTAGATAATGGGGATCCTGTAGATGTAGCATGTCTAGACTTCCAGAAGGCCTTTGATAAGGTGTCACACAAAATATTAATACACAAGATAAGATCACAAGGAGCTAGGGGTAATATATTACCTCGGATAGCGGATTGGCTAACCACCAGAAAGCAGAAAGTCGGGATGAATGGGTCCTTTTCTGGATGGCAAGCTGTAACCAGTGGTGTGCCAATGGGTTCAGCCTTTGGGCCCCGACTATTTACAATCAATATTAATGACTTGGGTTCAGGGATAGAAGGTACTATAGTTTAATTTGCAGATGACACCAAAATAGCTGGGAAAATAAGTTGCTTTGAAAAACTGACAAACTTACAAATGGTTATGGTCAGGTTAGGTGAATGGGCGAAAATTTTGCAAATTAACATTGATAAGTGTGAAGCTATCCAACTTGGCCGGAAGAATAAAAAGTCGACTTATTATTTAAATGGAGAGAAACTTCAGACTGCTTCTGTGCAGAGGGGTCTGGGTGTCCTCGTGCATGAATCGCTGAAAGCTAGTATGCATGTACAGCAGGTAATAAGGAAGGCAAATGGAATTTTGGCATTTATTGCTAAAGGAATAGGGCATAAAAATAGGGAAGTCTTGTCGCAACTGTACAAGGCATTGGTGAGACTGCATCTGGAGTACTGTGCACAACTTTGGTCCCCTTACTTGAGGAAAGGTTTAATTGCATTGGATGCAGTCCAGAGGAGGTTCACTGGATTGATTCCAGAAATACTGGGCTTGTCTTATGAGGAGAGATTGAGCAGTTTAGGCCTATACTATCTAGAGTTTAGAAGGATGAGAGGAGATCTAATTCAGGGAAAAAAATGCTAAAGGTGATAGACAAAGTCGACGTGGAGCGGGTGTTTCCCCGTGTGGGGCATTCTAGAATGAGAGGCCATAGTTTTAGGCTAAGTGGTGGTAGATTTAAATCAGGGGTGAGGAGGAATTACTGTTCTGAAAGGGTCGTGAATCTGTGGAATTCACTGCCTCAGTGTGCCCTGGGACACTGAATAAATTTAAGGAGGAGATAGACAGATTTTAAATTAGTAACGGGTTGAAATGTTATGGGGAGAGGGCGGGAAATTGGAGTTGAGGCCGAAATGAGATCAGCCATGATAGTATTGCATGGCGGGCAAGCTCGAAGGGCTGAATTGCCTACTCCTGCCCCTAGTTCTTATGCTCTTATGTTATGATAGTAACTGAAGAATTAACTTATCGATACATTAAATGCTACAGCTTCGTCAAGCCACACAAGGAGGGTTGCTTTATTACAAGTAATCAAATGGAATTTCCACAAATATTTAAGCAATAACAAACAATTACACTCTATATTCAACCATATAACACTGAGATGCGTTATACTTTTTCAGCTATTATTTTTGATATTCCTCATTTTTCTTTTGGAGCTTGACAATTCTAGAGTCGCGAGGATCCCTTGTTTGGTCTGCAAATTGATGTTTGGAAAGATTGTTAATCGGTGGTTTTGCCAGTTTTCTTTTGACACGTTTCTGCATTGATCAGATAAAAAAACGCAGAGAACCTGAGCTACAACGTGACAAGAGACAGCCAACTTTATATCACTCGTCATCACCGGAATATTAGTGTTCCTGTGGTGATCTTTGTCTGATTCGCTTTTCAGCACCGCCTGGGGGTGCACGGATTTCTCCGGTTTAACTGTACATTTTTTGAGTTTACATATTTCTGCTCAAATGTACTGCATCATGTTAACGATTCCAATCTGTGCTTTCTACATGAACCCGAAAAGAAATTCTGTTTTGTGCCCATTTCATTGCCCGACATCATTTTACACACTATTGGAGAAACATTAAATAGAGTGGCTAGACATAAAGCACAGAAACCAGAATGGACAGTTTTAAGTACATTCGAATTTGTAAGCCGGTAATTACTAGCCATTATAACTAAGACTTAAGCATGTCAATGTTCTTGCTCCAGCACAGATGATCTTTTAAATTTCCAGCTGTTCTAGAACACGGGTTCACTAGGCTTTTTATTTCCAAATATGAGTAAAAATGATTCCCTAGTTAGCTTTAAATAAAACTGGCAGTGTTCTTTTCTGCTCTCTGTCTATTTAGACCAGTAACACACTAGATGAGGGGTGAAATTGGTTTTCGGCGATAGGGCGATGAGGACAAGAGCGAATCAGCAATCAATTTTTCACTGCGCCCGATTTTGTTTTCAGAAAACTTCGAGCTCCCGGTGTAAAGTATTTTTCGTGAAACAAATACTTCTAACAATAGATAAACTGGGCATTACGGCAATCATTTTTTTCCGCATTTTAATCCTTTGCGGAGATGCATGAATGAACGGTTCTTCACGGCGCTGTGGTCTCTTTTACATTTTTATTACTTGTAAATTACTGAAATTTAGTCACGAGGAGTGTTTAAAGCAGTTACTTAGTTTGAATGTCAACTGTTTCAAAGACATTTCTGGAGCGGGTAGAAAATGGAACATATTTGTTTTCCATTTCAGATTTCGTTGACAGCGTTTGAAATCCCAGCCCCTGTGGATACCAGAATGATCTGCAAAAAAATTCAGGCCTCAGCCTCATAAGGCTTTGTGCAAACTAATTGCTTTCTCACATCAGGTCAGTTGCAAACTGTGTGCAAGGACACATTTCACTCTTAAGATGTCTCCTTCCCATGAAGTGTGAAGAACACATTTCATTCATTGCGATTCCAATTGCAAAGTGGAAATTTAAGTTGCAGATATACAATTAATCAGATTCATTTGTGATATGATTTTCCGTCATTTACTGTTTTTTGAAGTGAATAATTTGTTACTGTTTGGAGCAATCGGTGGCCCGTTGGAAACAGAAAATACCGACTTCAATAGAATCCCCCTTCCCTGTTAGTCTCTCGCGCCATCTCCGTCGCAAGCTGACGTTTTGCATTGAAATCAAACGTTTACATTAGATCTTACCGTTCTTAATCTGTATTTGGCAGTGCGCCCTAGTGATGATCAGGAGCAGTAAAATCGCCAGTGCACCCACTGTGTATCTGAAACACGAGTAGTAAACGGACATACCGACATTATCTGCAAAATTAACATCAGCATAGATATAGGTTAAACATTATGGTCGGCATTTTGTAAAGCGGGCCTAAGAACAATTTAGAAACATAGAAACTAGGAGCAGGAGTAGGCCATTCGGCCTTTCGAGCCTGCCCCGCCATTCATTATGATCATGGCTGATCATTCAACTCAATAGCCTGCTCCCGCTTTCTCCCCATGCCCTTTGATCCCTTTCGCCCCAAGAGCTATATCAAACTCGTTCTTGAAAACATGCAATGTTTTGGCCTCAACTACTTTCTGTGGTAACGAATTTCACAGGCTCACCACTCTCTGGGTGAAGAAATTTCTCTTCATCTCAGTCCTAAATGGTCTACCCCATATCCTCAGACTGTGACCCCTGGTTCTGGACTCCTCCACCATCGGGAACATCCTTCCTGCATCTACCCTGTCTAGTCCTGTTAGAATTTTATTGGTTTCTATGAGATCCCCCCTCATTCTACTGAACTCCAGAGAATATTATGCTAATCCACTCAATACCTCCTCATATGTCAGTGCCGCCATCCCAGGAACCAGTCGGGTAAACCTTCGCTGCACTCCTTCTATAGCAAGTACATCCTTCCTCAGATAAGGAGACCAAAACTGCATACACTAATCCAGGTTTGATCTCACCAAGGCCCTGTACAATTGCAGCAAGACATCTCCTTTCTTGTACTCGAATCCTCTGGCTATGAAGGCCAACATACCATTTGCCTTCGTTACCGCCTGCTGTACCTATATGCTTACCTTCAGCGACTGGTGTACAAGGACACCCAGGTCTCGTTGCACATTTACGTCTCTCAATTTATAGCCATTCAGATAATAATCTGCCTTCCTGTTTTTGCTACGAAAATGGATAACCTCACATTTATTCACAATATACTGCATTTGCCATGCATTTGCCCACTCACTCAGCTTGTCCAAATCACACTGAAGTATCTCTGCATCCTCCTCACAGCTCACCCTCCCACCCAGCTTTGTGTCATCTGCAAATTTAGAGATATTACATTTAATTCCCTCATCTAAATCATTAATATATATTGTGAATAACTGGGGTCCCAGCACCGATCCCTGCGGTACACTACTAGTCCCTGCCTGCCATTCTGAAAAAGACCCGTTTTTCACCTTCTCTTTGTTTCCTGTCTGCCAACCAGTTTTCTATGCATCTAAACTAATAGCGTTTACAGTAGCTCCGCTATATGGAACGGAAATATATGCTTTTTGCATAAAGGAGGTCGACTGATTGCTTTCCCTGGCTGGAATTCTAGAACTGCCGATCAAAGTCACAAGATAAGGTTCGGCCATTTAATGTTAAGATGAGAATGAATTTCATCATTCTAGTGTTCTGAATCTTAGGCATTCTCTACCCCAGAGGGCTATAAATGATGAGTCTCTGAGTATATTCAAGGCTCCAATCGGTAGACATGGGGATGGAACTGGAAAATAAAGTTGCTGCAGAAAGTCAGTAATGATCTTATTGAATGGCCATAAAGGATCGGCTGGCCCTATGACAAACTCATGATCTTATTTCGTATGTTCTTGAATATTTATATTTGCAATAGTGGAATTTGTAAATAAATAAGGCTTAACTGAGAATATTTGTGTGGCGAATGATGTAACCCGGTTTTACAAAACATCCGGTTGAATTATGTTGTTCATTTAAATCTAATGTTTTTGTTGACAGTTCCCATGTGATTTCCCTGAACTATCTTCAAACTGAACATTACGCCTCTTTGCGAATTCAATAGTTATTGACTCTCCATTTTGGATTCCTGTCGTCGTACCTTGTTTAGGTTTAGAAACAGTGTAGGTGACAACAGTTGGAGTCTTGAGAGCAACATGAGACACCAAACATGTATAATTGGTGTCGCTCGGGACAGGTTTCGACTCAATCAAAGAGCTGGAAACTTCATATAGTCCCTCACTGTTCAGCACTTTACTGGTGTATATGCCAAATGCAGTCTGGACGCCATTTTTATACCAAGTGAGGGTGAAATTTTCTGGGTAAAACGCAGCTGTTTCACAGACCAGAGTCAGAGACGCAGATGAATTCCATTCAGATGTGCTGGAGACAATCCTCAACGGGGTTGGAGGAGCTGCGGAGCAGAGAAAGAACAACGTCGAGTTACTGTGCGCTATTGGGAGGAATTAACTATGATTCTGATATATTTTTGGGCCATTTTCTTATAATTGTCCCATTCTAAAGTGTGGCCTTCTGCCCTTTAAGTGTTAGACATATTCTATGCACACCTCATCTATATCTCTCATAAAGATCGACATCTGGTCAATTTTATCTGTGCTATTAATGCCAAGACTTTGAATTATTCGGCAGAAAAGTCGGAATTATTTGATTATCATAGTCCAAAGAATTAAGCAAATGTACCCTGGGAGCAAAATGCATGAAATTCAGTTGAACCTCAGGAGATTTCAGCAACACAGGCCCTTTGTGTTGTTTTATTGATTGGACGTTAGTGAGGCGACTTGGTTGCTTCGAAATCCAGTTTGTTGAATTAATCACTTTCTCAACAATTAGTTGCACACTGGCATGCAAATCCGCAATGCGATCATTTTGCCAGATTACATTTCAGGAATATTAAACCGCCAGGACAGTGATAGGGGCAGAAAGTGGATCAAAAATGATCAAGAACAATATACATATTGGGGGATGCGTATTAACATAAAGGGTTTTCACTCAATTATATTCTTGGGAACGGTTCCGAGTTTCATATATCATTAATTTAGTGTGTCGATTGCCTTTATAGTTGCAATCTATTTCATTAATATTGATTCATTTAGCTGTACTCTTAGTGTCACATTGCATGTCTGACTACCAATTCTATATAGAGAACATCATCGCGTGTAGAAATAGGCCTGTTTATACTGGCCAAAATTGTATGATAAAACAGTCTGAAAACATCCCGGTGTGTTATGTTCAATATATTTGAAACTTACCATGCACAATTAGATGTGATCCGGTCCCATTTCCTCGAAATGCTCCCCGACGGGTAACGGCGCAGTGATAGATTCCAGAGTCTTGTAATTTCACGTCCAGTAACTGAAAGAAACCGCTCACTTTATTTTCCATACCAAACCTTCTTCTCTTGTCTGCGTTTCTGTTCAGGTATTCATTCTCACCATGTTTCCACCATAATACCCGTGCCCAGGCTTGGTCTTGAAAGATGGGGAATATGCAGTAGAATGTGATGTTCCCACCTCTAGGTACAGTCGCTTTTTGTGGTGCTTGAGACACACTGATCGAAGTGTGGCCCTCAGCTGTCATAAATATAGTCAAATACAGGTTAACAGCATTAGCTAAGGCATGAAGGTGGAAGGGGGAAAACATAATCTAGACAGAGGAAATACGGTTCCTTAAATTAATATGAAAACTACTTCGGAGGCAGTTTATTAACTCAAGCAACTGAGCAAATGAATAAACTGGTACCTGCGTGAAAACTCCCTCGGAAGATCAGGCACAGAAAAACCATATTGATTGCCATTCTTAAAAACGGTTCCAACAGTTGACTCTTCGCAGTAACTGCGAGTTTGAGACTTGCTCAGAACAGTTTGTGGTTTGTTTTCTATGTCTCACGTCGCAATGAAGCTTGACGTCCTCTAACTGTGGGTTCAGAAAATAGGTTTCGTTTGCACATCTGGACTTTGTTACTTCTGCACTTATTCGATTGCTGGAATCGCATGTATCACAGAGAGCAAAATAAAGGGACATATTTGATTTTCATGGGCAGAATTTACAAATACTTCCTGACAAGTAGCTGCAGTCTAAGCATGTCGGATAACGGGAGAAACGTTGGAGACCATTGAATTCGTTGACCTTTGTCAAGGCTACAGGGAAATTGAGAACGAGAAAAAGAGATTGCGCACCATGGTCGCGTTCAAAGATAGTATAATTCACGGCAAAGGAACATAAAACATTTACGACACAGGCCATTCACCTATTTGTGCCGGCCGAAAATGAGCTATACAGCCTAAGCTCACTTTCAAACTCTTGTTCCGTAGCCCGGTGGGTTACATTGCTTTAAATGTATATCCAAGTATTGTTTTAACTGAGATTAGGGTTTTTTCATCCGTCACCCTTTCAGGCAGTGCCAATTACTTAAAATCTATGTCCCTTGCTTATTAACCTCTCTGTTAAAGGAAATCGGTCCTTCCTATACACTCGATCAACGTCTCTCATAATTTTACATACCTCAATTAAAACTTACCTCAGCCTCATCTGTTACAAAGAAAACAACACCAGCCTGTTGTGAGTCAAAGCTAAAATTCCCAATTCCTGACAATCGTCTTGTAAATCTCTTCTGTATCCTCTCTAATATGATCGCATGTTTGCTGTTACCTGTTATCAGACCTATAGTTTTGACCTAACTAATGTTTAGCACAGTTCTAATATGCCCCCCCCCCCCATGTCCTTATATTCTCTGTCTGGCCTAAGAAAGGAAAGTATTCTATGTGCCTTATCTACTTGTCCTGCTACATTTTTGGATCTGTGGACGTGCAAACGAATGTCCCTACATTCCTCTCCACTTCTCGGTTCCCTACCATTTATTGTGTATTTCCCTTGCCTTGTTTGCTCTCCCAACATGTATAAATTCACATTCCTCCGGCTGAATTTCATCTGCCACCTTTCTTATCACCAGACCAATCCATCCAGACATCTACAGCTTCCTCCGTCACTATCAACAACAGCAAGTTTGTATCATCTGCAAATTCCTTAACCATGTGCAATACATTTAACTCAAAATTATCGATATATACCACGAAAGCAAGGGACCTAGAACTGAGCCCCATGGAAACCGCCTGGAAACAGCTTTGGAGTCGCAAAAGACACCGATTGACAATTAACATTTGTTTCCTGCTAGTGAACCAGATCTGGATCCAACATGCTACTTCCCTTTGGATCTCCAGGGGCTCTTTTTCCTCTGATCGGTCTGCCATGTTGAACCTTATCAAAAGCCATGCTAAATTAGACTACATTCAACATACTACACACATTGCTACCTCCCCAAGTAAATCAATCAGGTTAGTCAGGCAGAAACCTCTCTACGTATGTCAACAGGGCTGCCATTGATTAAATAGTGTATTTTTACTGAACTGTTATACTATTCCTTAGCTCCCCCCCGCCCCCCCCCCCCAGTAAGTAGCCCATAGCCAATGTTATTCTGCCTGGTCTGTAATTTCTAGGTCTATCCTTTCTCCTTTTATAAACAATAACATAATTTTAGTAGTCCGCCAGTCCACTGGCACCAGGCCTGTAGCGAGAGAGGATTGGAAAATGATCGCCAGGGCTTGCATTATTTCCTGCCTTGCTTCTCTTAGCAGCTATTTTCTCTCTCAAAATGCTTATACCATCCAATAGTTCACAATCCTCTTTCTTAACTGCAATGTCCATATAAAGCCTCTCTTTGTAAAGACAGACACAAATATTCATTGAGAGTCTTGCTCACGTCTTCCACCTCAAAACAGGAGATTCGTGTTTTGGGCTCCTATCATTCTGTCTCCTTCTGTAGCTATTCACTTTTGTTCTTTATGTATTGATAAAGCATCTTGCGGTTTTCCTTAATATCACTTGTCCGTGCTTTTCGAGCCCTGCCATTGCTTTCCCAATTTCATTTTAAATTTCATTCGAGCATTTTCCACAATCCTTCAATATTTCTGCAATATAGACCTCTCGATGTGTGACGCAACTTATTTTTCTTTACCCTACACTGTACGCTCTTTGACATCCAGAATGCAGTGTGGTGCGGGGAGATCCACAACTTGAAGTCCCACCCTTTTCCTTTGTGGAAATATAATTGATTTAAATCCTCTGCAACGCCATCGTGAATGGCTTCGGCTGCTCTGAGATGGTATTTACCTTCAAGAAGCTGTTTCCAGTCGACTTTTGCCAAATGGTATCTCGGTTTATTATTTGGGCCTTTCCCAGATGCCAGGCTTTCAACTCTTGGTCTATGTTGGACTTTTTCCATAACTATGCTGAGCCCAATTGAATTATGGTTACCACTGCCAAACCTTTCCCCCAATTAATACCGCTTCTGCCTGCCCAGTTTCGTTTCCTAAAATTAAGGCCAGGACAGCTATTATTAATTTAGGGTTTGCATCGCCATGCCTTTAAAAAGTCCTCACCAATGCATTTTAAAAATTCTGCACCCTCTGCACCTTTTATAATGCTTTTATCCCAGTTAAGACAGGGTAGTTGAAATTCCATTATATTACTGTCCTAGTTTTTTCTGCAGTTCTCAATAACTTGCCTACACATTTACTTAACTGTCCCCCCTCACTGTTTAGGGATCTACATTGTACTCCCAGCAATGTTATTACACCATATTGTTCCTCTATTTAACCTTACTGGTTCATGAAATGATCCTTCTAGCATATCATTCTTATTCATAGCTTTCAGCAAAATTGCCACACCGCCCCAAATTATCTCACCCCCCTCCCCGCCCCCCGCCCCCCGCCCCCAATCATGCCTAAAATTTCCATGCTTGCCTTTCCTTTATCCATGTTCCGGTAATAGTTATGGCATCAAACCTATTAGTGTTCACTCTTCATCATCAGCAACGCAATGGAAAGTGTCAACGACGACGCTATCAAGCAGCATTTACAAGGCATTAATCTGCTCACAGAAGTTCATTTTGGTTCTGTCAGGGCCATTCGCCCCCTGACCACAATAAACCTTGGCCCTAACATTGTCAAAAAAAAAAAAAATCTGAACTCAAGACTTGATTGCAAGCATTTGACCGAGTGTGGCATCAAGGAACCCGAGCAAAATTGAAGTCAATAGGAATACGGGGGCGGGGGGGGGGGGGGGGGGGGGGGTAAATCTACCATTGGTTGGAGTAAGGCCTGGCACAAAGGACTATGGTTGTGGTTGTTGGACCCCATGATCTCAATTCCAGCACATCGCTGCAGGAGGCCACCTAGATCTTACCATCTTCAGCTGCTTCATCAATGACCTGCCCTCCATCATATGGTTAGAAATGGGAATGTTTGCTGATGATTTCACAGCATTCAGTCCCATTCACGGTTCTCCAGATATTGAAACAGTTTGTGCCCATATACACCTGGACAACATTCAGGCTTGGGCTGATAAGTGGCAAGTAATATTCGTGCGTCAGGCAATGACAATTTCCAACCAGATACTATCTAACCATCTTTGCTCGATATTCAATGGGATTACCATCACTGAAACCCCACCATGAAATTCATTGACCAGAAATTTAACTGGACCAGCCATTTACATGCTACGACTATAAGGTCAGGTAAGATATTGGGAATTACACAGCAAATAACTCATCCCCTGATACCTTAAAGCCTGTCCACCATCTGCAGGGCACAAGTCAGGAGTGTGATGGACTAATCTCCATTTGCCTGAATGTGTGTGGTTCCAACAAAGGAATATGGTTGTGGTTGTTCAACACCAACCAGGATGAAGCATCCCGCTTTATCAACAATCCATCCACCACCTCAAACATTTATTCCCTCCACACGAACGCACAGTGGCAGCAGTGTGTACCAGCTACAAGATGCTCTGCAGCAACTCGCAACAACCACTTCGACAGCACTTTCAAAACCCACTACTTCTAGCACCTCAAAGTGCAAAGGTAGCGGATGCATGGGAAGACCACCGCTTACTAGCTCCCCTCCAAGGACATCCTGACTTGGAACTACAGTGCCATTCCTTCACTGTCCTGGATCTAAACCCTGGAACTCACATTCTATCAACACTGTGGGTGTACCTGCACCAGATGCACTGCAGCAGGACAATTTGGCGGCTCACCATCACCTTCTCAAGGGCAATTAGGGATTGGCACCAATTGCTGGTCTTGCCGGTGATGCTCATATCATGGAACAATAAAGCAACCTGTGCCTTCAGCTGCTTGCTTTATTTACTAGTCTCTTTTCATTGATGTATGGACCAGTAATTATTGAACAACCCCTTTGTTACCGATTGTCTAGCCTTTGATTTCTCTGCTTATAATGCTCGTCTACTAATGTTCTGCCTTCCTTTTCCAGCAGTGCTTCTCTCCCTTCTCAATCTGCACTCAGATTTCCAGCCCCCTGTCACATTTCTTTAAACCCTTCCCAGCAGCAGGAGCAGGTTTCGCCCCTCAGGTAGGTCCAGGCGCTACTAAGATGCAGCTCGTCTGGCTTCTACATGTCCCATCTCCCCCAGAACCGGTCGCAATGCCTCGGCAACCTAAAACCCTCCATCCTGCGCATTCCTTCCAGCCACGTATCCATTTGTACCATCCATATATTTATCCGGGAATAATCTAGAGATTACTGATTTGAGGCCCTGCTTGTTAAATATTTTCCTAGCTCCTTAAAACCTGTGTCCAGGGCCTTATCCCAATTTCCATCTGTCCTTGGAACCAGTTGAGCTAGGACCTCTAGCTGCTCCCACCACGGAATGTTCTGCCGCCGCTCGATTACATTCTTTTATCTGACCCCATGGAGGCAATGTGTATTCCTAGAGTCACATCTGTGGCCGCAGAAATACCTGTCTCTTCCTACAGCTATTGAAAACCCTGAAACCATTGATTTTCTTACTCCCTCTTCTCACCTCCCCTGTACAGCTGAGCCACCCACAGTGTGGTGGGCTTAGGCCTGGTTGCAGTCCCCAGAGGCACCGTCACCTTCACCGGTATTTGGGATTGAACGTTAGTTAGTCAGCAAGGTGTACCCAGGGGACTCCTGCACGAATTCCTGGTCCTCCGGGTCTGCCTGGCGATCATCCACTTCCTCCCCGTATGCGCACCGTTAAGCTGCAGGGTGACCACATAATGAAAATGACTTATCTCTAAGCCTCACAGATGTAGCAGTGATACCAGCTGTTGTTCAAGCTCTGAAACCCCGAGATCGAACTCCTCCATCTTATGACTCTGCAGATGTGTTTTTCAGGATAGTAGAACACTATGGGCTGAATTTTACATCCAGACGCGATCGGGTACAGGCAAGATATTTCACCCAGCGGGTGCACGCAAACGTCAGAAGGGGCCCGCTGACAATTAAGAGGGCAATTAAGCCCGTTAACGGCACAATGGTCTCCGATTTTTCGTGACTCCCACCCCAGCAGCGCCCAGCATTTCAGTGCGCATTTCACGCTGGCTGAACTTGGCCAGCCACTGTGAAATCACGGTCAGGGGCCGATCACGGTCGGTAGCCTGTTTCCCTAATAGTCCCAGGCGCGTCAATTGGGCACGCCGTAAAATTCAGGCGAATGTTTCGAGTCCATATGATTCCTTCATAGCTGAAAATAGATAGAAATGTGATCGATTTTATACTGTTGAAGAGATGGATAATTTGGAGCAAATTACTTGATCAGGGATAGGTTGGAGCTCAGGAAGGATGGGACAAAGATGTCATGGACACAACACAAATGGAATGGTAATACCAGTGTTAAAGACTAAGGCAGGTGCTAATAACTGTATAAAGGACAGCAAGCAGAATGTTTCAATAACAGAGCAAGGATCATCGCTCTCTGCAAGCAAAGCATAAGAACAAGTTACAGACTGGCCTTGTGGAGGGAGTGGGTTGAGAAAAAGTATCAAAATGGAGGGCAGTAATGCCTAATCAGGAGATGAGGTGCTGTTCATCTAGTTTGCTTTGGGAAACTGGAGGAACAGCACCTCATTTTCACCCAGACGATGGTTGAAATCTGGAACACATTCCCTGAGGGGATAGTAGAGGCAGGAATCCTCACAACATTTAAGAAGTATTTGGATGAACACTTGAAACCGGGCGAAGTGCTGGAAAACGGGATAGAATAGATAAGCGCTTGACAGCTGGCACGGACACGATGGGCCAAAGGGCCAGTTTCTGTGCTGTATAAGTCTATGACTCATCATCCGATTATGCGCTTTACAACCTTATGTGTTTAACATTGAGTTCAACAACTCCAGGCAATGAACACTGCCCTCCATTTTGATATTCTTTTTCCAACGCCCTTCCCCAACACGGCCAGTCTGTCCCTTGCTCTTATGTTTTGCTTTCAGGAAGCCAAGACCCTTGTTCTGCTATTGACACATTCTGTTGTCTGACCTTTATTTCACCATTCGCGCCTCCCTTAGTCTTTAACACAATCATTCGCACTCCCTTTGCTTGTATCCATAAATCGTTGTCAAATGTCTCTTGAGCTCCCACCTATCACTGGACAACTGTTTTGTTCCATCTGTCTTACGCCCTTTCTTCAACCGTACACAATCTATCACATTTCTACCTCTTTTCAGCTCTGAAGATGTCATACAGACTCGAAATCTTAATTCTGTTTGTCCCTTCACGGATGCCGCTACACCGGCTGAGTTTTTTCAGCATTTTAGTTTTTATTTAGGATTTCCAGCATTCCTCAGTATTCTCCTTTTATTTTAGTTAAAATGTAAATCGATTTACCTGACCAGTCTCGAAATTCCAGAAACCTTCACTATGCATATTCCATGCACTCGATTGATTATCTGATGGGTCACCTGACACTGTCAAGTGTGCTGTATAACTCTATGACTGCATAACTGTATGACTTTAACTGGCTGGCCATTACCTTGATCCAAGTGCCTGCAGCTTCCGTGGCAGAACAACCCGCCCTCCAGCACTCTTTGGGGGCGGGGGTTGGGGGGGTGTGGGGAGGCGAGGGAATGACGGTCTGTAAGCCGCCTTTGCCGTTAATTAGCTGCAATTAACGCGTTATCGGGCCGCACGATTTCCGGCTGCGAAACCCGCCGTCGGATTATTCAGCACGAGGATATGGATTTTGAATTTAGCACATTAGATAACGAGGAGTCAGTAAATCAGTGATTGAATGACAGTTAGTGCAGGGTGGAGCATATGCAGGAGTCGGTGTTTATGAATGACGAGACGTCAGTCCAAAAAGCATTAAAATTCGTGTGTGGAGGTGGCAGATGTATGTAAAAGGTGGTGGGAACGGAGGATATGAAATGTTGGGGTCATGGATCGAAGTCGAATGTTGAGCAGTAAGATATGTTGTAGACGTTGATGCCTGCCTCCTTGATTGTAGTTGTTTGTTCTGAGGAATTGTGACAAACAACTGTCAGAAAATACCTTCTAAATTTGATAAGTATCCAAAACGTGGGGATGAGGAGATAAGGAAGCAAAATTGGAAGAGAGTAACTAAATGTCATTATATTTCTGTTTCTCATGTGGATATATCGAGGCAATTGGGTTAACGAGTAACACGAGCCTACGAAAATTCTCTCCGGGAGAAATACAAAACTCGTCTAAATTCTGAGCAACGAAGTAAAATGATTGCTCGCCAAACTGAGCATGAATTTAGGAAAATAAAGGTGGTTGGACACGTTGTGATACGAATTGGAGTGACACCGGACATATGGCTGTAGTACAGGAAATATGTTGTAACAGGCTGGTCTTTCAATGCGACTCATTTGAGGCTACAGCAGAAAGGCAGCTTTCATAAGCAGAAGGAAGTCTCCGATGGAACACACTTGCGTAGTTATGGTATTACCATGTTACATTGCGTAATAGGATTTACAATTACCCACCATTTTATCAGGGAGTATATACTGGATTGTTGTTCTATTCTCTCACTTTATATTCAAATGTCACAACGGCAGGCCAAAGTCTTCAAGCAGCACTACATTCCTTTAGAAGTAAGAAAACATACAGAAGCCGAAATACATCTTTTGACACCAGAAATGTATTATTAGAAGGAAGGGAGATAAAAAACTAGGTACAAAGATAAAGAATACTCTATGCATAGAATTACTTTCACGGCGCTGTAATCTGCAAGATTTTGGGTCTTGGTTTGTAGGCTTCTCCTGTTCCCTGCTATGCGGGGATGAAGTATAAACGTAGGGAATGTTTGCTATAACTGCACAAAGCGTTGGTGAGACAACATCTAGACTGCTGCCTATAGTTTTGGCCTGTTATTTAAGGAGGGATGTGCTTGCATTGGAGAAAGTTCAAAGAAGGTACACTAGGTTGATTTCTGGGATTAAGGGCTTGTTTTATGAGGAAAACTTGAACAGATTGTGCCTCTACTCATTAGAGTTCAGAAGGCTGAGAAGTGATCTTGTTGATTAGATAGGATTCTCATGGGGCTTGAAAGGGTAGATGCTGGGACGATGTTTCTCCTCATGGAGGAATCCAGAACTAAGTTTCCGAATCAGGGAAGTATCATTTAAGACCAAGATGAAGAGCAGTTTATTTTCTCTGCAATATTTGGAATTATTTATCGCAGAGAACAGATCAGAGAGAGCCAGCATGGATTTGGCAAAGCCAAGTAAGCCTGGCGAACCTGATTGATTCTTTTGAAGAGGTGGCTGAAGTAGTGGACAAGAAATGGCTATGAATGTTATTGATATGGACATTTAATAGGTTTGATAAAGTTCCTCATAAGAGGGTTCATATAAGAATTGAGCAGAGGGGGTTGAAGGTAAATTATTGGCCTAGTTAGGAAATTGGGTGCCTGTCAATACAGAGGGTATGCATCATGGACAGGTACGCTGCAAGGCACGACCTGATGAGTGCTGTCCCGCAAGGATTTGTGATGGGCCCTCAGCTATTCACCTATTTGTCATATTGTCATATTTGTTAAGGGCTTTGATGATGGTATAAACAACCACATATCCAAGTTTGCTGATGACAAAAAGTTAAACGGTTTTGTAAGCAGTGTCGGTAGAAGCAAAAAGTACAGAGAGATATCAATCGATTAAGCGAATGGACAACTCTGTGACAAATGGATTCCAGTGTATAAAAATGTGGATTCATCCACTTTGCATCTAAAGAGGATAGGTTATATTAATTTCGAAATGGTGAAAGGCTAGAAGTAGTGGAGGTCCAAGGGGTCTTGGGCATCCAAGTGCACAGATGGTTAAAATGTCATGAACCGACACAGAAAACATTTAAAAAGGGTAATGGAATGCTAGCCCTTATATCTAGAACACTAGAATACAAGGGAACAGAAGTTATGCTTCAGAGTTGCAAAGACCTGAAGAGCACACCTGGTATACCGTGGGCAGTTTGGGCTTTACACCTTCGACATGGTTGCCTTGGAGGGAAGGCAGTGCAGAATTACCAGAATAATGCCTGTGTTTCGAGCGTTAAAATGTAAAAAGAGGTTCCAAAAACTTGGGTTGTAATCCCTGGAATTTAGGTGGCAACGGGTGATTTGATCGATATTTTCAAGATTTCAAGGGGAACAGAGAGGGAAGTTAGAGAGAATCTATTTCTGGTGTTTTAGGGGACCAGCACTAGGGAGTGCCAACTAAATGTGAGAGCCAGGCCTTTCAGAAGTGAAATTCTACCACAAAGAGTAGTAGGAGTTTGGAACTCTGTTCCGCAAATGGCGTCTCCCGTTCGGTCAATTCAGCTGGTCAGCCAGCATATATGCACAAAAACGAAATAACTGTCTATGGTCGAGATGGCCATATATTATAATGTCATCTCGACCTGAAACACTAATTCTGTTTTTCTCCACTGGTGTTGCCCGACCTGCAGAGTATTTCCTGCACAGTTTGTTTTCATTTTAGCTTTGTAGCATCCACAGTATTTTACTTTTGTATTCTAGATCAATTGCTTATTTTAAAACTTGAGGCTGATAGATTTTTGTCAACAAAAGGTACGAAGGCATATCGAGTTAGCTGACAGATCAGCCAAGATCCCATTGACTGGCAAACTTGCTAGAGGAGGTCAAAAGCGTAAAATTGTTCCTATATTGCTAAATGCCGAGATATCTCTCTGTGCGCAACTTACATCTGTAAGTGTTACATTCTGTTTTTGCGATGATGAATGGATTTGGTTCCGCTTATACCTACAGCACACCCTGATCAGCGTATAGGAAAACTCCTACAGCACACCCTGATCAGTGTATAGGAAAACTCCTACTGAGTGCATTAAATGCCGGTGCGCCGTATAATAACAAATGGGGCTCGTCATCTTAATTATTTTAAATGCAAATATAAAAATCAGCGACTTACAACCTGCAAATGTGCTTCGGCTGTGGTGGCGACCTGTCAATGCAATGACAGGCCTATCTCATTTACCTTATGGCCGTATTTCCAATGAACATTTTTTGGACGCTACGCAGACTCCCCTCATCCGCTGCATGATCATAGCGCCCAGATTACCTGAATTCACACGTGATGAGCAGGTGGCTTCTGATAAATGATTGCAATGTCAATCAGAGTTTATCAGTATCCCATTAGCAGTAACCGCCAATCCAATATCCTCTATGTGTGTTTGAATTACATGTGCACGTTCAGTGTACATAAAGCAAGCTTATGGGGCCTGTGTACATGTTGTGTGTGTGCGTGTGTGTGTATGTGTAACTAATCTAATTAAGCTGAAGATAGTCAGACGGCATGTTTTAAACGGGCAAAGAATTAGGTGCAATAGCAGGCTTTTTGATGTGGAGATGGACAAGCTAGATGGGATACACGTAAATATAACACGAATAAGAATTTGCATTAGTAGATAAATGAGTCGTGCATTTTTTAGCTGTTGAATTTCGAAGAGAAAGTAAAAGATGTTTTTCAAATGGCAAAGATCATAAATGAATAAAGCAATGTCATTAACTTTACTTTTCCCTAAGTGACAGCCATAAAGACAACAGGAAATGTTTTTATATTCTGGGAATGGGAGCTTCCACAGAAGCTTAAGACCAATGAGTTTAAAGGTAAAAGAGAAAAAAAATATTTAAGGAAAGATTGAAAGTTGAATGAGGGGTGGCATGAGATATCTTGAAGAGTGTGATGTGCCAAGACAGACCTGTGAGGTAAGCAGCCTCTAACCACCCCAGAGAGTTCTCTACTTGTTTTGATACAAGCCTTGGATTTCTATTGTCGAGTGAGAAGGAGAAAGAAGTCCTGTGGGATACCTCCCCTTTAGCAACATTGGGTGCCTTGCGGTAATTTAGATGGACGTTTTATAGATTAAGAGTCTATAGGGATTGTTCCCTGGAAACGGGTGTTTATTTGTGAGCCTGGTTAAGTAGAATTTGGGAATTTACTTCTGCCTTCAGTACACATACTTTCTCGTAATAAAAATGAAAATTGCAAATCGTTGTGATAGCTTGACCAAGTTTCCCTTTGGGATTTGGTCAGCCTAGCAATTACCACTTGCCATACCATAGTACTTGTAAGTTTTTGACAGGAGGTCCTGGAATACCTGATGCTCTGAGCGCCTTCCTGACCATAAACTCAGTTTTTTTTTCTTAAATATACATGCCAAATATAATGCTGTCTAACAACTTATCCAATAAATCAAGAATTATTCCAATAATAATTACAAACTAAGAGTTTTCATCACTAAGCTTATGTACAGTACAATTAGATAACTTAAATGTTAGCAATTACACAAATCTGCTAACGCGATGAAGCCCAATACACATCTCGAGGCCTTGTGTATTAAATTGTTTGATAAAGGTAATATTACTGATAGCAAAACAATGATTGCAGCGCAATATGGCACGAATACAAACGAGTAGGGAATAAATATATATCTAATATCCGGCAGATTTATCTTCACACAACAGTGGTCAACATATGGAAGGAACCACCAAGTAGATGACCAGAGATGCACAAGTCCATTGAGTAAATTCGGGATCATTTAGATCCTCGATTTGGAGGGTAGGGCCATCCAGGACTCAGGGCCCACGTTTATTTTCTCCTCTGTATCTACTTTGCGCTCGTGATTTCTGCTACAGGTTATGTGCACATGTCCCGTTAAGACCTACTACTGGCTCCAGTACTACGTTCTATCTCCAATCAGCATTGGGAGCGAAGCCTGATGAATGGACATTTGGTTCAACGTGACCTGCACAATCGGGCTAGTGATGCCGATTTGCAGAGGGGGAAGAGTGAACCAGAAATCAGGCTTTCTGTTATTCTAGGTTTGCATACTTTCAGTCACATTATAACGAGACTTCTGTGAAACTTATTTTCGGAAGTATCAAAGCAAGTTCATGCTCTTTATTTAATGGGGTTTTATTTTTAACCTAAATTCGCCTTCCAAAGCTGCTTTGCAGCGCCTTCTCGCTGGTTACCATATAAACCACCACGCTACCGTATTTATTGTAATCCGTCGTTCGGAAAGCAGCAGACCCGTGTTCTGTTACGCCGAAGGCCCTGAGCACATTTCTTCTTGGTAAAGTGCACGCTTGTAAAACCGCAGAACAATCCAATTGCACCTAATTTGTTTATAGAGAGAACGCTTATTATATACAGCATATTTTGGTGTACGCCTTACTCAGTGACTTAGTATTGACACCTGCACTTATATAATTGAAGCTTCCTGGGCAGATATAACTTTAGTTTCTGTTTAAATTAAATGG
The DNA here is from genome assembly GCF_964194155.1 of Cetorhinus maximus. Lineage (NCBI taxonomy): Eukaryota > Metazoa > Chordata > Chondrichthyes > Lamniformes > Cetorhinidae > Cetorhinus > Cetorhinus maximus. The sequence continues at coordinate 88,928,390 of NC_135884.1, forward strand.
AACGTAAAATCGCCTTGTCAAAAAACAGCCCTTTTAATCACAGTGCGAAACATTCGCCAGGTCACCGAAACGAATTGAATGAGATAAATTTAATATTTTATTGTGCAATTCCTCTTGTACATTTCACAATATCCAAAACAAAAAAACAAAAACAACCATTGGTCTAATGCTAGTGAAAGTTTAGGCTAATCTGCTTTAAGTAAAGAATTATCATTTGTACTTTTGTATATATTATCAGCGCCGATCGAATTATACAGCACCGGGGCAGGCCCATCGTGCCCGTGCCGGCCATCAAGCGCCTATCTAATCTCATCCCACTTTCAAGCACTTGGCCCGTAGCCCTGTATGTTATGGCGTTTCAAGTGCTCATCTAAATACTTCTTAAATGTTGTGGGGATTCCTGCCTCTAGCACGCCCTCAGGCAGTGTGTTTCAGATTCCAACAACCCTCCGGGTGTAATAAAAATCCTCAAATCCCCTCCAAACCATCTGCCCCTTACCTTAAATCTATGCCCCTTTGGTTATGGTTATAGTTAAAGCTATGGTTATTGATCTTGAGTTAAAAGTTGTCACTTTTTTCTATCGCATATTTACTTTTGCTTACAGGCACGTACACAATTTGGAAAACCGACGAAACGTAATTCCCGGGGCTAAAAATGAAATTAAGAGCTGAGGTACCTGTCAGTATCGATCTCCCGAATAGCCCAATGAGTAAATGCCGAATACGATGTCAGATTTTTGGACAGTGCAGCATTTCTTGAACATATTTTCCCAGGTTGTGGTACACATGTAAGCATCCGATTTATTTTTTTCAATAATTAATCAATTTTAATGTCGCACTAATATTTCCACGAAGCAATTCGAGCTCATCATTTTCATTGCGGCAGCTTTATTCCAGCTAAGGTAACAGCGATGCAGAAAGTAGTGTGAAGGAAACTACACAAGATGAGACATGAACAGTGATGGTGGTGAACATGTAAAGTGGTGTAACCTAAATGGAATGACATTTAAATGCTTATCTATGGTGATAATTGTTTTGTTCCGTGCATACGATCTTTGTTTAATTGCTCCTTATTCAATGCGCCGTCGGCCACATGTTAATGTCCTGAAGAAGTCCAGTTAATGTTCAGAGGCAACAGCAAGAAGTTCATTCTTAATGAGTTGTTCATTACGTGGATTTTACACAAAAAAAACATGTAAATATTGTTAGAATTCCTCCGCTAGTTGCTTACATTCGCTGGTTTAACCCCAAGTAGCATCCTGCCCATACAGTAGAAAAAAATCCATCCCAAATATATATCTGCCATTTAAATAAAAGCAAAATACTGTGGATGCTGAAACTCAGAAACGAAAACAGGGAGTGCTGGAAAACTCAACAAGTCAGGCAGCATCTGTGGAGAGAAACAGGTCTAACTTTTGAGTCGAATGTTACTCTCCTACTGAGGGCAGTTAAGAATCAAGCATATTGTACGCGATTTGCTTTCCCATAGGACATTCGTGACTAGATGGGTTTTTACAGCAATCGATGATACATTTCGTTGGAGCAGAGAAGATTGAGAGGCGATCTAAACAAGGTGTACAACGTTATTAGGGGCATGGACAGGGTGGATAGGGAGTGGCTCTTCGCCTTAGTTGAAGGATCAGTCACGAGGGGACACAGGTTCAAGGTGAGGGGAAGGAGGTTTAGGGGGGATGTGAGGAAAAACCTTTTACCCAGAGGGTGATGAGGACCTGGAACGCACTGCATGGGAGGTGGTGGAGGCGGGTTCCCTCAGATCCTTTAGATATTACCTGGATGAGCACTTGGCATGTCATGACCTTCAAGGCTATGTGCCAAGTGCTGGTAAATGAGATTAGGTTGGTAAATCAGATGTTTCTCACTTGGCGATGCAGACTCGATGAGCCGAAGGGCCTCTTCCACACTGTGTGATTCTGTGATTTCAAGGTCACCATTACTGAGACCGACTTCATATTCTAGATGACCTAATTGAATTGAAATTCCACCAGTGCCTTGACGGAATGTTCTCGTGGGTCCCTAAGTTTCTAATGCGGTGACCTTGTCACAACTCCACCGTCCCCCTCAATATAAATAATAATGTGCAGTAGGCGGGGGTTTGTGCAGACACCGAGATTTAGGGAGCCATCTTTAAATCTAGTCTCCGGTCTTAATGCATTGTTGGTAGCACACAAATAAGCATGCAGATGGGGTGCAGTAGAAGGTAAAGTGTAGAGGTATGACTGGAGTGTGCAGAGGGTGATGCATCCCTAGAGGTGCTTCTGCAAGGTGGTGCGGGAGGAGAGAGGGACTATTCCCAGGGGGCTCAAGGAGCAAACCAGCTAGCTTTCTAAAGAAGGTCAGACTGGAGGTGTTTGATGAAAAGGGCAGCTTCAGGTCATAGCGCAAACATGTGTGCGGTGCCAGAAGCGCTTCAATGACCTAGTGAGGACTGACAAGGTAAGTGTCATGTATGATGGCAAGGCGGCTGATCCGCATGTATAATATGATCACCATGGCATGTACAGGATGGGAACAGCCCATGAGCGAGAACTCAAGAGGAACCAATTAGTGCATCAAGATAGACAGAGGATAGAGCCACGCCAGAGCACAATCACTGGGGCCCAAGGCAATGCCAAGCTGAGACGAACTCATGCAACAGGCCTCCCAGTGCTGCAATGATGGAAGTGCTGCAGCCTTATGAGCTTTGCATGGGCAGGGGAGTTTATCACAGTGTTGCTGCAAAAGAGAGGTGATAATGCAAGGGGGTGGAGGTGAACAGGTGGTGGAGTGCCCATCGTCACAACGATAATGCAGATTGAGGAGTAGGAATCTTCAGATTCCGTGCCAGGCTATCCCAAAGAAAAATAAAACTGGTTTGGAACACCTGATAAGTGAGAGACGCGATAGGTGTGAACATAATCCTTCACATTTGTCTTTTCAGAGGCGCATGATGACCATGTGAAGCTCAGGAGCATGTACAGGCAAGAAGAAGGGGTAGTATAAGGATGTAGTTAACTGTCCCTTTGTCTCCCCTGCAGGGCCAATGACAGACGACGAAAAGCAGAAGGCATCAAAGCCAGCAGGGACCTCAGAGGATGGTCCATCACATCGGCACAGCAGACAATCAACCAGTACAGATATTCTCGGGCCAGTAGAGCATCACATGTAGTTTGAATGGGTGACACCAGCTGCTAAATGTAGTACACAGGCGCAGGAGCAGGTGATGGAGGCTGCGATATCTGCAGCCTGCCCCCATGGAAGTATCGAGGGCAGGCCCAGCTAATGTTCAGCTCCACGCAGATGTTGAGCTTCAATGGTCATCAGTGAAGTAGCTGCCTCTTGAGCAGGAGTAGGAAATGTGTCGACATCTCTCAGAGTTCCCAGAGGCAGTTCAATCCCATACACACACGATGGGTGTGTGCATCCATGCCATGAGTGGCAACATGAGTACGTGCCCTCCTCCATTGAGAGAGTGGTGACCCTCTTGGAGAACCACATCCAACAGGTCATTGAGTGGATGCAAGCGGTGCACACTGGTGTCAACAGTATGGCATCAATCTTGAGCTTGTCCAACACTGGGTTGACATGATAGCTCAGAGATGCCCGACCTGCTGAAACGTAGCAGTCCGTGCCTGGTAAGCAGAGAACTGCAAATGGATCATGTAACGGTCAAGAAATAGGTGGCTGAAGGCGCGGGGGATCTGCCCAAGGTACCTCCAACTTTGGTGACAGCCGCACAGCCCTTCCGACCATGACATTAACATTGATTCCCATATCCAGGACAAAGGCTCTTCCAGCACAGATATAGGAGATCCAACCCGGCGCCATGTCCCTCAAGGGCTTTGCAAGTGAAAGGCCGTTCACCATGAGCATCTAATGCACTCGTGCAAGGCCAGCAGCCGGCCTCCACTTCAGCTCCAGCCACAGTAGAAGCACAATATAGGAGCAGCCAGGAATGAACTGCAAAATGCAGCTTTTTGCACACTGGATCTCATGGGGTTGCTTTTATTTCACCGATGGCATTGCGTGTGTTTATCTGTTCACTTCAACGTATATTTTATGCCGACTTCAACATCTCATGTGATTCTTACTCCGTCAAGCAGTGGTAACCAGATATAATAGCATGGAGCTGCGGTCCATGGAAAAGGTTTCGGCGACAGGAAGACAATGATTGACGATGGACTGGATGGTCTTTTAAGGGATGCATGAAAATGTGATGGCGTGTCCAGCAGCCAACTAAGTTATCCAAAAGAAGTCGACTGGTTCATTGGTGGCATGGGGAGTGTCAGCCGAATCTAGACTGGATAAGATAATCGCAGATTTTCGTTGCATTCACGTGAATGGACACCACCCTCAGCTCCTGATTAAAGCTCTCAGAAAAATCATTCAGCGCCAGTTCAAATCCTCTGTGCTCTGTCAGGCTGTGCAGAACAAAGCACACTGCCACGCAAGCATACAAACAAAGGAAATAGGAATAGGAGCAGGTCATTTGGTCAATCGAGAAAGTGCCAACATCCTATAAGATCACGGTTGATCTGATCGTCGCCTTACCTCCATCTCCCTGCCTGCCACCCCCATAATACTTGACTCCCTTGTAGGTGACCAGGAGCGAGACACTTGATTGGCCATATTGGAGGTTGGGTGGGGGGGGGAGGAGGGGTGGCGCGGGTGGGGTCCATCAGAGCGGTTTAAACTTTCAAAACACATTTTCAGAAAGACAATTGCTTTATGAAATATAACCCTTGTGCTTAGATGTCTGCGATTGTATTGTCCATCTGACATATGTCATAAACACTCTCTTTCTTCTTCATCTTACTCTCTATCTCTTCTGTCATACAGGGAGCTCCCTATTTGTTTGTCCTACCTTTCCCCTTCTTGGGAATATACCTTGACAGTGCCCGAACTCTCTCTGCTTTAAAGTCAGCCCATTGTTCAGTTTCACTTTTGCCTGCCAACCTTTGATTCCACTTTAGCTGCGCCTGATCCATTCTTACACCATTGAAGTTGGCTTTCCACCAGTTAATTGCCCATTCTTCAGATATTTTGCATTAACATCACGCAGAGCGATTTTAAATTGGGAGTATTTTATCTTATTGCATTTTGTTTGTCTGACCTCCCCTCTTGTGTGCACCTGATGCCATCAATATGCATCCAACCTAATTATGAGTTCCATGCGTGCTAGTAAATAGTAAATTTATAAATTTGATATAAACATAAAATGGAACCGTTAGCGCTTAACGACTGTTTTGTATGTCTGATCTATAATCTTTTATGAAGAAGGCTGAGCCTATGTACGTTTTCAGGGAGGCGAAATGTGGATTCAAGTCAAACTTTCCCTCATCTCAAATCGTCAAACATTTGCATGTGATTTATATGTGAAACTTGCCTGTTTATGCTTAATTCTGATCGGAATGAGCCGATGAAGTTACGAACGATATAAAACAAGATTGTTACAAAGTGTTGAACTCCTAATCAACATGAGACAAAATATATTTACAGCTAAGTAACAGGAAATAAAACATGCTAAGTTAAAACAACTGACTGGTGACCAGCAATGTCACTCGGTCAAACGACAGCTTTTAACTGAAACGAAAGCATTCAAGTCTCTGAGGTACTGAAGGCACAGTTTGAAGATTAACAGCGACTTAGAGCAATAAAGAAATGTGATACTGGTCTCCTTCTTTGGAAAAAGGATATTGTTGCGTTTGAAGCATTTCAGAGAACATTCATCCTTCCTGACGAAGAAAGATTAAACAGGTTGAGCCGATATTCCTTGGAGTTTAGTAGGATGAGGGGTGACCTTATAGAAACATATAAGATCCTGAGGGTGCTGACAGGGCAGATACCAGGAGGATGTTTCCACTTGTGGGAGAGGTTAAAACTAAGGGACATATTTTAGGAATAAGAGACAGTGATGAGAAGATTTTTTTTTAACTCTCAGGGGGTCGTCAGTACGTGGAATCCTGTTCTCCCAGAAAGCAGTGGAGGCTGGGTCATTGGTTTTATTCAAGACAAAGTTGGACATTTTTTTATAAACAAGGGAGCCATAGGTTATGGGGGACAGACGGAACAGTGGAGTTCAGATCACAACCAGAGGAGCCATAATCTTACTTAATGGCGGAGCAGGTTTGAAGGGATGAATGGCCTACTCCTGTTCCAAAGTCCTTTGCTCCTATGTTCCTTTGCTGGTTACATACAGTTCTTTGATCAGGTAAAGCGGGGATGCTAATGAATAACTGATTGCCCGCTTTGATAATGCTCAGTTCATGAATGTCAATATTGTGGTTCAATATTAACAAAGATTAAATTGGTTAGCTCAAGACCAAAAAAATTATGAGTAAAGTTTGAAATGCTTCTAATACGTGAACTCGCGTTCCGCCAAGCAGCTTTCGAGCTAAGTGAAACTGAAGTTCGCGACTGTTGCTGTTCAAATACAATTAGAATAAAATTAACTTACAGATTTCCGACTTTCGTTTGGAACTTTCCAATTTTGGCAAACTGCCGGTAAACCCTCAATAGCATTGAGCTAACCGATCTCAGCTGGACAAGAAGCAGAGTTCTGAGCGCACCATGAAAATATGCTCGAATATGCTGTAGAACTAACAGAATAACTTGCATCTTCTGGCTCGTCGGGATGAATTCCCTTCAATGAGATGAGTTCGAAAAAAAATGTGTCCATTCCCAAAATTCTAATGATGCGTAGAATTGATACTCATGATAAATAAAAATGCAATCCCCTTTCTAAGCTGCTTATTTGATTAGGTTTGTTAAAGCAGTGAGTCTTACCTGTACAGATACGTAATATAAAATTACCAGCGAGGATACGAAGCATCGTTAAGATTGCAAGTGAACTCATGACAATATGAGCGATTCCATAACTGTAGGTGGCAATGGTTGTACCTACAAGGTATATGAAATAAAGCAAAACTCAAATATTAAATGATCTTCAATCAATTGGTCTGAGTTTAACCGTATTAGGTGTAAACCCTACAAATTAACCGATTATGTACATAGGAATGTAGTAGGAGCTGCTCAGTGAAAAAGGACAGGGTCCATCTAACCCACCTTCTGCTATCCTGGTAGTGGTATGATACAATGATACTGAAGTTGTTGATTAATCATGGCTATCAAACTCTATCAACCAGTCCAAAACAGTCCTGCCGCGAGTCGAAAGTCACCCGTTCCTCTCAATTTTGCTGCACTTATTACATGTCATTTCTCAAATTACCCTTACACTGTATCCCAAAATGTCACTTCCTGAAATAAATTTGATTTTCACATGCATGAATCTGTACTAACAATTTCAACTGAGAGACATTTACCTTCATTTCTCCTTAGAGGCATAGCTTTCCAATTTCAACTGTTCTATCCAATATCATTGCTTATCACACTGGTTTAACCATTTTGCTACTTTATATCAGTGGCGTTACATTTAAAATAAATTAGTAAATGCGTCTGATAAAATAGTGACAAAGCGTGATGGCATTAATGTCTGCATAGTTTGAATAATCACATAGCTGGATTTCAAAGCTCAAATATTTTGATGTGGAAATAGAAGAGTAAATAACCTTTTCTTCATCTGAGAGCCTCGTAAAATGAATGCAATAGTCACATACCACGTCATACATCAGTCAACGAGCCCTTGGCCTGTTCAAATATAAATGATAAATATAGGTTGATTATAGTATAGTGGCAGGTCACCCCCGTCTGGGAACATTCCTGCTGGGAAGAAATTGTATGTCTTTTAAGTGCATTGTTGCAACGAGCTGAGAATTCATAGCCCCACCCCTGGAACAAGTTGGGATAGTGCGGGTCCATTTACAACCGATTTAGGAGAATGCACTGCCGTCCGGTGTAGAAATTGGAAGAAAGCTGGAGTAACTGTTACCTTTGTAATATTACCCATTAATTTCAATGGACTGGGAGTGATACTATCTTACCAAGCAGTAAAAAAAATGTGAATTAATCAATTTCCCATGTGTTACATTTGACATATCAGAAAATATGATTTGTTATACCTGCCCCTGTTGCCATCACGTCGCTATTTATCCCTGGCTCTGCTTTTGTCCCGCTTTCTCTTTTCCTGTTTTTCTTTGCCTCCCTCTATCTCCCCCTACACACACAGACACTCCCTCTCTCTCTCTCTCTCCCCATGGCCTCTTTTTTCTCTGTTTTTCACTTCGTTTGATATTTCCTTGGAGGTGCGAGGCCATGATGAAATAAGCTCCTCATGATTGCAGTTTCAGGTAGCGACTGCATAGACAAGGGAAGTGTTATGGCTGTTTCTACCTCTCCCTATAGATATGCATATCTATCTTTCATTCAATGCTTCTCAAATGTTTTGGATAATATTTAAGTTTCAGTCAAAAGCAGATGAGACGTTCTATGAGTACTCAGAAAATCAGCTCCAATTTGAAAAAAAATACTGAAGTTAACACGTGTTAACAGATCTTGGTTAGCTCAATGTATTGTTTGAAGTGTATAGAACACAGAAAAGGTCAACAAATGTCTAAATAGTGCATTGTAATGTTCTCTCTTATTGTCTTTCTCACTGAGAAATGAACACATTGCCATAGCATAATTGTACAGAATAAACGTTACCTGAATCAAATTTTGATATTTGACTTTTAGAGTTCCTTTCAAATAACTATGATAAACGATTGAGAAAAATACTGCCCGAGATTAATAAAACATATTCCACCAGTTCTGTAAACTGAATGGTATTGATGAATCCGAGGAAATTGGATTCACTGCACATCTTCTGAATCTATTTCGGAGAACAGCATTACAGCTCTGCACAAAAATGTTTAGCGCAAGCTTGGTTTTTGGAATAGTTTGAGGCCATCTAGTAAAAATTTAATAAGTATATTAAATGACACAAAAGTGAATTCAACGACTAAATGTAATAATCATATGAAATGTATATTTTTAGTTTTACGTATTCAAAACCAGTTTTTTTTTAAATATTCGCATGTTCTTATGACCGGGCCCCACTAGCCTGAATCAACACTTAAGCAATATTCCGAATTTATTCCACCTATACAAAACATTTCCCTTCTCTCCAAACATAGAGCTTTTGCTGTCTAGTATTTCCTTAATATTTGGATTCACCCAGTCCAGTGCAAATGTCTCCTTATTTTTGGTTGAATCTTGACCACAATTGTGCAACGCAGCTCAAAGAAGGTCTAGCCAAATCATTATGAAGCTTCAAAGCAATCTCTGTATATTTACAGAGATAATGGTCTGGCTATATTCGGTCTATCAATAGTTCTCCCTCATTGTCTAGACAATGAAAGAGATAACTCTAGTGTCATGTACCACGTCCTTTTTTTTCGAGCATTCCTGCGCGTATTTCATTTGTCATCCAATGTATTATTACCTTATCCATTTTCATACAGAATTCAACATCTTACATTTTCAGTAGTACACATGCTTGTTATTTGTCTTTCATAAGACTTAACTGTTGTTATAAATCATCAACAACACCTTCGTTTCTACTCTACCTATCATGGTTGCATTATTTAGAAGCATTTCGGAATCTTGTGCAACAAAAATACTAGTTTGCAAATATAAGATAACCAGGTAAATGTTTTGCACTATTTGTGATAGTTTTGGCATTTGCGTGCTGTGAAAAGTGAGGCTGGCGCTGGCTGGGACCAGACGAGGGACGTGAGATACCAAGCAGTTATAAACAGTCCCAATCTGGGCAGGTAGGTTCTCCAGCAAATTGCTGGAGACTTCATAAATTCCATCGGAGCTCTGTTGTTTAATGGTACGCGTGGCGATCAGAATCTTATACTAAGACAAAGAAGTTTTTCCCGGATAAAATTCAACCGTTTTACACACGAGCAATAGAGACGTAGACGAACCTGCTTCAGGTGTTGAGGAGAGCATCTTTAACGGAGTTGGGGGTGCTGATGGAGATATTTAACGTAACATCATTTCCACTTACATTCGATTCCGTTCTGTGCGAGAATACATCTTCAAGATAGCTTTCAACATAATTGATCGGAAATACTGTAATTTGTCTTCTTTGTATTTTGTTTTATAAATTAATACCTTTCAAACATTTCCTTTATATAGCCCATTATTAAACATCGAGAAACATACGTCTCTTACATATATGCATTAAGTACTTGAAAAAAATGGATGTGTAAAAACACGACAAGAGTCTGACGCGACCAGTACCTCTCAGCAAGAACATAAATCTTTTCTATCGCCGAGGGCAGGAAAACCATTCACATTCCAGGTCATAGTCCCCTTGCTCTTCTATAGGCGTTTTTGTCTTCGATTGTTGCATTATCGAGGTATTCATCAAAAAGAAACTTTTCCGGAATTTCACTCTGTCATAAATTTTGCGACAGGTGGGAAAAAGTATGCTAAACACTCTCACCGTTTTACAAAATATACAAATTTCATTTAGACAAATCTTAAAATCTTAGAGTACAGAAAGAGTTATATGAATTTACGTATGAAGGTGGGAACAAGGAGCAGGAGTAGACCATTCAGCCCCTCAAACCTGCTCCGCCATTTAATAAGACCAAGGGTGATCTAATAATAACCTCAAATCTGCGTCTTACCTAACCCCGATAACCTATCACCTCCTTGCTTACCAGGAACCTATCCACCCCTGTCTTAAAAATATTCAAAGATTCCAACACCTTTTCAGGAAGAAAGTTCCAAAGACTCACCACGCTCTGAATGAAAATAAATTGCATCATCTCTGCTTTAAATGAGCGGCCCCTTATTTTTAATCACTGGCCCCTAGCTCTAGATTCTCCAACAAGAGGAAATATTCTCCCCACACCCACCCTGTCAAGACTCCTCAAGATCATATATGTTTCATTCAATTTGCCTCTTACTCTTCTGAACAAGCCTAGTCTGTCCCACCTTTCCTCATAAGACAACCATGCAATTCCAGATATTAGACTGGTAATACTTCCCTGATCTGCTTCCAATGCATTTACACACTTCCTTAAATGAGGTGACCAATACTGTGCACAATACTCCAAATGTGGCCTCACTAGTGCCCTGTGCAACTGAAACATAACCTCCTTACTTTTGTATTCAATTCCCATCGCAATAAATGATAACATTCTTTTAGCTTTCCTAATTACTTGCTGTACTTGCATATTAGCCTTTTGTGATTCATTCATGGGTTGCTTTGGCCTCTCGTGTCCGCTTCGTCTGTTTGCAAGAACTACCCAATTAATCCCGCTCTTCTGCTATTTCCGCATAGCCCTGCGTTTTTGTCTCCCTTGACAATCGTATTTCCAATTCCCTTTGCAAGTTATTATTGAAGAAGGGTTATTCTGCGGATGAGAGCGCTTGATCTTTGCTGGTATTAAACATTGAACTAATAACGTGGCACTGTGATCCTTCGTGCCGAGATGATACATTCCCTGAATTGTGATAATGTATTGGCTTTCATAATCCTGAAGAAGTACCGTGGAGCCTAACATATCTAAAATATCTTTTAAGAAAAAATGAGATGTTGACAAGGAATATTATCAGTTAAGGTGATTCCAAAGCGGAATGGCTTCAAATAATTCCAGTTGTGTTAATTCCTAATCGTAAATAATTTGCAAGCAGCAACTCTCTGTGCATCACCATATCTGCTGCATGAAATATTCTCCACGGACGTTGGCGTTAGTCCAATAAGGTCAGGCATCGACCTTGATCAAACTCATGAAATATAACTTACGCTTCAATATCTCTCATCGCATTTTTACGCTGCAGCCTAATCGCTTCAATAAAGCGACGGTTAGCGATTGTTCAAATAGTTTAAAATAGTACAAACATTTTAAAAAAGCAATAATTTACCTAAGATTCGCAGTAATGCAAGATATTGAAGATCTAAAATATTCTTGTTTTTTTCCAAACATATTTGCAATTATTTCCAAAATTATCCCATTTAAAATCTCCTTTTATATAATGAAGTGTGAATCAGCCTCATTTCACTTTCGCTTTCCGCTACAATTACAAAGTCTGACCCATAACCGTTGTCATTCCTCATTCCTGCATTGGTGCTATACAACGTGTTCTGAGGCAGTCCCGTTTCAATCATCTCCTCTCTACAGTCGCACTTACCATGCACAATGAGCCAGGATCTGGTCCCGTTTCCAATCACTTTGTTATGAATTGCCGCCTTGCAGAAATAAATACCAGCATCATCCACACTTACATCGACGAGCTGGAAAGAGCCGTTCCGCTCTTTTGTGCGAAACTATTTTCTCCCGTTTGATCCTGGTCCCAGCAGTGTGCTGTCGCCACGTTTCCACCAGCAAAGGTTCACTCCCGAGATGTTTTGGAAGGGATGAAAAGTGCAATAGAAAGTAACGGCTTATCCTTTGATGGCGGTCACAGGTTCAGGTACTTGTTGCAGCTGGAAGCCAATTAATATAAACTGCAGTTACTCAACGCACAAGAGTGCGAAATAACGTTTGGGGGTGGGGGGGGGGGGTGCGGACATTGGCTATACATACATAAATAACATAGTTAAATCGGTTCAGTCAAATACAGTCTTATTGCACACGTTCAAACCTCTACATGCAGTTTTTATATATTATTAATAAGCGGAGAAGAATATACAATAGTAACAAACCTGCATCGATAACCATCAGAGTGGTAATGGTAATGCACTGAAGCACAGAGTTTCCAAACATAGTCGGAAGTAAAAATCAAATTAATCACTTCACGTTAATAAATATGCGTGGCGATCCCAGTGACGGGCATGGGCTTGCAGTTTAATTAATGAATTATGGTGACGTGTGATACACAGTGTCTGATGTTGCGGGATCAATGAGCAATACATTTATGAGCACGGATCCATGGCGGCCGCTCAGTGCCTGAACTTCAATGGAGCTATTTGTCGCTCATGAGTAATAAGCGGAAAGGGGGAAATTTATCTGAATCCAAATCAAAGTGTCGGACCCTAAAGTGTGCTCCAGCGGTTGAATAATGAAGGTTTGTGGTCAAACTTAGTGGGGAAAGGGTGGTGTTGTTCAAAAGGACAAATTAGTCTAATTTAAATATACGAACATACGAAATGAAAGCAGAAGTAGGCCATTCGGCCGCTCGAGCCTGCTCCGCCATTTAATAAGGCCATGGCTGATCTGTTTGTGTTTCGAGTTCCACGTTCCCATCTAACTCTGATAACCTATGATTCACCTTGCCTAACAAGTATCTACCTACCTCTGCCTTAAAAATATCCAATTACCCCACCTCCACTGTCTTCTGAGGCAGAGAATTCCAAAGTCGCACCTCCCTTTGAGAGAAAAAAAAATCCCCTCATCTCAGCCCAATAAGGGCGACCCCTAATTTTAAAACTGTGGCCCCTAGTTCTGGTCCCACCTAAAAGAGAAAGCATCCCTTCCACATCCAAGACAATTCAGGATCTTGTATACTTCAATCAAACCACACTCATGCTTCTAAACTCCAGTGGAAACAAGCCCAGCCTGTCCAACCTATCCACATAGGACAAGCTGCTCATTCCAGGTATCAATCTAGTAAACCTCCTCTGAACTGCCTCCAATGTATGTATATCCTTCCTTAAATATGGAGACAAAAGTTGCATAGGGTTTTCAAGATGCGGTCTCACCAGTATCCTGTATAACCAAAGCATAACGTCTTTACTACTATGTTCAATTCCTCTTGTAATAATGGATAGAATTCCATTAGTCTTCTTGACCACATGCTGTACCTGCATATTAACTTTTTGTGACTCATGCACTAGAACACCTAGATCCCTCTGCGCCTCCAAATTCTGCAGTCACTGTCAATTTAAGTAATGATCTGCTTTTTTATTCTTCTTGCCAAAGTGAACAAGTTTACACTTTCCCATGCTATACTCCATCTGCCAGATTTTTGCCAACTCACTCAACTTATCTATATCTGCTTGCAAACTGTTTATGTCTTCTTCACAATATACTTTCCTACCTATCTTTGTGTCATCTGCAAATTTAGCAACCATGCCTTTGCTCCACTCATCTAAGTTATTGATGTAAATTGTAAAAGTTGAGGCTCCAGCACAGACACCTTCACCACTCCACTCATCACACCCTGCCTATGAGCCAAAGGGCCATTTATGCATGCTCTCTGTTTTCTGCCAGCCATCCAATCTTCTATGCAGAGTAATATGTTACCCCCTCCACAAAGAGCTTTTATTTTCCACCATAACCTTTCATGTGGAACCTTATCAAATGCTTTCTGGAAATCTAAGAATAGGCTCCCCTCAATACACTCACACTCCTTCAAATGACTATAATACATTGGACAAACATGATTTCCTTTTCATAAAACCATGCTGACTCTTCCCGATTACATTGAGCTTTTCTAAGTGCCTAGCTATATTCTTTTTAATAATCCACCCCAACACTTTCCCCATGACAGGCACCAAGTTAACTGGCCGATAGTTTCCTGTTTCCTGCCTCACAGCATTCTTGAATAGAGGGGTTACATTTGAATATATGGGTTATATGGGAATGGAGATAGCAAATAATCCAAGCTTTAGTAGTGCCAGAGCGATATTTTGGCTGATCTATTATATCATTATATTGTAACCCATCATGTGGCGGTGGTAGCATAATGGTAACATTAGTGGATTTAATAGTCCATAGAGCCAGGCTACTGCTCATGGAACAAGGATTCAAATTCTACCATCGCAGCTGACGGGATTTAAATTCAATTAATAAATGCGCAGTTGAAAGCTAGTCCCAGTTGAATTTTTAAATGTTTTCATGGGATGTGGGCATTGCTAGCTGGGCCAACAGTTATTGCCCATCCATAATTGCCCTTCAAAAGGTGGTGGTGAGCTGCCTTCTTGAACTGCTGCAGTTCATACGGCGTAGGTACATCCACAGTGCTGTCAGGAAGGGAGTTCCAGGATTCTAACCCAGTGACAATGAAAGAATGGTGATATTGTCCCAAGTCAGGATGATGTGTAGCTTGGAGGATAGCTTGCAGGAGGTGGTATTCCTATGCATTTGCTGCTCTACTCCTTCTAGGTGGGAGAGATCGTGGGTTTGGAAAGTGCTGTCAAAGGAGCCTTTGTCAATTCTTGCAGTGATTATTGTTGATGGAACACACTGCTGCCACTGAATGTTGAAGATGGTGGAGGCGGTGCTAGTCAAGCGGGCTGCTTTGTCCTGGATGGTGTCAAGGTTCTTGAATTTTGCTAGTGCTGCACTCATCCAGGCAAATGGATATTCTTCCATCCACTCCAGACTTGTGCCTTGTAGATGGTGGAGAGGATTTGGGAAGTCAGGAGGTGAGTTACTCATCGCAGTATTCCAAGCCTCTGACCTGCCCTTGTAGCTACAGTATTTATATGGCTAGTCCAGTTCAGATCCTGGTCAATTGTAAACCCCAGAATGTCGATAGTGCAGGATTCAGCAATGGCAACACAATTGAATGTCATGGGGAGACGGTTGGATTTTCTCTTGAGAAGACGGTCATTGCCTGACACTTGTGTGTCAGGATCTTACTTGCCACTTATCAGTCCAAGCCTGAATGTTGTCCAGGTCCTGATGCTGATGTAATTGGTCATACCCGATAATAGTGATGACCGAGTCTGAGACCGTGGCTGTAACACACTGCTTCAATATCTGAGGAGGCACGAATGGTGCTGAACATTGTGCAATCATCAGCAAACATCCCCACTACTGACCTTATGATGGAGAGAAGATCATTGATGAAGCAGCTGATGATGGTTGGGCCTAGGACACTACCATGAGGAGCTCCTGCAATGATGTTCTGGGACTTAGATGATTGTGGTAAACACCCATCTGGTTCACCAATGCCCTTCAAGAAATTAATTCCGCCACTGTGGGCTGCCCTGGCCTAAATATGACTCCAGACACAAAGCAACGCAGTTTACTTTTTACTGTCCCCTGAAATAGCCTAGAAAGCCAACCAGTTGTACCAAGACTGCTACAGTCGAAAAGGGATAAAACCAGGTTGACTACCCTGCATCGGCCTAGGCACAGGGAATGACAATCACATGCCTTTCCCAGTTGACCCTGCAAAGTGCTTCTTACTAACACCTGGATGCATGCACCAAAATTGGGAGAGCTGTCCCACGGGCTAGTCAAGCAACAGCCTGACGAAGTCATATTGCCAAAATCATACCTTAAAGCCAGGGTCCCAGGCTCAACTACCACTCTCCCTGTTTATGATTCATCCTACTAGCAGGAAAGGCACACCAGAAGTGGTGGCACAATGGTGTACAGTTAGGAGGGAATTGCGATGGGAGTACTCAACATTGAGGAGTGGAAGTCATTATGACTGGGAGGAACTTGCTACCAAAGTTTCAGAATGGCAACAACTTGTCCATCAAGCGACATTACACTTTGAACTCCAAAGTCATAACAATAAGGCTGTGCAATAGCAGAGAAGGAAAGAAAAGGCAGCAAACCCTGCACTCTGGATCTCACTACCTCATGGGACGTCCTTCCCCATGTTACCAAACATGTGTGGGTTGAGAATTGGATTATTCAGTCACATGAAGGCCCATGTCATAAAATCGGACCCTGAGTCGACATCGCCCTCAAATGAAGGGAGGGTCAATGACGACAACAGCTCAATATTTACTCTGGGTTACATGAAATCTTATGGCATACAGTCAAACATGATGAAATGAAGCCTCCTGCTGATTACAGTCTACGCCACCCACCAGCGCCCCCCCCACCCCCCCACCCCGCCTTCCCCCCCACCCTTAACAGATGAATCAGTACTCCTTCGTATTGAACACCACTTAGAAGAAGCACTGCAGGTAGCACGAGTACAAAATGTACACGGCATAGGGGAATTCAAGGCCCATCATCAAGAGTGGACGTATTCTGAAGGACATATATGCCAGACTGGGCCTGCAGCAGGTGGCGAGGGAACCAACAAAAGGGAAAAAACCTACTTGGCCTTACCCTCACCAAGCTACCAATTGCAAATGTATCTATCATTGGCAGTATTGGTTGGAGTGGCCAGGCACAGTTCTTGTGGGCCCATCTTCACACTGAGCATACCATCCATTGTGTTCTATGGCACAACCACCATTCTAAATGGGATAGATTCAGAACATATCTACCAATTCAAAACTGGGCATCCAGGAGGTGCTGAGGCATCAGAAGCAGCATAATCATATTCACTCAACATGTCTCACCTCATGACCTGGCATGTCCCTCACTCTACCATTAAGATAAATCCAGGGAATCACCCCTACTTCAATGGGGGGTGCAGAAGAACATGCCGGGAGCAGCAGCCAGAATACCAGAAATTGAGGTGCCAACTTGATGATGCTACAGCACATGTCGGCATGCATCCTAAATAGTGGAGCTGCATGCGATAGACAGAGCTAAGTAACCTGACGACTAATGGAACAGGTCAAAGATCTGTGGAGCTGTCACATCCAGTTGTGCATTATGGTGAATAATTAAACAACTAAATGGAGGCGGAGACTCCATAAATATCACCATCTTCAATAATGGGGGATCTCAGTGCATCAGTACAAAAGACAAGTCTGAAATTGCCACCATCTTCAGCCATGTGCCGAGTGTAAGATGTATCTCAGCCTGCTCCCGAGATTACCACTATCATAGATGCTAGTCCTCAACCAATTTGATTCAACCCACATGATATCAACAAATGGCTGAAGACGTTGGATAGAACAAAGGCTATCGCAACATTTGAGTAGTAGTGTTGAAAGCCTGTGCTCCAATATTGGCTGCTCCCCGAGCCGAGCTGTTCCAGTACGGGTACAATAATGGCATGCTCCCGAATTGGAAAATTTCCCAGTATGCCCTGCCAACAAAAAACAGGATAAATCCAAACTGACCGATCATTGGCCCATCAGTCCACCCTCAATCTTCAGCGAGTTGTTGGAAGGTGTGATAGAAACTTAGAAAGTAGTAGCAGGATTAAGCCATTCGGCCCTTCAAGCTTGTTCCGCCATTCATCATGATCATGGCTGATCAGCCAACTCAATAGCCTGCTCCCGCTTTCTCCCCATACCCTTTGGTCCCTTTCGCCCGAGATTTATCTAAATCCTTCTTGAAAACATACAATGGTTTGGCCTCAACTACTTTCTGTGGTGGCGAATTCCACGGGCACACCACACTCTGGGTGAAGAACTTTCTCCTCACCCCAGTCATAAATGGTCTACCCCATATCCTCAGATGTGACTCCTGGTTCCAGACTCCCCCGCCATCGGGAACATCCTTCCTACATCTACCATGCCTAGTCCCGTTAGAATTTTATAGGTTTCTATGAAATCCTCACTCATTCTTCTGAACTCCAGCAAATGAAATTCTAACTGATTCAATCTATCCTCATATGCCAGTCTCGCCATCCCAGAAATCAGTCTGGTAAACCTTCGCTGCACTCCCTCTACAGTAGGAACATCCTTCCCCGTAAAAGGAGACCAAACCTGCGCACAATATTCCAGGTGTGGTCTCACCAAGGCCCTGTACAACTGGAGCAAGACATCCCCGCTCCTGTACTCGAATCCTCTCACTATGAAGGGCAAGACATCATTTCCCTTCTTTACCATCTGCTGCACCTGTATGCTTACCTCCAGAGACTGGTGCACGAGGACACCCAGGTCTCGTTGCACATTTACCTCTCTCAATTTATAGCCATTCAGATAATAATCTGCCTTCCTGTTTTTGCTCCCAAAGTGGATAACCTCACATTCATCCACATTATGCTGCATCTGCCATGCATTTGCCCACTCACTGAGCTTGTCGAAATGACTCGGAAGCTTCTCTGCATCCTCCTTACAGCTCACTCTCCCACCCAGCTTTGTGTCTTCTGCAAATTTGGAGATTTTACATTTAGTTCCCTCATCTAAATCCTTAATATATATTGCAAGTAGCTGGGGTCCCAGCACCATTCCCTGCAGTACGCCACTAGTCACTGCCTGCCATTCGGAAAATGACCCATTTATTCCTATACTTTGTTTCCTGTCTGCCAACCAGTTTTCTATCCAGCTCCATACACTACACCCAATTCCATGTGCTTTAATTTGACACGCTAATCTCCTATATGGGACTTTGTCAAAAGCCTTCTGAAAGTCCAAATAAACCACATCCACTGGCTCCCCCTCATCAGTCCTACTAGTTACATTCTTGGATTTGTCAAGCATGATTTCCCGTTTGTAAATCCATGCTGACTCTGTCCGATTCTGCCGCTGTTTTCCCTGTGCTCAGCTATTAACTATTTTATAATGGACTCTAGAATGTCCCCCACTACTGTCATCAGGCTGAGTGGTGTATAATTCCCTGTTTTCACTCTACCTCCCTTTTTAAATAGTGGGGTTTCATTAGCTAACCTCCAATTTGTGGGACTGTTCCAGAGCCTAATCTCGGAAGGTGAGCACCAATGCATCCACTATTTCAAGGGCCACTTCCTTAAGTACTCTGGATTGTCGATTATCAGGCCCTGAGGATTAATCGGCCTTCAATCCCATCAATTCCTTCAACACTATTACCCTACTAATACTGATTCCTTTCAGATCCTCCTTCTCACTAAATTCTGATTTCCCCAAGTACGTACTTAGTTGATCAGCCATTTCTTTGTCCCCCATTATAAGTTCCCCTGCTTCTGCCTGCAAGGGACCTACATTTGTATTCACCAATCTTTTTCTCTTTGCATACCAATAGAAACTTTTACAGTCAGCTTTTATTTTCCCCACAAGCTTGCTCCCTTACTCCATTTTCCCCTTATTAATCAATCCCTAGGTCCTCCTCTGCTGAATTCTAAACTGCTCCCGATCCTTAGGGCTGTTGTTATTTTAAACCAATTTGTATGTCTCTTCGTTGGATCTAATACTATCGTTGATTTCCCTTTTAAGCCAAGGTTTGACCACGTTTCCTGTTTTACTTTTGCGCCAGACAGGAATAAACAATTGTTGCAGTTCACCCATGCGCTCTTTGAATGTTTGCCAATGCCTAGCCACCCTCATCCCTTTAAGTAACGTTTTCCAATCCATCATAGCCATCTCGCACCTCTTACCATCGTAGTTTCCCTTATTAAGGTTTAGGACCCTACTCTCAGGATCAACTACGTCACTCTCCATCTTGATGAATAATTCTTTCATATTATGTTCGCTCATCTCCAAGGGGCCTCGCACAAATAGATTGCAATTATTCCTTCCTCATTACACAATGCCCACTCTAGGATGGCATGTTCTCTAGTTGGTTCCTCAACGTATTGGTCAGAAAGCCATCCGATATACACTCCAGGAGTTCCTCCTCTATGACATTGTTAATAATTTGATTTGCCAAATCTATATGTAGATTAAAGTCACCTATAATAACAAATGTTCCTTTATTGCATGCGTCTCTAATTTCCTATTTAATGCCATTCCTAACATCAGCACAACAGTTTTGTGGTTTATATACAACCCCTATTAACGGTTTTTGCCCCTTGGTGTTTCTCAGCTCTACCCATACAGATTCCACATCGTTGGAGCTAATATCTTTCCTCACTATTGCGTTTATTTCCTTTTTAACCAGCAATGCATCTCCGCCGCCTTTTCATTTTTGTCCGTCCTTCGTAAATACTGAATACCCCTGGATGTTCAGTTCCCGTCTGTTGTCACCTTACAGCCATGTCTCCATAATCCCGTATATATCATACCCGTTTACATCTTTTTGCGCAGTTAATTCATCCACTTTATTGCGAATGCTCCTCGCATTAAGGCACAAGCCTTAAGGCTTGCCTTTTTAACATTACTTGTCCCGTTTCAACTATTTTTCACTGAGGCCCCGTTAGATTCTTGCCCTTGATTTCTCTGCCTATCACTTATGTTATTCCCCTTTCTGTCTTTTGTTCTTGTCCTTAATTCCCCCTCCTCTGACTCCCAGCATAGTTTCCCATTTCCCTGCCGTTTTAGATCTTACCTTCCCCAAACACTCCAGCAAATATCCCCCCTTGGCCATCAGTCCCTGATCGACAGTACCATCAAGTGGCACTTACACAACAATAACCTGCTCACCGATGATTAGTTTTAGTTCTGCCTGGGGCACTTGACTCCGGACCTCATTACAGCCTTGTTTGAAAAATGAACAAACGAATTGAATTCAAGGGGTGAGGTGAGAGTTACTGCCCTTAACATCAAAACAGCATTTGACAGAATGTGTCAAATCTGTGAGGTCTTTCAAAACTCAAGTCAAGTGGAAGGGGTTGGGGAATGTTGTGGGGTTTTGGTGGGGGGGGGGGGGGGCGTTCCCTCCACTCGTTAAAGCCATAACTAGCACAAAGGAAGATGGCTGAGGTTGCTGGAGGCCAATCATCTGAGTCCCTCATGGTAGTGTCCCAAGCTCAAGCGTCTTCATCTGCTTCATCAATCACATCCCCTCCATCACAAGGTCAAACATGAGGATGCTTGCTGATGATTGAACATTGTTCAATACCATTAATCACTCCTCAGCTATGAAAGCAGACTTTTCCCAATATGTAGAAACACCAGAACAACAATCAGGCTTGGCCTGATAAGTGACAAATAACACTGATGTCACACAAGTATCAGGCAATTACCATTTCCAAAACGAGAGAATCTAATCATCTCCCCTTGACATTAAAGAGCATTTACGTTGCTTACTGCCTCACCATACACATCCTGGAGGCTACCATTGACCAGAAACTTAATTGGACACGCCATATAATACTGTTCACAAGAGGTCAGACTCTGGGAATTCTGCTGCAAGTAATGTACGTCATGAGTTCCAAAAGCCCATTCACTATCTACAAGGCACATGTCTGGAGTTAGGTGGAATACTCTCCACTTTCCTGGCTGATTGCGGCTCCAGCAACACTCAAGAAGCTCAACACCATCCAGAACAAAGCAGCTTGCTTGAATCACACCCCATCCACTATCTTAAACCTTCCCTCACACCACCAATGACCCACCAGATAGAAGATGTACTGTAGCAACTCGCCAAACCTCCTTCAACAGCCCCTTCCAAACCCGCGACCTCTCCCACATAAAAAGACAAAGGCAGTGGCATGAGGTCACCGGCACCTGCAGGTTCCCCTCCCAGCCTCACACCATCCTGACTTGGCAATATATCACTTTTCCTTCACTATGGCTGGGTAAAAAACTTGGAACTCCCTCCCTAAGAGCACTGTGGGTGTACCTGCACAAGGTGAACTGCAGCGGTGCACAGGGCGGCTCATCACCATCTTCTTGAGGACGGTTAGGTCTGGGCACCGAATGCTAGCCCTGACTGCGATGCTCACATCCCATGAAGCATTAAAAAATATAGGCTGAGCTCAGTCTGACCTACAGCCCCAACCTGCTTTAAAGAGGTTGCGCTTTACTCCATGCAGTCAATCTTTGAAAAGGAGAATGGGTTGGATGAACAGGGCATTCATTGATTGAGGTAGATGCTGGATGAAGTCATAGGAAGTTCAGCAGGTTACCTGGGCTCCATTAAACTGAAGTCAAGTTATGCTGCAGACGGTGTGCATTAAACTAACCCTTTTTTTAATTATTCATTCATGGGATGTGGGTGTCGCTGACTAGACCAGCATTTATTGCCCATCCCTCAGTGCCCTTGAGGAGCTGGTAGTGAGCTGCCTTCTGGAACAGCTGTAGTCCACATAGAGTAGGTACGTTAAAAACAGTTTTACAAAAATGCTGAAAAGGTTTAGAAATTTGAGTTCTGAAAGTTTAAGACGCTACTAGTCAGGTTTGACGCTGAATGTGTGCATTCCCCTTCGTATCGCTATTGATAGCATGTATCTATAGATGGTGCTCCCTCTGCGACTATTGTATTTGGCCTTCCATTCACCCTGTCCCCGATCTCCTACTGCTATGTAGTTTCTTTGTTAGTTTATTTCAGCCCATTCTACTCCTTCTCCCCCTACCTTCTCCCAACAACCTCCTGTGCACGCAATTACCTTTTCTGGTCCGTATTCTGGAGCACATTATATTTGTAGCTCTCTTTGTCACCAGCTCTCACCAACTCTCCTTTTTTGAAAAAAAAAATAATTATACCAGAAATAAAGCAAACAATCTACCCATCCATTCACCTTTCTTAGAACTCTCTCCAATCTTTTTTTTTCCACTCCAAGGCCTATGTTATCACCCCCTACACCTTGTCTTTCTCAATTTGCTTACCTGGAAACAACTCCCTCCTGGGAGGATAAGCAGTCACAGGGTCGGATTCCATTAATATGCTGATTATATCTCTCCATAATTTCACAGGACCCCACACCTACATCTACACTCTTCTGCCTGACAGAATGAAATCATGGTTCTGTCTTATTTCCCCTAGTTGACTGGGAAGACTTAAATCTCATCTTAAACGTTCTTCCATTAATTGCCACAGATTACAGCTGCTCATGACCAATCACCCAGTTCAAAAGTGCCCGGGCAAAAATCGGATCTCCTGTTAGAAGTTGAGACAGCTGCAAACATTGTTTCACCATGATTGTTGACTTTCCCAACTGAAGTGCATTATCCTCTCTTTCCTACCTTGCTCTCAGTGCTCCCAAAGTCATTCGCTACACTTCCATCACATTCAGATTCGATTTTTTTTCAATATCTTCCTCAACATTCTTCTATCATCCTCATTACATAAACCCACTATTGTTAAACATCAACGACATTTCCATATCCTACACTCAGCCCAGTTCATCCCTCACCCCTAGACTCATGCAGTACCCATCCTCAATGGGAAGTGAATGGAAGTAAGGCTGTTGGCAGACGACACAGACACGCTGATTTGAACTCATTGATTTTAAACTCCAATTGCAATGTTCCAACCCCTACATAAACTCACCCATTCTACCTTCGCAAGCTTTTCCAACCTTATGACATCCATCAGTCTTCTAACTGACTGATATATATGCCCAGTCTTCATGCTAGCACTGGAAGCAGCACTTTCCTGCTTCAGCCCTGCTGCCTGAAACTCTTTTCCTAAACAAGTATGCATCTGCATCTCCCCAAGTGGAAGAAGGAACAGTGAAAATTAAGTTAATAGGGGTCAGGGGGAAATCTTTCCAATGGCTATAGTCATACCGGGCAGGATAATGCTTGTGTTTTTTGGAAACTAATCACCTCATCCCCTAGGCTGCAAGAGTTCCACGGGGAATTATTCCCGGCCCAGCTCTCTTCACCTACTTAACCAATTACATTCTCTCCACTTTTTGGTCAGTAGTGAAGTCGTTTGCCGAAGATTGCACAGTGATCAGTATTACTTGCACCTCCTCATATATATTTCATCCCTTTACATGCAAGATCTTGGACAATATCTATGATCTGACTGATAATTTGCATTATTCATGACATACAAGACACAGGCAATCACCATCTCCAATGTAAGGGGGCCTAGCCAGTTCTCCTTGACAGTTAACCGAATTACAGCTTCAATCTCCCCCACAACCTTTGATCTGGGGGTAACCAGTGACTGGAACACGAACTGGAACAGCCATAATTTCTGTGGCCACTGGAGCATGTCAGAAATTGAGTATTTCGGAGTGACTGGTTCACCTTCTGACTTCCCAAAGCGTCAACTCCATTAAAAGGTGTAAGTCAGGAGCGTGATCGAAAATCTCCCACCTTTCTGGAAAGGTGCAGCTGCAACAACATTTAAAAAGCAAACTTGGAACTGTTCAAGAGACAGATGATTGAACTGTGTATAACTCACTAGTCTAAATATCTAACTTTCCACAGTTCTGCATAATGGCTGCGGTCCATACAATCCTCAGGATTCACTGCAGCAATTCTTCAATGCTTCTTCAACAAAACTTCCATAACCTAAAATGAAAAAGTCGGTAGGTGCATAGAAACTCCGTAACCTCCAAGCTTCCCTCAAAGTCATGAAACATTCTAAGCTAGGCGTGCACCGAAGTTCCTTCAACATGAATCAAAATCCTGGAACTCCCTACCTAACAGCATTGTGGTAAGATGTTTATGACAAGGAGTGCAGCTGTTCAAGAAGAAGGCTCGCTGCCACCTTTTCAAGGGCAACTAGAGGTGAACAATAAATGCCAGCCCACATCTCGGGGATCAATTGTGAAAGAAATATCCCCAAGGCTCATGTTTTTAGCCTGGAATTCAATCTAATTTCCAAACACCGCTTGGCTCTTACTCAATTAATTATTTTGTTCTCTGTAAAATACTGTAGAATGCTTTTTTTCTGCATTTTTCTGCATGAGATACACCTTGCAAAGTAAATTTGTTTTTGCTGGCGTAAACGTGTGAAAACATCAACTTGCATTTCTGTAGCGCTTTTCATATGCAGCTTTTGAAGTTGTTTACCAAAGCATAAATCTTCAGTATTGGTCTATCCCAAATCATATACAATTCAATCACCTTATATGTGCTGGTGCCCAGCTGCACCACTTCTATTTGCAGTATTCAACTTACCAGGTAAACATGGGATACTTCTCATGGCAAACCTGATCCAATGGCTTAAAGGCATTATGCATTTCCCTCACTGGTTCAGAGTCTCCTTGTCCGTTCTTTGTTTATGTCAGAAATTAAAAGTAAAATCTGAAACAAAACAAAAAATGCTACAACACACAGCAGGTCAATCAGCATCTATGGAGACAATCATATAGTCAAGGCAACGTTTCAGATTCAAAGTCAACAATTTGGATTCATGTTCTCTATATGACTAAAAAAAATAAGAGACAGCAAGCATATGGATGGAGTCAGAAAAAGGAGAAAATATATAAATACACAGAAGTTACAACACCAAAACAGACCGTTTGGCCAACTAGCCTGAACTGTTACACAAGCAAGTTTTTGACTACATTGGATCATTGAAGAACTTAAGGAATAAGAGAAGGAGTAGAGCATTTGACCCTTTGAGCTTGCTCCCACATCCAATACGAACATAGCTGATCTTCTACCTCAACTCCACCTTTTTGCATTACACCTATAAACCTTAATGCCCTTTGCATCCAAACATCGATCAATGCTCCCTTAAATATCCTTTATGGCTGAGCATCTACAGCCCTCTGGAGAACAGAATTGCAAAGGTCCAGAACCCTTTGAGTGAATAAAGTCCTCCTCCTCTCTGAGTTTCTCATGTTTAGTTCTAGATTCCCCAGCCAGTGGAAGCACCTTCACAGCATCATCTCTATCGGGCTCCTTAAGAATTTTATGTTCCAATGAGGTCCCCACACATTTTTTGAAATTCTAGGGAATATATGCCAATCATGCTCATTCTCTTCTCATAAGGCAAAGCCTCATCCTAAGAAACAGTGTAGTGAACCATCGTTGCACTCGCTCCAAGACAAGTACGTCCTTCCTTAGCTTTGGGGACCTGAATCTCAACACAGCTGTCCAGGTATGGTCTCATAAAGGACCTATACCATTGCAGCAAAACTTCTTCATTATTTTTCTGATTTGCTTTCCTAATTTTGTGCTATACCTACATGTTCACTATCTGCAATTCATGTACAAAGACGCTCAGATCCCTCTGAACAACAACGTTTCCCAGAACCTCGGGATTTAAGAAATATTCTGCTTTTTAAACGAATTCATATGAGGGTAATAGTGTTGGGGAGGGAAAACCCACTCAGTCAGTGGCAATAGGGTCAGATCACAGCAACTGCTGTAATATGAATGGTGCTAGTCTCTCAATGGCGACACCTGCAAGGTGACTTTGGAATGCTCGAATGCCTGTCGCATTCGAGTGGCACCAAATTAGTCAACTAGGCTGCCAGCCACTTAGGTGCTTTGTCTTTTATTATCAGCCAAGAAACATTTCTTTGTTCCCGCGGGGAAAGAGAGCACATAATGAGAAGGAAAGGGCTCATACTGGTGGCAGGATGCAATTTATTGCCAAACTCATACCCATGGAAAGGAGGCTCCGGGGCTGGCACAGCAGCATGATGGTTGCTCCGTCACAGATGGTGAGGCAGGGCTGTGTGTGCAAGAAGGTGATTTGCTTCATGGCCGGGCATAAGGCATCATTGAGGGGCTCAAGGGATGGTGTTCCTGTGTCCTCCACTCCACATATATTGGCCTGGACAACAGCTGATGCTGGAGGCTCCTGTTTGGAAGGCAACCCCCTTTGATATTTCTGTTCTCTCATGCAGGTCTTCTTGAACACAGCACT
Organism: Cetorhinus maximus; assembly: GCF_964194155.1. NCBI lineage: Eukaryota > Metazoa > Chordata > Chondrichthyes > Lamniformes > Cetorhinidae > Cetorhinus > Cetorhinus maximus. The sequence goes on from NC_135884.1 coordinate 88,955,458, forward strand.
CCCAACTCCAGGGGACAGCTTTCTACCTCTGAGGAGTAGGAGGAACAAATCCAGAGCTCCATGGATGAAAAAGGTGATTGAAATTAAGATTAAGAAGTAAAAGTGTACTTACAGCAGGTGCCAGGTAGAAAATACAATTGAGAACGAAGAAGAATACAAAGGTTCAGAGGAGAGCTGAAACACATATTACAGAAGCAAAGAGGGATTATGAGAGAATACTGGCAACCAACATAAAGGGGAATCCCAAATTCTTCTATAAGCATATAAATAGGAAAAGGTTGGTAAAAGGAGGTGTAAGGCCGGTTCGGGACCTAAAAGGGAACGTACACGTGGGCGAAGGGGGCATGGCTGCGGTGTTAAATGAATACTTTGCATCCGTCTTTACCAAGGTGGTAGATGTTCCCCAGGCCGTGGTGACGGATGAGGAAACTCTGGAAAAAGGAGGGCTGAAAATTGACACGGAGGAAGTGTTGAATAGACTGTCGGTGCTTAAATTGACAAGGCACTAGGACCCGATTAGATGCATCCAAGGATATTGAAGGAAGTGAGAGTAGAAATTGCAGGGGCACTGACCATAATCTTTCAGTCTTCTAGAGACTTGTGGTTGGTACCAGAGGGCTGGAGAATTGCAAACATTACGCCCTTGTTCAAAAAAGATTGTCAGGATAAGCCCAGCAATTACAGACCAGTTAGTTTAACAGCAGTGGCAGGCAAGATTCTAGAAACAATTATTCAGGCTAGCATTAGTAGTCACATGGAAAAATATGAGTTGATAAAGGAAGAGCCAGCATAAACTTCAAAGGGGAAATCATATTTAACTAACTTGCTGGAGATTTTTGAAGAGGTAAGAGAAAAATTGCATGAGAGTAATGCTGTTGATGTAGGGCACATGGATTTTCAAAAGGCATATGACACCATGTCACACAACAGACTTGTGAGAAATGTACTACTCATGGAATAAAAGGTACAGTAGCAATGTGGATACAAAATTGGCTGAAAAAGAGGAAACAAAGGAATGGCCAATGTATATTTTTCGGGCTGGAGGAAGGTTTGAAGAGGAGTTCCCAGGGGTCAGTATTGGGGCCCTTGCTTTCCCTGATAAACATGAATGATGTAGATCTTGGTGTGCCGGAGGGAATTTCAAAGTTTCCGGATGATATGAAACTTGGGAGTGTAGAGAACTGCAAGGAGGATAGTGTCGAACTTCAAAAGGAAATAGGCAAGTTGGTGGAGTGGGCAGATAAGTGGCAGATGAAGTTCAATGTGGAGAATCGTGAGGTGATGCATTTTTGTTGGAAGAACATGGTCAGGCAATTTAAAATAAGGGGTGAAATTTTGAAGGGGGTGCAGGAGCGTAAAGACTTGGGTGTATATGTGCATAGCTCATTGGAGGTGGCGGGGCAGGTGGAGAGAACAGTAAATAATGCATATAGTACCCTGGGCTTTATTAATAGGGCATAGAGCACAAGAGCACGGAAGTTATGCTGCATTTATATAAGACACTCATTAGAACTCAGAATTGTATTGTGTACAGTTCTGGGCGTTACATTATAGCAAGGATGTGAAGACGTTGGAGAGAGTGCAGAAGAGATTTGCAAGAATGGTTCCGTGGATTTGAAACTCCAACTATGATGATGGATTGGGCAGCTTGGCACTGTTCTCCTTGATTGAAGAAGGCTAAGAGGGGATTTGATAGAGATGTTCAAAATCTTGAGGGGGCTGGACAGTGTAAATAGGGAGAAGCTGTTCCTGCTTGTAAAAGAATCAAGAACGAGAGGGCACAGATTTAAAGTGATTTGCAAAAGAGGCAAATGCGACGTGAAAAAAAAAGCTTTTTCACACAACGAATGGTTTGGGTCTGGAATGCACTGCCTGGAAGTTTCATGGGGACAGGTTCTATCGAGGCATTCAATGGGGCATCAGATGATTATGTGTCTAAAAACAACGCGCAAGGATATGGGGAAAAGGCATGGCAATGACCCTAGGACACAATGCACATTTGGAGAGCCGGCGCAAGCACGATGGGCTAATGGAACCTTCCATGACGTTAATATTCTGTAATTCCGTGTCCTTAACATGAAAAGGGGTGGTGAGATGGATGGCTCAGCTGTAAGCCTTTAATGTTCCTGGCCTGAGGACAAGCTATGTTTGCTCCTTCATTGGTGTCCATCATGCAGCAATCTACTTGCACCAATCAGTGCAGCAGTCCAGGAAGTTTAAGAAGGGCGGCCTTGGCCCCAGATTTTGCGATCAATGGCAAAGCAAAGGTATTTGACCCCCAAAGAAAGATGCGCTGAGGGATCTAGTAAACTCTGTGAAGAGTAATTCATCACTTCGACTTGCAATTGATTGTAGCTCTGTTTAGTGAAGCTGCTGTGATGACATCAAGCCGCTCCAGCAACGAATCACGTTAAAGCATTTCACAGCCAACCAACCCGTACTACTACAGCACTTTTAAAACATTTTGGACAGAGTGAATAAAGATTAGGATATACAATTGGGATTTAGATAGAAACTAAAAATCATGATTTTATTTTTTAATCTAGCAACTAAACATACTTGAGAAATTTAACATTACATTTTTTTTCGTGGCTGGATCGGTTTTTCAGTAGTCATTGAACAGGTTGTCATTTTAAAAAAATATATCTACATGTCACTGAAAAAAGTTTAACTTCTTGTAGGTTTTCTAACAGATTAATGAGAACGGAAAAGTGGAACTTCTCGCCAAATTAATTCATTTCGCTATCTGCTAGTTCTAGGAGGTAGCGGATTGGGAGGGTGTCCATCGTGCCATTGTGCAGTCTGTGGTGGAGCAGTGAATGACAAGCCACAACTTTAGGGCTTACACATCTTTCTGCGCTTGTGCTAAATCCTGGAGTCGCGATTAGATTCAGAGGAATGATAACGCCGAGTGTTCATATCAAAACCCCTCCAAATTCCAGGCCCTTTAATTTCCTATGTAGTTGCACTCACATGAGTACCGAGACGCAAACTGATTATGTAAGTTAAGAGATCACGGAAAATTGAACTTAAATAAGTTAGATGCATAACTACAGTGCACACAAAAGCTCTTGACCCTTTACGATCATCTATCAATCCCTCCAGCCAAAAGCATCTCTGAGCAGAAAACTGGCCTTGCCTCCACGTAAAAAAACTCAGACGTGTTTCCTGAGCTTATGCTTGTAGCGAGACTCTCGTGCAATTGTGACCTGATTTCAGGTGCAGCAGTCAATAAATTCATTTTATTCCAATTTGTAATTGCTTTTAACTTATCCTCACTGAGAGCTGCCCAAGTTCTGTTTATTTTAATGCGTTTTTATAACATAAGTCACCTTAAAAAGTGAAATGTGTCCTTGATTGTAGGCCCCTAAATTTGTTGTGTCTAATTTACATGAATTAATTGAAACGTTAGCTTCCATATTTGAAGAAGTAGTATATTATGTGATATATTGTGATATGTGATATAGCAGTATATGATAGGAAGAATTAATGACAACCCAACAAATGTAGTGGAAGTTGATCCATGCCTATGGAAACATTCCCCTGATGAGTCAACTCTTGAAGGAGAGGGGAGAAAATGACAGGGTATTCCACTGAATGTGCTTAGAGCCTACAAACTACTTTGAAAATGTTACATATCGATATGATGTTAATTTGTGTGCTACAGAAATTGAGTTGTTCACAGTGTTGAAAGGGGCAAGGGGTATATTCTTATATAAAGTACATTTATGAGTTCTAAAGTTGTTAATGTAAGCCCTTTATTTGACAAATTGGTCAGTTTTCAAAAGTACCTGTATCGGATTTTTATGGAAAAATTAACTTTTGCCTTGATGTGAGGCCCTGGGTTTAACTAATCCATGCCTAGTGCATTAACATCCAAGATTAAAAGAAAATAATCCGCCTTGATTACATTTATTCTCAGGATTTTGTAGTCAGTGGAGAAGGAACTGTGCTCACCATTCCCTATGCTTACAGCTACACACAGACCTTTTTGCAGGCTTTTAAGTGCCAAGGTGCTGTCACCAAGAGTCTCATCCAGCACTGCATCTTCTACAAGCGATCTGTAGCATGTGTGAGCTAAGGGAATTTACAGCAAGGCTCCTCACCCAATCAGATTGAAGAATTCTCACTGCTAAACTTGCAGACCTGGGAGGGGAGAGTGGAGAAATGGAACTGATTGGATTGCTCTATGGAGAGCCGGCACACCCTCAATAGGCCAAACTGTCTCATTGTGTGCCATAATTGAGCTGTAGCAAAGCTTGTGGAAGGGCAAGGCAACTTGGTTCAGCAAAGCCTGTATTTTCATGTTTATCTGCACATATGCTGACCCAGAAGTTGTTGTTCAATTTACTCCACGATCGCAGGAACTCCTGTTAGCTTCACCATCAATTGTCTTGCAAAATTCAGGCCAGTGTCTACAGTCAGCCTGTATTATATTAAAAATGATTGGCTAACATCTCAGATAATGTAATCATGTTTGCCACAGAGAAAACGAGACATAAATGTTACCCGCATCGGCTATTGATGGGATTTTGCTGGGCAGGTATGATGTGTTTGCAGAGCAACACTTGTGACACACTCATACTTTGCTTTGTCAAGGGCAGGGTTATTCTTCAAAGCATCTGGCCGGAATTTTCCAGCCCTGTTGGCGTCGGGTATCATGGCAGGCGGGGGAGGAATAATATGGTGAGAAGGCGAAAAATCAGTTTTAGGTCATCATGAAACCATTTGCGAACATTCGCCAACACCTGTCAATGACGGGCCATATTTCTCTTCACTGGACACCAAGAACGTAATTTTAATACAATTTCATCTAATTATAAGCCCCATTAGCCAATCATTAGGAATCAACCATTAGGAATCAACCCCTCACATCAAATTTACCGCTCACGTCGGTGGGGCTTCAGAATATCATGATTCACGACTGCCTTTAAAAAGACTCCGCCTGGCGACCTGAACTTCTGCCCGCAGGACATCAAGGATGAGGCCCTGCGCATTCACAGGGAGCACAGGCAAGTCGCTTTGTCCTGGCTGCCTTTCAGTGCAGTGCCGGGGCAAGGGCCCCAGTGCGGTCCAGACTGGGGGGGACGGGGTTGTGGGGTGGTGCGAAGCAGCACAGGAAGACTGCAGGGAAGTCTCAAGCACATGCTGGGGGAATGGTAGGAGGAAGGAAATGGCCATGCACTTGAGAAAGTTTGTCAGAAGTGAGCATTCTTTGACCGCTGAGACTGTTCAGCTGCAGCTCCATTGATATGCTTCGTGTTGAGCCTCTGAAGCTTCTCTGCCCACTAAAGCAACATAAAATCATAAAAGTGAAACCAATTGCTGCGGAGATTTTCACCCCTCGGGTGCAGACTGCAAGTCAATGTGTGTTTTACGGGGCAGCAGAGTAATTAGCCGACTAGGAAAGTTGTAGAATCCCCTTGCAAAGAAGTGTCCATGGCACAGCCTCCGGTGGAGGCGCTAATATCCCCTTGTAATGCCTCTATTAAGGTATGGACCAGCATCCAATATGGCTCAAGCTAACAGCGCAGCCTTGCAATGAGGGTTAGCGGAATGCCTGCACCTGAGTTGAGAGCACAGCTTGCAGTCCAATGGCTGAAGCTGCTGCAAATTGGTCAAGTGGAGTGGGGCGGAGGTGGGTACAGTTTCGGACAGCCATGAAGAGCACTACACACTGGCCACCCAAGTGATGGACACCACTCTCCTGTATGTGAGAAGGGGCCTTCAGATTTAATAATGAAGTGCTCTTAGCACCCCACACCCATGCTAACCCACACGTCTCTCTGTTTGATCCTGCATGATCATGGATCCTGGTGATTTAGCAGTATGCCTCATGGCTTACAGAAACCAGAGAATAGGAAGGAGAGATTAGCGGAGACGCCTGACTTGGCAAAGGGACGAGCACATCCACCAAGATGAAGGGGCAGCAGGGTCTGCTGCGCACATACTGGCAGGTGCCCTATTAGACACAGGGTCTATCGACAGCGCCTGTCATTCCTGCAGATGACTGAAAACCAGTGTCGCCGAAGATGGTGCATGTCTTGGGAAATGATCAATCACATAAGTCACCTGCTGCAGGATTTGGCATCACGGGGACATGGAGGGCATCCACTGTCAGTGGCCATGAAAGTGATTGTGGTGCGCAATTTTTACACCAATGGCTCCTTCCAGGCTACACAGGTGCCTCCATGCACAAGTGTATCCAGGAGGTCACGAATGCGATCTTCTCAATAGCACAGTACTTTGTGCATTTTGCCCTGGGTCAGGAAAGCCAGGATGCAAGGGCGTTGGGGTTTGCACCGATCTCAGGTTTTCCACAGGTGCTGGGTGCCGTCCACCACACTCACCTGGCACTTTGATCTCTGTGGCAACATGCTGTCAATTACATCAACAGTAAGTGCTTCCACTCGCTCAATGCTCAGCTGGTGTGCGACCACCACAAACACATCCTGCAGATTTGCGTGCATTTCCCAGGAAACGTCCAGGACTCCTACATCCTTCGAAGGTCCCAAACCCTGACACCTTCCAGGTCCACAGAGACTGCAAGGTTGGCTCCTTGAGGGCAAGGGCTACCCACAGAGGACGTGGCTGATGATGCCCGTGTGGTGGCCCAGACTGCATCAGAGAGACGGCACAACGATGCTCATGTCACATCTCGGGTTTTGGTGGAGCAAACCATAGGCATTCTGAAACTGAGGTTCCATTACCTAAGCAGGCCTGGTGGAGCAGTGCAATACAGTATCCAGAGGGTGTTGCACACCATCGTCACTTGCTGCGGACTCTACAACCTGGCTCTGCAAAGGGGAGGGGACCTGGCTGACGAAGAGATGGAGGAGTTACACATATCCTCCGATGAATAGGATGCCGAAGGGGCTGATGTTGAAGAGGCCCTCAAAGGCGGGGTTTCCGGTGAAGAGGCCATCACAATGGCCAGACGAGGCAGGCGAACAATGGAGGCCCTGATAGCCGCAAATTCGTGGAGGATGGTGATGAGATGCAATGAGGAAATCCACAATGTGCATCTGTGAATGTTTGGCACCTGTGTGGCTAATGGCACAATGCCCAGGCCCATGTCATGGAGATGTAGCGGAGGCCCTAATAGTCACTAGATTCCAGGAGAATGATGACAACATGCAGCGGGGACACTCCATAGATCTTCAATTGCCTCTGTGAATGTCTGACTCCTGCCTGGGTGAGGGCGTCTCGCTTGCACTCTGTGATTAGGATCATATCATGGAGATGCAGCCATGAAACTTTAAATGCACCCGATTGTTTGACAGCCTTGCCTGAAACCTTCAGGAGCACAGTGACACCAGTCACATATGCTGATGATATGGGGGCCAGCCCCACCGCAAAGGTGCTGAGAGCATACAGAAAGAATAATGGAACTCTGTGATTCCTGCCCACAACATTCTGGCAGCACTGACAAGCATCATGGAGGTTCAGGCATCACAAGTGTGCCGGGTGAGTGTTAAGCCGGACCATCACTTTGGCCTGAAGGTTACACACTGCACAGGGAAGAGGCCCTGGGCTGAGACACCTGCTTTATCTTGTGCAGGAACCAAGCTTTCACATCTGAGTGACATGAGTGAACATGAACACGAACACGGACACGAACAAGGACCCATAGGCCAGGAGAATTTCCTGGGAGTTTATTTACGATAGTGAGCATTAATGTAACCGGCCTGTGCAAGTATACGTTCCTAATCCTGTCGCTAAGCCTTGGTGGCAGCTCCAGCAAATATGAGATGCCGAGTCCAGAGGCTCCTCATCTAACTCAGATTCAAAAGATTTTCGGCCTCCAGCTGTCCTCTGTGTGCCAGAAACCTGGGAAGCCCCTGCTGCTGCCTGTTGTGGATCAGACATTGTGATGTGCTTACCAGATTGTGACCGCAAACCTACTCAACAACTGGGTCCTACTGAGATGTGTGTCTGGCCTGTTGGGAAATGTGGGTGAATGCTGTGATGGGTCTTCAATTAAGTTGTCATCAGATTCTTCTTCTGACGTGCCTTCGGGCTTGATTCGGGGACCTGGGTCATGGACCCCCTCGGCTGCTTCCCAGATGTGCCTGTGAAAGCGAGAAGAGATAATGCGTGCAAGCCAGGTGACTGAGGAACAGGGTAATTGACTCACAGCTTGGTTGTCTGATGGATGTTGCACTGCTGGATCCTCAATTAGTTGAGCACTGCCTCCCTCACCGTCAGCACAGAAACGGTCCAGACCATCAACAGCCAGATGGATGACTCCATTTTCAAATTCCCCGAGGACCTTGATGTAAGGCACCAGTCTGCGACCTCTCCCTTTTGTTGTGTGGCAGATTGCCCTGCATGAATATAGATGGAGATAGTGCAAGCAGGACACCTGTTAGGCCAGATAATAAGGGTGCGTGGCATGTATGGATGGTGTGCAGTGCTATGGTCGGGATCAGAACATGTTCCGTGGGGCAGATTAAGGTGTGTGTGAGGGAATTAATGGTCATGTCCCTTAGACTGACAGTGAGTGAGATCCCTTTGGATGTGTGATGGGTTTGTGATTTGAGAGTGATGAGAAGAGTGACTTACCCTAGTGGAACGGAAACGATCATTGATCCTCTTCCGGCACTGGATGGCTATCCAATTTGGTAGGCATTGGCGCTGACTACCACTGCCATAGCCTCCCATGCTGGATGGGTGACCTTGCTTGCTGGTTTTCGCCCAGGGCAGGGTTAAAGGACTTATGGCCGGCCTCCATAGTGTCTAGTAGGCGCCCGAGTGTGGTGTCTCTAAATTTGAGGGCAGCATGTTTCCCCCCTTTGGCAACCATGACTTTCTAACAGTTTCTGATGCCTTAGAGAGTGCAAGCTCTGTGCAGGGGTACTCTTTAAATATGCCGCCCGGATTACTGAAGGCCTGTTGTGATAATGGCCCGGGCAGATCAGAAGCGGCCCGGCGTGTTTCCGGGAATGTATTATTAACAAGGTTGGATGCACAAGGAATGGGAAAATTTAGCGTGAAAAGCCGTCATTGTGGCCGGTGGGTAAAACATCATTTTTCCCGCCCGCTGCCGCACTCTGTGCAAATCTGGGACGATTCCACTCTCTGTATTTAAGAGCAACGGAGTTATACCAGGAGAGATCAGTCCTAATCTCTTGAGTTAATTCAATTGGCCTGTAGTTCAGCATCATAGCAGTGAGATCCAAATCTGTGAAGACAAAGGCACATTCAATTTAGGATGTCTAAAGTTCAGTTTGCAGACTCAAGAATTGAAAAATTCTTAATTTGGCTTCAGAAAATTGTCTTGAGTATGGCTGAAAGCTCAGTACCTTATTGCTACTTATTTGGTGGTTTATTTCGCTTTTGTATAAACTACGATCTCAAAATAACCACTGCACCATCTCAACCTGAAATACATAATCTGACGCTGTAGAATTTTTCACTTCATTAAGGAAGTTACGAGTGTACATTGGGTACTCTATGCTCCTTCGAATGTATACTCCAATGATTGAAGTTAGATTGATAATGTTGAAGCACACAATGCTATTCCCTTTACAAATAGATTAACATGGAATGTAACAAGTTTAAATAATCACCAGAATACTGTTGCACACCCTTCTAGGTTAGAAACATACTTCATGGAATTTACATCTATTACTCTACAGCTCTGAGTGACAGGAAACAGCAACTTCATTTCCTGACCTACAATTCCTCAATTGCATGCATAATTGCATGTTACTGATTTCAATTGTACAACCTCTCATGCTAGCTACTATATTCAGTCAATGACCCAAGAAAGAATCACATGGTTTAATTTCGTTGCAACACAACTGTTGCAACACAGCAATACATTTTTGATTGAGCCAAAATATTTAGGTGGGAACAGGATCACAATTGGCCATGATGCCACCCATGATGGAGATGCAATTTGATATTCACCATGTACTTTCAGTCATGAAGGATGGTCACTTAGGGAAGGTAAATGCTAAATTTCCCCGTTGAGGAGAGGAGAGATTTTCAATGAATCATAACTTTTCTTATAGGAAAGAAAGGCAACATGTCTTCTTTCCGAATTAATTTAATAGTCCACTTACTGCATATGGGCTTAGTGTGCATTTTGCCAATGCAATTAATGTTCTAGGATAATATCACACAACCATTTATTGCTTAACATATGCTTTGTAAAATGTATCCAACTGCAGCTAAACTTTTGGTACCTTAATCCCTGATGTCCAATTGTTCAGCTACATGTGGCTATAAAATCCCTTGCCCCATGATTTGGTCATGGGGGTTATTATATATGACCTGCCACACCAGTTGCATCGGAGGCAGACAGCTCCTCATTACCATGACTGTATCATGGGGCTGAGCGGGTTCCTCAATTCTGCTGGTTTCTCTGCAATCAAGAGGGCAGTGTTGTGCTGAGATAATGTAGTGCAGGCAGTATTCTGTTCTTAAAGGCAATACACCCCTATTAAAGAGAAGCTGCACTGAATAATATTGCTGGAACGTAAATGATTAAAAAATGGAGCATAGATATAGTTCCATGTCAATGGATGCAGTTCTGGACGCATTAGTTGTCAAGGTGGGCAGGAGGAGAGTTGTCATGGTTTCGCAAGGACTATCCTAAGAAGGGGTTCAGGGCAGGTGACCAGGAAGGTCAATTACCAATGACCTGGCCTGAGGAACTGGCAGTGGTGCCACAAGAGGATTAATGACCTCACTCAGATGATCAAGGTTTAGCGAATGCATCTTCAAATGACATCTCCTAACTACCACAGTACCAACCTCTCAAGCTGTGCAATCCACCGCATGCTCATCACACAGTGAGCAGCATCCCCTGGCAGTCAGATATTCCACCACCTTGGTACTCTTACTAATGCAGCCAGCCTCACACCAGCCTCTCAATACCTCCACATAACCGCCAGCTTTTTGACTATGGCATGCACATCCTCCAAACATAGCATAACACAATCAAGGACATTCCGCCTTCTCTCTTGCAAGATGTGACACAATAGAAAGGACCAGGGCAGAACCTCTGGGGAAGTAGGACATCTGCATCTCGCATGCTAAGGAGTAGATTGTTATACGGATCATGGGTGCTGGCTACGATAGGGCCCCTGGCATGTAGCGTCGCTAAGGATGATGGGATGTTTCTGCCTTATGCCCGTTGTCCACGCCCAGCACACCCAAATCCTGCATGTCACATGATGAGTAAGCCGCTGATGATGTGGCAATGGGCCATTGCTTCCCAATCCACCACGCCTTCCTCGCAACAACCTTCTCTTTCTGAATTCGTGGTTTTGAAACCCAAAATCTGCACCCTACCCACACACGCACACACACATTCACACGCATAAACATACATACACAGAGCCCAAGGAGGAAGAGAGAGGGAAAGCAACTGCACAGACCTAATAGCGAGGACCCATCTTGATCTGACAGCTGAGGCCACCGGCTCAGTTGTTAATGCTGCACACCAATGGAGACTAGTATAGAGTGAAGATTACCGTGTGGTAAATCATATGGCCAGGAACGGGTTGCAGCTAGGTCAGGGGAAAGGGTGGTTTACTTATCAGCTCACCAGAGGATGAGATCAGAGACGGGACCTGCTGAAGATAGGTATTTAAATGGGGCAAGCAATCAGAGTGCTGATGGGCATGCATGCAATGTTCCTGGGCACATTGGTTGGCCTGGCAGACTGCTTCCAGTCACTGTCAAGAAGCATGGCAGAGTCCCACTCCAACTTGACAGGGGGTATCAGGCAAAACTTGCATTCTACATAGCCTTGAATCCATCTCCCTGTCATACTGCCACAGGCACTGCTATAACTAGTGCACCCTTTGTGTGGAATGGACACCTGCTCCTTCTCCATCCCAGTGGGGATGCAGCAAGATTTTCTGGAGGTCAGCCATCTCCGCTCCAAGACACCACAGCTGGAGTTCTTCAGGGCACTGGTCTCGGCCCAATCGTCCTCAGCTGCTTCATCAATGACCTTCCTTCCATTATAAGGTCAGAAGTCGGGATATTCACTGATGATTGCACGATGTTTAACACCATTTGCGACTCCACAGATAGCGAAGCAGTCCTTGTCCAAATGCAGCAAAACCTGAACACGAGCAGGACAGAGGCTAGAAATCCTGCGATGAGTAACCCACCTCCTGACTATCCAAAGCCTGTCCACCATCTACAAGGCGCAAGTCAGGAATGTAATGTAATACGCCCCACTTGCCTGGATGAGCGCAGCTCTCACAACACTCAGAAAGCTTGATACCATCCAGGAAAAAGCAATCCGCTTGATTGGCACCACATACACAAACAGTCAGTCCCTCCACCGCCGACGCAACGTAGCAGCAGTGTGTACCATGTACAAGATGTACTGCAGGCATTCAACAAGGATCCTTCGACAGCACCTTCCAAACTCCCAACCACTGCCATCTAGAAGGGCAAGGGCAGCAGATGCATGAGAATATCACCACTGGAAGTTCCCCTCCAAGTCACTCAACATCCTGACTTGGAAATATATCACCGGTCCTTCACTGTCGCTTGGTCAAACTCCTGGAACACCCTCCCTAACAGCTCTGTGGGTGTTCAAACACCACATGGGCTGCAGTGGTCCAAGAAGGCAGCTCACCACCAACTTCTCAAGGGGAACTAGGGATGGGCAAGAAATGCTGGCCGAGCAAGCAAAGCCCAATTCCCATGAATGAATATTTTTTTTAAATCTTCAAAATGACCTTAACCTGCAATATAGCTACCTGGCCATTTAAGGAATGCTAATGCATGTCCAGTCTCACAGCTGAATGCTTGTTATTTGAAAAGTAATGTACAGGTTCATTGCCTGGACCGGCATTGATCAAATTAGCAGCTGAGCTGTGTAACATCGGAATAGCACTCCTTCACAGCCTTCCAAAGTGGACCTCATTCTCAAGAGGGCGCCTCATGTCAGAGGTATTTGGCAGGGCAGGTCAGTTCAGCAAACTGACACTAGGTTCCCATCGTCTACTGGCTCTCAATACCAATTTCAGCCAATTGTTGAATGCACAGGTTAGGTCCAACATATATATATATATCAAAGCATATATACGCTGTTCCAAAGGCTTGAGAACTTGAGATTAACCTCGGGTACCTAGATTGGGCAAACGTTAGTTTAATCAACATTTATCTGTTATTGGAAAACCTGGGTATGTGGTTGACAATAGTAAATAGAAAATGGAACAATACCAAAATCAGCAATTGTTGGCAAGCAGGTGAAGTGCACCCACGTAACAAGAAGCCACTAGAAATACAATAGAGCAATCTTCAATTTCCACTCGAGAAGGGGGCAATTATTTAGACCCCGGCCTGATGCCAGCGGAGAGCTGCAGGTTCCACACAGTAATATTGCTGCAGCTCGCCAATTGTAAGAAGGTAGGAAATCGGCCAGCTATTGCTCAGCATGAAGAGTTGGAGAAAATTCAGGTGGGCAGAGGGTGGTACTCACGTAGGCAGCCAAGGGACGGGATATTTTCGGAACAGGAATTGCAAGCCTACTCTTCATGGACTCTCAAAAATAAAGATTAGAAATTTATTTCATTGTATTCTCAGTGGCCTCCAATGAATGGTTAAAGGCTGTTCAACACATAGCATTTGAATGTGGATGTGGATGGTGCCACGCACCCAATTGCTTCGCAAAATTTCAACTGGGATATTCAGGTGGGTGCAGGACCTTACTTTCCAAAGTAAGGAAACCTCTGACTGAAAACAGTCAAGGTGGCCTGCTCACCCATTTACAAGCCTACCTAAAAATTGAATCAGGTGACCATTGGTGTGCTTGCCTCAATTTCTATGCGAAAAACAGGCAGCAGCTGAAAACCATTCCCAATATTTACACCTCGAAAAAGCATAAGCACTTTTACAATAACACCAACGGCACTAATTTTGGAACTCGGAGCTTATGCAAGTGACAAACGAGTAGTTGTTAGGTAGGCAGTTGAGTCATACCAAGCACAAAGGAAGATGGTTGTGGTTGATAGAGATAAATCATCTCCGTTCCAGAGCATCATTGCAGGACTTCCTCAAGGTAGTGTCCTGGGGCAAACGAGCTTCAGCTGCTTCATCAATGACCTTACTTCCATCGGAAGGTCAAAAATGGGGATGTTTGCTGATGATTGCACAATGTTCAGCAGCACTAACAACTCATCAGATACTGAAGCAGTCCATGTCCAAATGCAGCATGACCTGGAGAATGTCCAGGCTTGGTCTGAAAGGTAGTAAGTAACATTCGCGCCACACAAGTGCCCAGCAATGGCCATCTTCAACAAGAGATAATCGAACCTTTGCCCCTTGACATTCAATGGCATTACCATCGCTGAATCCCCCAATATCAAAATCCTGTGGGTTACATTGACCATAAACTGAACTAGACAAGCCATATTAATACTGTTGCAACAAGAGCAGGTTAGGGGCTAGGAATCCTGCAGCGAGTAACTCACCCCCCTGCCTCCCCAAAGTGAGTCCACCTTCTACAAGGCACAAGTCAGGAGTGTAATAGAATGCTCCCCACTTGCCTGGATGAGTGCAGCTCGAACAATACTAAAGAAGCTTGACACCATCCAGAGCAATGCAACCCGCTTGATTGGCACTCCATACACAAACATTCACTCCCTTGACCAACGACACAAGATGGGGCAATCAAGACTAGAACTTACGAAGAATATAAAAATACAAAACTAAATGTTCTGTATCTGAATGTGCACAGCATTCTTAATGAAGTAAACAATTGATAGCGCACATTGAAGTAAATAAGTATGATCTGATAGCCATTACGTGACATGGCTGCACAAGGATTGGGTCCTGAATACTGAGGGCTATATGACATTCAGGGAAAATAGGAAGCTAAGTAAAGGTGGAAGGGTAGCACTGTTAAACAAGAATGAGATTTGTGCAATAGTTCAAGATGACCTTGGTACGCACCAATTACAAGGTGCAATGCAGGAACTCAACGAGCCTCCTTAGGCAGCACCTTCCAAACCCTCGACCACTATGATCTGGAAGGACAACGCAGCAGGTACATGGGAAGACCACAACTTGAATCTTCCCTCCAAGCCACTCACCATCCTGACCTCGAAATATATCACCATTCCTTCACTATTACTGGGCAAAAATCCTGGAAATCCCTACCTAACAGCACTATGGGTGTACCTACATCACATGGGCTGCAGCAATTCAAGGAGGCAGCTCACCACCACCATCTCGAGACCAATTAGGGATAGGCAATATATGCTGGCCTGGCCAATAATGCCTACATCCTATAATGAATTTTAAAAATGACAATCTACTGGCAGAATTTTATGGTCCTCTGCTGGCAGCCTAGCAGGCGAGGATTGGCATGTAATATTCCCCGGATGGCCTGTCTATCGCCCTGGCCTGTCCACAATTTTACAAGGTTAGATAAGGCCTAAACCAGACAACCCACCTTTGCCGCAATTCACTCTTAAGTGCGCGATTAATGACCACTCATGGGCTATTTCCCACCAAACGTCAATTTTGAGGGTAGCAGGAGGGATGTCAGGCATGTCACCCTGCTCTGACCTCAACTGCAAAGGGGAAAATGCCTCCCTCAATAGCCTCCTTTCCATATCAGGTCCTCCACCCGGCCCCACAACAAGGCTTGCCCACTGCTCCCTCGCCCTCCTTGCTTCTCCATTAAGACCCCTACCTATCTCTCCCCAGTGCTCCAAACCTCACTTCCCCAGCTAGACATAAGACAGGGTGCTTAACTGTCTTGTATTTTAAGGGATTGTCCCTTATTTTGGATGATTATCCCATGTCCCTAAAGGGACGCATTTTGTCCTTTACTCCTAGGACAGCCTTTGAGTCACTGAGCCTGGGGATCACATTTTTGCCTCTCTGTTTTCTTCTTTGAGCATGCACCCATCGCCGTCCCCACCCCAGTTGTGTTCTTATGGTTACCAGAAACCCCCACTCCAAGTTTCCAGAGTCAAAGAGCACCTTGTTTTATTTCATAAGAGTTGATCACCATGACATGTGACCACAAGATTTACCTGGTCCTAGATAGGACTTTTAACCTGGGGGCAACTTTTAATCCCACCCCCTGGCCACTAATGCTATTAGCACCATTGGGACTCCAGACCAGCCAGCCACAGGACTTCCTCCCAAGTGAAAGGCTGGAGACCCGTCTCCAGTCAATTAATACTCCTTGGGTGCTCCTCTGGCCACCCGAGGGGCAACCAGGACTCACCGGGAACCATTTGTTGGCTGTCTCACAGGGCCAGGAAATGTGCTAAGTACAGCCATCATAACCATGTCTCTCTCTCTCTCTCCATTTCTTGCTGCAGGTGGACCATGTCAGGATAATGGATCTGGTGACCTAACTGTATGCCTGATGGCCTACAGAGACCGTGGAAGAAGGAGGTGAGAGCGACTGAGGCACCTGGCTACGCAAAGGCAAGAGCAGAGGCTTTATGAAGAACGGGCAGCAGGGGCTCCTGCATGTGCTGCCAAGGAGCGACAGTGAACCGTGACTGCTCTGTGCCTAGCAACACCCAGGGTCTATAGACGCAGCCTGCCATTCCTGCAGAAGACTGAGAGCCAGTGTCGCCGATGGCTGAGCACGTCTAGGGACCTGGTGGCTCACATCTGCCACTTACTGCAGTGCTGGGCACCAAGAGGACATGGAAGGCATCCATTGCCACAGGCTGTGAAAGTGACCACGGGGCTCAATTTCTCTGCCAGTGGCTCCTTTCAGGGCTCCACAAGTGACCTCTGTGGGATTTCACAATCCGCCACCCAAATGCATCCATGAAGATGCATGCCATCTTCTCCATTGCACACAACTTTGTGCATTTAGACCGGGACCAGGAAAGCCAGAATGCAAGGGCCATTGGATTTGCCTGATCTTGGGATTCACACAGGTGCAGGATGCGATTGACTGCCTTCATATGGCGCTCAGGTCTCCATCGCTACACTCAGTGGACTTCATCAACTGCAAGCACTTCAACTCACTAAATGTGCAGTCAGTATGCGACCACCAAAAACGCAACCTGCAGTGTGCACATGGTTTCCAGGGAGTGTGCACGATGCCTACAACCTGAGTGGCTCGAAGATCCCTGCAGTCTTCCAGGGCCCACAGAGGCTGCAGGATTGCCTCCTTGGGTACAAGGGCTACACGCAGATGCCATGGCTGATGATGCCCGTGCGGCAGCCTCAGACTGCAGCCAAGCGACTCTAGAATGAGGCTCATGCAGCAGCTCGCAACTGGGTGGAGCAGACCATTGGGGTGCTGAAGATGGGATTCCAATCCAGTGGAGCCCAGCAATACAGTCCGCAGAGGGTATCACGCATTGCCATCTCCTGCTCTGCCCGTTACAACCTGGCCCCTGCAACGAGGTGAGGAGCTGGCTGAGGGGGAGGTGGAGGAGCTGTAGGTCTTCTCTGATGAGGAGGCTGCTGACAGGGATGAGGGCGAGTGGGTCCTCGGTCGTGACGACGACGGGAATGAGGCTCTCTCACTGGCTAGATGAGGCAGGCGCTCTCGGGAGGCCCTCATAGTTGACAAATTTGTGGAAGATTGTGATGCCATGCAGTGAGGTAACTTCGTAGATACTCACATCACAGTCGTGAATGTTTGGCTACAGTCTGGCTTATTGCAGCACGAATACCCTCAGTGGAGGCCCTAATAGTTGCTTGATGAAAGGTTATTGGGAGAGGGCAGGAAATTTGAGTTGAGGCCAAAATGAGATCACCCATGTTCGTAATGAATAGCGGGGCCGGCTCGAGGGGCTGAATTGTCTACTCTTGCTTCTAGTTCTTATGTTCTTATGTTGATCGTAGGAGGATGATGACATCATGCAGTGAGGAGACCCCATAGACCTTGACACGACCTCTGAGAATGTCTGACTCCTGTCTGGCCAAGGACAGCTTTCTTACGCTCTATGATCAAGGCTATCTCAGAGATGCAGCCATGAAACTTTAGGTGCATCTGATATTGTGTCCACCTTCAGCATCTCAGCCCTTCAGGAGCTGCTGCACAGCATCACTGGTCGCAGACGCTGGTGTGATGGGACCAGCCCCACCTTAAAGGTACTGACAACATACAGGGAGTATGAGAGAACTCTGTTGTACCTGCCTATTGCATTTTGGCAGCAAGGACCACCACTGCCGAGGTGCAGGCATCAATGTTGTTTCCAGGGAGATGTGAGGCTGGACCTTCATTGTGGTCTGAAGGCCGCACAGAGCACAGGGAAGAGGCCCTGGACTGAAACATTTCCCTTTTATCTTGTGCTGAAATGTTTCACATCTGAGTGACAAGAACACTACTCATCAGAGCAAGGAGCCAAAGACAGGGAGACATTCTTGGGAGTTTATTGACAATAGTGAACATTAAGTGCAATTGATTAGCAAGCGTGCCCAGGCTGTGCAACTGGCGGCGTGAGCGGGAATTTCCAGCCGGAGCCGCCGCTTAGCAACAACATGACCTCGGCCTTGGAGAATTACATCAACCATACTGTTGCAGTCGTTACAACAGATGGAAGAATGATTTTGGGAACGCGAAAGGGATTTGACCAGACAATCAACCTAAACCTGGATGAAAGTCATGAGCAAGTATTTAGTTCACAACAAGGAGTGGAACATATAGTACTTGGCTAGTACATATTGCGAGGAGACAATGTGGCAGCCGTTGGTGAAATAGATGAAGAAACAGATTCTGCAAGGGATTTGGGACAGATCAGAGCTGAACCTTACCATTCTGTGGTACACTGAAAGACGTAAGAACTTTGTGAATGAATAGCCGAGGAGAGTGGAAAACTGATGCTTTCACAATAGTGCATGTAGGCAATTTGATGATTAAAGGTTGAAATAATATTTCCTATTTGAATATTTTAATTTCTTTGTAGCATTGAATATGTACACAAATATTCTTTTAAAACACGTAAAATGCAATTTAATTCTCTGGAAGAGGTTGCCAGGATTGGTTCGGTGTGGGCTGGACATCAGGGTGGTTCTCTTGGCTTATGCTGATGATGTGCTCCTCATGTTCACCGGCCCAGCTGACCTATGGAGGGTGCGTGAGTGCCAGGAGACCTGCACTGCCACGTCCTCTGCCAGAATCAACTGGGGAAAATGTTCTGGATTCCTGGTAGGTCAGTGGCAGGTGGTCCCCGAGGACATCAGGCCTTTCACGTGGAGCAGAAGCAGCCTCATCTACCTGGGGGCCCATCCCTGCACTGCTCAGGAATCCTGGCCAGCAAACTAGCAGGAGCTGGAGACCAAAGTCACCACTCACCTGCGGCGCTGGACAGGTCTACTCCAAGGACTGTCTTACTGGGGTCGAGTTCTGGTTATAAACAAGCTGATTGTCGCTGTGTTGTGGTACCGGCTGGTCACTTTGTCCCAACCCCCAGACTTTGTCACGAAAATCTAGAGAATGCTCGTCGACTGCTTCTGGGACAAAAGACTGCACTGCGTCGCTGCTAAGGTTCCGAGTCTCCCGCCTAGGCAGTGCGATCAGGTGCTGATGTGCCTGCGTGCCCAGATGGCGACTTTTCACTTTCAGGCCCTGCAGAGATACCTTTACATCGATCCCTCTTTGAGGTGGTGTGCCCTGGCGATGTATTTCTTCCACCAGATTCATGCCTGAATTATGACGTGCAGCTCCTGTTTGCAGACCTGAGGGGACTTTGTGGCTCCCTGTAAGCATTGCCCTTCTTTAACCAGGACCTGATCAAAGCCTGGAACATGGCCACCTCGCGACACAACACTCTGCCATCAGGAGGAACGGCTATCATCAGAGACCCTCTGCTCAGGAATCCGCCCTCTGGCTTTTTCAGTGGCTGGTGGAAAGGAGTACTGGGGCTGCCAGGGTGACCAGGATCAGGGATATGATGGGTAGCGGAGGTGTCGGCTGGATGCGTCCAAAGGAGTGGGTGCCTTGCGCATCAGTGGGCGTCCGACACCCCGCCAATGCCATTCATGAGCTAAGGATGGTCATGTTCGGCCTCAACGTCATCCTGGGTCTCGAGGTGGCGCGGATGTGTGGTGGTCTTCTGTCTGAGCACACCCCTGTTCGGACGGAATTCCACATTGGCCCCAAGCCCTGAATTCTCTCTCGGGAGCCGATGCCCCGCAACTTGAGTCGCCTCATGGAAATTCCCTCCGTGCCCTTTAGCATGGTGCTGAGGGGTTTCCTTTATGAGCTGCTGCTACACACCCTTCACTCACTTTCCGTCACCCGCCACCCAGGCACGGCTTGGCATGCCTTGTTGCCGCTCAGCAGCAGACTTCCATAGTGGGGGGCCCTCTACGACGGTGTGCTCCCGCTTTCCATCGGGGACCTGGAGTGGAGGGCGTTGCATGCAGCAGTTCCATGCAACAGTAGGTTGTGTCGGTTCACGGATTCTCAATATACCTGGGTTTTTTGGGCCTTGTGTAGTCCATGGACCATGTAAATATAAAGTGCTGTAGGCTGCACTCCCTTTTCAGTTTCCTGAAAAACCTTTTATTGATGTTATGTTTGTATTTCAGTCCTGCGCTCCTGACCTATGGGCACCCAGTGCGGGAGGGAAGATGACCTCCCCGTGAAACTGCTCCTGTGCCTGGCCAAGATGGTCATTAACAGGTCCAGGTAGTGGGCGATCGAGGAGGTTGTCTGACGCGACTGTCTGCCCATATTCCATGGCTATGTCCATAGCCGGGTGTCCCAGAAGAGGAGGCACGCAGTGTCTGCCGGCACTGTCAAGGCCTCTTATGCCCGGTGGGCACTGCGGGGACCGGGGTGCTTTATCAACCCTGTTAATCGCAATAAGGTTTAATGATGGTACGTTTCCATTAAATTTTTGCCTTTTATTTTTACATTTTCCCTAATTTAAGGGACTGTGTTTATTTTGTCCTTAATTTTGTTAATTCAGTTTATTTGGTTGACTCAAAAGAGCTGATTCTCTGGAGGAAATTGCCGTGATTGGTTCTGTGCATGCTGAACATCGGGTTGGCCCTCTTGGCTTATGTCGATGACGTGCTCCTCATGTTCAATGACCCAGCTGACCTGCAAATGATGCACAAGTGCGAGGAGGTCTGCTCTGCCACGCCCTCTACCAGGATCAATCGGGGCAAATGTTCTGGCTCCTGGTTGGTCACTGGCAGTTGGATCCCCTAGCCGAGGAGCTCGGACTTTCACATGGAGCAGGACCACCCATGTGTACCTGGGTGTCCACCTCTGCCCTGCTGAGGAACCCTGGCCAGCGAACTGGCAGGAGTTGGAGACCAAATGCGCCACTCACCTACGGCGCTATACTGGACTGCTCAGAGTGCTGTCTTACCGGGGTCGAGTTCTGGTCATGAACCAGGTGATTGCCACTATGCTGTGTTACCGATTGATCACTTTGGCCCCTCCCCTGGACTTTGTCACAAAAATCCAGAAAATGTTCTTGACTTCTTCTGGGACAAAAGGCTGCACTAGGCCGCTGCTGAGATTCGGAGTCCCCCGCTTAGAGAGGGTGAACAGGCACTGGCGACCCTGCACACACAGGTGGTGACTTCCTGCCTTCAGGCCCTGCAGTGATGCCTTTACGTCCAGCCCCCTCCGAGATGGTGTGCCCTGGCTATGCATTTCCTCCTCCAGGTGCATGGAGGAAGAAATGTACAGCTCCTGTTTGTACATCTGAGGGGCCTTCGTGGCTCATTGTAGGCGTTGCCTGTCAATTACCAGAACCTCATTAAAGTCAGGAACATGGTCACATCACGACGCAGCTCTCCACCATCAGGGGAAGAGGCTTTCGTCAGTGAGCCGCTGTTCAGGAATCCGTCCCTCCGTCCATTTCAAGGCTGGCAGAGAGGAGGGCTTTGACTGCCGTGGTAACCAGGATCAGGAATATGCTGTGTGGTGGAGAAGTGGGCTGGATGCTACTGCAGGAATTGGCGCATCGTGTGTCCGTCGACGTCTGGCTCATGGTCAATGCCATCCATGACGTTAAGTCGGTCATGCTCGGCCCTGACATCATCCTTGGTCCCAATGTGGTGCAGCTGCATCGTGGTCTTCCATCTGGGTGTACCCCTGTTCGGATGGAATTCCACATGGGCCCCAAGCCCCAAGCCCTCCTTCGGGAGCCAGTGCCCCGCCACCTGAGTTGACTCATGGAAATGCCCTCCGCACCCTTTTTCACAGTGTGGAGGGGAATCCTGTTATGGGCTGCTGCTGCACACAGTTCATTGCCATGCCCTGGCCTGCCGCCTGGACAAGCTCTGGCATGCCTTGTTGTCATCACATGACGGAAGTCCCTAGTGGGGTGTCCTCTGATGGGGTGTCCTCCCAGTTTCCATCGGGGGCCTGGAGTGGAGGTTGTTGCACGCAGCAGTCCCCTGCAACCATAGGTAGTGTCGGTTCAAGGACTCCCAAGATACCTGCATCTTTTGCGGCCTTGTGGAATTCATGGACCATGTTTATATGGGGTGTTGTAGCCTGCACTCCCTTTTCAGTTTCCTGAAAAACATTTTATTGAAGTTTTCTTTGCACTTCAGCCCCACGCTCCTGATCTGTGGGCATCTGGTGCGTAGGCGGGCCGGCAGGGAGGAGGACCTCCTCATGTACCTGCTCTGGGCCTGACCAAGTTGGCCATTAACATGGTCCAGGCAGCGAGCGTTCAAGGGGGTCATCCGACCCGACTGCCTGCCCCTCTTCCGTGGCTCTGTACCTGGCCGGTTATCCTGAAGAGGACACGCAGAGTCTGCCAGCACTGTCGTGGCCTTCCATGCTCGGTGGGCACAGCAGGGACCGAAGTGTTTTATCGACACCCTTAATCACATTTTGGTTTAATGTTTGTAAGTTTCCTTTAAATTTTTCCCTTTGTTTTTGCAGTCTTCCTAATTTAGGGGCTGTGTTTATTATGTCCCTGATTTTGTTAATTAAGTTTAATTGGATGAACTCAAAAGAGTTAATTCTCCCTGATTGGTCTCAGATGCATGTCGTTGCTTCTGCAGGTGGGAGTCGGGTTTGTTGCTTTCTCTGGTTCTGGCTGCAGTTTTACTGCTGCTCTTAGGTTTCCTTCTATTTGTTCCACCAGCTCTTTTCCTGTGGCTGTCCCTGACTGCTATGGGATTTCCTTGTGGCTGTTCCTATTGTTTTTTTTAAAATCTAGCTCTATTCCTCCTGTTATCCTGCAAGGCCTGAGACCTGAATAATTGGAGGAGAGAGAGAGAGGAGGTAATGCAAGGCAGGGATGCCGGGAGACAAGGACTTTTTCATTACATCTGCTGTGGGTGTCTAGGCTTCCGTTTGTCGGGTCTGTGAATCTCGTGGTGCTCTGCAGGGGGAGGAAGAAGACTATTGAAGGGACTCGGGAGAAGGACTCGTGTGTGTGTCCTTTTAAGATTTTGCACCACCCCCTCACCATTCTCACCCCACACGTGTCCAAGTCCAGGTAGCGGGTGCTGCCTGGTGAATAGGGACGGACCTGACTTCCATGGGCCATGCAGTACCGGCTGCATAGCGAAGACGTCGCCTTCCCTCTGTGGGAAAAACAGCTAAGCCCCCACTACCCCTCTCCACTCCACCCAGCAACATTCACCCTCCGTGCGTCCATTACCCTTTCCCCTTCTGTGCCTCTCCTTCTTTCTCCCCTCTCTCTCCCTCGTCCCCTTCTGTCTTTATACACCATCAGGATGGAGATGGTAATCCTTTTATCCTCATCGCCCCCTTTATAAAAGGGATTGCTCGGGTTCGGTGTGGATCACCCCCCAATGGCTGCCGCGAGGTCACCGGTGGTCGTGCTTCCAAGGCGGCATTATCAACAGTGGCGGGGCCTGCCAAGAAGACCTATGCATGAGTGGCGGCTGCTGTGGCTTCCACTGCCCCTGCAGCTCCATCACCGTTTCGCCTCCTGACCAGGGCCATGGGGGTAAAGGGCTACATTCACCCTGAGATGACTGTAGAACTGTGCGTGAATGCTTTGGCTGGGGTTGTCGGCCCCTCGGCGATTGTTGTACCCTCACATGTGTATGGGAAGGCGGTGTACTTCCTGAGGTCTGAGTGAGCGGCACACCTGGCCCTGGCCAATGGGCCCACCATAGGCGGGACCTATGTGGCGGTGGATCCTCTTGAGGCCACCACGGGGAGGCTGGTCATATCTTTCATTCCCGCTGAGCTCCTGCTCCCCCAACTTCACCAACTTGGGGAGGTCAGGTCCGGGGTGGTGTTGATTCTGCTCGAGCTCAGGGAGCGTAGTCTCCACCATGTGTACTCCTTCCAGTGCCAAGTCTTTTTTCACCTGGCCCGGGAGGAGTGCACGGAGGGGTGGTTTGATGTCAAATTTTAAGGGGCTGCCTACCGCGTCCTCTGGTCGGCGGACACCTTACGGTGACATCCCTGCAAGGAGGTGGGGCATGTCCGAAAGAACGGCCCCGTCACTAAGGCCACCAGCACCACGCAGGCAGCTGCAGTTGTCACCGCGGCTCCCACACCCCACCCCAACAAGGCCATTTTGCTCCACGCAATGGGAGATGTTTCTGGCAGCCACCGCCGTCTCGGCTGTCGGCAAGGCGGTGGGAGAGCCCCCGTGCCACAAGAAAGCGCGGAGGAAGAGCCGCCACGTGGGAGATCCCCCCTGACTCCTCCGACCCCAAAAACCATCTTGAACCAAGAAACACTGATGAAACTGGCTTGAAGGAAAAGAAATCATCCGGCCCCGGCATCGTGTGCACGCGTGCTCCCGGTCCTGTGTGCGCCGCAGAGCCATCTGCTGGGCCTGGCGTCGTCCATGCATGGGTTCCCGGGTCAGGCGGGAATGGGGCGAGTGCCCTAAGGAGGTGGTCTTGTTAAAAAATGTGGACTTCCCAACTCCGGAGCGCAGAGCATCTGGGAGGGCTGGATGAGGCGTCCAGGGCCTCGCAGTTGGAGGTCTCCCAAGCCCCTAGCCTACCCATTAAGAGACGTCACCCTTCGGAGGGGGAGGACTTTCTGACTCGTGAAATTGAATGTGTTGCCTCCGCCGGTTAAGAGGTTGTGGCGTCTCCGCCCCAGAAGCCCTTGCTCTGCCCTCTGGAGGGAGCCCAAACCCCTGTTCTCTCGCTGCGATCCCCTGAGGGCCCCTCGTAGGTCGCTGAGGGTACCGCCCCAGCGGCGGTGCCCCACCCCAACCCACCCTATGCCCGCGAAAAGCCATGTGGGCTGCCAGGTGATGAAGAGGGCCTCCCTGCTCAGTCTAAGCCTCTGGTGCCGGGCACTACTGTTCTGGGCCCGAAACTTGTTCCTGATTCGCTTGGCGACCCGGTGCCTGAGGCGGAGTGGGTCTTTGAACTGATGCCGCCCTCTGACCCGGAAACCCGAGAGGAGACTAGAGAGGACCCCTCTGGCCTTGATCCTGGGGGTGGGATCGAGGCAGGGGTAGAGCCAGCTGGCGGTTCCGAATCAGCTCCCGCACTCCATGCGGGGAGCAGTCCAGAAACCCGAGGCGACGACCCGGAAGAGGATGGAAGGTCGATGGCGAGCACCACCGACGACCTTGAGTGCTTGGAGTCAAGTGAGGTGATGGGGGCTTTGTTGCTCGCTTTTGACGCCCCCCCCCCCACCCTTCCGCATTGGGGAGCTCTGGGATTTTTTGTGATTAATCATGGTCGACACGAAAGGGTCCAGGGCCTTGGGCCGGTAGTCTTCATATTCACTGTTGTTCTTGTCCACCCACGAGACACTAAATGCCCCCCTGAGGTCCCCAGTAGGAGTGACTTCCTAGACCAAAGTCTTCATGGCGACCACCATCCTGCCAGGGTTGACACCGGTGCATTGCAATGCTGGCGTTATCACTTCAGCCTGAAGACTGAGTGACTCCTCCATCATGCCTTGCAATTTGATTAGAGCAGCAGACTTCGCTTCCTGTTGTTCCCTAGCTTGCCTTTGCAGCTCCAGGAACTGTGACATGACTGAGTCCAGTGGCTTGTCACCTGGCCCGTTCTGGCCTCAAGCAGTCCTCCAAGTGCGGAAGATCTGGGAAGTCCCTGCCTCCACCGTCTGTAGATCAGAAACGGTGATGTGCTCACCAGATTGTGACCCGGAGGCTACTCTAAAGCAAGGTGCCACCGAGGTGTGTCTGTGCGCTGCTGGAGGGTGTGGGTGAGCGCTGTGATGGGTCTTCAGGGAGGAAGCCTTCAGTTTCCTTTTCAGAGTTTTTTTGGGAGCTTGCTTTGAGTAACTGTGTCGTAGACTCCGTCAGTTGCTTCCTAGATGTGCCTGCGAAATCAAGGGGAAATAATTAGTGCATGGAAGTGGCCTGTGAAAGAGGACAGATCACGAACGGCATGGGTGTCTGATGAATGTTGCACTGCTGTATCTTCACTTGGTAGAGCAGCGTCGACATCACCATCAGCACAGGATCAGTCACGGACATCACCGACCAGCTGAATGGCTCTGTTTTCACATTCTGTGAGAACTTTGAATTCCAGCATCCCTCCACCTGTCTGCGACCTTCCCCTCCTGTTGTGAGTCAGTTTGTCCTACATACAGAGATATGAGGACAGTGTATCAAGATGCCTGCCGGGTAAGATTGTAAGTATGCCTGGCCTGTGTGGTCAGTGACTGGCCCCATGGACGGGATGAGGAAAATGGCGGCGTGTATGAAAGAGTGAATGGTGATTCCCTTTGCAGTGGTAGTGAGTGAGGGCCCTGTGGGTATGTGATGGGCTTGTGAGTGAGAGAGTTAGGAGGGCTGAAAAGAGTGACGTACCCTAGCGAAACGGAGGAGATCATTCATCCTTTTGTGGCACTGGGTGGCTGTCCTCCTCTGCAGGGCGTTCACGCTGACCACCGCTGCCACCACCTCCGAAACCAGATTGGTGACATTTCTACACATCCTGCGGCCAGAGCGGGGGCAGAGGACATCCTGGGGGGCTTTCACGGCAACAAGCAGTCGCTTGAGGGACCCGTCGTTGATGTGGCGTGCTGCAGTCTTTTTTTCTGTTGCTGGCCATGTCTGCCAGGCAGTGGAGGTGAGCTGGTGGCGATGAGAACTTTGCTGGCGGCTGCCTTTCAAAGATGGCGGCTGGGCTGATGGCGAGCGGACGCAAGAGAGCCCGCCTGCCACCGAAATAACCATGTCTCGCTGGAGCGAAAAAATAATGAGGAAGATACGGTGTGAAATCCCTCCACTTTCATCGGCGGGTAGGATTTCATTTTACCCGCCCGCTACCGCATTAGTGCAATTCTGGGAAAATTCAGCCCAATGTTTCTCACTGAGTTGCAAATGAAATAGTGTGATGGGGAAGGAAATTTTCAATCTCAATCACTATCAATGCTTCCTGTATTGGGATCAAGCGCATGCCGCCATTTGCTTTCTCCAGGCTTTATGCATGGCAGACAGAGTACAGTCTTCACAGTGAAACCCAACGATTTACTTCAATTTCAATGTTTGTGCTTTATTATGTATCATCAACTATAACAGATCTCAGCATTTCCAGGCTCCAGAGTGGTTACAAAAACAGATCGGGTCCATCTGTCAATTTCTATAGGCTGAGCCCATTTTAGAAAGTGCGTGGCTATGCACATCAGCTGTGATGGCACTCAGGGAGCAATAGGTTTAGTGATGAAAATTCCACCACGAGGATGAGGTTACAGATGCTGTGGCATCAGATAGAATGGAAAATAGTGATTAAAACAATCGTGCTTAAAGTAGGTTTTCATCAAGTATGTTTCAGAATTGAAACTGGCTTTTCTTTTTGCATAAATTATAGGTTGATAAGTTATTCATTGACTTTTCGTATCAGGTCAATATCCCAAAATAACAAGTAGGAAAAGCCTCTGAGGGGCTATTTAATGCAGCCAATAAACTGGTGTGACTTCTTGTGCTGTACTTCGTCATTTACACATTTTTAAAACAAAGATGTTAGTTATATTTTATTATATTTTAGCTCAATTACCGTAACAGTATCAGACAAAAGAACATATTTGGAACAGAGTACTTCAATAACAAATCATATTTGGTGCAGGATAACAGTATAAATAACTTACTACTGACAATCACTGGAATATGAAATTAATCAAATACAATCATAGAAAATTTACAGTAGGGCAGTTGGCCCATTTCCTCCGTGTCAGTCGATGAAGAGCTACCTAGCGTAACCCTGTCTTCCTGCACTTGTTCTGTAGTCCTGCGGGTCATGGCTCTTGATGTAGACATGCAAATGCTTTTTAAACATGCTGAAGGTTTCTGCCTCTAACACTCTATCAGGCAGGGTGTTCCAGGTCCCTACAACCTCCAAGTTATAAAATGTTTCCTCACCTCCCTCCTAATCCTTCCACGAATTATTTTACATTCATGCTCCCTGGTTTTTGGTCCCTTTGCTAAGGTAAATAGGTTGTCCCTATTTACTCCAACTAGGTCTCATGTGATGTTAAATATTACTTGGTTATCCCTCAGCTGCTACCACTTTTAGTTTAGTATGGTGTTATAGCTTGATTTACATAGCAATATAAACATTTGCATAATGTACATTTAGAACATGATCACACGTGTAATTTGGTGAGGTATTGACATAATATGATAACTGAAATTGCTATAAACTGGATTCTTGCAACTAGAAATAAATGATACAGAATTCTGGACAACAGATTTGAACGAGTATTAGAATTATGTGCATGAGGTACGAATGGGAATTGGAATTAAATTCACCTTTTGTAAAAGGAAATTAAAATTCTACATCGTGTATACGACCAGGGCACTGAAATGTTATGAGATGCACAGTACAGGAAACAACAGTTAAATAAGGAGCCAACAAAATGTAATATATTGGATGGACATGGACACTAAAATTCTGTTGTGGTTGTAAAAATTGGAGATGTAAAATGGAGCGTTGATTCCACATCACGTATTTTAAACTAACACACAAATTCCAAATTACCCAAAACAGGTGCAAATATGGCCCTGAAGAATGAAAATTTATATACTGACTGCCAGCGGTTGAGTCAAATTGTGTGCACTGGATATGAACGAGGCAATTTCTTCTATAAACTGTAAATGAATAGACATATAAATTCCAGAGGGTGGGTGGCTGGATCATTGGAGTAGAGTTAAATGTGCTTAACACACTTTTCAACATGCGGGACTCCTTCAGGAATTAATTCGCTCACAACAGTTCTCAGCGAAATATGAACACCCTTCTGATGGCCCTGTCATAACAACCAAAAGTGATCTGAGATTTTTTTAAAATTATCAATTCAGAAATATTAATTCACAGAACAGAAATAACGTTTTAGTGAGTTAACACGTGCAGCCGAATGCAGTAATTTTATGATCTTGAGTCTTGATGGAATTCCCTTGTTGACTCGCTTATGAAGAATACATTGACGGTGTTCTTTAAAGAGAACCTATGATTTTCATAAGATACTTTTCAGATTTGTTTTCCCATTATCAGGCATACGTGGGGTCTCTGTCTCTCTTATTATGTTTCTTGCACTTTTGTGCGGTTTCCTTAACTTTTTTCCACTCTGCTTAGATTCATCGATGGCGTCTGAGTATTGTCTTCTTTTACTCCTTGTTCTTTGCATTTGGGATTTTGTGTTATAGGCTCAGAGCAGCGAACCCATTGCCTCATTCGAATGTTATTTTCACGAGCTGTAAAAAAAACAGTATGAAATATAAGGGATAGAGGATGCCGGAACACCTCAGAAACGTCAGCAAATTTATTGCCTGGAGTGGCATTTTGAACCATGTTGACTAGGGAGTTTTGTGTTCCCCAAATTATTGAATGAATCCATTTCCTAACAAGTTGCACATTTATGTAGCTCTTTCCATAACATCCCAAATCATTCCAAAAGCATACTTTGAAATGTTGTCACTATTGTATCATAAGAAACAATGAATTTTCCTACAGCATTGCCCGTGGACAGCAATGAGATAATGATCAGTTTATCTGTCTTAGTGATGTTAATTGAGGCTCAAGTCTCTTTCCAGTTAACTATGGTACAACATGTGATAACCGATTTGTTATAAAGCCATAAACAAGTGAATCAAGCCTTCAAATGAAGGGTAATTGACACAGAATATGAAATTGAAATAGTGTTGCAGGAGAGATGCTGTAAAACCACAATAGCCTTAAAGCATATTGTGGACCAGAAAATCTAGCTAATGTGTACCTTAATCTACAAACCAGTCATCAACACTATAGGCTCGAAAACGGAAGAACATTTTTATTTTACATTCAGACATATGCTGATAAGTGGCAAGTAACGTTGATGCCACACAAATACCTGGAGAGGGTTTTTGAACCATGTTGACCAGGGAGTTTTGTGTTTCTCAAATTATTGAATGAATCCAATTTCTAAGAAGTTACACAATTATGTAGTACTTTTTATAACATCCCAAAGCACTCCAAAAGTATATTTTGAAATGTAGTCACCATTGCATCATAAGAAACAATCAATTATCCAACAGCATTGCCCATGGACAGCAATGATATATTGACCAATTTATCAGTTTTAGTGACGTCAGTTGAGGCTCAAGTCTCCAATAAGAGAAAATATAACCAAATCCCCTAGACATTCAACAGCATCAGCAGTTCTGAATGTCCTACCATCAACATCCTGGGGGTAGCCATTGACCAGAAATTGAAGTGGACCAGCCATATAAATACTACGGCTATAAGAGCAGGTCAGAAGCTGGGAAGTCTGTAGCAATTAACTCACCTCCTGACTCCCCAAAGCATGTTCACCATCTACAAGGCAGAAGCCATGAGTGAGATGGAATAATCTTCACTTGCCTGGATGACTGCAGCTCCATCTTTGCTCAGGAGCTCAACATCATCCAGGACAAAGAAACCAACTTAATTGATTCCGTCCAGCACCTTAAATATTCACTCCCTCCAGCACCAACATACATTTTCAGCATTGTGTACCATTTACAATATGTACTTCAGAAACTCGACAACACCTTCCAAACCCACAACTTCTATAACCTATAAGGACAAGGGCAGCAGAGACATGAGAACACCACCACCTGTAAGTTCCCCTCCAAGCGAAACACCATCTTGAGCTAAATTGTTGTTGCTTCATTGCCGTTGGGTCAAGAACCTGGAACTCATTTCCTATCAGCACAATGGGCGTACCTACATCAGATGGACTGCCGTGGTTCAAGAAGGCAGCTCACCACCACCTCTCAAGGGCAACTGCAGGCAGGCAACAAATGCTGGCCTTGACAATGATGTTCACATCCCATGAAGGGATAAAAAAGTAATGTTTTGTATATTTAAAATAACCCATTATTTATATGTTTGTACTCTTTGATTCAAATGTATTTTAAATAATTCAGGTTTCTATAAATATGAATCAAGGCTCATGGAGTTTCCTTTCCTGATGTTCATCACTACCACAACTGCTTTTCTTTGATGGGAAATGTTTGTCATGTGATGGTTAGTTTGGTGATCCATTTGACAACCTCCGAAATACCAGATGGTGAACAGACCTCAGTGGGCTGGCTGATGCGATGCGTTCCATGATCTGTGATGCACTGCCACAATTGCACTTTGGGTCACCCCTCCTATTCTACTTTCAGAGAAGGTAGCTGTGTCATCCATGCCCAGTGTAGATTAACTTGAACCCTGAGGGAGATCAATAGCAGGGACATCTTGATGACAATCTACATGTGGTCTCCCTATGTGGGCAAGTTCATTGAGAACTTGCCAGCTAATGTCATCAAGAAGACAGATGAAAGTGGCCTACCAGTTTTTTAAAGCATGAAAGCATCAACTATGTGCTCTCACTCATCCACTGCAACGTGGTATTGCAGTGAAACCTTCAGCTACACGTGAGAGAAAGTATGTAGAAATTTCCCTCGCCCCAAACTTATTCTGGTAGCACTTACTTTAAGACTTTAACAGTATATTGCTGAAGTATAATATAATATTAACCCCTCTGCTTGAGAAATACAGGTAAGAACATACCATACATGCTTCATCCAACAACCTCCATAACTCTAAAACAAAATCTTGGTAGTTGCATTAGAGTCAGAAGAAAAATTAAATACAAAAAGGGCTTTCAAAAACTGAATCAGCACTTCTAATTAACTTGAGACTTTTGAGCTATGGGTCAAAGGCACATGGAGCATCTGCCGTTTGTGATTTGAACAGATGTTGACTGAAAATGAATTTACAGTTGCAATGACTGACAAACTTGGGATTTGGTTTCCATTTTTGCACTCTTCAGAGAAATGCTCACATAAAGCGATTCTTGTTTCATAATTTGAATGAATGTAAATAATAATTTCCCACTATATTCTGAGTAGTCAGACTTCATTGCAAATGGGGGAAACTAAGACCAAGACTCAGTGTAGGATAAAACTAAAGCTGATGAGAGTAAAACGTGAAAAAACTGATTCAGGAAGCCGTAGTTAGTCAATGTCAAGCATGGCTTTCAAATCCCTGTAGATATTTAGAGAAAGTGAAGACTGTCATGGGTAGGGAGCTTCACCATTAGTGATTGAGACAGTTCTATAAATGTCCATTTTAAGAAAGTGAGGTTACAGGAAGGAGGGACAGTGTGTATGACGGCTTATTTTGAACTTAGACGAAACAAGAGAGGAAATTCAATTGATAAGTGGCCATTGTAGTATCTTCAAGATAAAGATAGGTGGGAAAAGCTAGAGAGAAGTTGGAGACAAGAAGGGAGTAAAGGATGCACTAAAAATTAAGATTGGTCATAAGAGAGCCTCTTTCGATATAGCAGGCTTTAAATCTTTGAACTAACTGAAAACAAGTGTTCAGTCTTAAAGTGGATATCAATCTTCTTGGACGCAACTTTTACTCGTGAAATATGTAGCTTCAGTGGGTAATGTAGAAAAATAATTCAGTGGATGAAGGTCTAAATATTGAAAAAATATAAGAGGTTAGACTTGCCGGATAATTTGCAAGCAACATAAAAAAACTTTCTAAACAGTTGACAAAAACAAAATTTTTTGTCACACTGAATGCTCTGTTGTAAACTAATTTGCATAATTAATCACAAGAAAATACTTAGAGTCAAACACGACTAAGAAGGACAGTAATGGTGGGAGTGAAAAATTATATGTAACTCAGAGTTAAAGGGATTGGAACAATTAAAGGCAGTGTCACAATAGGCAACAAAAATTCAGAAAGTCTTGAGATATTTCAAAAGCCATTTCAGGCACTTAGCAATCTTTGCCAAGGCTGTAGGGAAAGGGGATTTAAAAACAGACTGCAAAACAAAAGGGAAAGGGAACCCGAGGTCTACGTATGAGTCTGAAGAATAATGGTGGGAAAACAAACACCGAACCACATAAGAACTTAAGAAATAGGAGGAGTAGGCCATTTGGCCCCTCAAGCCTGCCCGGCCATTCCATAAGATCATGGTCGATCTGACCGTGGCTTTAATTCCGCTTTCCTAACTGCCCACAATAATCTTTGGCTGCCTTGTAGATCAAAAATCAGTCTAGCTGAGCCTTAAATACATTCAATGACCCAGTCTCCACTGCCCTCTGGAATACTGAATTCCAAAAATTAACCACCCTCTGACAATGGTGATTCCACTTCATCTCAATCTTAAATGGGAGACCTATTGCTTTTAAATTGTTCCCCCGGTTCTAGATTCCCCAAACGAGATGAAATGTCCTCTCACCATCTATGACCACCTTTCATTATTCTAAACTCCAATGACTAAAGGCCCAAACTGCTCAAAATCTCCTCATAAAACTACACCTTCATCCCCTTCATTCCAGGGATAAAACTAGTGAACTTTCTCTGAACTGTAACAAAAACAAAAATAGCTGGAAAACTCAGCAGGTCTGACAGAACGTGCGGAGAAGAATATGGTTAACTTTCAAGTCCGTCTTCAAAATCGTCAAGTCATCTTCTGATTAAGCACTTTGCAGCCTTCCGGGCTTAACATTGAGCTCAATAACTTCAGATCATGAACTCTCTCTTCCATCCCCACCCCCTTTCCGAACCCCTTTCCCAATAATTTATATTTTTTTAACATATATATGTATATATATAATATATATTTTTCTTTTCCCACCTATTTCTATTATTTTTAAAATGTATTTCCATACATTGTTTTACATTCACCTTTTAGCCCATTTAGATCCCTTCCCCCTACCCCAGCCCGGCTAGTGCTATCTGCCACTTGCTCGTCCTGCCTTGTACCCTTAACATCACCATTAGTACATTCCATAGTTAATATCACCACCGTCAACACCCCTTTGTCTTTTTGTCTATGACACCTTTGACAATCTTTTCTTTGACTCCAGCTATCACTGGACCTCTATCCAGCTCTCCTTGTCCCACCCCCCTCAACCAGCTTATATTTAATCTCATTTCTATTTTTCATTAGTTCTGATGAAGAGTCATATGGGCTCGAAACGTTAACTGTATTCCTCTCCACAAACGCTGTCAGACCTGCTGTGTTTTTCCAGCTATTTTTGTTTTTGTTTCAGGTTTCCAGCATCTGCAATATTTTGCTTTTTTCTCTGAACTGTCTCCACTGCACGTACATCGCTTAAGTAAGAAAACCAAAAATGTACACAGTACTGTACGTGTTGTCTCATCAATACCCTGTTCAGTCGCAGCATCTCCAGCTCCCTTGCAATGAAGGTGGGCTTTCCATTCGCCTTTCTAATTACTTGCTAACTTTTTTTGCTTATTGGACAAGGAAATTCAGATCCCTCTGTACAGCAAAATTCTGCAGCTTCCCTCCATTTAAATAATATTCTACTGTCTGGTGGTAGTGTAACTTGTGGTGATGCTACATGAGATGTTGAAGAGTTAGTTTCCCTCTGTACCACTCTTTGATAGCAATTTTCCATAGAGCAGCAATCTGGCAAGTTTGGCCAATGCTAAGTATTGATCAGTCTGCTAGTCACTATCAACATCCTGGAAGTTACCACTGAACAGAAACTTAAGTGGACGAACCATATAAATACTGTGCTTACAACAGCAGGTCAGAGACTGGGAATTCTATGGCGAGTAACTTACCTCCTGTCTCCCCATAGCCTATCCATCATCTACAAGACACAAGTCCGGAGCATGATGTAATACCCTCCACTTGCCTGGATAAGTTAGCTCGAACAACACTCAAGAAACTCAGCACCATCCAGGACAAAGCAATCCGCTTGATTGGCACCTCATCTACCACATTCAACATTCATTCCCCCCACCACCGACACACAGAGGAAGCAGTGTGTACCACCTACAAGATGCACTACAGGGACTCACCAAGGATCATTCCATAGCACCTTCCAAACCTGTGACCTCTACGAAGTCACAGTTGTTCAATTATTTGGAATCTATTATAAGGAAATTTTAGCAATCTGCTCAGTTAATTATAGAAGTGTAGTGTGGTTAGAGCAAGTCAACGTAGTTTTACGAAAGGGAAATCCTATTTAACAAATTTATCAGTGTTGTTAATGTTGTAACTAGTAGGGTAAAGGAAGGGGAACCAGTAGATGTCGCATACTTGGGTTTCAAAAAGGCATTTAATAAGGTGCCACACAGAAAGTTAACGGGAAAGGGTTCATGTGGTTTGGGACAACATATGGCAATGAATAAAGGATTGGTTAATGGACAGGAACCAAAGAATGGGCATAGATGGGCCATTTTAAAGTTGGCACACTAAATCATGGAGCACTGCAAGGATCAGTGCTGTTGCCTCAGCTATTTACAATCTTCACTCTCTTCATCTAAGTCATCAATATTGTGTCTAAGTTCACTGATAATACAAAGCTATGTAAGAAGGTAATCAAATGGAGAGGACACAGAGAGGCTGAAAATATAGAAGGACCGGTTAAATGATTAGGCAGCAAGGTGATTGATGGAGTATAATGCGGAGAGGTTTGGTCGTAAGAATAGGAAAGAAGGATATTTTCTGAAAGATGAGACTTGTAAATGTTGATGTTCAGCGAGGGCTCGGTGTGTTTGTACAAGGAATGCAGAAAACTAGCATGCAGGTGCAACAAGCATTCAGGAAGGCAAATGGCATTTGGCCTTCATTGAAATGTAATTGGAATATTGGAATAAAGAAGTATTGGTAGAATTGTATAGGACTTTGGCGAGACCATATCTGGAATACTGTGTGCAGTTTTTATCTCCATATTTAAGGAAGGATAGAGTTGCTTTGGAGGCGCTGCAGAAACGGTTCAGTAGATTAGCTCCTGGGATGAAGGGTTGTCTTTTGATAAGGGACTGAGTAAATTCAGTTTATATTCCCTGGAACTTACAAGAATGAAAGACAACTCATTCATTCGTACAAGAAACTGAAAGGGCCTTGATAGGGCAGATGCTGAGAGATTTTTTTTTCCACTGGTCAGGAAATCTGAAACACGAGCGGCACAGACTCAGGACAAGAGGCTGATCATTTAGGATTGAGAGGAGGAGAAATTATTTCACTCAAATGGTTGTGAATCTTTGGAATTCTCTACCCCATAGGGCTGTTGATGATCCAACATTGAATACATTTAAGGCTGGGATAGACAAGTCTTTGGTCTCTCAGAGAATCCAGAGATAGGGGGAGCAGGCAGGAAGTTAAGTTGAAGCCCAAGATCAGCCACGATCACATTGAATGGCAGTGCAGGCTCAATGGGCTGTATGGTATACTCCTGCTCCTCTTTCATTTTCTTAATTGGTGGCCTGTGGGTTGCTAGTTTCTCACCTCGTCACCCTCACTTTCAAAATCGAGACACAATCCTGAAGCATTGGCAGATTGACACACCAGCTGGGAGTACCATTTTCAAAGTGCACCCACACCCACTATTGCTCCAATGGGCGATTCAACATCCCACGCTCTGAATTGTATCACACTTCTGTAGAGATTCAGAGGAGTTTTATCTGGCTTTAAATATGCGACACCAAATATGGAAGTTCTTCGTGCCTAGAATGGAAGCATTCCTCTCTGTGAAATTAACATTGTTCACCTTGATGAGCTCAAAAGTAAATTGCATAAAATATCATCTAAGAATTGAAGTAGTGTTTTTCATCCTAAAGTTTACTTATTGCAGGTTAATAAATTAGTTCACATATCCTTTCAATCTGTTGTCATTTCTGTATTTGTATAATTGATGAATATTAATTCTAGAAGTCCAACCATTAATGTGGTGACGTAGCTCCCCTTACCTTGAGATATTTTGCAACAACAGATTTTACCACAAAGTACCAGTGCAATAATCAGGAGCAGTAAAGCGATTGTTCTACACAGGTAGATCCACCAAGGAAAAGTAGGATTGGAGCCATTTTCTGCAAGACACATGCAAAACAAAAAAATAGTCATTCACTTTCAGAAGGAAAACAATGGTACAGTGTGTTAGCAGGTGCTTAATTCACCTCTCAGACCCCAGCACTTTCTCATGGCTCTATGTGGGTGATATTGTGAATTTACGCTTCCTGCACAAATACACAATACCAGCTTTCACACCCAATATTCCAATTACTGCTCTTAGGCCATAAAAGATTTGAATCATGGCTGTCAAACTCATAAACTTCCACTTCCACTATAACGAGTGTGAGAATGTCAAACTTGTTCCTGATTGGTGTGGGCTAGAACTGTCCATGATTCAGTCCAGATTAGCAATCATATGTTTTATCAATTAAACAATCCATAAGGTTGCCTAATAGGAGTGAAAAAATGGCATAGGTATAGCTGATGGCGCTTTCATAAAGGTGGAGTTAAAAACATTTCCTCTACACCTTACTCATGTAGGGATGAAGCCGAGGGTCAGCCATGATAACATTGAATGGCGGCACAGGCTCTACGGGCTGCATAGTCTACTCCTGCTCCTATTTTTTTGCGTTTTGTGTTCTTAATTGAACTCAGATGTGTTTGAAGCTCTAACAAAGAAAATGTTCTTCTGCACAACACTTGCCTTAGTCTAGATTAAAATAAATTTCCCCCAAACATAATTTAAAACAAAGATATGTCCAAGATAAAGCAGCAATAAAACATTGTTACACTGGGGGAAACACATCTGTCAAAATCCAGAAACAACTTCATAAATGTTTGTGAACACTTTTGCTACTATTTCAAAATAAATTATAAATATGCTGGTAAAGAACACAGTTTAATTAGAAACGCTGAACAGGGCAGATATTTAAACATGTATATATTACTTGAACTCTTGCTACAATATCTCGGTTTGCACATATTGCAATAGTCAAATATTGAATATTTCACGCTTTATATAGAAATCACACGAATAATTAGGATTATCGGCATCCCTTTGTTTCTGTATATCCTGTTTAATGAAAGAACTTGCATTTACATAAGCATTCATCACACCCTCGGTCAATACTGAAGTGCTTTACAACCGGTAAAGTACATTTTAAAGTGCATTCACAGTAATAATGTTGGAAACATGCAGCCAGTTTGTGTACAGCGGGGTCCCACAAACATCAATGAAATAAATAACTGCTTCATCTGTTTCAGTAAGGTTAGTTGAGATAAATTATAGCCAAGACACTGGGCGATCGAATCTGGCCTTCTTTCAAAAGTGTCAAGGAATCTTTCACGGCTACCTGAGAGGACACATGAAGTTGCCCGGCTCCTGTGGGTTAAATAATTGGTGACAGGCACTGTCTAAACTTACATGTCGATGAGGCACTGGTGGTGTGGTGATGTCTGTCTCTTAGAAGAGGAGGGAAGAGAGAGGTAGGAGAAACAGGATGTTACTGCCAAAGGGAGCACATTCTAACTTTTACTTATAAGGTTATCTGTTCTAAGGCCCCTTTGTCCTGCAACAATTAGTGTACATCAAACAGTGAAGCCACTTGTCAGCAAGGTATCCCCGCTTGCTCATGTCACTGTGAAATGTCACAGTCAGAGTTCTGCATATACACTAAAACATATGAAGGACCATTATCTACTGACCTCCACTAACACGTAATTTTCTCGTGACTAGAAAACGATTGGTGGGATAGTGAGACAACCGCGTTTCCCAGTTACTCTCACTCTAACTTTAATATTTCATAATTACCATCCACAATTTGTTATGTCATTGCTGTCTTGTGGCCCTCAGTACAGATCATCTGAGATTTGCACTTCGATCATACAAAACCGCAGGCTGGGGCAATAAGCAATGGCAGTATAGTGGAGAAGCAACCCATAAGCCTGGACTAATGATCCAGACACAAGAGTTTGAATACCACCACATAAGCTGGAGAATTTAAATTAATTTAATTAATTAAATGTAGAATGAATGTTGGTAACCATGAAACACCTGGATTGTCATAAAAACCCATCTGGTTCACTAATGTCCTTCACGAAAGGAAATTTGGCATCCTTCCCCAGGCTAGTTTGCATGTGACTCAACACCCAGTGTAAAGTAACCGACTATTAACTGTCTTCTGGTATACCCTAGAAAGCCTGTTTTATTCAAGAATGCGGTTCACCACCACCCACCCAAAGGTTATTAAGGATGGACAATAAATATTGTCAGTGGTGTTCACATCCTGAAAATGAATCAAAACATGTATGGCTCTGGTACATCGTGTTCACATATCCACTATTGACCGTAAATCACAATGCATTCTCAGGTCTGTGTTACTTTGATTATTTTTGCCCTTTTTTGTCTTCTGTCTTTTCACTCATGTTCAGTACAAAAGTCCCAAATTTAAATCCTGATCTGTGTTAGGTTAGCCAATGGGAGCAGCTGTTGATGTGCTACAAGTTGACTTAATACAAATCTTCTAAGCAGAATAAAAGAACAGATCAGCCAAAATGCCTAATTGACTTCCAGTAATAATTACATGTGTACGTGCGTGTGGGCATGTGTACGGGTCGTGTTCACACGTGAAGAACAATTAAGTGAGGTGCCATGAGGTTACATCAACAAGACTCAGGGCACCAATGAAAGGAAAAGAGAGAACAAAGGGAAACATTGAATAAAAGTAAGCTGTAAAGACTGCGTAAAATCATATCACTGAGCTCAACAGATGCAGCTGATACACTATGCCAGTCTCAACCAGCTCCATTGAGTTCACAATTACTGAAAAATCACCAGCACTGCACTTACTGCCTTTCTGGCATTACCGTGAAAACATTTCCTACCAAATGCTGTGAAACCACAATATACAATGGTTTCACAATTAAATAGGTTTTGTTCCTACCTGCAAATGGAACAGTGTAATTGATCCAAGTTGGAACCTTGAGGTTCGAGTGACATACCTCAGAGTTATAAACAGTCCCACTCTGAGCAGGCTGTGGCTCTTCCAAATAACTGGAAGCTTAATATAGTCCCTTAGCATCCTTCTCTCTGGATGTCTCTACTCCAACTGTAGCTTGTTGACCATCTTTATGCCAAACAATGGTGAAATCAGCAGGATAGAACTCAGATGTTTTACACAAACACGTTAGAGAGCCATTTGCAGAAAGCATTGGCAAAATCCTCAGAGGATGTGGAGAAGCTATAGAAAAATTAAAAACAAACACGTTTCTTAATTTCCAAGGTGGATACCATATACTGGTATATTCCTCCTGGGCATCATTTCACAATATTGCAGTTGTGCTTTACCTTTGAATATTAACTGCTCCATAGTTCATAGGAACTGCATTCTGGTTGTGATTCATTCTGCCAGGGTCATTCGGCTTGGGCCTAATTACAAGGTTTGTCCATACAGAAGAGAACATTGTTCACTTAAGAGGATAGCTGAGAGTGAGTGCCCTTGACATCAAGGCAGCATTTTTCCGAGTGTGGCACCAAGAACCCCTGGTTAAACTGAAGTCTAAGGGAATGAAGGGGGAATCTCTCCACTGGTTGGAGTCATACTCAACACAAAGAAAGATTGTTGTGGTTGTTGGAGGCCAATCGTCTCAGACCCATGTCATTGCCATAGAAGTTGCTCAGGGTCGTGTCCTCGACTCAACCATCTTCGGCTACTTAATCAATGTCTTTCTCTCCATCATATGGCGAGAAGTGAGGATACTCCGTGATGATTACACAATGTTCAGTACTATTTACAACTCTTCACATGCAAAAGCATTCCGTGTCAATCTGCAGGAACGCCTAGAAAAAAAATAGGCTTGGGTTGATAAATGACAAATAACATTGGCATCATCCAAGTGTCAGTCAATAACGATTTCCAACAAAAATAAATCTAACCATCTCCCCATGACATTCAATGGGATTACCAACGCTGAATCTCCCACTATCTACACCCGTTTGTGATCATTTACGGGAACCTCAAATCGGTCAGCCATATAAATTTTAAACTGTGGCTACAAGAGCAGGTCAGAGGCTGAGAATTCTGCAGCGAATAACTCATCTTCTGACCCTCCACATCCCGTCGACTCTCCACAGAGCAAGAGCCTGGTGATGGCATCCTCTCCGCCAGCTTGATGAGTGCAGCCCCAACAACACTCACCATGTTCAAAGTCATCCAGGACAAACCATTCTTTCAGTTCATTTGATGTACAGGGTCAACTAGCAATTACTGTGGTATAATTCAACGGTACAGGAAGATTCTGCAGGAACACGCACCGCAGGCTGGTTGTGCACGGGTGCTGCATGAATCTGCTCCGATTCGTTCTTTTATGTTCCTTTATGTGCTGGCTCACCTGTTTCACACCTACTTTCCCCTTTGCCTTCTCCGAGCTCATCTTGTTCCCACCTCATTCCCACTAAACTGCTAACCACCCAACCTCATTTCCTGCCAAAAGAGTGCCATCTTTCTCAGAACGCCATGTTTTCATTCCTCCAATCAGGTTCCTGCCCCGTCACAATCCTGTCAAGGTCACTAGTCACATTTAATGCAGCAGAGGTTAACTATTCTTCTTGGCCCTTTTAGACATGTTTGTGGTCCTTTTCATGGTGACCACACTTTCATCCCCGAATGCCACTCCACTATGGTCCAGAAGGGTGGGACTACATTAGCCTGGTTCCATGTTTATCTATGCAATTGTTGTCAGAGAATTACCTGCAATGGCTTTTCCTCTTGCAAATATACCATTTCTTCTGGCGTTTCTGAAGATTGAATCATTGGTTATCTCGCATTTCTCATCCACATGCTGCCACTCGAGGACACCATCAAAACACAGGAAGTTTCTACACATACATTGGTGACATCCAATTCTACCTGACCATCACCATTCTCGATATTTCCACTGTCTATATACTGTCAGACTATTTGGCATTATATACTGGATAAGCAAAGGTTCCTCTAACTAAATATTGGGAAATGAAAACATTGACTTTGGGCACTGCTACCAAACCTTTCCCCAAACCCTCTACTCTATCCCACTATTTTGCAAACGTCAGGAGTTCAGTCAGATTGTTCGCAACATTAATGTTATATTTAACCCTGAGATAATCTTCCGTCATCCTATCCATGCCTTTACCATGACGGCTTAATTCCACCTCCGTAACTTCACCTGACTCTGCCCTGCCTCGGTTCATCTGCTAAAGAAACCCCCACGTTTACTTTAGACTTTTCTATTCCTATGCACTCCAGTACAGCCTTACACACTCAAACCTTTCAAATCTTGTGGTCATCCTAATCTCTGCTGGTCCTGTCATAATTTGCTTTGATTTTGGAACTCTCCAACTGATTTTCAAATTCGTTCACCGTCTGTCTCCTCTACTTCTGTAACTTCCCGCAGCCGGCAAAACTCTGAAATACCTGCACTCCACTAATCGTGGTCTCTTTATCACCCCCGTTTCAATCGATCCATGATTGGCAGAGATTGGTGAGCTGCCATGACGCTAAGCTTTGGAGTCGCCTACCCGAACTGCTGTACCTCTCTCAAACATCTTCTCCCTTCATGAAAATCGATAAAAAGCGATTCTCTGATTCAAACATTTGATCATTTGCCCTAATATCACTTCATGTAAATCGGTGTGGGATTCTGCTTGATAATCATCCCGTGAAGTGCCTTGGGTCACTTTAGTACAATAAAGACGCTATATAAATACACTCTGTCATTAATTTTGCTTTTGTTGCAGACTCACAAATATGGACAAATGTCTCCACATTAAATTATTGTTAAATTTAAAGGTTGACGTTGTATAAATCCTACCATTGTTAATCGACACCAAATTACTCTAAGATGAATACAGATTTACTTTAACTATACAGGCGAGAATCTTACGATGACCCAAACTATCATGGTGCAATACTTAAATCTGTGTTTTAACCTTATTTGTCAATGTTCTTTCATCCACGATTAGTGTGTACGTGTAATTATGCATGTTTATGATTATCTGTTTATGTTGCAATTATTCAATACACAAAAATCTCAACCGGTTGCCTAAACCATATGTAATGTCGGAAATAATGACTTTCAATATATTCAACGTTGAATGACATTGCAGATATCTCAGAGAGACGATTTTACAGAGGCATGGAGCTGCAAAGCCATAGAGAAACTTGAAAACTTGGGCGTGGATTTTGAAATTGACGTTTTGTTTAATTGGAAGCCAGGGTAGGTCAGCTGGCACAAGGATAATGCGTGAACGGAACTTAGTGCGAGGAAACAGTGTTGGATGACATCAATTCTACTGAAGAGGGAATGTGGGAGGCCGGCTGTAAGTGTTTGGAACAGTCAAGTATAAAGGTAGCAAAAGCATTGATGCTGGTTTCAGCAGCAGATAAACTGAGACAGGGCAAAGCTGAGAAATGTTACAGAGGTGGAATCGGGCACTCCTAGTGATAGCGCTGATATGTGATTGGAATGTCATCAGCGGTCAAATATTGCACCAATATAATGTAAGCCTGGTTCAGCCTCAGACAGTAGCCGTGGAGGGGGATGGAGCTTGTTAAGGAATGGAATTTCAACTGGGGACAAAAGCCTATGGCTTCAATCTTCCCAATTTATATTGGAGAACATTTCTGTTCGTCCAGTGCTGGATGTCTGACACGCAGACTGATAATTTAGAGACAGTGGGCCAATCGAGCTAGATGTGGCCACAATATTTATATGTCTGGTACATTTCAGTTTCTGGTCATTAACAACTCTTAGGTTGTTGCTGTCGGGGGATTCCACGATCATGATTCCTTTGAATGTCAAAACGAGATTGCTAGATTATCTTCTTGGAGATTGTAAATGCCTGGCACTTGTATGGTGCGAATGTTACTTGCTACTTTTCAGGTAAGCCTGATGGTTGACCAAGTATTAATGCATGTGGGTACCAACTATTTGAGTATTTGAGGAGTTGCGAGTGTTAGCAAGCTCTGTACAACCATCAACGGACATCCTCAACTTTGATCTTACATTGGAGTGAGCAGCTGAAGATGGTTGGGCCGA
Source organism: Cetorhinus maximus (assembly GCF_964194155.1). NCBI lineage: Eukaryota > Metazoa > Chordata > Chondrichthyes > Lamniformes > Cetorhinidae > Cetorhinus > Cetorhinus maximus. The sequence continues at coordinate 88,999,643 of NC_135884.1, forward strand.
GGACTTTATGACGAAGGACTCCCGCAGTAACGTCCTGTGGCTGCGATGATTGGCTAGTTACCCAGCCAGTGTCAAATTGGATCAGGTACCATTTCCAGCCCAAGCGACGGGTTTTCACCATCAGCGACAAAAATCAACCCTGCACTTTTGAGGTCTGCTGAGGCTTTGAAAAAACATTTTAAAGGAGCTTTTAAGGTACTCAAAAGTCATTTGAGTAAATAAATATTAAGGAGCTAAGGATGATGTTGTTAGCATTTTTTTGTATTATTAACGGATAGAGTTATTGTGAAAACACGTCAACATTTCAAGTATTCCTAAACTGGTCTGTAGGAAGGAAATTAGTATATGATTATAAAGCCACTAATTGTCATTGCATTCTGGAATACGATGCTAAAATTTGCACAGCATCATATGAGTGCTAACATTATAATTACATATCATGCAGATCTGATATTGGAGTGCCAACGTGGATGAAATTGCTTTCCAATCCAAACTTTCACCTGAGCAGGTTCAGAAAATAATTACAAAGGGAAATGGAATTGCATTGTATGAAAATTAGGAAGCCTTGCCAGGATTGTGCAGGGCGTTGGTGAGATTACACCTTGAGTGTTGTGTACAGTTCTGGATTCTATACTTGCATTCGTGGCAGTTGAGGAAACGTTCTCTAGGTTAATTCCTAGGATGAAAAATTTGCCTTATGGGGGATGGATGAGCAGTTTGGGCCTATGCTCATTGAAGTTTAGAAGAATGAAAGGTGATATTATTGAAACATAAAGGATTCTGAGGGGTCATGGCAAAGAAAGAGAGAGGATATTTCCCTTCATGGGAGAATAAAGAACATAGAAACATAGACATAGAAAATAGGAACAGGAGTAGCTCATTCGGCCCAGCGAGTCTGTTCCCCCATTCAAAATGATAATAGATGATCCTCTCCCTCAGCGCCAGACTCCCGCTTTCTCCCCATACCCCTTGGTATCTTTCGAGTTTAGATACCTGCGTATTCCCTTCTGAAATATATTCAGTCACTTGGCTTCCACAGCCTTCTGTGGTAGAGAATTCCACAGGTTCTACACCCTCTGGGTGTTGTCATTTTTCCTCATTTCGGCCCTAAATGGACTACCCTGAGACTGTGTACCTTTGTCCTAGGAATCCTGAAACTCTGACGCCTTGTTCTAGGGGCCCGCACATCCATCCCCACCCTCAGCCAGGAGAACCATCCTCCCTGGCATTCAATCTGTCCAGCCCTGTCAGAATTTTATATGCTTCAATGAGATCCCTTTTCATTCCCCTCAACTCCAGTGAATACAGGCCTAATCGAAACAATCTCTCCTCATACAACAACCCTACTTTCCCAGGGATCAGCCTGCTGAAGATTAGCTGCACACCCTCCGTGGCAAGCATGTCCTTCCTGAGATAAGGAGACCACAACTGCGCACAATGCTCCAGGTGTGGTCACACCAAGGCTCTGTACAGCCTCATTGAGGCATCCTTGCTCCTGTACTCAAGTCTTTTCGCAATGAAGGCCAACACATAATTTGCCTCTGTAACTGCTTGCTGCACCTGCGTGCTTGCTTTCAGTGACCGGTGTACAAGGTCATCAAGGTCCCTTTGCACATAAGCATTTTCCAATCTATCACACTTTGAATAAATCTCTGCCATTCTGTTTTTCCCACATACTCTTTATTTTCACACTTATCCATGTATTTTCCCTCTCACTCAACTTGTCTAAATCGCCTTGAAGCCTCTTAACATCTTCCTCACCTCTCACATTCCAACTTACTTTTGTGTCACCAGCAAACTTGGAAATATTACATTTAGTTTCCTCATCCAAATCATTGATATAAATTGTGAATAGCAGGGGCCCAAGCACTCATCTCCATGGTACACCACTAACTATCATCTGCCACTCCGAAAAGACCAATTTATTTCTCCTTCCAGTTTCCTGTCTGTCAACCAATTCTCAAACCATGCCATCCTATTACCCACAATCACGTGTTTTAATTTTGCACACTAACCCCTTCTGTGGCACTTCATCAAAAGCTTTCTGAAAATCTAAATACACGACATTCACTGGTTCTCCCTTATCTATTCTAATAGGTGCGCCCTCAAAAAGCTCCAGTAGTTTTTTCATACATGAGTTCCCTTTCATAAATGCATGTTGACTTTGTCTAATCCTCGTGACATTTTCTAAGTGCCCTGTTATCACAGCCTTTACAATATACTCTAGCATTTTTAGTACTGATATTCGGCTAACTAGACTGCGATTCCCTGTTTTCTCCCTCCCTGTTTTTTTAAATAATGGTGTTGCACATGCCACTCTCCGATCTGCCGAGGCTATTCCAGGATCTCCAGAATTTTGAAAGATGACAGCAAACACACCCAATATTTCTATAGCCACTTCCTTTAGTACCCTGACGTGTAGATTAGCAGGCCCTGGGGATTTATTGGCTTGCAACCTCATTAATTTCTCCACCACTATGTTTTTACAAATATTAATTTCCTACAATTCCTCCTTCCCACTAGACCTTCAGTTTCCTTATATTTCTGGGGAGCTAGTTGTGTCTTCTTCCGTGAAGAAATACATAAAGTAAATGTTTAATTGTTCTGCAGTTTCCTTGTTCTCGGTTATAATCTCTCCAGTTTCAGACAATTGTCTTTCCTAATCTTATTTCTTTTTACATATTTGTAGAAGCATTTACAGCCCGCATGGCTTAGTATTATTTTTCTAGCAACTTTATATGACTCCTTTTGTGTCGAATACTATCCTTCATTTATTTTGTTATCCATCTTCGGGCTGTTATTGCTGTTATGTTTTTGCGCTAGAAAGGAATGTATAATTGTTGGAATGGATGCATTCGTTCCTTAAATAATAGCCATTGCCTATCCACCGTCATGCCTTTTCATTAAGTCTACAAACCTATCATAACCAAATCACCCCTCATACCTTCGTGTCTTCAATTGTTTATATTTAGGTTCCTAGTTTCGGAATGGCCTACTTCACTTTTCATCCTAATGAAGAATTCCAACATGTTATCATCACTCTTTCCGAAAGGATTCCTCATAACAAGATTATTAATTAACCCCTTCTCATTGCACAATACCAAAGCCATGGTAGCCTGTTCACTAGTTTGTTCCTTGATGCACTGGTCTAAAAGAAAATCTCGTACACACTCCGCCACACTATTATTTCTAATTTGCTTTGCCAAATCTGTATGTAGATTAAAGTCACCCATGATCACAGCAACAATCTTGTTATGTGCATCTATAATTTGCTGTTTAATTCCGCCCCCTACTTTACCGCTACTGTTTGGAGGCATATAGACAACACCCACGAATGTTTTCCGCCCCATGGGGGCACAGTTTTGGAATAAGGGTAATCCCATTTAAAACGGAGATGAGATGGAATTTCTTATCTCAGAGGTTCGTTAATCTTTGGAAATGTCTATCTCAGGGAGCAGTGCCGGCTAGGTCATTGAATATGCTTAGTGCTGAGTTCGTCAGATTTTTGATTTAGAAAGAGCTGCAGGGTTTGAGGATACAAACAGCAGAGTGGAGATCAGGTCAGCTTTGTGAATGGAGAACCAGGGTCATGGGACAGAATGGCCTTTGCCTGCTATTATTTCTTATGTTTTCATGTTCTTATGACCGCAGCACCTCAAAAAGCCGCAGTTAATGTTGTGGTTTGCGTGGGCATTCACTGTGCTTCTCCCTTTCCCTCGGCAGTTGTGGAAAATAAAAATCATTACAACAAAGCTGCGACTTTGGTTTGTTGTTTTTTTATAATCACATCGTGTTCCAGAGATGAACATTATCATCTGAACTGCAGAACTAGAAAATGCACAAGTGACATACGAAAACACGCCACCACTATCCAGTAGCAAGGTGCGACACAGTGCATAACCAGGGCATTCGAGCTTTCGTGCCTTTGCCAGCTCAACGGTAGAATTATTGGATAATTCCCACATCACTGCAATTTTCCCTTAGGCCTGTCCCGTAGATGTTTTCCTTCAAGTAGGAATCCAACAGGAGTTCCTGTGGCGCAGTGTTCTTGCCGCTTAACCGGAAGCACTGGGTTTACTTCCCACGTCAGGACTTGATCGCCAGGGAAGGTGCGTTCATAACCCGGCCAAACAGTTTGAATATCAACTTGTAAATTTTTACAACTGATGGCAATGGAAGACGGTAAGATTGGAAGCAATTCTTGTTCTGCCATGTGAGGAAAAGAAATTGGAGCCACTACCATCACTATCCATCGCTCCATGTTGCTACAGCAACCCGGCCTCCCTGGGATACGAGTTGGTTGTATGGCTGTTGTGGATCAGATTGGTGCCAACACCGAGGGGTTCGATCCTTGTTCGGGTTGGACTGCTTTGGGGCCTGCCTCCTTTCTCTACCTACGGTGGAGTTCGTGGCGTTGTGAGTCTGACCTACCTTCGGGCAGAGAAATCAAGAAGAAGAAGATTTTATATAGTTGAATCTGCCTGCACCATCCTTTCAGGTAAAACATTTCAAATCACAACTTTCCCCACCTCAATTTTAGTTTTATGCCAATCACTTTAAATCTGTATTTTCTGGTTACGGACTCTTCATCTCCTTGGAAATAATTTCTCCTTGTTTCCTCTAGCAAAACTATTCAGGTTTTTGAAAACCACTACGTAACCTCTCCTTACCTTTCGCTGCTTGAAAGAGAATTTCCACATCTTCTCCAGTCTCTCCGCATAACTGATGACCCTCAATCCCTGGTACCATTATGGTAAACCCCTCTTGCACCTTTTCAAGGCCTTGACATCCTTCATGAAACATTGTTCCCAGAATTGAACTATACTTGATGGCTATACAGTGTTTTATAAACCTTTGTCCGAATTACTTGTTTTTCGTCCATCTCTTAGTGAAGCCAGTGGTCACTTGATCAACTTCTGAACAACTTCCTCAAATTGTTCTGCCACCTTCAAAGATATATGTACATCAAGCTAAAATCTCCCTGTTTCGACAGCCCCTTAAATATCTACAGGGTATGTTCCAATACGCCAATCTGCCTTATCAGCGTCCAAATCCTGATTTATTTTTCTATCAGAGGGTGAACAGTCCAAATCTTGGTGCAATTTGCGGGAGAGTTTTTGGAGTGGCCCACTTTCAATTATTAGAAAACGATGATTCAATGGATGCTTAGCTATATTTACCCTGGTAATGGTTCTTTAAAATTTTACGTTTAAGCCCACAACCCCGTACATAATGGTTAATCTAATTTTCAAGCCTAGTTCTGTTGAATTGCATGGAATCCTTAGATCAAAACGGGAATCACATTACTGTCATATAGCACGTAAATTGGGAAATCGTCAAAACAGGATTCAGTTAAGAACCAAGCAGATTAAGGCAGTGTGTAACGAATACGAACTGCAGAGAATGCTTTGCACCCTTGTCATCAGTTCGTTTTTTGCTATCAGTTATGCGTTTGTCGTTTCTTACAGTGGTACTGCGACTGCATATTCTTTTACTTCTACAGGGACGCATTATTGCTTATAACATTAGTTCTACAATACGGCCTTTAGATTAAACGGGGAAATGGATGGCCATAATGTTTAGCCTGAGTTACACAACACTAAAGTTGACCGGTAACAATTATCCCCATTGCACTCTATGGCGTCGTGGTTTAATACCTGCGGAAGTTTGCTTCGTAGGAGTCTGTATTTTGATTACAAAACCTGCTTTCTGCCATAGTGTCAAATTAGAGTAACTGAAAGTCTATTATGCTCGAAATCTACTTCCTGAATCTACTGCCCTATGATCAGCATCGCGCTCACGCAGTTGTATTAAATAAACTGAAATCACCTTTACTTTACCAAATTCATGCAGTGTGGCTAACGATCACTTTATCCCTTTGCTCAGAATGTAGATGAGGTTTGTATTTCTTTGGGAAATAATTTACACAGGTACATTTTAGTCCACAACTCAACTGCCTTGACAAACAGAGACAGCTGAGACTTTTTCTGGACAAATACAATGGAATTTAGGTAATCCATTTCAATGTTACCCCCTTCTCTGTTTCACCTCCGTGTCGGATGTAATGCAATTAATCAAACTTTGGAAGTATTCATCGGCAGGTGTATATCATAATTAGATCACAGAAACTCAACTTCATGAACTAGTAACGACATTCACAGGGGCAGACATCACCTCCTCCTATATATTCTGCTGCACATGCATGCAGCGAAATTTAATTTATCTGTTGTTAGTCCTCTAACTTATACATTTGCCTGTACCAGATTGTACCAGCCTGTACCTGATTCAACGTACCACAGAACATCAAGTCTAGCAATTAACAGCACAAGTATTGAACAATAATTTTGATAATTCTTAACATTTGACAATTAACTTCACTGGGCCACAAAATGTACAATGAAAAATGTAGGATCTCATTCTTTCAGCTTTCAATTGTAGAAGATTTAAAAATAAAATCTGATCTGCATGAAATTCGCCCATTCTAATAAATTCATTAGGCCAATTTAAGAAAGAGCTCCAGCAAATTTTTATACGACTACCAAAGGTGGTCAAACAGGGTCCAGGAGACGAGAGCGGCCGAGTGATACAAGTGCCCCTAAGTACTTGGTAAGACCTGTTTCAGTCAAGATCCAAAAACAATATAAAGCACCAAGATAGCTCAAGGATACGTATAATACAATAAAGTCAGCAATGTATGTACATTCTTGCAGCCACTGCGCAACCTACAGTCAGGCTGGCACAAACAATTGCTTTCAGGTCATTTCATTTCAAGTCATTTCATTCTCCCTGCATAGATGAGTAAGCATTTACATTAAGAAGGTAAGACATCATATGCTATTGTGAAATCCTCTCTCTAAGGAGAACTCACGGGTAGAACTACGTTGGTGAAAGCAGAATAAGAATGAAGGCAGCCGCCTATCATAGAAATAATATTTGGCCTGAGGAGGAAATTTCTTCACTTGTGGAAATAGAAATGAATAATTGCGATCTGATTGCCATTAGAGAGATGGCTGCAGGATGACATAGATTCGGACCTGAATATTGAAGGGTGTGTGACATTTAGGAAGGACAGGAAGTATGGAGGGGTAGTTCTGTTAATTAATGAATGGATGAGCACATTAGGGAGGGATGACCAAATTTGATGGCTCGACTATGTTTTATAGGAAAAAGCTGCCTCCCAATCAGGTTTTTGCAATTTTGGAGGTTAATTTCCCAGCCTACACTGGATGCACAGGCATTCCAATATCACTACTCAATGCTCTTGCATCTTGTTTTTAATTTGCCTGCAAATTTACTCATCTATCGCCATTCCATTATTTGGTATCCAATAATATTCAATCAGCAGCATAATGGAGCCTCAATTTTTCTTTAAATTCTGTCTATGATCCCGATATTGCATACATCCTGTTTAGTTCTGTAACAGCAACTGTTATCTGTACTGAAACCTACCCATTTCATCTACTCCCTCCGATTTCCTGAATATGTTGTGGCCTGGAATGTTATGTGCCACTTCTACAGTTCCGCCAGAGCTCCGTTATTTTTATTATTTGATCATCCCAAGTGGCTGGTGCTTCCTCCGGCTCACCCAAGTGAAATTCCTGAGGGTTGCACCAAGTTTTTTGAATGGGGAAATGGAAATAGTGCACACCTTGAAGGAGCTAATTTGGAAATCTGTTCATAAGAAACAGGATTCAAGACTAAATGCGCTTATTGAAAGTAATTAGTTAATTGTCTCAAATGATGTTTATAAGATTGGTATGCTCACCTCCCCAAGTACATGACAGCATTTGGCAAACAAGTGGCGTAGCCATCCAAGTTCATGTCTGCATGCGCAAGGGGAAGCCTTGCAGAATCTCGCTGTTCTCTTCCACAATCGCACACTGCAATGTAATTGTAATGGAAAAAAATAGCAACCCAGCGTTTTTTCCAATTCCATGCCAAAAGCATTGATCCCTTAAAGATACGTTGAAAGAGTTCATGGAAGCCATTGCAAAAAATGAAGACCGCAAGTTCTTCCATCCCATCGCTTTCACCTTGCATATTATACAAATATGTCCTTCCCGTCATACTGCGCCCTGGATCCCTGTTTTCCTGTATCGTCCCTTCCTTATTCCCGCATGATCTCTCTAAGCTCACCTAATTAACATTATTCTATCTCATTCTTCATTGCCTTTATTGAAACTTATTTGCTTACCACACAACTGGCTTTTCTAGCCACAAATTGGCTAACAACTGTCACGGACACAATGCGCGTGCTCTCGTTGTGCCTGTAATCAGTATGTTTTGTTCGGGGCAAAAAGGATTGGTTTTCTTGCTCTTGGAGTTTGTGTTCCAAATAAATTATTTAGCAGCAAGCTTTCGTGAGTTTAAAATGAAAGAAAATATTATTTAATAGCACACACTTACCCCGAATTAACACAACACCACAGATTCGGTTTTGGTCACGCACTGACACACAAAAAGATTTGTTAAGATAAAGATAAATCACGTTTACACGTTACAGTTACAACAGGCCCTGATTTACGATTCCCAGCCTCTCATGTGACAAGCATGTAATTTCATGAATGGTTTCGATAAATATAAGTCGAATTGAGGGTCTTGTGAAGCGAAGGGTTCACAACAGGTTGTGAAGCTTCCTGTAGTTGAATATCTAAGACGGTGTTTCTCAGGCGAACTTTGAAACTGGATCATGCTAAGCACTTTGGCTGCGTGATGTCTTGCGGCTGGTTTCAGTGTATTGTTCTCAGACTGCCTGACAACTAAGGTTCTGAAGGATCCGCTATGTCCTAGTGTCATAAAGGTGCAGTCTCTGAAATCGTGTATTACAGTATGAATGAATATGACAGCGGCAGTTTTTATAATCTCTTTCTCAATTTCTCTGCAGGCTTGGACATGATCAACCAATGCACTATTTTCCAACACTTTCCTTTGTCATCCAATTAGACTACCTCCATTTGTCAATCAATTTAACCTCATTGATAGGAAATCTTTTAGAAATCATAATAGGCAATTACATTGCTATTACTACTCATTTGAAATCATATGCATTAATTCTGGGAGGCAAGGACGGATTATTTAAAGGAAAAGTTTTTAAATAACTTGATTTAGGACAAATAATCCAAGTGATGCAATGAAGTGTACGCATACAATATCAGGCTTCACATCAAAAAGAGAAATGATACCTGTTGTGCCTGTAGATGTTGATCCCGATGTTGTGAATGAATTGAACTGGTTTTTAAGCTGAATTGAAAATAATTAATTTGAGGAATATATGATTTTGCAGCACGCTTCACTTCGTGAATTAAGAAGTTCTTCTGTTATATCAACAAATGGGAAGCGATTCAAGCAAATGGCAAGCATATGGCCCAGAACATATCAGCATGAAAATTCTGAAGGAATGTGCCTATGAATTGGCAGTTCCTTTCGCTTTGGTCTTTCAGAAATCGTTCGACATGTATACTGTTCCTCGCTGTTGGAAATCAGCTTTCATCTTTCCGGTTACTAGAAAGTCGCAGTCTGTCGTGCTGAATAATTACCGAACAGTTGATTTTACATTGATAGTCATGAAGTGTTTCGAGCACATTGTGTCAAAGCGACTTTCAGATCCTCTGGTTCCACATATTGATCAGTTACAGTTTGCCTATCAACCTCATAACTAAGTGCACGGTGCCGTTCTGGGCTTGGTCCATTTGATATAACTGCATACGGATCGATTAGGTATCGATGTCCTTTGCTGTTTCTATTAATTTCTCTTCACATTTAATACCATGCAAAATTTCCAGTTTATTGAGAAATTGAAAAACATTGATGTCAATCCTATTCTTTGCCTTTGGATTAGTGATTTTCTTTTCACCAAGATTTAGGATGTTAATTCCTGGGATTTACTCGGAGCCCATGTTCTTAAATGCCGGATCTCCTCAGGACTGTGTATTTCAGATTTGCTTTTCATCCTCTACACGAATGATTGTCGATTGGGGTACGACGACATCCTGATGATACGGTACACGTTGGCTGCATAAGAATCAATGAATGAAACTATAGGATCTTGGTTGTAAAGCTTGTACAATGGTGTGACAACGATTCCCTTAAGCTGAACGAAGAAAAGGCGAAAGGACAATTCAGAGGTTTCAAGCAAAAGCCAGTCGATGTTATTGTTCCCAGGAAGAGTCATTATGTGTACACTGGACAGTTACTACCTAGTACCTAGCTTTCAAAGTAGATGATAAGGTTAATTGGAGGGAACAGTGTGGGGATGTAGTAACTAAGGGACATGCGCGATGATACTAACTCACAAAATTAAAATCCTTTCCAGTAGATCCCACAATCATAAAACTCTTCTATACAGCTGTATTTGAGATTGCTATCTTCTTTGAATGTCTCTCTTGGTACTGTCATCTTAGGAAAACAGAATCATTAAGAGTACAGAGATATTTGAATCAAGCTGGAAGACTATTTTAGGAGCAGATCTTTATTGACATGATCAGCTCCAGAACAATTTTGATGAAGCAATAATGTTATGAACAATGCGAATCGCCCCTGGTTTCAGTATTACTGTTGGGTGCATTCAGGGAAAATATTACATACCGTTAGATAAAGAGCAGATCGGTTCTTGAACTTTTGTTAAAACTCATTCACGGAATGTGGGCTTCGCTGGCTGGGTCAGCATTGATTGCCCATCCCTAATTGCCTTTGAGAAGGTGATGGTGAGCTGCCTTCTTGAATCGCTGCAGTCCATGTAGTGTAGGCACACCCACAGTGCTGTTAGGAAGGGAGTTTCAGGATTTTCTCCCAACGGCAGTGAAGGAACGGCGATATCTTTCCAAGTCAGGTTGGTGAGTGACTTTCCATGGATCTTCCAGGTGGTGGTGTTCCCGTCCATCAAGTGCCCTTATTCTTCGAGATGGTAGTAGTCGTGGGTTGGAAGGTGCTGTCGAAGGAGCCTTGATTAATTCCTGCAGTGTATCTTGTAGATGGTACACACTACGGCTACTGTGCTTCGGTGGTGGAGGGAGTGAATGTTTGTGGATGTGGTGCGAGTCAAGCGGACTGCTTTGTTCTGGACGGTGTTAAGCTTCCTGAGTGTTGTGGGAGTTGCACTCATCCAGGCAAGTGGCGACTATTCCATCACGCTCCTGACTCGTACCTTTTTGATGGTGGGAAGGCTTTCGTGAGTCAGGAGGTGAGTGAGTCGTCGCAGGATTCCTAGCCTCTGATCTGCTCTAGCAGCCAGAGTATTTATATGCTACTCCAATTCCGCTCCTGGTCAATGGTAGCCACTAGAGTGTTGAAAGCGGGGGGTTCAGTGATGTTAATACCATTGAACATCAAGGGGCGATGGTTGGATTCCCTCTTGTTGGAAATGGTCATTGCCTCACGCTTGTGTGGTACAAATGTTACTTGCCACTTCTCAGCCCAAGCCTGGATACTGTCCAGGGCTTGTTGCATTTGGACATGGATTGCTTCAGTATCAGGAGAGTCGTGAATGGTGCTGATCATTGTGCAATCATCAGCGAACGTCCTCACTCCTGACATTATGATGGAAGTAAGGCCATTAAAGAAGCAGCTAAAGATGGTTTGGCCGGGGACACTATCCTCAGGAACTCCTGCAGTGATATCCTGGAGCTGAGGTGCTTGACGCCCAACAACCGCAAACATCTTCATTTGTGCTAGGCATGACTCCAACCGGTGAAGAGTTTTCACACTAACTCCCATTGACTCCAGTTTTGCCAGGGCTCCTTGATGCCAAACCCTGTCAAATGCTGCCTTCATGCCAAGGGGCAGTCATTCTCACCTCAGCTCGGGAGTTCAGCTCCTTTGTCCATGTTTAAATCATGGTTGTAATGAGGTCAGGAGTTCAGTGGCCCTGGCGGAACCTAAACTGGGCATGAGTGAGCAGGTTATTGCTTATCAATTGCCGCTTGATTGCACTGCTGATTAACCCTTCCATTACTTTACTGATGATGGAGAGAAGACTGGTGGGGTGGCAAGTGGCCAGTTTCTGCATAGCCGGATGGATGCCAGTGTTGTAGCTGTACTGGGTCAGCTTGGCTCGGGACGTGGCAAGTTCTGGAACACAAGTCTTTGGTACTATTGCTGGAGTACTGTTCGGGCCCATATACTTTGCAAGATACAGTGTGTTCAGAAGTTGCTATCACGTGGAGTGAATCAAATTGGCTGAGGACTGGTTTCTATGATGCCGGAGACGCCCAGAGGAGGCCGAGGTAATTCATAAACTCGGCCCTTCTGGGCTGAAGATTTAGCAAATTCTTCAGCCTTATTTTTTTTTGCGCTGATGTTCTGGGCTCCTCTATCAATGAGGAGGGGAATATTTGTGGAGCCTCTTCCTCCAGTGAGTTGTTTAATTGTCCATCACCATTCTCGACTGGATGTGACACGATTGCAGATCTTAGATCTCATCCGTTGATTGTGGGCTCGCTTAGCCCTTTCTATCAGTTGCTGCTTATGCTGTTTGGCATGCAAGTAGTTTTGTGTTATAGCTTCACCAGGTTCTCACTTCATTTTTAGGTAAGCCTAGTGCTGCTCATGGCACACCCTCCTTCACTCTTCATTGAGCAAGGGTTGACCTCCTGGCTTAATGGTAATGGTAAATTAGGGGATTTGCCCGGCCACGATGTTACAGAATGTGTTCGAGTGCAATTCTGCTGCTGCTGGCCCACAGTGCCTCATGGATGCCCAGCCTTGAGTTGTTAGACCTGTAGGAACTCTATCCCATTTAGCACGGAGGTAGTGCCTCACAACACAGTGGAGGGCATCCTCAATGTGAAGGTGAAGCTTTGTCTCCACACCGACTACGCTGTGGTCATTCCTACCAATACAGTAATGGACAGATGCAACTGTGTCAGGCAAGTTGGTGAGGATGTCAAGTATGTTTTTTCACTCTTTTTGGTTCCCTCACCACCTGCCGCAGACCCAGTCTAGCAGCTATGCCATTTAGGATTCGTCCAGTTTGGTCAGTCATGGTGCCATGCTTGGTGGTGAACATTGATGTCCCCCACCCAGAGTACATTCTGCCACCCTCAGTGCTTCCTCCAAGTGGTGTTCAACATGGAGGAGCATTGATTCATCAGCTGAGGGGGGCCGTTCGTGATAATCAGCAGGAGGTTTCCTTGCCCATGTTTGACCTGATGCCAAGAGACTTCATGTGGTCCAGAGTCGATGCTGAGGGCTCCCAGGGGCAAATTCCTCCCGCCACCTCTGCTGGACCTGTCCTGCCAGTGGGACAGGACGTACATAGGATGATGATGGTAGTGCCTGGGTCAATATCTGTCAGGTATTATTCCGTGTGGGTGAATATGTCAGGCTGTTGCTTGAGTAGTCTGCGAGACAGCTCTCCCAGTTTTGGCAATAGCCCCCAGATGTTAGTAAGGAGGACGTTGCAGGGCCGAAAAGGCTGTGGGATTACTTTTTTGTGACTTTGTAGCGGTTTGTTACAACTGAGTGGCTTCTGGGCCATTTCATGGGCATTTAAGAGTCACATGTAGCTAGACCAGTTAAGGACAACATATTTCCTCTCCTAAAGGACATTCGTGAAGCAGCTGTGTTTTTACAACAATCGACAATGGTTTCATGGTCATCATCAGACTTTTAATTCAATTTTTTTTATTGAACTCAAACTCCACCATCTGCCGTGCCCTGCTCTGGTCCCCAGAGCATTTAACCCGGGATTCTGGATTACTACTCTAGCGATAATACTCGGTCAACTCCCCCACTTGTTTGTGCCCTTGCCAAAAAAGAGGTGTCAGGAAAAATTTACGTGTTCTGTTACTGCCTGTGATCAGTATGTTTTGTGCAGACAGAGTTCTCCGTGTTCTTATTCTTGGAGTGTGCAATCCAATTAAATAATACAGCTACAAGTTTTTGTAAATTGAAATATAAAGAAAATTATTTATTCTCACATGTTTACATGAAATTAAATTCAACATCACATTAACTCTGTCTTACTCAGGCACCCATACACATAAAAATTGGATACAAATAAATGTCACGCACTTTTGCAGGTTGAGGCTATCTCACTATCTGATTTAAAATCATCAGTCTCCCTCCTGGCAGGTCATACGAACATACAAACATACGAAATAGGAGGAGAATTGCACCATTCTGCCCCTCGAGACCGCTGCACCATTCAATTAGATCCGGCTGAGCTGTTTCCGTTTCGAGTTTCACATTCACATCTGTCCCAGATAACCTCTGTTTCCTGTGCCTATCGTGAAGCTATCTACCTCTGCCTTAAAAATATTCAATGACCCATGTTCCAGTACCACCTAAGGCACAGAGTTCCAAAGTTGCACAACCCTCTTAGAGAGAACAAATTCTCCTCATCTCTGTTCTAAACGGTTGACCCCTAATTTTAAAACAGTGACCCCTAGTTCTGGACTCACCGACAAGAAGAAACATCCTTTCCACGCCCAACTTGCCAAGGCCATTCTGACCTTAAATACTTCAATAAAGTCACTCTCGCTATTCTAAACTCCAGTGGAAACAAGCCCAGGCTGTTCGACCTACACTCATTCCAGGTATCAATCTAGTAAACCTCCTCTGAACCTGCAATGCATTTCCATCCTTCCTTAAATAAGGAGTCTAAAACTGCATACAGTATTCGAGATGCGGTCTCTCCAATGTTCTGTGTAACTGAAGTATAAAACTCTTATTTTTATGTCCAATTCCACTCGTAATAAAGGAAAACATTCAGCTAACCTTTTTGATTGTGTGCTTTAACCTGCATACTAACTTTTTATGACCCATGCACTGGAACTCATAGGCCCATCTGCACCTCGGAATTCTGCAGTATTTGTCAACTTAAGCAATACACTGTTTTTTTTTTATTTTCCCTGCCAAAGTGATCAACTTCACCTTTTTCCATATTATATTCTGTCTGCCAGATTTTTGACCGCCCACTCAACCTATCTATACCTGTCTGCAATCCCCTTTTGTCTACTTCACAATATATTTTCCTACCTATCTTTGTGTCGCCTACAGAGTTAACTACCATGGCTGTGCTCCCCCATTTAAGTCATCGATGTAAATTGTAAAAGATTGAGGCCCCAACACAGGCCCCTGCGGGACTCCACTATTCACATCCTGCAAATCAGACTAAGACCCATTTATGCATACTCTCTGTTTGCCTCCAGCCAGCCAATCTTCGATCCATGCTAATATATTACTCCCTACACCATGAGCTTTTATTTTCCGCCACATGCTTTGATATGGCATCTTATTATACGTCTTCCAGAAATCCAAGTGCAGTGCATCTACAGTTTCCCCTTTATCCACAGCACATGTTACTCCTTCAAAAGCTGTAATATATTTGTTAAACATTATTTCCCTTTCATAAAACCATGCTGACTTTTCCTGATTTCCTTGAGTTTCTCAAAGTGCTAAGCTATAACCTCTTTAATAATCGGCTCTAACATCTTCCCAACGACAGACATCAAGCTAACTGGCCGACAGTTTCCCATTTTCTGCCTCCCTCCCTTCTTGAATACAAGGGTTATATATGTTAGTTTCCAGCTAGATGGAACCTTTTGAGAATTGGGGAATTTTGGATATTTAACACCAATGTATCTATTACCTCATTAGCTGCCTCTTTTATGACCCTCCGATGAAGGCCATCAGGACCCAGAGGCTTATCAGCTGGCAGTTCCATCAGTTTGCTGAGTGCTGCTGAGTAATTTCACCAAGTTCCTTTCTCCTACCACCTCCTTATTTACAGTTATTAATGGAATGTTTTATGTATTCTCTGCAGTGATGAGATAGGCAAAATATATGTCTTTATTTCTGATGAGAATCAAACGAACTCGAAAGGGTAACGCTGTCTTCCTCTCCACAGATGCTGTCAGGCCTGCTCTTGTCCAGCATTTTTTGCTTTTGAAACAAAATATATGTTCACTTCATCCGCAATTTCCATATTATCTATTAATTCCCCTTCCTCAATTTCTAGAGCACCATCAATCACGTTAAAAACTATTTTCCTTTGTAAATACCTGAATTTACCCATCCGTCTTTACATTCATAGAGTCATAGAGTCATAGAGGTCTGCAGCACTGTAAAAGACCCTTCGGCCCATCAAGTCTGCGCCAGTCAAACAAGTACCTAACTATTCTAATTTCATTTTCCAGCATTAGGCCCATAGTCTTGCATGCCATGGCATCGCAAGAGCACATCCAAGTACTTCTTAAATGTTCTGAGGGTTTCTCCCTCTACCACCCTTTCAGGCAGTGAGTTCCAGATTCCCACCACCCTCTGGGTGAAAGGTTTCTTCCTCACATCCCCTCTAAACCTCCTGCCCCTTACCTTAAATCTATACCTCCTTGTTATTCATCCCTCCACCAAGGGGAAAATTTCCTTCCTGTCTACCCTATTTATGCCCCTCATCATTTTATACACCTCAACCATGTCGCCCCTCAATCTCCTCTGCTCCAGGGAAAATAACCCCAGTCTATCCTATCTCTCCTCATAACTAAAACTCTCCAGCCCAGGCGACATCCTGATAAATCTCCTCTGCGCTTTCTCTAGTGTTATTACATCCTCCCTATAATGCGGATTCCAGAATTGCATGCAATACTCTAGCTGTGGCCTAAACAGTGTTGTGTACAGTTCCAGCATAACCTCCCTGCTCTTCTATTCTATGCCTCGACTAATAAAGGCAAGTATGCCAGATGCCTTCTTAACCTCCTTATCTACCTGTCCTGCTACCTGAAGTGACGGCGGACATGTACACCAAGATCCCTCTGACCCTCGGTACTTCCCAGAGTCCTACCATTCGTCATGTATTCCTGTGCCTTGCTTTTCCTGCCCAAGTGCATCACCTCACACTTATCTGGATTAAATTCCATTTGCCACTGATCCACCCATCTGACCAGCACGTCTATATCCCCCTGTAACCTAAGGCTATGCTCCTCACTATTTACCAGCACCAATTTTCCTGTCACCTGCGAACTTATTGATCAACCCTCCTACATTCAAGTCTAAATCGTGTACATATACCACAAACAGCAAGGGGCCCAACACCGATCCCCGTGGAACCCCACAGAACACAGGCATCCAGTCACAAAAACACCCCTCGACCATCACCCTCTGCTAAATGCCACCCAGCCAATTCTGGATCCAATTTGCCAAATAACCTTGGATCCTATGCGCTCTTACCTTTGTTATCAGTCTCCCATGTGGGACCTGATCAAAGGCCTCGCTGAAGTCCAAGTAGACGCCATCAAATGCATTGCTCTCACCTGCACACCTGGTCACCTCTTCGAAACATTCAATCAAGTTGGTCAGGCATGAACTCCCCTTAACAAAATCATGCTGACTGTCCATGATTAACCCCTGCCTCTCCAAGTGCAGATTAATTCTATCCCTCAGAATTGCTCCCAATAATTTCCCCACCACTCAGGTTAGGCTGACTGGTCTGTCGTTCCCTCGTTTATCCCTCCCTCCCTTCTTGAATAGTGGCACCACATTGGCTGTCCTCCAATCCTCTGGCACTTCTCTTCCAGCCAGAGAGGTGTTGAAAATTATTGCCAGCGCCTCTGCTATCTGCTCCCTTGTCTAGGATAAATTTCATCCGGGCCTGGATACCACTTAGAACCTCCTCCCTTTCTGTGCTAATTTCTTTAATTATATCACATGCCTTCTGCCTGATTTCCATAGCCACGCCACCCCTCTCAATTGTCAACACTGACACAAAGTAATCATTTAGAACACTGCCTACGTCTTCTGGCTCCACAAACAGTTTACTACTACGGTCCTTTAATGGCCCGATATTTTCCCTAGTTGTCCTCTTGCACTTAATGAACGTGTAAAGTAAATTTGGGTTTTCCTTTATTTTACTTGCCAATGCTTTCTTCATGCCCCCCTTTTGGTCTCCTAATTTCCTTTTTAAGTTACCTCTTACACATTCTGTACTCCTCTAGAGCTTCAACTGTTTTGAGCCCTCGGTATCTGCCATAAACCTCCCTTTTTCTCTTCATCCAATCCTGTATATCCCTGGACATCCAGCTTTCCCTGGATTTGTTGGTCCCACCTTTTGTCCTTACATGAACATGTTGGCCATGTACACGTCCTATTTCCTTCTTGAAGGAGTGTCACTGCTCTTACGCAGATTTACCTAAAAGTAGCTGCGCCCAGTCTACTCTGGTCAAATCACATCTGATCTTATTAAAATCGGCCTTCCCCCAATTTAGAACTCTGATTTATGGCCCATCCTTATCCTTTTCCACGACAACCTTGATCTAACGGAGTTTTCACAAAATCACAGAATGAAGGAATGACAGAATCACAGTGCAGAAGAGGCCCTTCGGCCCATCTAGTCTGCACCGACACGTGAGAAACACCTGACCCACTTACCTAATCCCATTTACCACCACTTGGCTCATAGCCTTGAATGTTATGACGTGCCAAGTGCTCATCCAGGTACTTTCTGAAGGATGTGAGGCAACCCGCCTCCACCACCCTCCCAGGCAATGCATTCCAGACCGTCACCACCCTCTGGGTGAAAAAGAATTCCTCACATTCCCCCTAAGCCTCCTGCCCCTCATCTTGAATCTATGCCCCCTTGTGACTGACCCTTCAACTAAGGGGAACAGCTGTTCCCTATCCACCCTGTCCATGCCCCTCGTAATCTTGTACACCTCGATCAGGTCGCCTCTCAGTCTTCTCTGCTCCAGCGAAAACAACCCAAGTCTATCCAACCTCTCTTCATAACTTAAATGTTTCATCCCAGGCAACATCCTGGTGAATCTCCTCTGCACCCCCTCTAGTACAATCACATCCTTCCTATAATGTGGCGACCAGAACTGCACACAGTACTCCAGCTGTGGCCTCACCAAAGTTCTATACAACTCCAACAAGACCTCCCTACTTTTGTAATTTAGGCCTCGATTGATAAAGGCAAGTGTCCCATATGCCTTTTTCACCACCCCACTAACATGCCCCTCCGCCTTCAGAGATCTATGGACACACACACCAAGTTCCCTTTGTTCCTCAGAACTTACAAGTGCCATGTCGTTCATTCAATACCTCCTTGTCACATTACTCCTTCCAAAGTGTATCACCTCACACTTTTCAGGGTTAAATTCCATCTGCCACTTATCTGCCCATTTGACCATCCCGTCTATATCTTCTTGTGGTTCAAGACACTCAACCTCACTGTTCGCCACCTAGCTATTCCTTGTGTCATCCGCAAACTTACTAATCTTACCCCCCACATAGTCATGTACGCCGTTTATATAAATGACAAATAATAGGGGACCGAGCACAGATCCCTGTGGTACGCCACTGGACACTGGCTTCCAGTCACTAAAGCAAGTTATGATCACTATCTGCAAAATGCTCCACCACTGATACCTCTACAACTTGACCGGCTTCATTCCCTAAAATTAAATCCAGGGCCGCCCCTTGTCTTGTAGGACCTTCTACGTATTGACTTAAAATGCTCTCCTGGATGCATTTTAAGAATTACACTCCCTCTAAACCTATCACACTAGGACTAACCCAGTTAATGTTGGGGAAGCTATTTTCTTAGCTATCTTCCTCTCATACTCTAATTTATTTCTCCTGATTAACCTTTTAATCATTCTCTGCCGTTACTTATATTCTGACTAACCAACTGACCTGCCATTAATCTTTGCGCAGTTATATGCTTTTTCGTTAAGTGTGATGCTTTCCCTAACTTCCTTAGTTAACCACATACATTTCTTCTTGATAGCAGTGATATACTTATTCTGAGTATTCAGAAAAATCCCCTTAAATATCTGTCATTGCTTGTTTATTGATTTATCCCTCAGCCTATTTTCCCAGTGCACTTCAGCTAGCTCAGCATTCATCCCCACATATGTGCCCTTTTTTAAGTTTCAAATGCTAGTCTTAGACATACTCTTCTCCCTTTCAGACTGGATGTAAAATTAAATCATATTGTGGTCACTGCTATTTAGGGATACCTTTACCCTAAGTTCATTAATTATTCCTGCCACATTACACACTACCAAGCCTAATATAACCTACTCTCTAAAACGTCCTGCTCTCAGAAACTGTCTCGAAAACATTATATGAACTCCTCATCCAGGTAACGACTGCCAATCTGGTTTTCCAGTTTATATGTAGATTAAAGTCACCCATGTTTACTGCTGTCCCTTTGCCACCAGCTCACAATATTTGTGCTTGTGTACTTTGCTTCACAATGCATTTACTGTTCAGGGATCTGTAGACCACTCAAACGAGTGACTCATTTCCCCTGTTCTTCCCTACGTCCAGGCCTGCGGTCTTTTGAATGGATTCGATGATTTAACGTTGGAGAGAGGCTTTTGAAAAAGGAAGGATTCACTGCAGTTTCTGCGGTTGCCTATGATCGAATCACAAGGAGGTTGGTTACGCAAACCGACTGCCTCTTGTTCAACGGCTTGCTTCCGAGTCTGGCTCACGAGCTGGCTGATGTGATGTTTCTGATGCTTTTTGTGACAATACCTGCAGAAGCTATTAGCGGATGTTTGAAAGAAGGCAAAAACCTGGCTGCCTCAGCATGTGACTTTCCAAAATTTCAATTCATTTTCCAAATAAGGCGCTGGTGCTTATATTGATTGCACATCCTGAGTTTTGGGTTAACACCTCTGTTTTTCTGGTTTGGATCGGGAAAATCATCATGACACAAAGGAACAGTGATTTGAGTCATTCGCTTCCATTGCGACCAGTTTAGATCTTGCCTTTTGTTCAGTATGAAACATGGAGAAAGGCAGTATGGTATTCCCACAGTATTTTGCATTGGCCCATCCTTAAACAAAGAAATGTGTGAATTCCCTGGATGGCTGTGGCTTTCCATATTTCATGAGGTATTCGGCTGAGACGTAATACATTCTGTAGCCCAAATGGCGAATGTTACATGACTTGTGGCAGCCATCTTAACTACTGGTTTGTTCCAATTATTTTTTTAAATGTCTGAAATGCCATATTATGACATGCCAGTGCTGGGCATAACACGTGAGTTTGATGAATGAATGAAGAGATGCACTCATGATGGGATTCACTGAGTGATAATTTTAATGCATTAGAATAGTTTTTAATATATTTTCATTAAAGCTAGCTCTCGGTGGTTGCGTAATATTGTGTAATAATCTATGTTTTATTATCTTTCTTTCATATGCATTTTCTTAATAACGAGAAATATACCAGAAAAAAATTCCAAATGGGCAATAAAGTGACATCGAAATTGAAATTAAAATGGAAAGAATGTTTGATGAAGTAGCCGAAAACTTTCATGAGGGCACTGTGCGTCATGGTGTGGGCTTCCAGATGGCAAAGCCGACGGAATAAAAGCGACAATGGGCGAAATTGTCTGAGTGACAGAAAATAGAGAGTAGTGGTGGAAGGTTTTGTTTTGGACTGGAGGGAATGAGTTTCGTCAGACGTCATCACCAAATCCACTGCTTTTCTCGATTTCATTACTGACCATAAATTGGGAGTGTAGGGCATAATTTCAAAATTTACCGATGACACGAATCTTGGAATTTATGTGAACTGTAAACAGGATAGTGGTAGACTTCAGTCGGGCTTAGAAAGGCTGGTGGAATGTATAGGCAGTCGGCAGATAAGCATCAGTGTAAAGAGGCGTGATATGATTCATTTTGGGCGGAGGAACAGGAAGAAGCAACATAAAATAAAGGATACAATTCGAAACGGGATTCTGGAACAGAGTGACGTGCGGTATTTGTGAACAAATCTTTAAAGGTGACAGGGTAGGTCGAGCAAATTATTAGTAACACATACAGGATCCTGGGCTTTATAAACATGGTTATGGGGTACAAAAGCAAGGAGCTTTTATAAGCGAACTTATATAAGATGCTGCTTCGCCTCGATGGACTATTGTGTACAACTCTAGGAACAATGTGAAGGCATTAGCGAGGGAACAGAAGCGATTTATAAGATTGAAAGAAGACTTGCATTTCCATAGCACTTTTCACGACGACTGGATGCCTCAAAGCACTTTCCAGACAATTGGTTACTTACGTAATATAAAACACGGGGGCAGCCAACTTGAGCACAGCAACAGCCATAAAGAAGAATAGAACAATGACCAGATAACCTGTTTTTTTTTTGTGATGTTGATTGGGGGAAAAATATTGGACAGGACACCAGCGATAACTCCCCTGTTTTTGTTGGAATTAGTGCCGTGGGATCTTTTACATTCACTTCAGCATACAGAAGTTTAACGTATCACAGGAAAGTCTGCACCTCTGATAGTACAGCCCTCTGTCATTGCTGTCAGCCTTCTTTTTATTTTGTGCTTTAGTCTTGGAACGGTACTTGAACCCAGAACCTTGTGACTTAAAGTGGGAGTGCGACCCACTGAGCCGGAGCTGATTTGCACGCCCCCAGAGCGCTACGATTTATGATGAATGGGGAACGAACTAAAAGCGTTTTAAGCAATTTTTTTTTTTTTTTTGCAACTCGTCGTTAGAATTTGGAATGCAGTGTATGAGAGAGGGATTGAGGCAGGTCCGGTCGTGGCTTTCAAAATGGAACTGGGTAAGCCGTTGAAGAGAATAAATTAGCAGGGCTATGGGGTAAGGGCCGGGGTGGGGAATGCGATTTAGCCGAGTTGCTTTAGGAGAGAGCCGGCACGGACACACCGGGCAAACTGATCTAATTCTACATTGTAACCCATTTTCTGATTTGCCATTGAAACAACACTCACACCGCCAGTGTTAGTTAATTCTGCATTTCAAAACCATATATTTTCTCTTAATCTTTCCTGCCTGTGACACATGTAATTTCAAAAGTGCAATAAGTGCAGAAATTATATAAATAACGCTTAGAAACGAAGGTTAATTTATGAACTGCAGTTACAGGATGTTAAACATCATTGGGGCGTACCTCATAGGAAACAAACAGAAAACCATTCTTAACAGTTGTAAACTCGCAGTTACTGTGGAGTCATCAATTGAATCCGTGGCTCAGAATGTCAGTGAGGATAGTTTTTCTTTGCCTGACTCTCCGTGGGATTATTCATACAGGTATTCATTGACCCAGATGCTTTAATTTATAAAATGTTTTCGGAGTACATCCACATTAATTATTGATTTAATGAATTGCAATTCCCTATCTGGTTAACTGCTTCTCTCCTCGTTCTTTATTTGTCATCTGATGCAATTATCTTCAACTTGACCATATTTCTCACATCCTCGGACGGCACTTTATTCAGTGTCGCTCAAACGCCCAGAGAAATGACTGTAATTTATGGGGGGGTGGGGGGGGGGGGAGTGTGGAATTTTACCCCCTGCTTCACATTTCCCCTCAGCACCATTCTTCAGTAGAGTAAATTGGTGGAAGCAGGATGAGAATGAATACCTTCACACAAGCGCGATCGCAGAAGACGATTTGCCGTGGAAAAACAAGACAGAGCTTTCTTTCACTTGCTGGCCGCGACTTTCCAAGACTCTGAAGTTTATCACTGCACAGTGATCCGTCAAGGAATAGATCAAAGAAACTAAACCGGATCGCATCTAATTGTGCATGGTAAGCGTGGAACATCGGAGGGCGAGGTTATCGTAAAGATATCGAACATAACATACAGGGATTATTTGTGACTGCTTATTTCGTCGATTTTGGCAGTATAATCATGACTATTCATACTGTGCACGATAACTTAAATTCTATATTCTTGCTTTCTGGAAAGAATTGCTGATTAACCATTTAATGTCGCACGCAGAGTACTGCAACATTCATTCATTTTAACCAATTAGACTATAAGTGTAAAACCAGTTTATACCACAGATACTTACCGCGGAATTTTCGAGGATATACAAACCTGAAGACAGTTTATATTATGCACCGCTTTTATACCATTTTTGATGCCCTGGTCACCTACATCGCTCTCTCAGCAATTGAACATTCTTGAAATTAATTCGCACATTATGTTAGCATCACGGAATTGAAAATCAGTGTGCAACTAACTCTGATGGACTGATTCACTAAGGAACCTGCAGCTCGAAGAACGGCACGCTACAAAATCACTGACCTGGAATAAATAAAACAATACAGGTCTTTGCGAAACCTCTTGTGGTTCAGCCGCGTTTTATCTATTTCTTCCATTGCAATGCTTCGGCTGCGAAATCTGCCTAATACCAACTAAGCCCTCATTTTATAATCAAAAATGAGCAGTTTGATTGCCACGGCCTATTGGTGCTTAACAAACACAAGCGACTCCAAGCGCACATCTGTCTCCTCCACATCCCCACGTACACCCTGCACCCCCACACCGCACCCCATCACCAACGTTAATTTACTTAATTCCTTGGACTATGCAACCCAAACTAGATATTGTTGCGACTTGTCTGCCGAGGAACTCAAATATTTACTTTCTCTCGATGCTGCTCATTAACTCGGCTTTGTTCATTCTTCGTTTTGCAGTCGTTCCAGTCCCAATCAATGTTGTCACCCGGTTCCCTGACGGGAATTCATCTGTTTCTTTGACTCTTCTGTGTAAAACAGCTGCATTTTATCCGGAGATTTTGAACCTCATTTGGTGTAAAAATGGCGCCGAATCCACTTTAGGAATACACACAATGAAAGTACAGAACAGTGAAGGGTTGTATGAAAGTTTCCAGCTCTTCTGTTGAAATGCAGCCTCTCCTGAGCGATACCAAGTATACCTGTTTGGTATCTCATGTCTCCCTCGAGACTCCCGTTGCCGTCGCCCGTACTATTTCTAAATTCAATCAAATTACGAGGTCAATAGTTCAAAAAGGTGAGTTAGCGACATTTAAGTTGGCAAATGGATATAACATAGAAGAGCTACATATTAATAATCACGAAGCTAGTCCATAGTAATCTCATGGTAAGTATCAACGAAATCATTGTATTAATGTATAATATCCATTGGACCTGTGTGCTGCAAAACCGGCCTTCAAATTCCTTTATTTGTCACATAATACTTACAAACAGGAGTGATCTGTTCTATCTCTTATCCTCCTCGCAATGTTAATAATTGTTCAGTTTCATTTCCTTCCATCTTAAAATCGTTTTCTTCTTTGATAGTGCCTGCTTTCCTTGCACCGACACTATTGCCAAGGAGCTGCAACCATATTATTTTCATTAGGGATTCTTCCATAGCAACTGCCGATCCTGACCCTCTTTTGATTTCCTCCAGTGCAGAATTCTGCGCTTAATGCATTTGACAACTTTTAACCTTTGCCCCTCCACGCCACGTTTAGTTGGCACCTGTCCATAAACCTCATTTAAACTTTGCCCGCAGCTTGGCTCGGGTGCAGCCGATTCATTGCATCTTGTTAATATCCTTTACCCCCGAAACAATAATCAATGAGCTCTCGTCATTAGATCGCCTTTGGTGTTCACTTTGATAAACACAGTTTAGTTAATTGGAAGGGGAATTCCCAACCGATTGCTACAATCCAAAATTTTGTGCGGCAGCGACAAAGCACTTGTCAAAAATGCCCCTAATTTAACGAAATTATAAATGTTAATAAATAAGAAACGTCAATAACAAGAACAAGTCTTTTAGGCACGTTTTCTGCCTCTCCTAAAACAGTGTTCACAAGGACCAGTGCTGGTGCATTAACTTCTTACAATTTATTCGAATGACTTGGATGAGGGGACCGAAGGCACGGTTGCTCAGTTTACTGATGACACATAGATAGGCAAGAAAGTAAGTTGTGAAGAGAACATATGGAGGCTACAATGGGATGTAGACAGGTTAAGTGAGTGAGCAAAGACCTGGCAAATGGAGCATGATGTGGGAAAATGTGAAATTGTCCATTTTGGCAGGAAGAATAAGAAAGAAGCATAGTATCTAATTGGTGAGACATTGCAGAGATCTGAGATGCAGAGGGAACTGGGTGTCCTAGTGCATGAATCTCAATAGCTTAGTATGTAGGTACAGCATGCAATTGGCGAAGGTAAAATAATGTTATCGTTTTATGCGTGGGGAATTGAATACGATAGTGGAGAGTTTATGCTACAGTTGTACAGAACAGTAGTGAGACCACATCTGGAATACTGTGTACAGTGTTGATGTCCTTATTTAAGGAAGGATGTAAATGCGTTGGAAGCAATTCGGGGAATGTTTACTAGACTGATACCTGGAATTTGTATGAGGAAAGGTTGCACACGCTAGGTTTGTATCCACTTGAGTTTTGAAGAGTAAGAGGCCACTTGGTTGAAACATATATGACCCTGAGGGGTCTTGACAGGGTGGATGTGGATAGCATATTTCCTCTTGTGGGAGAATCGAAAATTAGCAGTGACTGTTTAAAAATAAGGGATCTCTCATTTAACACAGAGATAAAGATATTTTTTCTCTCAGAAGATTGTGAGTCTTTGGAACTCTCCTTCTCAAAACGTGGTGGAAGGAGAGTCTTTGAATATTTTAAGGCAGAGCTAGATAGATTATTCATAACCAAAGGGTGAATAGTTATCCCGGATAGGTGGGAATATAGAGCTGAGGTTAGAATCAGATCAGCCATGATCTCATTGAATGGCGGAGCAGGTTGCAGGAGCCAAGTGGCCTACTCCTACTCCTATTTTCGTATGTTTGTATGTATGCTTGTTTAGCTGAAACAGGCGCAATATGCGTACAAGTTCTTTCTGCCTGCAAAGAACAGAGCCCGGTGTATTGTTCGTGTTTTGTGATCGATAAGCTGATAGTTTGTTTTGCACATTAATTTCGAATGTATCATCTATTCAATGAAGAAGTCACTTCAAATATTTGGTGTAAAATAATATTTGGTGTTTGAACTTTAGTATTGCTGATAAAAGAGATGTCTAAGCTAGTCATCTTGCGCTCATCAGGAGAATACTGGCGAGAATACCAATATATAGGGGGAAACAACAACTTATACTCTATGAAAGAGAGTGCTGATTGGTTGACAAGTGTCGTTTCCATGGAGAATGCACCACTGATGGTGAATGACAGTTAACTGCCAAGCATTGTTTGAAATTTAAACCAGGCATGTTTACTCTGATTTGTCACGGCTTTGCCCTGAGGAATGAGTCAGCGCTGCTGCTTATTTTGTTTAGCTGAAACAGGCGCAATGTGCGTACATGTTCCTTCTGTCTGCAAAGAACAGGGCCCTGGGTATTAATATATGTAGCTTCCAGTACACGTAAATGCGCCACGTTGCGAGCCGACTGACAATCTTAAATTGGTTGCCGCAGTAGTTGTTAGCACAGTGAAGATCATTAAGCAAATGTTACCCAATCGCCGAATCACGTCTCATGTTGGATACTGTGTGTTGTGTTTTGCCAGCACGGCCTGGCTGTGTACTGTCTTCACCTTAACAGTTGTAATCAGCGGCTGGGACATACTGTTTGATACAACCCACCAGTCTTTCGGACATACAGCCTATATAGCTACCATCACACTAGCACTTTAATTCCTACACCACATTACTCATTTGTGCGATAGGCAGAACTTCCTTTGGCTTGATGGTCGGATCCTGTTATTGACGAATACCACCGACTGCATAGTTGCAGCGTGTGACAGCTAGCTTCACCTATTTCAGCATCAGGTTTGCATAGGCAGCCAATGGTCCGGGCCCTATTGACAAGGTTCCTGATAAGACCAATCTTATAACGTCTGGAACTATAAGAATCCCAACGCGTATATTGACCAGTGAAGGTAGGCTTACGATAGTTGGTGGTAGAGAATACCCTGGCAGATTTCTCAACTGGTACGACAAGGAAGGGAATTTCATGTGACTGTTCCATTTCTTAGGTGAATTTCAGCGCAAGATGCATCCATTAAAAAGTGTAAGGAAATTGTTACATGCAGCTGCGGATTGAAATATCGCAAATGTATCATCCACATATCGGAAATATGCGCGGGGTAGCAGGTCAGGTGTAATTCCACCGAATACACGTTTCTCAAGGAACCCATAAAGATGTTTGCGAGAGCTGGGCCGAGAAGGGGTCCCCTGGCAACACCACCTATTTGGACATGCAAGGTGTCTTTAAAACTGAACTCAACTGCGCGAGTTGCTGAATTCATAAGTTCACTGAACATTGATTCACTCAATGGTGGCTGGCCTAGATCACCATGATATAGTGCTACAGCGCAAATACCTATGGGTACCTCAATTGGAACATTGGTGAAATGGCTAGCAATGTCAAATAAGTACATGGACACAGCATTGCTATCGATGTACAAGTCCCGTATGACTTTTGCAAATGTATATGTGGAAAACTTGGTCAAAGCTGGTTGTAACAATTCACCCAAACATTTGGCCAATTCATGTTGTACAGAACTGGTCATAGATAAGAAAGGGCATCACCTTTGTGTGTTTTGGGCAGACCATATATAAATGGACACAGAGAACTATGAGGGCGAAACTTGCCATATATATCACGTGGTAGTTCATCGCTCTCAAACAAGTCCAGCAAGCGTTTTGATTTTTTTTGCGAGCAAGGCTGTCCGATCATGTTGAGCGGTAGGTCCAATGGATGTGAATGTGGACCTGTCATTAAGAATGGCGTGCAATTAGTTGATATAGTCACGCTTGTTGAGGATGACTATTCTAGTTAAGTTTACTGATGTCTATGTCCGGGCTGGCCTTAAGGCCTCGTAACGCTGCAAGACATTCGCGTTGCAAGCTTAGACATATCTTTTCTCAGCAATGTTAAAGTTCTGTACTACGAAACGACTATTTATCCAATCTTTCTTACTGCCGTTCAATACCGCGGTATTATTGAAAGCACCGTCATAGTTTAAGCAGTAAATTATCTTGACATCTATTTTTATGCAACGTTTGCCAAAACTTAATGTTCCTCTTAATATTGCAGGTAATATCCATAATTCAGTTGTCTTTTGGGCTCCAGGTTGTGCAATAGCTGGACTGGCGTTTCTCGCGCCGGCGACTTCAGAATAATGACGGTAAGATCTAATGTTAACATTAGCGTTTAGTGCAAATCTCAGTGTTAGTGACAGTCACGGGGTAACATGGAGGGCGGTGGGAGTGGGGGCAGGAGAATTCGATCAGAAGTTACATTTGAAAACACTTTTTTTTGCGGGAAGCTCCGAAGGATCTCAACGCATTTTATAACGCCGAAATATTCACGGTTCGGAATTAACATGGAGGCAAATTTCGCGGCGAGAACGTTCCAACAGAAATTTCCTCATTGCAGCATGACAAATGAAATGGAACCTGACAGGCAATCATTTTCCAACCTATTCCGTTATCGATACGCACCTAGTTGAATTTGGTCATTTGAAGCTTCCGCCCGGGGATGGTTGCGCACATAGGAAGGTGAGGAAGAAGAGCAGAGGTCGTCCCTTCGAGCCTCTTGCCTGTTCCGCCCCGCAGTAAGTTCATTGTTGATATACTAACTCAAATGTATTTTTTTTCACAACCATGGGGTCCAAAAATATTTCCTTATTTTCCGAAAAAAAACTTTTTAAAAAAATCTCTGTTGATCGCGACAAGTGCCGTGCTTTTAACACGGCGCATTCCAAAATTGATTTTTTTTTTCGACACTAGGCAGGCCTTCGCAATCTCTGGCACGGAATTGAGTAAATATTTCAATCTTTCAAAGTCAAATCTCACTCGTTTCCAAGTAAAGTAGAATGTGTAACGGGGCTGAGCCATGAGGAGTTGGTCAGTTCATTCAATCATCCCAACTGGTGATTGCAGTGTCAAGAATGATTGACATAATGAAAAGAACAGATCACAATCGCGTCAGAATCAATCGCGTACATCTATTTATTGAAGAGTATTTATCGGTGTCAGTGATTTCTTCAAATCGAGGTTAGAAATACATTGCTGTTAAAGAGCGTTAATTGGATAAGACGAAAACTGCTTATTTCGGTGAAAATATACCCAGGTAATAACAGTTTATAGATTAGTTCATTCTTTAGGTTTGAAATTAAATTTATCTAAAGCTGCGGTTTATTTACACAATTGTACAACGTTATGTTGTAGAATGAATATTAAGAAGCTTAACTGTTAGTTGTAGTGACCACCGTGAATTAATATTTGTATTCAGGTAAATATATATGAAATATGGGTTCCGCAATTGATATCGAGCCTAGGTAATCGGTTAAATGCTTGATTGCCAGTACTAAAACTGGTGAAGGGAAACTTGACCAAACATTTTCCTTCTGGCCATTGCAGGGAGCAGCCGCTGAGACTGTGCATTATGCTGCATTAGAGTTCAGCAGAGCTGGAGAAAATGCAGGACATAAATGTGAAGAGGAGAGAAGCGTGTAGGTTCAGGTAGGGCTCAGTACCAGATGCACAATCATAGATGATCAGGGTGACATCAACATTCATGAGATAAGGAAAGGCATTTTCTTCTGTTGACTTTGATCGCGTAATGTATCGATGGTTATTTGTTGTGTCCTTCTGATGGTTGTTTTGAGCAACAGTGAACAAAAATTGCAAAAAGACAAATTAATATGTCCAAATATTGGCTTTACAAGTCCATCAAGGAGCAGTCGATCACAAGCTCCAGCATTGACTGGCTCAGTAAAACCGGGATATACAACAATAACGAAAAGAAGTACAGAGCATGCTAAGCTGAAGACTGAAAAACAAAGAGAAGTAAAAGAGGTTATTTACGCAGAAGCAAGAAATAAATCAGCAGCAGGTATTTAGATGAAGGAGACACTTTTCTCATGTGTATTGATCGCATCCCCCTGCCAGAACAATTTCAGGAGTATGTGTAAGATGTGATACCCGAAAGGTAACTCATTACATGATATATCAGATATGGCACTTACTACATGCTGGTCAATTATTCGATGAATTTTCTTGGAGATGCTGCTGAGAACAACGTGACTTTCTTGAGATACTTTACCATTAGATCGTTATTGTACAACTCTTTGGATTACAATGCTATGATAACAGCCTTGCTCCACACATTTGTCATCATACGTAAATTGAATAAAAATAGATTATGTTCGATCACATATGATCACAACGATTCCACACGCCCCCCCCCACCCCACCCCCACCCCGCATCCCCATTATTTTGGCGGGTTAAGCTTGCGTGGTAATTTATGTATCGCGTTAACGCCTTGTGACTTGTTGGGGAGGTGACGTTCCTCGTGTGGAACAGATGAAGCTCCAGTCTATGTTCCCTCCCATTAGCCTTCGGCAAGTACCTTCTAGTTGGCCCGCAAAACATGTCTATAACGCAGCCACTTGAAATCACATAATCTTAAAGAACAGAATGAAGTAATGCGGGCCATTGTGCAAGTGCCGACATTGTTAATAACGGATCTAATTAGTTCCACAAATATATAAGCAACATGCTACGGATGCTGGAAATCTGCAATAAAAACAGAAAAAGTAGAAACATTCAGCAGTTCTGGCAACACCTGTGGAGACAGAAACAGAACCAGTTGACATTGCATCAGAATTGCCCATTAGATGTTGCCAAGCCTTCTGCGTATTTCCAAAATGTTCTGGGTTTTTTTATTTCAGTTAGTTCCATTCTCGGGTTCTTTCTCTAAAACCAGGCAATCTTATCCTTTTCAAATGCATGTCCAATTCCATTTTGAGCATTCCTGCGAATACTTCCTCAAAGAATCAATCAATTTCCTATGCTGACACGGTATTTTTTATAGAATTATGTAATTGATATG
This sequence comes from Cetorhinus maximus, assembly GCF_964194155.1. Lineage (NCBI taxonomy): Eukaryota > Metazoa > Chordata > Chondrichthyes > Lamniformes > Cetorhinidae > Cetorhinus > Cetorhinus maximus. The sequence continues at coordinate 89,031,246 of NC_135884.1, forward strand.
TGTTCCGTGTCCTTTATTCTGTGTGCCGTTTCTGCAACGATTCTACACGGGAAATCAAGCAAAATTTGCATTTTTTTGAAATCGTGCTGATGTGAATTAATGAAGTCACGTTTCTACAAGAACAATTATCCCGCGTGCCGGGGCCCCGCAAAATACAAATAAATATCCAACTTCTTGTTGATTACTAAGTTTAGGTGTACTTCGTGTACGATTTTCTCATCTAATGACTATGCGTTGATTCAAAATGTCTTGTGCATAATCACATACAGTGGATCCTTCAAGGGAAAAGCAAACACCTCGGCGCTTCATAACTGTCATATATTCCTTCAATGCCGTCTCACTTGCTATTGTCTTCCATTCCCTTTTGTGATACCGATGTGGTGTAGATTGTTTTGATAATTGTTTAACGCTGGTGCATTTCTGTACAGGAAATAAAAAGGTCAATTTGTGGGCGTTCTATTAATTCTCATGAGTGCAAACGATTAGCTGGGTTTTGCAATCTTCTGGCTCTAGCTACGCGAATGTGCTGCTAAATATTAACCAGCGTGTATTGTTTATTCGAACTAAATAAAGATGTGGTTCAGTCGCTCTGCTCGAAGCACCAACGCCTCGAGTCCTAAATTTAACTCTGTTGGATGTAGGAGGCTGCAAATGTATCTACTCCTGAATGGCAAAAGTAACTTCACATCACTTGCTTCATTGTAATTATAACAACAGCTACTGTTGTTCCACAGATACTCTACTTCACATTTGGCATTGTAATGTTCCTACCCACACTCATGCTAATCTACAAGCTCTTCGCTTTAAGGTGTTTGTCTCTTTTTTTATTCATTCACGTTTCATACGTTGCTTTGTGTTTTCCTAAATACAGTTCTGTTTTATTTTATTATTCATCTGTAAGCAATTTTCAGTAGAGTTAAGTTAGTTAAATCCCGGCCTTGCAGCAGAAATTTCTCATGCCCTACGATGTTGTAACATTGATCACATCAATTCATAAATTAAGATCTGGATATTGTCCAAAATGTAAAGACAGTTCGGAAATTGAAGCACATTTTATATAATTAGTCGATAAGTCTTTCATTTGGTGAGGAATATTACTTAGCATTTTTTTCCTCACATCGTTTCTTTCATAACTGAACTGGAATTTCGAGGTGATGTGGGAGCAGAAATTACAAAGAATTTCGAAAGAATCGTCCTACCACCCTGTTCCAGTCACATCGAGGCATTGAGCAGAGGCAAAAAAAATAAAATCTCGGCGCTTTCAACGAATCACAGGGTGCAGAAGAGGCCCTTCAGCCATTCCAGTCTACATCGACACGTGAGAAACACCTGGCCTACTTACCTAATCCCATTTACCAGTACTTGGCCCATAGCCTTAAATGTTATTACGTGCCAAGTGCTCATCCAGGTACTTTTAAAAGGATTTGAGGCAACCCGCCTCCACCATCCTCCTAGGCAGTGCATTCCAGACCGTCATCACCCTCTGGGTAAAGAAAGTTTTTCCTCACATCCCCGCTAAACCTAACGCCCCTCACCTTGAATGTATGTCCCCTTGTAACTGACCCTTCAACTGAGGGGAACAGCTGCTCCCTATCCACCCTGTCCATTCCCCTCATAATCCTGTATACCTCGATCAGGTCGCCCCTCAGCCTTCTCTACTCCAACGAAAACAACCCTAGCCTATCCAGCCTCTCTTTATAATTTAACTGTTTCATCCCAGGCAACATCCTGGTGAATCTCCTCTGCACCCCCTCCAGTGCAATCACATCCTTCCTTTCATGTGGTGAACAGAACTGCACACAGTACTCCAGCTCTGGCCTCACCAAGGTTCTATACAACTCCAACATGACCTCCCTACTTTTGTCATCTATGCCTCGATTGAAAAAGGCAAGTGTCATATATGCCTTTTTCACCACCCCGCTAATATGCCCCTCCACCTTCAGAGATCTATGGACACACATGCCAAGGTCCCTTTGTTCCTCAGAACTTCCTAGTGTCATGCTGTTTATTGAATCTTTCCATGTCAAATTGCTCCTTCCAAAGTGTATCGCCTCACACTTTTCAGGGTTAAATTCCATCTGCCACTTATTGGCCCATTTGACCATCCCTCCTATATCTTTTTGTAGCCCAAGACACTCAACCTCACTGTTAACCACCCGGCCAATCTTTGAATCATCCGCAAATTTACTAATCCTACCCCCCACATAGTCATCTATGTCGTTTATATAAATGACAAATATTAGGGGACCGAGCACAGGTCCCTGTGGTACGTCACTGGACACTGGCTTCCAGTCACTAAATCAGCCTTCTGTCATCACCCTCTGTCTATTACAACTAAGCCAATTTTGAATCTACCTTATCAAATTACCCTGTATCCCATGCGCATTTGCCTTCTTTACAAGTCTCCCATGTGCGACCTTGTCAAAGGCTTTGATGAAATCCATATAAACTACATCAACTACAGTACCCTCATCTATACACCTGGTCACTTCCTGGAAATAATCAATCAAATTTGTTAGGCATTACCTCCCTCCGACAAAGCCATGCTGACTATCCCTGATCAAACCCTGCATCTCCAAGTGGAGATAGATTCTCTCCTTCAGAATTTTTTTCCAATAGTTTCCCTACAACTGACGTGAGACTCACTGGCTTATCTCTACCACCTTTCCTAAATAGTGTAACCACGTTAGCTGTTCTCCAGTCCTCTGGCACATGCCGCGTGGCCAGAAAGGAATTAAAAATTCGGGTCAGAGCCCATGCGATCTCCTCCCTTGCCTCCCTCAGCAGCCTGGGACACAAATCATTAGGACCTGGAGATTTGTCCACTTTTAAGCCTGCCAGCACCTCCAATACCTTCATGTCAAAACCCCGCTCTCAGCCAGCATGCAATCGGCAGATCGGTATCACAAAAAGGAATGGCAGACGATAACAATTGGGGTGATATTTCCCGTTACCACCTTGAAGGAATATATGACAGTCATGAAGCGTCGAGTTGTTTGCTTTCCCTTTGAAGGACACACTGCATATGATTATACACAAGAGAGTTCTCCTGTCGTATACATCGAAGAAATATGCCTATCGACATAAACATCGTAAAGGCATCATGATTGTGGATACTTATTGACAATATGTCAAACTTCGAATATCACTGGGGGGTTACATTGACTCTACGTCTGTTTTTTGTATATTTGTATTTTGTTGCTGCGCTAATGTAATGTTGCAAATAAATGGTTTCATTCTGCATTACAACTAACATCATCAAAGTAAATTTCCGAATTCTATTGGATAAACCACCGAGCGGGCTCACGCACAATGAGTTGTTTCCTTAATTGCGTGATTTCTATGCAAACCAATACTAACCGACGTTATTTTGTCACCACCACTTTCCCAATCAAAAAGGAGTTTACATCGCCGATTCTCGCAGATTAGAGTTGCAAGACTTGGGTCAGGAAAAATTGAGCTTTCAGTTACGTAAAGAATATGCCTTCCACCTTTAGAATTGCGACCTCTGATCTCACGCAAGTAATTTTCTTACTGAAATCGATTTTGCCGCATAGCCCAGACGACAGGAAAAAAGAGTTGCAACTAATTTAATGCGGTATACCACGTTATATTGATAACATTCGATATAGCGCTGTTGGCCTTTACATCTTTAACAGTCTACTGACAATTTGGAAAGTGCACTTGTAGCCACGATCCGTCTGCTTCTGAGGAACTCACAGGTGTTGATGAGTACAAAACGTGGAAATATAGAAGACTCCAAGCGTTCCCACAGAGCTGCATTTTTTTACATAATTTCCCACCCAATTAGAGCGATATCGAATGCCAATGCTGTGAGGCTGGTCAGGGCATGATTTGGATTCACATGGCTGGTAAACGGTGACCGCTTATGACTATGAGATCTGGTACAATCACTAACAACGAATCGCTCTGGGCTCAAAAACCTGAAGAGAGATTTACTTTTCATTGATTCAACAATTTCAGCTCGCCAATGTATTTTTATGGCAACAGCAATAGCTTTAACAAAGAGTTCCACTGTTAAACAGATTTTTTAATTATTATTATTGAAAGGTTTTGTGGATTTAGTTTAAAAAATAGACCCAGACCATCGCTTTGGTTGCACAACTGCCTTTTATGTTGCTCTGTCCATCCTATAAAGGAATGTACAACTCTACATTCTAACCGCTCTCTGTTAAATCTCTGAAGAAGTCATGCGGACTCGAAATGTTGACTCTGTTTCTCTCTCCACAGATGCTGCCAGACCTGCTGGGTTTTCCCAGCATTATTTGTGTTTTTCTCTGTTAAAGTAGATATGCCAGGAAACGACACAGTCTGCAAATTATCTAATGCATTTCATTTATCCTTATTTTTCCCGAGGCGTGACTTTCACTGACACGGCTGGCATTTATTATGTCACTATCCAGCTATAGGTCAATAACTTTTTAAAAAAGGAATCCCCAAATGACCCCAACAGAAAGAATCCGACGGACAACAATTCACTTCTAAAGACTTCTACTGTAGCAATCAAACTAACATCGACATAATTTTACATTTAGCTAACAGGTGAGTCATAATTCAACAAGGAGATACATTTCACTTCAACCTAATGCTACAAACATCACTGGCACAAATATGGCATTGAGAAGAGCCCCAAAGTTCCTCCCGGCTTCCCAGTAGAGTTCCACCGCTGCTCACCACGCCGGCCAGCAAGGTCTTCACCAACAGCTCCACTCCCTCCGAGTTTTTGCAAAGCACAATTTTCATCAGAATTGCCCGTCCCTAATTGCCCTCGAGGACGTGGCCATAAACGGACAACATGAACAGTTATAGTCAGCGTGATTTTAGGTAACGTGTTTTAGGATTCCGATCCATGACCATAAACGGACGGTAAAATATTTTCAATTCAGGGTACTGTGTGACTTGGAGGGGAACATAGAGTTGGTGGTGTCCACACGTGCCCTTGCCCCCCTAGGTCGCAGTTCTGGGAGGTGCTGTGGAATTTGCTTTGATGATTTGTCGCACTTCATCTTGAAACTGGTATACACTGCAGCCACGTTGCGCCAGCACTGAAGAGAGTGGATGTTTAATGTGGTGAATCAGATGCTGAATAAGCAGGTTTATTTTCTTCCTGGATGTTGTTGAGCTTGTCATCAATGGTAAGAACATGATTAAAAACGGTCAGATTGTATAATCCCACTATTATTCAAAATAAATAAAGTACGCCATTTCTTCTCACTTTCTCCCCATGAAATTCCTCAATGAAAGAGAATCTAGTTATGAAATGCAACAGATGTAGCATTGTGTGTTATTTTAAACGATCTTATTCTTTGCATTGAGAGTTAATTGTTCTTAATGTGAACGTGCACAGCATGGGTTTTCATTCTATACTTGTGTGAGTTCAGATTGTGAAATAACTTGAAAAGTTTTCAGTGTGGTTAATATTTTGATTGTAACTAGTGTGTCTTGAACAGTTGCAATGCTGCATTTTGACGATCACGTGAGCTAGAAATATCGGGCTTAACTTGCTGTCATGAAGCGTGAATACTAATTTCAATTAAAACATGAATACACAATTTACTCGACGTCATCATTTTTGAATGCTCTGATCCGCTTGTAATGCGAATAAAGTGATACCTTCAATTTATGAAACACATTTGAAAGCCCTAAAGCGCTTGAAAATCCTTTAAATGCTTTTGAAGCATGTTCTACCTTGTAATGTAGGGCCGCGTGGCAGTCAATTTGCACACTGTGATGCCATATAAAAAGCAATAGGATAATGATCAGATAATTAATGATAGTGCTTGGAGAACACCGGGACAATTTCAATCCACATCTTCGAGGAATGCCATGAGCCAATTTGTCATTTAATGATTTTATATTTCTCTACTTTCTCTCCTATCTTCCCTCATGCCCACTTTGTGCTCATTGTATCTATTGAGACCCAATTCACTTTCCGTCCACCCTATTCCCACGAAAATTCTTATCACGCAAACAGTTATCTCTCTTCATATATTGTACTTCGCATTTAAATCTGCCGTCGTCACACTGTGAGGAACCCGTTTTTTGGAAAAAGTTGAAGGACATTGAATATTGAACATTCTTCCTGCTGTGTTATTTTTAAAAGCTTGCAATGTAATTTAGGGCTATGAATATGCCATTTGTCAAAGAACCACAGGTCAAGATAGATGTCCAGCGGGGAGCAGTTGTGAGGGAAGAGATGCTGTGTATATCTATGTTAACAAAGAACTTCTGTTCTCAGGTTACAGACTCTTGGTGATTGGTTAAAAACATTTTGCCTAAGATAAGTATTCTTTGAACATCTTCATCTTTTATATTCTCAGGCAGAGTCTGTGGGTGTGCCTGAGAAGCAGACTGCAAGGAAAGTGCTCGCTCTTTCCCTCGCTCTGCCCAACCTTTGAGTGAAACTTTCGCCAGCAACGTCTCATCATGGTAACTCATCTGTTTTTTGAGAGTTCGCAAAGTTGTGATCAGTCAGAGTCATCAAGATAGTTTCACCAAAAAATATGGCTGAAGGAACTTGCAGACCCATTGTGACCAGAATTCTGTTGGATCAATAGCTTGGAAATCTCTTCGAGTTATATCCTTTGAAAAAAGTTCCGATCCTCCAGCCCCTGAAGGGGAACTGTGTTTGTTCTGTCCTGTTTTGTGTTTGTGCTCGACTGTATGGGGGTTCGACTATCTTCGTTTTTAAAAGGGAAAATTCGTTACACGTCTAAATTGCAACTTGTATGTTAAATAGTTTTTTTTAACTTGCATTTAAAAATAGTTTGTTTTATAATAAATCAACGTTTTGTATTTGCTGAAAGAGGCCTGGTTCGAGTTTTTTTATGCTAGGAATAACAGCATCAAAGGTAAATAATTGGCCAATTTTGTGGGTGAATTAAACATTTTAACTTTTATTGTGACCTGTGGAGAAGTGGGGCTAGAATTAAGTGCGTACTTCTCCCTGCACGTTAAGCAGCAACTTCTTCACTCAGAAAGCAAATCCTTGGCACCACCGCCCTTGAAAACTATCGCCCCATCTTTAACCTTCCTTTCCGCTCCAAAATCCTTTAACATGTTGTTGCTACCAAACTCTGCCTCCATCCTTCCCACAAAGCCATGTTGGATTTTCTCCAATCAGGTTTCTGCCCTTGCCAAAATGGCTCTTATCAAAGCCACAAATGACATCAAACGTGACTGTGACAAAGATAAATTCCGCCCCCCACCCCTCCACCCCCGCCCTTCTCACCTGTCTTCACCCTTTGACACGGCTGACCACACCAAACTCCTCCAAAGCCTCTCCACGATCGCCCAGTTGAATGGGGCTGCTCTCACGAGGTCCCATTCTTATTTATCTAATGGCAGAGGGAGAATCACTTGTAACATCTTCTCTTCCTGCTCCCACATCGTTGCCTTGGTGCCCCTCAAGGATCTCCAGCACTGCTGCTAAACGATCAGACTGGCTATCCAACATTCAGTACTGGGTGGGCAGAAAATCCTTCCAATTAAATATTGAGAAAGTGGAAGCCATTGCTTTTGCTCCCTGCTCCAACTTTTGCGCCCTAGCTGCTGACTCCATTGCCTCCCCGACAACAGTCCTAGATTAAGCCAGTCTATTTGCAACATTGGTGTTACATTTGATTCTGAGAGGGGCTTCCAAGCTCATATTCGCATCATCTCGAAAACATCGCACAACCTCACCTGTGTCAAATGCTCATCTTCTGCTGAAACCCTCATCCATACTTTCATTACCTCTAGGCTCGATTATTCCAATGCACTCATGGCTGTCCTTCCACATTCCACCCTCTGTAAACTTGAGGTCATCCCAGGCTCTGTTGGCTATGTCTTAACTCGCAAGAAGTCCTCTGCTGGCTGATCAAAATTGGCTTCCCGTCAAGAAAAGCCTTGAACTTACATTCCCTACCCTGTTTTTAAGTCCAAACATGGTCCTGCTACTCTGTATCTCTCTAATTTCCCGCAGGCTCACAGCCCTTTGAGATATCTGCATTCCTCTAATTCTGACCTCTTGTGCATTCTCAGTTATAATTGCTCCAATTCTGGTGATCGTGTATTCGGTATTCGGCTATCTATGTAGCAAGCTCTGGAATTGCCTTTTTATCTCGCTTTCATCCTTTAAGACCTTTAAAACCAATGTCCTTGGTCATCTGACCTAATATCCCCTTATGTAGTCCGGTTTCATATTTACGTGAAGTGCCTTGGGTTGCTTCATTATATTAAAGACGCTATATAAATTAAGTTGCTGTTCACCTGAGAGGGGAGGTTCTACGCTCTCATCGGAAGGCTGCGACCTTCAACAATGCTTCACTCCCTACGTCCTATTCTGAAGGTTCAGCCTTGATCAACCAAGTGCCTCGAGTAGGGCTTACAACACAGAACCTCCTTACAGGGGGCACGTGTGCTACGACTAAGCCACGGCTGACCTTGTATTTTCCCGGACTGAGGGAACAGGCTTGGGAAAACTTATGGTATTTCCTGTTTTTTTTCCCAAATTTCTCCCTCAGCACATTTATGACTCACCCTAGAATCTGCATCGTCACAAATTCCCTCAGAAACGGATAAGGATTTATGAATGTATGGAAAATGTGTATATTCCATTCGCCGCAGCTCTTATTTTCTTTGTATAACGGCCTCTCTCGCGTCAAAACAACCCATGAAACTAAAGATTCGCCCTTCGTTAACATCACCAATTGTAATGTTACACCTGAAATGCAAACCCTACAAGTAATACGAATAAAATTATTCATGCCTGGAAAGTGAATTCCAGTCATGGTTGGAGCTAATTGAGAGAAATGTTATCGTCAATGATTCTTTGCCGCTGCTGTTTATCTTTTCTTTATTATTCATTCACGGGATGTGGGCTTCGCAGACTTGGCCCGTATTTATTGCCCATCCCTAGTTGCCTTGAGAAAGTGAAGTCCATATGGTGTATGTACACCCACAGTGCTGTTAGGGAGGGAGTTCCAGGATTTTGATCCAGCGGCAGTGAAGGAATGGCGATATATTTCCAAGTCAGGATGGTGAGTGACTTGGACAGTTACCTCCAGGTGTTGGTGTTCCCATCTGTCTGCTGCCCTTGCCCTTCTAGTTGGTAGTGGTCGTGGTTTTGGAAGATGCTGCGTAAGGAGCCTTGGTGGATTCCTGCAGTGCATCTTGTAGCTGTTACACACTGCTGCTACTGTGCGTCGGTGGTGGAGGGAGTAAATGTTTGTGGATGTGGTGCCAATCAAGCGGACTGCTTTGTCCTGAATGGTGTCCAGCTTCCTGAGTGTCCTGGGAGCTGCACTCATCCAGGCAAGTGGTGAGTATTCCATCACACACCAGACTTGTGCTTTGTAGAGTGTGGACCAATTTCCATTGCTCGCTGGGAAGAGAATTCCAGTCACCAACGATCCGCTGAGAAAAGAAATTCCTCCTCATCCCCACCATCAGTGACTTGGCTTCCACAGCCTCGTTGGTCGAGAATTCCACAGGTTCAGCGCCCTCTGAGTGAAGAAAGTTCTCCTTATCTCAGTCCTAAATTGTCTTCCCCTGAAATAGCGAGCTCTTGTTCAAGACCCTCCAACCAGAGGAAATATCAGCCCTGCAGTCTGCCCAGCCCTGTAAGTATTTTGTACCTTTCAATGAGATCCCCTCTCATTCGCCTGAACTCCAGTAAATACAGACCTAATCGGTCCAAGCTCTCCTCACACGATATTCCAGCCATCTCAGTAGTCAATCTGGTGAATTTTCGCTGCACTCCCTGCATGGTAAGTATATCCTTTCTTAGGTATGCAGACCAAAGCTGCCCACGATACTCCAGCTGTGGCCTCACCAAGACGCTTTATAGCTGCAGGAAGACATCCGAGTGTATCCCTTTGCACCCTCACGGTTTGCTTTCTTACCAACTTTTGTATCCTCAACAAACTTGGCTACCACACAATCGATCCCCCTTCTGAGTCGTTCATACAGATTGTAAATAGGTTAGGCCCCAGCACTGATCCCCGTGACACTCCACCGTTTACAGTTTGTCAACCTGAAAATAATTCCATTTATCCCGACTCTTGTTTCCTCTTAGTTAGTCAATAGTATCTCCATGCGAATATATTACCCCCAATAACATAAGCCCTTATCACAGCATCTTACCGATGCCGCACGAGGCCATTCGGCCCACCGTGCCTGCGCCGGCTCTCCAAATGAGCATTATGATCTAGTGCCATTGTCCTGCCTTTTACCCGTACCTCTGCACATTGTTCTATTCAAATAATCATTTGATGCCCTCTTGATTGCCTCGATTGAACCTGCCTTCACCACACTTACAGGCAATGCATTCCAGACCAGAACCACTTGTTGTGTCAAAATGTTTTTTTTTACATCACATTTGTTTCTTTTGCAGATCTCTTCAAGTCTGTACACTTTCGTTCTTGATCCTTTTAAGAGTGGGAACAGTTTCTCCCTATCTCTCTGCCCAGCCTCCACATGATTTTGGAAACTTCTATCACATCTCCACATAGCCTTCTTGTCTCCAAGGAAAAAGTTCCCAACTTCTCCAAGCTATCCTCATAGCTGAAGATCCTCATCCCTGGGACCATTCTCGTCAACCTCTTCTGCACTCTATCCAAGGTGTTCACATCCTTCCTATAATATGGTGCCCAGAACTGTGCACAATATTCCAGCTGAGGTCTAAGGAGGGTCTTATGTAAATTCAGCACAACCACCCTGCTCTCGTACTCTCTGCTCCTATTAATAATGCCCAGGATATTGTGTCCTTTACTAACTGCTCTCTCCACCTGTTCTGTGCAATAACCTATCCGTGACCCGACTGCTATATTCTACAATAGGGAAAATGTTGTTAAGGTCTTGCTGAATGCAGGCCCGGGGCGTTTCAATAACTGAGAATTTGCAAATGGTACTAAACACCATGTAGTCATCAGTGAACATTCCTACTTATGACCTTATGGCTGCGGGAATGTGATTGATTAAGCAGTTGAAGATGGCTGCCCGTTGGGCTCTACCCAGAGGAACTAATGAGGTGTTGTCCTGGGACTGACATGATTGGGCTCCAATAAGCACATCATTTGTTCTAGATATGATTCCAACCAGTGGAGGTTTTCCACAGGAATCCCATTGACTTCAATTTTCCAAGGGCTTTTTGATGTCACACTTGGACAAATGCTACTTTGGCGTCGGGGCAGTCGGTCTCACTGAACCTTTGGAATTCAGCACTTTTGCCCATGTTTGCACCTAGGATGTAATGAGGCCTGGGGCCTAGTGACCCTGGCGGAACCCAAGCTGAGCATCCGTGAGCAGATGATTGCTGATTCAGTGCTCCTTAGTAGCCCATCTGCAAGATGCACTGCAGCAACTCACCATGGCTCCCTGGACATAACCTACCAAACCAACACCCTCTACTATCTAGAAGGACAAGGACAGCAGATGCATGGGAACACCACCAACTGCTCGATTCCCTCCAAACCACACATCATTCTGATTTGGTACTATATCACCCTTCCTTCACTGTCATTGGTTCTAAATCCTTGAACTCCTTCCCTAAAAACACATGAACTGCAGCGCTTCAAGAAGGTGGCTCATCACCACCCTCTCCAGGGCAACTAGTGATGGGAATTAAATGCTGGCCCAGCCAGTGAAGCTTTCATCCCGTGACCGAACAAATGAAAACCCTCCCGGCCTCACCTTCCAGCAATTATTCTAATGTTTGTGAGTATATTGATGGGGTGGTTATGCAATTGACCAGTTTTTTGTGGACAGTATATATCTGGGTAATTTTCCACATTGTGAGACATATACCAGTGCTATAGCTGTGCTAGAATAGTTTGGCTTCTAATGCAGCTAGTTTTCGAGCAAAGATTTTCACTTCTACAGCTGAGAAGTTGGCAGGGCTATGCTGCATCCAATGCATGCAGTTGTTTCTCGATATCACGTGGAGTGAATTGAATTAGCTGATGATTGATATCTGTGGTGGTTGGGATCTGAGGAAGAAGCCGAGTTGAATCATCCCCTCGGTACTTCATTAAGAAGATAGCTGCAAATGCTTAGGTATTTGTCGTGGAGGTGGGGATTGATGGGGATATTTGAGCAGCCTCCTTCTCTGGTTAGTTGTTTACTTGCCCATCAACATTCACAAATGTATTTGGCAAGAATGCAGAGCTTTCATCTGATCCATTGGTAGTGGGATCTCTTATCTCGTTCGATAACAAATTGTCTCCACTCTTTAAACGCATGTAGTACTACGTTGTAGCTTCGCCAACTTAGCACGTCGTGTCGTAATAAACTTGGTGCTGCTCCTGGCCTGCACTCCTACATTGCTCCTTGCACCATAATCGGTCGACTGACTTGATGGCAATGATAGAGTCAGGGGTATGCCGGAACATAGTGTTACAGATTGTGGATAATAAAACTCTGCTGCATCTGATGGTCTGCAGCACCTCATGGATATTCCGTTTTGATGTAGTAAATCTCTTCCGAATCCATCCTATTTAGCACGGCTAGTAGTACCACACAACACAATGGAGGATGTCCTCAGTGTAGAGTTGTGACATAATATCTACAAAACTGTGCGGTGGTATTCCTATCAATTCTGTAATAGCCAAGTACATCTGTGACTGCCGGATTGGTGAGGACGAGATCAAGTAGATTTTTCTTCTTGGTGGCTCCCTCATAACCTTCTGCAGACCTAGTCTAGCAGACTTGGCCATCAGTACTTGGCTAGTTCTCTCAAATGGACAGCTAACGAGCCATTCTCGGTGATGGACATTGAAATCTCCTAACCAGAACACGTTCTGTGCCCTGTACCCTCAATTCCCCTTCCAGGTAGTTTTCAAAAGCGGTAATCGATGACTGACCAGTTAAGGGTCGACAGTAGATTGCAATCAGGAGGAGCTTTCCTTAGCCACGTTTGACCAGGTGTCATTGTGCTTCATGTGGCAAAGAACCAATGCTCAGGACTTCCAGGAACTTTCTCTGTTGACCATAAATTACTATGACGCCATTTCTGGTGGGTCTGTCCTGCTGGTGGGTCAGGGCATGTCCAAAAATAGCAATAGAAGGAGCTGGAACATTGACTGTTAGGAATGATTCAGTGAGGATGATTATGTGAGGCTCTTCCAGCACTCCCAATTTTGATAAAAGTCCATAGATGTTAGTGAGGAGGACTTTGAAGTTCCACTGGGCGGGGCAGCCCCCTTTTTAATATTACGATAAAAGCAAAATACTGGTTGATGCTGGAAATCTGAAACAAAAACAGAAAATTCTGGGAAAACTCACCAAGTGTAGCAGTATCTGTGGAGGGAGAAACAGGCTTAACGTTTCGAGTCCTTATGCCGCTTCTTCAGAGGGTGAGTTTTTTCAGCATTTTCTGCTTCTGTTCCCTTTTTAATATTTGATGGAACTAAGTGGTTTGCTAGCCATTTCAGAGAGTAGTAACGAGTCAATCACATTGCTGTGTGGTTAGAGTAACATGCAGACCACATCGTGTAAGGATGGCGGATTTCTTTCCCTAAAATACGCTGATGGACCAAATGGGTTTATAATCCGGAATCTCCATTCTTGGTCACTCGCCTGTGGCTTCCACCGGTATGTATCCTGTACGGATAAAATTTGCCCATTTGGATGTCTCCCCAACATATGCACGGGCTCACATCAACACACACAAATGCACGCATGCTTGTGTGTGCCAATTTACTTGGCAGGGCCGCAGAAACCGTGGAATGTTCCACATTGGGGATAATCACTTCGAGGAAATAGGACAATTCAGTGTCTTAGTTGTTATTCCTGACCCCAATTGTAGTTATTTTATTTATGCTACACTTGAACAGGTAAGTTTATCAAGCTAATCCACTTTTGCCAGTTTCAGTGCGGGAAATTGCGCGTTTGTCTCGACGGTATCTGTTTGCATCGTGATGAGATCACTCCCTGCTTCAGTCCTATTTAATTTAGCGTCGATCCTCTCACTGCTTGGTTTAGGCCTCATATTCTCAACGGTCATTTGTTTTTAAAATTAATTGAAATATTTAATATTTAGTTTCGAAGACTTCTCAATTTGAAATTGGATATTTGATTTTGCAAATGTGGATAACATTTTATAATGCGAAATGGTGCCCGACCATATGCGCATAATTGCAAAGGAAAGTAATGAATTTGCGTTGATTTTGCGCCTTAATCGCCTACATGGATCATGTTACAGCATTTCACAGAAAAAATTTAGTGAATACGGAAGTGAATGTATTGTTCACAACTTAGCAAATAGGTGGTCAATTAGAGCAGGAGGCCCTAAAGGCAGAAAATCATGTTGATAAATTTCTCGATGATTTACTCGCTTTCAACGTCTTAGTGTTTGGGACCAGGTGATCGAAAGATCTCCTTGTTCTTATTTGAAATAGTACAGTGAAATATTTTGCAGTCAGTTGAACCCCCAGATGTTAGTTTAAGGCTTCGTCTGGAGAGGAGAAAGTGGACAATGCAGCACTCCATTTGTTCTCACATAGTAACTGTGGATAGAGATAGAAATACAACCAACATGGCCTGTTGTTAAGGGGCTCGTAATCCAACTCAGATTTAAATCCTATGACATGGAATTTCCCTCTCAGTCACTTCCAATGGCGTTGGTAAAAATACAAACGAAAGATGAACTTACTCAAGATGTCAGGTGAGATTTCCTCTGTGTTGCACTAGATGGTTCCAGTTCAGCAGCAATTAAAGAGCTAAACCTGCCCTGAGTTTTCAGGGAGAGGAAGAGAGCAATTAGCATTATACTCTGCTCGCCATCCTTATCCAGGGGCCTTTATTGAAATTGCTAATGTAATGAGGGCAAATTCGAGCTCAATCACGTGTTGCTTGTCGCTACTTCTCTGTAGCCCACATCTTAACATTTAACACGGAAGTAAGATATGGCGGGCTGGGAAGGTTGTGGGCATCAGCAAAGAGGATGGCCTAATATCGTTAACCACACGGAAATAGCTCACCTTGAGAGCATATACACCAAATTAAATACCCCTCCCAGATCACTTTAATTTTCGCTGGCTTTAATGAAATAATGGAAGAGGGCACTCGGAGAGTGGCGCATGTGTTATGAATTCTTCAACCATTACATAAAAATCTTGGAAAATTTAAGAAGGGTTTTACATTGATACGACACTTTTCACGGCCACTGGAAGTGCTAAGAGTACATAGAAAATTACACAGTATATTCCCAACAATAAATTATCCCGAGATAACTGAAAAATGAATCGGTTTCAGTGAAGTAAATTGACAGGTAACTTGGTCAGGACGCCGGAGAGAGCTCCTATGTTTGGTTACGAATGTGCATCATGGGGTCTTTTACGGCCACCGTACAGAGCAGAGGGACTCATTTTAAAATTTTGGAAAATAAATCAAATTTCCGGCAGTGCTGCTCTGAAATATTAGCCTAGATTTTATGCTCAAGTCTCTTAGTGAGAAGCTGAAGCCAGGAGCTTTTTAATGAGAGGAGTTACCGCCAAGCCAACGCGCAAAATTGATCTTAAGTGTTGATTATTTGACTTATCCTGCAAGAAATTGAACTAAATATGAAAACTAATATGATACAAAATAAAAACAAAACATGTTGCAAATGCTCAGCAGATCAGGCATCTGTGGAGAGGGAAACATTTAAAGTTTCGTGTCTCTGACTTTTCATCAGCACTAAATGTGAAAATTGTGGTGTTTTAAGTGTCGGTCTTCTTTGTTGTCAGTTATTTAGTAACACATTTTAGCATTAGTAATCGTTAATCTGAAATTACGTAAGAAGTAACTGACAAAAGCACATTTCTGATTTCCAGCCCACCAATGCTATCAGTCTATATACATTGAATATGATTTACCGAATTAAAATGGCGTCCTCTCATCTTCAATTGAAAGTAGGTTACATGGTCCACAATTATGACCAGCAATCCAAGAATTATCAAAAAACCGAGGACAAGCCGTGAAATGGCAATGTTGCGGAAACTCTGATCTACAATGCAGGATTGAAGCAAACAGATGAAATTGATGTATATAAGTATTATCGAACGTAAACAACTAATACAGGCTTACACAAATGAAAGGGGTTGATGAAGTTGCTAGTTTAAACTTGGGGCGGATTTTAAATTGCCAATAATGAACTAGGGTACGGTAATATCCTCAAAACATACTCGGTAAACTGGCAACATGCGAGCGTACACCATGATGCATTTCACCTTCCCAGACAGTCTGTTGCGTGGTTCCAGCGCCAATTTTCCCGGATCAGAGCTTCTCGTCAAATCCAATTAGTGGTTCTATCATGAACATGGGACACCGATGTCCATTTCATAATCGAATATGTATGCCCTGCTCTGTCTGGTAGTTTTATGAGCAATGAAAATAATGATATCCTAAACAAATAACTTCCAAAATATTTTTGGCTGGGTAGGAAAAACAGAAGTGCCCCTCTGGACCCCATAATAAATATTTAGCACGCTGCAGCCCGTTCACCCAGCACCATCGCTCCGCAATCAAAACGGGTGTAGCTTGCTGCCGATCAGGCTGTGTTCTGTCGGCAATACTAACTTCATCGGGACGACGCATATGCTTTAGAATTCCTGATTTTCATTCAGGTAGACTGAGCCGCCTCCCCTCATGGCAGATTCGTTCTCACCAACCAAAGGGCCAAGCGTCAAATTCTCTGTACATGCCTTTAATTCCCGCCATTCTTTAAGTTTACACCCAGAGTGCTAATAACTATAATAAATTATTATTTATTGGAGTAAAGGGTTCACTCCCACAATTACCGCCAGAGTAGATGTGGAAACAATTCTTCATAACTCAGAAATTTGAAAAAAAAAAATTAAAAAGTGAAGAAATTCAGTTAACGAAGTAAATTCAGGTAATAGAAGGTTATGAGGTAGTAGAAGGTATTTGCAAAAGTGAAATGTATGGATAAAAGAGAAATAGATGAATAATGCTCAAAAGAAACTGGATCATGGAGGATACGCTCTTGGCAGATGATGAATAAAGTTCCACACAGCTTCTGGCCCAATTAATAGTGACTCTTTGAGAATCCACCCATTTTGTGTGTAACTTCATTTCATTTGACGAGGAATGAGCTTTCTGTTTTGGAATAGTTCGTACATCAACCACCCATTTCAGATCTTTTCATGGAGATAATCTCCCAAGCCTCCAGCTACAAACCATCTTGATTATTTTATTTTATTCCCATTAATGTGACATTTAGAGTAAATACAATGCACATCCACCCTGTAAACTCGAGTTTGAGCAGCAGTCCAGCTCCAGGTCTAATAAGCAAATACAGGTTGAAGCACATACCCACTCGCTGTTGCAAATGTTTCCAATCTTACCTTGGTTGATGGTGTAGCTGACACTGGCGGGCATCTCGAGAGAGACGTGATGCACCAGACAGGTATAAACGACTCTCTTCCAGACAGGCTGTGCTTCTTCCAAAGAACTGGAGACCTCATAGAGCCCATCCACGGTCTCGTTTTTCACAGTTTCTATTCCGGTCAGAATTTCCACACCATCTCTTTGCCAGGAAACTGTTAAAATCTTCGGGTAAAAGGCAGCCGTTTTACACTCGAGTTTCAGAGAAGTCGCTGAAATTCCTTCAACAGAAACGATTTTCAGGGGGCTTGGGAGAACTTTAACAGAGAAAAAGAACATAGTTTTTCAATTTAAAGGAATACATTCTTATATGTATATCGTAGTTATGCTATTTAATTCCTACTGTGGCAATTGTTACCTGTGCTATCGTTTTGTAAACGTTGTGTTTGCACTGATTGTAAAAATTGTTTAACGGCGCACAACAAAATCTTCGGATCTATTGCAAACGATACAAAACGAGGATGAATCTCCCAAGGCTGATAACATCTAGGGAAGTACGCGTCACTGTTCTGAATGGAAACATCAAGACCTGCCGCGGGATTCTTGTTTGCAGCTGTGGCCCCGAATAAAATTCCTCTTTAAATAGAGACAGCGCAAAACGCTCCGGGCGGAACAGTGGAATTGTCTGTCGTTCTTCCAGCAATTGCCTATCCCCGTAATTATTATTAATATCTTGCGTGCCTATTTAAAAATTAATCGATTTTTAGAATATTTCATATATTGCAAAGTGTATTTTGTTTTGACTGTTAATATTGAGAAGATGATGTTTAACTGAAGTATCTCCAATGTCAATAAGGACACCAGCTTTGATAATTTAAAACGTACAGATTAGAATTTGTGCAATATAATCAGTTACACAACTATTCAGTGTTTCTGTCGGAACTTTCAGATTGTACCGTTTTCACCTAAGGAGCTTTCTCCAGAGGGAGAACCGTGGATTGGAATATTAGTCACGTCATGCCAGGATAATGTTGGCAAACATGTCTCGCTGTGGCCATAACAGCATCAATTCAGATGGGGGAAACCGAATTGTATATCTAACTTAGAATGCCTGTCTTACATTTTTTTCAGGTTTTTGCCCTTCGCCGGGTCCATTAGGACTGTTGCTCTTTTTGCCTGAAGATTAAAAAGTTTATATCATTTATGCATTTACCATTTACTAATCTTAACCTGTGTCCGCTGGATCTACTGCCACATCTTATCTGGAAGCAGGGGCCATTTATTAAGTTTGCATTGTTTTGTCAGTTTATTACGAACACTATCCTTAACATTTTTCATTAAACGTTTATTAAATCGAACTGTGCCAATATAAAATGATTAAATTAAGGATATTATTAACTTCAAAATTATGCCTATACTCCCGGTCGCAGTGTTGGCTGTCGAAAAATTACTCAGAATGCCTCCATTCTTTTACCATGGATCTGCTTTATAGGCAATGCTCTAGATTTTCCAAGGAGGCGAATGAGGGTACTTCTCCCTGCTCTCTTGTCCTAAGTTCCGTGTGAGGTTTGGGGAGTATAAATGGAAATCATGAATGACAAATGTCGGGGAACAGGAATTTACAGGAACGTTCGGTGATAGCCCGTCTGGAATTGTGGGTTTGGGCGTATGTAAAAAAGTCCAATTGGCCGACGGCAGAGGCTCTCAAAACGGGATTTGATATCTTCACTGTATTTCGCGTTCTGGGGCTTTGGTTGAAAACCAGAATTGAGGGCAAGATCAACACCTGCCCTTTAAAATGGATTGTAGGATTCTTTAGTGAAGAGTTTGGCGGAAGGTTAGTTGGTTTGTGAAATATTCGTGGCTATAGCAATATAACTTTCTGAGTTTGTAATGAAGATAACTTGTGGGGACGGATTAGATGAATTTAATGTTTTATCAAAGACTTCACCGAAGAGGTATTAAATTTTCCCAATTGTTGCATTTTTGGCACTATTGTTTCGGTGAGAAGAAACCTGATCATCTTATCCCGTTGATTAATATCAAACTAAGACTTAAGCAATTATTTTTTGTTTCAGCATCTTGGTTCAGTAACAATTGTAACGGCACCGAAAGCACTCATTGGAAGAAAAACACTGTGGAATGTCACAAGGACAAGGGGTGGGTGAAATGAGAGCTGTGCAGAAACGCAAAACGGACGGAAGAGAATCGACGGCCGTTGTACATCCAGGTAAATGGAAAAGAAAATCCCCAGCAGTGTAAGACGAATCCGCTATCACCAGATTTTTAGCTAGAGATAAAAGTTCAAATTACATATTTCACACACAGCTGAAAAGCGCCCTTTCCTCAGTACAATTGCACTTACCGCACACAATGAGCTGGGAGCCACTTCCATCTCCAATAGACATTTGCTGATGTTTTACTTTACAGTAATACATCCCGGAGTCGGCAACACTTGCATTCAGAACTTCAAATGAACTACTTCCCTTTTTCACATTGACTCGCTTCCGACTGTCCGGTTCCAGAAACGATTCTTCGCCGCGTTTCCACCAATGAACTTCAGGAGCGTCTTCAAATATGGGAAATGTGCAGAACATAGAAACATTGTCACCCCTGGCAGCCTTCAAGAGTTTAGGGAACTGATCCACTTTGCTCGAAGTTACTTTGGAGGATGTCAAAAAATTTTTTTTAAAGGATCCGTGATAACAGTTTCATACCTCAGAGAAAGAAATAAATATCTAGGAGAAGTAAAATACAAGAACAGTTAAGAAGCACCAACAATAGAATTGGAGAAGTAGCGTTTCTAATTTGCAATGCATAAACGTTCTGAATATTCCAAACTATAATTTAAGGTATTCAAACAACTCATGGTACCTGACCAGACCATGCCCAGGAGAACCAAGGACCGAACTGTAGCTCTCACCAACATTTTGTGCGATAAAGAAAGTTAGCTTGCTACTTGCAGAAAATGAGAACAACAGCCTGGATGGTTTGGTTAAGAAATTAATTTCATAGATATATATATGGAAGGTGTGGCCATGACACGAGGTGTCACATGACTGGAGTTGCGTATTGTCTCCGGTAATGGTGTTAGTCTGGGGAATGCGATGTCTCCTCCTTACTCTCCGTTGAGAAGTTTCCACCCGAATAGCATTGCATTTTCAGTCTCCCCCGCAGCACTATGTTTCAATAACCTTCTTTGTCAACGCCTATCTTTGATCCTTTTCTCGATCCTGAAAATAACTACTCAGACCGCAGGAGCGAGCAATTTTCCAACACCTGAACTAAGGAATTCGTCTTCATACAGGACCATAGGCAGTGAAGATGAGCAAATATTTTGCCCTGGGCGCACTGAGCGCAACGCCATCCTGATCGCAACCAGCCTCCTCACATCCGGGATTGTAGCAAAAGTCGCGGCAATAGCAATTAGGATTAATACTCCTGTTCATCTATCTTTCTCCAGGCCAGAGCGGTTGAGGCAAAGTTTAGCTTCACTTGAGCCAGGATTAAAATTTGGGACCTTTACCCATATGGTTCAATGTTATAGCTAAAAGTCCAGCAGACTTGGAGTGCAATGAAGATTATTCACGAAACTGCTTGGTAATACCTGTAGATGGAACTGAGAGGGGAACAAATTAAGGCGGCCCTCATTCAGCTGGTTGCAAGAAGAAACGAGATTTCAACGAAAGTAAGAGCGGACATTCAACTTGAGGCATGTTCCAGTTTCCAAACCTGCTTTGTGTCGAATTATTTGGTCTGAATCAAAAGGCTAACATCATTCGGGAGTCTTACTCCTAACTACAATGCATTTGACCTTGACGAACCTTTGATCCAGGACGGGGTCAGCCTGTAACTCAGTTCCACTCCAAATGTCAGAACCCTCTGATCTTTTGCCAATCGCCTTAAATCCCTGTCCTCTGGTTACCAACTCTACTACAACTGGGTTCAGTTTCAGCTTATTTAATCTATTAAAACTGTTCATAATTAGGAATGCTGCTGTCAAATCGCCTCTTAACCTTTTCGACTCTAACTATCATAACCACACCTTCTCGGGTCTTTCCCCATAATTGAAGTCACGCAATTCCAGTAAATCTCTTCTGCACCCTCTGTAGGTCTTGGCATATTTTTTAAAGCATGGTGAGCAGAGTTGAACATTACACTCGAGCTGAGGCCTACCTAGTTCATATAAAGGTTAAGTATAACATCCTTGCCTTTAATTCTGTATTTAATATATATTCTGTAATTAATATAAAAGTAAGTGACCTAACATCTGAAATAACTGGGGATAAAGTGCTGAAATTTAAACTATTTAATTGCACTCAAGGTTATGGTTTAATAACATACAAATACAAATTCGCTGTAGCAATGAACTATACAAGGTACATAAAACAGCTAATTGCTTCGTCTAGTTCTGAAGGGCCAAAATTTTGGCCGCAGTTTGATTGGTGAAGTATGGTTTTTCACATCAGCTGTGCGCCCTCCACTCAATAGGAATCCTTTTTTTCGCAGGGAATTACAAAGAAAAGCCTCAAAGGAGTTCACGGGGGCCGAGACTGGAGCAGGGGCGGAACTCCACAACGTTGGCCCGCATGACTTTTCCGGTTGTTTGTGATGGTGTTCGTGTCGGCAACTGAAATTCTGAGAGGGAGAACAAAGCTACATGACATTTCCCTTCAGAAAGGTTTACAGTGTGTTAGGAAGCAATAAAGAGCACAAGAATAGATTACAGGTCAATAACATCTTTAAAATCTGAAAAATTAGATAATGAAAATAAAATCTTCAATGTTGGAGACATGAAATTAAATGTAAAATATCTGAATTGCATTTAGGTTTACAGGATTTGTAGAAAACGCCTTGAGTTACATTAGAATTGACAGCTCTATCTCGATGTATTACTGGAGATTCGATCATATGACATCGCTCATGTGATGCGTAGTCACACAGGGCCAAGAGTCGGCTATTTAGCTCTTCCAGCGTGTTTTGCCATTCAAAGAGATGGTGACTGATCTGCAACCTAATAAGTTACATTTAATTACGAGACACGTGCTTACCGCTTGCAAATATTACAAGAGCAACAAAGACAGAATATGCTGGAAATTAGCAGCAGGCCAGGCAGAATCTGTGGAGATAGAAAGGGAGTTACTCTTTCAGGTCTGCGACTTTTCACCGGGACGGGGCTAAGTTAGAAATATAACGGGTTTTGAACACGGGGAAATAGGTACGAAAGTATGTTAAGAGGACATGAGGAGATTGCAGATGGATGTAGATAGGTTGAGTGAGTGGGCAAAGATCTGGCAAATGGAGTTTAATGTGGGAAAATGTGAAGTTGTTCACTTTGCCATGAAGAACAAAAAAGCAGAGTGTTACTTAAATGGAGTACGTCTGCATGATTCTGAGGTGCAGAGGGATCTAGGTATCCTAGTACATGAGTCACCAAAAGTTAGTATGCAGGTACAAAAAGGAATTAAGAAGGCAAATGAAATGGTATAATTTATTACGAGAGGGATTGAACGTAAAAGTAAGGACCTTAAGCTTCAGTTGTAAAGGACTTTGTTAAAACCGCACCTCGAATACTGTGTGCAGTTTTGGTCTCTTTATTTAAGGAAGGATGTAACTGCATTGGAGAGGGTTTCAAAGGAGGCTTACTAGATTGTTACCTGGAATGAATGAGTTGTCTTGTCAGGAAAGATTGGGCATACTGGGCTTGTTTCCACTGGCGTTTAGAAGAGTAGGGGTGATTTGGTTGAAGTATAAAATATTCTGAACGACCTTGACAAGGTGGGTGTTGGAAGGATGTTTCCTCTTGTGGGTGAGTCTAGAACTTGGGGACACTTTTTTAAAATTAGGGGCCGCCCCTTTAGGACAGAGATGAGGAGCTCTTTTTCTCTCTCTCAGAAGGTTGTGCGTGTTTGGAATTCTCTGCCTCAGAACATGGTGGAGGCCTGGTCATTGAATATTTTTTTAAGGCAGAGGTGGAAATATTCTTATTAGGCAAGAAAATCACAGGTTATCGGGGTTAGATAGTAATGTGTAAATCGAAACTCAAAAAGATTAGCCATGATATTATTGATCGGCGGAGTAGGCTCGAGGGGCCGAATGGTCTACTCCTGTTCCTTTTTTTTATGTTCTTATGTTTTAAGGGGAGGCTGAGAACACAACAAAAAGGTCTGTAATAGGTTGGGAGATAGGACCTATCTCCTATAGATAGGAAATCTATTAAGAAACAGAAGAGTTATTCTTGCAGGACCAAAGAGGGTGGTAAGGAGGTAAGAGGTAAGAAAATAAATATAGAAACAGGAGGTCTGCTGTGGTGTACAACCGTTGAAAAGCAGGAACAAGAAGGAAACCGAAACACGCGAGAAAGGGAAGTACAATGGTGGAACATATTACTGTCTGAAATTCTTAAGCTCAATGTTGAGTCCCGAAAGCTGTAAAGCATCTAATCGAAAGCTGAATCATTGCTCCTCGATCTTCGTTTGAGCTTCTTTGGAACGACGCCGAAAGCCGAGGACAGAGAGGTTAGCGTGAGATCAAGGTCGTGAATTTAGGTGAGTTCGTGTTCAAGCTGGCAAATATTATTGCAATTACAATATAAAGCGAAATACTGCGGATGCTGAAAACCCCTGAAATATAAACAAATAATGTTGGAAATGCTCCGCAGACAAGGCACCATCAGTGGAGGGAAATAGTTAACGTTTTCGGTCTGGGTGGCCTTTCTTTTACATTCAGTTGAGTTTCTTGATATCACCCAGCCAAAAATAAAAGAGTTGCCTTTTGGTTCTTCATTAAAATGAATAACGAATTTGATACTTTAAAGAAATCTAAAACAGAAACATTTCATGATAAGTAAGGTTTAAATACAAACTGGCTCTGTGATCCTTCTACGGTATTAACACTAATACCCTGCCATGTGTGCTTTGCCCGAAGGCAGATCCTTGCCTCATTGTCTGCTGATGCTTAACCCTGAGTATTTGTTCTTGTCAGTTTTTAGTAGTGCTGGTTTGTCGTTGCCTTCCACCGTCAGGCGCAGGGCGAGAAGACTGGCCCCAAGTTTACCTCAACCAAACCGGTTCCTAAATCCTGCTGTTAGCGTTATTCTGAAATATACGCTAGCCATCTAGTCAACTGAGCTAACTAGACCCATTATCCAAAGCAGTAACTATCAGCAATTCAAATTCTAACTAAGGTTTTAGTACAATTATATGATTCATTCCAACGCCTATAAAGGAAATAAAAGAAAGAGTCATTTAATATACTGACATTCACAGCCCACCGCTAAGGCCAAGCTTCAGGGGACTGAGGCTCAGTCTACATTAAACAGCGCCAGGGAACTTGCCCACTTCTCTCAGGACAACGGATTTTCAGGACATTTTCTTGGGTGCCGATGAAGCGGTGTTTCAGAATATCGGCTCGGCCAGCAGGCCCCTGACAACACGAATTAGTTGGAATCTTCTGCAACAAGTTTGCTGCGCATGCATGGACCGCGCAAACATGACCGTTTCTCCAAGGTCGCCAGAATCAGCGGCCGAGGGAACCATTCCCATTTCAGTGGTTCCTGTCGAAAGCGGGGGGATTGGGAACCCTAACTCACTGTCTCGCCTTTGTTCTAGTGCGAAACTCATCCGCCAGAGAGTGGAGAGCCTTTGTAGGATTGGCCAAACTTAAAAAGGGAGACTGACACAACGGCAGTCAGTCGGATGCTTTTACTCTGCGCGTCAGTTTTACAAAGTCAATACCAAGACATTTTTAGAATGTAAACTAGATCGGTTTGAACGCTTTATGCATTTTTTAAGTTGCTAGTTTTGCTGTCTGGTGCAATCCGCAATTTGGAAGATGCCTCTGCTTTTGGGTCAAGGTGCAGTAAGGCCACACCCAGATTAAAATCAAATCATACAAGGTGGGATCTCGTGCGTACTTATTTACTAAGTTTTTATTATTATGCAACAACTATTGATTATCACATTGCTGTTTCTGGGGCCCCGAAGTGCACAAACTGTTGTCCATATCCTACAACAGTGATTAAATTGCAAAAAGTACTTAATCAACCGTAAAATCTTTTGGAGATGCCTCACGGTCATAAAAGGTGTCCCATAAACGTTCTTTCTTTTCCACAAATGTTGCATTTTCTTATTCTATTTGCAATAGGCGTTGATCATTGTTCATGATGTGCATCTTCAAACCGTCATCTTAACTGTCATTGCCATAAGTGAAAGATTGGGCATGTCACTGCACCTTGAAATATTACATTTGGCCCACCCATGCAACGCACCACAACATCAAATTGATATTTGGTGAAATAAAGGATTGTGGCATAAAATAGATAAATATATATATTGTTTTATTTTTTGAACAGGGTCGACGTTCTCTTTCTTCTCCCTACATTGCGTTTTTATATTCCCGGAAAACTACTATATCAAATACAGTTTTCACACAATCTGAGAGGGATAACTTGGATTTTTATTTAAATTGTAAATCAGTAACAGGATATGGTAATGGATCACAGCAATCAGAAATATTTAATGCACCTTTAACATTAATTAGAGTGATTATTTTGGTAGTTAAGGGATGCTATTGCAGCAACAAAAAAAATCAGTTCCTGGAGCAGTTTTATTCAGAAAGTACCAGCGAAATCTTCCATTCCTGGAGGTGTTGTTCTTACCAACACTTAATTAATCATGGGACTCTGTCCCTCTGTCTCCTATTCCTCATGGAGTTACCCTGCTCCCGTGATCAACATTCGAAAGAGCGCTACCCAGTCCACACGATCTGCAGAATCATCTCTTGTTAATCATTAATAATCTACGAATTTTGTGCTCTGTGTTACATTAAAAAAGCGCATGTTTTGTCTATTTTCTGTGTCAGTGAATTTTGACAAGACGAGCTCTTGCCAACATCTGTATAATGTATCAAAACATGACTAACGTCTACCTACACTGCATACAGGATGCTGTTAGACGTACAGATTAGAATTCGTGCATTAACATTGATTGTACAACACTTCCGTTTCCGCGATGGAGAATTCAGGTAGCGTTAATTTCAGCAAAGTAACTTTCTCCAGAGCGGGAAACAAGCGCTGGAATGTTTTGACGTCATAAAGGGGTTATGTTGGCAAGTATCGGTATAGACTTTTAAAAATCCATATACCGAGGAAACTAACTCGGAGGGCATGCTTTCTATAATTTCAGGCATTTTACCTTTCCCAGGTTCCTTTGTGAAATGGGTTTTGCAACCTCAAGCAGGTTATCAACGGGGACAAGTGCACAGCATTAAGTATGGTCATGGGAACAGAAGTTAGCCATCTAGCCCATCGTACCTGGCCCAGCATCAATTAGATCATGGCTGCCATGTACCTCAAATCAATTTGTCCGGCTTAACTGCATAACCCTTAATACCCATACCGAATGAAAATCAATCTATCCCAGTTCTGAAAACTCGAATTGGTAATTTGGTGAGAAGGAACCTAGCCATCGATTCTCATTTATTAATTTCAAACCAAGACTTAAGCATATGTAGTTTTTCAGTATCTTGCCTCTGTAATAATTTCGCTGCACTTCAAAAAAAAAACACTCATTAGGTGAAAAACACTTCGAAATCTCATGATACCAATGAAGCGAATGACATTGACCTTGGGTAGTAGCGCATAACGGCTGAGAACAAATTGGGAGCTTATGTACTCCGCGTTCATTGGAAAAGAAAATCCGAAGATGTGTAAAAGGAATTTGCTATCACCAGTTTTAGTTAATCGATAAAAGGTCAAATTACATATATCACACACAGCTGAAAATTCGTCACTCCCACTACAATGACACTTAGCGTACACAGTGAGTTGGCAACAATTAGCACAGCCAACAGATTTGTGATAATGTCCTATGTTGCTGTGATGCACTTCAGAATCGGCAGCACTAACACGCAGAACATCAAATGAACTACTTCCCTTATTTTGTAACATTAGCTCTCTTTCCGATATCTGTAAATAGTTCACAGTCGCGGTTCCAGCAATAAAGATAGGAGGCATGGAAACATTTATACCTCTGGCAACCCTCAGGAGTATTCGAGATTTATCAGATTTATTTTAAGCTACTTCAAAGACTATCAGAAAAATAAACAAAAATGTTGATACAATGTGTAGTTTCAAAACAAATATTAAAACATTAATTTAAGAGAATCAATAAAATTAACCGAATTAATACCGCAATCAGGAAAATGGAAGAAACAAAGTTCAAATTACGTGACGAACTTTGTTCCACTCACCTTTTTCGCGAAGCATGAAGCTGCAAGATAAACAAACCCAGCTCTGCAAAGAATTCGCAACGAGGTATGCAACGCATTGACCCCAATCTCAGTGCCGGTCATCAAACCTCGCATACGCTGCTGGGAATCCTCGACCTCCGTTGCAGAAACCACTGGTTAACGCGCAGATAATGCATCTAATTGTACAATGTTTAGTGATGCATTTCCTTTGTTAAGGCAAATTGCACCAATAAGATTGACAGTAGAATCCGTGACCGGAACTAGCTCGATCACAAATGAGAACGCCGGGAGCGGCATGTTTTTTTTGCCGAAATCAATCCTGTTTTTGTTCGCTCGTGGGCCCTGTTTCTTAAACCGGTCCTATAATTGACTGGTTTTGAATGATAATTAGTTTGGCGAGTACATCTGAAGGATGGCTTCTTTCCGGTTATCGTCTGATAGGGGCATCCTAAACACATGGTAAAGATTTAGAATGTGCTGTAGTTCTGGCGAGATCCTAAGCACATTAGAAAAGTTACTCCTTTATGAGAAGCGAGGGTCTGGCCAATACTGTGGGCAGGAAGTCGTGCAGACTCAGTCTTTAATACAGGTGCAACTCACTTGCGCAAAAAGCGCGCGATTTTTCAGGTCCTGTGACTTAAGTGCGTTCAGTTTGCAATTCTCCATAGGTACAAGCGCTGAGGAAACTCCGAGATGTGAGTGCTGATTTCTTGTTTATGCGTGTGTGGTGATAAAGCAATGGTCATTGCCCGAATCGTCATTTTTTTCCACCTATTCGTCTCCGACCAACGTCATAAAACATCATAAAACGTGCATGGAACGCTGAAGCACCATCATGCCAACCTACCGAATTCGCTATGCTAATGAGAATAAGTACAGATGCCACAATTAGTAATGTCACTGCAGTAACTAGCATTCTGCTGCAAATGAAAGGAGCCTGTTTGTCAGATCCATGGTTGTGCAAATACGACAAAATGCTGGGCTTCAGCCATTATGGCACACTGCCGCAGAACTGACTACCTCATCCTTATTAACCCACTGGTATTAAATTCTATGGGCGTTGAATCTAACAAATGAGAAATTGCACCAAGAGAGAAACCATGCACTCTGCCTCATTGTGCGCGTTATAATGACATCCCCTGATTTCAGTTCCCTAATTATGTTGTAAGAGCCACCTGAATTCACAGACAATGACCTGCTGGCTTCTTGGAAATAGTTGCAGTGTCTTCCATAGCCTATGAGTTTCCCATTAGCAGTCTCTCTCCATAAAATGCCACCTGTGAGTTCGTTTTACATATATACGCCCGGTGAATATTATGATGCCATTAAATCTATTCACTATATAACGTTATTCTTGCAAATTATATGGTAGCGTACCATGTCGGTTTCGCTCATTATGCTAAAATTCTTGTATTTGGAGTCGTCAATATCAGGTGACGCCAGCGTCAGCAAATGTGATAGTAGCATTCTTGAAGTAAGTACCCCTATTATGGAGACAACCATTCTCGCTGGGGCGGGACAACCAATACTATGGAGAGAATAATGATGAAAGAGGTCTGGTCGCCGTTTACATCTGAAGCAGGCAACCGATACGAGGCTTCAACTATAAAATTGTATGGCAAAGTTAATTCATGGATGTTGCTGACAGCTAAACGGACGTTGTAAGTAAGTTAACGCGAGTGCAAACAGGTAGATGGCAAATTTGAAACTGATATTCCTAAGATTTATTTTCACACAGGGCTAGTCAATATGCGAATAAGGATTGCAGCCAGGGTAGTGCAAATTAAAATTAATCCAGGGGAAAAAAATCAGAAACAATAGACTGCTCTGCTCGGGGACTGTAAGGCCTTTCAACACCAAGACCCACATTTATTTACTCACCTATGCCTACTGGCATTCGTGACACCTGCTTCAAGTTATCAGAATGTTTGCACGTTCCCCCTAAGGGGAACGTCTGGTTCCATTGTTACTTTCTACCTCGACATACCATTTGGACTCAGGAATGAAGAATGATCAGTTTGGTAAAGGGTGATTGGTACAGGACGGCTAATGATGCCAGAGTTGCACCTGATTCACTTTCAAGAACATAACAACAGTGGGAGGAAAATAAGGAACATTGTTTTAAATCTACTCCATTTTTGAAAGCAGGCGAACTAGCTTGAAACATATGCCATAAGTCGCATTTACATAGTATGTTTTCATCTTCATTTTGCTAGTGATTTTGGGCTCACCCTTTCGCCATGAGGTAGTGGCGCCACATGTTTTTCTCCTTGAAGTTTCTTTTTCAACTAAATGCGTTACTCGCCCTTTTCAGAAGACTGGTCAGAGTCAACCATATGAGTATAGTCCAGACGCCAGATATGTTCCCCTAATGGAATGAGCCGCGAGTTCATCGTTAGTTCATTAGTGAAATACTTCGGCTATTACAACATTGGTTGTTACAGAAATCCAACAGCGCCATGGCCGGATTTAGTGATAACGTCTATTTTCACATTTAGCCACATCCATAAAGTGATTTACCTCAAACAGTTTTAGCAAATTATGTTTCTTGTTTCATGGCGTTTTATTCTTTAAGCTGATTCGAAATTCTCAAATTGCAATTTTGGGATCTCTGGTAAGATTCGTTGGCTTGCGTCGAGTAGCATAAACATTACATATTTATTTCAACTCTTGATTCAGAAAACTACAGGTTTGTGTTCTGTCTATTATCCGACATCAGTGGTGAGACCGTGAGACTGTTTTCTATTGCGTAACTGCTCCCTTGGAACAGAACAGGCCACTGTCACTTCACGTACTTCTTTTGCGATTGATATTAATTGACCACGGAACATTTATCCATAGCCAGCTCGTGGCTTATTATATTCAGCATATTTTGGCATTGCGTTTTACTGGATTAATTAATATTAACAATTGCACTAAAGCTACCGAAGCTTCCTGACCAGAAATTTAAATAGAAATGATCGTAAACACACCTGTCCTCGTGGCATGTTCTTTTTTTATCAAATTGCGTAACACTGCCGTATCACTGCAACAGGCTGAATGAGATAAATCTAGCATCTTATTGTGCAAGTTCTCTTGCTAATATTGCAACATTCAAATCAAAATAACAGAAACATTGGTCCAATGAAATCAGTGGTAGGGTACGATAGTTATCTTTGAGAAATTAATTTTCAGCCCGTCAATCTCTCTCTCTCTCTCTATATATATATATAATATTTATATACCTGTGTATGTTAAAATATGTTGTTATAACCTGCCATTTGTCAAAGAGGTTACTTTCTATTTCGTAGTACATTTTGTTTAGTTTGCAGACGTATTCGCAAATTCGAACGCCGTTCAAAAGTAATCCCTCGCACTAAAGATAAAGCTAAAATCTGAAACATTTCTCACCATCGAAACTAGTTTAATGACTAAATGGCATACGCCACGTCGGATCATTGGACCGTCCCAGTTCTTTTGTAAAACGTATCGCAGGTTGGGCTAAATTTTAAAATGCTTGCTTTATTTTTCAATAGTTAATCAACCTTAAGGTTACACTAAGATTGGCATGAAGTATTTCAAGCTGGTGGTTGTCACTGAGGCATCTATATTCCAGGTAAGATAATAAGGTAACATGAAGCAAACGACACAAGCTGGTACATGACCTGTTATGAGGTGGGGTGGGCATTTACATAGACGCTCAATCGTGGAACAAAGAGTGCAGAGAAAGACCCAGCAAGGGTCAACTGTACCATTAATAGCTCTTCCCGTGTACCAATGCACCAGATAATATGTTTAGCCAGTAATGAATCATTCTAACAATTTAAATAGAGCAATACATAAAGAATGTGATGTAGCGTGAAGCTTCGCTGAAGGAATAAAAACATCCAAATGAAATAGAATTAAACGATGTATGTAAGATGACAATAATCTTGTTCCATCTATGCAATATTTGTTTAATTGCTCCAGTTTATCTTCGCCGCAGGATACTCGCGTTAATGTCTTGGAGATGTTCAGTTAATATTCAGAAGCAACAATAGAACTTCACTACTCATGAGTTGCTAATGATGTGGTCTGTATACAAAATATGATGTAGAAATAGTTAGAATCTTTTCGCTGCTTGCTCAGCCTTTATCAGTGCAATCCTGAAGTAGGATTTTCTCCGTAAAATGAAATAAGTAAAAATAAAACATGCTTTCAAGCCTTACTGCACATCTGTTATTTCTTTAATTATTATTACTACGATAACTACTAAAAATAATGAATACATTATTTAACTTCACCTGCCTGGGGGTGGGGTTGGGGGTTGGTGGGGTGCCGGGACGGTGTCTTTAACCAGGGGACACCGTGGTCGGATAAGGAATAGTCGTTTAGAAAAGAGATGAGCAAGAATTTCTTCACTCAGAGGGCTGTGGAGGCTCAATCATTGAGTATGTATAAGACAGACATCGTTAGATTTCTGGACAGTAAGGACATCAAGAGATGTGTGGATAGTGTGGGAAATGGCTTTGTGTTAGATGATCAACCATGATCTAATTGAATGGCGGAGCAGGTTTGAAAGGCCGAATGGCCTACTTCTGCTCTTATTTCCTATGTTCCTACGTTTCTATGCTCCTATGGACCGGAAGATATTTAATTCAAATATAATGCAATAGATATTACAAGATGACAGTCTGACAATATTTAATACAATTATAACTCTTGTTTGGCAATTTATACATTTCAGCTGCATTTCCCGTGGTACTTGTATGGCTCTACCAAAGATGAAAGATTTATGCCGAAATATTTTCACTCCGTCAGAAATGGTGATATATTTAAATGTGTTACTAGTCGTTGTCAGACATGTGACTGCGACTTTTATCCCTTCTGTGCCCACCTCTGCTTTCCCAAGGTACTGGTGCATCGTATAACTGCACGGTTAATCTTGGACTTCTATGTGCTCATCTTAGCAGCCTTTGGTGGCGGTAGGATTTTCGATTCTGATGGCCAACATACCTGAAATCCATTATTTCCCGTCACGGTATTAACTCGTGTGTTTTCCAACAAAGAGACAGGGTAAAAACCTGAATTCAGCTGATTTATTTGATTTGTCATAAATCGATTTGTTACATCCCTTTCATCTTTCCAGGTGCCAGTGAAGCAGTCCGTTTCAATATGCAGAAAGACCAGGGCAACATTCACGCTTGGGCTGATGAGTGGCAAATAAATTTTGAATCACACGTGTGTCAGTAAAGGACCATCGCCAATAAGAGAGGAAATAACGATCTTACCTTGATATTCAATGGCATTATCATCGCTGAATCTCCCATCATCAAAATGCTGGAGGCCAGCATTGACCAGAAACCTAACTGCACCAACCATATAAATATTGAGACTACAAGAGCAGTTCAGGGGTTATGAATTCTGCAGCCAGTCTTTCACATCCTGACTCACAAAAAGCCTATCCGCTGTCTACAAGGCACAAGTCAGTCGTTTGGCCGTATAGTCCCCATTTCACTGGATGAGTTCAACTCTAACAACACTCAAAAATCTCAACCCCATCCATGTCAAAGCAGCTCGCTTGGCTGGCACCCCATTCATCCCCTGAAACTTTAGTGAAGAGTCCTAACCTGTTCCTGATGCCAACTGCAGGATGGTGTTTTTCTATATCCGAGTTACTGTATGAAATACTGTTTTGAAAAGCTGTCTATTTACATCACCATCACATGAGCGTTTGTGCTGTGATTAGCCATGGATGTATTATTAAAGTTCTGCAATTATATTAAGGTAGATAAACTGCTGCATCCGCAGAGGAATGAAATCTCTCATACAGAGCGCCAATTAACTTGCCACAATCAAGAATAAACTAGGCCATGAAAATAACCAAAACAAATAAGTTTATTTAAATGCTATTTTTCCTCCCTGGTTCTACAGGCTTGATGCAGGGAACCCCTCATAGCCCAGGTAACTCAGTTGACGGTAATACCAAGGGCATTGCTTTGACTCCTGCATGAGATAAGAAGTTTCTTAAATATTTTATTCAAATCAGTTTTTATTGATTTTCACCAACAAAACTTGCGATCAGATATCCATTGTTTCTGAGTGCATTGGAAGCTGGGGATTGCGTTTACTAAAATTTCATGATTATATAATTTCATCATTCACCGAATCGTCATAAGCATGTTGCTCAGAGGGAGCAGTCGATAAATGATAGTTACAGTGGATACAAGAACTTTGTAGTTTGTTCAGGATTGCGCAGTATTGTTGGCCTGTTTCAAGTCAACTTGTTTGTTTAGTGCAGCAGCTCACACTGAGACTGACACTCTGTGCAGGAAATGTCCTTATTCTTGTGGCACAAATAAACACAACATTTGAGTAAAGGTACTTATTTTCATTTCATCCCTAAATGATCAGCCAGATATCCTGAGCTTGTAACTCCTATTTTTATCTTCCCTAGCCAGGGAAACACCCTCCAAGTAACTGCCCTGTCAAGCACTTTAAGAAATTTATATATTTCAATGTGAAAACCCTTTATTCTTCTTATTTATGCAGAATTTAGGCCGAACCTACTATTTTTTTTCCCTCATAGGACAATTCCCTCATCACAGGAATCAGTTCACTAAGCATCTGTTGCAGCCCTTCTAAGCTAAACATATACCACTGTCGATGAGAAGATCAAAATTGTACACATAATTCCAAGTACGGCAGATGTCGCCTCACCTATCTACCCCAAACTGTAGTGGTGATGTTGGGAATGGCATTAAACAGGGAATTAGAGATGCATGCAATAAAGGAACATCTGTAGTTATGGGTGACTTTAATATGCATATAGATTGGGCAAATCAAATTAGTAACCATACCGTAGAGGAGGAATTCCTGGAGTTTACAGGGGATGGTTTTCTGGACAAATACGTTGAGAAGCCAACTAGAAAACAGGCCATCCTAGGCTGGGTATTGTGTAATGGGAAAGAAATAATTGGCAATCTAGTTATGCGAGGCCCCTTGGGGATGAGCGACCATAATATGATAGAATTCTTCATCAAGATGGAGAGTGACATAGTTGATTATGAGACTAGGGTTCTGAGTCTTAATAAAGGAAACTACGATGGTATGAGGCGCTTGATGGCTATGATGGATAGGGAAACATTAGTTAAAGGGATGACGGTGGATAGGCAGTGGCAAACGTTCAAAGAGTGCATGGGTGAACTGCAAGAATTGTTTATTCCTGTCTGGCACAAAAATAAAACAGGAAATGTGGCCAAAATATGGCTTATAAGGGAAATTACAGGTAATATTAGATCCAAGGAAGAGACATAAAAATTGGCCAGAAAAAAAACAACATATCTGAGGATAGGGAGCAATATAGAATTCAGCAAAGGAGGACCAGGGGATTGATCAAGAAGGGGAAAATAGATTATGAGAGTAATCTTGCCGGGAACATAAAAACCGACCGAAAAAAATTCTATAGGTATGTGAAGAGAAAATGATTGGTGAAGGCAAATGTAGTTCCCTTACAGTCAGAAGCAAAGGGAATTTATAATGGGCAACAAAGAAATGGCTGACCAACTAAATACATACTTTGGTTCTGTCTTCGCAAAGGAGGACACAAATAACATACCAGAAACGTTGGGGAACACAGGGTTTAGTGAGAGGGAGAAACTGAAAGAAATCAGTATTCGTAGGGAAATGGTGTTGGAGAATTTGATGGCATTGAAGGCCGATAAATCCCTTGGGCCTCATAAATCTACTTCCCAGAGCACTTAAGGAAGTGGCCCTAGAAATAATAGGGGCATTGGTGGTCATCTTCCGAGGTGGTTCTATAGACTCTAGAACAGTTCCTACAAATTGGAGGCTAGCTAATGTAACCCCACTATTTAAAAACGGAGGCAGAGAGAAAACAGCGATTTATAGAACAGTCAGCCTGACGTCGGGATTGGGGAAAATTCTAGAGTCCATTATAAAAGATTTAATAGCTGAGCACTTGGAAAACAGTGGCAGAATCGGACAGAGTCAGCATGGATTTACGAAAGGGAAATCATGCTTGACAAATCTACTGGAATTTTCGAGAGTGCAACTAGTAGAGTTGATGAGGGAGAGCAAGTAGGTGTGGTTTATTTGAACTTTCAGAAGGTTTTCTACAAAGTCCCACATAAGAAATTAGCGTGTAAAATTAAAGCGCATGGGATTGAGGGTAGTGTATTGAGATGGATAGAAAGCTGGTTGGCAGACAGATAACAAAGAGTGGGAATAAACCGGCCTTTTTCCGAATGGCAGGCAGTGACTAGTGAGGTACCACAGGGATCGGTGCTGGGACCCCAGTTATTCACAATATACATTCATGATTTAGATGATGGAACTAAATGTAATATCTCCAAATTTGCAGATGACACAAAGCTGGGTGGGAGGGTGAGCTGTGAGGAGGATGCAGAGGTGCTTCCGTGCGATTTGGACAAGCTGAGTGAGTTGGCAAATGCATGGCAGATGCAGTATGATGTGGAAAAATGTGAGGTTATCCACTTTGGTAGTAAAAACAGGAAGGCAGATTATTATCTGAATGGCTATAAATTGAGAGAGTGGAATGTGCAACGAGACCTGGGTGTCCTCTTGCACCAGTGGCTGAAGGTAAGCATGCAGGTGCAGCAGGCGGTAAAGAAGGCAAATGGTATGTTGACCTTCATCGCGAGTGGATTCGAGTACAGGAGCAGGAATGCCTTGCTGCAATTATACAGGACCTTGGTGGGACTACAGCGGGAATATTGTGTGCAGTGTCAGTCTCCTTATCTGAGTAAGGATGTTCTTTCTATAGAGGGAGTGCAGCGAATATTTACCAGGCTGATTCCTGGGATGGCTGGACTGACATATGATTGGAGATTGAGCAGGTTATGATTACATTCGCTGGAGTTCAGAAGAATGAGGGGATATCTCATTGAAGGCTATAAAATTCTAACAGGTCGGGACTGGGTAGATGCAGGGAGGATGTTCCCGATGTTGAGAAAGCCCAGCACCAGGGGTCACAGTCTAAGGATGCGGGGTAGGCCATTTAGGACAGCGATGAGGAGAAATTTCTTCACCCAAAGAGTGGTGAGCCTGTGGAATTCGCTACCACCGAAAGTAGTTGAGGCCAAAGTATTGCATATGTTCAAGAAGGAGTTAGGTATTGCTCTTGGGGCGAACGGAATCAAAGGATTTGTGGAGAAAGCGGGATCAGGCTATTGAATTGGATGATCAGCCATGATCATAATGAATGACGGAGCAGACTCGAAGGGCCGAATGGCCTACTCCTCCTCCTATTTTCTATGTTTCTATCAAGACGCTGCATAATAATAGCAAAACATCTTTGCGCTTATATTCTCACAGATGTAGCCATAGTGAACTCCGCATCTCACTGGCCACGTCATTACATTAATGCAAGACACACATTCACAATTTCTCTCATCCTGTGCACACCCTTTTACACCCTCGACCTTGAGTACTCACCATATGTTGATGGCTCACAACTGCAGAAATTAACAGTAAAACCATTAACGAATGCAATATAGAAACGTTAAAGGTGTTCTCACATCTAACGCTTTGTCCTTCAGCATAAATATTTGCTACCAAGGGAATTGCAAGGGGAAGGTTTTGGCGGGCGTGGACTGCAAACATAACGCAAGAGAATGGTAAGACCACCTGGCATCGGATTTATCAACCCAGTATTCGTGATGCCCCAGAGAGGAGGAGCAATGCAGGAAGAGTGAGGACCAAGTACCACCGGGCCAACAGCAGCATCAAAACGGGCAGAAAAAGTGTCAGCCTTTGGATTGTCATGCTGGAGAAGGGCGCAGACATGTGCGCTATGAACCTTCCATTCGAAAAACAGCCGGCCTCCGGCACAGGGTATATCATGTAAGGCATAATTATCTGCAGATGTCCAAGCGGCAATGCCAGTCCAGACTGAGGTTCTCCACAGGGGCAATCACTGATTTATCCACTATGCTGCAAGTCGAGCTGAGACCAATGGGGTGTGGTAGACAAGAATTGCAGTGCCTCTGAAGATCACCATTGCCCACAACTTCCATGCCTCTGGATCTTCGCCTGAATCCACTGGGAATGTATGGGATCTTCCAGAATGCAACCCTTCGTTGCATCAAGGAAATGAATAGTGTCAGGTTCAAGAGCGCCAGCGATTAAGTGCTCGTCCAAACAGACCCCCCCACCCACCCCCCGCCAACTGCCGCAGGGCGAGGAAACAGCTCGGTGTACCGCACGATAGCAAAGGCCAACCTTATCAGCAGCATCCCTCTCAAGGCAGGTACAATTATGGGAAATTAAACTCATTGAACCTTTTTGCCTTTTACCTTTCTGCCCAAAAATAACATTTCAGCACCCCGTATGATAAACGGAAGAGTGTAACAATACTTGGACAAATTTCGTGCAAAAGATTTAACCAATGTCGCTCTGATAAAGATATAGCAAAAAAATAAAGCGCCAATATTTAGAAAAATACACCTGCGGCTATTTTATATTTGCATAATATGGAGAAATATCAAGAAAGGGTCATAAATAGCATATTCAGGAGAAGAGATAAAGCTAAGAAATAAAGTACATTGGTGGTTTATTGCGAATATTACCCTTGTTGATATACATGCGGCGGTTTCACACGATGTTGAAATTAATTAAATTTAAAAATTAAACTGTTGCTGTGGAGAAGTGAAACATTGAACCCCATCTTTATTTAGCTGGGGAAGGTCAGTTGTCTCACTGTTGGGAGCTGCAGAATCTTCTCTGCCCACCCTGCACTGCACACACCCTCCCCCCCACGCCATTTCCCACCCTACATTTCAACAGAAATCGCGATTATTCGAACATGCTAACATTTGACGTTGCCATATCTGAAATATGTCATAATCCGCTATCAGGTTATCAATACATTCCAGACCCTAATTATGCACTCTCCAATTTGAAGCAATTGGGTCGGTACCCACAGGCCACAGAAATATTGCAAAATAGTTGCAAAAGGAAGTGAAATTAAGAGAATTGTTTTCCAAAGACTGGCGGATCGGATCAAACAGTATGCCCCAGACGCTGTTCGCAGCGGGCAGTGTACAGACCGTACCAAACCAACCCGTGCTGCAAACCTCGAAAAACAGTGCTTAATATTAGATGTTGTTCCGCGATTGGACAACATGTGTTCAATAACCCTCAATGTGCTAAAAATGCCGCTGATAACCAATTTAACATTGTCAGTCGGGCTCGCAGTGTGGCGCATTTGCGTATACTGGAAGCTATATTATTAAACAGGGTCCTGTTCTTTGCAGACAGAAAGGAGATACACATACATTGGGCCTGTTTCAGCTAAACAAAATAAGTCACAACCATTCGCTCATTCATTCCTCAGGGCAATGCCTTGACCAATTAGGGTCAAGCTGTCTGGTTTAAATTTCAAACAATGTTTTACAGCTAACTGTCAGTCATCATCAGTGGTGCATTCTCCATGGCACCCCCACTTGACAACGAATCAGCACTCTCTGTACATACAGTGTAAATTGTTGTCTTCCCCTTATATTGGTATTCTTGTGAGTGTCCTGATGAGTGCAAAATGAAAAGGTTAGACATGTCTCTTTTTTCAGCAATATTTAAGTTTTTTTACTTAACCGCGGATGGTGGGTCCTCCCGTTGGAATGTTTCCCTTTTGTTGGAATGTATCTGTTCTGTGGATTCTGAAATATCCCCTTAAACGTCCGCCAGTGCATCTCTATTGACCTATCACTTAACCTAAATTGCCAGTTTACTTTTGCTCGCTCTGCTTTCATGCCCTCATATTTGCCCTTATTGAAGTTTAAAATATTAGTCGTAGATCTACTCTTCTCTCCCTTAAACTGAATGTAAAATTCAATCATATAATAATCACTGCTACCTAGGCGCGCCTTCACACTGAGGTCTTTAATTAATCCTATCTCATAGCTCAAGACCAGGTCTCGTGCAGCCTGCCCCCTCGTTCGCTCTAGAACATGCTGTTCTCAGAAACTATCTCGATCACATTCCATCGATTTCTTATTTAGGCTACGTTTGCCTATTTGATTTTTCCAGTCCACAAGTAGATTAAAATCCCCCATGATATTCGTTGTACCTTTCTGGCAAGATCCCATTATTTATTTTCTGATACTTTTGCTTTTATGATTTCTCATCTCTACTCTAACCACTTCCATGTCAGGATTTCCTGAACTTAGGCCATCCCTCTCTATTGAGCTAATATGATCCTCAATTAACAGGCCCACCCCTGGCTTTCCGTTCTTCGTAAATGTCACATGCACTTCAATATTCAGGCCCCAATCTGTGTCATTCTGCAGCCATGTCTCTGTAACGGCTGTTAGATCGTGCTTGTTTATCACTATTTGCATTTTCAGTTCATCAATTTTGTTTCTAATGCTAGGTGCATTCAGACGCAAAGCCTTAAGATTTGTCCTTTAGTTTTTCTTGTAACCCTCTAGCCTTAACTGCTGTTTACTCTTCGACATGTGCTCGAAACTTCTTCTGGTCACGGTCTGTTTATCATTTCATAAATTAATACCTTTCCCTCCTGCCTTGGCCCTTCTCTTTGATAAGTCACATCT
Source organism: Cetorhinus maximus (assembly GCF_964194155.1). NCBI lineage: Eukaryota > Metazoa > Chordata > Chondrichthyes > Lamniformes > Cetorhinidae > Cetorhinus > Cetorhinus maximus. Next base: position 89,071,376 of record NC_135884.1, read on the forward strand.
TCCCAACTTTGAGCCTTTGCACTCATAATTCACTTTTAAACTCTCTCTACCTCCCTAGCTTTGCGGCTCACAAGAACACTGGTCCCAGCCTCGTTCAGGTGTGGGCCGGCCCATCTACCTGAATATTTCTCCTGTCCTGGTTGCAGTCTCCTGCTGCAACTGATTTCTGAGTACAGCAGTTGCGTGACGTCCAGCAGAGCTAGTTTTGAAAGATTAGGTCCTCCTTGCTGTGCATGTTGACTGGGGTGGAGAAGCTGCTGTTGCACCAACTTTCTTGCCACAGGATTTGGAGAATCTTCTGAAGGCACCGCTGGTGGCACTCGAGCTACAAATAGGGCAGGATTCTGCAAACAATGGAGTTTAGGACGAGCCGCTGGCTCGGGATTTTCCCTCCTTGCACTTTCTCTCTCCCGATATGTGCCGGTTTTCAAAGGAAGCTGCCGCGTTTTTTGTTTTCTTGCATGAGGTGCTGTGATCCTTGGTTAGCTCCTCTCAGGAATCAGGTTCGTTATGAAAAATTCTGAGGGAGTTTTCAGAATGTCTTTGCAGCTTTTCCTTTGACCACGTTCCCCAGACTCAAAATCTCTACCGAAGATTCACTTTAGTAAGCGAATGTCAGGCATTCTGGCTACATGACCAGCCCAACTCAATTGTGAAAGTATCAATGTGGCGTGGATGCTTGTCATCCCAGCTCAGATGAGCTCCTCAGTGTCTGGCATTTTGCCTTGCCATCTGATCTTCAGAAGGCCCCAATGGCAGTTCAGGTGAAAGTCGTTCAGCTTCTTGGCACGACACTGGTACTCATTCCAGCGTGGTAGCCTGAATAGAGCAAAGTGGACAGGGCTATTGCTCAACTGAATTTCAGTTTCGTAGGCAGACTTACTCCTCTTCATAACCGGACTGCTGTTCATATTCATCGTACGGCTAGGGTTCCATGGCAATCCTTGCAGGCATCTCATCATGGACAGAGACAACTCGGGAGACAGAGAGAGAGAAAGAGAGTGCTGCGAAAATAAGTGAACTTAAAAACTGCAGACATGTTCTGCTCATGGACTTTTTTAATTCATTTCATGTGATGTGGTCATCGTTGGCTAGGCCAGCATTTATGGCCCACAACTTATTTCATTGAGAATATCGTAGTGAGCTGCCTTCTTGAACAGCTGCAGCCCATGTGGTGTAGGTACACCCGCTGTGCTGGTGGGAGGAACTTCCAGGATTTTGACCGTTTCACTTTGACAGTGAAACAACGGCGCTATATTTCCAAGTCAGGATTGTTAGTATCATATCTCTCAAGGCTGAAGTTTTATTTTACAAAATGGAAGGACCTAACAGGATCTGATCATCTGGAAGCTAACGTATTTTTTTTTAAAGTAGGTGTTAAATTCACCTTGGACCTGTGAACAAGCAGGCATCTTCCAAGAAATCACCTGGCCTATATGGCCGTTGAGAAGGAGTTGGTTATTTGTGTTGAACTGAAAAACAATTTAAATGAATTAAGCTGGGAGATGGAAAGGCAATCACATGGGAGAGAGGGGTGGGGGGGCAGAAATTTAACTCATAAGCCTGCTTGTTTTGAAGGCAATCTTGTTGGAGAACCAACTGAGAAAAGAAGGCTCCCTCTCCCTACTGTGCCTGAACTTGTGTGTGGCTATCAACCTGCAGCCAGGTAACCCTCATCTGAGTATAACCATTCTACATTTGGATCTGCAAAGCTGACAGTTGATGAGAAAATCTAGGCTTCCACTGGGACCAGCGGCCAGTCTTCACACGAGAAAACTCCAGGTCGACAGCGTAGAGACCCTGCGGATTTTATCCTTTATTTTATAACGCCCTTCCTCCAAAGCCCATCTCTGCAGGTCTTTGTTTGTCTGTGTGTGTGTATGTGTGTGTGTGTGTGCCTGTGTGTGTGCTGGGAGAATTATTTAGGAAGAGATCGATAGTTAAATTCACGGTTACAATTCTGTGTTAACCAATACTTACAACTTGTTAAATAAGTTTTGCTTTGAAATAAATTAATCATTCTGAATTTTTGAAAGAAGACTAGCCATAGTCTATTTTCTTCTGGGTACTAGAGGTATCGGTACACATTGGCCATTTCAGCGGGAAAATTAAACATTTAAATTAATCATACGGCCTCTGGAGTAGTAGGGCTTGATAATTCGCGCACTTCTCCCTTTCTGGTTGTAACAGGATGGCGTGTCGCTTGAAGGTGAACTTCTAGGTCGTGGTGTTCCCATGCATCGGCTGCCCTTGCCCCTCGAGATGGTAGCAGTTGTGGGTTTGGAAGGTGCTGTCTAAGGAGCCTTGGTGAGTTGCTGCAATGCATCTTGTAGTTGGTACATACTGCTGCCACTGTGCGTTTGTGGTAGAGGCAGTGAATGTTGAAGGTGATGGATGGGTTGTCGATCAACGTGACTGTGTTGGCTTGGATGGTGCCGAGTTTATTGAGTGCTCTCGAATCTTCACTCATCAGGCAAGTGGGAAGCATTCCATCACACTTCTGACTTGTGCCCTTTTGGTATTGGACAGGTTTTGGGGAGTCAGCAGGTGAGCTACTCGTTGTAGGATTCCTACCCTCTGGCCTCATGTAGCTACCGTATATATGGCTATTCAGTTCAATTTCTGGTCAATGGTAACCACCAGCATGTTGATAGTTTGGGATTCAGTGATGGTAATGACATTGAATATCAACAGGCGATGGTTAGATTCTCTCTTGTTGGAAATGGTCATTGCCCACTTGTGTGGCACGAATTTAACTTGGCACTTGTTAGCCCACGCTGGGATAGTTTCCAGGGCTTGCTGCATTTGGACATGGGCTGCTTCACTATCTGAGGACCTTGACAGTTGTCCTCTGGCCAGGAGACCCAGCGCGGCCACTACCTGAAAGCGTGCATCCACTGCCGTGGCTGGACATTCCTCAGTCATCATGGCCTCTTCAGTCACGGGCAGAGGGGCGGAGGAGCTGGGGCCAACACCCTGTTCACACTGACAGGAGTCTGCATGAAGCGTGTCCTCCAATGTGAGGCTGGCCTGGACTTCCCTGGTTGCCATTGATGGACGGGCACCTAGCAGTGTTACTAGGTGCCTCATCTATCTCTCACGCTGGCTTGTGGCCTCCTGACGTCATTGCCTTTTTAAGGGTTTGCAGGTCCGAGCGCAACCCCGGAGAACACTGACTCTGTTCCTGGAGCTGACTCACCATCAGTGTCGCCACTCTCTCGATGGAGGAGGCAGTGCGCTCAGTTCTCAGGGTCAATGTAGTACTCATGTTCCGCATGGACTTCTCCATGGCAGAGACTATGGCAAGCAAACCCTCAGGAATCTGTGCCTTATCCATCTGTGCATCCGCCGGACATCCAGCATCTGCCACCTAATAGTTTACTCCGGATGCTCGTCAGCTACCTTGGACTCAGCATGGTCCTGGTCTCCAGCAGTCCCCTGACAGCCGGCACCTTGGGCATGGTCTGCCTCAACCAGCTCCTCATACAAGTGTGCTATGAACTGCCCACTGTGCACTGACATTGTAACCAACGATCTAATGACCACCAATTTGCTTGTATCTGCGCTGGTGTCTGGTGCAGAGACGGGTCTGACGCAGGTGCATCTGATGGGCACTGGTCCTCTGGTGTCAAGGGTGGCTACTCAGCGTCCCGCAATCGTTTGCTGAATGGCAATTCTAGTGCATGAAAATTACATGTCAGTAGTATCAGTCATCATGTTGTCACTTTGCATGCTAGACCAGCTATTGAGACAATGGAGATCTGCATCATGGTGCCATCATCTTTCAATAAATAATGGGTTCTGAAGCTTTGTAGTTTTCATTTCAGATGAGACAGCACAACATTGTTTACGGACTCCAACACTCTCACATCTGTACATTGCACTCTTCCCTTTATTACAGACCACTGCCTCTCCATGGTGGACAGAGTTTTATGTCAGCACTCCATCTCCAGAGCGTCCACCTCATACCTCATCAGAATCATCAGGTTTGGGGGCTTCCGCCTGTCCTTCCCCTCTTGATGGTGTTATGGCTTCTCTTCTCCAGAAAAGCAGTGGAGCATTGATGAGTCCACTCTCTACCTGCAGCGCCATTGCAGCCTGATCTACACGCCTTCTGTTTTCATTTTTTCATGAGATGAGGGTGTCATGCCCATCCCGAATTACCTTTGTTCAGACGTCATTTAAGAGTCAACCACATTGCTGTAGCTCTGGAGTCACATGTAGGCTAGACCAGGTAAGTGCAGAAGATTTCCTTCCCCAAAGGACATTAGTGAACTAGGTGGGTTTTTACAACAATTGGTAATGGTTTCGTGATCATCACCGGACTTTTTATTTCAGACTTTGTTTTCTATTGAATTCAAATTTCATAATCTGACGTGGTGGGATTGCAACTCCAGTCCCCAGGTCAGTATCCTGGCCCGCAGGAATACTAGTCCATTGACAATACCACTATGTCACCTCCTCCCCTTAATGGGCAGAGTTGTGCCCCTCAACACGCAAAACCATCAGGCCCAGCAGCCAGAGTTCATAGACTTTGCTGGCGCCAATGTCAGTGACAGTTTGCACTCCGAATCTTACACCCCTGAGCACAACGAGGGGTGGGCCAGCTGTTAGCACTTCTCCACACATATCATTGCCAACTCGGTACTCACCCATGCCAAGCGCAGCAGATCATTGAACCTTTAATGGCACTGCACCCATGTGCGCCATATACCATCATGGCCACTGGCCTGGGATGCCACCTCTGCCCATGCCTTCTTGGTGAAGTGTTATGGCTGCTCTTGTCATCACTGGTTATCAATATGTCCTGCATGAAACTGACTCCCTCCACAAGGATTCCCAGGAACTCATACGAGAACCAGGGGAAAGAGTGCCCACTGGACTCGGCCACCCACCTGGCGTGCCAAGCAGGTGCAGATGTCATTGCTATTCTACACAAATGTTTTTTCCTCGAACTCGGCTGCTCCCTCGTTGTCCCCTGGCAGCCTTCAGAGAACTGAATGTGCTGCTTTTGAATCCTCCATCGGGTCCATTAGACCCATCGCCCGCCAGGCTCCCCGCACCCCACTCAGCCCTTACAACCAGTGAAAAAGGTTTTACGCTGGGCGAACCATAATTGGCCACCCAGCGTGAAATCGCGTTGAAAACACTGGCGACAATTTTGTGTTCGGAGGTCGGGCGCGCGCCCTACTTAAACCGGCATAAGATCGCGCGAGATGACTTGGGGCGAGCATCCCGATGTCAACGCGCACTCGAGCGATATTTTGCTCCGCGGGCACGCGAAAAATTCGGAAGCGGGCTTGTGGACAATTAAGCGGGCAATTAAGCCCATTAACAGACCAATTGAAAGCGATTTTTCGTTGCCCGTCCACAGCTGTGGCTCAGTTCATAGCACCCTCGCCTTTGAATCAGAGGGTTGTGGGTTCATGTCCCACTCTCGGAAACCAAGAACTGTGATTGTACTCGAAAGAGTTGCAATCTGTGACTGTTGGTAACTCGAAAGAGTTTCCTGTTGGAGGACGGCCAATTGGGCTTTACAAGGCCGGGATGAAATTTCTGTCAGTATTTAAAATTAAAAGAAATACCTGGGGCCTGTGTTTTTTCAAGTGAGGCATGCTTTCATGTGCTTGAATGCGCTACATGGACATTTTTCAGCATGTTTGTGCTTCATTTCATTATTTTAATGTCTGCAGCTCGCTGAGGCAGCTATCTGCCTTCAGGGTGCTCAGTGGAAGCGCTCACCAGCATCCGTATTGACGTCAGCGCCCGCATTTTCCTGCCCCCAAAGTCATGCTGAGCCTTTCTCCAGGCACATTTCACACTGGCTGGCTGTTAATTGTCCAGCCAGCGTAAGATTGCGTTCATATTGCGATGTTAGCCGGAAGCGAGTTTTACGTCCACTTCCAGCCGCGCCGACCTCATTTTACCTGAGGGTAAAATACAGGCCATGATCTCACCAGGAGCAGATTCTGCATCCGCTTCCGTGCCCGCCGACTTCGCACGCACGCCAAGCGTGAAATTTCGGCCCTCGACTCCAGGGCTCCCCCATTACTTAAATTTTCTTCATGCTGATCATAATGCCGAAGTTGCCACATGCAATAGAGAACAAGTTCATGCTACGTTGGATGTCCAACTCTGATCGCAAGTTAGTGCAAAGTCATCAGCAAACATGAAATTGTGAAATACCTTGTGCAGACTTTCGTCATTGCCTCCAGTCGTCTCAGATTGAGTAGCTTCCCATCCACACAATATTTCATTTCAATGACTGGATCACCATGCTAAAACATGCTAAAGTGGATCGGTGCTAGGACGTCCTGATTAATTCCACTAGTGATTGGGAATGGGTCAGAAGACTCACCATCTCCAGGGTACGCGAGTGTATGCCGTTGTGGAACTGTTGAACCATTGTGATGAATTTCCCAGGACGGCCGAATTTCTACATTACCTTAAAAATGCCCTCATGACAGACTATGTGGAAGGCGTTGGTCGGGTCAACAAGCGTGGTGTAGAGGCCCATGTTTATTTCTTGGCTTTTCTCCTGGAGATGTCCAATTGCAAACACTCAAACTTTTCTCAGACCACGCTGACACTCCGGCGAGATGCTGCCGGTCAAGATGTTGCACTAAACTTTCAGAAGGATTCAGGTGAAGATGTTGCTGTGATGGAGAGAAATGAGATTCCTCTTGGATGGAAAACCGTGGCAGCAAGCCGAATGCTTCTTCATCGATGGATGAAGGGCGATTGAGGCTGTCTTTAAAGTGTTCCAACCATCTTTTTTAGAATTTGCGTTTTTTTTCTCTGTGAGCAGCAGCGACATGATGACACTGAGAAAGGCTGACGAACAAATAGGCAGGCCACAGTAGACAGATTTCAGAGCATCATATAATCACTCCCAGTCTTTGTAGCTGGCATAGGACAGAAATTCATCTGCCTACTTGATTCCGCCAAGTTTCCTACATCTCTCTGAGCTTGCATTGGACAGTCCTGTGGATGTGTTGGTAGTCAATGTGCTTAGACAGTGATGATTCGTCATTGATGTAAGCCCTTTGGAGGCGAAGTTTCTTCTCTAGTTGTTTCTGGAAATCATCATTTCCCTTCGAATCAACCTTGATGTTTACAAGCGGGAGGGCCAATTTCCTTTGGAGCAGTGGAGTATACCGTATACCTCAAGGCCAGCTCGTCATCCTCATGCAGTAAGAGCCCATTTGCGCTGTACATAGGCGACCCTTGAGTTTTGCAGAAATAGATTCATTCATGATAGCCTATTTGAGCCTTGAGGCATTGAGATGCGCATGGACTTACATGTCCTGGAGGGGTCTAGCGGGATAGAACTTTCTGCCTTACTTTGAAACGATAGGATGGTGGCCAGCCCAGCAGTCAATGCCACACTTGGTTTTCGTTACACGCACATCCTGTCTTTCCCTCTACCTGTTGATAAGATAGTTGATTATATGCCAATATATGGAATAGAAGTGCACCCAAGATGCCTCATTGCGATTAGAGGGACGGAAGGCTGTGTTGGTGATTCAGGGCTCATGCTCAGCTCATAACGTCAGCTAGAATTGACGACTGCTGTTTCAACTGCAGGCCAGCCTTTTCCAATCACCCTTTCCATGCCTGTTGATCTGAACCAACACTTGCACTTTAATCACAAAGAACGATAAGCTTGTCTGCCTTTGGTGCAACAAAAATCGAGGAGTAGCAGTCATCATCGAATTTATCATTAGCTTAAATACTGTTGCCTTTGGAGCAGAGGAGTACACCGGAAGCTATGATAGGGGTGTAAGCACTGGTGGGAGTTGCTTGCCTGTTGTCATGTAGGGGGAGTTTAACCACCACCAGACAATCGTTAACACCCTTGGAAAGGCACGTCAATTTAGGGAAGAGATGGTTTGTAATAGCAAAATCTACCCCAGCTTCGTGCAGTTCCTCATTTCCACACCCACGACAAAGTAATGTGTCACTGGAACCAACTTCCGTGAACTGACGCTCCTCAGTTAGACGGATCTTCTGAGGACGTTGCACCTAGCCCGCTCTCTTATGACTAGAAAACAAGTCTGTAATCTTGTCTATGAGAGTGCAAAATTTCCATGCGCCAATGATGAACTGTGTCACTTTTGCTTTCATTTTTGAGATCGACTTCCCATTGCATTGCTGAAATTCCTGCCAGCTGCATTCTGCCAGCCAGGGCAGGTGAAGCAGAAAATGTTTGGGAAACCTTTTCTCGCTCCTCCCTCATACTAGGAGCTGAACAGCGTGGTCCTAAAAAGGGCTGCCCTGTCGCTCTGGGGCCGTTTCCTTTCATTGCAAAAGGAGCCTATGACCTGAGTTGCCTGTGTGCATGTTCACCGCTACAAGTGCCAATGAATTCACACCTACTGCTGACTTGCACGCCCATCGCCACAGGACTCGAGCTCGTTGTTCCTCAGATCACGGGTTCCCTCTCCTCCGCGCTGGTTCCTCCTCCAATCACATTGTTGGTGTATAGTAAACGCGGCGAGCAATTTTGCGTACTGCAAACACCAACAAAGAGCAGTATGATAATGATCAGATAATATGTTTCTGTGATGTTGGTTGATGGTTTAATGTTGTTTGGGACACCAGGGGTAACTCCACTCCTCTTCTTCAACAGGGAACCATGGGACCATTTATCTCCACCACAGCCAGCAGATCAGTATCATGCCTCATCTGAATGACGGCAGCTACAACAGTGCAGCATTCCCTCAGAACTGCTTTGGAGTGTCAGCCTTGATTTTTGTGCCCAAGCCTTGGAATGTGACTTGAACCCTGAACCTTGTCACTCAGAGGTGAGGCCACTGCCAACTGAGTCATGACTGACTGAGATTGAGGAGTGGAAGGTGGAAACAGATGAAAACAAAATGCACATCACCTTGAACTTCCGGAAGCATTACTTGCGATGGTTAATGGAGGACAGTAACGGTATACAAAAACAAAACGTGAAAGAGTATTGTTGATTATTACAGAGAAATTGAGGCACATCAGTTTTATTAAACGTTGGAGAGCCTCTTCGGCATTGTTGGCAATATCAGCAGAACAAGTGTCCAAATTAATTTTTTGTAGGTTCAGAATGAAATCTGCTTAATCTCTCACTATTCAAGCAGCCCTCGAATCACGGAACTTCCGGAATATCAGAGTTTAGAAATATCCGCTGAGATCTAGCTGTATTTTTAAGGTCTCAGGGTCTGAAAACGTTGAAGAAGAACCCACTATTCTGGAAACATTGGAAACAAAGATATGCCGTGTTATGATCACAGTGAGATAGATGTTGGATTTCTCTCCAGGCCTGACAGAAATGGCGGCAGTTCTATTATCAAAGAACATTGGAAACGTGTTTGAAAGCTTTCTGAGAACGAAAAGGGAATCACAAGATCCAACTGTGTTGTCAGAGATTCCCAGAAGAGTAATTATAGGGTCCAACAGGGATGGGGCAAATATTTAAAAGCTCTGGATAAACATATGAGGTGCATAAGCTAGGCTACTAAGGTAGTTAGGAAGGATTCGGTCTTTAGGTTAGAACCGGATATTAGAACCCCGAAAGCAAACTGCGGGTTGTTACCAGACATGCACTGGGAGAGGCAAAGATATGCTGAATGCATTTGGTAGAAAGTTAAGCCTACTTGTTGGAATGTAATAAACCCGAAAAGAAGGGCTGCTATCTGCTGGGAGGCAGGATAATGGGCGCCTCTCAAAGGTTGCGAATGCTGCGTTTCATTGGTATGGAGACGTGTTTTCTGGTGTCGCCACAACTGCCTTAATAATAGGCCGATGGCCAAAAACAAGTGATGATAATAGGTCGTGGGGTTGAAGCCTAAACAATTTAAGGCCTGTGTAAGTGCTGCCTTTATAATTAGATAATGAGGTTTTTTTTCCATGTTGTTTTAATTGATTTGATAGTCTTTCATCAGATTAACAATATAAAAAAGGGATGGTTGGGTGAAAGTGTGTCTAAGGTTCTGCAGTCACCTAGCCTCTGTATATACCTATGACTGTCATGTAGTTCATGAACTCTGAGGAAACAAACATCGCTATTTCAAAATAATAAAAAGAATAATTTATGTAGCTACTTTCTGCCACAATAACAGGGATGTTACCTAGGGACATCACCGTGTAGTACTGAATGCTTCTGAGAGCTGGCAGCCATGGGGGAGTGAGGTCTGGCAGCCTTGTAGTAAGGTGTGTGTGCCCAGAAGGATAGGACTTAAACCGTTCGTCTTCTCTTTCAAACCATCAGACCCCGATTTACGATTATTTTATCTGGCTTTCATATTACTACAACAAAACCAAATGTCTTCGTGTATCCTTAGGTGCCTCAATGAATACTTCCCTAAAACATTTAAATAGAATGATTCTGTGTCTTATAATTAATAGGCACCACGGAGCGGGTGTGCATCATCGCACAATACACACCTATTATCATCACTTGTTTCTCATACAATGTGAAAAGCACATATGTGAAAATGCTATCGTTTACTTTGTATGGTAGTTTACAAGCCATGAAATTCCACATCAAGTTCGGCAGCATTTCCGCCATTTGTTTATTTTCCAGGTGTTTTGTCAGTCTATCGCCAAAGTTATGAGAGACGAGTGAAACACCCTTTGAATTTAATAGCATTCTTCAATAAGCAGTAAAATGGTTCTGTACACAACAGTCGCGAGTTTGCTAATCAAGTATCTGTCTATTAAAGGCGTTGTGTAAGCAGTTATCAATAGAGAATAACATCCGAAAATAAATACATTATTGAGAATTCAACCTCCAATTTATTTTGAAGCTTTTTGGAGAAAGGCAAAGCAATTTTCAATCAACCAGGACTGAATAGACGCACCATGTCCCCTTCGATGCCTGTTGTTACACAGGCAGTATGCAGAAATAATTTACAAAGCGAGCGTAATGACAATGCAAAAAACTGTAATATTCTGCAAACTTCAGAAAATCGGAATATGGTTGTTCCTCCAACTTCCTTGAGGTAATCAAGTGCTCAATTGTTTTTGTGACAGATTCAGATGTTGAAAGAAGAACTTTAATGAAGTTTTTGAAAGACACAAAGGACAATTGGTTGGGTAAATGTAAAGAATATCAAGATTATATTCACAGTATTTTTTCCCCCTACCAATGGATACAGATTTGGCATGAACAATTCCCTAACAGTATTCGTAGCTGAGGTTCTACCACTATTTGGTTCTTGCCTCCTTGTAGATGGCCTGTTACTCGTCTTTCAATGTTCGCCTTTAGCTCTGAATGTTCGGTGTTCCGTTTGTTGCTTTAACATATCTTGGCATTTTTATTGTTTTGTTGGCCAGAGGCTGCCCCTCTTTGTGAAGCCACGGTTTGGACTTATTTTCTATTTTGCATCACTGGTTCGTGCTTTGCTACTCAAAGCATCCATTTGCTTAAGGTACAACACAAGATCCAAATCAGCACAAGCCAAAATACTCTGGCACCGCTTAAATGTTAATACTGCACAGCTGCTTCATGGTTCCCTGAACCTGCTTCTCGGTCTTACGTAAGCGTAAACATTTCCTCATCTCATTACGATTATCCCTTGCAATTTGTTTCAGTGCAAGCGAATTCAATAAGTAACGCTGCTCCCTATATCGGCTGTAATTAAAACATTTTGTTCAGCAGTTGTACGATTGTCTACATCCGTTTACATACTGCTAGCTAAACATTGATCACAATGACCGGGATAAAGTAGTGATGAGGCGGTGGCGTAGTCGTATTGTCACTAGACCAATATTCCGGAGATCCCAATCTAATGTTCTGGCAACAGGGGTGCAAATCCCACCACGGCAGCTATTGGAATTTGAATTCAGCTCATAGACCTGGAATATAAAGCTAGTCTCATTGATGCCAATCATAGAGCTACCATCGATTATCTACTTCTCTAATCCCATTTAAGGAAGGAAATCAACCACCCTTAGGCAATCTGGCATACATGAGGCCCCAGGCCATGTGTCCCTTAACTACGTTCTGAAAGGAAAATTAGGGATGGGCAACAAATGCTGGCCTTGCCAGCGATACCCGCATCCCATGAAAAAATAAAGAAAAAAAAGTGCACTGATCATAAACGCTCTTCACCGAACCTCGGGCCCCTTTGTCATTCACCTTAAACCTCTATCTACTTGGTATGGATACTTCTAGAAACCGTTTCTAACACCAATCAACCATTACCCTTTGTTTCCTGATCCAGAGACAATTTTGAAACCAACTCTCCACATACCACTGTATCCCATGGGCCTTTACATTTCTGACCAGTCTGCCGTGTGGGAGCTTTTCAAATGCCTCAATAAAATACATGTAGTCATCATCAATTGCACTACCCTCATTACTCCTCCTTATCACTTCCTCAAAAAATTAGAGGGGGCATGGGAAAATATTTCTTCACCCAGAATGTGGTGCGTGTTCGGAATTCACTGCTTGGTTTGGTAGTGGAGGTAGAAATCCTCAACTCATTTAAAAGGTACCTGGACCGGCGCCTAAAGTGTTGTAACCTGCAAGAGTATGGATCAGGTGCTGGAAGGCGGGATTAAAAAGGGCAGCTAGCTTTCTTTTTCGGCGGGCGCAGACATAATGGACTGAATGGTCTCTTTCTCTTCTGTGACTCTTCTATGATTCGATTTACTCCGGTAAAGTGTTCACGGTTTTGAACATCTCTATAAAATTTCCTGTTCACTTTCCCTGTTCTCAGTAGAATGATCCCAGCTCATGTTGTCTCTCTGCATAACTGAAGTCAATCAACCGTGCCACAATCCCTCCAATCTCGGAACTCCTCTTTACTCCAATGGGCATTGACTTTCCCAAGTGCCCTTGAAGCTTGTATCTGACGACTCATCCTGGTGTTTCTCTCCCATAAAGCTAACTAACCTTCCACGGAGGCAGCTGTCCAATCCTCGTCGATGTGCAATTCTTACATGGAAAAAAAAAACAGAAAGTAAGAACAGCAGAAGTAAAGATCGATTTACAGCGCAGTTACCGCTATTTAACTGTTTGCCTGAAAGACGATACTTCTGATAGTGTAGCACTCACCTAGCAGAGCAGTATGTAGTAGTCTAAATGATCTGCTGCTGTCTCCGGAGTGAGGGATCATATCACAATCGTCTGAGTTGCAAGTGTGCTGCCAATGAGTATAATGGAGTCTCTCCAGTTGAATGTTCTATTCACCAACTTACTTTGAGTATAAGCATGCGGCTTCAATAGGTAAGGAAATTTCCCGTGACAAGTAACAAATCCTACAGCTGTGTTGTAAACTGGGCTTCTGTGATGTATAATTGGGAACAGTGCACATTTCGAATGGAATAAATTGATAATTTGTTGAGAGCAAACATAAATTGAGAATAAGCGCGCTTATTATATATAAGCTTATCAATATAATATATGCTCCGCAGACTCACATCCTGGTTATAATAATGATATAAGCTTAAACTTCACATCTTCAATTCCAAGAGGTGCAGACTTGACTAAGTCTTGCAAACAACTGGCCTAATCATCCAAAGCCTCATCTGGCCGGATCAAGTGAAGCCTCGCAAATTCTCACTGTTCACGGCTACAACTGTTCATTGTTCTGTAATTGCCCTGGGAGCAACGATAACCAAACATTTGCTCCACGACAGACTACACCTCAACCCCACACCACAAATACAGGCACACACAGCACAAACATAGCACAGGCATACACGCACACACACACACTCCTGCTGCAGCCTTTCTCACCCGGCGACAATTTCAAAGAGCTCAAGGATGTATTTGTCATCAAATAGAGCCCAGCCGGTCAACGATCTCTGCTGATCCTCTTTTTGAACTTGCGCGCCAGGCCAAATCTCTCCTCCACGCCCTATCATACCCTTAAAAGTCTCTTACTCAGAAACTTTTCTTTCCCCCCCCCCCCCCCCCCCACCCCCCCAAACACCCTCTAAACACATCTTACTCAAGAACCAGCTCCTCTTTCAGAGTCTCTAGGCGGAATCAAAAGCTGGTCATCTACCTTTTTCAGGTCCCATGATCATTACCATGCTAAGTGATACTTTCTCTGAAGACTCTCCGCCCTTGGAAACCATTGTCATCGCTCCCTCTCAATAAACTCATTTTCGCCGGTCTCCCCCACCAAATTGCCACCACATCTCCAGCCTCTTAGTCCCCCTGAAGGCAGCGAAGCTGTTGACAGATCAAAGATCCTGTTTCAGTCTCTCCACTTAGTTTTCGAACTCACACACAAGACATATTACCATGGTGAGTAATGTCACCTTTTTTACCTTCTCAACCTCTCTGCAGTCGTTGACATGTCCAGCAAATCACGATTTGTCGGCGCTTCACCGCTGATCTCCACCTTGGCTAGACTACGGTAACTTGCCGGGAAAAAAAACTGACTCGGTGAGTGGTAGTAAATACAGCATTGGAAAATCAATGTTTCCCATTACAATCTGCTTCCGTAACATATGTAATTCCAGAAGTTCAATAATTGAAGAAGTTTAAAAAAAACCCCACTTAATGAACGAAACTGAATTTCTGAATCTACATTTGCCGGATGTCAAAAGTCATTGCAACGCCTCTAATAGGAAACTAACCGGAAACCTTTTTTAACAGTTGCAAATTCACAGTTACTGCAGAGAGTCAACAGTTAGATCCGGTTTAAAGAATGACAACGAATATGGTTTTTCTGTGCCTGATCTTCCGAGGGAGTTTTCACACAGGTGCCAATTTATTCATTTGCCCAGTTACTCTAATTCAAAATAGTTTTCATATTAATTTAACGAACCGTATTTCCTCTATCCAGATTATGTTTTCCCCCTTCCACCTTCATGCCTTAGCTAATGCCGTTAACCTGTATTTGACTATATTTATGACAGCTGAGGGCCAAACTTCGATCGGTGTGTCTCAAGCACCACGAAAAGCGACGGTGCTCAGAGGTGGGAACATCACATTCTACTGCGTATTCCCCATTCTTCAAGACCAAGCCTGGGTACGGGTATTATGGTGGAAACATGGTGAGAATGAATACCTGCACAAAAGCGCAGACAGGAGAACGTTTGGTATGGCACGTAAAGTGAGCGGTTTCTTTCAGTTACTGGACGCGACATTCCAAGACTCTGGAATCTATCACTGCTCCGTGATCCATCGGGGAGTAGTTCGAGGAAATGGAACCGGATCACATCTAATTGTGCATGGTAAGTTTGGAACTCATGAGAGCAAGACCGGCATAAATATATCAAACACAACATTCGGGGATGTGCATTCTTTATGTCAGTAGAAACGTATCTATTAATAATTTCGCATTAAGTTATTTGTATATTCGTGCTCTCTGTATGAGATGCTATATATACATGCAATGCCATACGCAGAGGACTGAATACATTAGCAATAGAATCAAATAGATCATAACTATAAAGGCAATTTGTGCACCCAATTTGTATAGGCGGAAATTCGGAATAAATTCCTAAAACATAACTGACTGAAAATCTTTTACATTAATGTGCCTTTCCCAACATGTACATGCTTGTTAGCCTAGCATTGATAGCCTGCCTGCCGCCATGAAGATGAATATTCCTGAAATTAAATCTCACATCATGATAGCGTTCGGATTTGAATGTAAATGTGCAACTTGACCAATCGATTCACTCATAAAAGCGGGAGGTTTACAAACAAATGTTTGTCACCTCACCTCACTAACTTTTCAATAAATAAAACAATACAGAGAGGCTGTATTGCTGAAACCTCCTGAGGTTCAACTGAATATAGATCATTGCATTGTTTGTCATGTTATGGCTCAGAGTTATTCGGACATGATTAAAACTGTTCTCTAATCATATAACATACCCTTATTGTTCGACATAGTCTTTCACTGCACATCAAACAGTAAAGGCTCAGCGAACCAACTTGCCTTCGTTGTTGGAATTGCGATGGACCCTATTGCAAGAAAATAGGCCGAACGTAAATCAGGAGTATGTTTAATTTCTCCAAATAGCGCACAGTAGCTTGACTGTGTTCATCTCTGTTCGCAGCGGCCCCAACCCCACTAAGAATTGTCCCCAGAACACCTGAAGGGAATTCGTCTACATCTCGCACTCTCGTCTGTGAAACGGCTGCCTTTTATCCCGAAAATGTCACCCTCACTTGGTATAAAAATGGCGTCGAGACCACATTCGGAATACAAACCAGTGAAGTGCGGAACTCTGAGGGACTGTATGAAGTTTCTAGCTCTTTGGTTGAGGCACAGCCTGTCCCGAGCGCGAATTACACTTGCTTGGTAACCCATGTCTCCCTCAAGACTCCAGCTGTTGTCACCCACACTTTTCCTAAAACTAGCCAAGGTATGAGACCAACATTTCAAGAAGGACAACCAGCTGTTGTTGAATTCATAGCGAGACATGTCGTACGCTATGCGCATATTGAGAATCATATATCTTTTCCACAGAAATATCATGGGAAATATCAACGAAAGCATTGAAGTCATGTATTTACAGTGAATTGAATGCGAGGCTTTGCAAAACCTGGTTATAGCGCCAGGCACACAAATATTCTCGGTCAAACCGAATTTGTTTTCAAGTTATTTTATTTCTTACGCTACAATATTAAACATCAGTTTACATTTTTAGTCTAATATGATATTCATAGAAACAGAAAATAGGAGCAGGAGTAGGCCATTCGGCCCTATGAGACTGCTCCGCCATTCATTGTGACCATG
The DNA here is from genome assembly GCF_964194155.1 of Cetorhinus maximus. NCBI lineage: Eukaryota > Metazoa > Chordata > Chondrichthyes > Lamniformes > Cetorhinidae > Cetorhinus > Cetorhinus maximus. The sequence continues at coordinate 89,088,073 of NC_135884.1, forward strand.
GCTAATCATCCAACGCAATAGCCTGCTCCCACTTTCTCCTCATATCCTTTGATCCCTTTCACCCCAAGAGCTATATCTAACTCCTTCCTGAAAACAAACAATGTTTTGGCCTCAATTACCTTCTGTGGTAGCGAATTCCACAGGCTCGCCATTCTCTGGGTGGAGAAATTTCTCCTCATCTCAGTCCTAAATGGTCTACCCCGTATCCTCAGACTGTGGCCCCTGGTTCTGGACTCCCCCACCATTGGGAGCATCCTTCCTGCATCTACCCTGTCTAGTCCTCTTATAATTTTATAGAGTTCTATGAGATCCCCCCTCATTCTTCTGAACGCCAGCGAATATAATCCTAACCGAATCAATCTCTCCTCATATGTCACTCCCACCATCCCAGAAACAGACCAGGAAGGTGGAACATTATAATAGGCCAGCATGTGGCTCATCCGTACTGAGACAGTCCTCTGACAGTTTGTATTTTGTCCTCCCGTATATCCTAATAATGCAGCACCAGGTCTTTGTCATTCATGGGTCCTCACAAGTGTTGGGGAGTTGGGGCACAAGCAAGCTTCCCTTGTGTACAAACAGGATACTTGCAACTAGCACTAGCACTCTGGGTTAGGGGAAAGGAGAAATATATATGATCCCTATCAGAAAATGCCCAAGGTCATCCAATTCTTATAATTAGACTGCCTGGCATGTGATTTTTATTCAGTGTACATCAGAAAAAACACTTACTGCGCATGGCAACATCATTTGAGTTGTTGTAACTCCAACCTTTGAAAGCAGAGCCTGGGGGAGTGTAGGGGAAATCCCAGGGCAAGGTCAGTATTTGGATGCGACCCACAAAGGTGTTAGGCTATTTTTCAGTTTCTATTTTTCCAGCTTGAAACTGTTTTCTTCTTGACCATTGCCCACTCTGCTTGCAAGAAGACTGTCAACAGGAGTTGTAGAAATGCAGTTTGGGCACGGAATTCTTGCAGATTAGTTCTCGATATTGCCCCACGTTCGGCTACTTCCAGAGCAGAGTTTTCAATTAGCTATCTAGCCAACTTCTCCTCCTCACTGTCCACAACGGGTTTAACTGGGATGTGTCTCATAAATCTCATTTGAACTGTGCCCGCAACTGGCTGCAGTATAGTCGGTTCAATGCATCATGTTGTTGACGACTCTCTGCACAGTGAGACTAATCAATGATACGTTGTTTTATTCTTTCATTGTGGTGGGGGGCGGGGGGAGGGGGTGGTTAGGCAATTTAAGAGGGCAGTTAAAAATCCACCACGTAGTTGTTGATGCCCGCTTATCTCCAACGGCTTCATTATTTTACAGGGAGCCGGTGACGTCGTGGTAATGTCACTTGACTGGTAATGCAGAGGCCTAGGCTAATGTTGTGCGATAAATATGACATTAAATATGGAATTCAAAGTTAGTTTTAGTGATGTGCCATGAAATTATCATCAATTGTCGTAAAAACCTATCTGGTTCATTAATGTCGTTTTGGGAAGAACATCTGTCAACTTTTCCCGGTCTGGCGACATGTGACTCCAGACACACAGCAATGTGTTGAGATCCTTAAACGGATAGGCAGTTTCGCAGATTAATCAATGATGCGTCATCTATTCGAGGAAGAAGATAATTCAGATATTTTAGCTAAAAATAACATTTTGTATTTAAGCATTCTTATTCGTGTTGAATACTAAGATGCTAGTGAAAACATCACTATAGTTTAAACAATAAATTATCCTGGAGCCTATTTGTAATTCAACACCCTCCATGACATAAAGTTGCAATCAATCTTGCAGATAATGACCAGAAGGCACTTTACTATTGGATTCCAGTGTGTGCGGTGGTTGGATTCGCGTTCCTTTTGTCTATGAGCGTCATTGGGAGACGGTACCGAGTGCGCAAGAATGAAGGTAAGATCTACCTTTAGCCCTTGGTTTTAGTATAAAATCTCAGCGTGAATGATGGGTACTGGGTAACACAGGAAAAAGAGAAGTCGATAAGGAGTTAAAGTTGAAAACAGTCTTATGGTTTTCAGGGAGCACCGACTGTTGAAAATGTGTTTTATAAAATGTAGAATTGTAATAAAAATGGAAACCCTTATCTAGTTGTTTCCAAAGTTATTTTTCCTTTTCAAAATGCTAAACGAAATGCAACCTGGCACACAACCGCTTCCCAAACCACTCCGCGTTGGAGGCGCAATTGGTTTGAGGTGCGGTTCCGGCCAGGTAATGTTTGTTTCCGTTCATGCATGAAAAGTGGGAGTAGGAGTAGGTCATGCAGCTACTCAGGCCTCATCCACCACGCAATAAGATCATGGGTGATATTCGGCACTCTTCAGCTTTATTTCTATGTCCCCTGATTCCTGCAGTATCCGAAATGTTACCTTAGTGTCCGCGAAATATTCAGAAGATACTCTATTGCTGCTTCGGATTTCAAAGAGTTTCTGTACATTCCGAAGATGAAAACCAGGTTGAGCTTTTTTTCTGATTGTACACATATGTTTGCAATGTTGACATGGAACCTAAGTTAAAAAATAACCGGAAATGCTGGAAGAAAAAAATTCATCAGGTCTGGCAACAACTTTGGAGAGAGAAACGCAGTTAATGTTTCGAGTCTGTACGACTCTTCTTCAGAGATTCTTTCAATATCATTAAATTTCATGTATTTCCAGGTAAAGAAGAACACTTAACAAGAGGGAACCGTCGCGAGGTGGGTTCATTCATAGGCAGCTTGTTGAAATGTCAAGGAGGATTGCTATAATGGAAAGTTAATATCACCATCATCTCAGACTAGCATATGCACGTACTACATGTTTTTGCCCAGTCTCAGTGAGACATTCAAATTGGATATGGAAATTTACTTGCCACCTAGTACCTTGCTGGCAAACATTGGCAAATGCTTCGAAAACAAAACCGCCTATTTCTTTGAAAATGTACCTAGTTAATAACTACTCATAAATGCATCTATCCTTTGGAATCGAAAATAAATTTTACGTAATGAGGCCGCTGCCCATTTAAACGTTTCTGTAAGGTTTATATCGAATGAACCATGGCAGGTTTAAATAGTTGGAATAGTAACCTTATGTAAATATCAATTTATTATGGTTTGCACACTTCAGCTCGAGCCCAGGTTAACTTGTTCAATACTTGAGCAGCGGCACGCAAACTGATGGAAACAATGAAGCAACCACGTAACTAACATTTCTGTTTATGGTCCATTCAGGCAGCAGAGTCTGACTTTGTGCATTATGCGGCATTAGACTTGAAGAAAACTCCAAGGGGTAAACGTGAAAAGGTGAGTATCCTTGAGTAGGGCCGAGCAATAGATCAGAGAAACAAATATCACCAATGTACCATCAACATATGGCAGGGAAACTGTTTCTGTTGACTTTGCCCTTACGTTGTCTCTAAGGTTATTACCGTGTCCTTCTAATGAATGCTTTGAACAGCTGTCCAGGGAACTTAAAACGGCAAATAAACAATATTTTCAAATTGACCTTACAGACCCAACAAAGCATAGCCGGTGCCGACGTGACGTACGCGAGTGTAGCAGTGTCTGGCTCAGGCGAAGGCAAAACTAACGAAAGAAGCACGGAGTATGCCGAGCTGCGGACAAAAAAATGAAGTGGAGAAAGAAGAGATGTCTATACTGAAGCAAAGCTCAATTGGCAATTAAATTTAAACGCTGGAGTCGCTTTTGTGGTCTGTACTCATCACTTCCCTCTGCCATACCGGCTCCAGGTGAATTTGTATTGTGCGATACCACGTCTATCACAGAATGCAGTCCATAGTATTCACTTGCTGTTCATTTATTTGAAGAACTTCATTTTCGCTGGCTTTATGAAAAATATAACATTCCTGGCATACTTTAATGATAAATGTGTATTTTTTAAAATAATGCGGCATCTTTTCTAATGGTCTTGCGGTACCTAATTATCTGTGTGCTAGAATTCAATAAAATCGATTATATAGAATTTCCTACAAATCAGCGATTAGTGCCCATTTTGTTCAGTAACGCTGCATAACCTGTGTGTTGATTTATATGGCCGGTTAATGCATTCGGCCTCCAGTCCATCTGAGGTTCCTGATGTCAAACGGGTGAAGCTGAAGTCCATGTACTTGTCCATCAACCTAATGAAAGTAGTTTCAAGTTTTTTTTCTTGATCTGCAAATATCTATCTCCATATGTGAATACGTAGGATCATGGAATCATACAGCTGAGAAAGAAACCATAGGGCCCATTTTACCAGTGGTGAAAATTTGAAAGAGTTGTCCAATTATTCCCACTCTTGATCCTTTCCACAGAGCTCAATAATTGTCCCCTTTTCAAATATACATCAAATTCCATTTTGAAATGAAGTCCATATGTTCTTCTTCCAAGCGTCATTATCCGATAATGCTAGACTGTCATTTTATTTTTTACTTGAATGCAAACTCCATTTGCTGCTGTACCTTTCTGTCTCGCATGTGCTGTTCCTTCCAATATTTCAGCAAGGGAAGTCTAGCAGATCTGTTTGTTTGAAATCTGTGGGGGTTTAACTCGTTTAGTTCAGTTTTGTTACAAGAACGTTCACCCCGAAAGAGAGGGATCCTTCAAAATGCAAGTAATTGGGCAAAAGCTAACTTGTCAGGATGTTTCAGCTAACATAAAATTGGATTTTCATATCTTAAAAACAATACGTTGAATCAATATGGAGACAAAGCAGTGGAGGTAATATTGATCATTAATTAACCGAAATAGTGGAATATTTATTTACGGCATGGAAAAGATGATTGTGTTGGCGGTTTATCAGTTCTGATAAAGTGTAAACCATTTGCTCAGGTTTGTAACCATTTGGTTTTAGCTACACCTACGTGTTGCTAAATATTGACAATGCCGAATTGCTTATTCGAGCTTGGCAGTGGAAATGTTTTACTCGCTCCTCTCGAAATGCTAACACGCCATTTAGCTCTAAATGTAACAGTATTGCAACACACTGTGGGCGTATCCAGCGTTAAATAGCAACAGTTGTTTCACATTGAATGTTTGAATTTAATTAAAGCAACACTTCAATATCTTTCATATGTGTCAGTGTAACTTTCCAAGTCGCACTATCGTTGCAAATTGAAATGCTTGCTCTAACAGCGTTTGTCCCATTATTATTTCATCAACTTTCATATATGACTGAAGGCATTTTCCTAAATACATTGCTTGTCCCTTTCTAATTGATGCATGCACAAGCTTTTGTAAAGTTAAGTTTAAACCTCCCACACGCAATACAATTTCTTCATGTCCTAAAATACTGTAATGTTGATCTCATTGATTCACAGATTGCAGCTACTGCATTTTGTCCAAAATCGGACAGTAATACCCATTCCATGCAAATTCTCCATAATTATAATCGTTTTGAGAGGAAGGTTGCTTATTAAGGTTGTTCCTGCCCTCTTGTTGTATATCACAGAAATTGAGTTTGGAGACGAAGAAGAAACAGGTTTGCAAAAAAGAAATTCTGTAGCGTCATTTTGCCGCCCATTCCAATCACTTCCGGACAATGAGAAGAGGTAAAACATGTCGATTTGTAAACTCACAGGCAAGGGGTTTTCATGACGAATCCCTGCTCCCGGACAGAATCCAACTGGCAGACGTGTATCAGAAATAGGGGAGAGATATTTCCCGCTAAAACATTGAGGGAATACAAAAGCTCGGTTGTGAAGCTTGCATTCCCTTTGGAGCACACGCTATCGATTATCGTAAAGATGGTTGAAAAGGGTATGTGCAAACGACTACACTAATATACCGATTAGCAAATTTATTGACATACCATCCAACGTTGAATGCCAATGAGAGCATATCTTGGCTCTCTGCCTATGGACAGATTTGCAATTTAGCCTTTAGCTAGTAATAAACAAATACCTGCAATGGAAGTGAAGAAAAGCGCAATTTTAAATTCCAAATTGATCAAGAGTAGTGCCGAGTCTAATATTTTACTCCAGAACATTCCCGGGAGGTTGAAATGGTCGCTGCATCCCAACATTGGGTGTGAACAATCTAATCTGTCTATGATACCTTCCTGGGAGCAGCAACATTGCTTACACTCAAATTAGGGATTCGCAGGTGAATAATGAGTGAGTTTGGGCATCAACGTGCAGCCAGCACCCTCGTAACGATATTGTGAGTAAACACTTTGAAGACAGCAGGAGCCAAAATGGGGGAGTTGTTTGGAATTAAGCACGCCTGAATACTTAAATTGCTTTGTAAACTGTTTCACTTTTGTTAGTAATAAGGGACAATCTTCATTCCGCTCTCTTTCCTCCATGAAGACAGAAACTTACAGTTTGAGACTCAACAGGTCCTCCAATCCTCGATGCTACCGCCTATTTCCTTTCCTTCTCCATTTGATTGACAATCGCAACAGCACGAATAACAAAAAACGGGGAAACAATTAAATCTGAAACGGAACTGACGCACACGCGCGCGTGAATCCGATATTGGCTGATTTCAACACTCGCGGTAATCGTCTACTGAATGGCAAACATCTATCATTGGTGAAGTTTAGTAGGGAGACGATTCAGGAAGCGATCGGCGAAAGTAGATAAACAAATGTCCCAGTTAGTCCGCAGAGGGGCAAAAACAACCCCGTGGGTTAGGACACAGTGGAAGCAACGAAATACATAGCAGGATATGCAACAAAGGCAGAGCAGAGAACATAAAGCTCTTCCCTAGAATTTGTGCTTAGTGACCGCCGTTCTACTTTCTCAAAGGGCGGAGATTTCAGTTCAACGGTCGCGGGCATTCATGGGAGGGCAAGCAATCACCTGAGCTGGAATCAGGGTCGCCAGTTTGCTCAGCTCGATCTCAGGTTTAAGCGACGGTGTATTTCTTTTCTTTCTTTTTAATCCAGGAGGTTATTTATAGCGTGCTGTTCTGGCACAGCAGATGGTAAATGCTAAACTGCTCAAATCCCAGAGGAAACTTGAAGCAGCTGCCACAACAATTTGGAATTTATATGTATTAAGAGATGTGGGTTTTGAATTCAGCAAAACAAAAGGCCGCCAAGGCTTAGAGGGTTTTAACAAAACTAAATTAAATGCTTGTTAATGAAAGGAATAATGTTAAGCACATACATAAATCTAAAATTACCACGCTGATAATCCCTAGCTGCCCTAATTAATCTAACTCCCAGTCACACCTCCGTTAAAGCAACAATAAAAACCCACAGATTTTAAAAGACCCAGTCGAAGTAACACGATACCCTCAACAGTCGAATTCAAAGTGAGTTTTTTAACTTCAATTCTTGCAGGCAGCAGTTTAGTCACAGAGGCTGGTGGCTTTTCACACTTGTTAAGAGTTAGAATGCCTTACCTTGCACACAGCCTTCTCTCCTTCATAAATATTTGCTCCTTTGAATGCAAATTCCCATCGTTTCACTATGTTTTTGGACTTCATAATAATAAAACTATATCATAGTACAAAATTTGCCAGTAACCTTTGAGAAAAAGAAACAAACTTTTTCTTAACTTCTGGCTAGTTGAAACATGTCACACCCTCTTTGGAATTCAAACCAGGCTGGTCTATTAAAAAACGCAAATATTCCCTTTGCACGTCACTTTCTAAAGCTCCAGCCATGTTTACCTATTTAACATTTCAACCCTAGCTTCCCTTCTTGATACACCAAAGCCTTCAGGCCAGCTGTTTCTAATTCAATTAAGTCCAGCAATACAGACAAACACACATACATAGACACAGACCGCACTATTACTCTACTTGACAAAAAATTCCAAATAACTTTATGAAAATAATTATACCTTCCTGACAGCTTAAGCCCTTTTGGAGGACTAGTAGGGGAAGCAGGCTTCAGACTGAGACAGATTTTCGCAGATGGCAATCAGTGCTGCTAGAGTGTGCCAGTGTTGGAGGGAGTCAACGTTTAAGCTGCTCGGTGAGATGCTAGTTAAGCGGGTTGCTTTGTCCTGGGCGTTGTCCAGTTTCTTGAGTATTGTTGGAGTTGCACACATACTGACCATCATAGAGGAAATCATTTAAAATTCATGGCACAGAAGAAGAATGTTCGGCTCGCCGTGGCCGTGCTGCTGGGCGAAGAGTTCCCTGTTTAACAGTATCTTCATGCTCTCGAACCACAGCTCTGCAGCTCACTGTTCTTTAAATAGATATTCAGGTACTTTTTTAACGTATTGTATGTGCCTCTATCTTTCAGGCATTGAGTTCCAGGTCCCTATCAGCCTCTGGGTGTAAAACATTCCCCCTGTTCCCTCTGATCCTTTGACCAGTCACTTTAAATTTACACCCGCTGGTTTTTTGACGGTCTGCCGAGACAAATACATCGTCCCGATTTATGCTATTTCAGTCCCTCCTGATTTTATACACCTTAATTAAACGACTTCTCAGCCTCATCCGTTCCAAGGAACATCAGGCTATCTAAATTTCCCCCCTAACTGCAATTTTCCAGTTCTGACAGCATCCTCGTCAATCTCCCTTGCATCTTTCTTGCAAAGTGGCGACCATGTTCATACTAATGACATGGGAAGAAAGAAAAATGAGGCCCTGCAAGCAGACTTTAGGGAGTAATGTAGGAAATTTAAAAGCAGGAATTCAAGGTTAGTAATATCCGGATTAATCCCGGTACCTCGCAGTAGCGAGAATAGGAACAGAAGGATGAAGCAGATGCAAGAATAGCAGGGGAGATGGTGCAGGAGGGAGGGCTTTAGATTCCTCGGGCATTAGGTCCGTTTCTGGGGGATGTGGGACCTGTACAAGTTGGACGGGTTTCATGTAAACAGGAACGGGACCAACATCCTTGCAGGGAGCTTTAGTAACGCTGCTGGGAGGATTCAAACTAAATTGGTAGGGTGGTGAGATCCTGAAATGTATCTCAGAGGGGCGAGGAGCTGATATCGAATTAAAAGTTAAAACGCTAGTAAGTGAGTCTGGAAGGCAGAGGAAGCATGCTATATAAGGAAGAACTGTGTTTAGCATGGCTAAATGGTATATTTTTCATGCAAGGAGCCTGAGGGATAAGACAGACGAGCTGAGGGCACAGATAGGCACGGGGGGGGGGGGGGGGGGGGGTGTGATGTCATAACTATGGCCGACATTTGGCTTAAAGAAGGGCAGGACTGGCAGTTCAACCTTCCAGGTTATAGAGTATTCAGCCGACATAGTGAGGGAGATGGAGGAGGAGGGGGCGGGGTCGCAATATTGATCAAGGAATCAATTATAGCAGTGAGGAGGGGTGGTATCTTGGGAGGGTCATCAAATGAGGCCATATGGGTAGAAGTAAAAAACACAAAAGAGGCAAAGACGCTTTTGGGTGTGTCCTTTAGGCCCCCAAATAGTCAGGGAGAGATAGAAGATCGAATATGTCCTCAAATTTCAGACACCTGTAAGAATAATAGGGCAGTTACAGAAAGGGATTTTAACGACCCAACTATTAACTGGGATAGTTTAGTGTGCAAGGTAGGGGGGGTGCAAAGATCTTCAGTTGCTTCCAGGATAACATTTTTAGCTAGTAAACAGCCCAACAAGGGTGGGGGCAGTTCTGGGCCTAATATTCGGAAATAAGCCCAGGCAGGTGGAAGGCGTTTCTGGAGGGGAGCATTTTGGAGATAGTGAGCATAACGGAGTTAGATATAGGACAGTGATGGAAATGAATAAGGTTAGGCCGGGAATAAAAGTTCTAAACTGGGGAAAGGCTCACGCTACTAAGATGAGACACGATTTGGCCCAACTTGGCCCAATTTGGGAACAGCTACCTGTAGGCAAAATTGTGTCAGAGCAATGGGAGGCATTCAAGGAGGGAATAGCGAGAGTACGGGCAAATATGTTTCCATAAAGGCAAAGGAGTTGGAGGGTGGGGCGGGGAAGCGGTGGTGGTGGCCAAGTCTAGAGAACTCTGGATGTCAAGGGACATAAAGTTTAGGATCAGGAATAAATGAAACGTTTATGGGAGATACCGAGGGTACAATACGGCAGAGTTCCTACATGAGAATAAAAAGTGAGGGAGGACCATCGAAAGGAAATTAGGAAAGCTAAGAGAGTGCAGGAGAAAGCATTGGTGGGTAGAATAAAACCAAAGGTTTTTTTTTAAACACATAAAGAGTAAAAGAATAACTAGGGAAAGAGCAGGGCCAATTAGGGACCATAACGATAATCTGTGTGTGGACCCGGAAGACGTGGGTACAGCCCTCAATGAATATTTTACGTCGATCTTCACAATGCACAAGGAGGACGCAGGTATAGGCATCAGGGTGGAGGTCTGTGAAATATTACAGGAAATTAACATGGAGAGAGAGAGGAGGTACCAGCAGATTCAACGGCATTAGAAGTGGATTAATTCGCAGGCTATCGTGATATGTATTCCAGGCTGTTGAGGGAGGCAAGGGAAGAGATATCAGGGGCCCTGGCAGTAATTTTCAAATCCTCTCTGGCCACAGGTGAGGTGCCAGTGGACTGGAGGACTGTTAAAGTTGTCCCATCATTGAAAAAAGTAGGAAGGGATAGGCAAAGAAATAACAGGCTTGCCAGTCTAACCTTGGTGGTGGGGAACTTACTATAAATAATTATGAGGAACAGAATGCATCTGCACTTGGAGTGGCACGAATTAATTAGGGATAGACAGCATGTTATGTTAAAGGACGCTCGTGTTTGACAAATTGATCGATTTTTTGAGGGGGTAACCAGGAGCGTTGATTAGAGTAATGCATTTGATGTGATCTACATGGACTTTAGCGATGCTTTTGATAAGGTCGCTCATGGCAGACTGGTCAAGAAAGCGAGAGCCCATGGGATGCAACGCAATTTGGCACGCTGGAAACAAAGTTGGCTGGGAGGCAGTTAGCAGCGTGTAATGGTAGCGGGGTGTTGCTGTGACTGGAAGTCTGTTTGCAATGTGGTTCCTGAGGGCTCGTGGCTGGGGCCCTTGCTGTTTGCTGTGTAGATAAATGATTTGGCCTTAAATGTACGGGGTATGATCAAGAAGTTCACAGATGACATGAAAATTGGTAGGGCGGTAAATAGTGAGGAGGATAGCCGTAAACTGCAGAAGGCTATAATGGACTGGTCAGGTGAGCAGAGCAGTGGCAAACGGAATTCAACCCGGGAAAGTGTGAGGTAATGCACTTGGGGAAGGCTAACAAAGCAAGGGATTACACTATGAATGGTTCTGAAGGTCAGAGGGTCCTGATAGTTGATAAGGTGGTTAAGAAGGCATATGGGATACTTGCCTTTATTAGCCGAGGCATAGAATACAAGTGCAGGGAGGTTATGCTGAACTGTATAAAACGCTGGTTCGGCCACAATTGGAGTCTGCGTGCAATTCTGGTCAACACCTTATAGAAAGAATGTTATTGCACTGGAGAGGATGCAGAGGAGATTTACCAGGATGCTGCCTGGGCTGGAGGGTCCGAGCTTTGAGGAAAGATTAGATAGGTGATGCTTGAGAGGGGGCCTCATAGAGGTGCATAAGATTATGAGGTGCATAGATTGGCTGGATAGGAAGGAACTTTTTCCATTAGTGTAGGGGTCAATAACAATGCGGCATAGATTTAAGGTAAGAGGTAGAAGGATAAAAGGGCAGTTGACGGGAATTTTTTTCCACCCAAAGGGTGGCTGGAGCCTTGAACTCACTGCCTGAAAGGGTGGTTGAGTCAGAACTTTTTGCAATATTTAAGAAGCATTTAGATATTCGCTTGCGTTGCCATAGCCTCCAAGGCTATGGGCCAAGTGGTGAAAAATGGAGGTTTGTGTAGTCAAATCTTTGTTGACTGGCGTGGACGTAATGGGCCAAAAGGTCTCCTTCTGTGAGTCGATGAGAACTGTACGCTGTACTCAAGCTGAGGTCTAACTAGTGATGTACAGTGTTGTAGCATCGCACCGCACCACCCCACCTCCCCCCACCCCACCCGCACTCACCCCCTGCTCTTGTTTTTATGCCTTGGCTAAGTAAAAAGGAAAACATGCAATATTCCTCCTTAATCACCTTAGGGCCCCATTCTGCCACCTCTAAGGATCTGCGGACAGACATTCCAAGGTCCCTGTCTCTCCTCACTCCTCAGCATCTTCCCATTTATAATGAATTTCCTCGACTGGTGAACCTCCCAAAAAGCATTTCTTCACAGTTTTCAGGTTTTTCCACTTTTCTGTCCAACCTGCCAGACCATCTATAACTTCCTGCAGGTTAAAGCTTTCCTCTTTACTGGCAATCACGTGACCAATGTATGTATCACCTGCAATCGTCTTTCGCACGCCCCCTACATTTGAACCTAAGTCATTAACATAAACTACAAAATGTCAACCACCAAATATTGAAACCTGCAGACGTACAGTAGCAACAACTTTCCAGTCTCAAAAACACCAGTCAACAATTGCCCTTTGCTTCCCACCACTAAGCCAATTTTGGATCCATATCCCCACTTTCCCTTGGATCCCAAGGGCTTGAACTTTTGTGACCAACCTGACATATGGAACCTTGTCAAAATCCTTGCTAAAACATATGTAGACTACTTCCTCTGCATTGCACTCAGCAGCCCAGCTTGTCACCTCCTCAAAAAATTAAGCAAGTTAGTCAGACTTGATCTTCCCTTAACAAATCCACGCTGATTTTTCTTGATTAATTTATGCTTTGCTAAACAAAGTTTGCACTATGCTTTGGAATTGAATCCAAATAATTTGCTCACAGTCGAAGTTAACGGAACAGGCCTTTAATTACTCTTAGTATACCTCCGTCCATTTTTAGGGAACAATGCAATCTGACAGTCGTCCATACCTCTGGCACAATTCCTCTAGCTAGGAGGGCATGAAATATGATTGTTGGAGCCTCAGCAATTATCTAACAGCCTGGCAATTTATCTACTTTCAAAGACACTGAACGTTTCAATATACTCTCTCTTACAACATCCGTTCTTCGCTTTCTTTCTCCTTTACTACGACATTATCAGCCAAGCCCTCTTTCGTGAAGCCAGCCACAGAGTCGACTTTTGCTAAATCATTTCTCAGCCTATCAAAATTGGTTTCCACAAATTTAGAACTCACCTCTTATTTTATGTTTGTCTTTTTCCATCACTGTGCCAAATCTAACTGAATTATGATCACTGCCATCACACACTAGATCTTCTTCCACCTTCCCAGCTTAATGCCCTAAAACTAAATCCAGAATTTCCATCCTTACCCATCCTTCGCCCCCCTCCCCTATCCACACACAAACCCCACTTGGGCTTTTAAATGCTGGATAAAAAAAGGTCTCCTCAATGCAGTTCAGGAATTTTTGCCCTCTGTACCTTACATTGACTATCCCAGCTGATATTAGGGTAACTGCCCCCTCCCTCCCCCCGCCCAACTCCCCACCCTGCCAGACAATTTTCGCTCTACTGATTTTGCATTTGCGAAAATGTTCCTGAAAAGTTTCTCTTCTCTCGCCCTTGGACCGTTTAGCGTTCTAAACTACGCTCCCAGCAGTGTGATTTCACCTTTTCTGTTCCTTACTTCGGCCCATATTGCCTCCCTTGTTTCATCTAAAAAATTACCCCATCTCATGCTGTAATTGTTTCTTTAATCAATATTTCCAGCCGACCTCCTCTTTTATCCCCTCTGGGTCTCGCCCGAATTTCCTGTAACCAGGAAGGTTAACTGCTATTCTTGCCCCGCCCTGACTCGTTTCAATACGGACTAAAAATTTATGCTTCCACCTCCCAATTTGTACCCTCAGTTCATCTGCCTTATCCATTGTGGTCCTTGCATTTAATTATGTCACAATAAGCACAAACATACTTTTTTTGGCATTTTACAACCTTTGTTTAGTCTCAGTTCCAATCTCTGTTGCTTCTTTCTCCAATTTCTTATTCTATGCTCAACTTCACAGCCCCATGCCTATCAAGCACAAGCCCCACCAGCAACACCCCCACCCCCGTCCCACCAGCACTATCTCCACTTCCGCTCTCTCCCACCTGCAGTACTAGCACAACTGTTCGTAAGAATATCAGTCTCGGACTCTGCCCTGTTGAGGTGCAAAAGATACACCCTGTTCAAAAACCGTCTTCGCTATAAACGGTTCTAATGCCCCAAGAATCTAAAATCCTTTTACCTAGACCACCTCTAAAGCCATGCATTCACCTGCCCTATTCTTTTATTTCTGTGCATGGCACCTGGAGTAACCCTGAGAATACCATCTTTGATGTACTGCTTCTTAATCTTTTTCCTAACTTCTCAAAATATGCCTAGAGGATCTCAACCACTTTTTCTTCCTGTTTTATTTGCATCACTATGGAACTGTTCACCCTTCCCCCTCAGAATGTTCTACAGCCACTCTGTGATATCATAGACGTTGGTATTAGGAAAGCATCACACCATCCTTGAATCGTGCCTGTCTGCTCTCTGACTTTCGAAACTCCCGTAACTATCGCTCACTTGACATTCTCATCCCGTCTTGTATCGCTGGCCCATCCAGCGGAATACTCTCCACCATCAGTATTGAGAACCTAGCACTACTTAGGCAACAAGATGCTCTCAGGGGCCTCCTGAACTAATAGGCTTATGTTTGCCTCTCTGGGACGCACCCAGGCTTTCTATATCTGATGTTCTGACGAAGAGTCATACGGACTCGAAACGTTAACTCTGTCTTCCTCTCCACAATTGCTGTCAGACCTGCTGAGTTTTTCCAGCTATTTTTGTTTTTGCTTTTGTTTCTTTATCTGCACTCGCGTAAGCTGAGAGGCGACCTCCTCCTGAAACATGCTAACCAGGAAACACACATCATCGCAGATGGACCACAATGACGTCAGCTGCTGCTCAACCTCCAAAATCTGGAGCTTGATCTCCCCCAGCTGATGACACCTCCTACATCTGTGGTTTTCCGGGACACGGAAAGAGTCCTGGAATTCCCACATGGTGCAGAGGGGGAATCAAGACTGCAACACACTCAGGGACTCAACTTATGGATTTCCTGTGTTGTAACATTTTGTTGCCTTTTGTCATTTTTTTCAAACTGGAATATGTCTCCTCCGCAAAAAACTGTCTCTCTCCAAGTAAGTAATAGGATCCTAGCCTGGGCATTGACTTATTCTCTTTCCACTTCACTCAATCCATCTCAGGTCAGCTGCTGTTATGACTCTCTCTCTCTCCCTCCAGATAGGTGATTAACTCGATTCATGGCTTCTTTTTGTCCTCTTCCGCTTCTCCTGCTTCCTCTCAGTTGGGCAGCAGCTCCCAACCCTGCCTCCAGTTAAGTATACATCATACTGTTTACTTATGCATTTAGATGGTGAGCAATCTCTGGAAAATCAAGGGCTGAGTCACGGGCAGCAGAAAACCAAGCCTCCGGCCTGCTCTTGCAGCTACAGTGTCTTCTTGGCTTGTTCAGCTAAGTTACTGGTCAATGGCTTCAGCCCAGGTCTTGAGATAAAGAACTTAGCGATGGTAATGCCATTGGATGTGAAAGAGCGATTGTTAATATAGTTCTTGTTGGAAATGGTCAATGTCTGTCATTTGTGGCAAACCTGAATATTGTCCAATACTTGCTGCGTGCAGGCACGAACTGCATCATTTTCTGTTGAGTTGTGACGAGAACTGAACACTGCAATCATTATCGAACATCCTCACTTCTGACTATGTGGTGGTGAGCTTCTCAAATATTATTATTCGCTCATGGGGGTGTGAGCACCTGTGGCATGCGCAGCATTCCTTGCTCATCCCTTTATGACAGTGGCAGTGAGCGCCTTCTTGAACTGCTACAGTCAATGATTAGCAGCTGACGATGTTTAGCCGTAGGACACATCACTGAGGAAACTTTGCAGTCTGCCCCGGGGCTGCGATGAGAGGCTTCCAAAGACCACAACCATCTTCCTTTGCGTCAGGAACGACTACAGACAGTGGAGAAATTTCCCCCTGAGGGCCTTCAATTTTGCGTGTGCCCTTTGATTCCATGCTCCTTCAAATCCTGCTTAGATCTCAAGGTTCTAACTCACAGCTCACCTCTGGAATTCACCTATTTGTCAGTGTTTGGACCAGGGCTGTAATAAGATCTGGAGTCGAGTGGTGTTGCATGAAAACAAACTGAGCATTAATGAGCAGGCGATTGGTGAGTAAGTGCCACTTGTCAGAGCTGTCCACATCAATTCCCATTATTTTAATGATAATTCAGGGTAAACTTATGGACTGTGGTGGGGGCATGGGAGGATGGGGTAATGATTGACGAGAATGTAGTTTTCCTATTTTTCGCGGACAAAATATATTTGGGCAATTTTCGCACTTTTCCAGGTCGATGTCATTGTTGCAGTTATATTTGAACAACTTGGCTAGACATGTGCCTATTTTCAAATTCTAGTTTCAGCAACAGAGCCGGAATAATGTTGAGTGCCATGGCCCTTATGTATCCAATGAACGCAACCATTTCTTGATATGACGCTGCGTGAATCTAACTGGTTCAAGATTAACTGTTGCGCTGGTGCAGGCATCAAGAGGAAGGCAGGAGGGACCATCCAGTTGATATTTCTGGCTGAAGATGGTTGCAAATGCTTCAGCCTCGCCTGTCGCACTCAACTGCTAGGCTCCGCATGGAGCTGTTCATGGTTAGTTTCCGTTAGATGTCTAGCTGACCAGAATCATTCACGACTGGATATGGAACTCCTTGTTGTGGTCACTTTGATAAACGGACCACAGAAGTCTCAGGTACAGGTCACGATCGTTTATTCGAGCAATTGCAAGGAGAACACCATCTCAATACAGCTTGAGACAGTACTCTGCTAAACTACAAGTATTCAACATATTTATACATTATTGGTCACGTACAAGGACAGTTTACAGATTCCGATCTCCTCAACATACAGGTTTACATTACAAGACATCTCCGGTAACAAGTACATCCCTATTTGTTTTCACCCAGGCAGAGACCCTACCATCTGTTCTTCCCCTATCTGTTGAAGAGCACACTTAATTTTAGTTGTTATTGCCATCCTCTGACTACAGTCCGGCTCCAAGGCCTTTCTGTTGTTGTTGTTTTCATCTGGTAACCTTTAACAGCCAATGTGCTTGGATATTTTAAGTAATTCATTCTCTTTCAATAAGTTCTTACTGTATCCCTATATTCCCCCTAATAATTACTGTTTTCCTTTATTTCCCCCTAACAGTCCGCCCTTTTGGCCCTTGGCTTAGCCCAAGGTGGCCAACTACAGTGGTGTTGACCGCTACCCGCAACCCCCACCCCACCCCCCTCCCCCTCCCCCACCCCACCTTTACGTACCGCCGCCCATTGATACTGGCCAGCTATCCAGTTTTGGCACGTCAAAGGCACGGGTACTCGTCAAACCATTTTTATCATCTGGTCATTTAATCCGAACCTCTGGTTTACCAGATTCCTGCTCCACCTACTAAATCTCCCCCAATGCCATCATTTTTGTGATCCCGGGTGCAGGATATAAAATACGTTAGATACATAATCAATATCAGCTGAAGTATGATTACGGCATGGGAGATAATCCGGATCCAGCGGTGTATCTGTATGCTCGAGCCCCAGTTCCACAGATCCTCCCACCAGGTGGAAGCATCTATTTGCTCAATATCCGTTTTTAAGGCTCTAACCTGTTGCTGCAGTGTATAGTCAGTTCTGTATACCTGCTGAGCTTGTCTTCCTATGGTGGTTAGGTGCTCTGGTAATAGGGGAATTCCATAGGAGAACTGGTTCAAATACTGTGTCAGGTTATCCTTGACCTGAATATTAATCGTTCCTTTCTTGTATATTTCGACCAGTTCCACTTTCCCCTACCCTTGATGGCACCTGTGGGTGTAGGCACACCGAATGATTATGGATGGGGCATATCCGGTTACCCCCATGCTGGATTCTTTCCTGCCACGTGGTGATACAATATCTTCCATTCCCTGTATATGCAACATGGGTCCGTTCTTTTGCAGCCCATATACAGTTTGCTGCTGCTTTAAATCCACTTAGCTTCATCTGTCTCATATATTGGATGTGAATACTACTGCGGTGGCCTCTATCCTACACTCTTCTAATGTGCTGCTAACTATATTCCCTTCTATGTCTACTGCATATGATGAAATATCGTGGTACTTAATATAGTAATCCTCCTGTATAAACCCAATATTTTCTACTCTCTGTAATGTCCTGCCCGGTGTTGACATAGGTATGACAGGTATTAGTAATACAATGCCTATTAGCATATTACTTTTCACTCGACATTCAGCATTCATTCTATACACACGTGTTAAACCTCTGAGCTGGCAACCGGTCAAGTCATCATCCTTGTGTCGTGAAAGATTCAGTAAATGTTCATTGGTTACTATAAAGGAACTACCCCTTCATTAATCTGTCTTAAATTCTCTCGGGCTTGTTCCAGTGCCCAGGATCCATAAGTGCTGCAAACATCATTTCTGTTTGCTTCGTCTGAAATATTTTTCCCTATTCCAATCAGTTTGTTGATAGTCCTGGCATGACATTTGAGCACGGTAGCCAGGCTTTGGATTAACCGTGTCATGTCCTGGTCTGTATTTAAGTGCGTGTTATGAGTTCCCTGCCCCTGCTCTAAAATCTCCTTAAGCTTAAAGCTCAGGGTCCGGACCTTCTGGTCAACAGTTACCAGGTCAATAGAATTAACACTGATGTCCTTATATTGAATATCGTAGCGGCATCATTTATCAGGCTGCACTTAACGCGGTTCCCTCCCAAGCCTGATCACATCTCGTCGTTGAACTGAGATGCTTCAGTCATCAACTGGCTCTTTAGAGCCGTATATAGTCCTCGAATATGGGTTGAGCACCACTGGGGCGGGGCAATTCCGGATATGTTCAAGACTACGGGTACCAGCTCGTGGTGTACATTATCATATATAACTTCTGATTAACCAGTACCAAACCATTCGTCGGTCGTGGATGCATAGTCGGACAAGGTGGGTCAGTCGGTGTGGTTTGAGAGGCTTCAATTATCTCTACTCGGACTGTGGAAGTAGATGTCGAGGGTGGCTGGATAGTGACGGACCTCCTATGCCCCATCTGAAGCAAACCCTTACTACAGTTCGAAAGCACTTGTACTCCTACTGTTACCGTCATTATTCCCCATTTTAAATCGCATTTGACACTGCCCGTGCTGTACCAAAGTTCCTCTTGCGGTGCAGGATGAGCAGTGATGATCCCCGACCTTGTTGCCTTGTACGCCCACGACCAGGATCGTAGATCTGTGGAGACATTAACATCGGCTCCCGTTCTCCGAGTTACCACTTGGTCAATTGTCATGTATCTTTAACTGTGTGTAATGCCTCCATTTATTTCCCGTTCTCATATCTACAAGTGCGGATGTACCACCTGTCATAATTACCTCGTATGGTCCATGCCTGTTCGCTCTGGGCTCACCTTGACCATCACCTTATTCCCTATATGGGGGGTGGTTCCATTGTTGCTCTTTGGATTTGCCAGTTTCCATATCCTTAAACACCTGCCGGTCTCTGACTTCCTCCCTTAACTCATGCAATTGCTTACTTATTTCCATCACATAGTCTTGCATCCTTCCTTTTAGTGCTCCTACATCTCCCACTCCTACTATGATTCCCTCGGGTAACTGTATTGCTCTCCTTGTCATAATTTCAAATGGGGTGAACCCGGTTGTCCTGTTTGGGGTAGCCATAAGGCGCATTAGAATATTGGGCTGTTCCCTGTCTCTTGAATTACTTTTGTTATTGATGTTTTTTTTGAGTTTGGTTCATCCTTTCCACCATCCCCGAACTCTGTGGTTGGTAGGGAATGTGGAATTTCTGTTTAAATTTAAATTTATACATTTCTTTAATGACTCTTCCTGTGAAATGAGTTCCCTGATCTGAATCCATCTGGATAGGCACGCTTCACTCCTTCCAGTCTGCTGTCTCCTGCTGCTGCCCTACGTCGGACCTCAATTCCTTAAACTGCCGACACAACTCTACAATGCACCTTTTTATCCTATCTTTCAATGGCTCAGTACCTTCACTTCCAGTGATGGTTCTCTCTGCGAGCAGCTTAATTCTGTCTGTCATCATAGTGTTAATCCTGTGGTCTTACATTTTGTAGCTCGCAGGCACATTAATACAATCAGTAATACTACTATTTATCCTTTTCTCCAGCTTTCCCTTTACCTATATCCATCTTATGGTAAATTGTTGTTAAGTATTATTTCTCCTTACATTTCAATTTCTCAACTACAGATTCCACATAGTTTTACCTCTAAGTTTTTTTCCCCCTGACCATGATCATCCTAAGAAGCTCTTGATTTCAGTTTCTCTGTTGTCTTGATCGTTTATAATGTTTCCTTGCTCTTTAGGCCGTATTAAGTATTCCGTGTCAACGAGGATCTCTGTCTCTAGATCTTTGCTTATCTTCCCCTGTGCGTTTCCAATGTCTCAGTCGATGGTCAGATTCTGAAATTCACTTCCCTTAAACAAGTTTATATATTGTGTCCTCTTTCCCTAATTCTTTCTCCTACTTGCCTCATGCAATTTTACACATGCAACAGCAACTATCTTATCTTGTTCAGGTTGCCTGGAGAGACTTTAAAATAAATAAAATATTCTCATAGCAGTTTTAAAAACAGAAATCAGGCATTGACATGTTCCTTATCTTCTTCTCAAACAACATTTCATTGTCTCAAAAGTAACCCACTAAATTGTGTCTGACCCATTTCTTTTAGAATTGCCCCAGATTCATTAACTCGGCCAAAAATTGGATTTCTGCCAAACTTTGTCAAGGTCTTGAGCTTAGCTTCATATTTTGGAAACAGACTTACAAATACAAAAACTTGCAGCATTTGAATTAGTGCCAATTGTTGTCAAACCTCTTAAACTGAAAATTCCCTTTTCAGAAATTATCAGGAACCAAACCTCAAATTTTAAACTTTGTAAGAAATGTAATTTATGCTATCAAAATTAAAACTACTTCTTTCTTATGTGTATTGATTTGTATCCAAGGTATAATTCCCGTACGTTTATCGACACATTCTTTATCTTAGATAGCATCCTAGTGATTCAAGAGTAACCTGTTAAATTACACTGCACTTTACATCTCAAGATTGACCCAAATTCAAATTACAGTGCTGTTGGGATGCAGATTTCCCTTCATATTTAATTTATCTCATCAAAAGAAATCCCTTTTTATCCACTGGAACCACCTAGACCATGTGTTTATTCCTTTTGGTTTTCCTAGAATCCCTTGAACTTCAGGTAATTTTTCCCCTCAGAATTTTAGAATGCTAACTCGTATGTATCAATCCCAATCAGCTTGGAAGCTGGTGATACTAGTCTGCAAGGGGGTGGTACAAAGGTTGGTTCATCTAACCCTATTTAACGACATAAAACTCTCATATTCTAAACGATACTTCAAATAGCAGTGGGGGAAACAAAGGGATCTTGAAGGCTCCACCTATAGGGACAATCAAACTGACGAAAGCTCATATTTCCCCTGCTACTGCCTGCTGTCTGTCAGTGCTTATTAACCCCGTAGGGGTACTCCCTTTTTTCTCTCTTTCTCTCTCTCCCTGTCTCTCTTCCTCTCTCTTCAGCACAAGCAGCTCTTGTAACTTAGATCAGTTCATTTTTTTTAAGTTACAGAAAATTCAGCAGCGGACCTTTCAGGTCCCAATCATCCTTCCACATTTTCAGGAAAATCTCGTTATCCCGCACAGGACATTATGCACCCCAATTCGTTTCTCCCTCACCTAAGGCCTCCTCAATGTCCCCGTACAGGGCTTGTCCCGACCTGGGACATCCCCAGGTTTCGCCCAGTCTCCACTTCTAAACTGCAGGGGTAATCTTCCCCAGATATCCCCTGGGCATTTAGCCTTCACCAGTATATATGGGTATAAAGGAGTGGGGGTGGTGGGGGGGCATTGCATGGAAATCTGGCATTTGCCGCAGTTTGGTCCAAAAATCTGGGCTGTCATGCCGAATTTTAAGCCTCAGCAGTTCTTTAAGCAAAACTTGCTTCTCCCCTGGGCTGAATGGTACGTGCTTAACTTTCTCCGTAACCCCCTCAATCTCGTCATCCTGCCGTTATTCCTCAGCCCCCTTTCTCCCTTCGGTTTTTAATTCGCCTTTCCTGACTTTACTTTTCCTAACAGTTACTGCCATAGCGGCCATGAGATTCAACACGCACTGTGGGATGTCTGGTTCGTATGAGGGCAGTTTTGCCCCAACTCCATCATAGGTTTCTCCTTCGGAGCTCTCCTCCTCTTGATCAGTATCACTACAAGCTGCTGCCACTGCTCTGATCTATCCTGGATCTGACTTTGTCTCTCTCTCTAATCGACTGGCACTTAGTTTTAACCCTTCTGCACAACTGCAGGTACAAGATAATAATAATCATCACCCCTTTCTTTTCATTATCCTTTTTCTGCTCGATCCACCACTGTTTTTGTTCTCCAGGGGTTCCCTGTGGGTTCCACTCCTTCTTCTACATTTTTTGATTAGTTTTGACTGTTGTTCCGTTATGAACCTCGTAATGGAGTCTGCGGTTCCCCAGTCGAGTTCCATAGTGTTATTTTGTTTCCCTGACGGCATTCTGTTCCTATTTTCCGTCCATCTCTGCGCAGTGCGTTCGCACGGTCCTAATAACTTAATTATCTGAGGTATGTGCGGTTTCACTGGGTTCTGGCCTCCCTTTGCGGCTTCAGCTAAGGTTATATCTCAAACCGTAACCCACCAGCACGGCTCTGTCTCCTGTCTCTGGTGATGGTTCTGGCCTTTCTGCGCGGCTTTGGCCCTGATTGCCTCCCTGCAAGGCTCCACATCTTACCCCTGGCGCCTCATATCTCCTGTCCTGAGTCCTCCCCCTGATTCTTTGATACTTGACCTGACCGTTCTCGGGTAGGCTTACTGCACTAACTGCAGGTGGTAAATAAATAGGCTCACCCACTTTGCAGAGCCGTCCTGAGGATCCGATCCAGGTATCCTGCTGACTACGCCAAATTGTTGTGGTCACTTTGATAAACGGACCACAGGAGTCTCGAGTACAGGTTACGATCGTTTATGCGAGCAATTGCAAGGAGAACACCATCTCAATACAGCTTGAGACATTACTCTGCTAAACTACAAGTATTCAACATATTTATACATTATTGGTCACATACAAGAACAGTTTCCAGATTCCGACCTCATCAACAGACAGGCTTACATTACAAGACATCTCCGGTAACAAGTATATCCCTATTTGTTTTCACCCAGGCAGAGACCTTACCATCTGTTGTTCCCCTATCTGTTGAAGAGCACACTTAATCTTAGTTATTATTGCCGTCCTCTGACTACAGTCCGGCTCCAAGGCCTTTCTGTTGTTTGCAGGCCCTTAAGGCTGTGCAAGGCTCATCTGGTAACTTTTAACTGCCAATGTGCTTGGAGATTTTAAGTAATTCATTCTCTTTCAATAAGTTCTTACTGTACCCCTATATCCCCCCTAATAATTACTCTATCCCTTTATTTCCCCCTAACACTCTTCCAGAGCTTTGATGCAGCCCATTGGTTATGGGGTAGCTTATCTAAGTCAAAAGCATGCTAATTCCGATGTTTAGCGTGTCCATATCTTGTTTTCTAGCTTCTCCAAGCTGGCATCTCAGTTGTAGAAACACATGGGATGCTATTCTACACTCCTCATTGAACCAGGCTTGATCACTTAGCATGGTGCTAATGAAAGATTGAGGGATATGGGGGTTTGCAGAGGGGGCACACGAAATCATAGACTTTGGTGGCATGCAATTTTGCTGCTGCAGATAAAACATGAATGTCATCAGGAATATCTAACTTTGAGCCTTGCATTCGTTCTGAATCCATCCTATTTAGCGCAGCCTCAGTGCTGCACAAGACAATGGACAATGTCCTCAATGTGAAGATGAGGCATTACCCTAACAATTGCTGTGCAATGACCACTCTGACCTGAGCAGATGCATCTGTAAAAGGTAGGTTAGTGAGGAAAAGGTCAAGTAGAATTTTCCTCTTGGAGTCCCTATCACCACATGTCACAAGTCAATTCTGGCAGTTATGTCCTTTAAGCCTCAGTTATCTCAGTCAATAGTGGCGCTGTCGATCAGCTCTTTTTGATGAACATTGAATTGTCTCACCTAGAGCACATTCTATGCTCTAGCAGTCCTCAATGCTTCTTCCAAGTTATGTTCAACCTGGAGGAGTACTGAAGAATAAGCTGAGAGATGGTGGTAGAACAGGATATTACCTTGCCCCTGTTTGATCTGATGCCATAAAGCAGCCTTGGGCGCATCCTTAAAGAATCCAAGTTCCATTCCCTCTCCACTGTACCACTGCACTGCCACTTAAGGTGTGTATTTGTTCTGTCAGCGGGAAAGTATATACTTGAGAATGATGAAGGAAGACTATGAGACTTCGGCTGATACATATGATCCTCTAACTATGACCACGCCAGGATGTTGATTCATTAGTCAGTGGGACAGCTTTTCAATTTTGGCACAATTTCTCAGATGTTACTGAGAGATATTTACCTTTTCACTGGGCTGAGTGTGCATTTCACAGGCCCCAATCCAATGCCCAGTTCGAAGGCTAGTCTTGTTTTATTCTTACTGCACTGTTTTTGTGGCAGTTTGATACAACTTGCTGGTTTCTTTCAGTCCGCTGTTAACAGACAACCATATTGCTGCTATTTTGGAGTTATATATAGGCTAGAGCAGGTGAGGAAATCATATTTCCTTCCTTAAATCGTGTGCCATTTCATGCCGACTGACATTGGGGTCCACTAAAATGGACTTAACCCTCCACACATGCATGAACAGCAATGGAAATGTCAAGGCACCGAAGCAAAACTGAAGCGTGAGCGTTTTTTTTTGTTTGTTAATACAAACGCGTATTGCTAAATATTGACATCGACTTGTGGGTTTCGAAAGATAATTAAGGAACATGTATCATTAACTCATCTTTATTGCAGCAGATTAAATTTAGCTGTTAAATGCAAGACTCTGAAAACTTAGCAACTGTTGCCTAACAACGGTTTTTACGCTCGGGTTTCAATGTAAATGCAACAAAAGACAGGTTCTCATTAAAGGAAGGTTGTTTATTGACATTTTCTCGTGTTACCATTCCTTACACACAATCAAATGGAATCTGCAATCGTGTCAGTTTACGACAGTCAAATTCTATTTCCTGTAATATGCTAAGCATAGGAAGTTTTCCAACAAGCATTTTAAAGAGCTTCTTTTTCATCTACTCTCCAATTGTATACATTAAATTTAGTTATAGGTCTTTTTTATGCTTCTAAGATAGTAAAATTCTTAAGGCGCTTCGTATGAATATTATTGAGCAAAATTTGACGCTGGGCTATATAAGGAGATAATGGAACAAAAGAACATTCACTGATGAAGACAGGGCCAACAATAGAGGAGCAATCCAATTTGGGATGCTGCAGAAGTCAGGATTGAATGACACACGTGCCTCAGAGCTTTGTAAGGCGAAAAATATCAAATAAAATCTTCCTTAAGTAAAGACATTGTACTTCGTTGCAATTGCACTGAACAAGAGGCGTAAAAAGTTCTTATTCAAAACTTCCTACGTTATCAGAGTGCTGTGATTATTAGCTAAATTTAAATCTGCTGCAGTGCAAAATACAGTCAAAAAGACAGGCTAAGATATGGAGGGATTTAAAAACGCGGATAAGAATTTTAAATAGATACATTACTTTATCTGGCCAATGTTATCCTGTGAGAATATGGGAGAATCCTGTGATGGGTCAATGGAACTTTGCGCCTGTTAGGACATGGGCAGCAGGAGCCTGGATTATTTGGTTGAAAGTGAGAGGTCGTCTGTGAGCGTATTGGTGTAGTCACGTTCAGAGGGCAAAAAGACACGGGTGAGTATTTGGCAGCATATTAGTTGGACCAGCAGCCGAGTCGGGTAAAGTTACGAGTTAGAAATAGATAGTTTTAGTGATGGCCTGGATTTCTGGTCGAAATTGTATTTCACTTTAAAAAATGAGAACAAGTTTTCAAACATTTCTTGCCAGGGTGAAAGACATAGGGGTGGCGGATTTTGTGGCATAGAACAAAGACAAACGGCTTGGTCTTCCCAATATTTAATTGGAAGAAATTTCTGACTGGCCAGTCCTGGAAGTTGAATAATCATTGTGCCAATTTTGTGGGAGTGGAGGCGTTGAGAGAGATTGTGGTAAGGTACAACCGGGTGTCATCAGCTCACATGTAAAACCTGACACTGTATTTCGATGATATCTCACAGGGGAAGCATTTGGGTGAGAAATAGCGTGAGTGGAGGATCGATTCTTTGGGAGACAATAGTTAGCCTTCCTGGATGAGAGGAGAAACCATTGATTGTTATTCTCTGCTTATGAATGCATAATGGAAGAATGGAACCAGGTGACTGCAATCCCAACCAGTTGGACCGTGGGGAGTGACGCCGGAGGAGGATAGTGTCAATGATTGCATGTTAGTTGCATCAATCATTGATGATAGGTTGATCATATTCAACAGGTCAAGATTACTGTGAAGCAGAGCGGGAGGAGTGTGAAGCAGGTCGAGGTCACCGTGAAGCAGAGCGGGAGAAGTGTGAAGCATGTCAGGATGGCTGTGAAGCAGCCCGGTAGGAGTGTGAAGCAACTGAGCATCACTGTGAAGCATATCAGGAGGAGTGTGGATCAGGTTAGAGTCACTGTGAAGCAGAGCGGGAGGAGTCTGAAGGAGTTGGAAATCCCTGTGAAGTACACAGGATCACTGAAGTGTCAAAGAAAGAAAGAAACAGGCTGCGACATCAAATGGTTGGCTGCTGAGCATTTTAGTTTTATTTCCCTTTCTCCACAGCTACGGACTTAGTCAAAGTAGTCGGAAAATTAGAAACATTTTTTTTTTAGATAAGAGTTAGGTAAAACGTTTCAGTTATTTAAGTGGCCATAGGAGAAAAGAAGTGGGCAACTGGTGAGTCTTTTTTAAGTGGTAAGTTTTACTATCTAACAGATAGAGGGCAGGGCAGCTCTGAACCCTGGGGTGCAGTGTTGTTCCATGTAGGAAATCCAGGACATTCTTTATGTCCTGGATAATCACATATGCGGCATGTGTGGTCAGTTGCAGCACCCTGAGCTCAGTATTTCGGAGATTGAGCAGCAGCTAGCTGCACAATGGCGCATACTCAAGATAGAGAGCTTTATGGAGACCACGTTCATATAAGTGGTCATCCCACAACTTAAAATCAAGCAGAGAGGGAGGGGATGGGTGTCCAGCAGGCAGTAAAGAGGAAGCAAGCGGGTAATGCAAGATTACGACGAGTGCAACTCAGTCTCCAACCTCTTTTCAGTTCTGATTACTGAAGAAAGCGATGGTTCACCTGCGAAGTGCAATAACAACAAGTCCATGGCTCCACCGCTGACTCAACTGTACAGAGGACATAGCGGACGGCACTCGGAAGACTGGAGGAGCGATACTGACAGGAGAATCGATAATTATGGGAATAGACAGGCATTTCTGCAGCCGCAGAGGTGAATCCAGAATGGAATGTTTCCTCCCTGTTACCAGGCTTAAAGATCTCACCGAAATGCCGCGGAGCACAGTAAGCAAGGCGGGTAGAGAGTGAATAGTTAGCAGCTTTGGCCACAGAATTGCCAACGACATAAGTAGAAAGAAGGGTGTGATCCTGCAGTCAGGCTTTAGGGTGCTGAGTAAGACATTAGCAAACAGGGTCGCAATAACAGTAATCTCTGAATTGCACTTGGTGCCACACAAAAGTGAGCATAGAAAGAGATGGATAGAGCAGATGAATGCAGAACCGGAGAGATGGTACAGATGTTGAGAGGTGGGGGTGGGGTCTGAGTTTAGATTACTGGGGCATTAGTATCAGTTTTGGGGTTGATGGGACGTGACAGACCAGAAGTGTTGCACATAAACATAGCTGAGATCAATTCCGTTGTTGGGCGATTGGCTAGTGCTATTAGGGAGGGTTCAAAAAAACTTGATAGAGGCATGGGAACCAAGAGGTAATACAACAAAGGACTACCAAGGTGCAAAGAATATTGGGAAAGACAGGTACTACCTCATTGGGGAATATTAACATATTAGGTGGGTTCAGCTAAGAGGGAAAGCAATAAAGTCAAAAATATGGTTAACGTGCATGCATGTGAATATGTGGAGTGTGGTCAATAGGGGTGGTGACTTGCAGATGCAGATAGTCATTTGGAGATATAATGTTGTTGCGACATAGAGACCTGGCGCAAAGAACAGCGGGTCTGGGTATGAAATATTTCCGGATACAAATGCTCAGGAAAGATAGGAAAGGAAGGAAAATAAAAGGATTGGCAATATTGATAAATAACATTGCAGTGCTGGAGAGAAAGCATGTCCCAGAGTCGTCAAGGACAGAATTTAAAAGAAAAGTACTGTGGACGTCTCAAATCTGAAATCAAAACATAAAATGCTGGGAGAACTCAGCAGGCCTGGCAGCATCTGTAGAGAGAGAAAAACAGTGTTAAGTTTTCGAGGCAAATATGACTTCTCTTCTGAACTGAACAGCAGAATCTATTTATCTACAACTAAGCAGTAAAATTGTGCAGTTATACTGCTCGTTGTAGTCTATAGATCACCGACTAGTGGGAAAGATGTAGTGGAAAAAATGCGAGAAAACTACAGAGAAGTGCGCAATTATCAGGTACTTGTAATGAGGGACTTTAATTGTACGAATGCAGACTGGAACGCTAGGGGTAAGAGTTCCTTGGGTGCGTTCAGAGGAATTTTATATGGCAGTACGTTTCCAGTTCAAAGAGAAAGGAAGAAGTGCGGGACTTGGTTCTTTGGAATAATGTGGGCGATGTGGATCAAGTAACAACAGGAGGATCATTTAGGGCCTAGTGATCATTGTGTCATAAAGTTCAGGTTGGGTAAGGAAAAGGACAAGTACAATACAGAATATGAATAACTAACTAGCGGAAAGCCAACTTCAATGGGTAAGAATGGATCCAGCCCAGATAAATTGGAATCAAAAGTAAGCAGGCAAAACTGTAGCAGGATAATTGGTTGACTTTAAAGCAGACATAGCTCGAGGACAGACAAGGTATATGCTCATGAAACAGAAAGGTAGGGCAAACCGACCCAGAGCTCTCGTAATGATGGAAGATATAAGAGGAAAGATTTAAGATGAAGCAGATGACTGAAGTTACGTGGATAAAGGAACTGAGAACCAGACCAAATATAGAAGATTCGGAGATAAAATGATAAAGCAAATAAGAGAAACAAAGTGACATTATGAGAATAGACTGGCAAGTAATATAAAAGGAAATATGAAAGTCGTCAATAGGCATGTAAATAGTAAAAGGGTGGCAAGAGGGGGAGTAGAGAAGATTACGGGCCAAAAAGAGGATTTACGCATGGAGACAGAGGCATGCTTGAGGTACTAAATAAAAATGTTGCATCAATCTTTAAAAAGAAAGCAGGTATTGCCCAGGTCATGGTGAGAGAGGAGGTAGTTTATACGTTTGAAAGGTTTAACGTTGATAAGCGTGGGTTATTGGATAGGATCTGCGCCCTTAAAGTTGATAAGACACCAAGACCAGGTAAGATGCACCTAAAGATACTGAGGGAAGTGACATTGGATATTGCAGAGGCAATGGCCATAATTTTCCAATCTTCCTTATGGTGGTGGTGGTGCCAAAGGACTGGAGAACTGCTAATATTACATCCAGGTTCAAAAAAGGGTGTGAGGATAAACCCAACAAGTAAGACCAGCCACGTTAACCTCGATGGTGGGGAAGCTTTTAGAAACGATCATTTGGGACCACATTAATAGCCACTCGGGTAAATGTGGGTAATTACGAAAAGTCAGCATGGATTTTGGAGTTGCTTTTAGCTTGTATGAAACATTGGACCAGCTTGAACTAGAATATTGTGTCCAGTTATGGTCACCACACTTTTGGAAGAATATGAGGTTTTGAGAGAGAGTGCAGTAAGCATTCACGAGAATAGTTCCAGTCTTCGTATCGTGTCCTCGGACAGTCTATACATGGCCCAGCCAGAACTGGACACATTTTTGCGCCTTGTTGTTGAATTCGGCAAGATCTGCAACAATGCAGGGTTCCTCTAGCGATAGACATTGCAGGAGATGTTGCATAGTCTGTGGCTCAGTTCCACATTCACAAGTTGTCGGGCAGGTGGTATATCCGTATTTGCTTAGTGACACCTTTGAACGACCTACACCAGCCAGTTAAGGTACTTCCAGGTTGCCCAGTTGCAATTAGCTCCTGGGGGAAGGCTTTCATCTGGTAGAATTTCCATCGCTGGGGGTTGTTCGAGATTGGCGAGCCGGTCTTTCCACGAGGCGATGCGGGCTTCAGATGGGGTTGATTGTAATGGAACAACACTGTTCATGAAGCTCTTCCTTGACCTTAGGCGGCTGGGTGTAGGTGTATGATCATGTAGAGGGTGCCTCTCATCTGATGTTTGACGGAGTTGCTCTTTCTTGGCTACCGTTCTTCTTATATCAGGGGGAGCAATACCCGCCAGGATATATAGGCTGTTGGTGTTTGTTGGTTTTAAACAACCTGTGATAAGTCGGCAGCTTGCATTCAGAAAGGCATCCATCTTCTTAGCATGAGTAGATCTTTCCCGTGCAGGGCAGGCGTATTCGGCAGTGGATTGGCAAAGAGCAAGTGCACTGGTTCGCAATGTTTTCGAGCTTTCTCCCCATTTTGTGTTAGTGAGCTTATTCAGGATATTGTTTCGTGCACTCACTTTTGCCTTTGTCTTTTTGATGTGGTTCTTGAAGGTGAGGTATCTGTCAAGGGTGACTCCTAAGTAGATAGGGTGGGCAATGCGTCAGTGTTGCTCCACACCAGGTTACTTTAAGCTGGCGTTTGGCTTCACGGTTTCGGAGGTGGAAGGCACAAACTTGCGTCTTTGATGGGTTTGCGCGAAGGTGATTTTCTTCATAGTAGGATGTTAGTCCCTCCAAGGCCTCAGAAAGCGTTTTCTCCACGGTGTTAAAATTAGTGCTTTGGGCAGTGACACATAAGTCATCAGCATATATAAAACGGCGTGTGACACCGTGTATAGGTTGGTCATTCGTGGAGAAAGCGTTCATGTCGCGGCCCTGTTTCAACCAATTCTACCACCACCACACACAGCAAGTAGTGTATAGATGCAGTGATGGGGAGCTTCAATTGCATAGGAAGATTGGAGAGGTTGGGACTGTTCTCCTTGGAGAAGTAAAGGTTAAGAGGAGATGTCATGGAAGTATTAAAAATTATGAATTGTCTGGACAGAGTAGATAGGGAGAAACTATTCCCATTGGTAAAAGGACCTAGGAGCAGAGGGCACAGATTTAAGGTAATTGGCAAAAGAAGCAATGACATGAGAGGAAAAAACGCCCAGGGAGTTGTTTCGATCTGGAATGCACTGCCTGAGAGTGGAGGTATTTTCGAATGAGGCTTTCAAAGCCAATCAATTCATTACCTGAAAAGGAAAAGAGTGTTGTGCGACAACAAAAAGGCACCTGTTGAATTGCTCCTTCAACGGGACAGTACAGAGGCTATGGTCCGGGTGGCCTCCTTTTGTGCTATAACCATTCTATGATTCTATGGGGTTTTAAGGTTCGAAGGAGAGGTGGGATAATTTACTCATGTTACAGTCACATAGCTTGTCATTTATGACTTTGACAAGAACCTGAATCAGAGGTGGAAGCGTGGAAATGTGCATAGATCTTTGAGGATGCAGGGTATATTGAGAGAATAGCTAGTAAAGCATATGAGATTTGGAGATTCATGCATAGAGAGATTGAATACAAAGGTCGGGGGTTATGATGAACCTCTGTATATCTCTATTTAGAGCACAACTGGAGTATTGCGCCCAGTTCTAGTCACCACACTTTAGGGAGGGTATGAATTTCCCCGAGAGCGTGTGGACGAGATTTACAAGGAAGATTTCAAGCTTAGGTTAGAGAAGCTGCCGTTTTTCTCCTGCAGCAAACGAGATTGATGGAAGGCCTGACAGGATTATGACAGATTTAAATGAGGTAGACAAAGAAAAGCTGTTCCCATTAGCTGATTGTTCAAACTCTAGGGGCACAGATAAAAGGTTTGGGGCAAGAGATGCAGGTGAGAACGTGAAGACATTTTTCTGCAGCAAGTGGAAATGAGCTGGAACTCGGTTCCGACGAGAGTGGTGGAACAGGGGAGGATGGATTACTTGAAAAGGTATAAAAGGTATATAGGCCCTTGAGAGACATAAACTCGAAGGGCTCGGGATAGTGTGGGGGAATGTGAATGACTGCGTTATACTACGGAGAGCTGGCATGGACGCAATATAATAAATAGCTTTATCCTGTGTCATAATGATCTTTGACTACGGCCCTATGATTGGAAAGATTCTATCATTGTTTTCTGTGATAGCTGAAAACGTATTTAGCAGGCGACGGCGCAAGGCTTTGGAAATGAAAGGGAAGTTTAAAATGGAGCACTAAAACCCTGACATGGTTCTATTTAATGTACTACAACACAGTAATATTGATCATGCGCTCAAAGTTCTAATTTATGGACAACCGTCTAAGATTTGAAAAGCACTTGCTTGAAGTGTAGTATATGTCACTCAATCATTTTATAATAGTAACAATTATAACTATATAAGGACTGATACAAATTGAGAATGTCCTTTGTTGCGGTATGATGCATCCTCAGGCTGTAGATTGTCGGAAACCGATCAGTATATTTTGTTAAGACCTTCTTAAACAACATATTGCCATTCAACTTCATACACATCAAGAGCAAGGCACAGGGTGGAGTGTAATTGCGCAACACAGTGGGGGATCTTTCACGTAAAATTCAGCTCCCATGCTCTCTTCAGTCAGAAATTTCAGATTATGTAAATAGTGGCGGAAGACAGAAGTCAGTGCACAGGTATTTCCTTTTATAATACTAACAATGAATCTATGAACAGAGTTTTATTTCCCTTTACTAATACCCTGCCTTTGTTTATGCTCCAGGGGGCTGACAAGGAAAATAATTCATACAGAAATAAGCAAACAGCCCCAACACACACATGTAGACACATTAACTTTAGGTTATCTGCGCATACCCGATGAAAACGTATCGAATCCAGTGTATCAAGTAAATTACAAACAAAAGGAAGTGAATGTATCGTTGAGGATGGAAAATTGTCTCGTGAGACTCTAAACGAAGCCATCTCTATACGAAGCCATCGAGAAGTCGTAATTTCTCACGAATCCAGTACGAAACATTTTTACTTCACGATTCTGTAGTCGTGACACTTACTGCAAGTGAGAGCAATTCGAGCTTTCAGTTTTAGGTTTTTCAAAATAAGAATCATGACTCTGGTTCAAAACAGCTGCCGGCGCAGTGAAAGCGTCATTTGAACTGATCGAGATAAAACAAAACATAGATGTTCATTTGAATGCTTTAGTGTCGATCGATAATGCATCATTAACATGCTATGCACTTGGAAAACAACTAGAGTTTTGTGGTACTGAGCCCGCATCTTACCTTGACGTAAGAAAACTGCAATCGCTCCCAAGATCATTTTGTTATCAATAACAAACACGCGGATTGAAATGCGCAGGAAATGCAATGCCTGCCCTTTTTACGTCATCGCTTCTCACCATTAAAGGGTCCAAAGTCTCCTTCCTGGTGAAATAGTATTATTGCACTTCTTCCAATTTACTATTCTATACTCGCTCCTCCCGCTGTGGCATCCTCCACATTGGAATGACGAAATGGAAGATTGGGTGTCTATTTTTGGAGCAGGTCTTTAGAGTGCGTAAGGCCTCGAGCATCTGATTTCATGTCATTTTAATTCTCTAACCCAACACCCACTCTGACCGCTCTGCCATCTGCCTCCCACATGCTCTAAGCTCAAGGTAAGCTTGGGACACTTAAGGCTCGATTATGCACTTCACGGGCTTATTTCATCATTCAGATTGATCATTGGGCTGAACAATTTCATATCACAACTTCTTCTCAAATTTAATTCTTTTTTATTTGGCTTTTGGGCGTTTTGGACGGCAACTGTTGATGATGATTCTGCTTTTCACAGTTACACCCCCTCGAGACCACCCCCTGTTTCTTTACTTGTCCCAATACCTCCCATTTGGTCTTACACCAGCATTCATTTTGTCATTTAATCTTTCCATCCTCCTTCCCTCTCAACCATTCCCTTTTGGCTCTCCCCCACCCTCTCCCTCTTAACTTGGACAGTGGTGTCAGTCTGTTATTTTCTTTTTTGCCGAAAGCAATTTCATGGTTGCATTGGCCAAACTAGTATCTTGCGGTTAAATACCGATTGGAGAATTTAACAATTATTTTTGACTTTGCTCTCACTGTAAATTGACATTCGCTGTACTCGTTCAATCATACGGTGTATCACAATACCACAGAATAACGGAATTGTTACGGTACCCGTCGACTCTGCATGCCTCTCTGAATAAGCATTATGATTCAGTGCCATTTTGCTGACTTTTCCTCGTAACTCTGCACATTGTTTATATTTAATTAATCATCTAATAACCTCTTGTATTGCTCCATTGAACCTGCTTCCACCACACTTCCAGGCAGTACATCCCAGGCCCGAACCACTCGTGCGAAAAAGCTTTTTTTCTCACATCGCATGTGCTTCTTTTGCAAATCACTTTAAATCTGCGTCGTCTCGTTCTTGATCCATTCACGAGCGGGAACAGTTTCCCCCTATCTTCCCTGTTCAGCACCCTCGTCATTTTGAACATCCCTATCAAATCTCCTCTTAGCCTTCTCCTCTGCAAGGAGAACGACACACATCATTCACAATGAAGTTCTGAATTGTGAACTTTAGCAGACAGAGAGAGGGGGAAAAGATTGTTCAACAATTGTGATGAACCGGGACGTTTATGAACTTTATCGGACCGACCTGAGTAATGTGATAATTTTGTGCGAAACTGAGAAAATGTCAAATCTACTTCAGACAAGCGTAGTTGTTTTATATGTTTATTCGTTGTATAAGTTTACATGTTCGCCAGTTAATTCATACCCGACTGCGACATCCATACCTGTCAACATGAAATCCAAGCTAAGTTTCGTGCATAGTTCATTCCATATCCGTACATAAAGTGCGCTCAGCCTGTCCAGGTCCAGCAGTAACATGTGTTTGTCAGGCGCAGTCGGGGATACGCCTAGTGCAGGCCATCCCTGTGGCAGGGTCAAGTGTTCGGTTAGAAGGTGAGGAAATTTGACCGAAGCCCTTGCCGCATGGTAGAGGGAGAAAAAGCCAGCAGCCAGCAAAGCCTGGAGAACGTACTTTGGAAAATCTATCCAACTTAACTTTTAGGGTTCTGTGTGTTTTGAGGCAAGGCCTTTTCCGTGGTCATGTCTGAGGAGAGAAGGGTATCATGGCACAAGACTTACACCATCGTCATGTGGTGTTTTGGGTTCTGCCAGAACAGCTCCTGACCTCATTACAGCCTTGATCCAAACAGCTAAATTCCAGAGATGAATTGAGAGTGATTGCCCTTAATACAAAGGCAACATTTGACTCAGTGTGGCACCAAGGACCATGAACAAGGTTGAAGTCAATGAACATTGGAGAAAAACTCTTCAATGATGTGGCCATGCCTAGCAAAACGGAAGATCGTTGTCGTTCTTCGATGCCAATTATTTCAGCGTCAATACATCACTTCAGCTATGAGGAAAAATTGGGCAGGCTGGTGTTGTTCTCCTTGGAACAGAGGAGGCTGACGTGAAATCTGATTGAAATGTAACACAATCGTGAATGGCCTGGACAGGGTGGCTGGGAAGGGCCTATTTATTTTAGCAGAGAGGTCAGCGACTATGAAGCATAGATTCAAAGTGATTTATAGAAGGATTAGATTGGAGATGAAGCAATATTTTCACCCATAGTGTTGTAGGGTCCCTGGAACTCACTGCCTGAAGGGGTATTAAGGCAGAAACCCTCAACGTATTTAAAGTGTGTCTGGATATGTACTTGAAGTTCCGTAACTTGCGGGCTGCGGACCAAATGCTGGAAAGTGGGATTAGGGTGGGTGGCTCATTTCTCAGTTAGTGCAAATACGATGGGCCAAGTGTCCTCTTTCTCTGTCGTAAA
Organism: Cetorhinus maximus; assembly: GCF_964194155.1. Taxonomy (NCBI): domain Eukaryota; kingdom Metazoa; phylum Chordata; class Chondrichthyes; order Lamniformes; family Cetorhinidae; genus Cetorhinus; species Cetorhinus maximus. Next base: position 89,124,110 of record NC_135884.1, read on the forward strand.
CTTTCCATGTTATGGAACACTTATCACATGTATAGGTGAGTGTAACTCAATAACTACTAACGAAGCATTCCACCATTCAGGAAAAAAACAGCCCACTTGCTCAGCACCGCATCTACCACCGTAGACATTCGCTCCGTCCATCACCAGTGCGCAGTGGCAGTGGACACCGAGAAAGTGGTCTGCTTTTCCCTGAAGGGTGGAATGTTCCTTTCGTAATTATTGAGTGATCGCCACATGGACTGCAGAAGTTCAATAAGGTGGCTCACCACCCTTTTCTCGACGGCAGTTGGGGCTGACAATGAATACTGGCGTTGCTATCGAAGCTCACGTCCCACGAAAAATAAAAAAGCAAGAATTTTTCGTGCAGGAAAGGGCAGAACACGAGGAGCTCCCCCTCCCACCTAAGCTCCATGAGTACGACGGTCTGCTCTTACTGCAGCCCGCCAGATCCCTGTGCAACGTAAAGAGAATTAGTCTCCAATTTAATTGGTCACTGCCCCAATTTATTTGAATAAGGATCAGTCATTTCTCTTGGACAAAGATCTGCAAATTTAATCTTGACCGAAAACCCCACCATTTGTTGTTTTATTTTCTAATCTCGATAGCCTTTCTTCTGAGTTTGGCAATGTTGATTCATGAAGACAGAGTCCCGCATCAGCAACGTTTCCAGCCCATCCTTCCAGAGGACACCCACTGAATTGGAAACCTAACTTGGAGTCCTGCACTGAAATGTTAAAAGATTGCTCGGAGAACAGCAATGGGCGGTCACAAAGAACGTTGCAGCAAACTAAGCAGGCTGCGTTTTAGTTACAACTAAATTAAACCTTGCTTTGGGCACTTCAAATGGCAGTGTCCGCTTTTGTTGCACTCTTTGGACACTCAAAGTGGGTTGAGGCGGCATATTGGAGGCGGATGTAGCATTTCCGATCGCTACTACGTGGAATTGGAATTTCTGTATTGACGTGCGTCCAAATCCAGATGCTATCTCTGGCAATATTATTTAGTCTACAATAGCACCCAAGCTTCAAATATAATTTCTAGGTTACTGCGCGTGCTTGAACGTCTTAAATTAATATAAGCCTCTAGATAAATGCAAGGCTTTCCTCGTAATAATCAACAGGTTAACGTTTCAGATCGATGATATTTCGTCGGATCTGAACAAAGGTAGAAATGTAATCGGTTTTGAGCAAGTGAAAATGAGGAGGGACAAGGACGAACTAAATGGAAATCTATGATAGGTTGACGGGCGGGTGCGATTAAATGACATGTTTCATGGTACACATGCCAAAGCAAGTGGTAATGGGCAAAGTAAAGAAGCAATAGATGTACCTAAATGAGGGGTGACTGGCTGGATCAGATTGGTCCGAATGCGAATTAAAGAAATAAAGGGAGAAGCGAGAAAAAAATCGAACCAGCAAAATGTAACGCGAAACAAAATGGACCCGAGATTATTATCTAATATTGTTGAACTCAAAGTTAAGCCCAGAACACTGTCGTGTTTGGAGCCGAAGGATAAGACATTGTTCCTCGAATTTGTATTGAGTTTCATTGGAACATTGTAACAGGCCAAGGACAGAAAGGTCAGAGGGTAACAAGATGGGCATTGGAAATGATAAACGACAGTAAGCTCAGGGTCATTCCTCTGGACTGAATTGAGGAGTTCTGCTGACCCAATCTATATTTGGTCTCCAAAATGTATAACATCAAATATAGTATTCTAAATTTAAAGCCATGCTAGTGATCCACTGTTTCACTGGGAGAAGTGTTTGGGGCCTTGGGTGGTAATAAGGGTGAAGGTAAAAGGACAAGTGTTGCATGCCGTGCACTTGCATAGAAAGGTGACATAGGGGAGGGAGGGGATGATTGAAGAATGGACTAGGGTGTCAAAGGGGATGGCCTCTTCTGAATTCTGAAAGGGGAGGGTAGGGGAAGATATATTTTAGCGGTGGCATCAAGATGGACGAGATGGAAATGGTGTAGGATGATCGTTGAATGCAATGGCTGTCGTGGTGAGAGGTGAGGACGAGGGGGACCCTTTCATGACACAGTGGAGGGCTCTGTCAACCATGCTGGGGGCGGGATGGGGAGGTGTAATTGGGAGGTGGAACCCTCCGTTGAGGAAACAGAAAGTTGCATCGGACGCGCTAATATGGAAGGTTGCATCTTCTGAGCAGCTGCGATGGAGACGGGGTGCGGCAGGGGCGGGGTTGAGGAAGTGTAGTCGACGTATCTTTCGGAGTCCGTGGGTTCATGGTGAAAATTAGTTGATAGGCAATCCTCAGAAATCGAGGTAGATCAGGCAGAGAAGGAAAAAGTCAAAGATGGACCTGGTGAAGATGAGGGATAGCTGGAAATTAGAAACAAAGTCAATACACATTTCCAGCTCATGATGAGAGCAGGGAGTGGCACTCATACAACTACCATGATATTAAACAAAGAGATGAGGGAGGGAGCCTTACTAGGGCAATAATAAGGGGAGTTTCACAAAAAGGCAGGCATAGCTAGGATACATGTTTGAATTAGAAGGGAATGGGGTGTGTACTTGCTGATGGCTGTAGACACCTCTCCATGAAAGGCAGGCTCTTCCACGAGTGAAGTGGTTATCAGGTGGCATTGTGGATTGCTGTTTTCAGTTTTGACGCCTGTCGCCAAGTCACTGTAGCCACTGAATGTCGTGGTGGCACAAGCAGACCCACAGATGATGTCAACATTTCGGTTTGTCGTCGGCTAGCGTCTCCCAGTTGGGAAGTTTAGAGCCGTCATGTCATTTCTATTCATATCGACTACACACAAGAATGATTCAAATGATATCAATTGTAGATGAAGTCGCCATTTCTCTTCTATACATAGCAGGAATCCTTCACTTAATATACAATGTATTTTGTTTACGTCAACCCAAGATAATTCCGGCCCAACATTGCGTCTACAGATTTACTGAAATAGTACTTATTATTAGAGAACGTTATTTTGTAATTTCAAGGTGTGCTCATTTAGTTATATAGATATTGTCGTCGGTTATTACATTAAATATTTATGACTCAATCGAAAGGTCAAAGCTATTCTAATGGTATATTAAAGCAACCAAAAAATTCCCAACAATTTCAGCATATCAGAGAATCTTATTCAAAATTTATGTTTATTTCTTCTTGGTGGAATTTCATTTCAAATATAATATAAAACAAAAAAAGACAAATATGGAAATACCCAGCGAGTCTGGCAGCATCGGTGCGGAGAAACTGGGCTAACATTTCAGGTCGTGAATTTTGTTCGGAATTCAGGTCATTAGTTCCGATGAAAGACGTTTACTCTGAAACTTTTGCTCGCTTTTTCTCGCAACAGGTGCTGCCAAACCTGCTCAGCATTTCCAGCATTTTCGGTTTTTTAAAATTTTGGATTTCCAGCATCCGCAGTGCTTTGCATTTGGAGCAGTTATATATATATAAAAACTGCGGTCTAGCACAAATACAGAGTAAAGAAGGGAGATAAAATGTTTCTTAGAGGGATTTGCAAAGTGAAAGCCTCCGATACATAAAGGTTGGCGCGTTGAATTCAAGTATTACCGAGGTCAAGTGTAACATGGCCAGATATAGCTCTCAGTTCGTATTACCCTACACTAGCGGCGATGGAATTCCTTTATTCAAACATCGGAGAAGCACATCCAAGTGCAAAGAATTGCATAGAACCAGCCACAAAGAAAACCGGCACTCAGCCTAACAGGCCTATGTCGAGGATTATTCTCCACAGGAACCCCCTCCAGCCACCCTTGATGTCCCCCACTTCCCCACCTCCTACAGCATATGCTTATATTCCTTTTTCACTCTTGCTCTACCCGACGTCGCATCCTCCAATGCACACCACCACCTATAGCAGAGGCCTGAGTGATCTGGACTTCGAATCGAGTTAGTTCTCTCAAAACATTCCACCTTTCTACATAAGAATACAGGTGCTAAAATCTGAAATTAGAAAGGAAAATGCTGGACGTATGATGCAACACGTGTAACAGCTGTGAAAAGAGAGACAGGCACAGTCTGATGAACTTTCGCCGGAACATTGGAGACATATAAATGCTAAGAAAGACTTCCCTATATGTTAACACCTTGCACATGGTATTGCAAGCAGCTAATAAAATTTATAAAGTGAAAGAGCACGTAAATGCAATGTAGGGTTAGATAGAAAATACAGCCAATCACTGCACTCCATCAATGCAAGTTAATAGTTAATCAGAAGTATTTAAAATGTTCAGGTGCTACAGGAATATATTTTCACACAAAAGGTAATGGAAAACAGCAACCTTCAGAGAGCCATGCAGGTTGAGTTATTTCAAATGTTCAAGATTTTAGACCAACGAATGCTTCTTGGATAAAGATTTCAAGGGATGTGGTGCCATAATAAGTAAACGGGGTTTTAGGGACCCACCAAGAGTTAAGTTAACGGCTGAAACGGACTGAAGGTTTGAATGGCCTATTCTTCTTCCTCAGCGTCATTAAGTTTATAAAAACACATGTTCCTGCAAAACAGATCAGCACTGTACTTCGCCATGGGATACTGTTGCACAAATCAACGCATTTGCACTCCTCGCTTGAGGAACGTCCGCAGGCTCCTTACAGCGACCTAACAGGGCAAAAATGTGCAGCCAGCAAGGTAACTGTATGAATCACTCGGCTTTGCTGAATTAGCTCATTTCAATCAGTCAGTCGTCGAAAGCGAGAACTGGTCATATTCTCCTCTGGGACAAAAAGACAGATAAGCAGCTGCAGTTCCCATTCTTGACCTTTCGCCAATGACATCAACGTGTAAGTATCTGGGGAGGGCAAAATTTTTACTTTTGGATGACATCCCCATCACACACACACACATACGCGCACAGTGGCGTAAAACAAGTGATGTGCCAAGACCATAGATAACGTTGAAGGTTCTCCATCAGGAATCACCTCTTTAAGGAGGCGGGAACATTTACTGGGAAATCGGTAGTTTTAGCGGTGGTTGCTTTTGTTAAATGCAAGAACTCTAGTTTGCTTGTATAATATTTCAGCATTTATCGCAAATTAATTCACAGAACAATGGGGGAATCTTTAAGGAAGAAACATTTCAGGTACAGGCTAGGTACATTCCAACAAGAGATAAAGACAGCCGAACCAAAGCCAGGGCTGCTGGGCGACGAGGGAGATAGAAACCAAAAAAAAAGTGCATGACGCATGTCAGGTGAATTCTTCAAGCGAGAACCAGGCCAAATACAATCAGTTGAAGAGGAAGATAAGAACGGAAAAGAACGAATACGAGGATAGAATGGCAGTGAACATGAAAACTGAACGGCTGCAGGGCATCCTGCAATAAGGCAGAGGTCATGGTACATGTTGGTACCAATCGCATAGGTAGAAAGAGGGATGAGGTCTTGGTTCAAGAATTCAGGGAATTAGTCAGTAGACTTTCAAGCAAGACCTCTCGGATTGTCATCACTGGATTTCTCCCAGTGCCACGTGCTAGCGAGCTCAGAAATGGGAGAATAGCGCAGATGAATACGTGGCGTGTGAGTTGGTGCAGGAAGGAGGGTTTTAGATTCCTGGATCACTGGGGCCAAAGAAAAGACCAAATAATTTTAAGCGTAAGTTACGTACAGTGCGAAGTGAGTTTCTGCTGGCTTAAAATACATCATCCTAGAGATTGACCAATCCACCAAATCAAATTAATCGCCATGGTGAATTTCCACTAATTGCATCTGTTTGTTGACCTTAGAGGCCCGTAAAATTAAGCTGTCCTTCAAGTATATGGGCGCTAATGTGCACCTTTTTAAATTGTTTTAAAAGGTTTAAACTTTTAAAATTTACTAAGAAACTGGTTACCAAATCAAATGGTTCTGTATAGTTTTAAAAGTTTATTTTTGGTCTTTTATTAAATCCAGTTATTCACAGGTGGTGGACTGGACTTTGATTTGAAATGCTTAATTCTTATATATTCATTTTTCAGCTATAATGATTGCACCAGGTTGCCATTCTTAATATCAAGGAATATTTTTAATGCAATTTTCTAATTAAGTTCTATGTTATGTTAAGTTCAGTTATGTTGGTTCATGGAAGATTTTGCATTTGACAATATGCAGATGAACTTGAGCAGAAACTTGCCGAAATGGTTCAGTTCCCAAGTGCACCTGGAGCACTGACGGTTTCCAAAGTGGAAACTCTGGAAGGTGCTAAACAGGCCAGTGGCGTAGTGTTCATATCGATCCGAAAATATGTTCTTGGCAAAATATTTTCTTTCAGAGCATGCATTGAATGCGTGAAATGACTTATCTTATCGCTTCACAATGCTTGATATGACTTTGGGATGGCCAGTATCTTTGCCGGTTTACTGAAGTTATTTCATTATAATGGTCCGGATAAAAGCAATGTCTTATTGCATATTCTGTTAATACTAGTTAACGTTTTTTAATTTTTGCCAGCTGAAGTGTAGAATTTTACTTTAGATCTTAGTTTTAAACAAACTAATTCTTGTTCCAATGCTCTCTCTGGATAGCACCTTCAAGTACTGGAACTGATGGAAGTGGTTTTTGAGATTGAATCACAGGTGGCCAGTGGGAACATAGGAAATTGCAATATAAAAGCCTTCGGAAAAGCATTATGGCCTTGAGTTGGCATAACTGGGCCTGAATTTTGTTAATCTCTTCTCAGCTGCTGGTGCCTGGAATATTGCGATTGGAAGATGATGCATACGATGCGGTTGAGCCAACTAATGGCAATACTTAAGAATTTTGTGGGCCTGTTCAATGTATTTTGTTAAAGTATGCTTGTAATACATATTTGCATTTCAACCTTTTCATAGTTGCTGTATTAATGCATTTTACTGTGATCACAAAAATTATCTAGTTAGCTCACTGACTTTAATGTTTCAAAGTGGAAGTATTGTTGGGAAAGTTCATAACTGAGAATTACAGTAAGCGGATGTGTGGGTCACTTTGGGTTTAAACTCTTTACTCCAGCATATTTTGGTTTAAGTTCAAAAAATCTATGCTAATAATATATCTGACCATCACTAAGCATTGACCAGGATACAGGCACCAAAGTTATGTTTCACTGAACTAGCCTTTGGGATTGCAAAATGGCAGATCAATTGTTGAGCTAGAAGATGTCTTTTCAGAAGATGCGTCCAAATGATATGTGGAGTTACATTGTTCTTCATGAAGGTTGGTGGATATTACTTTTTTGTAGCCCAGATTTAATCTTCCCACCTCTCTTCTATGCGTGTTCGCCCACATGCTGTCATTCTCATCTCAGATGTATTGATGTTTAGCTAAAGTTGATCTACATTGAACAGTCCCCCATAATCTCTTGTGCACCTTTGGTTATAACTAATAATGCTGTTCCTATTAAAGGTGTTTGGGTTCCTTCAGCTCTAAGTCTAGTTTTGCTATGAAATAAACGCTATTCCTATCGACCAAAGAAGACACCAATGAGAGCCTGAGCATATACAAGCACAGAACACACGAGCTAAGTCCTAGTGATTCATCTGTCAGATTGAGTAGGAAACTGGCAGATGGCCAGACATGGAACTTTATTTGTAGAGAAATGATACATGTTACTTGACGTGGATGCAATTTTTCCCAGTATGCTCTTCAAATTCTATATAGTTGTCAATTCCCATAAACAAAGATGTATCAAAGTAATTTGGCAAAACATCATGTTGGCTGGACAGATGTCTAGGTTTGCCAGCCCATGAGTTTACCAAACTACAACATGCAAATGGCTGGAAAACTGGTGAAAAAATAATGATGCTATGGTGATAAAGAATAGACTGTTCCAGAGCAGAGAGTGCTGATGTGGGATAAGTTGGTCTGTGGGGGGCTTGAAAGCAGATATTAAAAATCATTTAAATTCGGTAGATTAAAGAACTAATGGAATTCAACACAAGACCAATGCGTAGAATTTGGTCAACAGCTGGGTGTCGACTCAAGAAAAGCTCAGGTATTGAGGGCTGAAAGAGTTTATAATTCTTTATTCATTCGTGGGATGTTTGGGTCACTGGCAAGGACAGCATTTATTGCCCTCGAAGATGATGGTGAACTGCATTCTATACCGCTGCCTGTGGTCATTGTTCTATAGGTATATCTACAATGCTGTTAGATATGGAGTTCCAGGATTTTGACCCAGAAATGTTTTAAGAACAATGTTCTATTTCCAATTCTGGGTGGTATGTGGCTTTGAGGAACATGGAGGTGGCGGTGTTCCCAAAGCCCCTGTGCCCTCATCTTCCAGGCAGTAGAGCTGACTTTGCTGATGAAGAAGCATTGGTGGGTCGTTGCAGAGTATCTTGTAGATGGCACACGTTCTGTGGTGTGCCAGTGGTGGAGGGAGTGAATGTTTTATGGTGATGGGTGGAGTGCTGATCGAGCAGGCTGATTTTGCCCCAGGTGGTATCGAACCTCCTGAGTATTGAGGTGAATTCATCTAAGTGGAAAGTATCCCGTAATTCTGATTTGTGCCTAGTAGATGGTGGAAAATCTGAGGAGCTTGAGTTGCTGCAGAATATTACACAGAGTTATTTCCACAGGATTCAACTGGTTGGTCCAATTAAGTTTATCGTCAATGGTGAGGCCACAACTGGAGTATTGTGTGCAGTTCTGGTCACCACATTACAGGAAGGACCATAACGCTCTGGAGAGAGTGCAGAGGAGGTTTACAAGAATGTTGCCAGGGTTAGAAAAGTCTAGCTACGAGGAGACATTGGATAGGGGTTATTTCCCTTAGAACAAAGAAGGATGAGAGGTGACTTGATTGAGGTGTACAAAATTATGAGGGGAATAGATAGAGTGGACAGGAAAAAATTGTTTCCCTTGGTGTAGAATACTAGAAACAGGGGATATAGATTCAGTATAAGTGGCAGAAGGTGTAAGGGGGATATGAGGAAGATCTTTTTTACGCAGAGGGTAGTGGGTGTCTGGAATTCGCTGCCCAAGTTGGTGGTAGAGGCAGAAACTCTAAACTCTTTTAAAAAGTACCTGGATCTGCACCTTAAGTGCTGTAAGTTACAGGACTATGGGCCGGGGGCAGGAAGGTGGGATTAGAAAGGCACCTGGGTGTCGTAGGGCTGGCATGGACAAGATGGGCCGAATGGCCTCTTTCTGTGCTGTAACTTTTCTATGGTTCTATGGTTTCTGGGGAAGGTGCGAACTGTATAAGTGTGACTGTCTACATCTGAACCACAGCTGGACTAACATCCTTACGGGCGGGTTTCCTAGTGCTGCTGGGAGGAGTTTAAACGAATTGGGCAGGGGGAGGGACACAGAGGGTTAGCAGAATAGGAACACATCATAATACAGTAAAACATTCAAGTCAGAAGGAGTACAGCTGCATTCAGTTTCAAGGGAGTAAGGCAAGGCTGGATGGCCTCGACTCTAATGCCAGGAATATTACAGGTAAAACGGATGAGTTAAGTGTGAGGATTGACATGTGGAATTGTGGTATAGTAGCCATCACTGAGACGTGGTTGAAGGAGGGGCAGGATTGGCAGCTCAACTTCCGGCGTATAGAATCTTCAGACGAGACAGGGGAGGGGGCAAACGAGGAGGAGGCATTGCATTATCAGTTAAGGAGTCGGTTGCTGCAGTAAGGAGGGGGCATAAAATGAAGCTCTGTGGGTAGAGCTTAGTAATAAAAAAGGGGCAACCATATTGTTAGGTGCTTATTATAGACCCCCAGATAGTCAGCGGGAAATTGAGGAGCAAATATGTGCACAAAATGCGGAGGTGTGTAAAAAAAATAACAATGGCATAATTATATGAGGAAGTTTCAACTTTCCTAACATTAATTGGGATAGACATAGTCTTAAGGGCTTGGATGGAGTGGATTTCTTGAAATGTGTACTGGAGAACTTTTTAGGTCAATATGTAGAGGGTCCAACAAGGGATGGCGCAGTGCTGCACCTAATTCTGGGGAATGAAGCCGGAGAGGTAGCTGAGGTGGTGGTGGGCGAGCATTTTAGTCATAGTGACCACAACATCGTGCATTTTAAGCTTGTTATGGACAAAGAAATAGACAAGTTGCAAAAAATATTTTGGATTGGGGGACAGCGGATTTTATCAAAATAAGGAACGACCTGGCCGAGGTCTACTGGGGAGAGCAACTTGTGGGGAAATCTACAGAGGAGCAGTGGGGGGGGAGGGGGTCGTTGAAAAAGGAAATGGGGAGGGTAGCAGGCTCAACGCGTTCCCTCCAGGGTGATAGGAAGGAGTAACAAGCCCAGAGAACCATGGATTACCAGAGATATTCAGGATACGATGAGAAGGAAAAGGGAGGCTTTTAGCAGGCACAAGGGAAGCAAGTCGGCGGAGGCATTAATGAAGTACAGAAAGTGCAGGGTGTAGCTTAAGAAAGCAATTAGGAGAGCAAAGATGCGATATGAGAAAGCTCTGGCTGGTAAAAGTAGGGAAAATCCCAAGATATTATTTAAGTATATCATAGGAAGAGGATAACCAGAGAAATAGTAGGGCCCATAAGGTGGCAATCTATGGGTGGATCCAGAGGACATCGCTAGCGTGTTGAATGAATACTTCACATCCGTCTTCACCCAAGCGAATGAGGATGAAGGTTTCGAACTCGGGGAGAGAAACTGCGAGGTTCTTAAACAAATTGATATAGGGAGTGACAAAGTATTGGAGGTGTTGGCAGGCTTATAAGTAGACAAATCTCCAGGTCCATATGATTTGTGTCCCAGACTGCTGAGGGAGGCAAGGGAGGAGATCGCAAGGGCTCTGACACAAATTTTTAATTTCTCTCTGGCCACGGGGGGTGAGGGGGAGAGTGCCAGAGGACTGGAGAAAAGCTAATATGGTTCCAGTATTTAAGAAGGGTTGTAGAGATACAACAGGGAACTACAAGCCAGTGGTAGGGAAACTATTGGAGAAAGTTCTGAAGGAGGGTATCTATCCCCACTTGGAGAGGCAAGGTTTGATGAGGGGTAGTCAGCATGGCTTTGTCAGAGGGAGGTTATGGCCTAACAAATTTGATTGAATTTTTGGAGGAGGAGACCAAGTGTGTAGATGAGGGTAGTTGATGTAGTTTATATGGATTTCAGCAAAGCCTTTGACAAGGTCCCACATGGGAGACTTATAAAGAAGGCAAATGCGCATGGGATACAGGGTAATTTGATAACGTGGATTCAAAATTGGCTTAGTTGTAGAAGGCAGAGGGTGATGACAGAAGGATGCTTTACTGACTGGAAGCCAGTGCCCAGTGGCGTACCACAGGGATCTGTTCTCAGTCCCCTATTATTTGTCATCTATATAAACGACATAGATGACTATGTGGGGGGTAGGATTAGTAAATTTGTGGATGACACAAAGATTGGCAGGGTGATTAACAGCGAGGTTGAGTGTCTTGGGCTACAGGAAAATATAGACGGTATGGTCAAATGAGCAGATCGGTGACAAATGCAATTTAACCCTGAAAAGTGCGAGGTGATACACTTTGGATGGAGTAATTTGACAAGGAAGTATTCAATGAATGGCATGGCAATAGAAAGTTCTGAGGAACGAAGGGACCTTGGCGTGTGTGTCATAGATCTCTGAAGGCAGAGGGGCATGTTAGTGGGGTAGTGAAATAGGCATATGGGACACTTACCTTTATCAATCGAGGCATAGATTACAAAAGTAAGGAGATCATGTTGGAGTTGTATAGAACGTTAGTGAGGCCACAGCCGGAATACTATGTGCAGTTCTGGTCGCCACATTATAGGAAGGATGTGATTGCACTGGAGGGGGTGCAGAGGAGATTCACTAGGATGTTGCCTGGCGTGACATTTAAGTTACGAAGAGAGGTTGGATAGACTTGGGTTGTTTTCCTTGAAGCAGAGAAGACCGAGGGGCTCCCTGATGGAGGTGTACAAGATTATTAGAGGCATGGACAGGGTGGATATGGAGCAGATGTTCTCCTTAGTTGAAGGGGGCATAAGGGGGCATAAGTTCAAGGTGAGGGACAGGAGGTTTAGGGGGGGATGTGAGGAAAAACTTGTTTACCCAGAGGGTGGAGACAGTCTGGGATGCACTGCCTGGGGTGGTGGTGGAGGCGGGTTGCCTTACATCCTGTAAAAAGTACCTGGATGACCACTTGGCAGGTCATAACATTCAAAGATATGTGCCCAGTGCTGGTAAATGGCATTAGGTAGGTAGGGCAGGTGTTTCACACGTGTCGGTGCAGACTCGATGGGCCGAATGGCCTCTTCTGCACTGTGATTCTGTGATTAACGGTCTGATAATAGCCCCAAAAATGCGCATAGCAGACTTGGCATCAGGTTAAGGTCCGATTATGACGCCTTCTCCTTCCACACAGGGCCTGTTGTTTCGGGCCTTTCCCTCGGGTAGTAGGCTCTTTTTCATGTATTTTTCATGAGGTTCTGTATGAACCTTATATCTCGATGGCCGTTTTGCATAGAACTGGTACGCCCTGCACTCTCTGAACAGCTTTACTAGCGATAGAGTTAACAGATCCTGAACTGAATCTTTTAAATTACTTTTCTGTGGTTCGCCAAATCAGCGATGCACCATGAGAATAATCAGGGGCGCTGCAATCCGGGTTCCCACCTCTCCTATCAGGACAACTCTGGATTTTGTTTGCTGCGGATTCTGCCTCAGGATTCCCGATTTCCACTCAAGTAACCTGAGGCCGACGCTCTTCTTGGGAAATTAGTCCTCACCAGCGCAGGGACCAAGTGCCAAATTACCTCCATTTGCGCAGTAATTTCAATCATTCCCTAATTTTACTCTAACGTCTACAGTGATTAAAACGACGTTTTTGAACCAGGCTCTGTTTAAGGAGCAGTAGGATTCTAGACAGAGCACTACGGATCTTATTTTAAGATCAATGTCATACAGTCTGTTGATAATCTATGTGGATCTGTCACTTCTTGCAATCGTCTGAGATGTGCTAATGGCGTCATATTTGGGAACAAGAGCACTAGGCTAATAATGCGCAAGGAAACCTGATTCATTACTGACAATCCTTTGAAAGATGACGGCCCAGTTCCAAGTAGGATTTGGCCCAATCTTACCTTTCTGGACGATGTAGCTGACATTGGTGGGATCCAGAAGAGAGACGTGAGATATCATACAGGTATAAACAAATCTGCTGCGGGCAGGGGGAGTGCCTTTCAAAAAACAGGAAACCTCATACAGTCCCTCCGCCCACTTGTTCTTCACAGTTTCTATTCCATTCCGGGTTTCTGCACCATCCCTTCGCCAAGAGGTTCCGTTAGGCTCCGGAAAGAAGGCAGCCGTTTAACACTTGAGTTTCCGAGAGGTTGCTGAACTCCCTTCAGCGGGAACGATTTTTAATGGAGTTGGGGGAACTTCAACAGAGAACATTATGTTGACTTTTTTTTTCCAATGTAAAGCAACCCATTTCCATATACCTGTGTTTCATATGCTCTCAAAGGCCCACCTTCACGGTTTTTAAGCGTGTTTATTTAAACTCTGCGTTTGCTTGTTCCTTATAATTCGTGACACGGAGCACAAATAAATGCCGGACGTATTGTAAATGATAGTCAAAGGTGGCGGGGGGGCGGGGTGGGAGGAATTTCATAGGGTTGGTAGCATGCAGGAAGGCCTGAATGGAAGGACCAGATCCTAGAGCTGGATTGATTTCGGCAGCAGTGACTCCGACTGAGAATCCTGTCCGAATATATCGGAGAGATTGCAACCCAGTCTGTACGAGACAGAGGATCATCTCTTGTAACTACTTATAACTTATCTTACGTATCTTGCTTATTTACTAATAACCTTTGATTTATTATGTGTCTGTTTTCATAACTGGTTGCTTTCACATATTTCAAGTGTTGCACGCATATTTTGTAGTAACGATGAACAATGGGAAGAATGCTATTAATATTTGCGAAATAAATCGAACTCCCTCTAATGTTTCCAAAAACTGCAAGCAGGATGCAGTTCCTTGAAAAAAATCAAATTCTTGCATTTCAATTGATTACACAGCAGTTTAGTAACTGTGCTGCAGTTCTCACCAGAGGAGCTTTCTGCAGAGCGAAACCGAAAGCTGGAACTTTATTCAGGCCATGAAAAGTAATTATGCACACCTGTGCAGACCACAACGTACAAACAGATGAGGAAAAGCGTATAGGAAGGCATTACTCAGGATGCAAGCCTTATATAATCTCAGAGTTCGAAGTCCGTTCTGCCTTTTTCTTTTAATCGGTCATGGGATGCGAGCCTCGCTGACAAGGCCAGCATTTATTGTTCATTCCTAATTGCCCTTCGTCGTTGAATAAGATTTACCAACAGACGGTTCTATACATATCACTGCGACATTCGCCTTTTCTTACTGTCAGCATGGATCTGCTCGATCTACAGTCACAGTGTAGATGAAAGTAGAGCAAATTATGAGGATTGCAATGTTTGTCAGTTCATTACAATCTTCTTAATGTATTTTTCTAGGATTTTACTTGCCGATATTGTAGTATTGGCAAACTGATAAATTGTATGCATCATTATTTGGAATATATTAAGGCATTTATGCCCAGAAACATTGCGTTGGCTGCAAAACGTTTGATTTTAGCTAGAATACGTTATGCGCTAGAATTTACTGGGTAGGATGAGGGCGAGAATCATCTTAATTTCCAGATTTAAATTCAGCCTGGGATTGTTGAAGTGTAAATGTAAATCATGAATTGGGAAGGTCGCTAATACCCTACCCTTATAAACAGGTTGTGAGTGTATGACAGAAAGTCCAACTGGTGTACAACGTGAGGTCCAAATAGGTGCTTTGGTTTGCTATTCCGTCCTGCAAACTCTAGGAATTGGGACGGAACCCAACAATGCGGCTGAGATGAGCAACTCTGTTCTCAATAAGTTGTAAGATTCCTTGTAAAGGAGTATGGCAGCCTTAGACAGGTGCTAACTGGACAAAAGTGCAGAACCAAAATTTGGGCGATAGGAGCGGAAATAGGTCATTTAGCTCTTAGACGCTGTCCTGCCATTCAATTAGGCTATGGCTGATCTGTACTCACATCCGTTTGCCCACTGTCCACTGATACTCATACCTAACACAAATCTATCCATCTTAAGCTTCGAAATTCCAATTACCCTATCACCCACAACCATCTGACGGAGAGTATATCCGAAATTGGACAACTAAGCACATAAAATATGAGGTTGTAAATTTCAAATAGTAGGGCCAAACACTATGTATCTTGTGAAATGTCCGTGTTGTAGCAGGGCAGTGTCGTTCTGAATTTTTAATAACGGCACTTTTTTCTGGTGGAGTAGGTGCCCTTTAACGTGATAAAAATGTATATATGATGTTAAATTTGTTCCTATTGTCGCTCCTTGGCACCGTTCTTTTGGTGTGTACGAATGTGATGATCTAATCCAATTTATTAACTGAAACGTTTGACGTTTACACTATTTCAGTATCTTGTCTCCATAACAATTGGAGCTGCACTTCCAAAAATACAAAGCGCTTCGAGAAGTCATAATGACAACGAAGCGGCCGTTGTACATCCGCAGCAATGGAAAAAATCCGGAGAAGTGTAAGCCGGATTTCAATTGCACATATCGCACACGGCTGAAAAGCTCCAATTCCCCGATTCAATGACACTGGGCACAATGAGCTGGAAGCCACTTCCATTTTCAATAGAATTTTGCCGATTTTTTCACTTTACAATAATACACTCAGGAATCTGCAAACGCCATTCAGGACGTCAAACGAACTACTTCCCTTGTTTACATCAAATCGCTTTCTGCTGTCTGGTTCTAGAAAGGATTCCTCGCCGCGTCTCCAACAATGGTCATCGGGAAGATCTTGAAAGATGGGAAGCCTGCAGAACATGGAAACATTCGCGCCTCTGGTCACCTTCAAGTATTTAGGGAACTGATCTACTTTCCTTGAAGTTACTTCAGCGGCTTTCAGAAAATGAACAAGGAATGCTGATACAATGTGCGTATTTTAGAAAACTAACCAATATTACAGCATCGAAATTAAAAATGAACATTAACTGAATTAATAGCATAATGAAAAAAAATGTTTCACATAACATGACGAATGATCGACCTCGAAGCCCATGTAACTTAGTTCTGACCAGATAGTACTTGACTCTGGGTACAACTCCGAAGGAAACTACGGGCTGTGAATGCTCATTTCTTGTCCATGCGACGACAAAACACCTTTAATTCTCCAGCTTGATTTCGTTTCGCTTCTTCCTACAACACATCCTGATTGTGTCTGTGCACTAAATGCTGTTGCAGCTTTATACTAATAAATCTACCTCGTTCTATTAATGAGCTGGACTGCATGTGTCAAAAGGCAACGACTCACATTCTGCTGTTATGCTAAAATGTAAAACAAATCCAGACGCGAGACGTGACGGTGAACAATCGGATAATCTGACTGGTCCACGGGATTCATGTTAACATTTGGTCTTATTTCCTATGAACGTTGAAACTAGCGATGAGGGAAAAAATCTGAAGGAGGAACCATCTATCATGACTTTTTTTAATGAGCGTTATTAGAAATCGCCTCATCCCGTTAGCGGATCAGAGCTCCGCTTGAATTCACAAGCGCTGGCCTAGTATATTCTGGTAAAGGATAACACTGCCGACCACAACATAAGACTGTCCCACTAACGCTATGGTTCAATCAAATAGGAACATAGAAATATAGAACATAGGAAAAGGTCATTCGGCCCTTCGAACCTGCTCCATCATTCAATATGAGCATGGCTGACCCTCTATCTCAACAACAAATCCCGCTCTTTCCCCCAAACACTTTGGCGCCTTTAGAGTGCAGAAATTTATATATTTCAATCTTAAATATATTCAGTGACTTGGCTTCCACAGCCTTCTTTGGAGGAGAATTCCATAGGTTCACCACGCTCTCAGTGAAGAAGTGTCCGCTCATCTGAGTCTTAAATAGTCTACCCCGTATCCTGAGATTGTGGTCTTTTGTTCTAGACCCCCCGCAGTCTGAGGAAACATCATCCCTGCATTCCGTCTGTCCAGTCCCATCATACTTTTATACGTTTCAGTCAGAACCCCTCTCAGTCTTCGAAACTCCAGGCCTTGTCGACCTAATCTCTCCTCATACGACAGCCCTGCCATCCCAGGAATAAGTCTGGGTAAATCTGGTGAATTATCGCTGCACTCCCTCTATGGCAAGTATATCCTTTCATAGATAAGGAAACCAAAACTGCACACAATACTCCAGGTGTGGTCTCACCAAGGCCCTGTGCAGATGCAGTAAAAATTAATTGCTCCTGTACTCAAGTCCTCTCGCAATGAAGCCGTTTGCCTTCCTAAATGCTACTGCACCGGCATGCTTGCTTTCAGTGATTGGTGTGCCAGAACACCCAGGTCCCTTTGTACATCAACGTTTATGAATCTGTCACCATTTAAATAGCAAGCTGCCATCTATTTTTTCTACCAAAGTGGATAATTTCACATTTATCTTATACGTTATACAGCATCTGCCATGTATTTGCCCACTCACTCAGCTTGTCTAAAACGCTCTTTACATCCTCCTCATCACTCACATTCGCACCTAGTTTTGTGGCGTCATCAAACTTGGAAATATTACATTTGGTTCCCGAATACAAACCATTGATTTATATTGTGAATAACTGGGGCTTAAGCACTGATCCCTGTGGAACACCACTCGTCTCTGCCTGCCGTTTCGGAAAGGGCCCATTTATTTCTACTCTCTGCTTCCTATCTGTTAACCAACCACCAACCCTCAATCCATGCCAATGTATCACCACCCACCCCCCCCCCCCCCACCACCCCCCCCCCCCCCTCCCCGCCTCCCACCAACCCCATATGCTTTCATTTTGCACCTCTTATTTGGAATTTCATCAAAAGCTTATCGAAAATCCAAATATACCACACCCACTGGCTCTCCTTTATTCCACAAGTTACGTCCTCAAAAAACCCCAGTAGGTTTGTCAAACATGATTTCCCTTTCACAAATCCATGTTGACTTTGTATAATTCCGTTGTATTTCCTAAGTGTCCTCTTATCATACCCATTATAATAGAGTCTCACATTTTCACTGCTACTGATGTTCAGCTAACGGTTCTGTAATACCCTGTTTTCTCCCTCCCTCCTTTTAAAAGGTGCGGTTGCATTTGCCATCCTCTAATATGCCGGACTATTCCCGAATCTATAGAAATTTGGAAGATGACAACCAACGCATCCATTATTTCCATGGCCACCTCCTTTCGTACCCTGGGATGCAGACACCGCTGTGTGAGTTTTCTTTATGGATGTACGTCCAGTAAACATTCATGTTGCCATTAAAAACATTAACTATATATCTGATTTTGCCGCCGTATGATTGCTTCACGTGTCCTGATCGGTTATTTTGCTCAATCTCTCGTCCTTGTAGTGTTCAGCCAGCGTTAGGTCGGCTCAGAGACTGCAGATGTAATAGTAGCATCACGACTAAGTGTCACTACGCTGGAGCTTCGATTATAAAATAGTAAGTTAAAGTAATTCAAAACTGTAAGTTGACAGGAGAACAAAAGAAAATCAGAATGTATATTTAATACTGATATCCCAAAGATTTATTTTCACAGAGGAGTGATGAACATTTGGAAGGGACCCCAGTTAGAAGGGTGCAGATAAAATAATCAATGGAATAGTTTCACAAACAACTGGATGTCCTTTTTGGAGACTGTAAGGCATTTCAGGACGCACGGCCCAAATTTCTTTTCTCACCTGCCACTCCTTCACACCACTGACACCTGCTACAAGGTTTGTGTATGTCTGAAAGATCCCTATGGACCATTAGTTCATTTGCTATGTTTTATGACGATTCAGCATTGGAAGTGACGTATGAAGAAGGGCCAGTTAGGCGAGGATGAATTGTACAGGGGGGCTAATGAGGACGGTTTGAACTCAGCGCATTGACCCAGATCTTCCGACCAGCATGCTGGCCTTGTCCTGCACCTCTAAGCGTACCCACTTTATCCCCAATAGGTCCCATTTCACCTCTTACTACCCGTTTACTTGTTATATGCCGGTAGAAGAATTTTGGGTTCCATTTTATCCTGACGGTCATTATATTCTCAAATTGTCCCTTTCACGGCCTTATTTTTCTTTTCGCTTACCACATTCAACCTTTTGAGTTGAACACAGTTCTCACTTGAAGAATTCTCCTGACATGTATCAGGGAACCTTTTCCTTTGTTCAAAGTATTATCAATCTCCTTTGTCATCCAAGGAGCTCTGATTTTGTTTCTTCCTCCTTCAACCTTTTTGGAATGTATCTAAAGCACCTCTTCCTTAAAGCTCACCCATGGTATCTTTATAGCTTTTTTCACTGTCATTTTGGTTTCAATTTACGCTGGCTAAATCCCTTCAAATCCCTCAAAATTTGCTCTATTCGATATTTAGACATTCTACATTAGGTCTTTCCTTGTTCTTCGGAATTTCTGGTCTAAACCTAATGATACGATGATCTTTCTGCACTAAATGTACCCACACAGGCACTTGGCTAACTTTTCTCACCACGTTCACAAGTAACACAACAAGCAATACTTCATTCCTAATTGTGTTGAGGACACACTGATCAAGGAAGATCTCCTGAGCCCATTTCAGAAATTCCTTTCCTTCTTCAGCTTTTACTCAAAGGCTACCCCAATCGATATTTTGATATTTCGAGTCCCCCAACATCACCATTCTATAGTTCCAGTGTATCTGTATGATTTTCCTGCAGATTTGCTTCTCTCTCTCTCTCTCTCTCTCTCCCTCTCTCTCTCTCTCTCTCTCTCTCTCCCTCTCTCTGGCTTTCTCTCACACACACACAATCTTTGAAGGTCTATATAATACTCCCAGTAGGGTGATCAAACCCTTTTTGTTTCACAACTCTAACCAAATTGAATCTGTCATTGTCTCCTCAAGGACACCCTCTCTTTCCAAAACTACAATATCTTCCCAAATCAGTACGACCAACCACCTTATTTTAGTCCCCCCACCCCCTCCCCCCGAGCACCCCTCCCCCCCCACCACACACACACATCCCCCCCACCACCCCCCCCCCCACCCCCACCCAACACCATCTTTCTTGAACACTTTATATCCTTTATCATTAAGCCCAGTCCTCACCATTTTTAAACCTTGTTGCAATTATTGCCACTACGCCAATTCCCTCACGGCTATTTGTGTCTGACGTCCACCGTCCTCACTTACCACACTTTGTGCATTTACATACATGGATAGTAATCCCGTTTTTGGATTCTGAGTAGTCCTTCTTAGTTCTCTCCTTTCTAATACAGAATGATACATTTTCGAGTACTGTCACAAACTCCTATGTTATGCAACGTATTTATGTTTTCTATATCTACATGCTGATGCCCATCCATTTACCAGTTTTGTTTGTGCCCTCCACAAAAGCATTGGTGAATCTCTCATGAGGGCATTGGGACAGCCCTGTTGAGGTGCCGTCCATCCCTTTCGAATGAATACCTTCTGCCCCAGCACTGGTTCCATTGACTCCAAAAATTGAAGCCCCCCTTCTTCACCATGCCGTGAGCAACGCATTGATGTCCCTGTTTTCCTATTTCTACTCACACTACCAGGTAACACCGGGAGTAATCCAGAGTTACAACATTTGAGATCTTATTTTCTCCTTCCTCCCTAGATCCTGAAAATCTGGCCGTACGTCGTTGATGTCTGACTTAGCTCTTTCGTTGGTACCAACGTGTCCCACAACTTCTGGCTGACTGCTGATTATTCTGCACCCTCTCTATGATGTCCTTTACCCACAGCAGGCAGGGCCCACGATGCCGGTTACAGAAATGCCTGCCTGGCTCCCTGACTATGGTACCTCCTATAACAATCGCATTTCTGTTCTTTACTTTCCCTCCTGTGCAGTGTTTTGCCAATTGGTGCTGGACTGCATTCCTACAAGGTATAGTCACGACCAGAAATCTTCAATATAAGTGCCTGTTTGCGAACTGAACACACCCAAACACTCCTGTACTTCCTGCCTCTTCCTAAGGATCTCCCACCTACTGTCCTGAACTCTCACTCTCTGTGCTGCATCCAAATCGTGCAACGTACCACACAGGAAACATTCATTCCCTGATGGTCCGCAGTGGCTCCTCAAACTCGGAAATATTGAGCTGGAGCTGAAGCAGCTGGAGATACTTCCTACACACGTGGTTAAGTAAGATACATGAAGTGTCCTGAAGTTCCAACATTACCAAGGTATTACAGGCAACAGGTCTCAGATGCCCATCTGTGATCTAAAAAATAAAACCCTAAGCCCACTTTAGCTATCTATTTACTGCACTGTTTAAATCGTTACTTAAATTAGTTTCTGTAGACTTGCTTTGTGTTTAAACTCTCATCAATTCACTGCTGAGCATGCCCTGATGAGTTTTTTAAAAATTTCTCAGTACTTAATTTGAAAGAAAGCCGGGGTTCAGAGGCAAAGAAAAATATACTTACCAACCAATCACTTTCTGCTTCCCAATTACGTCACACTATGATTTTCTTTCCAAAGCTTTCATCTTCCCGCTGGGCTCGCTGTGCTGTCAAATATGTCATGCCTCAAATTACTTTTATAGTGCACCTCCAAATGTTATTTTTGAAATAAATTTACTATGCATTTGCTAGACTATATCGTGACAATTTCACCTGAGATACTATTGTGTTTAGTTCTCCTTGGAAACAAAACTTCGGAAATGTTATTTATGATTGAAGTATATAGACACGAATGAAATGTTAACTTTGTTTCATTCTCTTTTTTTATTCGTACATGGATGTGGATGTCTCTTGCCAGGACAGCATTTATAGCCGATCCGTAATTGCCCGTGAGAAGGTGGTGATGAGCTGTCTTCTTGTCTCAATGTCTACAATATTGGGTTAAATTCTTCATTCTGCTCTTTTGTGGCAGAGACTATACGTCTAAACAAAACGACTCAATGCGTTTGATGAAATAGCAACAGAGGTTTTTGACTGAAACGCTTGACCGGTTTATGTCATCACATAGCCCGCTTTCAAACAGAACCTCTTAGCGTTCCATAAGATGAAACCAATTCGATCATATATCAGTGCAGTATTCAGTCAACACACTCCTCGCCCATTCAAACTTAACTGCTAAACATGCACTGATTATACCATCTATTGGCAGGTCTCTCCTGGCCTGGCTCAAACCTACCGGGGAGAAATTATATGTATTTTAGCTCCATTGTAACACGCTAAGAAAAGTCATAAGTCCACCCCCTGAACAAGTTAAAGATACCACGGGTTATTGTGCAACTACATTAAGAGGATGAGGTGTCAGCTGTGGCTCAGTTCATAGCACCCTCGCCTTTGAATCAGAGGGTTGTGGGTTCATGTCCCACTCCTGGAAACCAAGAACTGTGAATGTACTCGAAAGAGTTACATGCGAACTGTTGATAACTCGAAAGAGTTACATTAAGAGAATGCAGTGCCACCTTGTGGACAAGCCAGAAGTTAGGCAGTGTTACCTTTGCAATTTTAGCCATTTATTTCATAGTCCAAGGAATGTTATGTCCTTAGCAAAGATTCTTACCTTTATAAGGGCTGACATTTTATCTGTAGTGTTGCGCATGGTTAGGCAGAATGCATAATCCTTGTTATATTCTCTCTGCTGTCTTCGCGTTACTATTTCTCTCGATCTCTGTTTCTATGCTTTTCTTTCTATTTGTCCTCCTTTTATTATTGGTCACCGAATGTGGGTGTCGCTGGTTAGGCCAGCATTTATTGCCCAATCCTAATTGCCTTTAAGAAGCTGGTGCTGAGCCGCCTTCATGGACTGTTGCAGCCCATGTGGTGTAGGTACACCCATAAGGTTGTTAAGGGCAGAGTTCCAAGATTTTGACGCAGCGACAATTAAGGAGCCGCGGTAGAGTTCCAAATCAGGATGTGGTGTGGCTTGGACGGGAAGTTGCAGGTGGTGGTGTTCCCACGCATCTGCTACCCTTGCCATTCTAGGTGGTACAGGTCGGGAGTTTGGAAGATGGTGTCGAAGTTGGTGAGTTACGGAATTGCATCTTGAAGATGGTAAACACTGCTGTTACTCTGAGTCGGTGGTGGAGCGAGCGAATGCTGAAGGTGGTGGTTGGGCACCAATCATGAAGGCTGCTTTGTTCTTGATGGTGTTCAGCTGCTTGAGTGCTGTTGCAGCTACACTCATCCAGGCAAATTTGAGGATGTCTCTTTATAAATGTTCTACTTACCCCCATCAATCTCACACAAGGACAAACTTTCTGAATTCTACATGCCCAGGTCCCCAAACACTTGCCTGGTCTTTTTCTCTGCCTTTATTTCTTTCGGTTTTTCCTTTCAAATGTTTGGTGGGGCGACAGATCTTGGTGGAATAGGAAGTACAGGGGGCTGCAGTTTCGGGTGGGAATTAGATTTCCCAGATAAGAAAGGATTCCTGTCCGTATGACTATAATTGCGTATGCGTGCGTGTCTCTGCCTTTCTGTGCTTCTGAGAAATGTCTGATATTTCAGTATTTTATTTTCTAACTGTCAAATTAATACAGATGAGACGCCTAGAGGCTGTATATTTGCTTCCAAATGCACCGTTTTTTGAAACTGCTGCAAAACGTAAGATGAACAGGCAGTTTTTCGATCGGTTCAGCGTGATTTTTGAAGCTTATGGAACGAGTAGATAAAATTTCAATGGTTGTCGACTCAGTACACTTTCATTTGTCTTCATTCATGCGCTTTTTATACCTACAAGTGCATAAGATGTGATAACATAAATGCGCAGAACAAAAGTTACCTCGCAAAAGCTTTTTGCCTTTGTTCCCTAGGAACGTAGGAATAGCTGTCCTCTGTTATAAGACTACAATCACTTGGAGAAGGCGGGTAATGCAGTTCAACAGGTAGGACTGATTAGTGAATGCCTACTTATCAGCTTTCTAGGTTTATGTGGGTACCTGCCCATAATTTCTTTTGATGCCAGATAAAATGTAATGTATTTCTCCTGGCCCTACCACTGAGGATTTTAAACTTTCTGCCAGTCTAGCGCAGTGATTCTTATTGTGAGCTGCAGAAACCCGATAGGAGACACCATTGATCCCAGCTGAATAAATTATATTAGTGAACTTCGGACGAATAGTTTTATCGATAGTTAAATTGGGGACTATGTATGATTTAATATATGTTTCCTTTTCCAACAAGCCAAGGTGAAAGCTTACGCAATTTAATTTCATACACTGCTCTTCAGTTGAGACTTGTCTGTTTCTATGCTTTTGCAGCTTATTGCCTTTCTAGAAGTGGGAAACTCAATTAAGGTCTAATACTGAAACTTGAATGCTAGTTTTGCCCTTGGCTTTGTTATTATCCAATCTGTTTTGAGGCCGACCTTGGGAAGCTGGGCGCCACTTACAAAGAAAGACAAGCTTCAAGTTCATGTGTTTAATGACTGCGCACCGTGCGTGCTCAAGTCCTGTCAATATGTTACAGGCACGTTGGTCGGAATCAAATGGAAATTTCTGGCCAGAGTTTGCGATTTGCCGGATCAGCTGCCTTCAGGCGGCCTCCCGGTAGCAGCACTGGAATGCAATGCTTCGCCCAGGCTTAGAAGTCCTCTTGCCTGCCAAGATACAACGCAGCTGCAGCCTGCCCTGTAGGGGAACCCACCCACCAATGGCAGCCTGCATGCCTGGGATCACAGCTTTCTGCTCCTCTCAAGCCAGGGCATGCAATGAGAAAATTTTCTTTCTACGTTTTAATAGCAACCAGAGCCTCCCATATTGGACTGCTGCCGTACCGCAATATGAGCTATGACACGTTCGCTGATGAGGGCACTTAGTCACTTGTAAACCCCCACAGCTACATCAGTGTTGCAGGGAACAGGTACGTGAAAGTCGGTTCAAAAACAGAACAATCAAACAGAAGCACAAACATGCACGTTATTAAATAATTACTGACATCAATCATTGCATGAAGAAGTATTTCGACAAAAGGTTAAGGCCTCTTGATTATTGGGTCGATGTCAGGGTAATGATGGTAGATAATTGCAGAAATGCACACGGCTTGCATGTAAATCAGGAAATCAGTACACCAAATTCAGGGTATTGCGAAGAAGTGAAAAGTAACAGGTCGCATCATATCAACCAACTGAAGATAGCGGGTTAACAATTAACTTAGAAACTGGGATAGTAACACGTGTTCTGCTTGGTGAACAGAACTGAAACCGAAAATGGAGTGTGAACATATCCACTGCTCGTACGGAAATGTTACCTGGCGGGAGTTGTTCGGGAGTAGGGGGCGGAGGCGAGGTCGTCCACAGCCAAGAATAAAGCATGGCCGATTTTGATGGATTTCAGAGACGAGTCAATACGAAGCTAGACCAACCACGACTAGGGCTACATATTGTGAATAGGAAACATATGGATAGTGCACTGATAAAAAAAAAACATACTATCGACTTACTATCTCTTAGAAGTGTTCGGTTATTTTACCCAATGTTTATGCGTCGATCAGGGCTCCACGTTTGCGGAGGCGCCATGTGTACAGCTTTTGGGATGGTCTAGAAAGAACTACACCCTGAACTAAACCTGAAACAATGATGTTAAAAGGCAGTAGAATGCCTCCCACCACAATCGTCCTGCCTCTTGAACAGTTGAATGGGCAGGTGATGCTTGCACAACCTCCATAGCACAGCAGTAATTATTTCACTCAGAAGTTCAGTCCTTGCTGTAATATCAGCCAGTCCATTAACCGAATGAAATTGTACACCATATATGGGGGAGCGGAACATTTCCAAAGTCCTTGAAGACGGGTTTAAGGTGGGGGCGTGAAAATTAGAAAAAATGACGTCAGGCAGATGGTTTCCGGCTTTTCTCGGGGTGGGTCTTATGAGCTCAAGGCCGCCCATCCAGCAACGTCGGAAAGCCAGTTGAGCCTGTTAAGGAATCAGTTTAGAGGAATGTTGCGGGCAAAATTCATCTTTCCCACCAGTAGAGCTGTCTCACCGCATGTCTCCAACCCGGCAGTGAGGAGAAGGCGAGGGCACAGCCAAAGGGAGTGCCTCGGTGAGACTGACAAACCATGAAGATTTTGAACAATTGCATAGAAGAGCTGCGGAAATGAATAGGCTGGGAGGCTTCATTGCAAAGAGCTGCTTTTATTAGTGAATGCAATCAATGTTTAGCAGATGAGGGCCAACTGCCTTATAAGCACTTCAGCTTTTTTGCAACCCAAAAATGGCCTTGGCCTTCGGGAAGAATAAGAATGGAATATTCAGACTTTCATCTAGAGCTAGCTGCTAATTGTGCAGGAGGAATGGAAAATTGTTGGTTTGTTGAGGTATCAAAACTACATATTGCATCCTCAAGCTATGGAAATGTTAGGTTATCTGTTTTGCTGTATGGTTGTTGAAGCTAAGCAATTAGCTACAAAACCTCGTTAGCTGTTAGATAGCCTTCGATTGAATTATCTTCGTCAAATGTTCTCAACTTTTAAGTTACGTACTTTGACACCTGATGAGAGAGGAAGACTCGCCTATATTCGGGCAAGCAATGGAGCATGATCTGTTAAGAGAGCATTTGGTTATAGCTAGGGAATGTGGAGCCACTGAGTTACAGCCGATAATATTCATAGAGCAGGGAGTGGTGTAAGTACAAGAGCACGGAGAGAATGCAGCATAGCAGATTTTTGAAATGAACCTTAGGTGCTACCCTGTTGTCCAGAGCTCACTTGTTATGAAGCTTGACTCTATGCATTATTGATTGAACACTGTTTGTGTGTACGATTGTTTCTGCTAAGTGTGAAAATAAGGCCTTGCTACACGCAATTGGGATTGCCAAAACATATTGACAAGGTAACCTAGCGTCGAGCGTCCCTCACACCAGAGAATACTATGACGCTTTGAAGGCTAGATCTGCCTTACCAAGTGAAGCCTCTAGCATCTAACTGTTCTCTGTCGTAATTATTCACAGCACTATAAATAATTATACCACATTGTTTCATAATCCCTCTAACAATCACATGCCGACAATTTGCCCCCCTAAATTCTAAGATGTCATGGATTTTTTTGTCACCAAACAAGCTGCCTTCTCAACTATCTCCACTGATTCCTCTTTCCGGTGGCCCACGAGACGGAATCTTACCACCACCTCACAGCACACCTTGAATCCCTGCTCCCCTGTATCTTCTCTTTCCCACATGCAACTATTCCAGATGAACCACCATTTGCTCCATAGAACCCAGTCAGCTTCACCACATATCGCCCGACTTCCAATTGTGGCCCAATGATAACTGGAATTATACATGGATAGCTTTCGCAGAATGTTGCCGGTTTCAATTTCTCCTTAAACTTGCCTCACTTCCTCCAAATAACTGATGTGGCTATGCGTACCTGCACGGGCCCCAGTTATGCCCGTCTCCTTATGGGTATGTGGAACATTCCTTGTCTAGTCATACGCAACATCCCACAACTCTTTCTCCGATAAATCGATCACTGTTTTGGTGCCGCTTCACGATCTCGTCTGCACCTGGGAAAAATGATCAAATTTGCTTCCAATTTCAACTCTTCCTTCACCTACACATGGTCTATCTCTGGCACTTCCCTTCCTTTACTTGACCTCTCTGTGTCAAGTTCTGGTGATAGGTTGTCCACCAATATTCACTACAAGGCCACCGACTCCCACAGCTACCTCGGCTACAGTTCCTCATACCCTGCTCCCTGTAAAGACTCCATCCTATTCTCTCAGTCCCTTCACCTCCTTCACATCTGTTCCAATTATGTCACTTTCCAAAACGGCGCTTCTGCCACGCCTTCCATCTTCCTTAACCGAGGTTTTCCACTCACTGTGGAAGGCAGGGCCTTCAAGCGTGTCCAACCCATCTCCCGCACGTCTGCCCTCACACCTTCCTCTCCCCCCAGAACCATGATAGCGTGCCCTTTGCCCTCACTTTTCACAATACCAGCCTCCACATTCAAAGGATCATCCTCCACCATTTCCGCCAACTCCAGCAGGATGCCACCACCAAACATATCTTCCCTTGACCATCCACCCCACCCCCCAACCCGGTCCCCCCGTCAGCACTCCGTAGGGACCGTTCCCTCCGGGACACCTTGGCCCATTCCTACATCTCCCCAAAGTCTCAACCCCCTCCCACGGCACCTTCCCATGCAATCACAGAAGGTGTAGCAGCTGCCATTTTACCTCCTCCCTCCTCATCGTCTAAGGCCCAAACACTCATTTCCGCTGAATCAACGCTTCATTTGCATCTCCTTCAATTTATCCTACTGCATTCGCTGCTCCCAATGCAGTCTACTCTACATTGGAGTGACTAAACGCAGGCTGGGTGACCACTTTGCGGAATACTTTCGGTCCATTGCAATCATGGCCCAGACCTTCCTGCCGCTTGCCATTTCAACACTCCATCCTGCTCCCATGCCTATATGCTTGTCTTTGGCCTGCTGCAATGTTCCAGTGAAGCCCAATGCAAACTGGAAGAACAGTACCTCATCTTCCAATTAGGCACTTTACAGCCTTCTGGACTTAACAATGTGTTCAATACCTTCAGATCATGAACTCTCTCATCCATCCTCGCCCCCTTTATCATCGTTTTCTTTCAATATTCGTTTTCATTTATTAATTTTTGTTTCCATTTTTAAAAATTTTCATTTTTTTAACCACTTATTATTATTTTTATGTTTTTCATCTTTATGTATTGTTTTATCTGCACTTTTTATCCTGTTTTCAATCTTTTTTCCCAGCACTGTCCCCACCCCCCACCCCACCTCCAGAAGAAACCTCTGTCACTTGTTCATGTTGTTCTTTCCAGAGTTTGCACCCTTGTCCTGCTTTTATCACATTCTATAATCGTTTTCTGCCTTTAATGGCACCATCATTATCTCCTTGAACCAGTACCACTATCATTAACACCCCTTTGTCCTTTTTGTCCAGACATCTCTGGCAAGCTCTCCTTTGCCTCCACATATTATTGGCCTTCTATCCAGCTCCACCTGCCGCCCCCACCCCCCGCCCCACCCCCCATCTTTAAATTTGTAAGTGTAAATTTCATCTCATTTTTACTTCTCCTTAGCTCTGAAGAAGAGCCTTAAGGACTCGAAAAAAAAATTTCTCTCCACAGAATCTGTTGGACCTGCTGAGCTTTTGCAGCATTTTCTATTGAAAGGTGAATATTTGGCGATCGGCTAGTTCTGGTAAAACGTGCCATTTTGCATGGGGATTTTAACATTCAAGTATTACCTGAACTAACATGTTGCCAACTACTGGCAAGAGAGAATTTCTTATTCAAATTAAGTAGCCGATGTACTTTAACTGCTTTGCTCGAGGCAGCAGCAGCCCTGGCCTTACATTTATCTCGGTTAATTACTAAATTCTCAATGCGTACCTAGTATTGAATAGCAGCAGTAATTGTGCATCGTATGTTTCGGTATAATTATAGCACTTAATATTCGTAGCCAACAGATATTATATTTCACATTTGTCAGTTTAAATTACATGCGCTCACTATTGGTGCAGGTGGAAATAACTGGTCTGCTTTAAAGTGTTTAACCAGCTGATTTTCATTGAACTTTTCTATCTTGGTTTGTTTTTTTTTCTTATTCATCCACACAAAATCTTCATTACCATTAAATTGTTTAAATTCCTGATGCGAACTGCAATGTCTTACTGCCTTACAATGGTGGAACATTGATCACAAGGGTTGACAAATTGTGGGTTCCGCATATTGTCCAAAATGTGACTAGAGTTCGTCCAATGAACCCCATCTTATTCGGTGTCTCAATGATTCTAAAAATTTTGTTTTGAATTGTTCTCAGTCAAGCTGTTCACAACCGCAGCTGAAGAGTATGCAGGCAGAATGGGTGACCGCGGACAGTCAAGAACGACACGACTTCCTGCCCAAGTGCACCCTGTCGATTTGAATGGTTGCCATCTGCATCAGAACGCAACAAAAATCTGAAACCCTTCCACTTCACCATGCCTCGAGCCACGCCTTGATTTCCCTCATCTCCCTGTCCCTCACTAGCATGTAACGCTGAGAGTAATACAGACATTACTATATTTGAGATTCTATTTCTGCTTTCTTCCCCATATCCTCAAAATTTGACCGTAGGACCGCAATTCCTAACCTTTCGATGTCGCTGGTAGCAGCATGTATCACTATTTGTGCTCACTCCCTTCACACGGCCGATTATTCTGCACCGTCTCCATTATGTCATTTACTCCGGCAGCAGGGACAGCATACACCATGCAGGGTTCACACTAGCGGTTGCAGAAATGCCAGTCTATCCCCCGAATATGTCACCTCCTATAACAACTAGATTTCCAGTCTTTACGGTCCGTCGTGTGCAGTCCCTCTCAAATTGGTGCGATGGTTTCGACTGCGCTCCAACGAGTTGATGTTACTCCCGGCGATCTCTAATGTGAGTGCCTGTCTGAGAACGGCACACACACAAAGACTTCTGTGCTTCCGACTCTTACTTCTGTTCTTCATGATGTCCCATCTACTATTCTGAATTCTTTTAGGCTTTTTTTATTCGTTCATAGCATGTGGGCATCACTGGCTAGGCCAGTATTTATTGGCCATCCCTAAATAGCCTTCAGAAGGCAGTGGTGCGCTGCCTTCTTGAGTCGTTGCAGTCCATGTATTGCAGAAACATCGGCAGTGTTGTTAGGTTTGGGGGCGGGGGGCGTCCTAGAAATCTGACGCAGCGACAGTGAAGGAACGGTTTTATAGTTCCAAGTCAGGATGATGTGTGTCTTGGAATCCAGATTGCCGGTGATGGTGTTCCCATGCATCTGGTACCCTTGTCCTTCTTGCTGATAGAGGTCGCGGATCTGGAAGCTGCTGTAAAATGAGCATTGGCGAGTTGCTGTAGTGCATATTGTAGCTGGCACAGACTGATGCCATTGTGCGTCGTTGGTGGATGGAGGAGCTGTTGAAGGTGGTGGATGCAGTGCCAGTTAAGCAGGTGCTTTTTCCTGTGTCGTGTCGAGCTTCTTTAGTGCTGCTGGAGCTGCGCTCATCCATGTAAGTGGAGCGTATTTCATCACATTCCTGACTTGTGCCTTGTCGATGGTGGACAGGCTTTGGTGAGTCAGGAGCTGGGTTACTCGTCACGGGATTCCTGGCCTCGGACCTGCTCTTTTAGCCACCTTATTTATATGGCTAGTCAATTCAGTTTCTGTTCAGAATCTTGAAAGTAGTGGATGCTGCGATGGCAATGCAATTGAATGTCAAGCGGCGATGAGGAGATTCTCTCTTGTTGGAGATGGTCATTGTCCGCCACTTTTCTGGCACATATGTTTCTTGCGATTTATCAGCCCAAGCTTTAATGTTGTCCAGTTCTTGCTGCTTATGGACACGGACTGCATCAGTATCTGACGAGTCACTAATGATGCTGAATATTGTACAACCATCCACGAACATCCCTATTCTGCCCTTAGGGTGCAGGGAATGTCCTTGATGAAACAGCTGAACATGGTTGGGCCGAGGACATTACCCTGACGAACTCCAAGAGCAATGTACCGGGACTGAGATCATTGACCACCAGCAAACATAACTATCTCCCTTTGTGTTAAATATGACTCCAACCAATGGAGACTTTCCACCCTGATTCCCATTGTCGCTGTGTTGCAAATGCCCCAGCCATGCGTGTTGCACTGATGTGCTGTGCTCCCCTATCATTAAGTATGGGGATATTTATGGAGCCTCCTCCTTCTGTAAATTGCTTAATTGTCCCTACCTTTCACGACTGAATGCGACGGTACTGAAGAGCTTAAATCTGTGCTGTTGTCTGTGGGATCGCTTAGCTCTATCACTTGCTGCTTCCACTGTTTGTCATGCAAGTAGTCCTGTGTTGTAACTTCACCAGATTGACACCTCATCTTTAGATATGCCTGGTCTTCCTCCTGGCATGCCCTCCTGCACATTCCATTGAACCAGGGTTGATCGCCTGGCTTGATACTAATGTTAGACTTGGGTATATACCGGGCCATGAGATTATAGATTGTGCTTGTATGGAACTCTGCGGCTGATGATGACCCACAACGCCTCATGGGCAGCTAGTTTTGAGTTGCAGTATTTGTTCGAAATGCATCCCAATTTGCACGGTGGTAGTGCCACATAACACGATGCATAGTACCTTCAATGTGAAGACGGGACTTCTTCGCCACAGTAACTGCGAGGTCCTCACTCGAATCATTACTGCCATGGGCAGATGCATCTAGGATGGGTAGATTGGTAAAGATTCTCCCTTTTTCCCTATTTTTCGTTCTCTCACTGCCTGCCGATGTAACATCCGTTAGCACTCAGCCAGCAATGGTTCTCCCAGGCTAGGCTTGGTGATGGACATTGAAGGCCTCCACCCGAATAGGTTCTGTGCCTTTACCATTCTCAGTGCTCCAGCCAATTGGTGTTCAAATTGGATGAGCATTAATTCACAAGCTCCGGGGTTGGGTGGAGGGGAGGCGGGGTTGGGTGGAGGGGAGGCGGGGTTGGGGGCCGGGGGCTGTGCAGGCGGGGGTCGGGGGTGTGGGGGTAGGTGTTGGACGGCAGTAGATGGTAACCAGCAGGCGATTTCCTCGCCCATGTTTGGCCTGATACCTTGAGTCTTCATGGCGTCAAAGCCAGGGCAACTGACTTCCAACTGTGCTGCCATTTGTGTTGAGATAGGACATACCCAGCGATGATAGTGGTGGTGTCCGGCACATTGTCTGTAAGATCTGATTCAGTGAGTATGAGAATACTAGGCTATTGCTTAACTAATCTATGGAAGGCCTCTTCCAATTTTGGCACAAGCTCAGGGTGTTATTAAGGAGGACTTTGCAGGGCCGACAAGGCTGGGTATGCCGTTGTTGTTTCTGGTTCTTCGGACGGTGCTGGATAGCCCATCCCGTTTCATTCATTTTATTATTCTTTGTAACTGTTTGATACAACTGGGTGGCGTGCTAGGCTATTTCAGAGGGCATTTGTTAAAGACTCAACCACAGTGTGTGTATCTGGAGTGACGTATATGCCAGGCCACGTAAGGATGGCAGGTGTCCTTCCCAAAAGTATATGATTGAACTAGGTGGGTTTTTACTGCAATTGATATTGGATTCATGGATGATATTAGATTAACTCTCAATTCCATGCATTTCTTAAATTTAAATTCCACCAGCTGCTGTGATGAGATCTGAATCAGTGTCCACAAAGCCTTAGCCTGGGCTAGTTTACTAATCTCACTAGATTAGTTAGTTTAGTGACATTACCACTACGCCTCAGATTCCCCTTTTACCCACATTCTGGAACTTACCGTACAGGAAACATTCATTCCTCTGATGGTCCGCAGTGACTCCAGCTCCGCGTCAACCACGGAACTCCTGAGCTGGAGTTGGAGCAGCTGGAGTCCTGAAGTTCCCACGTTGCGCAAAATTCCAAGCAACAGTATTCAGATGTCCATCCATGGTCTAAGGCGCCATCTCTTCCTTCTTTTGCAATCTAGTCAATAGCTTGTTTAAACTATTAATTTTCATTAATTCCTCTAGACCTGGTCTGTTTGTGCACTCTAATTAATTAATTTACTGCTGTACGCACCCCGATTGAAGGTTTTAATTCCCCAGCTGCGAATTGGAAAGATCGACCGAGTTCAGAAAGAGGGAAAAAAGCCTCCAACCAATCACTGCTCCCCTGTGACGTCACATTTTTAGTTTCTTTCCAACGCTCCTGTCCCTCCGTTGTTCTCCCTGTGTCCTCCCGCTCGGTGCTGCTGCCGATGTTCCTTTCTCTTCTGGTTGGTGTAGCTGTGCTTTCAAACATGTCTCAAATTGTTCATTCCCCAAAATGTTATTTCATGAAATAAATTTATTGCGCATTGTGTCTGGATCTATCGTACAATTTCAACTGAAATACTGTTGGTTTTAGTTCTCCTTGGAATCAAAGTTTCGAAATTTCATGATGTTATCCAAATATGTGGCCATGAATGAAACGTTCTTTTTTTTTCATTCTTCACAGATCTGTGACTTGATGAATATTTCCAGCATATTCAATTTTAATTTTAGATTTCCAGCATCTCCAATACCTTGCTTTCATTATGCAGGCCTCAATGTCTACATTATGGTTTAAATTCTTCATTGTGTTCTTTTGCAGCAGCGGCTTTACGTACACAGAAGGCGAATCAGTACGCCTGATTAAACAGCGACAGAAGTTCTTGACAGCAACGCCTCATCCTTTTGCAAAGTCACATAGACCGCTTTCAAACATCGCAGGTTTTGTAAGTTGATCACATTTACGTGCAATGAAATTAATCATTTCGAGCTCTGAGAGTCCCATTAAATAAAAACAACACGATAATATGCCAGATCATCATTGAATCAGCAAGACCTTAGCTCATTCAAACATAACTGCTAAACACAGATTGTTTATAGCATAGTGGCAGATCTCCCATGACGAGGTTCAAAACTACTGCGGTGAAATGGTATGCCTTTTAGCTTCATTGTAACAGCCTATGAAATGTCATTACCCCATCTCCACATTTGAAATACCACGGGTCATTGCGTAACAAAAACCTTTACCTTTGCAATACTATCTAATTATGTCAAGGTCAAGGGAATGCTGGCTTCTCAGCAAAGCTGCACACGTTTGTGAGAATTTATCGGTGGTGTTGTACATGGTAAATCAGAATGAATGTTCCCTTTTAGATCTCCCTGTTGTCTTCATGTCACGATTTCTCTAAGTTTCTTTTTCTCTGCTTTTGTATCTATTTCTCTTCCTTCGTTTCCTCTCAGAAATCTTCTCATTGCGTCTCTCACACGCACAAAGATATACATTCTAAATTCTCCAAGTCTACCTCACCAAACACTCTTGTCGCCCGTTTCCTTGTATTTTGTCCCTTTTGGTATTTCCTTTCAAATATTCGGTGGGGCGACACATTATTGTGGAAGGATGGCTGCTGACTGAAGTTTCAGATGGGCATTAGATTGTACAGGAAAGAAAGGATTCTGTCCCTATGACTGTCAGTTCATATGCATGTGTCTCTGCTTTTCTGTGTTTCTGAGTAATGTCTGATATTCCTGTATTTTATTTTCGAACTGTTAAACGAACAATGGTGAGACGCCCAGAGACTGTTTTTTGTTTCAACATCCAACTGGTTTCGAAACATTCACAAAACATAAGACGAATAAAGAGCTTCTCGATCGGTTCAACATGATTTCAGGAGCTTTTAGGATAGACTGTTAAAATTTCAACAGATGTCTAATCAGCGTATTCTCAATTGTCTATTTGTCTATACGTCTCTACCTCTCACACGGACAAGAGCACACGCTGTAATAGCATAAACAACCAGAATAAAGTTGCCTGACTAAAGCTCTTCTTATTTATTCCCTAGGAAGGAAAGCATAGCCGTTCTGTGGTGTAAGATTATAATCATTTGGAGAAGGGCTGTCATGGAGTTCAACAGATAGGACGGACAAGCGGATGTTTATGATTACTTATCATAATCTATATCTTTATGTCAGTATCTTCCCAGAATGTAATTCAATTGCAAACAAAACCTAATCTCTTTCTCATGGCCCTACCGCTGCGAATTTGAACTTTCTGTCAGTCGGGCACAGTGATTCTGAATGTGAGGGGCTGAAACTCGATAAGCTGCACCATTGATCCAAACTGAATAATTCGTATTAATGAGCCCGCACGGATACCATTGTCGAAAGTTATACTGGGGCCTTGCATGAACTAATATATATTTGCTTTACAAACAATCGAGGTGAAAACTTATGCAATTTAATTTCATGCAACTGCTATCCAGGTGTAGTTATTTGGTGCTATGAGGTGGCCTGTGCCATGCCTTTGCAGCTTTTTGACTTTCCAGAGGTTGAAAATGGAATCGAAGTCAGATATTGAGGCATTAATGCTGGTGTTGCTAATGGCCTTGCTTTCTCTGATCTGTTTTTAGGCTGACGCTGGTACACATTGGGAGATACTTGTAAAGAAAAGCAAGCAGAAAATACCAACTCGCTTGTTTCATGACGTCATTGCGTTTTATGCGCGCTAAAAGCAGCAATACGACGCAGACGAGGTAGCTGGGCGTAAACGGAAGTTAGAGGCTAGATCGTGCGTTCGCTGGTTGAATACGTTCGCAAACAGGCTCCCCACTGCCGATTGGCAGGGATGAACCAGGGTTCTGCCTTATCACATGGTATGCATTCCTCTTCCTCCCTGTTCTACACGGCAATGGGACTGATTTTAGACTCCAAATATTTTCAAAAACAGAAATGTTCCCAACATTCGCAATACTGAATCCTCAAAAAAACCCTCGTTTTGTTACAATAATTTGTAATCACTTACCGTAAGTAATCCTCTCAAATCAAGCTCCTGTAATAAATTGCGAAGCACTCTTATTTCAACTTCCACCTCTGCTATAATCACACAGGGAATCTGCTGAGGCCCCTGCGCATCTGGCGGCAATCCAAGAGCCTCAAACTAGATGTTGCAATGCACTTACACCCTCAGCAGCTGCACGAAGAGCCGTTGTCATTACTACCTGGGGGATGCGGGCCCTTCGCGGACCGAAAACAGCTAAATGGCGTCATGGAGTGACGTAGTTGTGTCGCTTTTGGCAGGAAGTGCTGAAACCCCTGAGATAAAGGCAAAAATTGCGAATGCTGGAAATCTGAAAGAAAAACAGAAAATGATGGGAAGACTCAGCAGGTTTGGCCGTATCTGTGGAGAGAGAAACAGAGTTAACGTTCCGAATACATATGGCTCTTCTTCAGAGCTAAAGAGAACTGGAAACGTGATGGGTTTTATATTGTTCAAAGGGGGAAGGGTGGAGTAGGTGGAGCAAGATTGAAGTTCAGGGATAGGTGACAGCTAAGGAGAGGCTGTCAAAAATGTCATGGGCACGAGAGAAAGGGAGTGTTAATGGTAGTGGTTAGGAGTAAAGATGGTGCTGATAGTGGCGTAAAGGTAAGGTAGCAAATGTTGATAGCAGCACAAGGGTCAGTGATCTGTGAAAACACAACATGGAAACAAATGAGAGATAGCCCTTATGGGCGAAGGGATTTGGGGGGAGGGGGGGGAAGATTTTTAAAAATGAACAAATAAAAGAATAGAATAAAATTAAAAGTAAAAACAAATAAAAATAAATAAATGATTAAAATTTGGGTTTAAAAAGTGGTCACGATGGAGGAGAGAGTTCAGGGTACGAAGCTGTTGAACGCAATGTTAATTCTGGAAGGTTGTAAAGTGCGTAGGCAGAAGATGAGGTGCTGTTCGTCCAGTTTGTGTTTGGCTTCACTGGAACATTGCAGCAGGCCCAGGGCGGACATGTGAGCATGATAACAAGATGGTGTGTTGACATGGCAAGCAACAGGAAGGTCTGGTTTATGCTTGCAGACTGGGTGAAAGTGTTCCACAAAGCAGTCAGCCAGTCTGCATCCAAACTGCAGGAGACAGCATTGGGAGCAGCCAACGCAGTGGACCAAAATGAAGGAGCTGCAAGTCAAGTGTTTAGGGCCTTGGACAGTGAGGAGGAAGGAGGTAAAGAGTCACGTGTTGCATCTTTTGCAATTGCTTGGGAAGGTGCCGTGGAAAAGTATGAGGAGTTGGGGGCGATGGAGGAGTGGATCAGGGTGCCCCAGAGGGAATGGTCCCTACGGAATGCTGGCGAGTGGAAGATCTATTTGGTGGCGGCATCATGCTGGAGTTGGCAGAAATGGCGGGAGATGATCATTTGAAGTCGAAGGTTGATGGGGTGAAAAGTGAGAGCAAGGGAGGCGCTATCATGGTTTTGAGAAGTAGGCCACGGGGTGGGGGCAGGGATGTGCGGAATGGGTTGGTCATGGTTTAGGGCACTGTGAACCACTGTTTGTGGTGGGGGTGGCGCGTTGTGGGGATCTCGGTTAAGGAAAGCAGAAGATCCACTTTGAAAGGTGGCATCATCGGAACAAATGGGGTGGAGGCGGATGAATTTAGAGAATAGGATGGTCAGGAGTGCTCCCCGCTTTCAACGGATCCTTTCACCCGCCACCGGCATTCTTCCTCTCTCTGGCCTCTTAACTGCTCTTGATCTTTTCATTGAGATTTGTCGGTGTTTCATTGACCATCTTAATTTCTCTGCTTGCCCCACCCACTCCAACCTGTCTCCTTCTGAGCTTGCTGCACTCCGTTCCCTCAGTTCCAAATCTGGTTTTGTTATTAAACCTGCTTACAAGGGTGGCGTAGTGACCTATACCTCTCAGAGGCTGAACGTCAACTGTCAGATTCTTCTTCCTACCTCCTCCTGGAATAAGACCCCACCACTGAACATAAAGCCCTTGTTCCCAGGGCTGTCACCAGCCTCAGCTCCTCTAGAGATCTTCCCTCCACAGCTTCCAATCTCAGAGCCTCCCACATCCACACAGCCCGCATCTACCTCCTTCCCAAAGTCCAAAAACAGGAGTGTCCCGGTAGACCCATCATGTCAGTCTGTTTCTATCGTGACTACATTCTCTCTCCCCTTGCCCAATGTCTTCCCACCTACATTCGTGATTCTTTTAATGCCCTACGGCATATCAGCAATTTCCTATTTCCTGGACTGAACCGCCTTCTCTTCTCAATAGACAGCCAATCCTTTGCACCTCTATTCCCCACCAGGATGGCCTGAGGCCTCTCCGCTTCTTCCTTGAACACAGGCCCGAATAATGCCCATTCACCACAACTCTCCTCTGCTTGGCTGAACTTAATATTGATAGGCTTGTAGGCAGCATAGAAGGAGGCCATTCGGCCTATCGTGTCCACGTCATTCAAAAATGACCTGACTACACTACAAAAATCCCATTTTCCAGCGCGTCAACCACCCTTTCAGGCAGTGAGTTTCAGATTCCCACCACCCTCTGGGTGAAAAGATTTCTCCTCAATTCCCCTCTTACCTTAAATCTATGCCCCTTGGTTATTTACCCCACTTTTCATGGAAACAGCGCCTTCCTATCCACCCTATCTATGCCCCTCATAACCTTATTCACCTCCATCAGGTCCCCACTCAACCTCCGTTGCTCCAAGGAAAACAACCCCAGCCTATCCATAGCTCAGACCCTGCAGCCCAGGCAACATCCCTATAAATCTGATCTGCACCCTCTCCAGTGCAATTACATCCGTCCTTTAATATTGTGACCATAACTGCATGCAATACTCCAGTTGTGGCCTAACCAGTGTTTTAAACGGTTCCAGCATAACAGCTCTTGTATTATATGCCTCGGCTAATGAAGGCAAATATCCCATTTGCCTTCTTAACCATCTTATCAACTGCCCTGCCGCCTTCAGGGATCTATGGATTTGCACACCAAGGCCCCTCTGACCTTCAGTACTTTCCAGAGTCCTAGCATTCGTAGTTTAATCCCTTGCCTTGTTAGCCTTCCCCAAGTGCATTACCTCACACTTTTCAGAGTTGAATTCCATTTGTCACTGCTCTGCACAGCTGAGGAGTCCATTGATATTCTCCTGCAGTTTAGGGCTATCCTGCTCACTATTAACTGCCCTACCGATATTCATGTCATCCGCGAACTTCTGATCATACCCCCTAGATTTAAGTCGTTATTTATTTACACTACAACACATGGGCCGCAGCACCAAGCCCCGCGGAACCCCACTAGAAACAAGCTTCCAGTAACAGAAACATCCCTCGGCCATTACTCTTTGCTCCCTGCCTCTCAGCCAATTTTGAATCCAATGTGCCACTTTGCCTTGAATCCCATGGGCCCTTACTTTCTTGACCAGCCTGCCCTGAGGGGCCTCATCAAAGCCTTGCTAAAATAAATGTAGACCACATCCAATTTATTACCTCATCCACACTGCTGGTTACCTCCTCAAAAAATTGGATCAAATTTGTCAAACGCGACCTTCCCTGAACAAATTCACGCTGGCTATCCCTGATCAATCCGTGTCTCTCCAAATGCAGATATATTCTGTCCCATAGAATTCTTTCTAGTCGCTTCCCCACCACCGAGGTTAGAATGACTAACTCGACTACAGCTCCTCATACCTTGTTTCCTGCAAGACTCCATCCCATTCTTTCAGTTCCTCCGCATCCAGCGCATCTCTTCAGATGATGCCACCATCCAAAACGGCACTTCTGACACGACTTCCATTTTCCTTAACCAAAATTTCCCCCCTCCCTCATTGCCATTTACAGGGCCCTCGCCCCTTTCCTCCCTCCCATTCAAATGATTATTTTCCGCCATTTCCGCCAACTCCACTATGATGCTATCACCAAACAAATGTTCCTCTCCCTACCACCACCACCCGCCCCCTACCCCCTCCCCGCCACACCGCCAACATTCCGTCGGGACCGTTCCCTCCATGAGACCCTGGTCCATTAATCCATCACCCCAACTCCTCATATCCTTCCCACGACATCTGCCACTTCAGCTACTCACTCTTCACCGCCCAAGACCCCAAGCACTCCTTTCAGGCTTCACTTGCACCTCCTTCAATTTGGTCTTCTGTATTCACTGCTGCCAATGTGGTCTCCTCTACAATGGTGAGAATAAATGTAAACTGGGTGACCGCTTGTGGAACACCTTCACCCGGTCCACAAGCATGACCCAGGCATTCCTGCTGCTTGCCATTTTAACACACCATCCTGCTCTCATGCTCACATGTCTGTCCTTGGCCTGCTGCAATGTTCCAGTGAAGCCCAACGCAAACTGAAGGAACAACACCTGATCTTCCAATTAGGCACTTTACAGCCTTCCGGACTTAACATTGAGATCAACAACTTCAGACCATGAGCACTCTCCTTCGTCATGGCCCCCTTTTTAAATCAAATTTTGTTTCTTCATTCATTTATTTTTATTTGTTTTTACGTTTTATGTTAGTTTATTTTATAATGTATTCGTTCATTTTTTTAATCCTTTTCCCCAAACCCCCTTCCCCAACAGGGCCACCTGTCATTTAATTCTATCTTGTGTTTTCACAGAGCACTGGCCCTTGTGCTGCTTTCAACAGTTGCTATCTTACCTTTATGCCGCTATCAGAACTTTCTTTACTCTTTACCACTACCATCAACAATTCCTTTCTCTTGTTTCCATGACATATTTATCAATCTCTCGTTAGCTGTCACCTATCATTGACGTTCAATTTTGCTCGACCTGCCCCACCCCCTCTTAAACAGTAAAAAATGCACGACATTTCTAACTCTCTTTAGTTCTGAAGAAGAGCCATATGGACTCGAAATGTTAACCCTGTTTCTCCCTCCACAGATGCTGCCAGACCTGCTGAGTTTTTACCAGGATTTTCTGTTTTAATTTTTGAAGCCTCGGAGCCGGCTGCAAGGTCGTCAGCGTTTACCTGGTGGTTGCGCCATGCGTCAGTGGACCCGCCCGATGAGCGGAAATTGCCCGTGGAGGTTTGAAGTAGCCCTTAAATGGCCACTTTAGTTGACCGATTGGGCTTATCATGCACAATCCAACTGCCGCCTCTCCTGGCGCTAGGAACATAGCATGGCGGCGGCAAAAAAAAACGATATGCCTTTCGATATATCTCCATATCATTTTGCCACACTTCACAGTCCTGTACGTTCCCAAAGGGTCTTCCAAAATCCAGCCCAAATTTCCGTCAGTGAAACCTCACTTCATTAATATTCCAAAAGGGGCAAAGATGCAGCAAAAGTTAGTACCAGTGCCTTTGATGGCAGTGGTGTATTCAGGAATGACTGCACTTGACAAAAGTGCCACCAGCAGCTGTGAGCAAATAGAAGCGAAGATCGTCACTGACTGCATACGTCTATAAAATAAGGTTCGAGAGAAAGAGACTGAAAATAATGAATACAGATGCAAAAATAAAGAACACGATTGAATTGATTCAGGAAAATACACAACTCTACGCCACAGATTTAAACTGCAAACTTACAACGTTTTCACACTGATCATAGTTGTAAAGGGAAATACAGTAAAAACAATATTACATTGATAAGCATATGACCAGCGAACCACAAAGCTCACACACATTTTAAAAATGAAAATCAAATTGACCACTAACTGTGAATGCATACCTGGGTGATCTCATTGAAGGGCATTGGGTCGCAGTTTAATTGTGGTGATGTGTGATACCCAAGGCTTGAGTTTCAGCCCCCAACAGCGGCGAAATAGGAACATTAGTCGACCACATGGCGCGTCGAAATTTCTCCGCCATTGAGTACCATCATGGTTGATTTTGGGTTTCAACTCCATTTTCTCCTCCGCTCCCCATATTTCCCCGAGAGAACAAAGATCTGTCAGAGGACAACTCCCTTATCCCAGGGATCAATCAAGTTTCCATTCGCTGTACCGCCTCCAATACATCTATATCCTGTCTTAAATGTGGAGACTAAAACTGAACACAGTATTCCAGATGCGGTCTCAGCAAAACCCAATTGTAGCTCGACTTTTTTAGGCTTGTAGTATAATCTCCTTGCAATGAAGGCCAACATACTATTTGCCTCGCTGTCCGAATGCTAACTTTCCTCATTCCTTGTACAAACGCATCCAAGTCTCTTTGACCATCAACATTTACAAGTTTCACACCTTTTGAAATATATTCTGTTTTAGTTCTGTTCTTAGACCAAAGTGAATAACTTCACTACTCTCTACATTATACTCCATCTGCAATCATTTTGCCCACTGACTTATCTTGTTTATATTGCTTTTTTAGCTGCTCTGTATCTCCTCAGAGTTTACCTTCCCATCTAGCTTGCTATCGTCAGCAAACTTTGATACATTACTCTCTGTCTCTTAACCTGTCATTAATATAGATTGTAAAAAGCTGAGGCCCCCCGCACTGATCCTTGCAGCATTCCACGATTCATTGCCTGCCAACTTGAAAAGTTTACATCCACTCTCTTCGTTCTGCCCATTAGCCAGTCCTCTATCCATGCTAAAATATTACCCTAACTGCATCAGTCCTTATCTTGCTTACTAACGTTTTGTGTGGCACCTTACCGAAGGCATTTTGGATATTCCAAGAATACTACATCTACTCGTTCCCTTTATCTGCCCTAGTAGTTACATCCTCAAAAACTTCTAATACATTCGCCAAACAGCATTTCCTTTTAGTAAACCAATTTTGAAAAGGAGGTTTTGTGGCTCTGTGGGTAGCGTGCCTACTTCTGGGCCAGAAGGCTCGGATGCTATTCTCAATTCAGAGATTGATGGTCACGGAATGTTCATTCGAAAAGTGGCCAAGCAGGTTGAGAATCAGTCTGCAAGTCCTTCCAACACGCCTGATGCCAGGCGTGAAGGGCAGCAGAGTTTTTTGGTCAACAACACTGCAAAAGGCAACGGCAAACCACTGGAGTACTTTGCCAAGCATGATCATGGTCCGTGGTCGCCAACGCCCTCTCAGGGAATGGCAGTTGAAAGAGGAGGATGAAATCATGTTGACTTGCTCTAATCATAGTGTAATTAGCCCACACCGGGAGTCGAGGCGGGTGGGCAGTAAAAGTAGCACTGCTTGTCGGCGTGTGTGTTCCGTAGGTCAATCCCGCACAAGATCATTTATTTGGAGGGTTTTTGGGTTGGGGGTAGTGCTGGGGTGGGCATGGCGGCCGGGTTACCCGCCGGGAGCGACGGGTACCACACCCTGTTCAGCCTCCTGGTTCCCTCCGACAGGCGGGGCCAGTTTCGCTGCCTCTAGGCCGCCTGCAGGCAGCAAGCCTCGAAAGTACTGCTTCACGTAAGCTTAGAGGCCCTCCCAGCCTGCGCAGGTGCAGAGCAGTCGAAGCCTGCTCAATAGAGGGGACCCCTAACACCCAATAATGAAAGTTATTTTCTGC
The DNA here is from genome assembly GCF_964194155.1 of Cetorhinus maximus. Classification (NCBI taxonomy): domain Eukaryota; kingdom Metazoa; phylum Chordata; class Chondrichthyes; order Lamniformes; family Cetorhinidae; genus Cetorhinus; species Cetorhinus maximus. The sequence continues at coordinate 89,167,836 of NC_135884.1, forward strand.
GTTTCAAATAAGTGAAAGGGAGGACCCATCCATTTTGAACTGGCCTCTGACTTATTTACCTGCCATCTCAACCTGCTGGCCCTCTATGCCGGAAGACATAATGAGAAAATATGCTTCCTGCGTTTTAATGGCTCCTGGGACCTCCCGATATTGAACTGCTGCGGAGCAGCCAAATGAGCCATGACCCACAGGTTGATGAGGGCACTTAGTCTATTGGTAATGGCAACTGCTACATCAGTGTTGCAGGAAATGGATATTTGAAAGTGCATACAAAAATGTAACCATCAACCTGAAACACAAGCTTGTAGGTTATCAAATGATTACACAAATCAAACATCAAATGAAAAGCAATTTCACTACATGTTTAGAGCTTATGACTCTTAGGTCGATGACACGGTAATCATGGTAATAGATTTTAGCAGATAACACGCCTCTGCATCTAAATAGGAAGGAAGTTCCTACATAATCAAGAAATCAGTAGATCTGATTAAGGGAGCTGCGAAGACGTGAAAAATAATTGGTAGTATATATCAACCAACTGAAGTCAGCAGGTTAACAGTTATGTTCAAAACCGAGTGAGTAACAAGTGTTCTGCATGGTGTACAGAACTAAAACTGCAAGTGGAATGTGGACGATGTCTACTGCTCGGCCTGAAATATTACCTGGGGGCGAGTTGTTTGGGAGGTGGGTGGCCGGGTGGCGGGAGGGCGGGGGGAGGTGATATATCGTCCACAGGGACCGAATCAAGCATTGTGGATAGGGTTGGATTTCAAGGAGGCGTCAGTACAAAGCTAGATGAACCACGACGAGGCCAACATATTGGGAAGAGGGAGTGTGTGAATTGTGTGATGAATAAAACCATACGATCGATTTATTAACTCCCAGAAGGGTCGAGATTTTTTCCCCAATGTTCGCCATCGGAACCCGACATTTGTGGAGGCACCGTGTGTCCATATTTTGGGATGTCTAAAATATGAACATACATGCGAACGGGCGAATTAGGAGCAGGAGTACGCCACTGGGCCCTTAGGGCCTTCTCCGCCATTCAATAAGACCATGGCTGATCTGACTGTAACCTCAAAGCCACATCCATGCCTACCCCCGATAACATCTTACTCCTTGTTAATCATTAATATATCTAGCTCTGCCTTAAACATATTCAAATACTTTGCTTCCACTGTCTTTTGAGGAAGAGAGGCCCAAACACTCGCGACCCTCTGAGAAAAGAAACCTCTCCTCATCTCTGTCTTCGTTGAGCGGCCCCTTATTTTTAAACAGTTACCTCTAGTTCTATGTTCTATCACAAGAGGAAACATCCTCTCCACATCCACAATGTTAAGATTACGCAGGATGATAAATGGTTTAAGCAAGCCGCATCTTATTTTTCTAAACTCCAGTGGATACAAGCCTAACCTGTCTAATCTCTCTTCATAAAACAACCCGTGCAATCCTGGCATTAGTCTCGTAAAACTGCTCTGAAATGCTTCTAACGTGTTTACATATTTCCCTAAATAAGGAGACCAATACTGTACACGGTATTCTCCAGATGTAGTCTCACCAGTGTCCTGTAGAACTGAAACATAACCTCCTTACTTTTGTAATCAATTCCCTCCACAATAAAGTATAACATTCTATTAGCTTCCTGAATTATCGCTGTACCTGCAAACTTTGTAATTCATTCACCAGGACATCTAGGTTCCTCTGAACACCAGAGCTCTGCAATCTCTCGCCATTTCGATCACAGAATCACAGAAGAACACAGTGCAGAAGAGGCCCTTCGGCCCATCGAGTCCGCACCGACACGTGAGAAATACCAGACCTACCTACCTAATCCACTATACCAGGACTTGACCCATAACCTTGAATGTTATGACGTGCCAAGTGCTCATCCAGGTACGTTTTAAAGGATGTGAGGCAACCCACCTCCACCATCCAACCAGGCAGCGCATTGCAGACCGTCACCACCCTCTGGATAAAAACGTTTTTCCTCACACCCGCTCCCCCCCCCACCCCACCCTCCCCCACCCCCCGCCAAACCTCCTACCCCTCACCCCTCACCTTGAACTTATGTCCCGTCGTGACTGACGCACCAACTAAGGGGAACAGCTGCTCCCTATCCACACCGTCCATGCCCCTCATAATCTTGTCCACCTCGATCAGGTCGCCCCTCAGTCTTCTCTGATCCAACGTAAACAATCCAAGTCTATCCAACCTCTCTTCATAACTTAAATGTTTCACCCCAGGCAACATACTGGTGAATCTCCTCTGCGCCCCCTCCAGTGCAATCACATCCTTCCTATAATGTGGCGACCAGAACAGCACACAATACTCCAGCTGTGGCCTCACCAAGGTTCTATACAACTCCAGCATGATCTCCCAACTTTTGTAACCTATGCCTTGATTGATAAAGGCAAGTGTCCCATATGCCTTTTTTACCACCCCATGAACATGCCCCTCCACCTTCAGAGATCTATGGACACACAAGCCAAGGTCCCTTTGTTGCTCAGAACTTCCTAGTGTCATGCTGTTCATTGAATACTTCCTTGTCAAATTACTCCTTCCAAAGTGTTTCACCTCACACTTAAATTCCATCTGCCCCTTATTTGCGCATTTGACCATCCCGTCTATATCTTCCTGTAGCCCAAGACACTCAACCTCACTGTTAACCATCCGGACAATCTTCGTGTCATCTGCAAACTTACTAATCCTACACCTCACATAGTCATCTATGTCGTTTATATAAATGACGAATAATAGGGAACCAAGCGCAGATCCCTGTGGTACGCCATTGGACACTGGCTTCCAGTCACTTAAGCAGCCTTCTGTCATTACCCTCTGTCTCCTACAACTAAGCCAATTTTGAACCCACCATATCAAATTACCCTGTATCCCATGTGCATTTGCCTGCTTTATAAGTCTCCCATATGGAACCCTGTCAAAGGCTTTGCTGAAATGCATATAAACTGCATCAACTACACTACCCTCATCTGCACACCTGGTTACTGAAGGACATGCCCGCTCACTTACCGCAGACAGTTAACTGGGATCCTGTTCCATTTCCACTATTTTTTCCCTGACGGATCACTGCACAGTGATAGGTTCCTGAGTCCTGAAAAGTCGAGTTTTGCAGCTCAAAGAAACAACCTTCTTTAGTATTCGGACCAAAGCCTGTTCTCTTATCGGCTCCTATTGCAGATATTTATTCTCACCATGTTTCCACCAATTTACTTCGACCTCTAAATTGTCATGAGAAAGGGGGATTATGCAGTAGAAGGTGGTGTCTCACTGCCTTAATGTAGTCACCTGCGTGGGATTTTGAGACACGCTGATCGAAGTTCCTGGAGCACCTGTTATAAAATATATTTAAGGTTTGTATTAATTCATTGCATTCAATGCGAAACCAGACACTTCAGTGCATATTTTTGCGTGGAAGTGCAAAAGAGTTTGCAGACAAACAAACTGCATTCAATTCAACTGAAGTGGCAGTTATGAAAGATATGTTTTGTTTAATGAAACAGCCGGGATACAGAATATCCCGGTACCTGTTAAAATGATCCTCGGGAGAGGCAGGAGCATGAACAGAAAGGACACATTCGACGACATTCCTAGATAAAGGTTCAGCTGATATCTGACTACATTGGCCGTGTGTTTTCCACTGTGTGAAAGGTTTGCTGAACATTTAATCTGAAAACCATCGCAATGACGTTTGACATCCTGTGCTCGTTGGTCCACAAAATAGGTTTCGTTTGTGACCGTTCTGCTCTTCGGCAGCTATTGGGATAACCTGTAACCCGAGCAACAATGAATAATAGTTTTTAAAAAGGCTGAATTTCAAATGGATCATTGACAACGCCAGCTTGTTGTATATCTCACCTTTGAGAAAGTAAAATGTTTCAGGGCGCGTCATAGAACCGTTGTAAAGCAAAATTTGACACCGAACCACATAAAGAGATACCATGGACGATAAAACTTCACCAGATAGATTTAAGGAGTTTTTGAGAGGATGGAAGATAATTAGAGAGGTGGAGAGGCATATGGAGGAAATTACAGATCTTGGTGCCTGCCAAGTGGAGGGCCCCACTGCCAATGGTGAAGTGATCAAAATTGGGGATGTTCTAGTGGCCAGAATTAGAGAAGACCAAAAACCTCCCACTGTTCTGTGTCTGGAGGAGACTGCAAAGGTAAGGGATGGGCCAGGTCTTGAGAACAAAGTTGAAAATTTTAAAATAAAGGCATTGCTTACTTGAGATCAAATGTAGGTCAGCAAGCATAGAGGTGATGAGTGAGGGGACTTGATGAGTTAGGAAATGGGCAGCAGACTGTTGGATCAACTTAGGTTCACAGGGGGCACAGAAGGATTGACTGGCTAGGCGTGCATAGGAATAGGCAAGCCGGATGTAGCAACGGCATGGGTGAGAATTGAAGGAGCAGATGAAATGAGTTGCCGGCGGAGTATGTCAATATCACGAAGGTGGAAGTAGACAGCTCTTGTGACATTGCAGATATATGTTCAGAATATCACCTGGGAGTGAAACATAACGCCAGTGTTGCAAACGGTTTGATTCGCCCGAGACAGTTGCCAGGGAGGGGATGGAGTCGATAGTTAGGAAATTATTTTTGAGGCGGAGAACAAAGAAAATGGCTTCCCCAGCGTTTATCTTGAGTCATGTTTTGTTCATCACTGGAAGCTGCATAAGCAGTGTGAAAATTTAGAGACAGTGCAGGAATCGAGAAAGGTGTTCGTGAGGTAGAGCTCGGTGTCAACAGCGCACATGTGGAAATTGAAGCTGTATTTTTGGATGATGTTGTATAGAATTAAACTAGGAAAGGGCCACAGAGGGACACTTGCGAAGCATCAGAGGTCAAATAGTGGAAACGGGAAGAGAAAGTCTTGCCACCAATCTCAAATCACCAATTGCCACACAACACTGAGACAGTGTTTGCGTATCCTAGATTAAGATGTCATAGCTAACACATAGCATAGAACTCAGCAACGACCAGCAGTCAGGGCAGGCATGCTGTTTTCTACACAGGCTGTTATAAGCTGAGACAGGGATACACGTGCAGAAATTTCGGCTTTAGTCTTTTTCAGCTTCCTTTCCACTGATAGTGTTAGATTACTGGAAAGCATTCACACAGTGAATTCGGACTTTATACAAAGGTGCAGTTTTCCATCGGAAAATGTTCTCAGATTCTTATCAAGCATGCTAAAAAATCTATTTTATCAACAAAACTGTTCTTTTTATTTTATTCGTGGGTTTGAGCATCGCGGACAAGGCCGGCACTCACTTCTCATCGCTAAATCCTTTGAGAACGTGGTTTTGTGCTACTTTCTTGATCCACTATATCCATGTGGTGAAAGTCCTCCCACAGTGATGTTACGCTGTGCCAGGATTTTGAATTAGCAATGATAAGGGGTTATGTCTGACCTTTCGTTAGGACTGCGAGGGTTTACTAATGTAATACTGGAGAGAGAAACAATTCAGGTTAATGACTTTTGAAAAGGTTATCGACCTGAAAGGTTAACTCTATTTCTTTATCCACAGATGCTGAGTAGTTCCGATATTTTATGTTTTTATTTCAGATTTCCAGCATTTTTCCTTTGTAGAAATGCAATAGGTGTTATGCAGTTTAAAAGTGTGAAGGAAGGAACAAAAGGGAAGCTCTGTGATGGGGTGGAGCACCATGGATTGTAATTGTTGAAGTTCCTAAATTGCCAGGTCGTCCATAGAGTTCTTTAATTGCAAATGTGAACTCTCAAAATGATATGCTTCTGTATCAAGTAGAATGGGTAGAGAGGTGTCTTGCTCATATAAAGCAATGGATACTGGCAAATTGACTGCTGTTGAACTAGAAAGGTGCAAATCGTGGCGTGTCTTTGATACTTGTCTAGGGTGCTCTTTGCTATACATTTATAAGGTTTTGATAATTTTACTAATTTTTAGGATTTGTTACTGGTCGTAACATCTATGGATATTATTCTTTAACCACACTTTAAATTAAGTGGCTCAATTTGATTTTTGTTAGTCAGACATTGGGCAGTCAAGGCAGTTAGAAAACAGGAAAGCAGTTCTATGTGAGAAACTACACTTAATTGTTGTATGGCTTTAAGTTGATTGAGAGTGTAGATTCAACAGTCCTATATTGTTTTTAAGAGTTCTTTTTATCAACTTTGAAGAAATGGTTAAAAAGTGGTTTGACCTCTGGATGACTAAAACTCATGCATTGATTATCTGTATTTGTAGAGTTGATCATCTGTCTTAGAGGGAAACTATTATTTCTGTTTAACTTGACGATAGGAAGTGTTCTTCATAGTTTTATTATTTGTAGGAATGGGGTAGAGAATGTTCATGTGAATGTTTATGATAGGTGCATTATTGACAGGAGGGTGTGAATGTGTTTATGACTGCGCTGTGCCTAAATAACATGTTTCATTTGTTTGCAACGAAATGTAAGCTCTGTGGCCCAGTGAAACAAGGAATGAACATTTATCTTTAGCCCATATGGCTCTAGTCACAGAGGTAGGGTTGAAAAGAGGTGACTCGGACCCCGAGCCAATGGAAGAGGCGAATTTGGACTCTTGCCAGATAAGGGATTCGGGTATAATGAGAAGTAGGGAAAAAGTTGGAAAATTGGAATCTTTGTTGGCACAGTGTTACCAGGGCTTCTTACGCATGACTGTTCTGGACATAAATCAACGTCACTTCAAAGATAACGAAAAGAATACATCGCCTGTGCTGACAATGCTCATGGGAGCGTAGGAACTAGAGGGCTCAGGGACTTCCATGTTGCCTTCAGTGATTTTTGTTAAGTACCTGTAAAATCTTGCTTAATAAATTATACTTGATTCACAAATAATATTTATTCGTACCTTGTTATGTCAGGCACAACTGAGGATCTTAGTGTTAAAAATTAAGAATTCTGACCATAAATATTTTAATGAAAAGGGCTTTAGTCCTCGAAACCCAGAAAACTTATGCATTTATCTAAATAAACTGACCACATCCATTTCCAAGTAACCAGATCCTCTGCACCTTGAATCCATTATTAAGACACATATTGTGAGCGTTTTATCCCCTCGAGTTTTTTGATATTTGTTCCATTCAGAGCCTTTGAAAAATATCCCGACTTAGTTTTGCAATTATTTTCCACCATTTAAAATATTTTTAACACACGGACAGCATTCCGTTAATCAGGCATCATACCATTTGCTGTGCAACATACTCTTGAAGTCTATTTATTTTGGACGGAATCGATCCTTTTGCCTCAAGTAGCTGTGTTGTTTATGCATCCGTCTATGAACTACAAACACGGCCTATAAATGTAATTTCATTTTGTGAATCCTGCAAGCATTCGTGGAAATTCTCGCTGTTCGCTATTTCTAACTGAACGCATGTTGCCCGAAGTTCCATACGGTGAGAAGAGAAATTGCGAGTTCCACACTTCCCGAAACTCGTCTTATCGACAGTAACCCGAGAAACAAACAGCGACACCAAATCAGGAACAGGGTTTTGTTTTCTCAGGTAGTCAGCGGCAACTGCCAGATGAAGTTTAGGACTGGTTGAACTGTCGTGCGCTCCAGTGCTGGTATGAGTATGCAGGGAGAGCTAGTCCCACCTTAGTTTCAGCCCATTCCCTTGAACACGTACACCTGCATTCACATGTTTGTGCTCGCACATAAATTTATCCCCAGTTTCAATTTGCTGCATTAAATAACAGAATTGTAACCAATGACAGGCTGGTTAACCAGGCTTTGACATCATGTCAATGGATAGTGCAAGTGGCGTTGGTATCTGGAGAATGTTTTCTGGTGCCATCAGTTTTTTATTACAACTCCCGAAAAATATCTTGCTGCACTAGAAAATGCTCTTCCGACTAAAAAGCCATTTTAAAATTTTAAAAAACTAAAAGCCTTTTTAACTCACGAAACACCTATGTTTAGCAGTCGAATTCCTTACGGCAATACATATTCGAAATCAGAATGAATCTTGGAATCTTGGCAACGTAGTAGCTTTGCTATGGCTCCCAAACAAAGTCTCGGACAGGTAACGGCTGTAAGCCGTCAAACATAACTGTCATCAGCATTTTCTGACACGTAAAGTCGTTTCCATTTCACAGCGATGGTCAACTTGCACCATAGATGCAAATGATGGCTGGACTCATCCTAGAATCATGGACGCGAGACGTCGGGACTGAGAGGTTATAAAATAGAGATTCTGGACAGAGAGATTAAAACAACTAGCAACCAGGAGGCAGTCAAAGGTCGCGTTCAGAACCAAAACTCGAGGTGTGACATCACAGTGAGGAAGGTAGGTAATCGGCTGGTGAGTATTTTCCATTTATCTTATCTAAACTAAGGAATTTCGATCGGGGTAAGAACAGGCAGGGCTAGAGACATGAATCAAAACTTAATTAGTAAAACAACGAACTAATCAGTTAATCAAACACTACGAAGGTGGCACAGCAGGTGATGTGTTGCATACATACGAGCAGACGAATTAGGAGCAGGAGCAGGCCACTCGCCCCCTCGATGGCTCTCCGCCATTCAATAAGATCATGGCTGATCTAAATGTAACTTCAACCCTACATTCCTGCCTACCCTCGATATCCTTTCACCCCCTTGTTAATCAAGAATCTATCTAGCTCTGCTCTAAAAATACAAAGACTCTGTTTCCACCGCCTTTTGAGGGAGAAAGTTCCAAAGACTCACAATCCTCTGAGAGAGAAAAAATATCTTATTTTCTGTCTAATATGAGCGGCCCCTTATTTTTAAACAGTGAGCCCTAGTTCTAGTTTCTACCAAAAGTGGAAACATCCTCTCCACATCCATCCTGTCAAGGCTCCCCTACGGCCTTAAAGGTTTCAATTAAGTCGCCTCTTGCTCTTCTAAATTCCAGTGGATACAAGCCTCAATGGCGCAGCATTTCCTATTAAGACAGCCCCCCAGTCCTGGTATTAGTCTCGTCAGCCTTCCCTGAACTGTTTCTGAAGCATTTACATCTTTCTTTTAATAAAGAGACAAGTGCTGTACACAACAGTCCAGATGTTGGCTCAGCAATGTCCTGTACAACTGAAACATAACCTCCTTCCTTTTGTAACCAATTCCCCTCACAATAAATGATAACATTCTATTAAGCTTTCCTAATTGCCTGCTTTACCTGCATACTAATCTTCTGTGATTCATATGCTAGGACATCCAGATCCCTCTGATTCTTAGAGCTCTATAATTTCTCACCAGTTAGATAATAAGCTTCTTTTTTTATGCTTCCTGCCAAAATAAACGATTTCACATTAGTCTACATTATACTCCATTTGCCAGAACTTTGCCCACTCACTTAACCTATCTATGTCACTTTGTAGCCTCCTTACGTCCTCTTCATAATTTACTTTCCTATCTATCTTTGTATCATCAGCAAATTTAGCAACCATTCCTAGGGTCCCTTCATCCAAGTCATTTATATAAATTATAGAAGCTGAGGCCCCAGCACTGATCCCTGTGACAGACCACTTGTATCATCCTGCCAACGAGAACAAGATCCATTGATGCCAACTCTTTGCAACATGTTAGCTAGCCAATCTTCTATCCATGCCAATTTGTTACCCCCAACACCATGAGTTTTATTTTCTGCAATTATATTAAGGTGGTATTTTATCAAATGCCTTCTGAAAATCTAAGTACAGCACATCCACCAGTTCCCCTTATTTTACAGCTCAAGCAATTCCTTCAAAAATCTCCAATAAATTGGTTAAACATGATTTCCCTTCTACAAAATCATGTTGACTCTACTTGATTGCCTTGAATTTTTCTATGTGCCCTGCTATAACATCTTTAATAATTGCTTCTAGGATTTTCCCTGTGACAGATATTAAGCTAACTGGCCAATACTTTCCTGCCTTCAGTCTCCCTCCAATCTTGAACAAAGGGGTTATATTTGCTATTTTCCAATCTAATGAAACCTTCCCCGAATCTAGGGAATTTTGGAAAATTAAAACCAGTTCATCAACAATCTCACTAGTCACTTATTTCAAGGCCTTAGTGTGATATCCATCCGGACCTGGAGAATTGTCAGCCTGCAAACGCAACAATATGCTCAATACTACTTTCCTGGTGATTGTACTTTCCCAGAGTTTCTCCCTCCATTCCATTTCCTGATTTACTGCTACTTCCGGGATGTGACTTGTGCCCTTTATAGTGAAGGCCGAAGCAAAATACCTATTTAATTCATCCGCCATTTCCCCACTTTCCATTTTCAATTCCCCAGGCGCAGTTTCAAAAGGGCCAATGCTCACTTTGTTAACTCTTTTCTTATTTAAATATTTATAGAAATTCTTACTATCGATTAACCTCATTTTCCAGTTCACTTTAGCTAGCTCTGTTTGCATGCCCTCATATTTGCCCTTATTAAGGTTTAAAAGACTGGTCTTGGGCGCACTTGCTTGTCCCTCAAAATTAATGCAAAGTTCAAACATATATGATCGCTGCTACCTCGGGGTGCCATCACAAGGAGGGTATCAATTAATTCGATCTCATTGCTCAATACAAGGTCTAGTAAAGCCTGCTCTCTGGTTGGCACCTAAACATGCTCTTCTAAGACACTATGCCGAAAACTTTCTATGAACGCCTCATCTACGTTACCTTTGCCCATTTGATTTTTCCAGCCTTTATGTGATTAGAATCCCCCATAGTTATTACTGTAACTTTCTGGTAAGTTCCATTTACATTTTTTTATGTTCTTTCCTACCGTGCAGCTACAATTAGGGGGTCTGTCCACCATTCCCACAAGTGACTTCTTGCCTTTATTGTTCCTTAACTCAAGTCAAACCACTTCAAATCCTGGTTTCCTCAATGTAGGTTATCCCTCTCTAATGAGCTAATACCATCACTAATTAACAGAGCCACACCCCCACATTTTCCTACTTTCTGTCGTTCCAAAATGTCACATGCTCTTCAATATCCAGGCCCCAAGCCGTCATCCTGTAGCCATGACACTGTAATGCTTATCAGATCGTGCTTATTTATTTCTATTTACGCTATCAGTTCATCTCTTTTGTTTCAAATGTTACGTGCATTTAGGTACAGAGCCTTTAGTTTTCTCCTTGGATTATTTTTGCAGCGTTTAGCCTTATCTGCTGATTTACTCTTAGAATTGTACCCTCCGTCCTTCCTTGTCACCGTCTGTTTGTCATTTCCAATAATAACAGTCTCCTTTGACTTGTCTCTGGTCTTTGGTTTCTTGCTGTAGTATGTGCAAACCAACCCTCACCACACGACACGCGCCCCCATCCCCTCCCACTGCCAGAGTTAAGGATGTCGGTGAGCAGCTACAGAATTTTCTGACGTGGGGGAGAGAAGAGTCAAAGTCGTGGTCCATATTATTAGCAAAGGCTTAAGTATAAATATCGATCAGGACCTACAGATAGATTTTAAGGAGGTAGCCAAGAGATTAATACGCAGAGCCTCAAAAGTAGCAATCAACAAAGGGTTCCCAGTGCCAAGCGCTTATGTGCCCAAAAATAGGATGATAGAACGGATCAATGGGTATTTGGAGAGATTGTGCAGGAGGCAGAAATATAGATTAAAATATCATTGAATGAATTTTGAGAGAGATGTGACCTTTAGATGTCAAAAGGGTTGTTCAACAGAGTTGGAATTAAATGGCCTCGTGGAGTGAATTTCCGGAGCTGTGGGAGAGGGTTTAAATAATTTGGAATGTGACTGGCACGAGGAACTAGCATTAGGAAATTAGCACAAAGGATTGCGAGAGAGAAATGTCAGCATTGTAAGAAATAGTAAGTATTAGGTAAGATAAGACGAAGCAAAAACACAATATAGTCTGTAATATACACAACGAAAGTGTGTAAATGCACGGAGCGTGATAATAATATTGGTGAGCTGCAAGCACAAATACCCACATGGAGATGTGATGTTGTGATGAGAACGTGGATCTAGTTCAAAAAGGACATGGTTGGGTACTAAATATTTCTGGATACCAGTTCGTCAAATCTAGAGAAGGAAACAGAGGAGGAGGGGTGGCAGTATTGATAAAGGGAATATCGCAATGCTGGAGAAAGAGGATGTTTTCGAGTGCTCAAGAAGCAATCTATTTGGCTAGAGTTAAGAAGCAATAGGCTGTGCACATTCTAAAGGCCATCAATTAGTAGGAAGGTGAGAGGGGAGCAAATTTGCAGGAAATTAAAGACAGATGCTATAACTCTAGAGGATGGTACTTCAATTTCCATAATATAGACTGCGATAGTAACAGTGTAACCAGCAGAAAGGGTAAAGAGTTTCTGTTGTGTGTTCAACAAAAAAAAACCATGACCGTTGCGTTTCCGGTCACCGAGAAGTGAGGAATTGCTGGACCTGGTTTTGGGTAATGAGATGAGTCAAATGGATCAAATGCCAGTAACAGAATATTAAGCGAACAGTGATCATAATATCAAGGGTTTAGGTTCGGTATGGAAAGAACAAGGAGCTGCGTGGCGTGAAATTGCTTAATTGGAGGAGGGTCAATTTCAGTGGGGTGAGAACTAATCTGCCCAGGTAAATTGGAAATCAAAGATTGGTCGGCAAGCCTGTCGTAAAACAACGCGCTTCCTTGAAAGAGGAGATGGCTGGGGTAGTGTCGAATTAATTTCCCACTCGGGGGAAGATAGAACAAACAAGGTCAAAGCCTCCTAGATGACGAAGAGGTAGAGGGTAAGACAAAGAGGCAAAAGTGGAAGGATCCAGAAACAAAGCATCAAGATTTAAAGTGATTGGCAAAGATAAAAACAGCAGCACGAGGTTTTTTAATGCAGCATGTGGTCACGATCTGGAATCCAATGCTTGAATAGGTGGTGAATGCAGATCCAATTATATATTTCAAAAAGGTCATGATGAGCACGTATAGGGGAAGACTTACAGGAGTACAGGGAAAGGGCGGCGGCAGCGGGGCTCGCTAAATTGCTCTTGCAGAGAGCTGACAGGAGTTCAAAGGGCTGAATGGCTTCCTTCTGTGCTGCAACTATTCAGTGATTCTGCAAGATTTCGATTGTTTTTTTTTACCCTGCCAAAATGCATCACCTCACATTTTTCAGTGCAAAGTTGATTTCCCCGTAACTTCCCAGCCTGCAAGCTTCCTAATGTCTTATTTTATTTTGAAAGTACTCACAGGTGTGAGCATCTCTGGCAAGGTTAACATATAACTCCCATCGCCAACTGCCTTTGATAAGGTCGTTGTGAGCTGCCTTCTTCAACCGCTACATTGCGTGCCCTACAGTAATTGCCATGTTGCTGGTAGGCATCAAGGTCAAAAAATTTGACTCAGTAACGATTATAGGTGATATATTTCCAAGTCAACATAGTGTATGACTTGGAGCGGAAATTGGAGGTGATGCTATTCCCATGGAATTGTTGCCTTGCCCTTTTATGTCGAAGGAGCCTTGGCAATTTGTTGTCGTGAAATGCAGTTTCTGTTAGATGGAACACACTGCAGCCAGGTTACTCCAGTGGCGGAGAGCGTTGATATTTATGGTGGTAGATGGATACCAATCCAGCTGCCTGTTTGGTCCAGGATGATGTTGAGTTGCCTCAGTGCTGCTGGAGCTGCAGTTATCCAGGCAAGCAGAGTAACCCTAAATTGTACTGTTTAGGTGGGGAAAGGGAGACTAGTTAATCGCTTCAGAATTCCCAACCTCTGACATGCTGTTGTCGTGATAGCAGTTATATGGTTGGCCCAGTTAAATTTCTGAGCAATGGAATACAGCTCCCACACCAACCCGGGATTTTCATGGTGGGGTTCAACGATGGAAATGCCAGTAAATGTCAAGACGAGGCAGGTGGATTTTTTCTTTTTGGAGATTTCCATTGCCGGGCACCTGTATGGTGTGGATATACGGAAGTTTCCAATGCCTTGCTGTGTACGGGCATGGACTTCTACATTGCCTGAGGAATTGCGAAGCGAAATGAGTATTGTACAAGCATTAACGAACATCACCACTTCTGACTTCATAATGAACAAAAGGTCATTGATGAATGGATGAACAGTTGAAGATGATTGGCCCCCGGCCACTTCCCTAAAGAATTTCTGCAAAAATGTCCTGCGGCTGAGATGATTGGCCTCCAGCATTTATAACGATTTGTATGACTCCAACCAGGAGCGAGCTTATCTCCAAAACCCATTTAAATTTCACTAATACTCCTTCATGTGATATTCGGTCAAATGCTGCCTTGATCTCTAGAACAAACATTGTCATCTCATCTCTGAACTTCAGCCCATACCCCCATGCTTGAACAAGGTTATAATGACGTCTGGACAAAATGGTCCTGGCAGAAGCCAAGTTAACTATCAGTGAACACGTTTTTGGTGAATAAGTTCCACTTTACAGCACTGTTGCTGAAACACCCCACCTCTTTGTTGTTGATTGAGGATGAGCTGATTAATAATCTATTCAATGCTTCAGTATTGATTCAGTAATTGACTGAATTAAATTTATCTCTTTTTTGGACAGAACATGTTTGGATAATTTCCCAAGTTCTCGTGTAGATGCCAGGCTCTAGGTTTACCGCAGCAGCCTGGTAAGAGGGGTAGCTAGATCAGGAAGCACATTTATTCAGTACTGCAACTGGTGTTATTTGGGAGCCCATAGCCCTCGTATCCAGTGCGCTCAACTGTTTCTTAGGAACACATGGGATGAATCGAATTGAATGAAGAGTGGCTTTTGCGTTGGTGGGAGCTTCAGCAGGAGGCCGAGTTGCAGAATCCACTTGGTACCTTTGGCTGACGCTGATTGCAAATACTTCAAACTTGCCTTTTGCACTCAAGCACAGTGCACTACCGTCTTTGAGGATGGGAATATCCATGCAGCCTTCCCCTCCCATTCGTTGTTCAATTATCCACCACAATTCACGCCTGGATGTGGCAGGCGTAGGCATTTTATCTAATCTGTTGATTATGGGATTGCTTAACTCGGTCTGTAACATGCAGTTTCCATTGTTCAGCATGCATATATTCCTTCGTTGTGCTTTCAACATTTTGGTGTTTAATTTTTAGACGTGCAGAATGCTAATTCTGTCATCCATGCCACATTGAGCCAGCGTTGACCTCCTCGTTTGATGGTAATGTTAGAGTTAGGATATGAGGTTACAGCTTGTGGCGGATTAAAATGTTAGTGGGTGCTAATGGCCCACGGTGCCACATGGATGCCCAGGTTCGAGGTATTTTCTGAATCTGTTCCATTTAGCACGCTGGTATTGTTTGCCGACTTGGTGGAAGGTTCAGTCAGTGTGAACATGGAACTTCATCTCCACAAGGACTATTTACAGGTCAATCCTACCAATGTTTTCATGAGTAATTGCATCTGTGCCAGATAGTTCGATGACGACGAGTTCAAGTCGGTTTCAACGTTGTTTTAGTTCTTGTAACAACTGCGACAGACCCCATCCGTCAGCTATGCCCTTTAGGGCTCAGGCAGCTCTGTCAGTAGTGGCGCTACCCAGTCCCTCTTACTGATGGTCATTGACGTCGTCCACCCAGAGCACGTTCCCAGGATACCCTCAGTGCATCTTTCAGTTGAAATGCAACATGGAGAGTATTGAATTACCAGCTGATGGAGGGGGGAAGGTGCTAAAACCTGCAGCCTTTGATCAAAATTGCAAAACTAGCAAAGCAATAGCTAGATATAGCCATGCTTAACAGAATCATATGTATAAGCCAATATTGCAAATGCCACTATTACAATTCGTGGGAATGTCCTGTCCCACCAGCATTACTTGTCAACCACAGGTGATAACCGAGTGTTTTACAGTCGAGAGGGAGTGGCGATGTCTTTGTCCATGATCGATCTAATGCCATGAGGCTTCATGGTATCCGCAATCAATGTTGAAGACTCCCAGGGCCACATCCCTCGATTCTGACACTGCGCTATCGCCTCTGAGATGATGGCTCTAAGGCATGAATCTGAGAGTATGATTATGCCAGGCTGATGATTTACTAGTCTGTGGAACAGTTCTCCCTACTTTTGCTCAGGATGCCAAATATTAGTGAGGAGGACTTTGCAGCATGCTGCCTTTGTCATATCACGTGTTTTGGTCAATACCAAAAGTGTGTCCGATTTTATTCCTATTTTAATTATGCATAGTGGTTTAAAACAACTAAGTAGCTTGCTAGGCCATTTCATCATTAGATTTTTCTACCTCAGAGGGTTGTGGATGCTCCATCGTTGCATACATTTAAGACTGAATTTTGACAGATATTTGGTCTTTCGAGGAATTACGGATATGGCGAGCGGTCGGGAAAATGGAGCTGAAGCCCAAATTCAGCTATGTTGATATTAAATGGCGGAGTAGGCTCGTCGGGCCATACGGTCTATTCCTGCTCCTATTTCTTGTATTTATTCTCGTCCTAAAAATCAGTTACATTGCTGTGGGTCTGGAATCACGGACTGGCCAAACCTGAAAAGAACGGCAGATTTCCTTTCCTCAAGAACATTAATCACCTGATGTGTTTTATGACAATCCCGATAGTTTTATGGTCAACGTGACTGACGTTAACATTTATTTCATATTTATGCAATTAACTGAGTTTTGAAATAACACCTCTGGATTAGTCCAGGTCTCGTGATTAGCAATTCAACACATAAACATTTTGCTACCGGCATGTATATTTTGAAACAATCTAGGGAAAAGATTTTTTTAAAAATGCACGACGATAGACATTTCATAATTCCTCAGAAGAAAAGGTGTAGTGCCAGAAGACTGGTAGATAACTAACGTAAATCCTATATTTAAGAAGGCGGACATAATGCTCCCACGAGATGTTCGTCAAGTCACCTTAGCATTACTGGTGGGAGAATGGAACCGCAACTAGAGAAGACAACAGAAGAACGTTTAGAAAAGAAAGGCATAATGATGGATGATCAGCATGGATTCGAAAATGGAATATCTTATTTGGCCAACTATTGAATTTTTTAAGGAGTTAACAGAGAGACCTGACAATTGTAATGAAGTAACTGTGGTTTACCTGGATTTTTAAAAAGATCTTAAATAAAGTGTCCCATAATAGACTTAACGAATAAGGTCAGAAAAAGCTGAATCAGCAAACAAATGGCAGAATTGTTTGCTATCCGGCTTCAAGACTGAAAGAAGAGAATGGGAGTAAAGGATAGTTATTCAGAGTGGCATGAGGTGGAAAGTAGTGTTCCATAAGGATCAACGCTGGGACCAGTGCTGTTCACAATTTGCATTAACAATTAGGATTTTGAAAATAAAGGCACGATTTCTAAATTTGTGGAAGACGCCATGTTTTCCTCAGCACTGAGGCGGATTAATTCAAATTAAAGGAAAGTTATTAAGCTTGCAGAATTGATAAAAACATGGAAAATGAGGTTCAACACAGTAAGAAGCGAAGGAAGATCATTTATTACTTGGAAGGTGCAGATATAGGTGGGGTAAGCAATACAATGTTCTCAGAGTGCAAATACACCAATCAATGAAGGTTATCCAATAGGTTTGCAAGTCCATAAAAACAGAGCAAGTGCAAGCCTTTTGTTATAAAGCAATTAAATTGAAAAGTATGGAAGTTTTTCTAAATATGTATCGAACATTGAGTAAAGCATACTTAGATTTCTGCGTGCAGTCTCGGTCGCCATAAAAAAGGCACTGGAGATGCTTCAGTGAAGATTTACAAGGATAATACCAGAAACCCAGGGTATACCTATCAGGAAAGAAATAACAGGCTGTGTCCCCTTCCTATTGTAAAAAAAGGTTAATGTCCTGAGCTAACAGAGGTTTTCCAAATTATGAAAAGTTTTGATCGAGTGAACACAGATAGAATGCATCTTCTTGTGGGGAAGGCAATAGCTCGAGGCCATCAACGTAAGATAGACACCAAAAAATCAAATAGGGAACTCACAGGAAACATCTTTACCGAAAGATTGGTGAGAATGTGGAATTAGCGACCATAGGAAGTGGTTGATGAAAATAGTATGGGTGCATTTAATGGGAAGGCAGACATGCATAAAAGGGAGAAGAGAACATACCGTTACGGTGATCGAAATTAGTTGAGGATAGGTGGGATGAGGTTTGAGAGGAGCATAAGTGTGGGCAGTGATTGGGTTGGACCGAATTCCTGTTTATTATATTTTATGTAATCCTATGTAGCCCTAAACAAAATTTTGAATGGAGCTACAAAAGAATATATGAGATGATATGTTGAAATGTTTGAGCAAAGTAACAGACTTTTACCTGTCAAGGATTGTGCGATAGAGAGCTGAAAGAAATAGCGATGAAACTTCAGAAATTCGAGTGCAAGCAGCTAAATGCAAAACCGGCCGAAATTGGACACGTACCAGAGAATAGACATGGAATGTTCCGAGGGTTATAGGAGAAGATTACATTGATGGGGATAACTTGCTGTCGTCAAGTCGGGAAATTGGCAGGACGCCGTGGAAATTGCAGGCATTTGCCTTTCCAAAAACATATGCCTGATATTTCTTAGCACAGCCAGCACTTTCCCACTACAAACAGGCCGGAGGCGGCGGAAGCCACAGAAAATCGCTTGCCTGACTCCCATAGCTAAACTTCCTCACATCCCAATTCTAAAGACTGCATTCAATTGTTCACCTTCCCTGGCCCCCCTCGCTTCTCTTCCAGCAATGCAACCTTCTATATCAGTGTATCTGATATGTCTTCATCTTTCCTCAACCAAGACTTTCCCCCACTTGTGGTTCAGAAGGCCCTGCACTATACTCGGACCATTTCCTACACTACTGTTCTCACCTCTTGCACGTGCAAGAACCAAGATAGGATTCCCCTTGCCTTATCCTTCTACCCACCAGCGTCCATATTGAATGAATCATCCGCCATTTTCACCAAGTGAACTCAAGTGAAAAGCTTCTAATAAACCCATGTACCCTCGCCCTACTTTCAGCCGTCTGAAGAACATAGGACCAGGAGTCGGTCATTTGGCCATTTCAGTCTGTCCCACCATTCAATAAGATCATGGCGGATCTGGTTGTGTTCTCAGCTCCACTTTCCTATTCACCCTCCCATAACTCTTGACTCCGTTGCCTAACAAAAAGCTACCTAACTCAGGCTTGAATACATTTGAAAACCCAGCCTCCACAACTCTCTGGGGAAGAGAATTCCACAAATCAACGACCAGTTGGGCGAAAAAACTTCTCCTCATCTCTGTCTTATAAGGGGGGAAGGGCAATTATTTTTAAACGATGGCTCCTTGTTTTAGTCTGCCCCACAAGAGGAAACATCCTCAGGGCATTCACGCTATCAAGTTTCCTTAGGATCTTATATGTTTCAATAAGATCACCTCTTATTCTTCTAAACTCCAATGGGTGTAGGATCAATCTGTTCAACGCTTCTCAATAAGGCATCCCCTTCATCCGAGGAATCTAGTGTCTAGTGAGTCTAGTGAACCTTCTCTGAACTTCTTTTTAGAGTTTATATCTTTTCTTTTAAAGAAGCAGGCCAAACCTTCAGGCAGTACTCCAGATATGGGCTCATCAAGGCCCTGTACAGCTGCAGTACAACGTCCGAACTTTACATTCCATTCCCCTTACAATCAAAGCCAACATTCAATTTGCCTTCCAAATCGCTTGCTGAACCTGCATACTAATTTAATGTGATATGTACCAGAACACCTAGATTCCTCTGTACCACTGAGTTCAGCAATTTTTTTTAATTCATTCACGGGACGTGGGCGTCGCTGGCTCCGCCAGCATTTATTTCCCATCCCAAATTGCTCTGGAGATCCGTCGCAGTCCTTGTGGAATATGTACACCCACAGTGTTGTTGGGGAGACAGTTCCAGGATTTTGACCCAGCGACTGAAGGCGATATATTTCCAAGTTTGGGTGGTTTGTGGCTTGGAGCGGAACTTGCAGGTGGTGGTGTTCCTATGCATCTATTTCCCTTGACTTTCTAGATGGTAGCGGTCGTGGGTTTGGAAGGTGCTGTCTAAGGAGGGTTGTCGAGTTCCTGAACTGCATCTTGTAGATGGTACACACTGCTGCCACTGTGCAGCAGTGACGCAGGGAGTGAGTGTGTGTGGATAGGGTCCCAATCAAGCGGGCTGCTTTCTCCAGGATGGTGCCGATCTTCTTGAGTGTTGTTGGAGCTGCACTCATCCAGGCAGGTAGAGGGTTTTCCAGCACACTCCTGATATGTGCCTTGTAGGTGGTGGATAGGCCCTGGGGATTCAGGAGGTGAATGTCAAGGGACGATGGTTAGATTCTCCCTTGTTGGAGATGGTGATTACCTGGCACTTTTGTGGCACGAATATTAATTGCCACTTGTCAGCCCAATCCTGGATATTGTCCAGGTCTTTCTGCATTTGTACATGGACTATTTAAGTATGGGAGGAGCCGACAATGATGCTGAACATTGTGGAATCATCAGCACATATCACTACTTCTCAACTTATGTTGGAAGGAAGGTCATCTATTAAGCAGCTGAAGATGGTTGGACCAAGGACACTACCCTCAGGAACCTCTGCAGTAAGGCCCTGACCATGAGATGATTGACCTCCACCAACAACAACCATTTTGTTTGTGATAGGTATGACTCCAACCAGCAGTTTTGCTCGGGCTCCTTCATGCCATATTCAGTCAAATGCCGCCTAGATGTCAAAGACAGTGACTCTCACCTCAACTCTGGATTTCAGCTTTTTTGTCCATTTTTGAACACAGGCTGTGATGAGGTCAGGAAATGCATGTTCCTGGCGGAACCAAAACTGAGCGCCAGTGAGCAGGCTATTGCTTAGCAAGTGCCGCTTGTTAGCACTGACCCCTTACATTAATTGCAATCTTTTGAGAGTAGATTGCTGGGAGGTAATTGTTCTGTTTGGATTTGTACTGCTTTTTGTGCACGGTACACTCGTGGACAGTTTTCCACATTGCCAGGTAGGTGCCACTGTTGTAGCTGTACTGGAACAGCTTGGTTAGGGTGCGGACACGGCAAGGCCTGGAGCACAAGTCTTCACTGGTATTGCTAGAATATTGCAGTATCCATTGCCTTCAGCTGTTTCTTGATATCACGTTGAGAGAATCGAATTGGGAGAAGACTGCCATCTCGCTTTGTGAGTCATTGATACTCCAGGCCCTGAGGTTATGGATTGCAGTTGAGTACAATTTTGTTGCTGCTGATGGCCCACAGCATCTCATTGATGCCTCGACCTGGGTTGCTAGATTTGTTTGAAATCTATCCCATTTAGCACGGTGGTAGTGCCAAACAACACGATGTAGGATATCCTCAATGTGAAGACAGGACGTCGTCTTCACAAGGTCTGTGCGGTGGTCACTCCTACGGATGCTGTCGTGGACAGATGCATCTGTGGAAGGCAGGTTAATGAGGATGAGGTCAAGTACGTTTTTCCCCTCACCAGCTGCTGCAGACCCAGACTAGCAGCTTTGTCATTCAGCACTCAGCCAGCAGTGGTGCTACCTACTCACTCTTGGTGATGAACATTGAAGTATCTCACCCAGAGTATATTCCGTGCCCCTGTACCCCTCAAAACCTCGCGCAAGTGTTTTTTAACATGGAGGAGTACCGATTCATCAACTGAGGGCGGAATGGTGCGTGGTAATCAGCAGGAGGCTCCGGTACCCATGTTTGACCTGATGCCATGAGACTTCATGGGATCCGGAGTCGATGTTGAGGACTCCCACCGGGCCATATGCCACTGTAGCGCCACCTCTGCTGGGCCTGTCCTGCCGTGACTGAGGGCATGCCCAGGGATGGTGATGGTGGCGTCTGGGGCATTGTCTGCAAGGTACAATTTCGTGAGGCTGTTGCTTGACTAGTCTTTGGGTCAGCTATCCCAATTTTGGCACAAGCCCCAGATGTTAGTACATCTGGGTTTTATTTTCCAAAGTAGATTTCCAGTGGTCCATCTGGTTTCATTCCTTTTCGGCTTATTAACCGTTTTATGCAGTACATTGGCTCGCTAGGCAATTTCCGGGGCAGTTAACAGTCAACAATATTGCTGTAGGCTCCCGTGTACAGCAGACCAGGCAAGTATGGCAGATTTCCCTTCCCTTAAGGATATTAGTGAACTAGATGGGATTTTACGAAAATCATTCCATTAGACTTTTAATTCCAGATTTTTATTGAATTCAATTTCCGCCTTCTGTCGTGGTAGGACTCGTACCCCCGGTCCCCGGTATTACCTTGGGTCTTTGGATTACATGTCCAGTGACAATGCCACTGCGCCACCACCTCCCCAAATATTTTTCCATTTAAATTTTATGCCGTTTTCCTATTCTTCCTGCTAAGTGAACAATTCACATTTACCCACATTATACTCCATCTGCCAAAGTTTTCCCCACTTACTGAATCTGTCTATATCCCTTTGCAGACTCTATCTCCACTTGTCAACTTATTTTCCTACCTACCTTGATGTCATCGACAAATTTATCTACAATACATTCGGCTCCTTCATCCAAGTCATTAATATAGGTTGTAAATAGTTGAATACTTTTCCCCCACGGCTCTCTGGTCGACTCCTTAATTGCCCACTACACTCTCTTAGCTTCCTATAGCACCTTCGACTGCAAGCACATGAGCTCGAATGCCTGATCTTCTACCTCTTCCCTTCTCACCGTCAAAGGAGCCCAAACATTCCTTCCAGTTAAACCGGCGACTTACTTCTAAACTCTTTCAATTTAGTATTCTTTGCTCACAATGTCCTTGCCTCTATATTAGGGAGACTAAACGCAGATTGGCTGATTGTTTTGCGGAACACTACCCTTCAGTCCACTAGCATGACCTCAAACATCTTGTTGCCAACCATTTTAGTTCCCCGCTTCACTCACACTGCAACATTTCAGCCCTCGGCGTCTCGCGTTATTGCAATGAAACTCAGTGTAAGCTGGAGGAACAGAGCCCAGACTTTCTACTAAGCACATTGCAGTCTTCTGGACTCAGCAATTCCAGATCATCATGGCAGCAATTGATGGTGATTGTGCTCCTCTCATTTATACCTTTACCACTAATTATTTTGACTTGTCGACTTGTCCCATTAACATATGTTTTCCTCTTGGTGCATTATCCCTTTTGTCATTTAATCTTTCCTGCCTTTCATCCTATCACAGACCTTCCCATTTGTTTCTTCACCCCCACCTGTGTTTGACTCCGAATTTTAGGATTATACTGCAAGAAATGAATGAGGTGGCACTTGCTTCATATGACTACCATGGTTGGGTGACACTGCACTGTCAAATCGGAGGATATACCCAGTATCAAGTGCTTTCAAATCCTAGAATTCTACAACATAAAAACCGGTCATTAGAATCCGCACCATTGTTCTTCTCCACCTGGACCATTTAGTTAATTCCACACTCCTGATCGGTTTCCATAATCTTTCATATCCCATTTTCCTGCAAATATTTGCCAATGGAAAGGATTTCCTGCTTCAACAACGTAATGGGGCAGACAGTTCCTGTTTCCAGGCCCCTGTAAGGAGTATTTTACATGTCCATTTCAATGATTTGCGAATGTCGACTTTTCCCTGCGTCTTACTGTCCGTCAGGCAGTGGTAACACTTTAAAAATCATTCGTAATGTTGAAAAGTGTTCCATGCTAGGCCTTATTTTTATTCAGTTTCGCCAAACTCTCCATTACTTTAACCTACATTCTTTGCAACACAGTGGTCAATCTATGCCCAAGCCGTCCACTGTTTTCTCATTCTTCCTACAATGTGATGTTCATTATGCAACATTAAACTTAAATCGAACAAGAGTTAATGACAAACTTATCTCTATGTTTTTTCAAAATTTAGGTTTAAGACTGAGATTCGAGGGAGTCTGTTCGCCTTTTTTAATGACTTATTCTCGTTGCGGTGCCACCCTTAAAGGCTTGTGTAGCCGCACATCAATGTCGCTATGTCAAATCTTGCTATTTCGGCAGTTTTATTGTTTCTCTGTTCATATCGCAAAAAAAAATTTCTGCCAATCTTGCGCATTTGCTGTTTGGCTAACCATACAGGAAAGCCTATCAATGTTCTTCTGCTCAACTGCTCAAGCTCGATTTTAATTCTACAAAGACCCGTTAACATTGGGTGTCATTTTCATATTCAATATAATTCTTCGGTGCCCAGGAACCGATTACTTAAGTGTGTAACAAATAGAAGCAGCACTAAATCAGGCGGCTGTGAAACGCCGGTCATCAAATATTTCCGTTCTTTTTACCACGGTAGTTTGTTTTCTTCCAACTATCGCATATCCTGGTGACCAGATTCTTCTTACTTCCGTGCGGTGAAGGTTTTTTTAAGATGCCTTGCCAAAGGCTTGTCGAAAGTTGTGCAATCCGCATCCACAACCTTTCCTTTCTTATTATCTTCTGTTATTTCTTCAAAGAGTTATCCAAGAGATAAAACAGAAAGAATGTGCGACCTGGAACCAAAGTTCCCTGAACAAAAGCGCATTGACCTTTTTTTGCCAACCAGTTAACTACAACTCAAACGGTGTAAATCAACCTATCGTCCAATGTAGATCAGTATTAATGTGTTAATGTATTAATGTAAAGGAAAACATTCTACAAATTAATTGTTTGCGCTTTTATTAAAGTTCATGCATAATCAAAATAAAAACGTAAGCATAAAATGAATAATCAGTTTATTGGACTCAAATATTTTGCAACTTGAGCAGCAACTGACGTCACTGCCGTGCGTCTTGAAGCTGAGGGCTCGGTGCAAAGCATTCTTGTGGAGGTGTTCAACTACTGCTCAAGAATATGCAAGCAGAATGCTTGACGCGGACAGTCAAGAACGGTTGGACAGGTAGTGTGAAATTCCCAGGACTTCAGCTCAGCCTTTAATCGGAATTCAGTTCTTAATACATTCGGGAGCGGTGTTTCTCCCGCTGTGTGCAGCCGGAGCCAAGTCCATGGCACTAGGGGTGGTTGAGCTTTACAGGGTAGGAGGAGAAAGATCCAGAAAGCAGATGTAAATAATGTAACGAATCCTCTGTCCACGATAAAATATTACCCCCAAATCCATCAGACATTAACAACTTGGTTTCAGCTCCGCTAACATGTTGCGAACTACTGACAAGGGGGAATTTCTTATTCAAATTAATTAACTGATGTGGTTGATCTGCTCTGTTCGAGGCAGCAACACGTACAATCTTAAATTTAAATCTGTTAATTATAAAATGCTGCAAACCTACCTAGTGTTGAATAGCAGCAGTAAGCTGGCACCGCATGTTTCAGTGTAATTATAGCATTTAATGTCCAGAGTCAACAGACAATCTATTTCACATTTGTCATTGTAACCTACATGCGATCACTTTAGGTACAGATCGGAATGTGTAAGCACTTCGCTCCAATGAGTTTAACCCACAGCCATTCCTTGTTTTTTATATATTGCTTCCGATTTTTGCTTATTCGCACAGACATAAGTTTCAGTACATTTAACTTGAGTAAATGCCGGATGCGAGCCGTAATGTGTTAATTGTATCGGGACATTGAACCGAGACAAGAGATCCCGATTCCTGATTTCATTGGAGTCGCACTTCAAAACTGAAACCTTCATTCCAGGCTGCATTCCAGTCGCGGCGCCTCGGTATCATAACAAAGGGGACTGGAGTACATTAATGAATGGAGAGGTGTTTCCGGTCACAACATTGAAGGAACATAAGACAGTTCTGAGGAGTGGAGATGTTTGCATTCTCGTTAAAGAATGCAATGTCTATGATTACACAAGGCTGTAGGGAAGGCAATTCGCAGACTTAAAAATAAAAGCAGCTATGCCAAACAATACACACAAAGCAAAGTATCCCGAGAACGTATCTATTTTCGATTGTCAATGGGAACATTTCTTGGTTCTCTCCGTATAGGGAGATACATAGGATAGTATCGCGATGACGGATTAATGTAAAAGAAATCATTGCTGCAAGTCAATTGTTCCATTTCTGTAATTGCTGCGTCACCAAATTTAAAATAGGCGTAAAATGCATAATCCTTTTAATGGATTCAAATATTCTGCATCTTGAGCAGCAGCTGACGTCACTGCGGTGCATCTTGTGGAGATGCTCAACAGTAGCTTAAGAGTATACAGGACAGGCAAGAACGGCCAGACAGGTTGTGTGAAACCCCCATCAGTTTATCTCACCCTTTAACCGGTATTCACTTCTCAATACTGGGAAGAGTGATGTTTCAACTGCAGAATGCAGCCAGGGCTAAGTCCATGGCACTACGGATGGTCGAGCTGCACAGAGTAAGAGGAGAAAGGTCCAGAAAGCAACAGTCAGGGAAAGATGCAAGTAAATCTGCGGCCTCAAGCCTGCTTCGGAAATGATATGTTGCGTCCCTCCCTCCCTTCATTCCCCAACCCCTGCTGTCAGAATCAACTACTGCCAGGGACAAGGATGTCAATGAGCAACACCAGAATATTCCGAATTGGGAGAGTGATCAGCCAGAGCTCGTAGCCCATCGTAGTTCCCTGATGACTTCGTTAGCAGCATGGAACCTGAAGCCTTCCCTCTGCACCATACCTCAAACCACGCATTGACCTTCCATATTTTACTATTTTTACTCTCACTAACATGTAGCACTGGGAGTAATCCTGACATTACTGTATTTGAGGTTCTTATTTTACCTTTCTCCCCAGATTCTGAAAACCTAACCGTAAGACTTCAATAACTGACCTTCCTCTATTGCGTTGATGCCAAAATACCACAACATCTGGCTCACTCCCTCTCTCTGCCGATTATTCTACACCCTCTCCACGATGTCCTTTGCCCCGGCACGAGGCAGAGAGCAAATCGTGCAGGGCTCACAATCATGCCTACAGAAATCTCTGTCTGCCCCCGTGAATATGGCATCTCCTATATTAACTACATTTCCATTCGCTCCTGCCCCTCCTGTGCAGTACCTTGCCTATTGTTGCCATGCCTTGGACTGCACCCTGTAAGGTGTTGTCACCCCCAGCGATCTCCAATGTAAGTACTTGTTGGCGATCGCCACTCACCCAAAGATTCCGATACTCCCTCCTCCTCCTACTCTTCCTGATAGTCTCGCATCTTCTCGGCTGAACGCTTCCTGCCTATGCTGTATGCACACCCTGGAAAGTACCAAACAGGAAACATTCATTCTCCCTGATGCTCCGCAGTGATTCCAGTTGCCCCTCAAGCTCGGAAATCTTGAGCTGGAATGTAAGCAGCCAGACACTCCCTACGCACGTGGACCACCAAGATATGCAACATTTCCTGGAACTCCCACATTGCGCAGGAATTGCAAGCAACAGGTCTCAGGTGTTTCATTCATGACCTAGAAAACATTGTATTTCCTCCTTAGCAATCTCGTCAATACGTTGTTTAAACTATTAATTTTAATCAGTGCCTCTCGACCTGCTCGGTGCTTATATTCTCATTAAGTCACTGCGTTACTTGCCCCGTTTGATTTGGTTTTTTTTTAATACCCCAACTTCTAATTTGAAAAGATATCGAAGTTCGGAGACATCAACCTATCACATACCTGCTGCCCTGTGACATCACACTTGTATTGTTTTTACAACGCTTCTTTTCCCACCGCCCCAACCCCCTTGATTTCGCTGCCGCCGCCACTCCTCTGTCCACCCGTTACTCTACATGTGCTCTTCCCCTGGGCGTTGCTGCCGCCATTCCTTTATCCTCCCGTTGGTCTCGCGATGCTCTCCCTCTGGGTTCTGCTGCTTTACGATTATTCTCGCTGGGGCGATATGCTCTCAAATACATTATGTCTCAAATTACTCATATAGTGTGACAATTTCACCTGAGATATTTGCACTTCGCTCAATTTAGTCTACTGCATTCGCTGCTCCCAATGCGGTTTCTCCTACATTGGAGAGACCAAACGCAGACTGGATTGACCGCTTTGCGGAACACCTTCGGCCTGTCCGCAAGCATGACCCAGACCTCCCTGTCGCTTGCCATTTCAACACTCCACCCTGCTCTCATGCCCACATGTCCGTCCTTGGCCTGCTGCATTGTTCCAGTGAAGCTCAATGCAAACTGGAGGAACAGCACCTCATCTTCCGTCTAGGCACTTTACAGCCTTCCGGACTGAATATTGAGTTCAACAATTTTAGATCATGAACTCTGTCCTCCATCCCCACCCCTTTCCGATCCCCCTTTTTTCCAATAATTTATATAGATTTTTCTTTTCCCACCTATTTCCATTATTTTTAAATGTATTTCCATCCATTGTTTTATCTTTGCCTTTTAGCCTATTTCGATCCCTTCCCCCCACCCCACCCCCACTAGAGCTATCTGTACCTTTATTATCACATTCCTTAGATAATATCACCACCTTCAACACCTCTTTGTCCTTTTGTCTATGACAACTTTTGGTTATCTCCACCTATCACTGACCCTCTATCCAGCTCTACTTGTCCCACCCCCCATCCCCCCACCCCTCCCCCGCTTAAACCAGCTTATATTTCACCTCTTATCTATTTTTCCTTAGTTCTACTAAAGAGTCATACGGACTCGAAACGTTAACTGTGTTCCTCTCCGCAGATGCTGTCAGACCTGCTGAGTTTTTCCAGGTATTTTTGTTTTTGTTTTGGATTTCCAGCATCCGTAGTTTTTTGCTTTTATCACCTGAGATATTGTTAGTTTCAGTTCTAACTAGAAACAAAGCTGCAAAATTGCATGAAATTATTCAAATATGTGATCAGTAAATCGGTAAACATGAAACGTTAACTTTGTTTCTTTCACCACAGATAGTCTGCGACTAGCTTATTATTTCCAGTATCTTCAGTTTTATTTTTAAACTTTCAGCATCTAAAATATCTTGCTTTCATTATGCAATTTCAGCCTCTATCATGTAGATTTACATTTTTCTCGCAGATGATTCACTTTTTAACTAAACGAGTAGTTGCATCTGATGAAATAGTGATATAAGTTTTTGACAGCAAGGTCTGACGTTTTTGCAATCACGTATCCAGCTTTCAAACATCGCAGATTTTCTAGCTTTCTCATATGAGTTGTGAGCTCAAATGAATCCTTTATACCTCTGAGCGTTCCATTAAATGAAAATAATACGTCCATCAGATCACCCTTCAGTCAACAAAGTCACCGCCCACTCAAACATAACTACCAAAAGTAGACTAATGGTAATATGCTTTTAAATCTCTCCTGGCTAGGCTCATGCCTTGTGGGGATAAATTGTTTTTTTTTATTTTAGCAGGCCAAGAAAACTCATAGCGCCACACTCAAATCCCCCGCACCCGGAACAGGTTAGGATTGCCACGGGCTATCGTGTAACTGTTTTACTAGGATGCAGTGCCATCTGGTGGAGAAGATGGAAGTTACCAGATGTTACCATTACTTCTGAAATATTACTTATTTCATAGTCCAGGGAATGTTACATCCTTAGCAACGCTGTACACTTTTATAAGAACTAGTATTTGAGCCGTGGCGTTGCACATGGTCAATCGGAATCTATGATCCCTGTTGTATACCTCTGTTACGTTAATGTTACTATTTTACTCAATCTCTGTTTTGCTGATTTGCTTTCTATTTGTCTTTGCTGCTTTATTCTTTCCATAAATCATCTCTTAGCTTCTCTCACTCTCAGGCACAAGGACACACTTCCACATCACCTCGTCTCGCCTGCTACTCTTTTTTCCTTCTTTCGTTATTTCCTTTCTGGTGTTAGGTGGGGTAAGAACTGATGCTGACTGCTGCTTCGGTTGGTAATTAGATTGTAGAGAAAAGGGAGTTCTTGGCTGTGCGACTATCGCTTCCTGTGCTTCTGAGAAATGTCTGACATTTTATTTTTGACGTGTTAAAATAATACAGATGAGACGCCTGGAGGCTGTATGTTTTCTTTAAAATTCAATGGTTTTGAAGCTTTTGCAAAAAGTAAGATGAGTAAAGAGCTTCTAGATCGGCCCAATGCGAATTCTGCAGCTTATATAACAGACTATTAAAATTTCATCCGGTATCTAATCAGCTCATTCTCGTGCTTTTCTTCCCTCGCGCACACATGTACAAGTGCACATACAGTCTGATTTAACTTTGACATTTGTTCCCTAGGAACCAAGAAAAAGACCTCCTGTGGTGTAAGATTACGATCGCTGGGGAAAGGCCGTTCATCGAATTCAACAGTTTGGACTGACCAGTGGATCTGGATGACTACTTAGTTCATGTCGGTATCTGCCCAGAATATATTTAAATTGCAACTAAATTCTAATCTCAACCTTATGGCCCCCCGCTGAGAATTTGAACGTTCCATCTGACGGGTTTCGTGAGTTTAAATGTGAGCTACTGAAACTTGATCGGGGGCACCATTGACCCTGAACTCAATAAATTGTATTAGTGAGCCTCGGTCAGATACTATTGGGGGCGTTGCGTGATCTAATGTAGATTTCATTTTCCAACAAGGCAAGATAAGTTCATGCAACTTAATTTCATGCAAATGTAATGCAGATAAATTTTGTCTGGTTTATGCATTGCGCACTGTGCATACTCAAAATATATGAATACATTACAGACATGTTAGCGGGAAGCAAATGGACCTTAGAGGTCAGAGCTTGCGTTCCCTGTTTGGGCAGTTTACAAACAGGATCCCCACTAGCGGTCGGCGCCTTAGTTAGGGTTCTGCCTTATGGCATGATTTGCATCCTTCTCCCTCTCTGTTCCACAAAGCAATATTAGTGATTTTATACACCAAATATCATCAACATGTTCTCGATGTTCTCAATACTGACATTTCAGAAGTCGTCCTAGTGTTTGTTTCAGTAATTTGCAATTATTTGCAACTGTTATGATTCCAGCTGGTGTTATTGCTGGACAAGTCATTTCCCAGAATGGAACCAGGCTTAATAGATCACTATTTTATTTTAATTTTTGCAAAGTCGTGCAGTATAGAGCATTTACTGAACAGGTTCACTGGGCTGCTGTTGATTTTTTAACAAAAGGATAAAACAGTTACTAAACAAGGAATATTAACTCTATCACAGTATATAGCAAATAGGTTGGAAAGATTTTCAATACAGACATCAAGGGAACAAATGATTCAAACTCACTCTTGCTTTCACCCCAGCAGTAATCTTTACAGACCCAATACTCCAGGGAACTGCAGTCATAATTATGCACCAAGCTGATTCAGTTGTAAAGACTTTTTATCGCGGCAGACTGCTGAACAATTTGGTATCTCCCTTGAGATCTCACTTGACATTCACCACTACTTCAACTTTAGAGCAACTCACATAAGATTCTTAAACATGTTTACTCACTATTCTGATAGAATTACCCAGCTAGAAAGAGAGACTTAAACTGTTGCCTTCACCTGTGGCATGACCAGAGAAGCTGAACTCAAAACTACTTTCTGTTTCTCCCTGACCCGCTGTGTATCCCCTTCCCGTCGCTAAGCAACAGCATAGTTTTTTCCTATAATTTGTTTTAAATCCCCTGCACTAATCACCCGTTGATAACCTACCTCTTTATATCAAGAACCATAAAACCTCATTACAATGCAAGTATACAAACAAACCCATAGATTTGCAGGCAACATTCTTTAGTGAAACCAACCCAGGTTTCCCCTTTCTCAACACACACATAGAAAATATAAATTAAACTTAAACTTAAAACCAAAACTTAAACTTATAGCTAAAGCATACTCCGAACACACATAAATACACACACAACTTACGTAAACCTATTTTTAGTACCTAACACCACAATATTTCCTCTAAATTCAATTTAAAGTAATCAACGGCAAACACGTATATTTCGCCTTCGCCATCCGCTATAATGACAGACAAAGTCTGATCGAGTCCTCATGACGCAAGCCAGGAGCCCAAAACTAGAGATAAAAACAAAAAGCTAAAAGCTACTGCGGATGCTGGAAATCCAAAACAAAAACAGAATTACCTGGAAAAACTCAGCAGGTCTGGCAGCATCTGCCGAAGGGCCATGAAGGCTCGAAACGTTAACTGATTTCTTCTCCGCCGATGCTGCCAGAACTGCTGAGTTTTTCCAGGTAATTCTGTTTTTGCCCAAAACTAGATGCTGCAATGCACATACACAGCAGTGCCCTTCAATTTGTGGGTGCACTTCAGCCCCAAAGCTGCTGACTTTTGGTCACCCGGTGCTTGTGGGCCTGGCCAATGTGGCCATCAGCAGGCCCAGGCAGCGGGCGGTCGAGGGGATCATACGAGCCGACTGTCTGCCGTTCTACCGCGGCAATGTTCGCGGCCTGGTGGACCTGGAGAGGGAGGACGCGCTGGAGGCCTCCGCGATCGGTGTGCACCGGGAGCTGGGGTGCATCGTCACCTCCGGAAATGGCATTTTGATTTGATTTTATAAGCTTCCTTTCACGTTTTTTTTCTTTTAGCTACAGTGCCCCACCAAAGGTTGTCACCCCCTACTCATTTATCAATTTTTAATTTTCTCAAAAGAGTACACCCTCAGCAGCACAGCAGCGCCACCAGGAGCGGTGCTGATTGCTGGGGCTGCACACGAAGAAGGAGGGCCCATTGATAGCCATGCGTCCTCGAAGACAGGTAAGTGGGGCCTGGGAATCGCGTCGGGATATCCCTTAGGTCAGGCAGCGCTGAAGCTTCGGAGCCCGCTGCAAAGCTGTCAGCGTTAACCTGCTGGTCTCCTCATGCGGCCGGAGAGACTCCGGTTAGGGGAGGAAAGTAGTGGAGGCGTGAAGTGGCGCTTAATTTGGGGCTCAGTTGGGCTCTCCGCAGTCTGTCCATCTGCCGCCTTTCCCGGCGCTGGCAAAATGACACGCCATCGCGAAAAGAACGACGCTCCACCGATACCATCCCGTGCCATTTTACCAGCCTTCACGCACCCTGCACCTTTCTAAAGCTCACTTCCGAGATATTCCTAAAAGGAGAAAGATGCTTGAGAAGGCACTTCCCGTTCTTTGATGGCAGTAGCGCATTCACAGGCTTTTCCACTTGATAAAACTATCACCAGCAGTTGTGAGCACATGGAAGTCAAGAACGTTACTGACTGTGCATACGCATGTAAAATAACCATAGCGAGAAAGCGAATTAAAATAATGAATGCAGATGCAAAAATAAAGATCACAATTGAATTGGTTCAGGCAAAACTGTTAACAGCTACTTACAACAGTTTACGTGGCTAGTAGTTCTGAAAGAAAGTAGAGTAACAACAACGCTGCATTGGCAACCAATTCACCAGTGAAGTAGAAAACTCGCACTCATTTTAGAACGTTAAAGTCAAATTGGTCGCTTGCCGTAAATAAATTTCTCGGCGACCTCAGTAAAGGGCACAGTTTTGCAGTCCGGTTGACGAGTTGAAGTGACGTGTGACACCCAGGGCTTGATTCTTAGTCCTCCCCGAGTCCAGGGGTGGAGGCAGGTGAGCAATAATATCAGTGCTGCAGTGGGCGCGCTAGTTCCGAAGCTCTATTCCCGTCAGCATCAATTACGTGGAGACATTATTTGCAGGAGGTTTGGGTGGGCGCCGTGGGCGGGGACGGGAAGAGTGCGGCAAGGCTATGATATTTTTATCTTCAGGTTGGTAACACGGTATTGCTAACAGATTGTGGCTGTAAGGAACACGCCCTTGCATCTAAATGGAATGGAGGGTCCACCAAAATCAAGAAATCAGTTGACCTCACTCAGGGCGCTCCGCAGAAGTATAAAGTAACAGGTGTCAACCAGCTGAAGGTAGCGGGCTAACAATTATGTTCAAAATATCGATATTTACAAGTGCTGTGCTTGAAGTTGTATACAGAAGTAGAGCCGCAAATGCAGTGTGGACAGCATCCATTGCTCGGACTGAAATTCGAAATAGGGAGAGTTGTTCGTGGGACGGTGGTGAGGGTGGGGGGTGGGTGGCGGGGGGCGCGTGACTGCGAATCAATCAATAACAAGTCAAGCAGCCAATGCAAAGCTTCACCAGCCACGACTAGGAGTACACATTGGGGACAGGAAGCATATGGGCTGTGCGCTATATAAAACCATACCAACGACTTACTCGCTCCCAGGAAGATTGTCATTGTAGCCAATGTGTATGCGTTTATGGGAGCCGGCCTTTGCGGAGCCGCCACGAGTGCATTTTTAGAATGATCTTGAAATAACTACGGGCCTGAATTAAATCTCACAAAATGATGAAGCAAAGCGAACTAGAATTTCGCATTCCCAGGTAAGAATCCTAGCAAAAAGAATGCTGAGGAACCTCTGCTTTGGGAATAGAACCTCGCCTATATTATATGTTTGTTAACGTCAGGAGGCTTCAAATAGTGGAATGTCTCCCATCACAATGGCCCCTGTCACTAATTTTATTCAGTCATGCAATGTGGACGTCAGTGGACAGGCCAGCATTTTTCCCACCCCCTATTGCCCTTGAGAAGATGGTGGTGAGCTGCCTTCTTGAACCGCTGCATTCCCCGTTGTGTACATACACCGACATTGTTGTTAGGGAGGGAGTTACAGGATTTTGACCCAGCGACATTGATGGAACGGCGATATATTTCCAAGTCAGGGTGGCGAGTGTCTTGGAGGGGAACCTTCATGTGTCATCTGCCCTTGTCGTTCTAGGAAGTAGCGGCCGTAGGTTTGGAAGGTGCTCCATAGGGAGCGTTGGCGAGTTCCTTCAGTGGATCTTGCAGCTGGCACTCCACTGGTTGCTGCCACTGTGCGTTGGTGATGGAGGGAGCAAATGTTTGTGGATGGGGTGCCAATCAGTGGCTGCTTTGTCCTGGATGGTGTCAAGATTATTTACTGTTGTTGGAGCTGCACTCATCCAGGCAAGTGGGGAGTATTCCATCACACTCCTGACTTGTGTCTTGTAGATGGTGGACAGGATTTGAGGAGTCAGGGGGTGAGTTGCTCGCTGCAACTCACACACATGCTCTCATCTCCATCTGGCCTCATCTCTTCTGGCAACAGCGTCCTCATCCTGTCCATGGTTCCACTCAGCACACAAGCACGTCTGCCATCCTTCTCATTTGGCTTGGCATGTGTCCTGCTCATACTCTCCTCATCTGTCTTTATGCAGGACAAGATCACGCACAATCACCAGGATAGGTCCTAGACCAGCCATGGAGTAACCTACATCATGGTCCTCACTCCCTTTGAGATGTAAGCATAGAAGCTGGCTGCAGAGGGCGCTGACCATTCCTGTGATGATGGTGAGTTCAGTGGCAAGCACCCACATATGGATCCTGCACCATATGCTCCCTCAGTCAACGCTGCTCTGAGTCCACTCTTTTGCCAAACACTAATAATATCCACCTTCTGTCCAATGCGCATCTGGCATGGTGCCTTCAGGCAGCCTTGAGCCTGACACCAACGCAGAGGCCACCTTGTAATAGGGACCTGAGGGATGCACCACTGAAGACCCATCATGGCGCTGACCCACACCCTTTGCCAGCAGCAGCGACACACACCTCAGTTGGGCCTAGAAATAGATTAGCCTCAGGTTCATAATCTGGTGAGCATACCACACATTCTCTTCCACAGCAGGCAGAGGCAGGGACATCCTTGGTCGCCGGCATCTAGAGGACTGCTGGAGGCAAGGAATCTGCTGAGTCCAAGTCAGCTGAGGTTTCTCTGGACTCGGTCCTCAATCATTTTGTGGAACTGCAAAGCGGGAATATCAGGAAGGAAAGTCTGGTGCACTCTATTGATTGCCAAGGGACGATGGAGGAGTCTGTCTGCCTTCAATCCAAGGTGATGGCGTTGGCATCGAGGACAACACGGCAGGATATCATCTGCCATGGAGACTTAGGTCCACGACATCCGTCCTGCACAGCTGCGGGGGCTGCACTCCAACACTGATCCCATAATTGTCCTCCAACAATCTCAATGTGACAGAGGTGCGGGGCAGCTTGATCTCACTCCAGTTTCTCCTGGAGTCATCACAGACAGGGCATAGAAGTCATCAGGCTGCCCCTACCTCCACTATGGTTGCTGCGGATGTAGCAGCAGAGTTAGGAAGGTTAAGAAGATGCAGTTTCACTGCCTGGCACGGATGTACATAATGTGTACAGTTATACATAATGTTCACAATTGTAAATGAACTCCCAAGAATGTTTCCTTGGCTATCTTCCCCTGTTATGATGAGCACTGTTCGTGTCAATCAGATGTGAAACCTTTGTTCCTGCACAAGAGAATGACAGGTGCCTCAGGCAAGGGTCTCTTCACGATGCAGTCTTTAACCTTCAGACCACAGTGATGCTCCAGTTTAGCACTTACAAGACACACTAGTGATGCCTGCACCACGATGGTGCTTGTCATTGCTGCCAGAATGTCATGAGCAGGCGTCACAGAGTTCTGTCATTCCCTCTGTGTGCTGTCAGCACTTTTGAGGTGGGGCTGGCCCCTCATCACTTCAGCATCTGTGACCGGTGATGGTGTGCTCCTGAAGGGGACAGGTGCTGAAGGCTGACAAATGATCAAGGTCATTTAAAGTTTCACAGCAGTGTCTCCATGATCTGAATCGGATCACAGAGCACAGGCAAGCTTCCCTCACCCAGACAGGAGTCAAACATTTACAGAGGCAATGTGAAGATCTATGGAGTGTCCTTACTGCACGTCCTCATCATCTTCCTGGAAACTAGCGACTGTTAGGACCAGTTGTATCGCCATGACAAGAGCCTGAGCACTGAGGGTATGTACGCTGCCATCAGCTACATAGGAATCAAACGTTCACAGATGCAAGGTATCAGGATTTTCCTCACTGCATCTCGTCATCATCCTCCATGAATTTTGTGGTTGTGACGGAATAGGAATCAAACGTTCACGGATGCAAGGTATCAGGATTTTCCTCACTGCATCTCGTCATCATCCTCCATGAATTTTGTGGCTGTGACGGCCTCCCGAGCGTGCCAGCCTCGTCTGGCCAGTGTGATGGCCTCATTGCCAGCATCCTTGCTTTTGAGGACCTCATCACCATCATCCCATTCTAAGTCGTCCTCAGCGGAGGGGAAGTGCAGCTCTTCCTTCTCCTCCTCAGTCAATTCCTCCCCTCATGGCAGTGCTAGGCAGTGTAGCACACAACAAGCTACAGTGATGTGCAACACCATCTGGGGACTGCATTGTAGTGCCCCACAGCACATGTCAATGCACCAGAACCTCATTTTCAAGATTCCCATCGTTAGCTCCTCCAAAGTCTGGGTCACGCCATGAACCTCATGATGCTTTCACTCTGCCTGTAATCTGAGGTCACCACATGAATATAATCAGCCACGCCCTCTGAAGGTAGCCCTTGTCCCCGAGAAGCCAACACTGCTGCCTTTGTGGATACTGGAAGCAGTCAGTGACCTGAAACTCCTAAGGATGTAAGAGTCGTGGACGATCCCTGGGAATCATGTGCAGGCCTGTAAGATGCATTTGTATTGATCGCACACCAACTGAACATTAAGTGAGTGGAAGCCCTTGCGGTTGAGGTAGTTGACTGCTTTCACGGAGGTCTGAGCACCTCGTGTGTGCAGCCGATGGCACCCTGCACCTGTGGGAAACCTGAGATCTGTGCAAATCCCAGTATTCTTGCTTTCTGGCTTTCCCAGCCCCAGTTGAAATGCACAAAGTTCTGTGCTTCTGCGAAGATGGCGTTCCTGACCTCCTGGATACGCTTGTGTGTGGAGGCTTGTGAGATCCTGCATATGTATCTGTGAAGCACCGGGAGGAGTCACTGGCGTAATAATTGAGTGCCACGGTCAGTTTTACGGCCACTGGCAGTGCATGCTCTCCATGTCCATGTCGCCAAATCCTGCAGCAGGTGGCATATGTGACCAACCAATTCCCTAGACATGCAACGTCTTCGGCAACAGTTCCCAGCCATTTGCATGAATGACAAGTGCAGTCCATAGACCTTGGGTCAAGCAAGGCGCCTATGATTGACGGCTTTCCGTGGATCTTCAGCTGTGTGCGCAGCAGGCCATGCTCCCCCTTCATCTTCGGGGAGATGCCCCATTCTTTGCCTAGCCAGGCGCCTCCGCCACACTCTCCTCCTTATTCTGTGCTGCTCAATGCAAGCCATCAGTCATGCTGCTAAATCACAAGGCTCCATGATCCTATGTTCACCTCCTGCAGAATCAAAGAGAAAGACGCGTGGGTTATCACATTTGTCCTAAGGACTTCTCATGGTTAGGTTTAAAGACCCCTCCATGCATTCAGGAGAGTGCTGGCCACCACTTGGATGGTCAGTGTATAATGCACTTCGTGGCTGTCCGAAACCCCACCCACCTCCGCCCCACTTCACGACTGATTGGCGGCAGCTTCGGCCACTGGACTGCATTCTCTGCTGTGGGCTCAAGTGCAGGGGTTCTCATTTTCAACAGTGCAACACTGCGCTGTTACCTTGAACGATGATGGATACTGGTCCAAACCTTTATAAATGCACAGAGATTTCGCCATGGTCACCTTTCGCAAGGGGATTCTACACCTTGCCCAGTTGGCCAATTGTTCTGCTGCCCCCTAAAATACACATTAATTTGTGGCCAATGCCCGAGGTCAGAAAGATTCTGCAGCATTGGTGGCATCTTCATGCTTTTCTGTTGGCACCTGAGAGTGTTTTGCCACTCACCATGCTCTCATAAGGTCTTGAATCGTGGCGGTCCACGGTTTACGATAGGGCCGCACTGCTGATGATCTCTTCCTCAACTATTTTGATCAATTTCTGCTTTGCTGAAGCAGCTGCCATCACCCTCCTGACCATATGAGAGCTCACCCCTCTACCACTCCTAATTTCTCTCCGCTGGGCCTGCAGGAAAGAGTGGGAGACCCGGAAGTCAGCTTTTCCAAGTCCGCTCACTATTGCTGTGAGTGCGGTATCCTGAAAAAGAAACGAGAGCTATGGAATAATTAGGAGATTAAGAAGAAACTCTTTTAACCAAATAGTGCAGAGGATATGAAACATACCACCACAGATATTAGCTGAAGCAAGTAGTAAAGATGCATTTAAGGGGAATCTCGACAACAACCTGACGAGGCAGAGAATAAAGGGCCACGATGATAGATTTAGATAAGAAGTTCGGAGGATGCTCGACTGGGGCTCCAAAAGGGCCCTAATCAAGGTCATGAATTATAATATGAGCGATTTTGACCATGATGTGCATCTTCAGATTGCTTGAGTTCTCAACTTCTCTGTAACCTTTACCATGATCAACGAAACCACCATTCTCCACTGATTCTGCTTCATTATGTACCTGGCTACTTGACAGGAAACTAAAGTGACTCCGAGCGTTATTTAATTCTGCAATTAACTCTCAAATAGTTTTTCTTACACCATTCTGTCCATAACATATTATATCCTAGCAATTGAACAAGCGCAGAAGTTACAAAGCATAACTAAATTAAAGAAGCCTATTTTCGAAACCCGCAGTTGCAAGACGTCAAACGTCCTTGTGAAGCATCTTCTTGAAAATTACCGCAAGCTATTATTAGCAGTTGCAAACGTACAGTTATTGCAGCGAGGGGTTAGTTGAATCAGTTGTTCAGAATGTCAGCGCGCATGGTTCTTCTGTGCCTGACTTTCCAAGGGGTCATTTACACAGGTACCTTTCTATTGATTGCCCCAAGCACCTTAAATTTATAAAATGTTTCCGATGTAACGTGCACATTCATTTAGTGAACTGTAATTACACTTTGTAGATTATATATTTTTTCTATTTGCTTCCCCATGTCGCGCCTCGTGCAACTAGCCTGTAATTGACTATATTTTCTGACAGTTGCGGACCACGTTTCATTCAGAGTGTCTCAGAAGCCCAAACAAGAGATTGTATCCAGACGAGGAAACATCACTTTCTCCTCCACGTTCTCCAACTTCCAGGGCGATTCCTGTGTCACAGTGAATTGGTGGAAACGGGGTGAGACTGAATTCCTGCGAGAAAGCGACCACGACAGAAAACGATTTAGCCTGAATAGCAAATGGTTCAGTACATTCCAGTTGCTGAACGCAAATTTCCAAGATTCTGGAGTCTATCACTGCGCAGTGATGTGTCAAGGAATTGTAAAAGGAAATGGTACCGGGTCACAGCTAATTGTTTATGGTAAGTCTGAAAGAGGAGAGAGGAATAATCGTAAACATATTGAACATAAACGGGGACATTTCGTGATTGTTTTCTTGCACGGATTTGCCACTTTAAACACGACAATTAATACACTTCATGACAAAGTTGTATATAGTCGTGTTCTCTGAATAGAAGTGCTACTTAGAAAATCAATGTCACGCGTAGAATATTGCAACGTGTATCAATATGACTCAATTAGACTTGAGTTCCAAAAGCAAGTTATTCCCCTGTTGTCTGATAGAGAATGTTCGGAATGAATTCCAAACATGCGACTGAATGAAATCACCCCTTTAGTGCGCATCTCCCAGCACATACAGGGCTCTTAGCCCATTTTTGAAGCACAGAATGTTGTCATCTCACAGACCTCCAATAACTATACTTACAGGGGGAGGGTATTGCTGAACCCCCTGCGGTTCATGAATATAATTTATTTCACCAGTTGTCTTGCTTCCGCAATGAAATTTGCCCCATGTGGATCAAGTCCTTGCTTTTAGCAGCAGATTATTCGTCACTGGCGACCTGTATAACACATATGGAGCGCGCCAATTTCCCCCCAGGTTTACTTAGTTTTTTTGAACACGAATACTAAGTATTGAATATTAAATAGTCGGGGCTTGTCTGCTGAGTAAAGGAGTCTTGGACTTGATAACTCAGGTAAAAATGAACAGATGCAAGTGTCTTTGAGACATTTGGATGAGATATGTGCAGATGATCGACAGAACATTAAAAGGACAGGAGATTTGCGCTTTCGAATGGCACTATTATCATTAAATGAACCGAATCTAAAGCAGGCTCAGTAATTGTTTTATTTTCTATTTGACAGTGCCCCCAACCCTACTGAAGATTGTTTCCAAACCACCTGAAGGGAATTCAAATGTTTCTTTGACTCTTATGTGTGAAACGGCTGCATTTTATCCGGAGAATTTCACCCTAACGTGGTATAAAAATGACGTGGAAATTGCATTAGGCATACACAACATCAAAGTTCAGAACACCGAGGAACTGTACGAAGTTTCAAGCTCTTTGTCTCTGGTGGAACCTGTTCCAAGCGAAACCAA
Organism: Cetorhinus maximus; assembly: GCF_964194155.1. Classification (NCBI taxonomy): domain Eukaryota; kingdom Metazoa; phylum Chordata; class Chondrichthyes; order Lamniformes; family Cetorhinidae; genus Cetorhinus; species Cetorhinus maximus. The sequence continues at coordinate 89,208,875 of NC_135884.1, forward strand.
TTTTACCTGCTCGGTATCTCATGCTTCTCTCCAGGCTCCAGCTTTTGTCACTCGTATTATTTCAAAATCTAACCAAGGTACGAGGTGGACGGACCAAAAAGGTGAAACAGGTACTGTTCAATCCGTGAAGTAATACAACGTATGCTTTGTACATGTTAGTACTCCTGAAGTTACTTCACCGCATTATCATTGTAATTACTAAAGAAATCATTACATTTACTAATTTTGACATTAAATACTATAAGTGAACACCGTGTGTGCTAAAAACAAGTCATATCATATGGCAAGTAAATATTCTCCGTCAACAGTATTTATTTCCAATTTATTTCATTTGATGCATAACAATTATAATCAGGAGTTCATATTTTCTATTCCACTATATTGCCGCACTTGTTTATAATTCAAGTATTTCAGTTTTTTGTTTCTGTGTTAAAATAGGTTTATTCATTGCCAGTGCTTGTTCGCCTTCACATTGCTTACGCTCGAAATCCATCCAGTGTAGATTCCGATCTTCAACTCTTCCCCCTAACGCCGCACCTTCCCTTCATACACCATCCCCATCCCTACCCCACTTCTATTGCAGATTTCTGAAATTATCCCCCTGCCTAACTTTTGCACCACCCCCTCCAACCCCACCATCTAGTTTCCTCATGCCCTTTAGGAAAGGAAATCTGCCGTCCTCACCTGGCCTGGTCTACATGTGACTTCAGGTCCGTAGAAATGTGGTTGACTTTTTGGCCTGGCAAGCCACTGAGTTGTATCAAACCTCTAAAAAGTCAATAACGAGGGAACAAACTGGTCGGACCACCCGGAATTGACCTAGGTACCGGAAACTACCACGAGAATTCCAGCCCTGTGGTCCCTGCAAAGTCCTCCTAATTAACATCTGCAGGCTTGTAGCCAAAATTGGGAGAGCTGCCTCACTGACTTGTCAGGCAACAGCCTAACATAATCATACTCACGGAATACCTTACAGATCACGTCCCAGACACACCATCATAGTGATGTCCCACCAGCAGGACAGACCCAGCAGAAGAGGCGACACAATGGTGTATAGTCAAGAGGGAATTACCTTGGGAGTCCTAAACATGGACTTCGGAACCCATGAAGTTTCATGGCATCAGGTCAAACATGGGCAAGAAAAATTACTTCTGATTCCACGTACTTCCCGCCTCCACCCTTCCCCCACCCCCACTCAACTGATGAATCAGTGCACCTCCATGTGGAACACCACTTTGAGGAAGCATTGAGTGTGGTAAGGGTGCCAAATGTACTCTAGGTGGGGGACTTCAATGTCCACCGCCAAGAGTGGCTCGGTAGCACCACTACTGACCGGGCTTGCCGAGTCCTAAAGGACATAGCTGCTAGACTGGGTTTGCGTCAGGTGGTGAGGAATCCAACAAGAGGGGAAAACGCATTTCACCTCATCCTCACCAACCTGCCTGCTGCAGATGCATCTGTCCATGACAGTATCGGTAGGAGTGGCCACCGCACAGTCCTTGTAGAGAGGAAGTCCCATCTTCCCATTGAGGATACGCTCCATCGTGTTGTGTGGCAATATCAATGTGCTACAGGGGATGGATTTCGATCAGGTGTAGCAACTCAAGAGCGGGCATTCATGAAGAGCTGTGGACATCAGCAGCAGCCGAATTGTACTCAACCACAATCTGTAACCTCAATGGCCCGGCACATCCCCCATTCTATCATTGCCACAAATGCAGGGGACCAACCCTGGTTCAATGAAGAGAGCAAGAGGATATGCCAGGACTAGCACCAGGCACACCCAAAAATTAGGTGTCCACCTGATTAAGCTACAACACAGGGCTATTTGCGGCCAAACAGCATAAGCTACAAGTGATAGACAGGGCTCAGCCGTTCCACAACCAACGGATCAGGCCTAAGCCCTACAGTCCTGCCACATCCAGCCGTGAATGGTGATGGACAATTTAACAACTCACTGAAGGAGGAGACTCCACAAATGTACCCATCCTCAATGATGGATGAGCCAGTGCAGAAGATAAGCATGATCCATCTCGACCTCCACGGGAGGTCCCCAACATCGCAAATGCCAGTTTTCTGCCAATTTGACTCACTCCACGTTATATCAAGTAATGGCAGAAGGCACTGGATCCAGCAAAGCCTATGGGCCCTGAAAATACTCCGGCAATTGTACTGAAAGCTTGTGCTCCGGAACTTGCTGTGCCACTTGCCAAGCTGTTCCAATACAGCTACAACAGTGGCATCTACTCGCCAATGTGAAAAATTATCCAACTTTGTCCTGTACACAAAAAGCAGGAAAAATTCAACCCGCCAATTACCGCCCCATCAGTCTACTGTCAGCCATCAGTAAAGAAATGGAAGGGGTCATCAACAGTGTTATCAAGCGATGCTAGCTCAGCAATAACCTGCTCACTGACGCTCAAATGGGTTCCATCAGGGTCAATCAGAATCTGACCTCCTACAGGCTTGGTTGAAACATGGACAAAAGAGCTGAACTCTCGAGTTGATGGGAGAGTGACTGCCCTTGATATCAAGGCAGCATTTGACCGAGTGTGACATCAAGGAGCTCTAGCAAAACTGGAGTCAATGGAAATCAGGGGGAAAACTCTTTGCTGGTTGGAGTCATACATAGCACAAAGGAAGATGGTTGTGGTTGTTGGAGGCCAATTATCTCAGCTCCAGTGCATCACTGCAGGAGTTCCTCAGGGTAGTGCCTTGGTCCCAACCATCTTCAGTTACTTCCTCAATGACATTCCTTCCAAAATAAGGTCAGAATTGACGAAGTTTGCTGATGATTGCACAGCGTTCGGCCCTATTCCAGACCCTCAGATACTGAAGCATACATCTCCAAATGCAACAAGACATGGAAAATATCCAGGCTTAGACTGACAAGTGGCAAGTAACATTTGTGCCACACAAGTGTCAGGCAATGGCCATCTCCAACAAGAGAAAATCCAACCATCGCCCCTTGATGTTCAATGGCATTAGCATCACTGAATCTCTACCAACATTCTGGGGGTTACCATTGACCAGGAACTGAAGTGGACAAGCCATATAAATACTATGGCTGCAAGAATTGGTCAGAGGCTAGGAATCCTGCGGTGAGTAACTCACCTCCTGACTCCCCAAAGCATGTCCCACCATCTACAAGGCACAAGTTCGGGCGTGTGATGGAATACTCTCCACTTTCCTGGATGAGTGCAGATCCAGCAACACTCAAGGAGTTTGACATCGTCCAGGGCAAAGCAGCCTGCTTGAATGGCACCCCTTCCACAAACAGTCACTCCCTCCACCACCCACGCACATTAGCAGCAGTGTGTGCCATCTACAAGATGCACTGCAGAAACTCACCAAGACTCCCATCCACGACCACTACCATCTAGATGAACGAGGACAACAGATGCATGGGAAAGCCAACACCTGCAAGTTCCCCTCCCAAGTCACTCACCATCTTGACTTGGAATTATATGACCGTTCCTTCCCTGCCGCTGGGTCAAAATCCTGGAATCCTGGAATTTTCTCCCTAACAGCACTCTGGGTGTATCGACACCACAGGAACTGCAACAGTTCAAGAAGGAAGTTCACCATCACCTTCTCAAAGGAAATTAGGGATGGGCAGTAAATGCTGAGCTAGCCAGCGACGCCCACATCCCATAAATGAACGAAACAAAGGCAGCCTGGCTACAGTAAAGCCTGCTCAATGCATCATGCTGTTAACAATTATTTCCCCGAGCGTAAAAGAAATAGTCCATCGCCTGTTAAATTTCCTTCACTATTCAATGACATTCTTACTTTAGTAAACGCAGAACAGAAAATTGAAAGGTTATCTTTATCCAATTACTGCAATCCAGAATTTTGCTGTGTCAATGAACACATTCTTCTGAAAATGCCGCCAAATTCCTGTTATTAAGTAAGGAAGGTAAAGAACAAAAACACGCTTAATGATCATGGAAATTTGATCGCTTTCTCATTCTAATTCTCCTGAAATTGTGCTCTGAGATCCTCAAATTCCGCACCGCTGAACAATCCAAAATGTTCAATCTATTCTTGGATGTTACTTCAAATATTATATCACATAACCCCTATTTAAACTTTGTTGTTGCTATCCTATAACACTAAGTTACTGAAACCGCCATTCTAGCTGAAGCAATAAACTATTTTTGGGCCTATTGTTGGCCAACGTCCATCCTCATTAATGTTCTTGTTAATCTTGCAGTTACTCTTGTTAATTCACCTTACTTCTGGGTTGTCGGGTGTGCCGTGATTGGATTGGGCGTTTTGGTGCTAATGATCGTTATTCGATTGCGGTATCGACTGCAGAATAATGAAGGCAAGGTCTACCGTAAGAAGTTGATTTTAGTACAAAACCTCAGAGCGATTGACCGCTTCGAGTAACACGGGCGAAGGAGAGCTTGATCAGGACTTCAAGTTGAAAACAATATTTTAGCTGTTTTCAGAAACCGCTGATTGTTTGTAATGCATGTAACAAAATACAAATGCTCACAGGCTCATAATAAAAGTTGAGATAATTTGCTAGATGTTGCAGCGGAAATTTTGCCTCTGCAGCGTGATAAATGAAATGCACCCTAGCACGCAATCATTTGCCCAAACATTCTTTTGTGGAGGAGCAACTAGTTTCACTGAAAGTGTGTGAACCTCCGACTGGGTAATCGATGTGCACATGAGTGACAATTCTCGGCCGTAGGGCCTCTTGAGCCTGCTTCCCGTACAAATAGAACATTGCTGGTCTTTCTACCACAACTGAAGTTTCCAGCCCCATCCTCTTATTGTTGAATCCGTCAGTGTCCAAAACGATTCCCTTAGTTTCTGAAACAAAAATCAAAAATAGTGCACCAGTCCTGATCGCGACAATGACTGACATTTCAAAAGCTATTGGTACAATGCAGACTGAGGAACATTTTCGGCATTGTTTTGACTCTAAAAATGGCTTCGCAATCACGGGAACTGAGTAAATATTTCAATTTTTCAACATCATTAAATCTCATTCCTTTCTAGATAAAGAAGAATGTGCAATGGATCAAACAGCAGCGAAGAAGTGGTATTTTTATTCAGAGTCTGACATATAAGTGAAACGTCAAGAAAGATTGATATAATGGAAAGGTTATATCATGATCACGTCAAAGCAGTTGAACTCCAGTTACTAAAATAGTTTGTTCGATCACAATGTTTCCTTCAAATCGTGATTAGAAATGTGCTTGGCAGTCGGCGCATTGCTGGTAAAAGATAAGTTATCTGGCAGAAAAGAAAACGACCTATTTCGTTCGAAGTGCGCCTGGTAAGAACTGCCTATAGATTCAATTATTATTTGGACTTGAGAAATCTTAACGAAAACCGGAAGCTTGTCTTAGCATTTCTGTAGAGTGCACATAGACAGGTTTAAATATTAGTTTTAGTAGGAACATAGGACTTAGCAGAAGTAGGGCATTCAGCCGCGCGAACCTGCTCCGCCATTTAACAAGATCAAGGCTGATCTGGTTTTGATGCCAACTCCGCTTTTCTGTCTGCCCCAATAACCCAGGATCCCCTTGTCTATCAAAAATCTGTCTTCCTCCGCCTTGAATAAATTCAATGACCCAGCCTCCACTTCTCTCTGGAAAAGAGAATTCCACATACCAACGACCTTCTGAGAGAAAAGAGCTCTCCTCATCACTGCCTTAAAAGGCAGACCTCTAATTGTTAAACATTGTCCCCTACCTCTAGACTCCCCCACAAGTGGAAACATCCTCCGCACATCTACCCTGTCAAGTCAACTCAGGATCTTACATCTCTCAGTAAGATCGCCTCTCATCTTTCTAAGCTACAATGTGCATCGGCCCAACCTGTTCAAAATTTCTCCACAAACCCCTCATCCCAGGAATGAGTGGAATGAACATTCTCTGAACGACTTATAACGCAATTACATATTTTTGTTCAGATATGAGACCAAAGCTGCACACAGTATTCCGGATTTGGACTCACTGTACAACTGCAGTATAAGTTGCGTACATTTATGTTCCATTACCCTTGCAATAAAAGCCAACATTCGATTTGCCTTCCGAATCACTTGCGGTATCTGCATGCCAACTTTTTGTGAATCATGTGCCAAGACACCCAAATTCCTCTGTACCACCGAGTTTTGCAACCCCTCCATTTAAATAGCATGCTGCTATGATATAGTGACAACAGTGTGCTAATATAGGCTTTTGTGCAAATCAAAATAAGTTATTGTTTGTGCAATTGTTTTCCAGATCAACTTGCCCAATGTTTGGTCAGTGGCATGTAACCTAGCGAAGACAATGAACTGGCTGCTTAACCAAATAATTTCTTTCTAACCTATGCAGGGAGCAACAGCAGAGGTCGTACATTATGCTGCATTAGATTTCAGCAGAACCAGAAAAGCTCCAAGACGTGACCGTACAGATGAGAGAACCATCCACGCTCGGGTAGGACTGAGTCACAGGTCAGAAAGAAAACATAGATCACGAGTTTAGCATTAGCTATAATGCGAGGACGAGGGGCATATATTTCACCTGACTTAGGCTGTGTGTTATATTAAACATATTTTTGCGACCTTCTGACGATTTTTTGAGCAGTAACCCATAGGACTTGCAAAACTGCCAAAGCCACTTTATTTCTAAACATTGATATTACAGACTGAACAAGGAACAACCCGAGACGAGCTCACGTACGCGACTCTTGAAATTGCTAGTTCAGAGAAAAAGGGGAAGTACAGCAAAAACGAAATGAACACAGAGTATGCACACTTGCAGAGAGAGAAAAAGTGCTAAAACAGAGACTTCCTTTAAAGAACCAAGAATCAATTAGCATTCCTCTGCTATATCACTCCAGGCGTGCATGTACCGCGCGACACCATCCTTCCGAGATGGAAGATAATTCCAATAATAGTTCAGATAATGCAATCGATCGCTATTAATTAATGTTCAATTGATTGATTGATTTTATTTTAATTACCTGGAAATAAAATAGCTATTCTGGCATATTTTATGGTTATATCTGTTGGATTTACTTGATTGCAAATTTCTACTCTTTACATTGCAATGATACGCTAATCACTTCGCTATACCTAAATCGCAGCATTTATAAGGTCAGGAAAATATATACAATTTGTGCCCATTTTGGCGATTAATGCTGTAAAACCTGCCTCTAGATTTACGTCTGGCGTTACTGCATTATGACTTCCAGTCAATGAACGCTGCTGGTGAGAAACGGGTGCAGCTCAATTTGATGAATGCGGCCATCAAAGATTTGAAAGTAGCTTCCAGTTGTTCCATGTCACCCAAAGCCACATCTACTCAGGTGGCCGCGTAAAACCATACAAACTTACAACACGAAAGAAATCCATGAAGCCCATTGTGGCCGGGTCGACATTTTGATAGAGCGAGATAATGACTTCCACTTTTACACTCTTCCCCATATCTCTGCCATTTTTATTTTCCCTTTCAAGTATATATCCAATTCCGTTTTGCAAGTTTCCAATGATTCTTCTTCCAAGAGTCAACATCCTATGGTGTCACGTTTTAAAATAACTGCATATGTGCACAGCTACAACATTACCTTCACCTTTTCTCTCCGCCGTTTCTTCAAATAAGCGTACAAGGAAATCATGCATAATCTGTCTTTTTCTGAATCGCTGCATTTTTGACTTAATTGGCCCAGCTTTCTACAAGAACGTATATCTCGAATGATAAAGGCCTGCAAAATGCAAGTAAATGTACATCAATTTACTTATTTAATGTCTAAAAACAATTTGTTGCTCCAAAATTGAGACAAAGTAGTCTACGTTATTTTGATAAATAATTAACCGAAACAGTGTACTGTCGTACAAGTATTCAAAGGCGAATAGTTTGGCGATCCGTTAGTTCTGAAAAAGCGTGAAATTTTGCATGGGTGTTTTAACATTGTGGCTTTAGCTACACTAACCTGTTGCTAACTGTTGACAGAGGCGAATTGCTTGCTCAAATTAAATAACAGATGTGGTTCAACTGCTCTGCTCGAGACAGCAACACATCTAGTTTTACATTTAACTCTGTTGACTACAAAATGCTGAAAGCCGACCTCGTGTTGCACAGCAGCATCACGGTGTAATTGAAACAAAACTTCATGTTCATATTCAACATATATTCTGTTCCACATTTTTCAGACAGAAGTGCCGAGAGTATAATCCATATGATCCTGAGGTCCCCAGCATCGCAGATGCCAGTCTTCAGCCAACTCCATTCACTCAAGAAGCAGCTGAAAACATTGGATACTGCAAAGGCTATAAGGCCCTGAAAATATTCCGACAATTGTACTGAAATCTTGTGCTCCAGAACTTGTCATGCCCTTCCCAAGATGTTCCAGTACAGCTACAGCACTGGCATCTACCCGGCTATGTGGGAAATTGCCCAGGTATGCCCTGTACACAACAAGTAGGACAAACCCAACCCGGCCAATTACTGTCCCGTCAGTCTACTCTTGAACATCATTAAAGTGATGGTAGGGGCCATCAGCAGTGTTATGAAGTGGCACTTCATAGCCTGTTCCCTGATGCTCAGTTTGAGTTCCACCAAGATCACTGAGTTCCGGACCGAATTACCGCCTTTGGTCCGAACATTGACAAAAGAGGTGAACTCCAGAGAGGAGGTGAGCGTGACTGTACTTGAAACCAAGGCAGCATTTGACGGCATTGGCATCAAGGAGCCCTAAAAAAAGCTGGAGTCAAAGGGGGTCAGGGGAAAACTCGCCGCTGGTTGGAGTTGTATATAGCACAATGGAAGATGGTTGTGGTGGTTGCAGGTCAATCATCTCAGTTCTAGAACATCACTACAGGGCTTTGTCAGGACAGTGTATTCGGCCCAATCAATTTCAGCTGCTTCCTTCCATCATAAGGTCAGAAGTAGAGAAGTTTGCTGATGATTGCACAATGTTCAGCACCATTCGTGACTCCATATCCAAATGTAGCAAGGACAATAGCCTAGCTTGGGCTACAAGTGGCAGGCAACATATGTGCCACACAAGTGCCAGGCAATGACCATCTCCAACAAAATCGAATCGAACCATCACCCCTTGACATTCAATGCCATTACCATCAATGAATCCCCACTATCAACATCTTGGGGGTGACCTTTGACCAGAAACTGAACTGGCCTAGCCATTTAAGTACTGTGGCTACAAGAGCAGACCAGAGTCTAGGGTTACTACGGTGAGTAACTCACCTCATGACTCCCCAAAGCCTGTCCATCATCACACTCTAGACTTGTGCCTTGACAACCAGTCATAACAAATTTGTTAGAATCACAGAGAAAACCAATAAATGGGAGCTTCTTTGGATGAACTCTGTTAACATTTTGGACAACATGCAGAACTTATCATTTGTGAGCCATTGCGATCAATGTTACAGTATTGTAAGACATTAAGATAACGCAGTTCCCGTCGGGAATTTGATCAAGTTAAATAAACTCGTGTGTGGATGAATAAGAAAAAAAACCCTAATGCGATACATGAAAATTAAATGAATATAGGCGGGCGAAAAACTTAAAGTGGAACTGACACATTCCCATCTTACACATTTATTGCTCGTTCCTAATTGCCCTTGAGAAGGTGGTGTTGAACTGCTTTCTTGAACCGCTGCAGTGCCTGTGGTTCTCAAGGTACAAGTCAGGAGTGTGATGGAATACTGTCCACTTGCCTTGATGCGTGCAGCTCCAACAACACTCCAGAAGCTTGATACCATCCAGGTCAAAGCAGCCCGCTTGATTGGCACCTTATCGGCAAGAATTCACTCCCTCCACCACTGACGCACAGTGGCAGAAATGTGTACCACCCACAAGATGCACTGCAGGGACTCACCAGACCCCCTTAGGCAACACCTCCCTAACACACCGTAGCTACCATCTAGAAGGACAAGGGCAGCACATACATGGAAACACCACCACCTGGAAGTTCCCCTTCAGGACACTCACCATCCTGACTTTCAAATATATTGCCGTTCCTTCACCGTCGCTGGGTCAATATCCTGGAACCCCACCCACCTCCCTAACAGCACAGTGACTGCAAAGGTTCAGGAAAGCAGTTCAAGTGCAATTAGGAACGGGCAATAAGTGCTGGCCTAGCCAGCAACGCCCACATCCCGTAACTGAATAAAAACAAAATTGTCATAGTAACCCAGATACCCTGACCATCGCTATAGGCAATGTGTAGGTGTTTCGCTTTAAGCGCTTAGCCCACCTATATTCATTTAATTTTAATGTATCGCGTTAGGCTTTTTTTTAATTCATCCACACAAGAGTTTCTTTACATTTAAATTGAATAAATTCCCGACGGGAACTTCGTTATCTCAATGTCCGACCATACCGTAACATTGGTCGCAAAGGCTCACAAATTGTGAGCTCTGCACGTTGTCCAAAATGTCAACAGCGTTGATCCAAAGAACCCCACTTTATTGGTTTTCTCCGTGATTCTAATAAATTTGTTACGACTGGTTCTCACTCAAGGTGTTCCTTCGATCAATCCGTCCAGTTCCAAATGCATCGGAACTTTGGAAAGAGGCAAGAAACCCCATACCGTGATTATAAGAGTGGCACTTCCATAACGCCTCCAGAATGAATTCAATCGGCACATCAGCACGATAAGACAGAGAGTTAGAAAATATTCATGGCTCTGTTCGCTGCCACCGGAACTGCAAAAGGCGCATTCACCAGCCGTACAGTCGACGCCACAGGCAGCTGTTTGCAGAAAAGGAAAGGACCATCCGTAATATTGAGCAATGTAAAGATATTTCAACAAGGGCAGCATCAATAAAATGTGTTTATACACCATGGTTAAGGATTGTAGTTTTCACAGAACATTGAACCCCAAAACACTAGTTAAAATTTCTAGGACCGCGATTGTGTTTGCCACCATGCTAGTTACCTCACTGGTGACCCCGCTTCTGAACCCTTACTCAGTGTCCTGCTCCCTGCGGCAAGAGAAGCTGCGGGTGAGGCGACGAGCAAGACGGCAAATGCGGTAGCGAGCAAAGCGGCGAGGCAGATGGCGAGCGAAGCTGAAAGTGGAATGATGATTGAGCGTGAAGCAAAGCAACCAGTCGGGGCGGCGAGTTGGGCGGCAAGCGAAGCTGCGAAGGGGCGACGAGCAAAGGAAAAATGGGGCAAAAACAAAAATAGCTGGGAAAACTCACCAAGTCTGACAGCATCTGCGGAGAGGAATACAGTTAACGTTTCGAGTCCTTCATCAGAAATAATGAAAAGTAGAAATGAGGTGAAATATAAGCTGTTTGAGGGGGCTGGGACAGGTAGAGCTGGATAGAGAGCCAGTGATAGGTGAAGGCAAAGAAGAGATTGCCAAAGATTTCAAAGGCAAAAAGACAAAGGGGTGTTGACGGTGGTGATATTAGCTAAAGAATGTGCTAATGGTGACATTAGGGATGGAAAGCAGGACGTGCAAGAGACAGATGGCCCTAGTGAAGGTGGTGTGGGGGGAAGGGATCGAAATAGTCTAAAAGGTGGAGACAAAACAATGGATGGAAATAAATTTAACAATAATAGAAATATGTGGGAAAAGAAAAATATATTAAAACACGTATTAAAAACTATTAGGAAAAAGGGGGATCGGAAAGGGGGTGGGGATGGAGGACAGAGTTCATGACCTGAAGTTGTTGGACTTACTGTTAAGTCTGGAAGGCTGCAACATGCCTAATCGGAAGACGAGGTGCTGTTCCTCCAGTTTCCATTGAGCTTCACTGGAACATTGCAGCAGTCCAAGGACGGACATGTAGGCATGAAAGGAGGGTGGTGTGTTGAAATGGCAAGCGACAGGGAGGACTGGGTTATGCTTGCGGACAGACCGAAGGTATTACGCAAAGCGATCACCCAGTCTGCGTTTCGTCTTTCCAATATAGAGGAGACTGCATTTGGAGCAGCAAATGCAGTAGACTAAATTGAGGGAAGTGCAAGTGTAGTGCTGCTTCACTTGAAAGGAGTGTTTGGGCCCTTGGACGGTGAGGAGGGGGGAAGTAAAGTGGCAGGTGTTGCGCCTTCTGTGGTTGCATGGGAAGGTGCACTGGGAGGGGTTTGAGGTGTAGAGGGTGATGGAGAAGTGGACCAAGGTATCCCGGAGGGAACGGTCCCTATGGAATGCCGACAGGGGGTGTGAATGGAAGATGTATTTGGCGGTGGCATCATGCTGGAATTGGCAGAAATGGTGGAGGATGATCCTTTGAATGTGGAAGCTGGTGGGGTGATAAGTGAGGACAAGGGGGACCCTATCATGGTTCTGGGAGGGAGCGGAAGGTGTGAGGGCAGATATGCGGGAGATGGGTCGGACTCGGTTGAGGGCCCTGTCAACCACTGTGGGTGCAAAACCTCGGTTAAGGAAGAAGGAAGACATGTCAGAGGAACTGTTTTGGAAAGTGGCATCATCAGAATAGATGCAACGGAGGCGAAGGAACTGAGGGAATTGGATGGAGTGCTTACAGGAAGCAGGGTGTGAGGAGCTGTAGTCAAGGTAGCTGTGGGAGTCGGTAGGCTTGCAATGAATATTAGTGGACAGTCTATCACCAGACATTGAGACAGAGAGGTCAAGGAAGGGAAGTGTCAATGATGGACCATGTGAAAATGATGGAAGGGTGGAAAGTGGAAGCAAAATTAATACGTTTTTCCATGTCCAGACGACAGCATGAAGCGGGACCGAAGCAGTCACCGATGCACCAGAGAAAGAATTGTGGGAGTGGGCCTGAGTAGGACTGGAACAAGGGATGTTCCGCATGCCCCAGAGACAGGCATAACTGGGGCCCATGAAGGTACCCATAGCCACATCTTTTATTTGGAGGAAGTGAGACGAGTTTAAGGAGAGATTGTTCAGTGTGAGAACAGTTTCAGCCAGACGGAGGAGAGTGGTGGTGGATGGGGATTGTTTGGGCTTCTGTTCAAGGAAGAAGCAGAGAGCCCTCAGACCATCCCAGTAGAGGATGGAGTTGTAGAGGGATTGGACGTCCATGGTGAAGAGGAGGCAGTTAGGGCCAAAGAACTGGAAACTGTTGATATAATGTAGGGCATCAGAGGAATCGCGGATGTACTTGGGAAGGGATTAGACAAGGGGAGAGAGAATGGAGTCAAGATAGCAAGAAATGAGTTTGTGGGGCAGGAACAGGCTGACACGATCGGTCTGCCAGGAAAGCCCTGTTTGTGGATTTTGGGTAGGAGGTAGAAGGGGGCCGTCCGTCGTTGGGAGGCAATGAGGTTGGAAGCTGTGGAGGGAAGGTCTCCAGAGGAGATGAGGTCAGTGACAGTCCTGGAAACAATGGCTTGATATTCAGATCTCGGGTCATGGTCCAGGGGGTGGTAGGAGGAAGTGTCTGTGAGTTAATGCTCAGCCTCTGTGAGGTAGGGGTCAGTGCACCAGATAACAACAGAACCACCCTTGTCAGCTGGTTTGATGACGAAGTGAAGGTTGGACCTGAGAGAACAAAATGCGGCAAGTTCAGAAAGAGACAGGTTGGAGTGGGTGAGAGGAGCAGAGAAATTTAGCTAACTGATGTCACGCTGACAGTTCTCAATGAAATGATCAAGAGCAGTTAAGAGTCCCGAGGGAGGGGGCCAGGTGGAGGGAGAATATAGGAGGTGGGTAAAAGGATCCATTGAACGGGGAGAGGACTCCTGCCCAAAGAAGAGAGCATAGAGATGAAGGCAGCAGAAGAAGAGTTCAGCATCGTGCCGAGCCCGATATTCATTGAGGTGAGGGTGTAAGGGTATGAAACTGAGGCATTTGCTGAGCACGGAACGTTTAGCATCAGAGAGGGGAAGGACAGGGGGTATGGTGAATACACGGCCGGGGCTGGGATTGGAAGATGGAATGGGGTAGAGGGACGGGCAGGGGTGGAGGGTCCTGGAAGGGTATTGGTGTCGATGGTTTGTAGGAGCTTGCGTTCTTTTGCACCTGAAAGAAAGAGACAAAGTTTCATGTTACGGCGTCGGATGAGACGAAGAATAAAATGAAACTGGGGGCAAGGAGAGCTTAGAGATAGGTGAGTCAGTGCTGCTGGAGGGAAAGTCGAGTGTGTTCATATGGTGGCGCATGGCACTCAGTGTGGATCTCAGGATATGACAAGAACAGCAGTCCGAGGAACGATGTATGTCCCGGAGTTACCTCTAATCCTGGGTGGGTTCAAAACATGAGAGATGGATCTTCAGTTGGAATCCACGTGGGGTAAGGCAGAGACTGAGTCAGTCACGAAGGAAGGAAATATGGCTGTGAAAGCAAAGTTTTGTAAACACCTTGTCAAACACCAGGAGAGAAATGGAAAGCAATGTAGGTGAACAGGGCAAAAGAGACAAGTGGAAATCCTGTGGAGAGAAAAGCAGTACTTCTTCAAGGTTGTCATTCCTGGAAGAGAAGTGACAATCAATTAAACACTAAGATAAAAGCAAAATACTGCGGATGCTGGAAATCTGAAACAAAAACAAAAATATCTGGAAAAACTCAGAAGGTCTGACAACATCTACGGAGAGGAATACAGTTGACGTTTCGAGCCCATATGACTCTTCATCAGAAATAAGGAAAAATAGAAATGAGATGAAATATAAGCTGTTTGAGAGGGGTGGGACAGGTAGAGCTGGATAGAGGGCCAGTGATAGGTGGAGGCAAAGAAGAGATTGCCAAAGATGTCATAGACAAAAGAACAAAGGGGTGTTGACGGTGGTAAAATTAGATTTTTTAATACATTTTTTAATATATTTTTCTTTTCCCACCTATTTCTATTATTTTTAAATTTATTTCAATCCATTGTTTTATCTCCACCCTTTAGCCTATTTCGATCCCTTCCTCTCACCGTACCCCCACTAGGGCCATCTGTCACTTGCTCGTCCTGCTTTCTACCCTTAATGTCACCATTAGCACATTCCTTAGCTAGTATCACCACCGTCAACACCCCTTTGTCCTTTTATCTATGACATATTTAGCAATCTCTTCTTTGCCTCCACCTATCACTGGCCCGCTATCCAGGTCTACCTGTCCCAACCCCCTCAAACAGCTTATAATTCACCTCATTTCTATTTTCCTCAGTTCTGATGAAGAATCAAATGGACTTGAAATGTTAATTGTATTCCTTTCTGCAGATGCTGCCAGACCTGCTGAGTTTTTCCAGCTTTTTTTTTGTTTCAGATTTCCAGCATCCGCAGTATTTTGCTTTTATCTTAGTGTTTAATTGATTGCCACTTCTCTTCCAGGAATGCTTACCTTGAAGAAGTATTGCTCTTCTCTTCGACAGGATTTCTGCTTGTCTCTTTTGCCCTGTTCACCTTCATTGCTTTCTATTTCTCTCCTGGTGTTTGACAAGGTGTTTAGTAAAACTCACTTTCACAGCCATATTTCCTTCCTCAGTGACTGTCTCCATCTCCACATTACCCCTTGTGGATTCCAACTGAAGTTCCATCCGTCATGTTTCGAACCCACCCAGGATTACAGTTATCTCCAGGAGATACAATGCTCCTCGGACTGCTGTTCTCATCGCATCCTGAGATCCACACCCAGTGCCATGTGCCATGACATGAACACACTTGACCTCTCCTTCCAGCAGCACCGACTCACCCTATTTCTAAGCTGCCCTTGCCTCCAGTTTCATTTTATTCTTCGTCTCATCCGACGCCTCAACAAGAAACGTTGTCTTTTTTTTTTAGATGCAAAGGAATGCAAGCTCCAGCTGGTGCACTTACCTCTACCTGTCAGAGGCTGAGCGTCAACTCACAGACACTTCCTCCTTCCTCCCCCTGGACCATGACCGCACCACTGAATATCAAGCCATTGTTTCCAGGACTGTCACTGACCTCATCTCCTCTGGAGATCTTTCCTCCACAGCTTCCAATTTCATAGTCTTCCAACCTCGTACGGCCCACTTCTACCTCCTACCCAAAATCCACAAACAGGGCTGTCCTGGCACACCGATCATGTCAGTCTGTTCCTGCCCAGCGGAACTCACTTCTTGCTCTCTTGACTCCTTTCTCTCTTCCCTTGTCCAGTCCCTTCCCACCTACATCCACGCTTTCTCTGACGCCCTACATCATATCAACAATTTCCAATTCCCTGGCCCCAACCACCTCCTCTTCACCATGGACGTCCAATCCCTCTACACGTCCATCCACCACCTGGATGGTCTGAGGGCTCTCTGCTTCTTCCTTGAACAGAGGCCTGAACATGGAATAATGTATTAATTTTTCTTCCGATTTACACCCCTCCTTCATTTTCACATGTTCCATCACTGACACTTCCCTTCCCTTCCTTGACCGTTCTGTCTCAATATCTGGTGATAGACTGTCCACCAATATTCATTACAAGCCTATCGACTCCCACAGCTACCTCGACTACAGCTCCTCACACCCTGCTTCCTGTAAGGACTCCATCCCATTCTCTCAGTTCCTTCGCCTCCATCACACCTGCCCTGATGATGCCACTTTCCAAAACAGTTCCTTGACATGTCTTCCTTCTTCCTTAACCGAGGTTTTCCACCCACGGTGGCTGGCAGGGCCCTCAACCGTGTCCAGTCCATCTCCTGCACATCTGCCCTCATGCCTTCCTCTCCCTCATGGAACCATGATAGGGCCTCCCTTGTCCTCATTTAGCACCCCATCAGCCTCCACATTCAAAGGATCATCCTCCACCATTTCCGCCAACTGTAGCATGCTGCCACCACCAAACACATCTCCCCTTCGCATCCCGCCACCCCCCACCACCCCCCCCCCCACCCCCCACCCCGTCAGCATTCCGTACGGAACATTCCCTCCAGGACACTCTGGTCCACTTCTCCATCACCTCCTACACCTCAACCCCCTCCCAGTGCACCTTCCCATGCAACCACAGAAGGTGCAATGCCTGCCCCTTTACTTCCACCCTCCTCACTGTCCAAGGGCCAAAACACTCCTTGCAAGTGAAACAGCACTTCACTTGCACTTCCCTAAATTTAGTCTACTGCATTCACTGCTCCTAATGCAGTCTCCTCTATATTGGAGATACCAAACGCAGACTGGGCCATCACTTTGCAGAACACCTTCGGTCTGTCTGCAAGCGTCACGCAGACCTCCCTGTCACTTGCCATTTCAACACACCACCCTGCTCTCATCCCCATATGTCCGACCTTGGCCGGCTGCAATGTTCCAGTAAAGCTCAACGCAAACTGGAGGAACAGCAACTCATCTTTCAATCAGGCACTTTACAGCCTTCCGGACTTAACATTGAGTTCAACAACTTCAGATCATGAACTCTGTCCTCCATCCCCACCCCCTTTCCGATCCCCCTTTTTTTCGAATATTATAATACATTTTTTAAATATATTTTTCATTTCTCACCTATTTCTATTATTTTTCAGTTTATTTCAATCCATTGTTTTATCTCCAACTTTTAGCCTATTTCGAACCCTTCCCCCGCCCCACCCTCACGAGGGTTATCTGTCACGTGTTCGTCCTGCGTTCTACCCTTAATGTCACCATTAGCACATTCCTTAGCTAATATCACCACCGTCACCACCCCTTTGTCCTTTTGTCTACGGCATCTTTTGCAATCTCTTCTTTGCCTCCATCTATTACTGGCCCTCTATCCAGCTCTACCTGTCCCAACCCCCGCAAACAGCTTATATTTCACCTCATTTCTATGTTTCCTTCTTTCTGAGGAAGAGTCATACGGACTCGAAACGTTAACTGTATTCTTCTCCGCAGATACTGTCAGACCTGCTAAACTTTTCCAGCTATTTTTGTTTTTGTTTCAGATTACCAGCATCCGCAGTATTTTGCTTTTATATAAAGGAGAAAGGGGGCTGGTGAGTCAGGTGAACGATTGGGTGCTGAGCGTTCAATTTGGCGCACAGCGATGACGTCAGATGCACTGCGCGCAGTTTGTGCCGACCTCCTTTTCGCGGCACACAATAATGGCGTCAGCGGTGCCGGCTTCCTGTTGGTACGAATCTTTTTAATTGAGGTAAGTCAGGGAGAACGTGCGACGTTGAACGAAATCTTGCTGCAGAAAAACACACTGACCCTTTTGCTGCCACCCAGTTAATTAAAAATCCAACACTTGTTAATTAACATGTCTCCCCATTGGACAAGGCAATCCAGAGATTATAAAATGTTACCCGTAAGTTTTCTAAGGCAGCAAGCAGAAGCGATAAGTATACCTAGCTTGATACACCGATCATCTGATACCTGCAGAATTGCAAATTCAGTCACCTACACTCATGCAAACCTGCAGCGGCTTCCACTTCTGCAAATGGAAGTATAATTATACTTTCTTTCACAAGCATCTAGCAAGCAGACTTTTGTTCCAAATACACACTGATAAATATCCGAGCAAGTCCTTTCTCTACGCTCTTCAGACTCTTTTACCAGTTGAATACTTTATCGTAAATTATGAAGAACTGGTCATCACCGACTGCAACAGATTCTAATTTTAATCTCAGAGAAGCACAGCATTTTCCAACGATCTCTGTAACTTGCCTGTAGCTCAGTTGACAAGTGGTCCCCCAAAATGCAGTACTGAGTGATGCAGCAGGTACTTTATTCCAATCTCTGGCTCTGTTGAAATTCTACCTAGGTTCTCGGGCTACTCAGCCGATCTCAATTCTCGTGGCCATCGATTCAAACAGGAGATCAGATGGAGAGGTAATTGATCCTACAATCCGATCATCAATTAGTGGATTTGAGAGAGGAAAATGTAATCAGTGTAGCCAAAATTCTGCCTTTCCTGGGGACTAATTCCATCGCTGAGATTGTCGAAGTCATTTGTTAGTTCGTCTGTCTATGCTTCCAGGAATGACGTCAATACAAGTCAATTGTTATGTTTTGGGTGATTTCATTCTTTTTAACTGTCTTTATTCCTTGCTTAAATTTTCTCTCCTCTCTAATTCGATTACGTGTTCGCAGTTGGGTCTCTAACCCTCTTAGGCTTCTCCTGTTCAGTTTGCAGATGGATTCGATCTGACAGCTCTATGGTTGATGGGGTATCGATATGATTCTAGGAGGTTAAAACGTGCTCGCCTGTGCTGCTAAAAATAGAGTACGAATAGGCGATGCGCCGTCACATACGCAATTCCAGAAAAAATTCTTTGTCGGCTCTTGACCTTCCAAATGGTTGAGCTATTGGAAGAGTTTTGTCCAACACAGAATGTCGGCGGCGCACAGCTGTCTCCCGGGCCTGACTGTTACGAGGAGTTCGCCAAGCAACAGAAGCATGACTCTGGCTGGCCGAACTAAAACCACGATAAGATACTTAATTAAATATTCGATTAGATACGAATTGTGACCGATTACCCTTTATTGGTTATGCAGCCAAGGTCAACATAAAGTAGCATAGCACGACATAACGCTACGATCCCAAAAAGATCAGATATCCGCCATTAAGGTACTGGGCATAATAGCGTGCGTTGTCTGCTTCATCTTGCTCACCACTCTTGGCCAGAGGGCCTTAGATACCTGCCAGCATTGTCTCCACCTATGCAAGCAAATGTTTCCCTGTCTTCTACTCTGTATCTGACTGTTAAAATCGCTCTTCTTATATGACGCGAAGTGATAGTCTTCCGACTAGAACCCAATATTTTCCCCAAAACAGTTCAAATTCGGGTTTCCTGCCTACCAGGAAGTTTATGTTTCCAGCCTTAATTGACAATGGGCAATCATGCCCCTTATCAATATCTTGCAGAGGTATCCCCTTTGATCTGCACCAATAATCATCCATTTGTCAGTTTAGTTCATTGATCTTTTACAGACAATAGTGCTGGTTGATGTGGCTTACAAGTTTCAATTGGTCATTTATGAGAAACATTTCTTAAACCTACCGTTCTGTTTGTATAGAGATGACTGTGCAAACATGGGGTCTACATTTTAGAATTATTCAGATTACTGAAGTGTCAAATGCAGAGCCCTAACCTTACAACATTAAACCGGCAAATGAATAAGTAAACAATTATTAGTAAATTAATCCACGACAATCGTGTACTACAGCTACTGTTCTTAAATAGGTAGCGAGATAATAAACATTTTAATTGAATACAATCTTTAATTTTTATTTATACCTTCGGTTGAGCAGCCAACATGGCGATAGCTTGCAAATAAATTTAAACATTTGGAACATTTAGTTGATAATAGATGCAAAATACACAATGTATGGAACACAAACGTCCACAGCGTGAATTTTAAAAAGTGCAAAATATCACGCATCTTTGTTTATTTGAAATAAACATCTGAAGCTGCATAATTTGGGAATTGTAAAACATGTGAGACCTGCATGCATGGTAAAATTAAATTCATAATTGCAGGCGTGATGTAGTCTAAAGTAGGACGCGCCTTGTCATTGGAATGTGTTTTTGCAGGACGCTGCGTGTTTTCCCGTCAGCACCAAAGTAATGGTCCTGCCCTTTGAACTCGAAGAGTGCTGCCCAAAAATATGCAACAATCCCTTTTGCATCCTTCTCTTTCCGATGGTGGTTTAAATCTAACGTCAAGTCAACGAGCTGCCTTGGCCTGGATCATTGGTGATGCCAGCAAACGGGTAAGCAACTAACCACATTGAATTGTTCACACACAGCGAACGATGAAGTTAAAACCACTTCATTTTTCATTTACATTTTCAGATAGTAAAATTAATTATTATGATTGGGTTTAGATAGATGCAAATATATCACTAAAAGCAGACGGTAAAATGACTTAAAATAAATTGTATTTTTAACATAATGGAGAACTTTCAGATTTCACAAATATAAGATTGGCTTTTCAGGGTGAGCCAAGGTATTTCGCAGTAATGATGAAGTTAGTACGCTGTTTTAAAAAAGAACAAGTTACTCCTCAATCACCGAGGCGTATTTTTTCCAAGGATTTTTATAAACAGGCTAACAGCCCAAAAAAGGAGGGTGGTCCCGTCAAATTATAATTGTATAGGAAATTGCAGTCCGTGGTGACCTCCATAGTCCACGTTAAACAGAAGCAGATGTTCGTTGACATCAACTTTTTGTTTTCCGCTTTGTTCTGCGCATGTGTGGACTCTCAAAGTAGTTGTCGGTGTGGGGAAAATGACGGCGATTTCTGACAGTTTCGCTGTTATTACAACCACAAAATTCCGGCCAGCTGTGAAGCTTTAGCTATAACATTGGGCTGAACGTAATCTGGGTGATAACAGGGCCTGACGTTGATGAAAACAGAGGGCATCCTATGTGGATTTTCTGGTCAGGTGAGGCAGGAAAAGGCGCCTACAGCTAGCATTGATGTCATTTGAAATTTGATCCTGTGTGGTCTATCGACGCTTATGTGCCTTTTTCTTTCCTTCGAGGTTTTCCATTTTTATTAGAACTAAGTAGTTCGACTGCTGTGTAAGTCGGCGGGTTATCAAATGCTTCTTGCAAGGTCTATAAAAGCAATGATTTGTAAAGTTAGGTCTTAACTTCATTAATCTACAGATTACATCATAAAACAGAATCGTCATAATAATACTTGGATCGTATTTAGGTTAGCATATTTACATTATTGAGTCACCTAATTACCTCGGGTAATTTCATTTAATTAATGGGGGTGGGCATAGCCACCTAATTATTTAATTAATATCCAATCCCCTGAAATATGCCTTCAAATAGATCATCCCAAATTCACCGTGGCTGTTAATTTAGTTTAAAATTCATTAGAAAATTTCCCAGATGCACTATATGTAATGGTAATTGCATCCAGTGTTTCACAAATCACGTATTTGAAATAGTGCTGGGTTCGTAGAATTGTGCATACTTGTCCTTGTGCTAGTTCCTAGAACAGAGTACCCATTTAGTCTCATACGCCTGTCTCTTCCCCCATACCGAATTATTTATTTTCTTTTTGAAATAGGAATCGCCCCTTTTTGTAAATATTATATGGATTTTGCATCCAGTTTTCCGGTATGGAATTCCACATTCCAACAACCTTCTCGCTGAGAAAGATTCTCCTTTGATGATAATATTAGATTTACATCCTCAAGTTACCTACTCATTGTCAGTGGAAATCGATTTCCCCCAGTTATTTTCCAAGCTCCTTCAAAATGTGAATACTTCACTTGGATCTTTATTCTTTGACATTAAAGGGTCTCCAAAACTAAAACCCACGACCACAGTTATCAATCTATCAATCTAAGTATTAGTAAGGCCTATAAACTTAAACTTAACTCCAAGCAATAAGCAACATTTCCAGACAGCAATTATACAAAAAAAGAAAATTACTTATTTACCGAGCATCATTCACGGTCTCAGCCTATCCAAATGAACAGCCAATGATTCCCTACGAAACAGGGTCGCCATTGTAATAGAGGAAATATTGCAAATTCCCATCCAGGTGAAGTAGTTTCGGGTGAAGGTCAACACAAAAGATTGAATTTAACACCTAAGACCAGGCTGAAACTCTGAAATGCTAACGCTACATGCGCCTCCAGGACGTGGACTGAATAAACTTTGAGTGTCCAAAGTGTGTAACTTAAATCTAAAACTACCATTATGTGTGTCCGTAACTAGATTCACATGAAGCATAAAAAAAAGCAAACTGGTAAATGTTGTAATTCATTTCGTTGTCATTGGCCCCTGCAAATGCTCCGTGGGCAACAGCTTCGAATTTTCTTGTATGGCTCCAAACTGGTTTCCATTTTACTTAGGAGCTCGCCCGGCGGGATGGCCAGAAAATCCTTGCTGTTGCAGGGCTGCGCCAAACTGAAACTAAACTGCCAATCTCAGGAGAAAGGGTATGAAGGCTTAAAAATAAAACACCAAACGTTGAATTTCGTTTGAAGTTTACTTTCCAGATCTTTCACTAATTAAATGATTTGCCTTTGGGGACATTGGTCAGGAAAACAATGACATTGATTCATTACGCGGGTCCAATCCCGTGTAATTTTGGGTTCTGGCGGCTGCAGTAGCTGCAGCCCAATATAGTCATGAAGGTTAGGAGGGACAGGGAAGAGCTGTTTTTGCCTGCTTTCTGTAGGAATAACTTTCGATATCTAAATGCTGGCATGCAACGTGAATATGGTGTTTGCGCCATGATCCGCCCTCTTCTCCGACTAGACGGCCGTAAAAGTCTCGCATCAAAATAAGCAGAACACTAAAAGTTAAGTTGGACCCAAGTTGCCCAATCATTCTCCGGCCTTCAAAGCCTGCTTGCTGCTATTCTCAGAGCCCTCAAATTTTGTCCCATTCCAACCGGCCAATGCGTTCTCATGGAGCCGGCCTATACTGGGGATGCTCCCAGACTGTATACTGGTCCTGTCAAAAAAATACTCTACCCCTGGGCCTGGGCTGTCTTGGTATATGTAGTGCCTGCGCAAATGATTTTGGTCTGAATTCGGCGCCAACCTCGTCTTGGGAGTGTTTTTTACTGACAAGTATTGATGTCCCAGTTTGATATGGGTAAACTAGAGAAGCATGCAAGTTTACATTAATACTAATCATGCAAAAATGTTACCCTAATCTAACATAGATTTGAAATGTTCTCAGCTCAACGCAAAATTACCACATTGCATTTGAAACATCAGTCGAAGGAATGGCATTAACTTACAGATTCACCGCAATTGTTTGCTTCATCTTGTTTCAGTCTGCTTACTAAGACACAAAATTCAAAACGCCTTTGTTAATGATACACGATATGGCTCAGCAAGTACAGCGAATGTCAATTTACCATGAGGACTGAGTAGGAAAGCATCATCAAACTCCGCAACCTGTGATTACGCCGTAGGTTGTTGGATGGTAAATAGTAATGCAAAATTGCTCACTGTAAGAAAAAAAAGCCTGAACGATGGAGAAAATAATTTTGGATAAATTCTTCTCCGACTGTATTTAGTCTCATGGATCCGAGAGATGAGATTTTCGGATCGGGGTGCGTTGGGAGGTGGCGTACCGAAAACACGATCCATCTTTAAGCTCATACCAATCTAAAATAAATGCTGTAATCAAAGCCACAGGCTATTTCAAAAACCAACAACCAGCAGAACTCAATTCCAGCGGCAACAGAAAATTGAGTTCAAGCGGGGATCAATCTTTTCTCTCCGCTGACTGGTTGCTTCCTGTTCGTTGTGATTTGTATTTTAATTAAATGATAGCGTGATCTTACCTTTATAGTTGTTGAATATGAACAACATTCTAATGATGGTCACCAACACCAAAAAATATCAATGCGAACCCTGCGCACCCAAAGATCGGTAAATAAGATGAGAACGTAGTACTGTCACGACCTGAAAGATTAATTTAACTTTCACATACTGAGCTGTACATTGTGGAGGGTGTCATCTGCAGTCACACCCATAAAGAAAATCTGACATTGAAGAATTGTTTGATCAGTTTAGCATGGGTAATAAAATGTTAGTTGATGGAAATGCATTTATCGCTGTTTAAAACTAAACCAAGAGTGATAGGGGTGGAGAAGTGACACATCGCATCTTTTGATCTGCCGAAATCGATAAGGTAATCATGAGAAGTGCAAAAACGGGCTGCTGACTCTCTCTACGGCCCATTTTGTGCTATCACTCTGGGCGAACATCAGCGCCTTTCAATTCTAGGCTCACTAATACTTTGTTTCGGTGTTCTTTTTTCACACTGGGGGACAGGAGCGGTTTTTATTGATGCGATGAAAAAAAATCCTTTTGCTTTAAGGAGTTCATTAATTGAAGTGTTAATTCCCCTCAACACCATGTGGAGTTGTATCCTTGTGAAGTTTTACTCTGTTAGTTATGTCTAGGCATATTCTTTTTCACTGCAGAATATGATAGTAAAATTTCTCCCAAGACCCCTTTGTATCACCAACACTCCAATAATTCCAAACAATGTGGCTGCCATTATTTCAAGAAAATGGTCGAAATGCGGCAAGTATTTGATAGCCAGCAGAGTATTACTTAATACCAATTTCCGAACCTATGAGAAACCGCGAGCACAGGTGATGTTCAGAGATATATTTGCCATAGAGCTGTCAGGAATTCGTTCCCATTTGCCACTTCCGAGTGAAGAACTTCAATACACGCCTCAGACTTGCTCTGGACTAAAGAAATCCACTTAACGTTACAATCTTGATGCACTAAATCAGTCATTATCTGCTTGAAACTTGACAGATTGTGAGCCAGTTTAAATAAAATTGACCAGTGGGGATAATTAATTTTGTTTTTTAAAAAAAGTGTTTTCTGGTTTTCGATGTTTACTGAGCTGCAGAGATGTACTTGCATTAGGCGAACTTCCAACCTCGGCCGTCGGAAAACAACAAGTGGAAAGCCAAATCTGGCCGTAAGGCTCAAGCGCGCCAACCTGCACCGGTAGTTTCACGCCCGGCCGAAGTTGGAAGTTCCCTCCATTTCAAATGTTGTCATTATTCCGGAGTAGCTGGTAGGTCAGAAACTGGAAGCCTAATTACACTGGAAAAAATGTTAAATTGCAACATTCGTAATATTGATCTGATTTTATAAGCATACTTTGTACTTTATTTCTATTGTCCGTTAGTGTATTGGAATTTCCAACACGTTCGGTTTCAATAACAGAAGAAAAAGCTCTTACCGTGTCAAATGTTTTGTGTTCTATGAAAAGTAACATCATACCTGAGTTACAATTGGGAACCATGTAGCTTGCCATGGCTGGAATCTGGAGGGTCACATGAGAAACCAGACAGACATAGACAGTTCCCCCCTGGATAGGTTGTGCCTCTTCAATGTAGCTCGAAGCTTCATACATTCCGGCTCTGCTGAGTTGTTTGGTGGTATGTATTCCAGTCTCAATGCTTCCATTATTTTTGTACCAAGTGATAGTCAGCCCCGCCGGGTAAAATGAAGCCATTTCGCACACGAGAGTCAACGAGCCGGGTACATTACTTTCAGATGCGTGAGAAACAATCTTCACTGGAGTTGGGGATGCTGGTGAAAGGTCGAAGAAGAAAGTTAATATCCCGTCTATTCGGGAACATTGAATAGAATTCACTTTTATGACGGACCTTTCCCAATCGCGAGGTTTGATTTCAAGTCGGCTATAACCATAAAAGAGCTATCAATCTGTGCGTCAATGCTGAAGTGAAAACATTACCGTATAATTATCGTAGGTTAGAGAATCATAGAGTACGACTACAAAAAATGTCAGTCGGCTCGTCGTGCCTGTTTCGGTTCCTTGAAGAACCGTGAAATAGGTTTCACGCCTCGGTTTTTCCCCCGAGCTCGACAAGTGTCCCCCTTCAAGATCTTATCTCATTCCTTTTGAAGTTTCTATTGAACGTGCTTCTAACACCCTTTCAGGCAGTGCATTCCAGGTCATACAATTCGGTGCAATTATATTGTTCCATGTGTAAATTCTCGAAACCCGACTTTCCTGTACTACCTAGTTAGGTCGAAGAATTCGAAAGCACGGATGAAACATTGGTGATGACTTTGTAGTGAATAGAAGTGTGTTTGTGAAAAGTTTATATGCTTTCCATTTGCGACCCGGCGAAACTTCCAGGGTGCCCTCAGACTGTGTCCCTACTTAAAATGAGCAGAGGAATTGTAATCCCACATCCTTCTTGTTGCTTACTGTAATCCGAGAAAGAAAAAGGGTCGGCATAGTATCATCGAGGGTGGTTTATAATAAACAAACAAAATGGCAATCAGGGACTTAAAGGCTAAACTTTCACGGGCTACTTCAACGTGTGAAATACATCAGGGCATTAAGAACTGCGGTGAATAGAGTTTGTACAACTCATGAATAAATTCATCAAATTCTTTATCGATGACATATGCGTTTTTGAAGGGAATTGAGGCGGTTCAAATTCTTGAGTTAATCAGTCAGGAACTGACCAAAGCGACTGAATGAAGAACAGAAATGAAAATAAAACATGAGAGTCTTGGAGCTTACAATACCCTCCATAGCTCAATGGCAGCACCCTTAACTCCGAGAAAGTCATGTGTTCCATGCTCTACTCCCGGGATTTGCGCATATAATCAAGGCTAGCTCTTCAGCATAATATGGAGGGAGCGTTGCACTCTAATAAGTGTCGTGTTTCGGATGAGATAAACCCCTCCTGATATATACGTATCCTCCGGCACTGTTCAGAGAAAAGCATTGAAATAATGCCATGGCCATTAATTATCCCCCAAACACGGTCACTAATTGCTTGGCAGGTGTCTCATTTCTGTTTGTAGTACGTTGCTGTGTGCAAATCGGCTGCCAGGTTGCTACATTAAAACATAACTACATTTCAAAAATGCTTTATGGTTTATAAAACTCTTAGAGACACTACAAGCTCTATATAGACATTCGTTTTAGCGCAGGAAGAGAGTGATTCGTGTTCTGATTGACATTAGACTCAATAGGAACACTGTTAGCATAGTATTTATTTTTTGATGATCAGGAAACCGCATTTTAACTGCTCAAAATATTATTTACACTGAAACCCCTTCACGTTATTTCACAATCTGCATCCGCACTTGAATGACATGAAAACGTTTCCTGTGCAAGTTAGAATGCATGAAAGAACAGAAATAATTATTAATGAAGCAAATAAGATGTTGAAAAATAAACCAGCATCTGTATTTCAGACCTAAAGTTTTCCCATTGGACCATTTGATTGCTAATGCAAATGTTAAAGGAAAGCGCAAGAGAGCACGGAAGGGATGTTATTCCTTATTATTTATTTGAATAACTGTGAGACTGTGAGACAGCCTAGCCTCTTTACAATTCTCTTACCACTGACGACAAGCCTTGATCCACTTCCATTTGCGACCCTGTTTCCCGGAATTGTCACTCCGCAGTAATACATTCCAGAGTCCTCGACACCGATACTCAGCAGTTGGAAGGAGGCTCTTCCTTTCTCAGTTACAAATCGTCTCCTGCTGTCTGATCCTGGCTGCATCAATTCCTTTTCGCCAAGTTTCCACCAATAAATGTTCACATCTGAATCCTCTTGAAAAATAGAAAATGTGCAGCTGAATGAAATATTTGCACCAGTCATCGAATAGGTATTTTCAGGGGTCTGGGTCACTTCAAGCAGAGCATCGGCAACAACTATTAAAGAAAATGAACATTGCTTTTAGTTATAAAACACAGGGAGATGGATAGAGAGAAAGCGAGAGACAAACATAAAGGCAAAGAGCGAACTATGGAATATACCAATGAAGATAATCCATATGAGCTGCATGCTCTGAAACACAGCCCTCGTAGTCATTTCAGCGATTGTTCCTGGACGTTTGAAGATAACACAAAAGTCTCATTCTGGCGAAATAACACAGTGCATAACCTGATGAGAAGTATGAGGCGATGACGTATGTGACGAGATGCCTATGAATGTGGTGCCAACGGCCGTGCTTAAAGAATGAAATGGAGGCGTATGCTTCATGCAGATAAAACCCTCATCACACCACCCAATGTTAACTCAAGGCAACATCAGGCTTATGTGTCTTTTGAAAGGTATTATTAAAGTTTCGTAATACGATGTACTTGATAAAATAATTTGTCAAATTGTTTGAGCTTTCCAATGCAACTGGATGTGTTTTATGGGCATCTGTAATTGTGACAGGTAGGGCCGCAGTGTTCCAAGCTCAATGCCACATACACCCTGCATTGTAACTTCAGTTACATTCAGAAGCTGCAGTGTACAGGAGCGTCCAGCGTTAGGGTTGCAAAGCGTAAGGTGAAAAAAAGATAAATCATGAGACAGTTAGTATTAATAGTAGTTCCAGCTTTAGGAAAAAAAAACCTGCGAGTATCAGAGAAAGCAAAGAATGGGCATGGCTTGGAAGTCTGCAGAAGGAACAAGTCAGGAATTAGGTAGAGCGTCCTGGTTAATATATTCACAGCAGAAGGTGAAAAGGGGAAAACATTCGGGACAGCGCTAACAGTAATGCGATAGTATAGGAAATTAATGGTGTAAGGGACAAAGAGACGGGAAATGAGAATAAAAATAATTGTTAGTAAGAAGCCATTTCTGTTGTTATGTCTATCTGTATCCAAGAGGTCGGAATCGCCCAAGATCTATGGTCATTGTCAATTATTGACGTCCTTGGACTTGACAGACAGTTAAGAGCTGTTAATGGGTAAATAATACTTCGGCAGGAAAGTTAGCTTGGAAATTTTGAACACGATTAATTATTGTGATATTTGTCACCCATGAAAATCGGTGTCACCAATATATTTTCCTAAAATCATTTCGTGAAAACTTAACTTATTATTGTTACAACTTGAACACTGGATAATCAGCTGCCTTTTAATAACATTTGTGTCGATACAATTCGAAGGCCTAGACATTTACTATCGTTGTGTTCTGAAATAACATGTTGTTGTCAAAAGTGACCCATGCTATATTATTCATCATGTTATGATTAAGGCAATTTAATACACACAGTGCTCATATACCTTACAGTTCGAAAATTATGGAGTTTCGGGTGTTTATTTCAAAGAAACGAAAATATAGACAGGAGTGAAATTTCAGGCTGATCGTCTAAAAGCTGTGCTGTTAGCTGGGTTGTACCAGCCACTGTGAAACACGCACTATGATGCAAATTCAGAGCAGTATCCGGCTTCAGGACGCAAGCCACTTTAGAACTTATGTAGGGACGATCTTATGGGGTGATAAATCACAGCAGTTCGATCCTCACCAACGAGCAGGATGAGATCAGCAACGTCAAGACAGCTCAATCACCTCCAAGCGCTCCTGTTAAGTCTCACACCATACTGACGTGGAGAAACGTTCCCTTCATCATCTCCGAGTCAATACCCTAGAGTTGTGTATGTGCTGTGTATACCTAACCATTCAATAAAGACTGTAGTACATCTAGAAAATACGCATCACTAATTTGTATAGCCTTGCAATGCCAGCTAGATGCCAGGGGCAAAAAACGAAAAGAATTTCGTAACACAGAGTCTGATCCACAATGGAAGAGGGTTTCAGGTACCTAAATGGAAACAACACTGAAATAATTGAAGAGGCAATTGTATGCTATAACAGAGGAACTGTAGATTTCTAGCTGGAAGAACTGGGATCATCAAGTGTTTTTTTTTTCCCAGGTAAAGCTACTTGTTCATAAGGTTTAGAATTACCTGCGCCTGAACTTCGCCCTTGCCCTAAAATTGAAGCCATCCATAACAATTAGAGAAAAGTTTTATTATATTGAGAAGATATTTTTGTTTAAAAAAAACATTTGTGCTTCAGCTCCCGATCTTTTGGTTATGTCAGGTCAGCGAGTCAGAGCCGCGTTTATATTGCGTGACCATCGATTGGAAACAATAAGATCCAAGAGTGAACTGGGTTCGACGTCAATACCTTGTTGGGCAAAGCGCCCTCCGGCAAATAAATCATTCGAATATTCAAGAAGCTTGACAAGGAGAAGCCCCGCCCCTTTAAATATCCGCATTCCGTGCAATAAGATTGATACTGCTCTAAATTTGCATCAACTGCGTATCAAAACCAAGTAACGTGAGGGTGCATTTACACCCTGTTGTTAGTATTGAGGATGAGCACTTCTTTAATTTGTGATGAACAATAGCGCTGTCAATCTGAATCCATCTGCAGGTCCAACAATAGAACCTCTGCGTGGTTGGAGTCCCAAATAAGATCACGGACTGCGACTAAGGAGGGAAAACGTGAAAAGGATAGAAAGGAAGAGTAGAAAGCGTAAAATAACCCAAATCATATTAATCGTTTCATGTCGATATATCTTGTAATGTTAACAGAGGCACTGTTCAATGAGTTATTTCATTTTAGGCATAACACAAGCAGCCATTAGAGGCGGGAGTTTTAGCAACAAAGTTGACATTTTGCTCTCCCTCGTCCAACAATGGATAATCAGATCTACCACATAACCAATTGATCTTTTCTATGCACGAATTTCAAGCTAAGCTCACGACATCTGAGGCGGACTGTCAATCCTCAGTGCGTAAATATTATTTCAATGAACAATAGGGTTTAGAGAATAATGACCTCCCTGTGCCGCGTTGTTTATCGCTGCAATTCGGGTGTCATTTGTTTCCTGAGCCGCCAGCGAGTTAGAGAAATATTTGAAAGACCCGTGCTTCCTCTGAGGTTGAAAGGACAATCTCGCATAGCTGGTCACAATATCAAGAGACACCCTTCTTATATCTTAGGTAAAAACCTCAAATGGCAAAATAGTTAATAGGTCACAGAGAAAGAAATTGCTCAGGTAATTATTAGGGTGCATTTGTATCAAAAGTGCGTGTTCCTGAATATTTCTGAAATAAGGCTGAAACTGCCTTTTCTTTGCTAAACTTGTAACCGTTGCAGATGTACTTGGCTGTAGATGATTGAACATGTACATCTGCGTGTATCTAACTGTCTGTGGTTGCAAGCTTAATTTTCATTCAGCTTCGTTTCTGCCTTAGTAGACAGGAGAAAAATAATTTCCCGCGGCTAGAAGCATGTCTGTATCTTGGCTATAAATGCCATCGCCTTAAGGCTAGGCCGGATGCAGACCTTGTTTCCATTATTTGCGAAGTATACATTCTGTAAATGTCACGCTATCTTGATACATTAAAATCTCCACCGGAGGCACTACAGTTAGGGCCACGCCGATTACTCCGGATGACGCTGTCAGTGAGATACACAGCTGTTTATTTGGAGCCGGAGGCCTAATTCTTATGTCTGCAATGTATTGGATATAACTGAAAGCCCACCTTGTTGTCTCTCACACGTGTAACCATGGTGTAAAATTCATGAAGCGCCGTGCCCATGGAATTGTGAACATAGGGATCGTGATTGGTAACAACGAGTTGGCTGTGCGTTAAGGTGCAGGCAGCGAAATGATTAATTTTACCCCTGCTTAGCCTTCCAAGACGGTTCTCATTGATATGATGACATTTTAAATAATGCAATTATTTTAATACTGCAGATTAAATGCCTTTTCATAGGGTAGGCTCAGACAATCTGAATTTGGTTTGAGTGTTTGTGTCCCCGTCTGCGCGTACGTACTCAAGCGTACGTGTTCGGCAGTATTCAGGCTTCTGTTTGTGAGCTCTAACTTTTCCATTGTCTTGAATGCAATAAAATGCAATATGTTCTTGAACGGAAAGCACAATTTTCCAACATATCCAAGCCACCTTCAGTGGTATGCAAAGAATCACGATGTGGATGAAGCTGAATAGCAATATGTCCCATAACAAGTCCTTTACAAACTACGGTGCTGGGATAACATTAATTACCAGCTCTGCTCTGAAAATTGCTACAATTAAAAGGCAATTAAATAAAATTTCCATGACTTTAACCAAATCATTTTGACATTTTAGAAATCTGTCCACAACTTACAAATTGAATGCTATGTGATAAATTCTGACAGCATTACAGTACGTCAAATTCAACCACGTGCATAGGCAGGCTTAGCGTGCTGAAACTTGTGTGTAGATGAATGAACGACCTGAAATAGTATTTAGGCAAATGTTGCGACTACCTGTCTTTCGTAGTTCCTCAAAGCGAAGAGGACGTTTGATACGGAGTACAGACCGTATCAGGAATCTGCGCTTGTTGTCCTTTAAAGTAAGGAGGCTATCGCGCTGCAGCTATCGCACGCTTCTGGCTGACCAGGAGACTCACCCGCTCCTGCCATAGGCAGGCTTTTCAGATTGATAATCATCCTGTTTGACCACGTTATGAACGTACCTACCGGGGCCATCAAGTCCGGGAGTGGGGCACAACTGGGGAGTTTATGGCTCAGAGGTAGAGACACCAGCAATGCCCCACAAGATCTAGTATAGCATTGGAAAGTGAAAAAAAATTGAAACAATTCAGCCACCTTAAGGTGGCGCAATTGCAGATTCAATTTCAAATGAGTTAGGAAAGTTTACAGTGGAAAATATCAAATATAATCTCCGCTTCAAGTAAACATTGTCTGCCTCTGCAATTGCACTGAACCGCGTGACGCAATAACCGTTGCTATGTAGCATCAGAAACATTTTGAGTGTTGCAATTAACAGCTAAATTTAAAACTTGCACTGCTGCAGCGGAGATAAGCTATCGAGCCATGTCTAGTTTTAGAAACCCGCACGCCGGTGTCAATGTTTCGCAATATCTGTAAATATTGCAAAACCACAAAGCGGAATATTTAGCTAATCGCTTGCACACATTAACTTTTTCACTGCTCACGAACGTGTCATGTTTCATTATCCAGTCATCAAAATAACGCTGCAACACATGCTATTATTACACGAGAAAACCGAATGCGACAATAATTTGAAACATAATCGTAGTTAAACAGTTGTTGATCATTTAGTTACAGTTAATGGGCCCTCTATCACTCTAGACAAAATTTGCCACACATTTGTAGAAACACAAATTCATCAAGACCAACGAACACCTATTTTTGAAAGGTAGATTGTGGTTGTTTTCTCTTAGAGAATTCTTTGAAGAAATAACAGATGGAAAATACAAAGTGAAGTTTGTGGATGTGATTTGCATGGGCTTTCGGAAGGCATTTGAAAATAAATCACAAAAGAGACTTCACCCTAAGGAAGTAAGTTGAATCTGGTCACAAGGGCAGCAAGGTCCCTGCAGGCAGAAAGCAAAGCGCAATTGCAAAAGCAAGCTCCCAAAATTGGAAATATTTGATGACTGATGTTACACAGCCGCCTGATTTGGTGCTGTTCTTCTTTACGAGACGTATACGTTACCGGTTCACCAGGATTTTTGGAATAGCATCCAAATTTGAAGCAATCATCCAATGGGAAGAGGCGTATGGTGAATGTGAAATCCTACAGAGGAACACAGATAGGCATCGCAGTTCGGCCGGTTAAGCAACAAATGTAGGAATTTGAAAAAGGTTTGCACTTTTGCTTGGAGATAAACGCCAAGAACCTTAAATAGTTGAATTTCAAATGGTGCAGTGGAGCATTGGCCTTGCGGTGTAGATGCATAAGCCTTTGAAGATGTTACCATAAAATGCCACATGGAGTATATTTTTGCGTCAAGGCCTAAATAGACTAACAGGTAGAGTTAATGTTGTACTTGGCTTTATTAGACTGTAATTGATTTGTTAAGCCATGAACGTCCTTGTAAAGGAGGATACGGAAAAGTATGTAAGTAGATGTAAGAAATACATTTGTATACATGATAATAAGATAGTTACAGCACGACGATAAGCATGTCAAGCATATCTTGTAACTTACGGTAGTATGTAATAGTTATATTTCAGATATTACAAAATTAACCTGAAAATTATTTTCATTACATGAATATATTTCCGACTAATTATTTTCAAATAATTAAAGAGCCAAAGTGGTTATTTTATATGCTATGATACTAGAATGTGTCACGCCCCAGTGATTGGATAATAAGGTTATACACGCGCATGGGGATAATTTGCCCCTTCACTGTTTAAGCGGTAAACTGTCGCATCGGATCCCGGCTCTTTCCAACCCGCCATATTTCATTTTCAGTTAAATTGATACAGATGCGGGGCACATTAGTCTACAACAACAGCCGATTTCTGCGTCCAAAATTGTTTTTCTGTAAACCGCCTTTGTGTTTTCGTCTGTAGCTCGGCATACTCTGTGCTTCTTTTGTTATTTCTACATTGTCTCCCTGTCTCAAATCCAAACAATTCTAGAACCGCACATGTTATCTTGTCCGGGCCATCCCTTGTTTTATCTGAAAAAAACAACATTTGAATATGTCGTTGTTCGGTCGTTTTTACCAGTATGCAGTTTCTGTTCAAGGCAGAGTCATCAGAGTATTATACAAACAGGTTTAGAGACAACACACAGTGAAAGTCACAGTTACGTCAAATACTCGGCCACTTCAATAGCGTTGGCACTTCACAAGTAATCGATATTTCTCTCATCTACTTCTCAGACCCACCTGAGCGTACGCTGTCACCTCCTCTTCACCTTTCTGTCTTGGAGTTTTAGTGGACTTTTTCAAGTCTACTGCAGCATATGTCAGGACCTTGTCCTCAGCTCTCTGCATGAGACAGAAAGAAAATATTTTGTTATATGGTTAGTTAATTGGTGTCACCAGTTTACAAATTTTTGATTAAACACGGAACATAAATGGGGCTTGGGCTGCAAATAAAATGCGGAAATCACCGTTAATAGATTTCAAAATGTGTCGATGTTAAGTCCGGTAACTAAAGGGTTAATTTTAGCTGACATTTCATCCTGTCGATTTTCGCTACAATAATGTTACAGATACGTTTAGACAAGTGACAGTTTCAGCATGTTGGGCCTGTAATCTCAGCCCCCAAAAGCTGGCTGTACCGTTACATAGCTGCTTATAGCTTATTACATAGCTGTGTGTTAATGAAGCAACTAATTTCAATTTTCATCTTTCTTTACCCACCTTCAGCAGCATCCCAACAAATGTCAAATAATTTTCAAAACACGATTTTAATGACAAATCAAATAGAGGCAACTATTTTTGCGAAATAGCTTGTGACGAAGTACCTCGATTATAACAAGATTTTTATAAATTAGAATCCTGTTCCTGGATCAACAATATGAACTTACCAGCTCGTCATTGGGGTTCATTATTGTTACACTTTCTTGTTGACCTGGAAAATAATGCAATTTAATTACTTTCAATGATTACGATATTTAGTCACTTCCAAATTTGTGCTTTCAAACGTACTTTTAGAGGCTAGGTAAAGTTTGACGCAAACACACACACACACATTTATATATATATATATATATATATATGGCAGGTCAGTGCTACAGCTGGGATGAAAAAAACAAACTCTATGGATTCTATTTAAATAACTAAGGGGGGCAAACGAAAGAGACCAAAAGAGACTGGACGCAAAATATTCAACGTAGAGCAGCAATGGGAAAGCTAATAAAGAGGGGTAAAATTGATTATGAAAGTAAATTGGCAAGAAATATAAAAAAACAAACAGCAAGAGCTTCTACGGGTATAGAAAAAGAGAATAGCTAAAGTGAACATGGGGTCTTTGGAGGATGCGACTGGAGAATTGATAACTGGGAACAGGGAAATGGCAGATAGTTTAAACCAATATTTTTCATCGGTCTTCATGATGATTCAAAGATATCAGATAAGCAAGGAGCTAATGGGAGGAATGATCATGTAACAGTCTCTATCACGAGGGACAAAGTATTTGAGAAACCATCGCGGATAAAGGCATACAAGTCGCCAGGACCTGATGGCCTGCATCCAAGGGTTTTAAAGGAAGTGGCTGCAGATATAGTGGAGGCATTGGTCGAAATATTCCAGAACTCTCTGGATTCCAGGAAGGTCCCAGGGGATTGGAAAACCGCTAATGTGACGCCCCTGTCCAAGAAGGGAGGGAGACAAAAAGCAGGAAACTATAGGCAAGTCAGCCTAACATCTGTCGTTGGGAAAATGCTAGAGTCCATTATTAAGGAAGAAATAGCAGGACATTTAGAAAAGCTTAACACAATCAAATAGAGTCAACATGGCTTTGTTAAAGGGAAATCATGTTTGACAAACTTGCTAGAGTTCTTTGAGGATATAACAAGCAGAGCTGATAAAGGGGAACCGGCAGATGTAGTGTCTTTGGATTCCCAGGAGATATTCAATAAGGTGCCATGTAAAAGGTTATTGCACAAGATAAGAGCTCACTGTATTGGGGGTAATGCATTAGCATGGATTGAGGATTGGTTAACTCACAGAAGACAGAGAGTCAAATTAATGGGTCATTTTCAGGTTGGAAATACGTAACTACTGGAGCACCACAAGGATCAGCCCTAGGGCCTAAATTATTTACTATCGGTATTAATGACTTGGAGGAGGGGCAGAGTGTAATGTATCCAAATTTGCTGAAGATGCAAAAATAGAGGGGAGGGCATGTTGTGATGAGGACATAAGAAATCTTCGTGGGGATATAGACAGGTAGAGTGAGTGGGCAAAAACTTGGCAGATAAAGTTTAATGTAGGAAAGTATGTGGTCATGCACTTTGGTAGGAAAAATCAAAAGGCAGACTACTATTTAAATGGAAAGAGACTCCAA
This sequence comes from Cetorhinus maximus, assembly GCF_964194155.1. Classification (NCBI taxonomy): domain Eukaryota; kingdom Metazoa; phylum Chordata; class Chondrichthyes; order Lamniformes; family Cetorhinidae; genus Cetorhinus; species Cetorhinus maximus. The sequence goes on from NC_135884.1 coordinate 89,245,778, forward strand.
AGAAGTGCAGCACAAAGGGATCTGTGTGTGAGCATGAAACCCAAAAAGTTAGCATGCAGGTGCAGCTGGTAATTAAGAAAGCAAATGGAATTTTGGCCTGTATTGCTAGGGGGTTGGAGTTTAAAAATAGGGAAGTCTTGTTACAACTGTACAACTGGTGAGGCTGCAACTGGAGTACTGTGTACAGTTTTGATCCCTGTATTTAAGAGAGGATACACTTGCATTAGAAGCAGTTCAAAAGAGATTCACTAGGCTGATTCCTAGGATGAAGGGGTTGACTGATCAAGAACGGCTGAAAAGGTTAAGCCTTTATTCATTAGAGAATGAGGAGCGATCTTATTGAAACGTACATGATTCTGAGGGAGCTTTACAGGGTAGATGCTGAGAAGATGTTTCCACTAGTGGGGAAATCTCGAACTAGGGGACATAGTTAAAGAATAAGGTGACAATCATTTAAAACTGAGATGCGAAGGAATTTCTTCTCTCAGGGGGTAGTGAATGTCTATAATTCTCTACCTCAGAGAGTTGTGGAGGCAAGGTCACTGCAAGCATTTAAAGAGGAGGTGGATAGGTTTTTGGAATATCAGGGAGTTGAGGGCTATGAGGAGCTGGCATGAAAGAGGAGTTGAAGCCTGGGGCAAATCAACCATGATCTTATTGAATGGTGGAGCAGGTCTAAGGGGCCTAATGGCCTAATCCTGCTCCGATTTCTTATGTCATTATGTTCTTATAAGACATTAAACTACATAGTCAAGACAATGTGATGTAAGTCATACGAGGAAACGATCAACCTGCAGAGTGCTCTAGTCAGCCGGACCACTGAACACTGTAACCAATTTTGATCATTCATGATCGCCCAAAGAGCTACTGGACTGGGTTTTCATTGTCCGGGTAGTGAGTTATGTGGGCACTCGGAATAAATTTGACCCATGAGCCTGCAAAGAAAGCGGCTGCACCCTGTCTTTTTTAATAGAAATTCATGAGAACACTAAGCGTGCAGAAAAGCCGAACCATCATATTGTTTAATTTATTGTCAGGAAGCGGGTGTCCACTTGTACTTGTCCTTAGCTAGAAACAACTAAACGACTTGCGTGACCACTTCAGAGGCTATTTAAGAACTGAGCTTACTGATGCAGGACTGGAGTCAAATGTAGTTCAGGCCGCATTGAACCGCTGAGATTCCGCCTGGAAAGGACTTTAGTCAGTTACTTGGCATTTTGTGACAGCCCTCAAATTAATTGTACTGATTTTGTCTTTTTTTTAAAGTGAATCAAAAACCTTCCCGATCTACTCAGGATTATGAATCCAGGCCTTAGTATTACTCATGCAGTAACATACGCACTACAGTGCCGTACCCATATATTACCACATGTAACTTTAGAGGCTGAACAGTTAACAGAGGTAATATCATAAAGTCAGAAGTGGGGATGTTCGCTGATGATTGCACATTGTACGGGACCATTCGCGACTCCTCCGATACTGAAGCAGTTCATGTCCAAATGCAGAGACACCTGGACAAAATCCAGGTCTTGGGCTGATAAGTAGCAAGTAACAGTGCCAGGCAATGGCCATCTCCAACAAGAGAGAATCCAACCATCGCTCCTTGATGTTCAGTCGCATTACCATCACTGAATCCCCCACTATCAACATCCTGGGGTTTATCATGGACCAGAAACTGAACTGGAATAGCCATATAAATGCTGTGGCTATAGGAGCAAGTCAGAGGCTAGGAATCCTGCGACGAGGTACTCACCCCCTGACTCCCCAAATCCTGTCCACTATCTACAAGGCACAAGTCAGGAGTGTGATGGAATACTCCCCACTTGCCTGGATAAGTGCATTACCCACAACACTCAAGAAGTTTGACACCGTCCAGGACAAAGCAGCCGGCTAAATTGGCAACACATCCTCAAACATTCAATCACTCCATCACCGACGCAAAGTAGCAGCAATGTGTACCGTCTACAAATGCACTGCAGGGCTTCACTAAGGCTCCTTAGACAGCACCATCCAAACCCACGACCACTATGATCTAGAAGGGCAGGGCAACAGGCACATGCGAACACCACCACCTGGAAGTTCCCCTCCAAGTCACTCGCCATCCTGACTTGGAATTATATCGCCGTACCTTCACTGGCGCTGGGTCAAAATCCTGGAACTCCGTCCCTAACAGTACTGAGGGTGCACCTACACCACGTGGGCTGCATCAGTTCAAAAAGGCAGCTCAACACCACCTTCTCAAGGGCATCCAGGGATGAAGAACAAATGCTAGCTCAGCCAGCGAAGTCTACACCCCGTGAATGAATAAAAACAATGATAATTCTTTCTCACACGGAGAACAATGTCAGGAATAAACTTCCATTTACACCAAATCAGTAAAGCTTCCTCAGAGCCCTTAACAAATGTTTGGATTTTGCATTAAACATTCCACATTTCTGGGATGGAGCAAGTAGCTTTCCTATCCTCACTTCTTTTGGTAACCTACATTTTCTGGAGATTGTTCAAAACCAGAATCCACGAAGTCATTAGTAAGAGTAAGAATAGCGAGAGGACACTAGCAACATTTGTCATATACCCAAATGTGGACATTTCCCTTGGTAATACACAAACAATCAGGTTCTTTCCAGTCTAATTCTGTGAGAGATCTTACATTATAAGATTATGAATTCAATCCCGTTTTGCAGCACACGATTTCAGTTTCTGTTGCATCAAATAAGTAGCAATCGCGCTATACTTATGCAGTACCTCCTAACACGATTTTTCCGTAACCCCTGAAGATTGGCATTGAAATCAAACGATTAAAGTAATACTCACCTCTGTTCTTCAAACGGAATCTCGTCCCAATGATGATCATGAATACCAGAATAGCCAGTCCACCCACCGCACATCCAGAAATCCAAATGTAATGATGTTTGCCATCAGGATCTGCAAGATTAAAATAATTGGTGCTGGGTTCTAATTTATTTCGGTCACTAAATAAAAAGAGACATCGAAATAATCTGTTGGTTAACCTACTCGGCATGTTTTCTGCAACTAGGCTGTATATCCGGAGGAGAGCGATATTTCAAAATATTCTTAATTTATCTTTCTAGATCTTATGGAAAAACGAACTTCTTCTCGTAAAGGATAACACAAGACCAGAATAATGTGCGAGGGAGAGCACTAGTTTTTGGGTGTTCTAAGCATTGACATGCGAGAGTTAAAATTCCGTTGAGTACATTTCCATGTAGCGAAAGGTTTGTTCTTGCACTTTACTTTTCCTTTGCTCTTACAGTCTTGTTTGATAAAATCGTAGCGATTTAGTGACACGTGACTCACCATTGCTAAGAAAAAAAATGTGGAATGTATTAATTCGATTAATAGGTTAACTCAATTTTGTGCAGCATATTAACTGAAGCAAGACCCTCCCTGAAAGTGGCGGGAAACCAAACGCACGATTATTTGCTAAGTACATAAAATGAATATTAACAAACAGAGGTGTTGCAGCCAGTTATTCTGCAGGTCTGGACTGCAATCCAAATGAAACATTTGAAACACGTTCCCACTCCGACATTCTGGATCACTGAAAGTTGGCATTGCGGCTTGCCAACAAGACTAACTTCTGACCTATTTACAATGATACCAAACAAACATACTGTCACTCCTGGTTCTGCAGCTCATGTGAGGAAAACTGATAACAGAAAATATAAAATCCGTTGGAGAAGTGTTTTATAATAAGTACAATAGGTAAAATAATTGGGTGGAAGAGATAGCCCGCTTGCTCATTTTTCTTTTTACAATTTGGAACCTGCCGAGCCTCCACAGACAAGTGGACGGCGAGAATATTATTTCGGTTTGACAACAGGTTTGGGTCAATAATATTTTACTTAGAAAGATTATATTTTCCGGTAGTTTATTTTAAAACTATTTGTATGATTATGAATGTCAATAAACACTAAGAAATGCCCTTATCTGAATTTTACAAATTGCTAACCTCACTTCTTGGCCTGTTGGCCTCGTACCTGGGCAGGAATTGGTAACAGTGTGAATGGCAATGGCGGGGGTCCGGAGAGAGATGTGAGTTACCAAACAGATGTAAACAGCTTCGTTCTGCACAGGCTGCGGCTCTTCCAAAGAGCTGGAGACTTCATACAGTCCTTCAGAGTTCTGCCGTTTAATCGGATTTATCTCAGTTGAGATATTGATGCCATTTTTATACCAAACGAGTGTGAATTCGCCCGGGTAAAACGCAGCCGTTTGACACACAAGAGTCAGAGACGTAGATGAATTGCTTGCGGGAGGCTTAGGAAAAATCTTTAATGGAGCTGGGACAGCTGCGAACAGAAAATTAGGAAAATCAGGTTAGTGGAGAGATATTGAGCATAAGAAATGGGAAAGGAATGGCATCCTTGCTGAAGCCTGTTTGTTAGTAACAATAGTTCTACCTACTTGTCTCCCCAAGAGAGAAAAACAACCTGTCCAACACTGAAAATAAAAGGAGGGTTTTAGTGGAAATAGGATAGCTCGCACAGGCGGAGCGTGAGAAATTTAGAAATTTACAAAGTTGAAAGTTGATTTCATTGGAACTGAATGTGCTTGAGAGGGTAGATAAGGATATGTTGTTTCCCCGCTGGGGAATCAATAATATGAGGTTCGGGAGGGAGAGGCGCTGGAATAAGAAGTCTCGTGAAAAAACTATGTTTTGAGATAAACCTGTCACATTCTACTGAAATAAGGTCATATATCTGAGACGGTATCTCCTCATCCCTCTCCGCACACACTCCCTGACTTTGCTGAGTATTTCCAGCATTTCATGGCTATACTTCAGATTTCCAGAATCAGCATTACATCGCCTTTGTAACAAGCTTTGTGTTTTAAACAACACAGCAAATGAAATGTCAGATTCAACCGCATAATTAATATTTGTGTACAGAGTTTCACTGTAAACGCATAATGTTACTTGATAATATCAGAGACAACATAATAAAATAATGACAACACAGCGCCCTTGACGTTCCTGCTCAATTCGGTCACTTACCGCAGACAGTTAACTGGGATCCTGTTCCATTTCCACTATATTTTCCCTGACGGATCATTGCACAGCGATAGGTTCCTGAGTCCTGGAAAGTCGCGTTTTGCAGCTCAAGGAAACCACCTCCTTTAGCATTCATACCAAAGCGTGTTCTCTTATCGGCTCCTCTTTGCAGATATTCATCCTCACCCTGTTTCCACCAACGTACTTCGACCTCTACATTGTCATGAGAAAGTGGGATTATGCAGTAGAAGGTGATGTCTGATCCCCTTAATGTAGTTACCTCTGTGGGACTTTGAGACACGCTGATCGAGGTTCCTGGAGCACCTGTTATAAAATATATTTAAGGTTTGTATTAATTAATTGCATTCAATGCGAAACCAGGCATTTTAGTACATATTTTTTGCGTGGAAATGCAAAAGAGTTTGCAGAAGGATGAAGTATATTGAATTCAACTGACGTGGTAACTATGGAAGATATGCTTTGTACAATGGAACAGCTGGGTAGAGAATATTCCGGTACCTGTTGAAATGATCCTCGGGCGGGACAGGAACATGAACAGAAAGACCACATTCGATAACATTCCGAGATAAAGGTTCAGCTGATATCTAACTGAACTGACGGCGTGGTTTCCACTGTGTGAACGGTTTGCTGAACACTTAATCTGTAGACCATCAACTGACGCTTCACATCCTATGCCTGTTGGTTTAAAAATAGGTCTCGTTTGCGACCGTTCTGCTCTTCGGCAGCTTCCGGAATCCCCTTTAACAAGCCCAACAAAAAATAAGAGTTAAAACAACTGAATTTCTAACCGATCATTTTACAACTCCCGCTTGTTATTTTATCGCGCCTTTGACGCAATAAAATGTTCTAGGGTGCTCTTATGAGCGTTATAAAGTAAAAAATGACACCGAACCACATAAGAAGATACCCTGGGCGATAAAACTTGTTTTATTTTATTCGTTGATGGGAATGTGGGTTTCACTGGAAAGGCCAGCATTTATTGCCCATCACTGTTTGCCCTTTATTGAGGGCTGTTAAGAGTCAACCACACTGTGGGTCCAGTGTCACATGTCGGCCAGACGAGGTAAGGGCGGCGGATTTTCTTCCTTAAAGGACATCAGTGAACCAGACGGGTTTTACAACAATCGGTGATAGTTTCATGGTTACCACGACTGACGCGAGCGTTATATACTAGATTTATTAATTGAATTCAAATTCCATCAGTTGCTATGTTGGGATTTGAACCCATGTCGCCAGAGCATTAGCTGGGGCTCTGCATTACTAGTCCCATGACGTCACCACTACACCTCATCAAATAGGTAGATTTTAAGGAGCATCTTAAAAGAGGAGAGAGTAGTGGAAAGGCGGAGAGATTTAGGGAGGGAATTACAGATGTTTGCCAGCTGAACCCACGGTAGCCAGTGGTGGAGTGATCAAAATTGGGGATGTTCATGAGCTCGGAATTAGAGGAGCACGGAGACTTCCGACAGTTTTGTGGTTGAAGGAAATTACTGAGGTAGAGAGGGGGCAGGTCGTGAAAACAAAGTTGAGGATTTTAGAAGGCATTGTTTTGTTGGCAGCAAACGTAGATCAGTGAACACATGGATGAGGGGACTTGATGAGAGTTAGAAAATGGGCAGCAGACTGTTAGATGACCTCATGTTCACACAGGGTACAGCGAAGGAGACTGGCCAGGAGTGAATAGAAATAGTCAACCCGAGAGGGCGGTGCTGCAAAGGCGAACGCGGACTGTTTGGGCACTGGTGCAGATATATGTTCAGCATACCCTCTCGGAGTCGGACATAGCACCAAGGTTGCAAACACTCTGATTCACTCCAGGCAGTTGCCAAGGAGAGGCATGGAACCGATGGTTAGGAAATGAGTTGTGACGCAGAGATCAAAGACAATGTCTTCCTTCTCCCAAATATACAATTGGAATAAATGTCCACTCATCACTGGAATTCAAAAAGCAGTCTGAAAACTTAGAGACAGAGCAGGAATCGAGCGAGGTTTTGTAAGTTACAGCTGAGTGTCATCATGGAAATTGAAGCTGTATGTTTCGATGGTGTTGCTAAGGGGCAACGTGTACAAATGAAATAGGGCAGGGAACGCCAGTGGTAAAATCGTGGGAGCCGGAAGAGAAGCCATTGCCACCTATCACAAATTACCAGTTGCCACCAGTCGCTGAGACGATGTGTAATTATCCTAAATAAGCTGTCATAGCTAGAACAACAGTTTAGTAGTTATGTTATTTGACGAGTAATGCAGAACTCAGAAACTAGCAGCAGTAAGAGCAGGCTTGCAATTCTCTACGCAAACTGGGTGAAAGAAGGTTTCAGATGCGGAGATTTCGGCTCTTGTCTTTTGCAATTGCTTTCTGCTGACAGAGTGATATCGCTGGAAAGCATTGGTATAGTAAATTCATAGAGGGGTGAAAGTTCCCATTGGGTTCAGAATCTAATGAAAACACTGCAAAATCAACTGCGCTGCTTTTCAATACATTCATGCGATTTTTTTTTTATTCATGGGATGCGGGCCTCGTTGGCTAGGTCAGCATTTATTGCCCATCCATAATTGCCCTTGTTCAGAGGGCATTTGACAGTCAATCACATTTCTGTGGGCCTGGATTCACGTGTAGGCCAGGCCAGGTAAGGACTGCAGATTTCCATTCCTAAAGGACATTGGTGGCCCAGATGGGTTTTTAACAACAAATCGACAATGGTGTGATCACATTCACTTATGCTGTAGCGGGATTCGAACCTGAGAATTACACTGGGCCTCTAGCCTAGCGACGACGCCATCGTATCCCCCCTAATGCTTAAGCATCGCTGACAAGGCTAGCATTTACTGCTCATCTCTAAATCTCTTTGAGAAGGTAATGTGTTGTGTTCTTGAACCGTTACATTCCTTGTGGTGAAGGTGCTCCCATAGTGATGTGAGGGGTCCTCGGGATTCTGAACTAGCGACGATGAGGCTCTATATCTGACCCTCCTTCAGTACTGGGAAAATTAGAATCGTAATAATGGAGTGATAAACAGAGTTAAAATTTCAGATCAATGACCTGCTGAGTAGTTCCAGCATTTTCTGTTTTAATTTCAGATTTCCGCATCCGGAGCATTTTACGTTTGTAGAAGTGTAATAGGTCTTAAGCAATTGAAAGGGGAGTGGGGGAAAAACAAAAGGGAATGGATAGAGTGGAAGACTATGGATTGTATGTAAATCTTTCAAATTTGCACAGTGTTTCGTTAAAGTTTCTACTTGACAGGATAAACTCTGAAACTTATACCTTCCGTATTGAAGAGAATGATAGAATGCTAACTTGGCCATGCAACGCAAAGGGTAAGGAAAAAGTGACAGATTTTGAACTAGGAAGGCCGAATAGTGAAGTGCCTTTGAATTTGGTCATATGTCTTCCATTTATCTAAATAACTTGAGCACATCCATCTTCACCTAACCACTTTCTCTGAGTCTTGAAGCCATCCTTATGACCAATCTCTTTAGCAATGTGTTTCTCCCTCTTAGTTTCTTGGCATTTCTTCCCTTCAGAATCCTGGCGAAATACCCCAATTATTTCCCACCATCTGCTTAGGATAATTTTAACATTCGTAAAACATTCCTTTGATCTAGCACCATGGCCTTCGGTTTTGGATGTACGGCTTACTCATGGAGGAAACGGTATTGAGTGGATTCTAAGAAATTTTACTTATTTTGAATGGAATCGATTCTTCTATCTCAGGCTGCCTTGAGATTGTCCACGCCACCGATTATGAACTGCAAACATTACCTATAAATCCCACTTTTCTGTGAGGCATTCGTGAAAATTTTCGCTGTTCGCTATATCTGACTGAATAGAATCTTCAGCATGCATTATGCCTGTCGCGGCATAGGGTGAGAAAAGCTGCCAATCCCGCACTTGCCGGAACCCATTTTACTGACAGTCACCTGAGAAACAAGCAGCAGTACCAAATCAGCCGCCGCAATTTTGTTTTCTCGGGAAGTCAGCTCTAACAACCAGGGGAAGTTCAGGGCTGATTCAGCGATCGTGCGCTCCAGCGCGGAAATGAGCTCGTAGGGAGAACTAGTTCAACCTTATTTTCAGTCCATTCACTTGAACATGTTCATCTGCATATACGTTTGTGGTTTCAACTTAAATGGATACCCAGTTTCTACTTACTGCACTAGCTAACAGATGTTTAACAAATGAAACGCTGGTTATTCAGATTTTGACTTCATATCAATTGGATAATGCAAGTGGATTTGAGATGCTGCTATTCAGGGATATTTTGTCTCGGGTCGCAAGCTCCTTTCTTTCAAACAGGCATTAGGAATGGTTGTGTAGCCCTGAATAACATCAGACTGCATTAGACCAGGGATACAGTAAGCCACAGAATCTCTTTACAACCAAATGGATTTATTGCGGCTAAAGACCATAAGACTATAAGGTGTAGGAACAGAAGTAGGTCATTCGGCCCATTAAGTCTGCTCCACCATTCAATGAGACCATGGCTGATCTGATAATCATCAACTCCAATTTCCTGCATTTTCCCCATAACCTTTGATTCCCTTGCTAATTAAAAACCTGTCTATCTCAGCCTCTTGGTGAAGAATTCCACAGATTAACTATCCTCTGAGGGATGAAATTCCTCCTCATCTCTGTCTGATGACCCCTTACTCTGAGATTATGCCCTCTGGTCCTAGACTCTCCGACAAGGGAAAACAACCTCTCAGCATCTATCCTGTCAAGCCCCCTAAGAATCTAAAAAAAGAGTCATTTTTAAATTAAAATTTCTAAAAGCGTATTTTTAATTAATTAGAAGTTACTCTGTTGAACAGTGGAATTCCTTATGGAAAACAATAATACATTTTCGAAATCAGTAGGAATTTCTGAGTCTTGAGAAAATCCCCTGGGATTCTCAAACTCGGCGTGGTCTATTGATAATAAATGCAAAGCCACAAAATTAATTGTCTTCAACTTTTATTTCCATGTTAAGTCATTTAAGTTTCTCAGCGATACATTAATTGCAGCATGAATTAAGATCAAGGCTTGACCTTTCATAGAATCATATAATGGTTACATCACAGCAAAAGATCCTATCTTTGCCGACCATCTGCAAGAGTAAATAATCCAGTCCCATTCGCCGGACTGCTCCCCATAGCCATGCAATATTTTTTACCGTTTCACATAATTATCCAATTCCCTTTTGAATGACTCGATTGAATCTGCCTCCAATACTTTCAAATTCTGCGTCATTCGTAATTTTTGAATTTGCCCCCTGTGCACCCAGGTCTATGTCATAGGAATATATAACGGCAAATGCAGGGGCCTTACTACCAACCTCTGGGAAACCCCTTTATAAACCTTCCTCCGGTACGATAAACAACCATTCACCACTACCTTCTGTTTTCTGTCACTGGGTTAATTCCGTATCCATGCTGCCATTATCGCTTTTGTTCCATGAGCTCTAGCTTTGTTCACAAACCCGTTGTGCAGCACTTTATCAAGTTCCCTTTGGAATTCCATGCATACCACACCGTATGACCCTTATCAACCGCTATTGTTACTTCAAAATTTTCAAGCAAATCTCAAGAACATTCAAATTAAGGGCAGGAGTAGGTCACTCAGCCCCTCGAGCCTGCTCCACCATTCAATAAGGCCGTGGTTGGTCTGCTTTTAACCTCAACTCCACATTCCTGCTTACCCACGACAACCTTTCTCCCTCTTGCTTATCAAGAATTTATCTACCTCTGCCTTAAAGATATTCAAGGACTCTGCCTCAGCCACCTTTTGAGGAAGTGAATTCCAATGTCTTGCAAACATCTGAGAGAATTGTTTTCCTCATCTCTGTCCAAAATGGGCGACACCTTATTTTGAAACAGTGATCCCGGGTTCTCCAAGAGGAAGCATCCTTTCCACGTGCACCCTGTCAATACCCCTCAAAATCTTATATGTTTCAATCAAGTCGCCTCTTACTCTTCTAAATTCCAGCGGATACAAGCCTAGCCTGCCCAGCCTTTCCTCATAAGACAACCCACCCATTCGAAGTATTAATCTAGTATACCTTCTCTGAACTGCTTCAAATGCACTTACATCTTTCCTTAAATAAGGAGACCAACCTTGTACACGGTGCTCCAGATGTGATCTCAGCAATGCCATGTATAATTGAAACATAACTTCATTCCTCTTGCATTCAATTCCCCTTGCAATAAACGATAACATTCTATCAGCTCTGCTAATTACCTGCTGCACCTGCATGCTAACTCCTTGCGATTCATGTACCAGGACATCCAGATATTTCTGCATCTCAGAGCTCTGCAATCTCGCACCATTTACATAATATGCCTCTTCTTTATTCGTCCTGCCAAAATGGACAACCTCACATTTTCACACATTATACTCCATTTGTCAGATATTTGCCCACTGGCCTGATCTATCCATATCCTTTTGTAGCCTTCTTGTGTCCTCCTCACAACTTAGGTTCCTACATATCTTTGTGTCATCAGCAAATTTAACAACCATACTATTGGCCCCTTCATCCAAATCGTTTATGTAAATTGTAAAGAGTTAAGGCACAAACACTGGTCCCTGTTGCACACCATTCGTTACATCCTGCCAACCAGAACATGAACCATTTATGCTACCCTCTGTTTCTTGTTAGCTAGCCAAGCTTCTATCCATGCCAATGTTATCCCCTACATCATAAGCTTTTATTTTCCACAATGACTTTTCATGGGGCACCTTCCCAAATCCCTTCTGAAAATCTAAGTACAGTACATCCACCGGTTCCCCTTTATCCACAGCATTCGTTACTTCTTCAAAGAGCTGCAACAAATTGATTTTAAAAGATTTCCCTTTCATGAAACCAGTTTAACCGTGCCTGATTATCTTCATTTTTTTTTAAGTACCCTCTTATAACATGTTTAGTAATAGCTCCTAATATTTTCCCTATGACAGATATAAAACTAACTGGCATAATAACCTGCTTTCTGTCTCACTCTCTTCTAAAATAAATAGGTTACATTTGCTATTTTCCAATTTAATGGAACCTTCCTCCAATCTAGTGATTTTTTTTAGAAAATTAAAACCAAAGCATCAGCTATCCCAAGAGCCACTTATTTTAAGAGTCAAGGTAGAAATCCATCAAGACCCGAGGACCTGTCAAACTGCAGTCCCAACAATTTGCTAAGCACCACTTCCCTGGTGATTGTAATTTTCTTGAGCTCTTCACTCTGTTCCAATTCCTGATTTATAGCCATTTCCGGGATGAAATAAGATTAAATGTAATAAATGAAACTTAGTTAAAAATGCTTTGCATTTCACAAGTCCGTGCAGACATTTCTTAATTAATCTACGTTTTCCTAAGTGACTGTTGATTCTGTTCCAAATTATCATTTCTAAAAGCTTCCCCAAAACCAAGGTTAAATTGACCTTTGGTTGCAACCAGTGGTTGCAGGACTTAAAATTGCACCGTTTTTTCAATAAAGTTATTTTTAATATTTTGAATTCTCCAGCCCTCTTGCACTACCGCTGTACACCTGAGGAGGCTTGGAAAATTATGGCCAGTACTTCCACAATTTCCAGCTTACTTACTTCAGTGTGCGTGGATGCACCCCATCCAGTGCCAGTGACTTATTAACCTTTAGTATAGCTAGTCTATCTAATACCTCCTCTTTATTCACTTTCTAGCTTATCAAATGTCTCAACTTCTTTACCTTTCACTGTGACTTGGGCAGCATCTTCTCCCTTGGTAAAGACAGAAGCAAAGTATTCATTTAGTGCCTCAGTCATGCTCCTGCCTCCATTTTTAGTTCCATTATCGGCTCCAATCCTTCACTTACCACCCTTTTTCTGTTTATATGCCTATAGAAAACTCTTGGATTACCTTTTATGTTAGTTGCCAGTCTTTTCTCATATTCTACCTGCCCCTATTACTTTTTGTCACTTCCCCTCTGAAACATCTGCATTAAATCTGGTTTATAATTGTTTTATCCACCTGACATTTGTCATCTGCTCACTTTTCCTGCTTCATCTTACTCTCCATTTCGTTCATCATCCAAGAAGCGCTGGATTTGTTTGCCCTACCATTCCCCAAATGCAAATGTACCTGAACTGTCTCCTCTTTAAAGACATGTTGTTCGACGACAGCTTTGTCTGCCGATATTTGATTCAAATTTACCTGGGTCAGAACCCTTCTCGCCCCATAGAATTGGGCCCCCCACAATGAACTAGATTACTTATTTCCCTTTTCCAAAGATAACCTAAACGTTAGAATCAGATAACCTAAACCCAGATAACGTAAACCTTAGAACCAGGCCCAGCAATGCCTCCTTCCTCGTAAAAATTCTCCTGAACACATTCTAGCAACGGTTTTACATCTCTGCTCTTTACACTGTTACTATCCCAATGTATATTAGGATAACGTCCCCCATTATAACCACAGAATAATTCTTGCATCTCTCTAATTTCTTCACAATTGTGTTTCTCTATAGCTTTTCCTCTAGTTGGCGGCCTACAGAACACACCCAACAATGTAATGCTACCTCCATTGCTTCCTAGCTCTAACCAGATACATTATGTCATTGACACCTCTGCGACATCCTCTCTCTCTCTCTCTCTAGTACTGCAAAATTCTCCCTAAACAACACTGATATTCTTCTACCTTTCTTTCCTTCCCCATATTTTCAGAACAGCTTGTATACTGGAATAGTTAATGCCTAGTAACCCAGAATCCTTCTTTGGACCACGCCTCCACTATTGCCATAACATCACATTGCTTTCTGCGCCTGCATCTCACCAGCCTCAATTTCCACACTCCACACGTTCACATACACATACATTTACTTAGACCTTATTTCCGGCCCTCCCACTCTGGCCACACCTAATATATTAATATTTCCTACTCTACTTTTATCTGTCTCTTCCAATTCTCTGTGCATTTTTGCTTCCCTCTCTAATATTGCATGGTGGTGCACACACCCTTGCCAAGTCAATTTAAATAGCCTCCTACAATAGTATCAAATGGCCCCAGAAGGACATTGATCCCAATTATGTTCAGGCGCAACTCGTCCACCCTGCACATGTCCCATCTCACCCAAAAGTGGTCCCAATTTCACAACAGTCTAACGCTATTTCTTCTGCATCATCTTTCCAGTCACACATTGACCTGACCTATCCTACTTCTTTGCTCACTTGGATCCAGAGATTACCAGTTTCGTTCCTAGCTCGGGGAGGCAACAGACTATCCGGAATTCACGGCTGCGACAACACAAACGTCTATCTGTTCCCTTAACGATACAATCCCCTATCAATATTGCTTTTCCACTCTTCCACCTGCTCCCCCACCCCTCGTATAACTAAGGCAGCCAAGGTGCCGCAGACTTGACTCTGGCTGCACTTCCTCAGAAGAAACATCGCCCTAACCAGTACAGTTGCACTCAGAATTGAATACTAGTTGCAGAGTCAAATGCACTCAGGGGACTTCTGTATTGCCTGACTGTTCGTTCTTGACGGCTTGACGTTCACCTTTTTCCTCTGTCCTCCCATACCCTTAAGCCGCGAGTTGACCATAACTATAAATGTGCTATGCATTGATTCTGGAAAGGTTCCTGCCGTTGGGCTGGCGTTCAATGGGGCGCTGAGACTAGCAACATTTTGATGAAAAATTAATTTTAACCAGGTTCCTTTTAACCAGTATTCCTTGCACTATTAGTTGCGCCCACAATTTTATTGACCTACATCAGCACTTAGGTTGTAAGCTAAAAAAAAGATCGCGGCTGCAGGTGCAGTCTTCATACTGTCCGCCACGACACCGCTTTCGTAACCAGGTTCTTATTGTTTTAAAAGTAAACAGCTTTTACACGATTCAAGTATAGAATTACACGAAGATAGCTGCAGCCTCTTCTTCCAGGTCAATTAATTACTGTAGCGAAATCGGCTATAACGAAGAAGCCGCTTGACCGCATGAAATCAGATTCTAATCGGCGAAAACCAGTTGCTGCATATAACAGAAAACCCATTTTCCCTGATTAAGAATTGCAATTATCACCTGGAGCAAGCGATTCATACAGATTTGGCAAATTACAAACCAGCCTGCTTGGGAGAGTTGTGGTGGTGAGAAGGTAAAATATCTGATATTGTGTTACCATAAAGACCACGAACATAATCTAAAAAGCAATTGTAATCTGCCCTTAACTGGGTTTTCCAGTCTTATCACTCATGATTGCATTAAACTACTCATCATTTAAAGTACTGAAACAGACCATTCGACTCACAAGCTTATTCTCAACCTACTCCAACTAATTCTTTCAACATATCATCAAACTTTGTCCTTTTATGTATTCGATGATCTGGTAACATAAACCGAAATTATTTGTTTATAGCAATGATTGCTTTAGCATTAAGGCAACATCAAAAGCAAATTCCCCTTCACAATCTCTCTACACCTCAATCCCCTAGCAGGGCGGTCTGAGAGTTCTCTGCTTCTTCTTTGAACAGAGGTACAACCGGTCACCATCCAACACTGCCTTCCTCCACCTAGCCAATTTTGTTATTTTATTGAACAACTTCTCTTTATCTCATCTCACTGCCTCCAAATAAAAGGTGTCGCTATGGATACCTGCATCAGTCCTAGATGCCTGTCTTTCTGTGGGGTATATGAAACATTCCTTGTTCTTATTCGGGCCCCTCCCTCATCTTTTTTTCCCGCCCATTGACAAGGTGCCGTTTCCTGCTCTCACCCTGGATTGTAAAATGTCATCAACTTTGCTCCCAATTTCCACCCGTCTTCACATTGTCCATCTCAGAGTCTTCCCTTCCTCCATGTCTCTCCCCATTTCTAGGGTAAGACTACCAACAAACAATAATTAGAAACCCATTGATTCCAACAGTTACTTCGACTGCATTTCCTCACACCCTGCACTCTATAAGGTTTCCAACCCATTCTTCTGATTTCTTCATCTCTGTAACATCTGTTTTGATGCAACTATCTATGCCAGCACCTCTGACATGCCTTCCTTTTCCCTCAAACTAGGATTCCCCACAACCGTGATCCACAGGGCCATCAACTATGTCCGATCCATTTCCCACATTTCTGTTCTCACCTCTTCCTCTCCCTCCCAGAAGCACGATAGTATTCCCCTTTGCTCGCCTTCCCCCCTTCCAGCCTCTGTATTCGACAGGTCATCCATCGCCTTTTGCACCACCTCCAGCATGATTCCACCACCAAACACAGCTTCCCTTCCCCCTTCAGAATTCTGAAGGAACTACTCCCTCCAAGACATCCTGCTCCATTCCTCATCACCCCATCCTCTTTCCTCGGCACCTTTCCATGTAAGAACAGGAGATGTCACACCTGCTCTTCTATCTCCCCTCTCTTCACCGTCCAAGATCCCAAAATCTTCTTCCAGGTGAAGCAGCAGTTTATGTGTACTTATTTTAATTCGATTTACGTGAATTTATTTCCATGTTTCCTGCTCACACCATGAGTTTCTCTACAGTGGCGAGAACAAACGCAGACTGGGTGACCACTTTGCCGAATACCTCCACTGCATGCGCAAGAATCACCCTGGTCTTCCAGTGGCTTGCCATTTTAATTTTCACCTTGCTCTGACACTGACATCTCTGTCCTTGGCCTGCTTTTTTCATATTCGTACTTGGGATGTGGGCATCGCTAGCTAGGCCAGCATTTATTGCCCATCCTTAATTGCCCTTGAGAAAGTGGTGGTGAGCTGCCTACTTGAACCGATGCAGCCCATGTGGTGTAGTTACACTCACGGTGCTGTTAGGGAGCGAGTTCCAGGATTTTGACCCCAGTGATAGTGATGAAACGGCGATATAACTCTAAATCAGGATGGTATGTGGCTTAGAAGTGAACTTTCAGGTTATGGTGCATCCATGCATCTGGTGCCCTTGTCCTTCTAGATGCCAGTTGTCGTGGGTTTGGAAGGTGCTGTCTTAGGAGCCTTGGTAAGTTCCTGCAGTGCATCTTGTAGATGGTACACACTACTGCCACTGTGTGTCGGTGTTAGGGGAGGTGAATATTTGTGGAGGTGAGCCAGCCAAGTGGGCTGCTTTGTCCAGGATGGTGTCAAGCTTCTTGAGCGTTGTTGGAGCTGCACTCATCCAGGCAAGTGGAGAGCATTCCATCACAGTCCTGACGTGTGCCTTGTAGATGGACAGCTTTTGGGAGTCAGGAGGTGAGTTACTCGCCACAAGATTCTTAGCCTCCGACCTGCTCTTGTAGCCACAGTATTTATATGGTTAGTCCTGTTCAGTTTCTGGTCAATGGTATCCCCCAGTATGTTGATAGTGGGGGGTTCAGAGATGGTAATGCCAGTGAATGTCAAGGGGCAATGATTAGATTTCCTCTTGTTGGAGATGGTTATTCCTTGGCACTTGTGTGGTGTGTATGTTACGTGCTACCCGCCAGCCCAAGCCAGGATATTGCCCAAGTCTTGCTGCATTTGCACATGGACTGCTTCTTTACACTCCATGTCCAAATGCAGTGCCCCAGTGTCTGCAGTGTACCAGTGAAGCTTAACACAAACTCAAGGAACAGCACATTATCTTTCAGTTTGGCATATTATCGATCTTTGGACAGTGCTGGACAATTTCAGACTGTAATCTCTGCCACCTCGCCTATGGTGTCTACTTTTATTTTCAAGTTTCATTTTAACCTCTTTCATCTCGCTTTTGCTTTGAGATGGCAACTGTTCATTTTTATGTGAGTTGCACCTCCTCTGGGCCGTTCTTCTGTTTCTGTGCTTGTTCCATTATTGCCCCCTTTGGCTATTCCCACCAACTCTTTTATTATTTGATGTCTACCCTATCACAGACCTTCCCGTTTATTTTTTTCACACTCCCTCATCTCCCACCCACACCCCACCGCCCACACACCACCCCCCACCCCCACCCCCACCTTAAAGGCATGTCTAATTGTTTCCTCGTTTTAACGAAAGGTTACCACCTGAACCTTTAACTCTGCTTTTCCTCTCCACAGAGACTGCAAGGCCTGCTGAGTATTATCAGCAGTTTCTGTTTCTATTATAGCAAAGATAGTTATTTTCAAATCTACCTGGATGGGCAAAGCCTCCAATCGACACTCTTAAGTTGGATACTTTACTACTAATAATCCACAGCTACTATGAATTTAGGATAACATAGAGTCATAGAATTATACAGCACAGAAACAGGCCATTCGGCCCATCGTGTCCGTGCCGGCCATCAAGATGTGCTGGTGGTGTTTATACTTGTTTCTATTTATATCTACTACCCACGTTAACATTTCAACCATCTTGTACATGACTCCAGGGAGCATGTTCGCCAAGCAGCGCAGGTTTCTGACCTATCCTTTATTCTTTCATCGAAAGTAGAACACTGCGAATGTTGTGAATCCGAAATCCGAACAGAAGATCTTGGAAAACACTCAACAGGTCAGGCAGATTCTGAGATGTGGGTTACAGAGCTGATGAATGGTCATCGATCCAAAACCTTAAGCCTTATTTTTCTCTCCGCAGATGCTGCCTGACCTGCTTATAGTTTCCCACCACTTTTGATATCGTTACCCCTTCAACGCTGCAACCGGAAATACCTCTCCACCTCCTAATGTTTTTCAGTCACTGTTAATATGCTGAGCTACTTTTCCAACAGTCTGGAAACAGGTATTCCGTTTGGCAATGCCTCTCATATGATATCCCGAAAAATGATACGTGCCTCTGCCCACTGGCCTCGAGATGGTTGAAGTTGGACTTTTTAATATTGCATTCTTTGCAAACTAGACCTCTTGATGGCTTCCAACGTTTATTTTTAATGTGTAAGACACTGTGATAGGAACAAATTGAATTAGTGACATCCCTAACAAAATTGTAGGTTCTTGACAAATGTCCGAATCAAACAAAGTTCTGTCAGTGAGGCATAAATGTACAAATTTGTGCTTTGCTTCTCGAACTCTGAGAATGGGGGACATGGTAGCGCAGTGGTAATGGACCAGCTATTCAGAGGCGCCGGCTGATGCTTTGGGAACATAGGCTCAAATTTCACCCAGGGCAGCTTGTGGAATTCAAATTTAACATAATAATAGTGACCGAAAAACTATAATCGATTGTTGTAAAAATCAACCGAGTTCACTAACTCCCTTTGGGAAGAAAATCTGCCGTCTTACCCAGTCTGCCCTACATGTGACTCGGCAACCAGGTTCTTAACTGCCCTCTGAAATAGCCAGGAAAGCCACTCAGTTCAAGGGAAATTAGGGATGAGAAGCAAATGTTTGCCTTGCCAACGACGCCCACATCCCATAAAATAATTTTTAAAAGTTAGGTTTTAGAAACTTCTCCAGAACGTACAGCTTTCTGAGCTGATGTTAACAATGTTACATGACTGCACCACATGAAAAATTACACTGTTAGGGGTGTAACCAATGTCACCGAATTGAAACTGTCCGTTGTCGAATAAATAAAACGTGCAGAGTTTCAGCAAGTCCTGAACTGACCTGAAGAATTTAGTTTCACAGGTGCCGCATTAGAAATTATTTGCAACTGAATTATTGACTTTCTTTTAAGTATGGATACAATGTTGGGGCGATTAAGCAACATGAGACTCATTCTGCACAGCTTTATTTCTATTTTAGTCAACAACATGCAGAACTATAATTTGGGAGCCAATGCGATCAGTGTGGCCATGCATGAATAAATTACATCTACTGCAGGGATTTAACCGAATGTAACTGTACTGAAATTTTGTGTGGACCAATAAATAAAACACCAAGAAATACATTCAAGAAACATTTCTGCGGCTTGCTTTGCGTTTAATGTATGATACAAAAATGGAGACAATGAAGACATATAAGCACCTTAAAAGGGATAGATTAAATAATGAGGGCTGAATCATTGATGAGATAGAAATGTTACGAAGGTAAAATGAATTCTGTTAAATCTAAATATCGTGTTACAATTACTCTGAAACATGGTGTTTAGTGATCGCTGTCATTCAACATGCAATGAGGTTGCAGTTGACGGAGCTAACGTAAAACTTTGAACAATTAGTGCTTTGAACTGAGGAACTGAGCTTTGTTGTTTACTTAGCTCCAAAAAGCTATAGGCATGTATCAATATTTAGCAAAACATCTCGGACATCTAAAATAGACTGGTTAACATCTTGTTTGGTATCTGACACCTTTTCCGAACCCAGCATTGTTAGAACGCCCAAATGTTCAATTTTTACACTGCTGCGTTACGTTTGAATATCTAATTATCAAAACACTACACTATGTTCACTTAAACTTAATCTCGAAGCCAATGAATTGTTATTAGGCGAGAAAATAGAATGTGAAATAGATTGCAACATAATGATAGTTGCACATTTACTTACATCACGCCGGCCTTTTAACCTTCGGCATTAAACTACTAACCTCTGACAGAAACTTGAGTTAGTCAAGCCTAGGCAGCACAGATTTAGAAAAGGATAGATGGTGCTTGTCTTACAAAATTCACTGAAGAAATAACAGAGGGAATAGATCAATGAAATATACTGGACGCAATTTATGTGGATTTTCCAAACACATTTATTCTAGTACCACATACAATATGGGTACATGGCAGGAAGAGCAATGCGCTCCAGCGGATACGGGGATGGTTAGAATGGGTGAAGGCTAATAAGACGTTTCTCAGGATAGCAGCATTTGCCGAATCATGTCTCACAGGTTCCGTACTTGGCTGGTTTTATTTACTATGAAAATCAATTATATATTTTCCAGAAATTGAGGCAGGATCTTTACAATTTGGAGATGAAACATAGTGAGGAGTTGCAAAGCAATCCTGATGCAGATGGTGAAATGCTGCAGGCAGCGTTGGCAGTTCCAAGAGGAGTAGGATTTTTAGTGGTGCAGAGAAACATAAATTTATCATGCAATAAAATTGCAAAGGGGTAGTTTCGGTTTAGTATTTGGCGGCATCGCAAAGAGTAACACGGAGTTAAAATTCAGCGGATGCAGGAACTTGCTTGCAACTTTGGAAGATTGCAAGATTTATTCTAAATTAAAGGGGCCATCTGAATGGCAAAAAATGGAACGTTATTATTTGAGAACCCACTCGAGTTGATAGGATTGATCAGTGACTTGGTAGAAGATTTCAAACCTATGATGCGTTATGATAAACGAATAGTGACAGAATAATTCTACTGCCCAGGAGAACAACGTTAACATAATCACAAAAAAATGAAGGTGGCTGGGGAACAAAATATCTTTCCACAGAAAAAAAAGATTTGGATGTTCTTTGCCACAAAACATTGCTGAATCGCAGCCAGGCTTCTTTTGGAAGCGAACTACTTGTTTGGAAAAAAAAGACCAGAACTAAGTGGTCCATGTTGAGGGTAGAGTACAGACTACCAGAGCCGCCTGGCCTGAATCTCTACCTGAACCTCTAGGGTCCTAATGCTTGTTAACGCACAGAATCATCAAACCAGAACAGTTGCAACAACGCGGATTCACTTCTCCTTGTATTATCTTTAACTTCGGAGTTAAAGGCTTTGTCACTAGAATTGCTGGTCTGCCTTTCTTCCAATAACTAGCCGCACAAAATTCTAACCCTGTAATTGAAGTGATATACTTGCTAAATAACTCATCGTTGGCATGATAATTTCCAGCTATCCTTCATCAGATGAGGCAGCCACGCTAAAATAGGACTTAATCCCCAATAAAAAAGGTTTTCAACTCCGCCGCGATTTTTTTCCCCCCACAGCTTCAGTACTGTATCCTGGTTCATTACTTTCGCTGGTCGCAGAAGTCCTTAGAATTGCATTCGTTCTGAAGACAAACCCAAATATGCACAATTAAGGCCGTTCCTTTGCCAATGACTGGCAATTGTCCAGACGTATCGTTACGAATGGAAATAGATAGTCATACGAAACTTAGACAAATGCTCCTCCTGCTCTATCATGCGCAGGCCGTGTTCAGGGGCTTTTACGGACGAGCTCATAGATTGCAACGTCCAAATCAAAAGAATGGTCAGTTCTTGAAGTTAGAATACTGTAACGCAACAGGCAAATCAAAGGCCAGGCTTTGCAGTTTTATTCGCAAAAATTAAGAATGCTTGATTGATAAAGCCGGTATTTTTATTAACTTTATGAATGATAATAACTGAACAGTTATCTTATCTATTCATTAAATACTACAGATTCGTCAAGCTACACAAGGAGGGTTTCTTTATTACAGGTAATCAAATAGAATTTCCACAAACATTTAAGCAATAACAGACAATTACACTCTACATTCAACGATGTAATACTGTCATGCGTTATTCTTTTCCAGCTATTATTTTTGATTTTCCTCATTTTTCTTTTGGAGCTTGACAATTCTAGAGTCACCAGGATCCCTTTTTTGGTCTGAAAATTGATGTTCGGAAAGATTGTTAATTTGTGGTTTTCGCAGTTTTTTCTTTGTTTCTGCTCATTGTTCAGAAAACAAATCGCAGAGAGCCTGAGGTACAAGTGACAGTCAACTTTACATCACTCGTTGTCACAGGAATATTAGTGCTCCTGTGGTGATCTTTGTCTGATTCCCTTTTCAGCACCGCCTGTCGGCGGGGGGGCGGGGGGTGGCACGGGCTTCTCCCGTTTAAGTATACATTTTTTGAGTTTACATGGCTCTGCTCAGCATATTAACGATTCCAACTTATGCTTTCTACATGGACCCGAAAAGAAATTCTGTTATGTGCCCATTTCATTGCCCTACATCATTTTACATACTATTGGGGAAACATTAAATAGAGTGACTAGATGTAAAGCACAGAAACCATAATGAATATTTTAAGTGCATGCGAACCTGAAGGCCGGTAATTACTAGCCATTATAACTAATACTTAAACATGTCAATGTTCTCGCTCCGCCACAGTTGATCTTTTACATTTCCAGCCGTTCTAGAACACGGATTCGCTAGGCTTTTTATTTCCAAATATAAGCAAAACTAAAAGAATGATTACCTAGTTAGCTTTAAATAAAACTGGCAGTTTTCTTTTCTGCTTTCTATCTCTTTAGACCAGTAACACACTCGATGAGGGGAGAAATTGGACTTCGGCGATAGCGCGATGAGGACAAGCGCGAATCAGGAACCATTTTTCCACCACGCCCGATTTTGTTTTCAGAAAACACCGAACTCCCGGTATCAAGTGTTTTTCGTGGGACAAATGCTCCTAACAACAGATAAATTGTGCATTACGGCAATCTTTTTTCCCGCATTTCAACCCTTTGCGGAGATGCATGAATCCGGCTCTTCACGGCGCTGTGGCCCCTTTGACATTTTTATTACTTGTGAATTACTGAAATTTAGTCATGAGGAGTGTTTAAAGCATTTACTTAGCTGGAATGTCAACTGTTTCAAAGACTTTTCTAGAGTAGGTACAAAATAGAACATATTTTTCCATTTCAGATTTCGTCGACAGTGTTTGAAATCCCAGCTCCTGTAGAGACCACAATGATCTGAAAAAAATTCAAGGCTTCATGCAAACTAATTACGGTCTCACAACAGGTCAGTTGGAAACTGTTAGGACTCACTTCACACTTCATTTGGAGTATGAAGCGTGAAGGACACACTTCACGCATTGCAACTCTAATTGCAAAGTGGAAATTTGAGTTGCAGATATACAGTTAATCAGATCCATTTGTGATATGATTTTACGATAATGACTGTGTTTTGAAGTGAAGAATTTATTACTGTTTGGAGCAATCAGTGGCCCGTTGGAAACAGAAAATATTGACTTCAATAGAATCCTCCTGCCCTGCTAGACTCTCGCGCCAGCTCCGTCCGCTAGCTGACGTTTTGCATTAAAATCAAACGCTTACATTAGACCTTACCGTTCTTAATCTGTATTTTGCAGTGCGGCCCAGCGATGATCAGGAGCAGTACAAACGCTAATCCACCCACCATGTATCTGAAACACGAGTAGTAAACGGACATACCGACATTATCTGCAAAATTAATATGGGCATAGGTATAGGTTATACATCATGGTGGGCATTTTGTAAAACGGGGCCGAAGAACAGTTTATTGGTTAAACTAATAGTGTTTACAGTAGCCCCACTATATAGTACGGAAATGTGTTTTTTTTTTGCATAAAGGAGATCGACTGATTGCTTTCCCTGGCTGGAAGTCTAGAACTGCGGATCAAAGTCACAAGGGTTCGGCCATTTCTTCATTCAAGGGTTCTGAATCTTAGGAATTCTCTACCCCAGAGGGTTATAAATAAAGTCTCTGAGTATATTCAAGACTCCAATCGGTAGACATGGGGATGGAACTGGAAAATAAAGTTGCTGCAGAAAGTCAGGAATGATCTTATTGAATGGCCATAAAGATTCGGCTGGCCCTATCGCAAACCCCTGATCCTATTTCGTATGTTTTTATATATTTATATATGCAATCGTGGAATTTGTAAATAAATAAAGCTTAACTGAGAATATTTGTGCGGCGGATGATATAACCCGGTTTTACAAAACATCCGGTTGAATTATATTGATCATTTAAATCTAAAGTTTCCGTTGATATTTCCCATGAGATTTCCGTGAACTACCTTCAAACTGTACATGATATCTCTTTACGAATTCAGTAGTTGTTTACTCTTCTTTTTGGATTCCTGTCGTCGTACCTTGCTGAGGTTTAGAAACAGTGTAGGTGACAACAGCTGGAGTCTTGAGAGAAATATGAGATACCGAACATATGTAATTGGCGTAGCTCGGGACAGGTTTCGTCTCAATCAAAGAGCTGGAAACTTCATTTAGCCCCTCGCTGTTCTGCACTTTACTGGTGTGTATGCCGAAAGCGATCTCGACGCCATTTTTATACCAAGTGAGGGTGAAATTTTCTGGATAAAACGCAGCCGTTTCACAGACTAGAGTCAGAGACGCAGATGAATTCCATTCAGATGTCCCGGAGACAATCCTCAGTGGGGTTGGGGCAGGTGCGGGACAGGGAACGAACAACGTCGAGTTACTGTGCGATATTGGGAGGAATTAAATATGTTTCTGATTTATGTTCAGTCCATTTTCTTATAATTGTCCCTTTCGAAAGCGCAGCCTCCTGTCCTTTTAATGTTACACATATTCTATACACACCTCATCTATATCTCTCATAAAGATCAACATCTGGTCAATTTTATCTGTGCTATTAATGCCAAGGCTTTGAATTATTCGGCAGAAAATTCGGAATGATTTGGTTGTCACAGTCCAAAGAATTAAGCAAATATACCCTGGGAGCAAGTTGGCTAGCTGAGTCCTTACGTGTTTGAAACGCACAGACAGTGACGAACAATAGACACAATCTTGATGATAAAATGAAGCGCTTAATCGGTACGGGAATAACTCACAGCTGAAGCATGACAATTGGTAAAATGCATCAGATTCAGTTGACCCTCAGTAGGTTTCCGCAACACAGACCCTTTTTGGACGTTAGTGAGGCGACTTGGGTGCTTCGAAATCCAGTTTGTTGAATGAATCACTTTCTCAACAATTAGCTGCACACTGGCATTCAAATCCGCAACTCGATCGTTATGCGAGATTTAATTTCAGGAATATTAAACCACCAGGGCAGCGATAGGGGCAGAGAATGGATCAAAAATGAGCAAGAACAATATACATATTGGGAGACAAGTATTAACATAAATGGTTTTCATTCAGTTATATTCTTGGAAGCTGTTCCGACTTCCTAGTGGTTGGTGTGTAGATTGCCATTATAGTTGCAGTCTAATTCATTAATATTGATTCATTTGGCAGTACTCTACGTGTGACATTGCAGGTCTAAATACCAATTCTATATAGGGGACATTTTCGCGTGTAGAAGTAAGCGTGTTTATACTGGCCAAAACGATGCGATAAAACAGTCTGAAACGATCCCAGTGTGTTATGTTCAACGTATTTGAAATTTACCGTAGACAATTAGATGTGATCCGGTCCCATTTCCTCGAACTACTCCCCGATGGATCACGGAGCAGTGATAGATTCCAGAGTCTTGGAATGTGGCGTCCAGTAACTGAAAGAAACCGCTCACTTTACTTGCCATACCAGACGTTCTCCTGTCTGCGCTTTTGTGCAGGTATTCATTCTCACCATGTTTCCACCATAATACCCGTACCCAGGCTTGGTCTTGAAGAATGGGGAATACGCAGTAGAACGTGATGTTCCCACCTCTGAGCACCGTCGCTTTTAGTGGTGCTTGAGACACACCGATCGAAGTTTGGCCCTCAGCTGTCATAAATATAGTCAAATACAGGTTAAAAGCATTGGCTAAGGCATGAAGGTGGAAGGGGGAAAACATAATCTGGATAGAGGAAATACGGTTCGTTAAATTAATATGAAAACTATTTCGGAGGCAGTTTATGAATTAGAGTAACTGGGCAAATGAATAAACTGGTACCTGCGTGAAAACTCCCTCGGAAGATCAGGCACAGAAAAACCATATTCGTTGTCATTTTTAAAAATGGATCCAACTGTAAACTCTTCGCAGTAGCTGCGAGTTTGAGACTTGCTCAGAGCAGTTTGTGGTTTGTTTTCTATGTGTCACGACGCAATGATGCTTGACGTCCTCTAACTGCGGGTTCAAAAATTAGGCTTCGTTCGCACATCTGGACTTTCTAACTTCAGCACTTATTCGATTGCTGAAATCACGGACAGAAAAAGAAAGGGAAAATGTTTGATTTTCATGGGCAGAATTTACTAATACTCAGTATTGTTTCCTGACAAGTTGCTGTAGTCTAAGCATATCGGAATACGGGAGAAGCGTGGGTGAACGGTGATTTGGTTGACCTGAGCAAAGGTTACAGAAAGGTTGAGAACGAGAAAAAGAGATTGGTCGCGGTCAAAGATACTATAACTTATGGCAAAGGAACTTAAAACATTTACGACACAGAAGCAGGCCATTCACTGTATTTGTGCCGGCCGAAAATGAGCTATACAGCCTAAGCTCACTTTCAAACTCTTGTTCCGTAGCCTGGTGGGTTACATTGCTTTAAACGTATATCCAAGTATTGTTTTAACTGAGATTAGGGTTTTTGCATCCATCACCCTTCCGGGCAGTGCCAATTACCTTAAATCTATGTCCCTTGCTTATTAATTTCTCTGTTAAGGGAGATAGGTCCTTCCTATACACTCGATCAAGGTTTCTCATAATTTTACACACCTCAATTAAAACTTACCTCAGCCTCATCTGTTACAAAGAAAACAACACCAGCCTGTTGTTTGTCAAAGCTAAAATTCTCAATTCCTGAAAATCTTCGTGTGAGCATCCTCTGTATCCTCTCTGCTTTGATCGCATGCTTGCCGCACAATCAGACCAAGAGTTTTGACCTAACTAGTGTTTAGTACAGTTCCAGTATGACCTCCCTGTCCTTATATTCTCTGCCTGGCCTAATAAAGAAAAGTATCCCATATGCCTTATCTACCTAAGTTAAAAGCAAAAAACTGCGGATGCTGGAAATCCAAAACAAAAACAAAAATACCTGGAAAAACTCAGCAGGTCTGACAGCATTTGGGGAGAGGAACACAGTTAACGTTTCGAGTCCGTATGATATTCAACAGAACTAAGGAAAAATAGAAAAGATGTGAAATATAAGCTGGTTTAAGGGGGGGTGGGACAGGTAGAGCTGGATAGAGGGCCAGTGATAGGTAGAGATAACCAAAAGATGTCATAGACAAAAGAACAAAGAGGTGTTGAAGGTGGTGATATTATCTAAGGAATGTGATAATAGGTGACATTAAGGGTAGAAAGCAGGACGAACAAGGTACAGATAGCCCTAGTGGGAGTGGGGTGGGGGGAAGGGATCGAAATAGGCTAAAAGGTAGAGATAAAACAATGGATGGAAATATATTTAAAAATAATGGAAATAGGTGGGAAAAGAAAAATCTTTATAAATTATTGGGAAAAAGGGGGATCGGAAAGGGAGTGGGGATGGAGGAGAGAGTTCGTGAGAGAGTGTCCTGCTACCTTTTTCGGATCTGTGGACGTGCACTCGGATGTCCCTACGTTCCTCTACACTTCTAGGTGCCCTACCATTTATTGTGCATTCCCTTGCCTTGTTTGCCCTCCCAAAATATATAACCTCACATTTCTCCAGGCTGAATTCCATCTGCCACCTTCCTTCGCACCTGACCAATCCATCCAGACCTCTACAGCCTCCTCCCTCATTATCAACAAGTGCAAGATTGTATCATCTGCAAACTCCTTAACCATGTGCAATAAATTTAGCTCTCAATTATTGATATATACCAGGAAAAGCAAGGAACCTAGAACTGAGCCCTGTGGAATACGCCTGGAAACAGCCTTCGAGTTGCAATAGACATTGGTTGACAATTACCCTTTGCTTCCTGCTACTAAACCAGTTTTGTGTCCAACTTTCCACTTCCCTTTGGATCTTCAGGGGCTCTTATTTTTCTGACCAGTCTGCCATGTTGACACTTGCCAAACGTCATGCTAAAGTCTACGTAGACTACATTAAACGTGCCACACCTTGCTACCTCCCCAAATAAATCAATGAGATTAGCCAGGTACAAACTTCCCTGAGTATGTCAACGGGGTTGCCATTGATTAATAGTGCATTTTTTTACTGAACAGTTATACTAGTCCTCAGTTGTTTTCTTCCCAGTAAGTAGCCCACAGCCAATGTTATTCTGTCTGGTCTGTAATTACTCGGTCTATCATTTCTCCTTTTTTAAACAACGACATAATTTTAGTAGTCCGCTAGTCCACTGGCACCAGGCCTGTCGCCAGGGAGGATTGGAAAATGATAGCCAGAGCTCGCATTATTTCCTGCCTTGCTTCACTGAGCAGCTATATGCTCTCTCACAATGTTTATACCGTCCAATAGTTCACAATCCTCTTTCTTAACTGCAATGTCCATATAAAGCGTCTCTTTGTAAAGACAGACGCAAAGCATTCATTGAGAGTCATGCTCACGTCTTCCACCTCCACACAGGGAATTCGTTTTTTTGGCCTCTTATCAGCCTGTCTCCTTCTGTAGCTATTCGTTTTTGTTCTTTTTTTATTCATAAAGTATCTTGCGGCTTTCCTTAATATCACTTGTCAATATTTCTCATGTCCTGTGATTGCCATCCTAATTTCCTTTTAAATTTCACTCGAGCATTTTCCACACTCCTTCAAGCTTCCTGCAGTATAGACCTCTCGATGTGTGACAGAACCTATTTTCCCTTATCCTACATGTATGCTCTTTGACATCCAGAAGGCATCGTGGTGTGGGAATTTCCACAACTTGAAGTCCCACCCTTTTTCTTTTGTGGAAATATAGTTGATTTGAATCCTCTGCAATGCCTTTATGAATGGTTCCTGATGCTCTCGCACGTATTTACCTTCAAAAAGCTGTTTCCAGTCCACTTTTGCCAAATATTATTTCAGCTTATTATTTGGGCCTTCCCCAGATGTCAGGCTTTCACTCTTGACCTATCTTGGACCTTTTTCATAACTATGCTAAATCTAATTTAATTATGGTTACCACTTCCAAACTACTCTCCCACTGATATGGCTTCTACCTGCCCAGTTTCATTTCCTAAAAGTAAGTCCAGAACAGCTATTTTTCATTTAGGGTAAGCATCGTACTGCCTTTAAAAAGTCCCCCTGAATGCATTTTAAGAATTCGGCACCCTCTACACCTTTTATAATGCTTTTATCCCAGTTAAGACAGGGTAGTTGAAATTCCATTCTATTACTGCCCTATTTTTTTCTGCAGTTCTCAATAACTTGCCTACATATTTACCCAACTATTTCTCCCTGACTGTCTGAGGGATCTACATTGTACTCCCAGCAATGTTATTGCATCATTTTGTTCCTCTATTTAACCTTCCCGGTTTCATTAAATTATCCTTATAGCATAACATGCTTCTTCATAGCTTTCACCAAAATTGCCACACCACCCTATTTTATCCCCCTCTCCATCCTGCCTGAAAACCCCATGCTTGCATTTCGTTTATCCATGTTTCAATAATAGTTATGGTATCAAACCTATGTGTCCACTCTTGACCATCAGCAACGCAATGGAAGGTGTCAATGACGGTGCTATCAAGCAGCATTTACACTGCATTAATCTGCTCATAGGAATTTAGTTTTTGTTCCACCAGGGCCACTAGCCTCCTAACCTCAATAAAGCCTTGGCCCAAGCATTGACAAAAACAATCAGAACACAAGGCATCAAGGCAAGCATTTGACTGAGTGTGGCGTCAAGGATCCTTCGCAAAATTGAAATCAATAGGAATCAGGTGGGGAAATGTACGATTGGTTGGAGTAAGGCCTGGCACAAAGGAATATGGTTGGCGTTGTTGGACTCAGTCATCTCAGCTCCAGCACATCGCTGTAGGAGGTCCTCATGGTAGTATCCTGGGTCTTCTTCAGCTGCTTCATCAATGGCCTTCCCTCCATCACATAGTTAGAAATCGCGATGTTTGCTGATGATTTCACAGTATTCAGTCACATTCACGGTTCCGCAGATACTGAAATAATTCGTACCCATATGCAGTGGCACCTGGACAACGTTCAGGCTTGGGCAGATAAGTGGCAAGTGACATTCGTGCCACACAAGTCTCAGGCAATGATAGTCTCCAACAAGATACTATCTAACCATCTTTGCTCGATATTCAATGGCATTACCATCGCTGAAACCCCACCAACAAAATCCTGGGGGTTACCATTGACCAGAAACTTAATTGGACCAGCCATATATATACTACGACTACAAGACCAGGTCAGGAGTTGAGAATTCTACAGTGAGTAACTCATCCCCTGACACCACAAAGCCTGTCCACCATCTACAGGGCACAAGTCAGGAGTGTGATGGACAACTCTCCATTTGCCTGAATGAGTGTGGCTCCAGCAAAGGAATATGGTTGTGGTTGTTCAACACCAACCAGGATGAAGCATCCCGCTTTATCAACAATCCATCCACCACTTCAAACATTTATTCCCTCCACACCGACGTACGGTGGCAGCAGTGTGTACCAGCTACAAGATGCTCTGCAGCAACTCGCAACAGCCACTTCGACAGCACTTTCAAAACCCACTGTCTCTACCACCTCGAAATACAAAGGCAGCAGATGCATGGGAAGATCACCACCTGCAATTCCCCTCCAAGCTACACAGCATCCTGACTTGGAACTACAGTGCCATTCTTTCGCTGTCTTGGATCAAACTCCTGGAACTCGCTCCCAATCAATACTGTGGGTGTACCTGCACCAGATGGACTGCAGCAGTTCAATATGGTGGCTCACCATCACCTTCTCAAGGTCAATTAGGGATTGGCGACAATTGCTGGTCTTGCTAGTGATGCTCATATCCCATGGAAGAATAAAGCAACCTGCGCCCTCAGCTCATTGTTTTATTTACTAACCTCTTTTCATTGACGTATATACCAGTAATATTTGAACAACCCATGTGTTACCTATTGTTTAGCTTTTGTTTTCTCTGCTTTTAATACTCGTTCAGAGCTGAAAAGTGGTAGAAATGTGATGGATTTTATACTGTTGAAGAGAGAAGATGGATAATCTGGAGCAAATTAGTTGATCAGGGATAAGTGGAAGCTCAGGAGGGATGTGACAAGGATGTCCTGGACACAACACAAAGGGAGTGGCAATGACAATGTTAAAGACTAAGGCAGGTGCTAAAAATTGCATAACGAGCAGGCAGCAGAATGTGTCAATAACAGAGCAAAGGTCATCGCTCTCTGAAAACAAAACATAAGAACAAGTTACATACTGGCCTTGTGGAGGGATTGGGTTGGGAAAAAATATCAACATGGAGGACAGAGTTCATGCTCTGAATTTGTTGAAGTTCTTGCTAAGTGCAGTAATGCCTAATCAGAAGATGAGGTGCTGTTCCTCTGGTTTGGGGAACTGCAGGAACAATACCTCATTTTTTTCACCCAGAGGGTGGCTGGAATCTGGAACACACTGTCTGAAGGGATGGTAGAGGCAGGAACTCTTACAAGTGTTTGGATGAGCACTTGAAACGTCGCATCATATAGGGTTACGGGCCAAGTGCTGTAAAATGGGATTAGAATGGATAGGTGTTTGATGGCCGGCACGGAGACGACAAGCTCAGACCATGCACTCTGTCCTCCATTTTGATATTTTTTTCCCAACGTCCTTCTCCTTTTATTTTAGCTAAAATGTAAATCGACTTACTTGACCAGACTGGAAGATCCAGAATCTTCACTTTGTATAGTCGAAGCACTCGATTGATCACCTGATGGGTCACCTGTCACTGTCAAGTGTTAGGGGGCCCTTTAACATGCTGGCCATTACCATTATACAAGTGCCTGCAGCTTCCGAGGCAGGACAACCCGCCCTCCAGCACTCTTTGGGGGGTGGAATGACGGTCTGTAAGCTGCCTTTGCCGCTATTTCGCGGCAATTAGCGCATTATCGGACCGCACCAACTGCTGCGGAATCCGCCGTTGACGAGCGATCTTATTATTCAGCCCGAGGATATGGATTTCGAATTTAGTACATTAGACAACGAGGAAGCAGTAAGTCAGTGATTGAATGACAGTTAGTGCAGGATGGAGCATATGCAGGAGTCGGTGTTTATGAATGACGAGACGTCAGTACAAAAAGCATTAAAATATCGGGTGTGGAGGTGGCAGAGGTATTTAAAAGGGATTACTGTTCTGGGAACGGAGGATATGAAATGTTGGGGTCATGGATCGAAGTGGAATGTTTAACAGTAAAATATGTAGTAGACGTTGATTGTGGTTGTTTGTTCCAAGGAGTTGTGTGCCAAGCAACTGTCAGAAAATACATTCTAAATTTGATAAGTTATCTTATTCAAAACGTGGAGATTAAGGAGGTAAGGAAGCAAAATTAAATCTCTATATTTCTGTTTCTCATGTGAGTATATCAAGGCAATTGGGTTTAAGAGTAACAACAGCCTACGTAAATGCTCATTGGAAGAAATACAAAACTCATCTAAAGTCTGAACAACCAAGTAAGGTGATTGTTCGCCAAACTGAGCATGAATGTGGGAAAATAAAGATGGATGGAGACGTTGTGATACGAATTGGAGTGACACTGGACATATGGCTATAGTACAGGAAATATGTTGTAACAGGCTGTCCTTTCAATGCTACTCAATTGAGGCCAAAGCAGTAAGGCAGGTTTCATAAGCAGAAGGAAGACTCCGATGGAACACACTTGCGTAGTTATTGTGTCACCATGTTACATTGCGTAACAGGGTTTACAATTATCCACGTCTGGAATTACTTTATCATGGAGAATATACTGAATGGTTGTTCTATTCTCTCGCTTTTTATCCAAAAGACAAAACGGCAGACTAATGTGTTCAAACTTTCCTTTAGAAGTAAGCCAGCATACAGAAACAGAAATACACCTTTGGACACCAGAAATGTATTATTTTCAGTAAGGGAAACAGAAACTAGGTACAAAGATAAAAACAAAAAACTACTGCGGATGCTAAAGATAAACACTACTATATGTATCGTATTACGTTCCATTGTAATCTGCAAGATTTTGGGTCTTGTTTTGTAGGCTTCCCCTGTTCTCTGCTATGCGGGGATGAAGTATAAGCGTAGGGAAGGCTTGCTACAACTGAACAAGGCTTGGTGAGACAACACCTAGAGTGCTGCCTATAGTTTTGGTATGTTATTTAAGGAGGGAAATGCTTGCATTGGAGGAAGTTCAAATAAGGCACACTAGGTTGATTCCTGGGATAAAGGGGTTGTCTTATGAGGAAAGGTTGAACAGATTGTGCCTATGTTCATTGGAGTTCAGAAGACTGAAAAGTGGTCTTGTTGAAACATACAAGATTCTCATGGTGCTCGAAAGGGTAGATGCTGGGACGATGTTTCTCCTCATGGAGGAATCCAGAACTAAGGGGGTACAGTTTCCGAATCAGGTAATTATCATTTAAGGCTGAAATGAAGGGTGTTTTCTTTTCTCTGTAATCTTTGGAAATATTTATCGCAGAGAACTGATCAGAGAGAGCCAGCATGGATTTGGAAAAGCCAAGTAAGCCTGGCGAACCTGGCTGATTCTTTTGAAGAGGTGACTGAAGACGTGGACAAGAAGTGGCTATGAATGTTATTGATATGGACTTTCAGTAGATTTGATCAAGTTCCTTATAAGAGGTTTCATGTAAGATTCGAGCTGAGGATCCCCTCAGGTAAATTATTGGCCTGGTTAGGAAATTGGCTGCCTGTAAAGGGACAGAGAGTATGCATCATGGACAGATACCCTGCTTGGCACGACCTGATGAATGTTGTCCCACAATGATTTGTGATGGGCCCTCAGCTATTCACCCATTTGTCAGATTTGTTAAGGACTTAGATGATGGTATAAACAACCGCATATCCAAGTTTGCTGATGAAAAAAAGATAAACGGTTTTGTAAGCATTGTAGGTAGAAGCAAAAAGTACAAAGAGATATCAATAGATTAAGTGAATGGACAACTCTGTGCCAAATGGATTTCAAAGTAGAAAAATGTGGGTTCATCGACTTTGCACCTAAAGAGGATAGGATAGAGTGATTTCTAAATGGTGAAAGGTTTGAAGCAGTGGAGGTCCATGGGGACTTGGGTACCCATGTGCACTGATCGTTAAAATGTCATGAACCGATACAGAAAACATTGTAATGGTATGCTTGCCTTTATATCTAGAACACGAGAATACAAGGAGGCAGAATTTATGCTTCAGGCATGCAATGACTTGGAGAGCACACCTGGTATACCGTGGGCAGTTTGGGCTTTATACCTTAGGCAGGGTTGCCCTTGGATGGAAGGCAGTGCAGGTTTACAAGGATAATAACTGGGTTCCGAGGGTTAAAATATAAAAAGAGATTACACAAACTGGGGTTGTTATCCCTGGAATTTAGATAGTAATGGGTGATTTGGTCCATATTTTCAAGATTTTAAGGGGAACAGAGAGGGAAGTTAGAGATAAACTATTTCTGGTGTTTTAGGGGGCTAACATTAGGGGGTGCCGCCTATAAATCAGAGCCAGACCTTTCAGAAGTGAAATTCTACCACAAAGAGTAGTAGAAGTTTGGAACTCTGTTCCGCAAATTGCAGCTCACGTTAGATCAATTCAGCTGGTCAGGAAGCATCTATGCACAGAAACAGAATAAATGTTTCTGGTCGAGATGGCCATATATTCTAATGTCATCTCGACCTGAAACACTAATTCTGTTTTTCTCCTCGGAAGTTGCCCGACATGCAGAGTACTTCCTGCACATTATATTTTTATTTTAGCTTTGTAGCATCCACAGTATTTGTCTTTTGTATTCTAGATCAATTGTTTATTTTAAACCTGAGACTGATAGATTTTTGTTAACAAAAGGCATGAAGGGATATAGAGTTAGCTTACAGATGAGCCATGATCTCATTGACTGGCAAACTTACTAGAGGAGATCAAAAGCCTAAATTTGTTCCATGTTGTTAAATGCCTAGATTGCACATCTATCTGGGCGCAACTTAGATCTTTAAGTGTTTCATCTTGTTTTTGCGATGATGAATGGATTCGGGTCCGCTTTTACCTACAGCACACCCTGATGAGCGTATAGGAAAACCCTTACTGCGTGTATTGAATGCCGGTGCGCCGTATACTAACCAATGGGGCTCGCCATCCTAATGACTGTAAATACATATATCAAAGTCCAGCGACTCACATCTGCTATAAGTAGGACGAGTCTGTTTGTCCGGCCCATGATTGTGCAAATGTGCTTCGGCTGTGATGGCGATCTGTCGGATTCAATGACAGGCCTATCTCATCCTCATTTACCTGATAGTCTTATTTCCTGTAAACGTTTTTTTGGCGCCTTGGAGACTCCCCTCATCCGCTGCCTGATCATAGCGCCCAGATTACCTGAATTTACACGTGCTGATCAGGTGGCTTCTGATAAATGATTACAATGTCAATCAGGATTTATCACTATTCCATTAGCAGTAACCGCCAATCAAATAGCCTCATGTGTGTTTGAATTACATATGCACGTTCAGTGTACACAATGCAGGCTTATGGAGTCTGTGTACACGTGTGTGTGTATGTGTGACTAATTTAATTAAGCTGAAGATAGTCAGACGGCAAGGTTTAAACAATGAAATAATTATGTGCAAAAGCAGGCTTTTTGATGTGAAGATAGACAGGCTAGATGGGATATATGTAAATATAACATGAATAAGAATTTGCATTAGGAGATAAATGAGTAGTTGAATTTTTAGCTGTTGAATTTCAAAGAGAAAGAAAATTATATTTTTCAACTGGCAAAGTTCATAAATCAATAAAGCAAAGTTATTACGTTTACTTTTCCCGAAGTGGTGGCCATAAAGACAACACTTTTACATTCTGGGAAAGGTAACTTCCAAAGAAAGTTAAGAACAATGGGTTTAAAGGTAAAAGAGAAATAAACATAATTAAGGAAAGATTGAAAGTTGTATGAGGTGTCGCCATGTGAAATCTCGAAGAGCGTTCTGTGCAAAGACAGGCCTGTGAGGTAAGCAGCCTTTCTAGCCACTCCAGAGAGCTGTCTGCTCGTTTTGTTACAAACCTTGGGTTTCCATTGTCCAGTGAGAGCGGTAAAGAAGCCCTATGGGATACCTCCCCTATAGAAACGGTGGGTGCCTTGTGGTAATATTTCTGGATGTTATATAGATTAAGGATCTATAGGGATTGTTGCCTGGAAAAGGGTGTTTATTTGTGAGGCTGGCTAAGTAGAAATCTTTTGGGAAACGTTGTAAGGCTACATTTAACTGTGTGTGTAACTGTAATCTTGTGATTTTAAGTTTTCTTTTCTTTTGTTAATTGTTCTAATTTAAAATCTCTAAAACTGGTAGTGGAAACTTTACTTCTGCCTTCATTTGCACATGCCTTCTCGAAATGAAAATGCAAATTGAAAACCGTTGTGATAGCTTGACCAAGTTTCCCTTTGGGGTTTGGTCAGCCTGGCAATTACCACTTGCCATATCATAGCACTTGTATCTTTTTGACAGGAGTTCCTGGATTACCTGATGCTCTGAACACCTTCCAGACCATAACTTCAGTTTTTTTTTAAAGATACATGCCAACTTTAAGACTTCTTAACAACGTTTGCAAAAAATCACGAATTATTCCAATAATACATACAAATTAAGAGTCTTCATCATTTAGCTTATGCACAGTACAATTTGATAACTTAAATGTTATTAATTACACAAATGTGCCAACACGATGAAGCCCAATACATATCTCGACGCCTTGTGTATTAAATTGTTTGATAAAGGTAATATTGTTGATAGCAAAACAGTGATTGCAGCGCAATTTGACACGAGTGCAAACGAGTAGGAGATAAATTTAAGGTTAATATCCGGAAGATTTATCTTCACACAACAGTGGTCAACATATGGAAGGAACCATCAAGCAGATGAGCAGGGATGCAAAAATCCATGGAATAAACTCAGAAACATTTAGATATTCGATTTGGAGGGTAGGATCACCCAGGACGCAGGGCCCACATTTATTTTCTCATCTACATCTACCTTGCGCTCGTGATTTCTGCTACAAGTTATGTGCACGTGTCCCGCTAGGACCTAGTTCTGGCTCCAGTACTACGTTCTACCTCCAATCAGCAATGGGAGTGAAGCGTGATGAATGGACATTTGGATCAACATGACTGGCACAGTAGGGCTAGTGGTGCCGATTTGCAGAGGGGGAGAAGTGAAACTGAAAGCAGGCTTTCTGTTATGCTAGGTTTGCACACTTTCAGCCACATTATAATGAGATTTTTATGAAACTTCTTTTCGGAAATATCAAAGCAAGTATTTAATGGGGTTTTATTTTTAAGCTAAATTCGCCTTCCAAAGCCTTCTCGCTGGTTACAATATAAACCACCACGCTACCGTTTATATTGTAATTCGTCGTTCAGAAAGAAGCAGATTCGTGTTCTGTGGGTCACATAATCTCGCGTCTAAGGCTCTGAGCACATTTCTCCTTGGTAAAATGCGTGCTCTCAACACCGCAGACCAATCCAATTGCACCTATTTTGTCTATAGAACGCTTATTATATACGGCGTATTTTGGTATACGTCTTACTGAGTGACTTAGTATTAACACCTGCACTTGTGTAATTGAAGCTTCCTGAGCAGAAATAACTTTAGTATCTGCTTAAATTTAATGGACCTTAAAATCGCCTTGTAATATATCGCCGCCGCACAGCCGTTTTAATCACAATGCGAAACATTCGCCCGGTCACCGCAACGAATTCAATGAGATAAATTTAACATTTTATTGTGCAAGTTCTCTTGTTCATTTCACAATATCCAAACCAAAGAACAAAAACAACAATTGGCCTAATGCTAGTGAAAGTTTAGGCTAGTCTGCTTTAAATAAAGAATTATCATTTGTATTTTTGTATATATTATCAGCGCCGTATACATAGAGTCATAGTCTTACAGTACAGAAATAGGCCCTTCGGCTCATCGTGTCGGTTCCGGCCATCAAGCACCTAATTATTCTAATCCCATTTTCCAGCACTTGGCCCGTAGCCCTGTATGTTATGGCGTTTCAAGTGCTCATCTAGATACTTCTTAAATGTTCTCACGGTTCCTGCCTCTAGCACGCCACCAGGCAGTGTGTTCCAGATTCCAACCACCCTGAACAAAAAATCCTCAAATCCCCTCTAAACCTCCTACCCCTTACTTTAAATCTATGCCCCTATGGTTATGGTTATGGTTAAAGCTATGGTTATTGATGTTGCGTTAAAGCTTGTCATTTTTTCTATCTCATATTTACTTTGGTTTACAGGCAAGCACACAATTTGGAAAGCCGACGAAACGTAATTCCCAGGTCTAAAAATTAAATTAAGAGTTAAGATATCTGTCAGTATCGATCTCTCGAAGATAGTCCAATGAGTAAATACCGAATGCTATGTCAGATTTGTGTCGCATTTTTAAAAAATCTTTTCCCAGGTTATGGTACACATGTAAGCATCTGCTTTATTTTTCAATAATTAATCAGTTTTAAGATCGCACTAAGATTTCCACGAAGCAATTCAAGCTCATCCTTTTCATTGCGGCATATTTATTTTAGCTAAGGGAACAGCGATGCAGAAAGTAGTGTGAGCGAAACTACACAAGATGAGACATGAACAGTGCTGGAGGTGAACATGTAATGAGCGTAACCTAAATGAAATGGCATTTAAATACGTGTCTATGGTGATAAAGGTCTTGTTCCGTGCAAACGATCTTTATTTAATTGATCTTTATTCAATGCATCGCCGGCTACAAGTTAATGTCCTGGGGATGTCCAGTTAATGTTCAGAGGCAACAGCAAGAAGTTAATCCTTCATGAGTTGTTCACTGCGTGGACTGTACATAAAAAACACCACGTAGAAATTGTTAGAATTCCTCCTCTAGTTGCTTACTTTCGTTGGTTTAATCCCAAGTAGCATCCTGCCCATATAGTAAAAAAAAATCCATTCCAGATATATATCTGCCATTTCAATAAAAGCAAAATACTGCGGATGCTGAAAATCTGAAACGAAAACAGAAAGTGTTGGAAAACTCAACATGTCAGGCGGCATCTGTGGAGAGAAACAGGTCTAACTTTTGAGTCGAGCATTACTCTCCTACTGAGGGCAGTTAAGAATCATCCATATTGCTGTCGCATGTACGCCATTTGCTTTCCTCAAGGACATTCGTGAACCAGATGGGATTTTACAACAATCAATGATTCATTTCAAGGTCACCATTACTGGGGCCGGCTTTATATTTTATATGTATTAATTGAATTGAAATTCCTTGATGGAATTTGAACCCATTTTCCCATGGGCTCATGGTTTACTCTTGCGGTGACATTGTCTCAAAACCACCGTCTCCCTCAGTATAACTAATAATGTGTAGCGGGCGGGATTTTGTGCAGGCAGCGAGGTTCAGGGAGCCATCTTTAAATCCTGTCTCCAGTCTTAATACATTGCTGGTTGCACAAAATGAAGTCTGCAGATGGAGTGCAGTAGAAGGTAAAGTGTAGAGGTATGGCTGGAGTTTGCGGAGGTGGGCGCATCCCTAAAGGTGCTTCTGCAAGGTGGTGTGGGGGTCGGGGGGGCGGAGGAGAGAGAGAGAGAGAGAGAGAGACTATTCCCAGAGGGCTGAAG
Source organism: Cetorhinus maximus (assembly GCF_964194155.1). Classification (NCBI taxonomy): domain Eukaryota; kingdom Metazoa; phylum Chordata; class Chondrichthyes; order Lamniformes; family Cetorhinidae; genus Cetorhinus; species Cetorhinus maximus. The sequence goes on from NC_135884.1 coordinate 89,285,898, forward strand.
GAGCAAACCAGCCAACTTCCTAAAGAAGGTCGGGCTGAAGGTGGTTGATGAAAAGAGCAGCTTCAGGCCATAGCACAGACATGTGTGCGGCGCCAGAAGCATGCCAATGACCTAGTGAGGGCTGACAAGGTAAGTGTCATGCATGATGGCAAAGCGACGGATCCGCATGTATATGATCATCATGTATAGGATGTGAACAGCCCATGCGCGAGGACTCAAGAACCACCAATTAGAGCATCAAGGCAGACAGGGTAGAGTCACACCAGAGCACCATGACCAATCATTGGCACTCATTGCAATGCCAAGCTGAGACGAACACATGCAACAGGCCTCCCAGTGCTGCAATGATGGACATTGGGAGTGCCACAGTCTTATAAGCTTTGCATGGGCAGAGGAGTTAATCGCAGTGTTGCTGCAGAAAAGGGCTCATAATGCAAGATGGAGGTGAACGGGTGGAGGAGTGCCCATCTTCACAACAATAAGGCAGATGGGGGAGTAGGAGTCTTCAGAGTTGCAACGGGTCAGGCTATCACAAAGAGAAAACCAGGTTTGGAGCCCCTGACGAGAGAGAGAAACAATAGGTCTGGGTAGAATACGTTGCATTTGTCTTTTCAGAGGCGCATGATGACCATGGGAAGCTCAGTTCATGGGTGTCTATATTGTGGTTAAATATTAACAAAGATTAAATTGGTTAGCTCAAGACCAAAAAAATTATGAATGAAGGTTGAAATGTTTCTAATACGTCAAGCCGCGTTCCGCCAAACAGCTTTGTTTTTTTGGAGCTAAGTAAAACTTAACTTCGCGACTGCTGCTGTTAACTATAACTAGAATAAAATTAATTTGCAGATTTCCGACTTTCCTTTGGAACTTTCCAGTTTTGGCAAACAGCCGGTAAACCCTCAATAGCATTCAGCTAACCGATTTTAGCTGGACAGGAAGCAGAGTTCTGAGCGCACCATGAAAATATGCTTGAATATGCTGTGGAGCCAACAGAATAACTTGCATCTTCTGGCTCATCGGGATTAATTCCCCTTATGAGACGTGTTTGAAAAATTCTGTCCATTCCCAAAATTCTAATGATGCGTAGAATTGATGCTCGTGATAAATAAAAATGCAATCCCCTTTCTAAGCTGTTTTATTTAATTAGATTTGTTCAAGCAGTGAGTCTTACCTATACAGCTACGTAATATAAAATGATCAGCGAGGATAAGTAGCAACGTTAAATTGCCAATGAACCCATGACAATATGAGCGATTCCATAACTGTAGGTGGCAATAGCTGTACCTACAAGATATATGAAATAAAGCAAAACTCAAATATTATATGAACTTCATTCAATTCGCCTGAATTTAACCGCATTAGTTGTAAACCCTACAAATTAATTTGACTATTTACATAGGAATGTAGTAGGAGCTGCTCAGTGAAAAAGGACAGGGTCTATCTAACCCACCTTCTGCTATCCTGGTAGTGGCATGATACAATGATACTGAAGTTGTTGGTTAATCATGGCTATCAAATTATATCAATCAGTCCACAGCAGTGCTGCCGCGAGTCGAAAGTCACCTATTCCTCTCAATCTTGCTGCACTTATTACGTGTCATTTTTCAAATTACCCGTACACTGTATCCCAAAATGTAATTTTCTGAAATAAATTTGATTTTCACATGCATGAATCTGTACTAACAATTTCAACCGAGAGACATTTATCTTCATTTCTTCTTAGAAGCATAGCTTTCCAATTTCAACTGTTCTAACCAATATCATTGCTTGTCACACTGGTTTAACCATTTTGCTACTTTGTGTCAGTGGCGTTACATTTAAACTAAATTAGTAAATGTGTCTGATAAAATGACAAAGCATTATGACTTCAATGTCTGCATCGTTTGAATAATCATATAGCTGGATTTCAAAGTGCAAATATTTTGAAGTGGAAATATAAAGGTAAATAAACTTTTCTTTATGAGAGTCTCGTTAAATGAGTGCAATAGTCATATACCACGTCATACATCAATCAACAAGACGGTTCAAATATAAATGATAAGTATAGGCTGATTATAATATAGTGGTAGATCTATCCGTTCTGGGCACATCTCTGCTGGGAAGAAATGGTACGTCTTTTAGGCTGTAACGAGCTGAGAGAAGTCATTGCCCCACCCCTGGAACAAGTAGGAATAGTACGGGTCCATTTATAACCGTTTTAGGAGAATGCACTGCAGTCCGGTGGAGAAATTGGAAGAAAGCAAGAGTAACCTTTGTAATATTACCCATTAATTTCAATGGACTGGGAGTGAGACTGTCTTACCAAAGCAGTAAAAAAAAAATGCGAATTCGTCAATTTCCCATGTGTTACATATGACATGTCAGAAAATATGATTTGTTATATCTGCCCCTGTTGCCTTCATGTCGCTATTTCTCCATGGCTCTGCTTTTTGTCCCGTTTTCTCTTTTCTTGTTTTTCTTTGCCTCCCTCTATCTCTCCATACACATACACATGCACTGCCCCTCTCTCTTTCCCCGTGGTCTCTTGTTTCTCCGCCTTTCACTTCGTTTTTTATTTCCTTGAAGCTGCGATGTCGTGATGAAATAAGCTCCTGATGATTGCAGTTTTAACTAGCGACTGTACTGACAAGGAAAGTATCATGACTGATTCTACCTCTCCCTATAGATATGCATCTCTGCCTTTCATTCAATACTTCTCAAGTGTTTTGGAGAGTATTTCAGTTTCTAGTCAAAAGCAGAGAAGAGGTTTATAGGCTCTATGATTATTTAGAAAATCAGCTCCATTTTGAAAAAAATTACTGAAGTTAACACGTCTAAACAGTTCTTGGTCAGCTCAATGTGTTGTTCGAAGTGTATAGAACTCAGAAAAGGTCAAAAAATGCCTAAATAGTGCATTGTAATTTTCTCTCGTATTGCCTTTCCCACTGAGAAATGAACACCTTGCTATAGCTCAATTGTTCAGATTAAACGTTACCAGAATCAAATTTTGATATCTGGCTTTTAGAGTCCCTTTTAAATAAGTGATAAATGATTGGACAAAAAATACTGCTCGGGGCTAATAAAGTATATTCCACCAGTTCTGTTAACTGAATGGTATTGATGAATCCGAGGAAGCTGGATTCACTGCACACCCTCTGAATCTGTTTCAGATAACAACATTACAGCTCTGTACAAAAATGTCAAGCGCAAGCTTAGTTTTTGGAATAGTTTGAGGCCATCAAGTAAGATTTTAATGAACGTATTATATGACACAAAAGTTAATTCAACGGCTAAATGTAATAGTCATATGAAATGTATATTTTTATTTTTACAGTTTCAAAATCAGGTTATTTTTAATTTGCATGTTCTTATGACCTGGCCCCACTAGCCTGAATCAACTCTGAAATAATATTCCGAATTTATGCCATCTATACCAAATATTTTCCCTTCTCTCCAAACGTGGAGCTTGCGCTGTTCTAACCTTTCCTTAATACTTGGATTCACCCAGTCCAGTGCAAATGTCTCTTTTTTTTTGTTGAATATTGATCACAATTGTACAGCGCAGCTCAAATGAGGTCTAGCCAAATCATTATGAAGCTTCAAAACAATCTCTGTATATTTACAGAGATAATGGTCTGGCTATATTCGGTCTACCAATAGTTCTCCCTCATTGTCTAGACAATATAAGAGGTAACTCTAGTGTCAAGCTCCACGTCCTTTTTTCCGAGCATTCCTGCGCATATTTCATATTTCAGCCAATGTAGTATTACCTTATGCATTGTCATACAATATTCAACATTTTACATTTTCAGTAGTACATTTAATTGTTATTTATCTTTCATAAGACATAACTATTGTTATGAATCATCAACAACGCCTCTCTTCCTACTCTCCCTATCATGGTTGCATTATTAACAAGCATTTCGGAATCTTGTGCAACAAGAATACTAGTTTGCAAATATAAGCTAACCAGATTAAAAAAAAATCTGTATTTTTGATGGTTTTGGCATTTACCTGCTATGAAAAGTAAGGCTGGCGCTGGCTGGGACCAGAAGAGAGACGTGAGATACCAGACAAGTATAAACAGTCCCAACTTGGGCAGGTTGGTTCTCCAGCAAATTGCTGGAGACTTCATAAATTCCATCGGAGCTCTGTTGTTTAATGGTACGCGTGGCGATCCGAATGTCATCACTCTTATACTAAGATATTAAAATTTTCCCCGGATAAAATTCAGCCGTTTTACACACGAGTAATAGAGAAGTAGACGAACCATCTTCAGGTGTTGAGGAGAACATCTTTAACGGAGTTGAGGGTGCTGATGGAGATATTTAACGTAACATTATTTCCACTTACATTCGATTCCGTTTTGTTCCAAGATTCTGAGAATGCATCTTCAAGATAGCTTTCAACATAATTCAAATTTAATTTGTCTTCTTTGTATTTTGTTTTATAAATTAATACCTTTCAAACCTTTCCTTTATATAGTCCATTATTTAACATCCAAACGCCTACGTCTCTTACATATATGCATCAAGTACTTGAAAAAAATGTATGTGTAAAAACACGACGAGAGTGTGAAGCGCCCAGTGCCTCCCAGCAAGAACATAAATCTTTTCTATCACCGAGGGCAGGAAAACCATTCACATTTCAGGTCATAGTTCCCCTGCTTTTCTTTCGGCGTTTTTTTCTTTGATTGTTGCATAATCGAGGTATTCATCAAAAAGAAACGTTTTCGAAAATTCACGCTGTCATAAATTTTGAGACAGATGGAAAAAAGTATGCTAAACACTCTCACCGTTTTACAAAATCTACAGGCAAATTTCATTTAGACAAATCTTAAAATCTTAGAGCGCAGAAGGAGTTATATGAATATACGTACGAAGGTAGGAACAAGGAGCAGGAGTAGGCCGTTCAGCCCCTCGAACCTGCTACGACATTCAATAAGTTCATGGCTGATCTAATAGTAACCTCAAATGCATCCCACCTACCCCCGATAACCTATCACCCCCTTGCTTACCAGGAACCTATCCACCTCTGTCTTAAAAATATTCAAAGACTCTGCTTCCACTTCCTTTTCAGGAAGAGAGTTCCAAAGACTCAGGAACCTCTGAGTGAAAAAATCGCCCCACTTCTGCTTTAAATGGGCGAGCCCTTATTTTTAAACACTGACCCCTAGTTCTAGGTTCTCCCACAAGAGGAAACATCCTCTCCACATCCACCCTGTCAAGACCCGTCAGGATCTTATATGTTTCAATCAAGTTGCCTCTTACTCTTCTAAACTCCAGCGGATACAAGCCTAGTCTGTACAACCTTTCCTCATAAGGCAACCCACCCATTCCAGATAATAGTCTGGTAAGCCTTCTGTGAACTGCTTCCAATGCATTTACATCCTTCCTTAAATCAGGCGACCATCACTGTGCACAATACTCCAAATGTGATCTCACTAATGCCCTGTGCTACTGAAACATAATCTCCCTACTTTTGTAGTCAATTCCTTTCGCAATAAATGATAACATTCTATTAGCCTTCCTAGTTACTTGCTGTACTTGCATACTAGCCTTTTGTGATTCATTCATGGGTTGTTTTGGCCTCTCGTGTCCCCTCCGTCTCTTTGCAAGAACTACCCAATTAATCCCACTCTCCTGCTCTTTCTGCACAGCCCTGCGTTTTTCCCCCTTGACAATCATATTTCCAATTCCCTTTGCAAGTTACTATTTGAAGAAGGGCTATTTTGCGGATGAGAGCGCGTGATCTTTGCTGGTGTTAAACATTGAACTAATAACATGGCACTTTGATCCTTAGTACCGAGATGATACATTCCCTGAATTGTGATAATGTTTTCGCTTCATAATCCTGGAGAAGGACCGTGGAGCCTAACAAAACACCTTTTCAGAAAAAATGATATGTTGACAAGGAATATTATCAGTTAAGGTGATTCCAAACCGGAATGGTTGCAGATAATTCCAGTCGAGTTAATTCCTAAGCGTAAATAATTTGTAAGTAGTAACTCTTTGGGAATCACCCTATCTGCTACATGAAACATTCACCACGGACGTTGGCATAAGTCCAATAAGGTCATGCTTAATTAACTAATTAAATATAACTTACCCTTCAATATCTCTCATCGTATTTTTTACGCTGCAGCCTAATCGCTTCAATAAAGCGACTGTTAGCGATTATTCAAAATAATTTAAAATAGTGCAAACATTTTAAAAAGCAGAAATGTACCTGAGGTTCGCATTAATTCAGGATATTGATGATCCAAAATATTCTTGCTTTTTCCTAAACATATTTGCAATTATTTACAAAATTATCCCATTTAAAATCACCTTTTATATAATTAAGTGTGAATCAGTCTCATTTCATTTTCGCTCTCCACTACAATCACAATTACAGAGTCTGACCCTTACGCGCTGTCACTCCTCATCTCGGCATTGATGCTATACAACGTGTTGTGAGGCAGTCCTGTTTTTGTTTTTGTCTCTGTTTCATTCATCCCCTCCCTACAATCCCATTACAGTTTTTTTTCGGGGCTGGATCGGTTTTTCAGGAGTTATTGCACAGGTTGTCATTTAAAAAAAACACTTACATGTCACTGAAAAAGGTTTAACTTCTTGTAGGTTTTCTCAAAGATTTATGAGAACGGAAAAGTGGAAGTTCTCGACAGGTTAATTCATTTCACTAAATGTTAGTTCTGGGAGGGGGAGGTTTGGGAGAATGTCCATAGTGCCATTGTGCAGTCTGTGGCGGAGCAGTGAATGACAGGCCACAACTTTAGGGCTTACACATCTTTCTGCGCTTGTGCTAAATCCTGGAGTCGCGGTTGGATTCAGAGGAATGATAACGCCGACTGTTAATCATCAAAGCCCCTCCAAACTCCAGGCCCTTGAATTTCCTCCGTAGTTGCACTCACATGAGTACCGAGACGCAAACTGATTATGTAAGTTAAGAGATCACGGAAATGTGAACTTAAATAAGTTAGATGCATAACTACAGTACACACAATAGCCCTTGACCCTTTACGATCATCTATCAATCCCTCCACCCAAAAGCATCGCTGAGCAGAAAACTGGCCTTGACCCCACGTAAAAAGACTCAGAAGGGTTTCCTGAAATTCTGCTTGCTTCGAGACTCTCGTGAAATTATGACCTGATTTCAGGTGCGGCAGTCAATAAAGCCATTTTATTCCAATTTTTAATTTCTTTTAACCTATCCTCACTGAGAGCTGCCCAATTTCTGTTTCTTTTAATTCGTTTTTATAGCATAAGTCACGTTAAAAAGTGAAAAGTATCCGTGATTGTAGATTCCTAAATATGTTGTGTCTAATGTCCATGAATGAATTGAAACATCAGCTTCTATATTTGAAGAAGTAGTATATGATGTTATTTTTGTGATTCCCTTTGGGGAATTTATTTCCACTAATTTATCTCCAGTTTTATGCTCATAATAGTCTGGTGAGATTGGCAGGGAATTTGAACAGAAATTAATATTGGTTGCATGAGCACAGTAATGGGCACATATCCAAGGCTGACTTTGGGTTGCACTCAGTAAAAATTGCATGTCTCTGAATCTTCCCAATTTTAAAGTGTCAATGAAGCGTCAGTTAGGGCGAAACGGTGACGGTGACGGTCAGGCTTATAGGAAATGAGGAGTGCTTTAATATTTCGTATTTGCTGAGTGGATGTTTTGTGTTGATGTTTCTTTGCAGGGTTGCTTCTTGTTTCAATCAGTAGTCTAACTTTTTGTGTGGCGGAGGTCCTGATTATATACGTGATCTTAGAATTTTTATATACGGGGTTTGAATTTTCTGTGTGATATGTGCTTACTTTATTCCATTGGACAGCGGATTTTTTTACCTCAGCTCCAGGAGGTTGGACAGCCTTTTTTAAGTTGACTCAACCGTGTTGTTGCATTTATATTGAGGGATGATAGGCGACTTATTATTTAAATGGAGAGAAACTTCAGAATGCTTCAGTGCAGAGAGACCTGAGTGTCCTCGTGCATCAATCGCTGAAAGCTAGCATGCAGGTACAGCAGTTAATAAGGAAGGCAAATGGAATTTTGGCAGTTATTACTAAAGGAATAGAGTATAAGAATAGGGAAGTGCTGTTGCAACTGTACAAGGCATTGGTGAGACCGCACCTGGAGTACTGTGCACAGTTTTGGTCCCCTTACTTGAGGAAGGATGTAGTTGCACTGGAGGAAGTTCAGAGGATGTTCACTAGATTGATTCCAGAGATGGGGGCTTGTTGTATGAGGAGAGATTGAGCAATTTAGGCCTATACTCGCTAGAGTTTAGAAGGATGAGATGAGATCTAATTGAGGTATATAAGATGCTAAAGGGGAAAGACAAAGCAGACGTGGAGCGGATGTTTCCCCTTGTGGGGCATGCTAGAATGAGAGGCCATAGTTTTAGGCTAAGGGGTGGTAGATTCAAATCAGAGATGAGGAGGAATTACTTTTCTCAAAGGGTCATGAATCTGTGGAATTCTCTACCTCAGAGTGCAGTGGATGCCGGGACGCTAAATAAATTTAAGGAGGAGATAGACAGATTTTTAATTCATAACGGTTTGGAAGGTTATGGGGAGAGGGTGGAAAATTGGAGTTGAGGCCGAAATGAGATCAGCCATGATCGTATTGAATGGCTGGGCAGGCTCAAGGGTCTGAATTGCCTACTCCTGCTCCTAGTTCTTATGTTATTATGATAACACTAACAAAGACAATTGAGCATATATTTTGTTTCCGCTCTGTTGCAACAAAGTGACCTAAATAATTGACCATTTGCTAAAAGCCGGGTAGCACAAGATTATATTTCCTTTCTTAACCTGAGATAATTATCTCCATGCAATAGTCATAAACAAGTTTCAAGGCTCCTGAAGCGACATACAAACCACATATATTAAAGTTGAAACTGCAGCTGCTTCCCTTTTTGATGGATTGCAGTTTATTAAAACAGTAAAGGGAAGTATATTCTGACATTTAACGCTTTTGCCACAGGAAGATCAGTTAAAATTAAAGTTTATTCTGGTAACATCAAATGGGAACGTTTGCTTTATCATAAAACCTCTTGAGAAGGAGCTGCTGTGCAGTTTGTTATTATTCATTCTTGGGAGGGCTCTTTGCTAGTAAATCCAGCATGATTTACACATGGCTCGTTTCCTGAGAATGTGATGGTATGTCTTTTTGAACCACTGGAATTCTTTGCAGCAGTTTGTTACAACTGAGTAACTTGCTAGGATATTTTAGAGTGCAGTTAAGAGTCGACCATAATGTTGTGGAACTGGAATCATAAATAGGCCAGAATAGATAATGACAGCTTGGTTTTTACAACATTCCAACAGCTTCATGGTCACTGGTGCTCAGACCAGTTTAGATTTTATTCATTCACTCCTCCCATGGTTCATAACCCAGTGGGTAACTCTCCATCAAAACAGAACCATACGGAATAAACAGGTCCCAATTTCAATGCTTAGAGTTAACTTACCTCAATCAAAATAGGTACTAGAGCTCACCTCAGTGCTTTTGGACATGGATGTGATACTACCTTTTCATCGAATTAAGGGCAATTACACAAGGAACGGATCCACAGTTTGGTTTTAATCAAATACATGCTTCTAAATATTAATCACAAAGGGAAATCTTTCATTCTATCACATAAAAGCTTCAGTGATAACAAGATTAGAATGGTAGCTCCCCCCACAATTTAATAGTCCATTGCTTTTCAGCATTTATATTAAGACTTTATAAATTACAACCCAACCAAGGTAGTGGAAGTTGATCCATGCCTGTGGAAACATCCCCCAGATGAGTCAAATCATAAAGGAGAGGGGAGAAAATTGACAGGGGATTCCACTGAATGTGCTTAAAGCATAGAAACTACTTTGAAAATTGTACCTATCTGTATGATGTTATTTTGTATGCTACATAAATTGAGTTGTTCACAGTGTTGAAAGGGGCATGGGATCTATTCTTATATAAAGTACATTTATGGGTTATAAAATTGTTTATGTAAGCCCTTTATTTGACAAATTGGTCAGTTTTCAAAAGCACCTGTGAATGTGCTTAGAGCCTAGAAACTACTTTGAAAATTGTACCTATCTGTATGATGTTACTTTGTATGCTATATAAATGGAATTGTTCACAGTGTTCAAAGGGGCATGGGATCTATTCTTATATAAAGTACATTTATGGGTTATAAAATTGTTTATGTAAGCCCTTTATTTGACAAATTGGTCAGTTTTCAAAAGCACCTGTATCTGATGTTTGTGGAAAAATTGACTTTTGCCCTGAGTATAACTAATCCATGTTTATTGCCTTGACATCCAAGAATAAAAGAAAACTATCCACCTTTATTACATTTATTATCTGGATTTTGTAGTCAATGGACAAGGAACGGTACTCACCATTCACTATGCTTACAGCTTCACACAGATCTTTTTGCAAGCTTTTGAGTGCCAACTTGCTGTCACCAAAAGTCTCATCCAGCACAGCATCTTCTACAAGCAATCTGTAGCATGTGTGAGCAGGGAAAGTTACAGCAAGGCTCTTCAACTAATCAGATTGAAGAATTTTCACTGCTAAACTTGCAAAGCTACAGGGATAGAGTGGAGAAAAATTGGAACTAAAACAAAAATACTTGGAAAAACTCAGCAGATCTGGCAGCATCTGCGGAGAGGGATACAGTTGACGTTTTGAGTCCTGATGAAGGGTCACACAGACTCGAAACGTCCACTGTATCCCTCTCCGCAGATGCTGTCAGACATGCTGAGTTTTTCCAGGTATTATTGTTTTTGTTCTAGATTTCCAGCATCCGCAGTATTTTGTTTTTATGAAAAATTTGAACTGATTGGATTGCTCTATGGAGAGCCAGCACACACTCAAGAGGCCTAACTGTCCCATTTAGTGCCATAATTGAGATGTAGCAAAGCTTGTGGAAGGGCAAGGCAACTTGGTTCAGCAACACCTGGATTTTCATGTTTATCTGCACATATGTAGACTCCAGAAGTTGCTGTTCAATTTACTCCACAATAGCAGGAACTGCTGTGAGCTTCACCATCAATCTTCATGTAAAATTCAGTCCAGTGTCTACAGTCAGCCTGCATTATGTTAAAAATGATTGACTAACATCTCAGAGAATGTAGTGAAGTTTGCCACAGAGAAAATGAGACATAAATGTCACCCGCAATGGTTATTGATGGGATTGTGCTGGGCAGGCAGTGTGTGTCTGCAGAGTAACACCTGTGACACACATATACTTTGCTTTGTCAAGGGCAGGGTTATTCTTCACAGAATCTGGCAGGAATTTCCAGCCCTGTTGGCGTCGGGCATCATGGCAGGCGGGGGAGGAACAATATGGCGAGAAGGCCAAAAATCAGTTTTACATCATCATGAAATCAGTTTGCGATCCTCCATTCCACCTCTCAATGATGGCCCTTATTTCACGTCACTGGACATCAGTAATTTCAATACATTTGCATCTAATTATAAGCCCCACTCACTGGAAACATCCCCCCACTTCAAATTTACCACCCACGTAGGTGGGACTTCAGAATGTCATGCTTCATGACTGCCTTTAAAAAACGTGCACCTGGTGACCTGAACTTCTGCCCATTGGACATCAAGGGTGAGGCACTGTGCCTTCGCAGGGGGCACAGGCAAGTTGTTTTGTCCTGGCTGCCTTTCAATGCAGTGCTGGGGCAAGGGCTCCAGTGCGAGCAAGACTTGGAGGGGAATGGGGTGAGGGATGGGGTTTGGTGCAAAGCAGCACAGGCAGGCTGCAGGAAAGACTCAGGCACATGCCAGGGGAGTGGGGGGAGGGGAAGGAAAGAAGTGGCCATGCACTTGAGAAAGCTTGTCAAAAGACCATTCAGCTGCTGCTCCATTGATATGTTTCGTGTTGAGCCTCTGAAGCTTCTCTGCCCACTAAAGCAACACAAAATCATGAAAGTACCACCAAATGCTCTGAAGCTTTTCACTCCTCGGGTGCAGACTGCAAATTAATGTGTGTTTTAGGGGGCAGCAGAGTAATTGGTCGACTGGGAATATTGTAGTATCCCCTTGCAAAAGGTGGACATGACGCAATCACTGGTGGAGGTGCTCACATCCCATTGCAATGCCTTATTAAAGTTTGGACCAGCATCCATTATGGTTCAAGCTAACAGTGCAGCCTTGCAGTGCAGGATAGTGGAATGCCAGCACCTGAGCTGAGAGTACAGCATGCAGTCCAGTAGCCGAAGCTGCCGCCAATTGGTCAAGTGGAGTGGGGCGGGGGTTGGTGTAGTTTTGGGAAGCCATGAAGAGCACTACACACTGGCCACCCAAGTGCTGGCCAGCACTCTCCTGCATGCGAGAAGGGGCCTTCAGATTTAACCATGAAAGGTTATTTAGTACACCCCATCCATGCTAACCCGCGCATCTCTCTCTTTGATCCTGCATGATCATGGAGCCTGGTGATTTAGCAGTATGCCTCCTGGTTTACAGAAACCAGAAAAGAAGAAGAGAGCAGCGGGGATGACTGGCTCAACAAAGGGAGGAGCACCTCCATCAAGATGAAGGGGCAGCAGGGTCTGCTGCACACACACTCGTAGGTGCCTCGCTAGACACAGGGCCTATAGATGGCGCCTGTCATTCCTGCAGATGGCTGAAAACCAGTGTTGCCAAAGATGGTGCATGTCTTGGGAACTGATCGGTCACATACGCCACCTGCTGCAGGATTTGGCATCACGGGGATATAGAGGGCATCCACTGTCAGTGACCATGATTTTTATACCAGTGGCTCCATCCAGGGCTCCAGAGGTGACCTGTGCAGGATCTCACAAGCCTCCACGCACAAGTGTATCCAGGAGATCACGGAAGCGATCTTCGCGAAGGCACAGAACTCTATGCATTTTTCCCTAGGTCAGGAAAGCCAGGATGCAAGGGCGCTGGGGTTTGCACTGATCTCATGTTTCCCACAGGTGCAGGGTGCCATCCACTGCACTCATGTGATGCTTTGATCTCTGTGGCAACAAGCAGTCAACTACATCAAAAGTAAACGCTTCCACTCGCTCAATGCTCAGCTGGTGCGCGACCACCACAAACACATCCTGCAGATCTGCGCACATTTCCCAGGGACCATCCAGGACTCCTACATCCTTAGCAGGTCTCAGGTCCCTGATATTTCCAGGGTCCAGAGAGGCTGCAGGGTTGGCTCCTCTGGGGCAAGGGCTGCCCACAGAGGATGTGGCTGATGATGCCCGTGTGGTGGCCCAGACTGCAGCAAAGTGACGGGACAATGAGGCTCATGCCACGGCCCGGACTTTGGTGGAGCAAACGATCGGGATTTTGAAAATGAGGTTCCAGTGCCTCGGCAGGTCTGGTGGAGCACTGCAATACAGCCCCCAGGGGGTGTTGGACACCATCATCACTTGCTGTGGGCTCTACAACCTGGCGCTGCAACAGGGAGGGAACCTGGTTGAGGAGGAGATGGAGGAGTTACACATATCCTCCAGTGAGGAGGACATCAAAGGGGATGATGGTGATGAGGTCCTTAAAGGCGGGGATGCCAGTGATGAGGCCTTTGCACTGGCCAGATGAGGCAAGCGCACAAGGGAGGCCCTCACTGCTGCAAATTCATGGAAGATGATGATGAGATGCAATGAGGACATCCTCACATTGCATCTGTGAGTGTTTGACTCCTGTGTGGCTGATGGCAGCACACATACCCTCAATGCTCAGGCCTATGTCCTGGAGACATAGCGGAGGCCCTAATAGTCATTAGTTTCCAGGAGGATGATGATGACATGCAGTGCGGACACTCCATAGAACTTCACACTGCCTCTGTGAATGTCTCACTCCTGTCTGGGTGAGGGCAGCTCGCTTGCACTCTGTGATCAAGGTCATATCATGGAGACGCAACCATGAAACTTTAAATATACCTGATCCTTTGGCAGCCTTCAGCACCTGACCCTTTCAGGAGCACAGTGACACCGGTCACAGATGCTGAAGAGATAGGGCCCAGCCCCACCTCAAAGGTGCTGAGAGCACACAGAGAGAATGATGGAACTCTGTCATGCCTGCGCACAACATTCTGGCAGCAATGACAAGCATCATGGAGGTGCAGGCATCATTAATGTGGCCAGTGAGTGTTAAGTCAGACCATCACTTTTGTCTGAAGGTTACACACTGCACAGGAAAGAGGCCCTGGACTGAGTCACCTGCCTTTATCTTGTGCAGGAACTAAGGTTCCACATCTGAGTGACACAAACATGAACAATGAACAAGGAGCCATAGGCAAGGAGGCATTCCTGGGAGCTTATTTACAATAGTGAACATTAGTACAAATGATTAACACCTGCACCAGGCTGTGCAACTACACTTTCCTAACCCTGCCGCTATGTCTTGGTGGCAGCTCCAGCAACTGTGAGATGACCGAGTCCAGAGGCTCCTCACCTAACTCAGACTCAGCAGATTTCTGGCCTCCAGCAGTCCTCTGACTGCCAGAGCACTGGGAGGTCCCTGCGGCTGCCTGCTGTGGATCAGATAGTATGGATGAGCTTACCAGATTGTGACCACAAAGTTACTCTAGAATGAAATCCCACTGAGGTGTGTGCCTCTGGTCTGGTGGAAAATGTGGGTGAATGTTGTGATGCGTCTTCAATTAGGATGTCATCAGATTCTTCTTCTGAGGTGCTTTCGGGGCTTGAGTCGAGAACTTGGGCCATGGCCCCCTCGGCTGCTTCCCAGGTGTGCCTGCGAAAGCAAGAAGAGATAATATGGGCAAGGCAGGGGACTGAGGAACAGGGGAATTAGCTCACAGTATGTTTGTCTGATGGACGTTGCACTGCTGGATTCTCATTTGGTTGAGCACTGCCAACCTCACCATCTGCACAGGAACGGTCCAGATCATCACCAGCCAACCGGATGACTCTATTTTCAAAATCCTTGAGGACTTTGATGTCAGGCAGTCCTCCACCAGTCTGCGGCCTTTCCCTTTTGTTGTGTGCCAGCTTGTCCTGCATGAATACAGATGGAGAGAGTGTAAGCAGGATGCCTGCCAGGCCAGGTGATAAGGATGCTTGGCATGTGTAGGTGGTGAGTGGTGCTATGGATGGGATGAGGACATGATCCGCAGGGCAAATGAAGAGAGTGAATGGTCATGTCCCTTGAACTGGCAGTAAGTGAGATCCCTGTGGATGTGTGTTGGGTTTGTGATTTGAGAGTGATGAGAAGAGTGACTTAGCCTGGTGGAATGGAGGAGATCATCCATCCTCTTTCAGCACAGTGTGGCTGTCCAATTTGGTAGGGCATTGGCACAAACCACCACTGCCACTACCTCCCATGCTGGATTGGTGACCTTGCTTGCTGGTCCTTGCCCAGGGCAGGGGTAGAGGACTTATGGCAGGCCTCCTAGTGTCCAGTAGGCGCCCAAGTGAGGTGTTGCTAAATTTGGGGGCAGCATGTTTCCTCCCTTTGGCAATGATGACTTTCCAGCAGCTTCTGATGCCTTAAAGAGAGCAAGTTCTGCGCAGGGGCACCCTTTAAATATGGCGCCGGATTACTGAAGGCCTGTTGTGATGATGGGCCGGGCGAATCAGAGGCTGCCCCACCAGCGATCCGGAGTGTTTCCCGGGAATGTATTATTAATGAGTTGTGATGCACCAGGAATGGGACAAAATGGCGTGAAAAGCCACCATTGTGTCCGGTGGGTAAAATGTCCTTTTTCCCACCTGTGACCGCACTTTGTGCGAATCTGGGACAATTCCACTCTCTGTCTATTTCAGAGCAACTGAGATATACCAGGAGAGATCAGTCCTAAACTCTTGAGTTAATTCAATTGACCTGTGGTTCAGCATCATAGCAGTGAGATCCAAATCTGTGAAGACAAAGGCACATTCCATATAGAATGCCTACAGTTCAGTTTGCAGACTCAAGAATTGAAAAATTCTTATTTTGGCTTCAGAAAATTGTCTTGAGTATGGCTGACAGTTCAGTACTCTATTGTTATTTATTTGATGGTTTATTTTGCTTCTGTATAAAGTTTGAACTCAAAATAAGCACTACTCCTATCTCAGCCTGAATTATATAAACTGACGCTGTAGTATTTTTCAATTCATCAAGGAGACTACGAGTACACTTTGGGTACTCTATGCTACTTCCAATGTATACTCCAATGAGTGAAGTTAGATTGCTAATCTTGAAGCACAGAATGCTATTCACTATACACATAAGTTAGCCTGGAATGTAACAAGTTTAAATAATCACCAAAATATTGTTGCACACCCTTCTAGGTTAGAAACATACTTCATGGAATTTATATCTCTTACTCTATAGTTCTGAGTGACAGGAAACAGCAACTTCATTTCCTGACCTACAATTCTTCAATTGCACAATCTCACATGTTACTGGTTTCAATTGCACAATCTCTCATGCTAGCTACCATATTCAGTGAATGACCCAAGAAAGAATGACATGGTTTCATTTAGTTGCAACACAAATGTTGCAACACAGCAATACGTTTTTCATTCAGCCAAAATATTTAGGTGGGAACAGGATCAGAATTGGCCATGACACCACCCATGATGGAGATGCAATTTGATATTCACCATGTACTTTCAGTCATGAAGAATGGCCACTTAGGTAAGGTCATGTTGTGGAACCTTATTCCTACATGCCAGCCTTCCCTTTGGAGGAGAGAAGAGATTTTCAATGACTCGTACCTTTTCTTAAAGTAAATAAAGACAACATGTCTGCTATATGAATTAATTTATTAGCCCACTTATTGGTATATGGGCTTGGTGTGCATATTGGCAATGCAATTAATGTTCTAGGATAATATCACACAACCATTTCTTCCTTAGCACCTGCTTTGTAAAATTTATCCAGTTGCAGCTAGAGTTTTGCTACCTTGATTCCTGATGTCCAATTTTTCAGCCATATGTAGCTAAAAATTCTGTTGTCCCATGATTTGGCCATGGGGGTCATTATATGTGACCTGCCCACACAATTGGAGGCAGGCAGCTCCTCATTGCCATGATTGTAACATGGGGCTGAGCTGGTTTCTCTATTCTGCTGGTTGTCTCTGCACTCAACAAGACAGTGTTCAGCTGAGTGCATGTGGTGCAGGCAGCATTCTGCTCTTAAAGGCATGATGTCCCTACTAAAGAGAAGCTGCACTGAATAATATTGCTGGAACTTAAACAATAAAAAATGGAGCATAGATAGAGTTCCCTATCAATAGATGCAGTGCTGGACGCATTAGTGGTCAAGGCGGACAGGAGGAGAATTGTCATGGTTTCACAAGGGGCCAGGGGTCCCCCAAGGACCATCCTAAGAAGGGAGTCAGAGCAGGTGACCAGGAAGGTCAACTACAAATGACTGGACCTGAGGAACTGGCAGTGGTGCCCCAAGAGGTCTACTGACCTCGCACAAATGATCAAGGTCAGTGAATGCACCTTCAAATGACATCTCCTACCTACCACAGTACCAACCTCTCAAGCTGCTCAATCCACCGCATGTTCATCACTCACTGAGCAGCATCCCCTGGCATTCAGATACTCCACCAACTTCACACTCTTGCTAATGCAGCCAGCCTCACACTAACCTCTCAATACCGCTACATAACTTCCAGCATTTTGATTATGGCATGCACATCGTCCAAACATAGCACTACACAATCAAGGACATTCTGCCTTCTCTCATGTGAGATATGGCACACAATACAAAGGACCAGAGCAGAACATGTGGGGAATAAGGATGCCTGCGTCTCGAACGCTAAGGAGTAGATTGTTATCCGGATCATGGGTGCTGGCTACGGTGGGGGCCCTGGCATCTTGCGTCACTAGGAATGATGGGATGTTTCTGCCTTATGCCCCATCTCCACACCCAGCACACCCGCATCCTGCATCTGACATGATGAGTAAACTACTGATGATGTGGCGATGGGCCACTGCTTCCCACTCCACCACCCTTTCCTCGCAACAACCTTCGCTTTCTGAATTCATGCTTTTGATGCCCAAGATCTGTCATCTACTCACCCACACACACACAAATACACAAAGCCCAAGGAGGAAGAGAGAGGGAAAAGCAACTGCACAGTCCTAATGGAGAGGCCCCATCCTTGACCTGACACCTGAGGCCACTGGCTCAGATATTAATGCTGCACACCAATGG
Source organism: Cetorhinus maximus (assembly GCF_964194155.1). Classification (NCBI taxonomy): domain Eukaryota; kingdom Metazoa; phylum Chordata; class Chondrichthyes; order Lamniformes; family Cetorhinidae; genus Cetorhinus; species Cetorhinus maximus. The sequence goes on from NC_135884.1 coordinate 89,304,027, forward strand.
AGACAAGTATAGAGTTGGGATCATCGTGTGGTGAATCATCTGACCATGAATGGGTTGCAGCTAGGTCAGGGGAAAGGGTGGTTTATTTAGCTCACCAGAGGATGAGTTTAGAGATGGGACCTGTTGCACAGGATGTAGATAGGTATTTCAATCGCTTCTCGGCCTTTTGGCTAAGATCAAGTGTTGCAGGAGCGACACCATGGTCCTGCCATGGCAAGGTCGGGATGGAAGGGCGAAAACCAATCGCAATCCGAATTCATACCGTGGGTTACCTATCACCGTCCGAGTCACGGTGAACCACAGCGACGAAGGAGGATCACCTATGGATCGGGGCTTCTTCACCAGGAGGATCCTGTTGAAGGCGTGCGGCTTCCAAGCTACGGAGATCTTCACCCTGCACGACTCCCGCAAAGGCGGTTATTTTGACGTGACGTTCAAGCAAGTGGCAGACTGCGTCCGGCTCCTGAGGGTGTTCGAGGAGAAGAGAGACCTGCCGGAGATGAAGATCCTGACGGCGGAGCCGCACTTCTCTCTGCCGTTGCAACGGGAACGTGAGGTGATGGTGCATGTGTACAACCCCTTCGTCCCTGTCGCCGACGTGGTCACCTTCCTCACCAGGTACTTCGATAAGGTGGGGAGCGGCACCGAGATTCGAGACGACTTGGGGATCTGGACAGGCAAACGCCTGTTTAAGGTCACGCTAAAGACCGATGGTAAGGGAGCCATTTTCCACCCTCCTTCCAGTTTCGCTATCGGGGGAAACCGTGGCTACCTGGTCTACGCTGGGCAACCCAAGCATTGTCGCTCATGCGGCAAGGCTGGTCATGTGGCGGCCAACTGCAGCGCCTCCCTCTGCAAGATCTGCAAACAGGAAGGGCACCAGACAAAAGACTGCAAACAGGCCAAGTGCTGCAACCTGTGTGGCGAGGCAAGTCACCTCTACAGGACCTGCCCCAAACGCTGCCGTACTTACGCACAGGCAGCCAAAGCCGACCACGGGGAAGCAGAAGAAATGTTCCGTGTCACTCCAACCACCAAGGCCCCCAGGGAGCTCAACGGGACAAAGGAGGACACAGAGAGAGACAAGGTGGAGAAAGAGATTGAGGCAACAGAGAGCCAATCAACAGCACTACCCCCTGAACCTTCCAGTCCTCAGGACAGCGAATCAATGGAGGAGGAGGCAGCAGTGGAAAAGCAGCAGGGGGAGTGGCGGACGGTGAAGAACAAGAAAAGTAAGAGGGAGCGAAGAAGAAGCAAAGGCGTTTCCCAGAGAAGCGGCAAGAGGCGTCTCCCATCCGACACGGATGACAAGGGCAGCAGCTCTTCGGATGAGGAAGTGCCAGAGCGGCACCGACAGAAGAGGCGGCAAAGCTCCAGGGCGTTGGAGGACGAGACACCCGAGCTCCAGAAAATTGGAGACAACAAGGAGACCAGCGCACCCCAACTTGGCCTGCAACCTGAGGAGGCCAGTGCACCACAGCCCCTGGAATCTGGGAGCAGTGAGGCAATCATCGCACCCCAGCTCCAGGAAGCCGGGAACAGCAACCCCCCAGAGGGGGTGAGTTTTGGAGAAGCTTCTCCAGCAAAGGTCATCTCAAAATCCGCTCACTACGTGAACCTCCAGATGCCACTGGAGCAGAACACGGCCAAGGAGATCTACCTCAGCCCATCCAAAGTGAAGGAATTTGAGCTCACTACGGGTATGAAGGAGCAGACTAAAGGTCTGGGACTCTCAGAGACAGTGGGTTTGGTAGGAGAATAAATGCTTTAATATGGGTTTAAAGATTGTATCCATAAATGTGCGTAGCATTAAATCTACTACGCGATGTGTTGCGACCTTGGACTACCTAGCCAAGGTCAAAGCTGACCTGTTGTTTCTGCAGGAGTGTGCGATACCGCACCTCAGCTCCTACAGGCAATGGTCACGATGGTGGTCCCACGGGCCATCGATCTGGTCGGGCGGAAACGACTCTCGTTCCTCCGGCCTGGGTATTCTGCTGCGGGGAGGCAACTTCACCGTCTCCGAGGTCAAGGAGGTGGTGGGCGGGCGACTCCTGGTAGCAGACGTAATGTACAAGAACGCTCCACTCCGGTTAATTAACGTGTACGGCCCGGCACAAGGGGCTGAGCGGCTGGAGGTTTTTCAGCAGCTCCCACTGCTGCTGGCGACCTCCAGGCCGGTCATTCTGGGCGGGGACTTCAACTGCATCATCGATGCGGCTGGACGATCCGGCAGGGCCGGAAGCAGATTGGACGCTACGTCCAGATCCCTGATGGAAACAGTTAAGGATGCCAAGCTGCACGACGTCTTCAGCAACCCTGCAGACGGAGCGCAGCGTAGATACACCTGGTCGCGGCCAGACGGGTCCATTCGTTCCAGGATAGACTTCCTGTTTGTGTCCCGTGCATTCACAGTCAGATCCACCGACGTCAAGCCGGTGTTCTTCTCTGACCACTGCCTCCTACTGGCGGACTGCCACTTGGAGGAAGACCTGAGGGTGGGCAGGGGGGCATGGAAGCTAAATGTGCAACTGCTGACCCCAGAGAACATTGAGGAGCTCAAGAGGGATTACAAAGGTTGGAGAACCGTGAAACCCCTCTTTGAGTCCCTGACACACTGGTGGGAAGTGATCAAGGGAAGCATCAAGAGGTTTTTCATCCTCAAAGGCACCCAGAAAGCTAGAAAGGAACAGAGGGAAATGTCCCGACTCCAGGAAAAGATGCAGAATCTGCTCCGGCTGCAGTCGATGGGGGTCGATGTCAAGGAGGAGCTCCAAGAGGTGAAGGGCCAGCAAGCCTCGCACTTTGCCTCGGAGGCCTCCAAGATCATCTTCCGTTCCAGAGTCCGCTCCGTGGAGCAGGATGAGACGTGCTCACGTTTCTTCTTCCAAAAGGTACACAGAGAGCGCTCTGTGATCAGCAGCCTGAAGGAAGAAGACGGCTCAGTAAAGTCATCACGGTCCGACATTCTGAGGATCAGCAAATCCTTTTATGCCGGACTGTATGACGTGAAGCCCACGGACAGCACGGCCTCCCAGTCCTTCCTGTCCTCTATCACGGAGGTCTTAGACCACAGTACGCGGGAGAGCCTAGACAAACCGCTAACTCCTGACGAACTGACTAAGGCCCTCGAGTCCTTCGAGAAGAGTAAAACCCCCGGAAGCGACGGCCTGCCGGCGGAGTTGTATTCGGCTCTGTGGGACTTGATCGGCCCGGACCTGCTAGAAGTGTACGAGAGTATGCTCCTGGCCGGCAGCATGTCAGAATCCATGAGGAAAGGCATCATCACCCTCATCTACAAGCACAAGGGGGAAAGGGAGGAAATTAGAAATTGGCGACCCATTTCACTGTTGAATATGGACTATAAGATTCTGTCCAAGGTCATCGCCAACCGGGTCAAATCCGCTCTGGAATTGGTGATTCACCCTGACCAGACCTGCTCTGTGCCAGGCAGGAAGATCTCTGACAGCCTGGCGCTGCTCAGGGATACGATTGCCTATGTACAGGACAGGGGTGTGGATACCTGCCTCATCAGCTTGGATCAGGAGAAGGCCTTTGACAGAATATCGCACACCTACATGGGGGATGTGCTCTCCAAAATGGGCTTTGGGGAGGGAATTCGAAATTGGATCCAACTGCTCTACACTAACATCAGTAGCGCAGTCTCAATCAATGGGTGGGAAACAGATAGCTTTCCGATTAAATCTGGAGTCAGGCAGGGCTGCCCTCTCTCGCCTGTCCTTTTTGTGTGCTGCATAGAACCCTTTGCCGAGTCCATCAGGAAGGATCCGGGCATAAGAGGAGTGACGATCCCAGGCAGTGGAGGTACTCAGGTAAAAGCCTCCCTGTACATGGACGACGTCGCCGTCTTCTGCTCGGATCCGCTGTCGGTGCGCAGACTGATGCACGTCTGCGACCAGTTCGAACTGGCCTCGGGAGCCAAGGTAAATCGTGGGAAGAGCGAGGCCATGTTCTTTGGGAACTGGGCTGACCGATCCTTTGTCCCCTTCACTGTCAGGGCTGACGGCCTGAAGGTGCTGGGGATATGGTTCGGAGGGACCGGGGCATGCGTTAGAAACTGGAAGGAGCGAGTGGCTATGGTGAAAAGGAAACTGGGCATGTGGGAGCGACGCTCCCTCTCCATTGCGGGTAAGAACCTGGTCATCAGGTGTGAGGTACTCTCGCTGTTGCTGTACGTGGCGCAGGTCTGGCCCATTCCACACTCCTGCGCGATGGCGATCACTCGAGCCATCTTCCGCTTTATCTGGAGGTCGAAAATGGATCATGTCTGCAGGGACGCGATGTACAAGCCTCTAGATAAAGGGGGAAAAAACGTGCCCAACAGCGCCCTCATACTGATGGCCACCTTTGTGTGCGGCTGCATCAAGCGGTGCGTAGACCCTCAGTACGCAAACACCAAGTGTCACTACGTGCTGAGGTTCTACCTGTCCCCGGTGTTGCGAAGGATGGGTCTGGCCACGCTGCCGCGGAACGCTCCAAGTAGTTGGACCGTGCCGTACCACCTGTCCCTGGTGGAAAAATTTATGCAGAAAAACACCTTTGACCACAAGTCCATCAGGCAGTGGTCAGCACGTAACGTCCTAGAGGCCCTGAGGGATAAGGAGAGGGTGGACCCTGTGGGATGGTTCCCCGAGCAGACTGTCAAAGTCATTTGGCAGAATGCCTCATCGCCAGAACTTTCCAACAAGCACCAAGACGTAGCTTGGCTGGTGGTGAGAAAGGCCCTCCCCGTCAGATCCTTCCTACACGCCAGGAGTCTCACCCCCTCTGCACGATGCCCTCGAGGTGGCTGTGGTGGGGAAGAGACCGTTGTTCACCTCCTTGTGGATTGTGCCTTTGCAAAGAAAGTCTGGAGAGAGATGCAGTGGTTGCTGTCGAGGTTCATCCCGAGCAGTTCTGTGACACAGGACTCTGTGCTCTACGGGCTGTTCCCAGGGACACACACCGAGACAAACATCGACTGCAGCTGGAGGATCATCAACTCGGTGAAAGACGCGCTTTGGTCTGCCCGAAACTTGTTGGTCTTCCAGCACAAAGAGTTGTCCCCGACCGATTGTTGCGGACTGGCACAATCCAAAGTCCAGGACTACGTGCTGAGGGACGCACTAAAGCTTGGGGCAGCTGCCGCAAAGGCGCAATGGGGAAGGGTCGCTGTCTAAGACCTTTCTACCACAGCGCACCGAGAGACTGGGAACTGTTTAGAGCCCCTCGGGCTGTACAGATCAAAATGAAAGGCTGTAAATGACTGTAATATTGTTTGTACTGATGCACCTGGTGATACATTTTGTAAAAGTTTAACCTGGATTGTACCCTTGTAATGTTGTTTTTGAAATGGTTTTGAATGTGATTGAAGATTTTTATGAATAAAGTATATTTTTACAAAAAAAAAAAAAAAAAAATGTAGATAGGTATTTCAACAGGGCAAGCAATCAGAGTGCTGATGTGCATGCACGCAATGCTCCTGGGTCCATTGGCTGGCCTGTCAGACAGCTTCCAGTCACTGTCAAGGAGCATGGCAGAGTCCGACTCCAACTTGACTTGGGGCATCAGGCACAACTTGCCCTCTACACAGCCTTGAATCCATCTCCCTGTCATGCTGTGGATCCAGAGGCACTGCCATAACTAGTACATCCTTTGTGTGGAATGGACACCTACTTCTCCATCCCAGTGGGGATGCAACAACACTTTCTGGCAATCCAGAAACTCACCACAACTCACCACAACACCTCCAAAATAACTCCAGAGAACTACAGACAGTTTGCAATAGTAGAGGAGGAGGAGGCTCCACAAATATGCCCATCCTCAATGATGGAGGAGCCCAGCTCACCAGTGCAAGATAAGGCTGAAGCATTTCCTACAATCTTCAGTCAGAAGTCCTCAGTGGATGATCCATCTTGGCCTCCTCCGGAGGTCTGCAGCATCACAGATGCCAGTCTTTAGCCAACTGTATTCACTCCATGTGAAATCAAGAAACTGGATACTGCAAAGGCTATGGGCCCTGACAATATTCCGGCAATAGTACTGAAGATTTGTGCTCCAAAACTTGCCATGCCCCTAGCAAAGCTGTTCCAGCACAGCTACATCACTGGCATCTACCCGGCTATTGCCCAGATATGTCCTGTGCACAAAAAGCAGGACAAATCCAACACAGCCAATTACCATCCCATCAGTCTACTCTCCATCATCAGTAAAGTAATGGAAGGGGTCATCAACAGTGATATCAAACGGCACTTGCATAGCAATAACCTGCTCACTGATGCCCAGCTTGGGCTCCACCTTGGCCACTCAGCTCCTGGCTGCATTATAGACTTGGTTCAAACGTGGACAAAAGAGCTGAAATCCTGAGGTGAGGTGAGAGTGACTGCCCTTAACATCAAGGTCACATTTGACAGTGTGTCATCATGGAGCCCAAGCAAAACTGGAGCCAATGCAACCGGGGGAAAACTCTCCCCTGGTTGGAGTCATGTCTAGCACAAAGGAAGATGGCTGTGGTTGTTGGAGGTCAGTCATCTCAGCTCCAGGACATCACCGAAGGAGCCCCTCAGGGTAGCAGTCTCGGCCCAATCATTTTCAGCTGCTTCATCAATGATCTTTTTCCCAATCTTAAGGTCAGAAGTGGGGATATTCACTGATGATTGCACAATGTTCAGCACCATTCACGACTCCTCAGATACCAAAGTAGTCCATGTCCAAATGCAGCAAGACCTGGACAAGAGAAGGACAGAGTCTAGGAATCCTGCGACAAGTAACCCACCTCCTGACTCCCTAAAGCCTGTCCAACATTTACAAGGCACAAGTCAGGATTGTGATGGAATATTCCCCACTTGCCTGGATGAGTGCAGCTCGAACAACACTCAAGAAGCTTGGTATCGTCCAGGAAAAAGCAGTCGGCTGCATTGGCACCACATCCACAAACATTCACTCTGTCCACCACCGAAGCACAGTAGCAGCAGTGTCTACCATCTACAAGATGCATTGCAGGAATTCACCAAGGCTCCTTCGACAGCGCCTTCCAAACCCACAACCACTTCCATCTAGAAGGACAAGCAGATGGATGGGAACACTACCACCTGGAAGTTCCCCTCCAAGTCACTCACCATCCTTACTTGGAAATATATCACCATTCCTTCACTGTCACTGGGTCAAAATCCTGGAACTCCCTCCCTAACAGCACTGTGGGTGCCCCTACACTACATGGACTGCAGTGGTTCAAGTAGGAAGCTCACCACCACCTTCTCAAGGGCAATTAGGGATGGGCAATAAATGTTGGCCCAGCCAGCAAAGCCCAAATCCCATGAATGAAATTTTTTCAAATCCTTCAAAATGACCTTACCTGCAATATAGCCACCTGGCCATTTAAGGAATGCTAGTGCATGTCCCATCTCACAGCTTAATGTTTGTCATTTGCAAAGTAATGTACAAGTTCATTGCCTGGACCTGCATGGATCAAATTATCAGCTGAGCTGTGTAACATTGGAACAGCCTTCCAAAGTGTATGTCATTCTCAAGAGGGCGCCTCATGTCTGAAGGATCTGGCAGGGCAGGTCAGCTCAGCAAAGTGACACTAGGTTCCCATCATCTACTGGCTCTCACAATACCAACTTCAACCAATTGTTGACAGCACAAGTTGTTCCAATACATATATCAAAGCATGCAAGTCATACATTAATGATTTACACTGTTCAAAAGGCTTGTGAGTAACCTCGGGTACAAAGATTGGGTAAACGTTAATTTAATCAACATCTATCTGTGATTGGGAAACCTGGGTATGGAGTTGACAATAGTAAATAGAAAATGGAACAATACCAATATCAGCAGTTGTTGGCAGGCAGCTGAAGTGCACCCATGTGACAAGGAGCCACTAAAATGCAATGGGGCAATCTTCAATTTCCACTTGAGAAAGGGGCAAATCTTTAGGCCCAGGCCTCATGCCAATGGAGAGCTGCAGGTACCAAACAGCAAAGTTGCTGCAGCTCTCCTGGTAGGTAGGAAAAGGTAGGAAATCGGCCAGTTTTTGTGCTGAGCATGAAGAGTTGGAGAAAATCCAGGAGGCCAGAGGGTGGTACTCACATTGCCAGCCAAGGAACGGAATATTTTGGATACAGGAAGTGCAAGCCTACTCTTCATGGGCTCACAAAAATAAAGGTTAGAAATTTCTTTCATTGCATTTTCAGTGGCCTCCAATGGATAGTTAAAGGTTGTTCAACACATATCATGTGCATGTAGAATGTGGGTGATGCCACGCACCCAATTGCTTCACAAAATTGCAACTGGGGTTTTCAGGTTGGTGCAGGAACTTATTTCACAAAGTAAGGAAACCTCTGACTGAAAACAGACAAGGCACCTGCTCACCCATTTACAAACCGACCTGAAAATTGAATCAGGCATTGGTGTGCTTCGCTCAATTTCTATGCGAGAAACAGGCAGCTGAAAACCAATCCCAATATTTACACATGGGCAAACCATAAGCACTTTTACACTAACACCAGCAGCACTAATGTTGGAACTTGGAGCTTATGCAAGTAACAACTGAGTAGCTGTTAGGTAGGCAGTTGAGTCATACCTAGTACAAAGGAAGATGGTTGTCATTGTTGGAGGTCAATCATCTCAGTTCCAGGACATCATTGCAGGACTTCCTCAGGGTAGTGTCCTGGGATCAACCATCTTCAGCTGCTTCATCAATGACCTTCCTTCCATCATAAGGTCAAAAATGGGGATGTTTGCTGATGATTGTACAAAGTTTAGCAGCACTCACAACTCCTCAGATACTGAAGCAGTCCATGTCCAAATGCAGCAAAACTTGGACAATATTCAGGCTTGCGCTGACAAGTGGCAAGTAACATTTGTGCCACACAAGTGCCAGGCAATGGCCATCTTCAACAAGAGAGAACCTAAACATTGCCCCTTGACAGTCAATGGCATTACCATCGCTGAATCCCCCAATATCAACATCCTGTGGGTTACCATTGACCATAAGCTGAACTGGACTAGCCATATAAATACTGTGACTACAAGAGCACGTTAGAGGCTAGGAATCCTGCAGTGAGTAACTCACCTCCTGACTCCTCAAAGTGAGTCCACCTTCTACAAGGCACAAGTCAGGAATGTGATGGAATACTCCCTGCTTGCCTGGATGAGTGCAGCTCGAACAACACTCAAGAAGCTTGACACTATCCAAGACAATGCAGCCCGCTTGATCTCCATATACAAACATTTACTCTCTCCACCAACGGCACAAGGTGGCAGCAGTGTGCACCATTTACAAGATACAATGCAGGAACTCACCGAGCACCTTCTAAATCCATGACCACCATGATATAGAAGGACAAGGGCAGCAGACACATAGGAACACCACACCTTGAATCTCCCCTCCAAGCCACTCACCATCCTGACTTTGAAATACATCACCATTCCTTCACTATTGCTGGGTCAAAATCCTGGACACCCCTACCCAACAGCACCGTGGGTGTACCTACATCACATGGACTGTAGCAGTTCAAGAAGGCAGCTCACCACCACCTTCTCAGGGCCAATTAGGGATGGGCAATATATACTGGCCTAATCAGTAAAGCCCACATTCTATCAATTAATTTTAAAAATGACAACCTACGGGCAGAAATTTATGGTCCTCTGTTGGCGGCTTAGCAGGCGATGTTTGGCATGTAAAATTCCCCAGATGGCCTGTCCATCGCCCTGGCCTGACCACAATTTTACAAGGTTGTTTAAGGCCGAAGTCAGACCACCCACCTTTGCCACAATTGACTCTCAAGTGCGCGATTAATGACCACTCATGGGCCATTTCCCACCAACCCTCAATTTTGAGGGTAGCAGGAGGAGCTCAGGGACAGGAGGGATGTCAGGCATGTCACCCTGCTCAGACCTCAGGTGTGAAGGGGGAAGTCCTCCCTCAACAGCCTGCTTTCCATATCAGGCCCTCCCCACCGCCCCACGCCAAGGTTTGCCCACTGCTCTCTCACCCTCCTGGCCTCTCCATTAAGACCCCTACCCATCTCACCCCAATGCTCCAGGCCTCACCTTCCCTGCCCGCCATAAGACAGTGTGACTAACTGTCCAGTATTTTAAGGGATTGTCCCTTATTTTGTCTGTTTATCTCATGTCCCTTAAGGAACGCATTTTGTCCTTTATTCCTAGGACAGCCTGTGAGTTACTGAGCCTGGGGATCACCTCTTTGTCTCTCTTTTTTCTTCTCTGAGCATGCGACCATCACTGTCCCTACTCCGTCCTTGGCTTTTATGGTAACCAGAAACCCCCACCGCAAGTCCCCAGAGTCGGAGAGTACCTTATTTTATTTTATAAGAGCGGAGGATGCGCGAGTGCCAGGAGGTCTATTCTGCCATGTCCTCCGCCAGGATCAACTGGGGCAAATGTTCTGAACTCCTGGTTGATCAATGGCAGATGGATCCCCTACCCGAGGAGCCCAGCCTTTTACCTGGAGCAGGACCAGCCTCCTGCACCTGGGGGTCCACCTCTGACCTGCTGAGGAATCCTGGCTGGCGAACTGGCAGGAGCTGGAGACCAAAGGCGCCACCCACCTGCGGCACTAGACAGGACTGCTCCGAGTGCTGTCTTACCGGGGTCGAACTCTGGCCTTTAACCAGCTGATTGACACCATGTTGTGGAACCGGCTGGTCACTTAACCCCTCCCCCGGACTTTGACACAAAAATCCAGAGAATGCTCGTCTGGGACAAAAGGCTGCACTGGGTCACTGCTGAGGTTCTGAGTCCCCTGTTTAGAGAGGGCGGTCAGGCGTTGGTGTGCCTGCGCACCCAGGTGGCAGCTTACCACTTTCAGGCCCTGCAGCGATACCGTTACATCGAGCCCTCTCCAAGATGGTGTGCCGCGTATTTTTTTCGCCAGGTACACGGCCTGAATTATGACGTGCAGCTCTTGTTTGTAGACCAAAAGGGCCTTCCTGGCTCCTTGCAGGTGTTGCCCGTCTTTTACCAGGACCTGATCAAAGTCTGGAACATGATCGCCCCTCAAGGCAGCTCTCCACCCTCAGGAGTAGCGGCTGTCATCAGAGAGCCGCTGCTCAGGAATCTGTCCCTCCACCCTTTTCAGTGGCTGGCGGAGTGGAGGGCTGTGGCTGTCGGGATGACCAGGGTTGGGGGTGTGTTGGGTAGCAGAGGAGTGGACTGGATGCTGCCACAGGAGTTGGCGCGTTGCGCATCCATGGATGTCTGGCTCGCAGCCAATGCCATTCATGACCTTAGAACAGTCAGCCACAATGTCATCCTGGGTCATGAGTACCACTGTTTGGGTGGGATTCCACCTTGGCCCCAAGCCCCAAATCCTCCCTCAGAAGCCGGAGCCCCGCAACCTGAGTCACCTTACGGGATTGCACTTGGTGTCCTTTAGCACAGCATGGAAGGGTTTCCTGAGTGGGCTGCTGCTGCACACCTTTCACTTCCTTGCCCTCACCCGCTGCCTGGACATGCCCTAGTGTGCCTTGTTGCTGTCTAGCGGTGGAGGTCCCCAGCGGGAGTGACTTCCTGGACCAAAGTCTCCATGGCGGCTGCCATCCTGCCAGTGTAGACATCAGTGCATTGCAATGCCAGTACTATCACCTCAGCCTGAAGACGGATGGATTCCTCCATCATGCCTTGCAATCTAAGGAGTGCAGTAGACATCCCTTCCTGTTATTCCCTAGCTTGCCTTTGCAGTTCCAGCAACTGAGACATGACCGAGTCCAGAGGCTCATCATCTGACCCGGGCTCAGCAATGTCCTGGCCTCCAGCAGTCGTCCGAGTGCCGGGGACCTGGGAAGTCCCTGCCTCCACCTGCTGTGGATCAGAAAGTGTGATGTGCTCACCAGATTGTGATCCCGGGGCTACTCTAAAGCTATGTCCCATCTAGGTGTGACTGTGCACTGGTGGAGAGTGTGGGTGAGCACTGTGACGAGTATTCAGGGAGGGTGCCTTCAGATTCCTTGCCAGAGGTTTCTTCGGAGCTCGATTGGAGGCTCTGGGCCGTGGACTCCATCGGCTGCTTCCTCGATGTGCCTGCGAAAGCAAGGGGAGATAATTAATGCATGCCAGTGGCCTGTGAAAGAGGACACATCACTCATGGCATGGTTGTCTGATGTATGTTGCACTGCTGGATCCTCACTTGGTAGAGCAGCACCGACCTCACTGTCAGCACAGGAACAGTCCCAGTCATCGCCGGCCAGCTGGATGGCTCTGTTTTCAAATTCTGTGAGAACTTCGAATTCCAGCATCCCTCCACCTGTCTGCGACCTTTCCCTCCTGTTGTGAGTCAGTTTGTCCTGCATAGATAGTGATGGGGAGTGTGTATCAGAACACCTACCGGGCCAGATTATAAGTATACATGGCCTGTGTGGGTGGTGAGTGGTCCCATGGACAGGATGATGACAATGATGGTGTGTGTAAGAATGAATGGTGATGCTCCTTGCGCTGGTAGTGAGTGAGAGCCCTGTGGGTATGTGATGGGTTTGTGAGTGAGAGAGTTCGGAATGATGAAAAGAGTGACTTAACTTGGCGGAATGGAGATCATTCATCCTTTTGTGGCACTGGGTGGCTGTCCTCCTCTGCAGGGCATTTGTGCTGACCATCGCTGCCACCGCCTCCCAAGCCAGATTGATGACATTGCTACCATTCCTGCGGACAGAGCAGGGATAGAACACATCCTGGGGAGATTCCACGGCATCAAGCAGTCGCTCAAGGAACCCGCTGTTGAAGTGTGGGGGCGGGGGGGGGCGCTGCAGTCTTTTTTCCGTTGCTGGCCATGTCTGCCAGGCAGTGGTTGTGAGCTGGTGGCGATGAGCACTTTGCTGGTGGCTGCCTTTTAATGATGCCAGCTGGGGTGATGGCAAGCGGGCAGATGAGAGCTTGCCCACCATGGAGCTCGTCCAGCGTGTCTCACAGGAGTGAATATATAATGAGGTGGGCTTGGAAAAATACGGCGTGAAAACCCGCCATTTTCAACGGTGGGGAGGACTCCATTTTACCCGCCTGCTACCGCATTAGTGCAATTCTGGGGAAATTCAGCCCAATGTATCTAACTGAGTTGTAAATCAAATAGTGTGATGGGGACCGAGGAAGGAAAGGAAAATCCCAACATCAATCATGTGTTCGTGCTTTATTAGATATCAACTACAACGTATCTCAGTAGTTCCAGGCTCCAGGGTGGTTACAAAAACAGATCGGGTTCATCTGTCAATTTCTATAGACTGGCCCCATTTTAGAAAGTGCATGGCTATACACATCAGCTGTGATGAGACTCAGAGAGCAATAGGCTTAGTGATGAAAATTCCATCACTAGGATGAGGTAACAGATGCTGTGACATGAGATAGAATGGAAAATAGTGAATAAAACAATCGTGCTTAAAGTAGGTTTTCATCAAGTGTGTTTCAGAATTAAAAGTGGCTTTTCTTTTTGCATAAATTACAGATTGATAAGTTATTCATTGATTTTTAGTATCAGGTCATATCCCAAAACAAGAAGAAGCAAAAGCCTCTGAGGGACTATTTAATGCAACCAATAAACTGGTGTGGCTTCTTGTGCTGTACTTCATCATTTACACATTTTTAAAACAAAGGAGTTAGTTATATTTTAATTATATTTTAGCTCAATTACCATAACAGTATTGTACAAAAGTACATATTTGGAACACAGTCCTTTAATAACAAATCATATTTGGTGCAGGATAACAGTATAAATAACTTACTACTGACAGTCACTGGAATATGAAATTAATAAAAATAGAATTATAGGAAATTTACAACACGGTAGGAGGGCATTTGGCCCATTTCCTCCGTGTCAGTCGATGAAGAGCTACCCAGCATAACCCCACCTTCCTGCACTTGTTTTGTAGCCCTACAGGTCATGGCTCTTCAAGTAGACATGCAAATGCTTTTTAAACATTGTGAAGGTTTCTGCCTCTACCACTCCATCAGGCAGAGAGTTCCAGGTCCCTACCAACCACTAGGTGAAAAAATGTTTCCTCATCTCCCTCCTAATCCTTCCACTAATAACTTTAACTCCATGCTCCCTCATTTTTGATCCTTTTACTGAGGTAAATAGGTTGTCCCTATTTACTCCAACTAGGCCTCCTATGATTTTAAATATTACTTGGTTATCCCTCAACTACTACCACTTTTAGATTAGTACGGTGTTATAGTTTGATTTACATAACAATATAAGAATTTGCATAATGTAAATTTAGAACGTGATCAAACATGTAATTTGGTGAAGTATTGACAGAAATTGATAACTGAAATTGGATATAAACTGGAGTCTTGCAAACGAGAAATAAATGATACAGAATTCTGGACAACAGATTTCAATGAGTATTAGAATTCTGTGCATAAAGTTTGAATGCGAATTGGAATTCAATCCACCGAATGTAAAAGGAAATTAAAATTTTACATCATTTATTTGACTAGGGCACTGAAATGTTATGAGATGTACAGCACCTGAAATAGCTGTTAAATAAGGAGCCAATAAAATGTAACATATTGGATGGAAATGGGCACTAAAATTCTGCAGTGGTGGTAAAATTTGAGATGTAAAACGGTGTGTTGATTCCCTGTCACCTATTTTATACTAGCACACAAATTCCAAATTGCCCAAATCAGGTGCAAATATAGCCCTGAATTCCATGGAAGGGGTATGAATGGAGAATGAAATTTTATATACTGGCTGTCAACGATGGAATCAAATTCTGTGTACTGGATATGAATGAGGCAATTTATTCTATAAGCTGTTAGTGAATAGGCACACAAATTCCAGAGTGTGTGTGGCTGGAGCACTGGAATGGAGTGAAATGTGTATATCACACTTTTCAACATGTGGGACTCCTTCAGAAACTAATTCGCTCACAAGAATCCTCAGTGAAATATGAACACCTTTCTGAAGACCCTGTCATAACAACCGAAAGTGATCAGAGATAAAAAATATTATCAATTCAGAAATATTAATTCACAGAACAGAAATAATCTTTCAAAGAGTAATCAAGTACAGATAAATGCAGTAATTTTATTGCTGGATCCCCTTGTTGAATCACTTATGAAGAATACAATGATGGTGTTCTTTAAAGAGAAACTATGATTTTTACAAGATACTTTTCAAATTTGTTTTCCCACTATCAGGCACACGTGGGGTCTCTGTCTCTCTTACGGTGCTCCTTGCGCTTTGGTGCAGTTTCGTTAATTTTTTCTACTCTGCTTGGATTCCTTTGAGATGGCGTCTGAGTGTTGTCTTTTTTTACTCCTTGTTCCTTGCATTTGGGATTTTGTGTTATTGGCTCAGAGCAGCGAACGCATTGCTTCATTCGAATGTTGTTTCCATGAGCTGTAAGAAAAGCAGCATGAAATATAAGGTACAGAAGATGGCGGAACACCTCAGATATGTCAGCAACTTTATTGCCTGGATTGGTATTTTGAACCATGTTGACCAGGGAGTTTTGTGTTTGTCATATTATTGAATTAATCAATTTTCTAAGAAGTTACACATTTATGTAACACTATTCATAACATCCCAGATCACTCCACAAGTATATTCTAAATGTAGTTGCCATTGTATCATAAGAAACAATCAATTTTTCAACAGCATTCCCCATGGACAGCAATGAGATAATCACCAGTTTATCTGTTTTAGTGATGTTGGCTGAGGTTCAAGTCTCCTTCTAGTTAATTATGGTACAACATGTGATAACCAATTTGTCATAAAGCCCTAAACAAGTGAATCAATCCTTGTAATGAAGGATAATTGACACAGAATATGAAATTGAAATAGTGTTGCAGGAGAGATGCTGTAGAACCACAATAGTCTGAAAGCATATTGTGGACCAGAAAATCTAGCCAATGTGCACCTTAACCTACAAAGCAGAAATCAACACTTTAGGCTCTAAAAGGGAGAAACATTTTTATTTTACATTCAGATGTAGGCTGATAAGTGGCAAGTAACATTGATGCCACACAAATGCCAGGCAATGACCATCCCTAGTAAGAGAAAATATAACCAAATCCCATTCTACAGCATTAGCAGTGCTGAATGCCCTTCCATCAATATCCTGGGGGTTACCATTGACCAGAAATTGAACTGGACCTGCCCCATAAATACTATGGCTATAGGAGCAGGTCAGAAGCTGGCAAGTTTGTGGCAAGTAACTCACCTCCTGACTCCGCAAGGCCTGTTCACCATTTACAAGGCACAAATCATGAATAAAATGGAATACTCTTCCCTTGCCTGGATGACTGCAGCTCCATTTTTGCTCAGGAACTTAACATCATCCAGGACGAAGAAGTCCACTTGATTGGTTCCCATCCACCACCTTAAACATTCACTCCCTCCAGCATTGATACACACTGGTAGCAGCGTGTACCATTTACAATATGTACTGCAGAAACTCAACAACACCTCCCAAACCCACAACTTCTATAAACCTATCAGGACAAGGGCAGCAGAGACATGAGAACACCATCACCTGAAAGTTCCCCTGCAAGCTACACACCATCCTGAACTAAATTGCTGTTGCTTCGTTGTCGTTGGATCAAGATCCTGGAACTCCTTTCCTATCAGCACAGTGCATGTAACCAACATCAAATGGACTGCAGTGGTTCAAGAAGGCAGCTCACCACCACCTCTCAGACAGACAAATGCTGCCCTTGCCAGTGGTGCTCACATCCCACAAAAGGATAAAAAAGTAACCTTTTGTATATTTAAAATAACCTATTACTTAAAAGTTTGTACTATTTGCTTCTAATGTATCTTAAACAATTAAGGTTTCTATAAATATGAATTGAGGCTAATGGGGTTACTTCTCCTGAGGTTCTCCACTATCACAACTACTTTTGGTTGATGGTAAAAGTTCGCCATGTGATGGCGAGTTTGGTTATGCATTTGATAGCCTCCTGAAATGGCAGATGGTGGACAGACCTCAGTGAGCAGGCTGATATGACGTGTTCCATGCTCTGTGATGCACAGCCACAATTGTACTTATGTCACCCCTCCTAGTCCACTTTTAGAGCCGCTAACTGTATCATCCATGACCAGTGCAAATTCAATTGAGCCCTGAGGGACATCAATACCAGGGGCATCTTGATGACAATTGAAATGTGGTCTCCCTGTGTGGGCTAGTTCATTGAGAACTTGCCAGCTAATGTCATCAAGACGACAAATGAGAGTGGCCTCCCAGTTTATAAAGCATGAAAGCATCAAATATGTTCTCTCA
Source organism: Cetorhinus maximus (assembly GCF_964194155.1). Lineage (NCBI taxonomy): Eukaryota > Metazoa > Chordata > Chondrichthyes > Lamniformes > Cetorhinidae > Cetorhinus > Cetorhinus maximus. Next base: position 89,321,264 of record NC_135884.1, read on the forward strand.
CTCATCCACTGTAACTTCAGCAGAAGAGCAGCGCGGACCCAGGAATAACTTTGTAAATGGCTTCTCACTAGCGTTTCCGTGGTATTGCGGTGGAAACTTCAGCTACACGTGGGAGAAAACATTCCCCCGCCCGAAACTTATTGTGGCAGTGCTTGCTTAAGACTTTAACAGTATACTGCTGAAATATAATAGAATATTAATCCTTCTGACTGAAAAATACAGGTAAGAACATACCATACTTGCTTCATCCAGCAACCTTCATAACAATAAAAAGAAATCTTGGAAGTTGCAATCAACTCAGAAGAAAAATTAAATGCAAAAAGAGCTCTCAAATACTAAATCAGCACTTCCTAATTAAATTGAGACTTTTGAGCAATGAGCCAAAGGCACATGGAGCATCTGTTGTTTGTGAGTTGAACAGATGTTGGCTGAAAATGAATTTACAGCTGCAATGACTGACAAACTTGGGATTTGGTTTCCGTTTTTGCTCTCTTCAGAGAAATGCTCACATAAAGCGATTCTTCTTTCATAATTTCAATGAATGCAAATAATAATTTATTACTATATTCAGAGTAGGCAGACTTCATTACAAATTGGGGAAACTAAGTTACAGACCAAGACTCAGTGTAGGATAAAACTAAAGCTGAAGAGAGTAAAAGGGAAAAAATCTGATTCAGGGAGTCATAATTAGTCAATGTCAAGCTCGGCTTTGAAATCCCTGTAGATTTTTAGAGGAAGTGAAGACCATCAGAGATAGGGAGTTTCACAATTAGCGGTTGAGACAGTGCCATGAATCTTCATTTCAACAAAGTGAGGTTACAGGGAGGAGGTACAGTGTGTATGATGACTTATTTTGAACTTAGAAAAAACAAGAGAGGAAATTCAATAGATAAATGACCATTGTAGTATCTTCAAAATAAAGATAGACAAGAAAACATAGAGAGAAGTTGGAGACAAGAAGAAAGAGAAGGATGCACTAACAGATAAGATTGGTCATAAGAGAGCCTCTTTCGATATAGCAGGATTTAAATCTTGAAAATAATTGAAAGCAAGTATTCAGTCTTAATGTGGATATCAATCTTCTTGGAGGCAAAATTTAGTGGTGAAATAATGTAGATAACTAATTCAGTGGGTGAAGGTCTAAATATTGACAAAACAGAAGAGGTTAGACTTGTTGCATAATTTGCAAACAACATAAAAGAACTGTTTCTAAACAGTTGAAAACAACCATTTCTTTGTTGTACTGAATGCTCTGTTGTAAACTAATTGGCATAATTATTCACAAGAAAATATGTAGAGTCAAACAGGTCTAGAAAGGACAGTAATGGTGGGAGAGGAAAATTGTATGTAACTCAGAGTTAAGGGAGTGGGAACAATGAAAAGCAGTGTCACAATCAGCAACTAAAATTCAGAACGTCTTGAAATGGTCCAAAAGCCATTTCAGGCACTTAGCAATCTTTGCCAAGGCTGTAGGGAAAGGGAATTTAAAAACAGACTGCAAAACAAAAGGGAAAGGGAACCCGAGGTCTATGTATGAGCCTGCAGAATAATGGTGGGATAACAAATGCCCAACCTGATAAGAACTTAAGAAATAGGAGGAGTAGCCAATTTGGCCCCTCAAACCTGTTCTGCCATTCAACAAGATCATGGTTGATCTGACCGTGGTTTTAACTCCATTTCCCTGCCTGCCCCAATAATCTTTGGCTGCCTTGTAGATCAAGAAACTGTCTAACTGTGCCTTAAATATATTCAATGGCCCAGTCTTCACGGCCCTCTGGAATACTGAATTCCAAAGATTAACCACCCGCTGGCAGAAGAAATTCCACCTCATCTCAAACTTTAATGGGAGACGCAATGCTTTTAAATTGTGCCCCCTAGTTCTAGGTTCCCCCACGAGAGGAAAATTCCTCTCAGCATCTATGGCCCTTTCATTCTTCTAAACTCCAATGACTAAAGCCCCAAACTGCTCAAACATTCCTCATAAGAGTATATCTTCATGCCCTTCATTCCAGGATTAAAGCTAGTCAAATTTCTCTGAACTGTCTCCACTGCACGTATATCCCTCCTTAAATAAGAAAACCAAAAATGTACACAGTACTGTAGGTGCGGTCTCACAAATGCCCTGTTCAGTTGCAGTATCTCCATCTCCCTTGCAATAAAGGCCAACATTGAATTCGCCTTTCTAATTACTTGCTGTACCAGCATGCTAACTTTTGTTTCTTCTTGGACAAGGACATTCAGATCCCCCTGTACAGCAAAACTCTGCAGCTTCTCTCCATTTGAATAATATTCTACTGTCCAATGTTAGTGTAGCTTGTGGTGATGCTGCTTGAGATATTGAAGAGGTAGTTGCCCTCTGTACCACTCTTTTGTAGCATCTTTCCATAGACTAGCATTGCAAACAGGTCTGCAAAGAGGTTCAGCCAAGTTTCAAGAAACAACTGACTATTATTATCCTTGTGTGTTGCTGTTTCCAGCTGAATGTATTTGTAGATGATGGTACAGCTCTGCATCTGCCTGTTGGCCAAGACATTAAAAAGATTGGCTCCCATAATCATTGCCAGGTATGTGTACCAGGGCATGTAGAAAGGTTGGTAGCAAATTGGCGGGTTTGGCCAATGCTAAGTTGTGATCAGCCTGCTAGTCACTATCAACATCCTGGAAGTTACTACTGACCAGAAACTGAATTGGACGAGCCATAAAAATACTGTGGTTACAACAGCAGGTCAGAGATTGGGAATCCTGTGGCGAATAACTTACCTCCTGTCTCCCCATAGTCTGCCCATCATCTACAAGACACAAGTCAGGACTATGATGGAATACCCTCCACTTGCCTGGAGAAGTATAGCCCCAACAACATTCAAGAAACTCAACACCATCCAGGACAATGCAATCTGCTTGATTGGCACCTCATCCACCACATTCAACATTCATTCGCTCCACCACCAACACACAGTGGTAGCAGTGTGTACCATCTACAAGATGCACTGCAAAAACTCACCAAGGATCCTTCCACAGCATCTTCTAAACCTGTGACCTCCACCAGGTCACAGTTAATCTATTATTTGGTATCTATTATAAGGAAATTTTAGCAATACGCTTAGCAAAGTATAGCATAGTTAGAGCAAGTCAACATGGTTTTACGAAAGGGAAATCCTATTTAACAAATTTATCAGAGTTTTTGAGGATGTAACTAGTAGGGTAAATGAAGTGGAACCAGTATTTGTCATATGCTTGGATTTCCAAAAGGCATTTAATAAGGTGCCACACAAAAGGTTAATAGGCAATGGCTCATGGAGTTTGGGGCAATATATGGCAATGGATAAAGGATTGGTTAATGGACGGGAAGCAAAGAATGAGTGTAAATGGGCCATTTTCAAGTTGGCAGACTGACTCATGGAGCACCGTAAGGATCAGGGCTGGGGCCTCAGCTATATACAATCTATACTCTCTTCATCTAAGTCATTAATATTGCGTCTAAGTTTACTGATGATATAAAGCTCAGTAAGAAGGTAATCAAATGGAGAGGACACAGAGAGGCTGCAAAGAGAGAAAGACAGGTTAAGTGAGTAGGCAACAAGGTGGCTGATGGAGTATAATGTGGAGAAGTGTGGTCGTAAGAATAGGAAAGCAGGATATATTTTGAAAAATATGAAATTTGTAAATGTTGACGTTCAGCAAAGCCTGGATGTGCTTGTACAAGGAATGCAGAAAGTTAGCATACAGGTACAGCAAGCATTTAGGAAGGTAAATGGCATATTGGCCTTCATTGAAAGGTGATTGGAGTATTGGAATAAAGAAGTCTTGCTACAATTGTATAGGACTTTGGAGAGACCCTATCTGGAACACTGTGTGCAGTTTTGATCTCCATATTTAAGGAATTTAAGGTGTTGCATTGGAGGCGCTACCGAGAAGGTTCACTAGATTAGCCCCTAGGATGAAGGGTTGTCCTATGATAAGGGACTGAGTAAATTGGGCTTATATTCACTGGAGTTTAGAAGAATGAGAGGCAACTTATTGAAACATACAAGAAACTGATAGGATAGATGATGAGAGATTTTTTCCCACTGGTCAGGAAATCTAAAGCATGAGCGGCACGGTCTCAGGACAAGAGGCTGCTCATTTAGGACTGAGATGAGGAGAAATTATTTCACTCAAATGGTTGTGAATCTTTGGAATTCTCTACCCCAGAGGGCTGTGGATGTTCCAAGATTGAATACATTTAAGGCTGGGTTGACAGATCTTTGGTCTCTCAGGGAATCCAGGGATAGGGGGAACAGGTGGGAAAGTAGAGTTGAAGCCCAAGGTCAGCCAGGGTCATATTCAATGGCAGTGCAGGCTCAATGGGCTGTATGGTACACTCCTGCTCCTCTTTCATTTTTTTAATTGGAGGCCTGTGGGTTGCTGGCTGCTCACCCCCTCACCTTCACTTTCAAAATTGAGGCACAATCCTGAGGCATTGGAAGGTTAACACACCAGCTGGGAGTGCCATTTTCAAAGTGCACCCACAACCAATATTGCTCTAATGGACGATTCAAGATACAACCGTCTGAATTGTACCACATTTCTGTAGAGAGTCGGAGGAGCTTTATCTGGCTTTAAATATGCTATACCTAATCTGGAAGTTCTTAGTGCCCAGAATGGAAGTGTTCCAATCTGCAAAATTAACATTGTTCACCTTGATGAACTCAAAAGTAAATTGCATAAAATATCATCTAAGAATTGAAGTATAATTTTTCATCCTAAAGTTTACTTATTGCAGATTAATAAATTAGTTCACATATCCTTTCAATCTGTTATCATTTCTGTATTTGTATAATTGATGAATATTAACTCAAGAAATCCAACCATTAATGTAATGAGGTGGCTCCTCCTTACCTTTAGATTTTTTGCAACAGCAGAATTTACAACAAAGTGCCAATGCAATAATTAGAAGCAGTAAAGCTATTCCTCCACAGAGGTAGATCCACCAAGGAAAAGTGGGATTGGAGTCATTTTCTGCAAGACAAATGCAAAACAAAAACATAGTCATTCACTTTCAGAAGTGGTACAGTATGTTAGCAGGTTCTTAGACCCCAGCTCTTTCTCATGGCTCTATATGGGTGATGTTATGAATATACACTTCCTGCACAAATACAGAACACCAGTCTTCACACCCAATATTCCAATTGCTGCTCTTGGGCCTTAAAAGGTTTGAATCATGACTGTCAAACCCATAAACTTCCACTTCGTGAGGTGTAACGAGTGTGAGAATCTCAAACTTGTTCCTGGTTGGTGTGGGCTGAAGCTGTCCACGATTAAGTCCAGGATGGCAATGATAGGTTATATCAATTAAACAAGTTTGGCTAATAGGAGTGAACAAATGGCATGGGTATAGTTGATGGTGCTCTCATAAAGATGATGTTAAAAGCATTTACTCTGCATCTTAGTCATGTAGAGTTGAAGCCCAGGATCAGCCATGATAACAATGAATGGTGGCACAGGCTCAATGTGCTGCATAGTCTACTCCTGCTCCTATTTTGTGTGTTTGTGTGTTCTTAATTGGACTCAGAAGTGTTTGAAGCTCAAAGGAAGAAAATGTTCTTCTCCGCAGCACTTGCCTTGGTCTAGATCAAAATAAAGCTCCCCCAGGCATAATTTTTAAAAAAGGTATGTCCAAGATAAAGCAGCAATAAAAGATTTTTACACTGGGGGAAACACACTTGTAAAAATGCAGCAACAACTTCATAAATGTTTGTGAATACTTTTGCTCCTATTTCCAAAGAAATTATAAATATGCTGGTAAAGAACACAGTTTAATTAGAAATGCTGAACAGAGTAGATGTTTAAACATGTATTTATTGCTTGAACTCTTGCTACAATATCTCGGTTTGCATATATTTCAATAGTCAAATGTTGAATCTTTAACTCTTTATATAGAAATCACATGAATAATTAGGATTATTGGCATCCATTTGTTTCTGTCTATCCTGCTTAATGAAAGAACTTACGTTTATATAAATATGCATCACACCCTCGGTCAATCCTGAAGTGCTTTACAGCCAGCTTAGTACATTTTAAAGTGTAGTTATCGTAATAATGTTGGAAACATGCAGCCAATTTGTGTACAGTGAGGTCCCACAAACACCAATGAAATAAATGACTGCTTCATCTGTTTCAATAACGTTAGTTGAGATAAATGATGGCCAGGACACTGGAAGATCTACCCTGCTCTTCTTTCAAAAGTGTCAAGGAATCTTTCACGACTACCTGAGAGGACAGATTAAGTTGCCTGTCTCCTGTGGGTTAAATAATTGGTGACAGATAGTGTCTAAACTTACATGTCGATGAGGTACTGGTGATGTGGTAGATGTCTGTCTCTTAGAAGAGGAGGGTGACGAAAGGTAGGAAAAACATGAGGTTACTGCCAATGGGAATGCATTCTATCTTTTACTTATTAGGTTATATGCTCTAAGACCCCTTTGTCCTGCAAGAATTAGTGTGCATCAAACAGTGAAACCGCTGGTCAGCAAGGTATCGCTTCTTGCTCATGTCAGTGTGAAATGTGAAAGGCAGAGTTCTGCAAACATATTAAAACTTATGAAGGGCCATCATCCACTGACCTCCGCTAACAAGTAACTCTCTGGTGACTTGAAAACAATTGGTGGGATAGTGAGACAACCATGTTTCTCAGTTACTCTCACTCTAACTTTAATCTTTCATAATTACCATCCACAAATTGCCACGTTATTGCTGTCTGGTAGCCCTCAGTACATATCATCTGAGATCTGTACTTCAATCATACAAAACGGCAAGCTGCAGCAATGAGCAATGGTAGTATAGTGGAGAAGCAACCCATAAGCATGAACTAATGATCCAGACACAAGAGTTTAAATACCACAACAGAAGCTGGAAAATTAAAATTCATTTAATTAATTAAATCTAGAATCAATGATGGTGACCATGTAACTCCTGGGTTGACTTAAATTGTTACTTTGTTTTTTTTTTGCCCTTTTTTGTCTTCTGTCTTTTCACTCATGTTCAGTCAAAAAGTCCCAAATTTAAATCATAATCTGTGTTAGGCTAGCCAGAGGGAGCATCTGTTGATGTGCTGCAAGTGGTCTTAATACTAATGTACTGGGACATGGGCCCCAGTTACGCCTGTCTCTTTATGGGGTATGTGGAACATTCCTTGTTCCAGTCCTACTCCGGCCCCCTCCCACAACTCTTTCTCCGGTACATCGATGACTGCTTCAGTGCCACTTCATGCTCTCTTCTGGATCTGGAAAAATTTATTAATTTTGCTTCTAATTTCCACCCCGCCATCATTTTCATGTGGTCCATCACTGGCACTTCCCTTCCCTTCCTTGACCTCAGTCTCAATTTCTGGTGATAGACTGTCCACCAATATTCATTACAAGCCTACCGACTCCCACAGCTACCTTGACTACAGCTCCTCACACCCCACTTCCTGTAAGGACTCCATCCTATTCTCTCAGTTCCTTCGCCTCCGTCGCATCTGTTCTGATGATGCCACTTTCCAAAACAGTTCCTCTGATATGTCTTTCTTCTTCCTTAACTGAGGTTTTCCAACCACGGTGGTTGACAGGGCCCTCAACCGTGTCCGGCCCATCTCCCGCGCATCCACCCTCACACCTTCCTCTCCCTCCCAGAACCATGATAGGGTCCCCCTTGTCCTCACTTATTATCCCACCAGCCTCCGCGTTCAAAGGATCATCCTCTGCCATTTGCGCCAACTCCAGCATGATTCCACTACCAAATACATCTTCCCTTTACCCCCCGCTGGCGGCTTTCCGCAGGGATTGTTCTCTCCAGGACACCCTGGTCCACTCCTCCATCACCCCCTACACCTCAACCCCTTCCCACAGCACCTTCCCATGCAACCACAGAAGGTGCAACACCTGTCCCTTTACTTCCCCTTTCCTCACCGTCCAAGGGCCCAAACACTCCTTTCAAGTGAAGCAGCACTTCACGTGCACTTCCCTCAATTTAGTCTACTGCATTCGATGCTCTCAATGTGGTCTCCTCTACATTGGAGAGACCAAACGCAGACTGGGTGACCACTTTGCGGAACACCTTCGGTCTGTCCGCAGGCATGACCCAGACCTCCCTGTCGCTTGCCATTTCAACACTCCACCCTGCTCTCATGCCCACATTTCTGTCCTTGGCCTGCTGCAATGATCCAGTGAAGCTCAACGCAAACTGGAGGAACAGCACCTCATCTTCCGACTCGGCACTTTGCAGCCTTCCGGACTTAATATTGAGTTCAACAATTTCAGATCATGAACTCTCTCCTCCATCCCCACCCCCTTTCCGATCCCCCACTATTCCAATAATTTATAGTTTTTTTTAATTATAATTTTTTTTTTTTTACACACTATTTTTTCTTTTCCCTCCTGTTTTTAAATTTATTTCGATCTATTGTTTCAGCTCCACCTTTTAGCCCATTTCGATCCCTTCCCCCCACCCCACCCCCACTAGGGCCATCTGCCACTAGCTTGTCCTGTTTGCTACCCTTAATGTCCCCATTAGCACATCTTTTAGATAATACCACCACCGTCAACACTCCTTTGTCCTTTTGTCTATGACATCTTTGGCAGTCTCTTCTTGGCTTCCACCTATCACTGGCCGTCTATCGAGCTCTCCTGTCCCACCCGCTTCTTCTAACTTATATTTCATTTCATTTCTATATGTCTTAGTTCTGATGAAGGGTCATCCAGACTCGAAACGTCAACTGTGTCCCTCTCCACAGATACTGTCAGACCCACTAAGTTTTTGCAGGTATTTTTGTTTTTGGTCTTAATACTAGTCTTCTAAGGAGAATAAAAGAACAGATCAGCCAAAATGCCTAATTGATTTCCATTGACAATTACATGTGTACGTGCATGTGAGCATGCATATGTGTCCTGATCACACATGAAGATCAAGCAATTAAGTGAGGTGCTATGAGATTACATCAGCAAGGCTCTGGGCGCTGAGGAAAGGAACAGGGAGAACAAAGGAAAACGTTGAATAAAATTAAGTTTTAAAAGTTGTGTAAAATCATATCACTGAGCTCAGCAGATGCAGCTGATAGACTGCGAGTCTGAACCAGCTCCACTGAGTTCACAATAACTGAAAAATCACCAGCACTGCACTTACTGCCTTCCTGGCATCACCGTGAAAATATTTCCTACCAAATGCAGTGAAACCACAATATACAATGCTTTTACAATTAAATAGGTTTTGTTCCTACCTGCAAAGCGAACAGTGTAATTGACACAAGTTGGAACCTTGAGGGTCGAGTGATATACCTCACAGATATAAACAGTCCCACTCTGAGGAGGCTGTGGCTCTTCCAAATAACTGGAAGCTTCATATAGTCCCATAGCATTCTTCTCGCTGGATGTCTTGACTCCAGCTGTAACTTTTTGACCATCTTTATGCCAAACAATGGTGACATCAGCAGGATAGAACTCAGATGTTTTACACAAACACGTTAGAGAGCCATTTGCAGAAAACTTTGGCAAAATCGTCAGAGGGTGTGGAGAAGCTATAGAAAAATTAAAAAACAAACAAGTTTCTGAATTTCCAAGTTGGATACGATATACTGATATATTCCTCTTGGACAGCAGTTCACAATATTGCAGCTGTGCTTTACCTATGAATATTAACTGTTCCGTAGTTCATCGAAACTGCATTCTGGCTGTCAATTATGTTGCATCAATTTTCAGAGCTGGGCAACCGAGAACAAGCAAAAATGAGAAACATGGTGTGTTCACAACACATTGTCATGCAATAACACTGCATACAAAAATGTAGGTTATCCAAGAATTTACTCAGTGAATATGTTGTTTGTTGGTTCAATCTCTGGTCTGCTCTGGCTTAACTAGTATCATTTTTGCATAATTAAAATTTGGCTAAGCATCCCAGAGCTAGATAGAGAAAATTAAATCAGCCCACGTTTCAAATAGCTACCTAACAGTGCTTGTGGAAATGTCAACTGAGAACATCAGTCCAGGCTACAATTGGGTTTAATTGCAATGTTTCATGAAACTCATTGCCCAGGCTAACACATTGGATATTTAAGCACCATTGCTGTTCAACAGATAAAAGAGAGGGAGCTGAATGTTAATGGTAAATGATGTAAACTACTTGTGTACAATGTGACATTTCACTTTGTTAAATTTGTAAAAAAAAAAATGCAGAGCTTTGGGGAAAGGGCAGGGGAGCAGGAGTTGCTCTTGCAGAGAGCTGGCACAGACATGAAGGGCTGAATGGTGTCCTTTTGTGCCACAACCATTTTATGATTCTATTCTGTTGCTCTAAATTTGTATTAGCTAGGATCAAGAAAATTTTAACTAATTATGTCTTTTTTCCAGAATACTGTTTCAACAAGAATAATAATTGCCAATTTTAATAGAAGACCCAGCACAACAATCTACAGCACAGAAACAGGGCATTCGGCCAAGCTAGTCTATGCTGGTGTTTATACACCAAACGATCCACTTCCCATGCTACCTAATATCTCTCTATTCCCTTCTTCATTTGTTCATCAAGCCTTCCTTAAAAGGTGACAGTGCAATCTTCTTTAAACACTAATAGATTTAGCTCTTACACGGTTGTGGGGGAGGAAAATTGCTGGTTACTCTGTATAGCAACAGTTTAAGTGCATTCATGTGGGTCAATTTCATATAAATACATTAAATCATTTACACACTATCGCACAGTACAGCTTCAAGGCTTAACATTACAATTAGGAGCAGGAGACCACCAGATGATCCCTCAGGCTTGCTCTGCCATTAAATAAAACAATGGTTGTTCTGATTTCAATTCCACTTTCCAGCCTGCTCCTTATTACCTTGACGCCCTATAGTTCATGAATTTGTCTGTCTCAGCCTTGAATATATTCAATGACTTAGCTTCCACAGCTGTCTGATGTAGAGAATTCCAAAGATTCACGAATTTGAGAGAAGAAATTCCTCCTCAGCTTCGTTCTAAATGGACAACACCTTATTGTGAAACTCAATATCTAATTATAGATTCTCCTTTAAGGGGAAAGAGTTCTCTTGGTTAAAGTTTATAGTAAAATTCTAAATGTATTCTTTCCAATTTCACTAGAATCTCCATTCACATGAAATCTTTATGCCTATGTTTACATGGTGCAACATAAAGACCATAGAATTTTCATTCCTCTCAATGTGTTCTAGCAGACATTTTAACATAAAAAATGGAACTAAGACTGTTTTTTTTCCTGAATGTTTACATTTTCATATTAAGTTTATCTTTCTGCTTCATATCACTATGTTCAGGGACATGCAAGCATAATTAAAATGCAAATATTTAAATTCATTTTCATTTAAACATTCACAAAACTGGTGAGAAATGACCTCAAAGCAGGGAAAAATGTGGAATTTTAACTTGCACTGCCTAAGTGAAACTACATTTGGCTATGCTACACCTGACCTGGGAGGTGCATCCTCCCAAACGGAGGGACGGAGGGCTAATACTGGGTGTCCAAATGGGACGATTTGCATTCTGCAGCATTAACCTTAAAGAGCATTTTTTTCTTTTAAAATCACAAAAAGATGCTGTGATGTTATTTATTGTCAGGAGCTAAACCATAAAAATAGTTCCATCTGATTGTTTCCCTTGTCAGATGAAATGCACATCACTATTAAAGTTGAACTTCTATTTACATAGCCTCTTTTACAATGCTCCAAAGCACTTTGCAGCCAACAAAATACACAGCAACCTATTTGGCCACAGCAAGTTCCTATAAAGAGGAGAGGAGAAAAGGAGAAGGCTAAGAGAAGATTTGATAGAGGTGTTCAAAATCATGAGGTGGGTGGACATAGTAGATAGGGAGAAATTGTTCCCACTCGTAAAACAATCAAGAACAATGGGGCACAGAATTAAAGTGATTTGCAAAAAAAGCAAATGCAATGTGAGAAAAAACTTTTTCACACAGCAAGTGGCTCAGGTCTGGAATGCACTGCCTGGAAGTGTGATGGAGGTAGGTTCAATCAAGGCATTCAAGAGGGCAATAGATGATTATTTAAATAGAAACAATGTGCAGGGTTACGGAGAAAAGGGAGAATAATGGCGCTGAGTCTTAATGCTCATTCGGAGAGCCAGTGCAGGTATGATGGGCCAAATGTCCTCCTTCTGCACCATAACAATTCTGCGATTCTGTGATAGACAATGAGATCAGCTTTTTGATGATATTGCTTGACGGATATATGCTGACCAGGACACTGGGACAACACGACTTTTTTAAATAGTGCCATGAGATTTTATACTTGCACCCGAGTGGGTAGTCATGTACTTAGCTTATTGTTCCGTCTGGATTGCACCGAATTTCAGCCCATGTGCCCAAGCCTCTGAAGTGCTGCTTGAATTCAAACCCAAGGCTGTTAAATAAGGTTATCCTAATCTACAATTAAAACGAATCTATGAAATTATAAGAAATCAGTCTAGAACCAGAGGATAAAGATTTTTGATTGAATGTGAAAAGTTTAAGAAAAAGGACAGGAAAAACAGACAGAAATTCATAGGTTTGACCTAATAGCTATTACAGGGGTGTGATTGCAAAGTGACCATGGTTGGCAACTAAATATTCATGATACTTAACTTTTAGAAGACATAGGCAAAATAGAAAAGGAGGAGGATAGCCCTGAAAATAAAGAATGGGGTGAAGTCAGTGGAGAGAAAATGGATCTTAACTCAGAAAATCAAGAAGTGGAATCAGTTAGGGTAGAGCTAAGAACATGGAAGGTGTATTCATGATGTGGCCAAAGAGGTTGATCATCAACCTGTAAATCTTTCCAATACGCCTGATGGCAGGCGGAAAGAGCTGGAGAGTTTCCTGGTCAGTCATACTGCAGAAGGCAACAGCAAACTACTGCAGTACTTTGCCAAACATAACAATCGAGCAATACAATGAAAGCCCATGGTCGCCATGGACATGGTGCCTGAAGGAGAAAGGGGAGCTAAGAAAAAGCAAGGTGCAGAAACATTGTTGGGAGTTATTTGTAGGCCACCTAGCTTTAGTTATGGTGTAGGGCAGGTTATAAATCAGGAAATTAGACGTGCATAAAATAAAGATAATACAGTAGTCAGGGGAACAGTAATCTTCATTTAGGCTGTGCAAACCAAATTGGCAGTAACAGTGTGGACGGGGAAAGTTCATGGAATGTAAAGAAGATAGTTGTATAAATCAGTATGGTAAGGAACCAACCAGGGAACAGGCTATTTTGGATTTAATATTATGCAATGAGAAAGAGTTGATTAATAGACTTGTAGGGACCTTTGAGGAAGAGTGGCCATAAAATAATAGAATTTTATATTGAGTTTGAAAATGATTTAGTTAAGATTGAAACTAGGGTCTTAAATTTTAAAATAAACTATGTAGACGAAGATAAATTGGGAAACTACATTAAACGTGATGACAGTGGACAAGCAATGTCTGGCACTTCAAGAATTGAGACATGGTTTGCATCAACTATAAATTCCCTTAAGGCACAAAAAAATCCACAGAAAAAGTGGTTCAACCGTGGTTAACCACAGGAGCTAAGGATAAGAAAAGGTCAAGGAAGAAATTTACAAAGTTGGAAATGAGCAGTAAGCCTGAGTATTAGTAAGGGTATTAATATTCAGAAAAGGAGGGCCAAGAAATTGATAAGGAGAGAGAAAAGAGACTAAGAAAAAAGAGGTTAACAAATTTGATTGAAATTTTCGAGGATGTGACTAGTTGTGTAGATGAGGGTAGTGCAGTTGCTGTCATCTACATGGACTTCAGTAAGGCTTTTGACTAGGTCCCGCATGGGATAATAGTCAAGTAGGTTAAGAGCCCATGGGATCCAGACAATCTGGCAAATTGGATCCAAAATTGGCTTAATGGCAAGAGGCAGAGGGTGATGGTCGAAGGTTGTTTTTGTGATTAGAAGCCTGTGACAAGTGGTGTACTGCAGGAATCGGTACTGGGACCCTCGTTGTTTGTAGTATACATGAATGAGTTAGACATGAATATCGGAGGTATGATCTGTAAGTTCGTAGATGACACAAAAATTGGTGTCGTAAATAGTGAGGAGGAAAGCCTTAGCTTACAGGATGATGTAGATGGGCTGGTAAAATGGGCATAGCAGTGGCAAATGGAATTTAATCCAGAAAAGTGTGAGGTGATGCATTTTGAGAAGACTAACTTGGAAAACGAATACACAGTGAATGGTAGGACCCTAGGAAGTACAGGGGATCAGAGGGACCTTAGTATACATGTCCACGGACCCCTGAAGGCAGCAGCACAGGTAGTTCAGGTAGTTAAGAAGGCAGATAGGATACTTGCCTTCAATGGCCGAGAAGTAGAATATAGGAGCAGGGAGGTTATGTTGGAGCTATATAAAATGCTAGTTAGGCCACAGCTGGAGTAATGTGTGCAGTTCTGGTTGCCACACTCTAGGAAAGATGTGATTGCACACTGGAAAGGGTGCAGAGGAGATTCAACAGGACATTGCCTGGGCAGGAGCATTTCAGCTATGAGGAGAGACTGGGTCGACTCGGGTTGTTTTCCTTAGAGCAGGGAAGGCTGAGGGGGGACATTATGGGTTCATAGATAGGGTAGATAGGAAGAAGTTTTTCCCCTTAGCGGAGTAGTCAATAACCAGGGGGCATAGACTTAAGGGAAGGGGCAGGTGGTTTAGAGGGGATTTGAGGATTTCTTTTTCACCCAGAAGGTCATTGAAACTTGGGACACCATGCTTGAGGGGTTGGTAGGGACAGGAGCCCTCACAACATTTAAGACATATTTAGATGAGCACTTGAAATGCCATAGCATGCAGGGCTACGGGCCAAGTGCTGGAAAATGAGATTAGAATACATGGGTGACTGTTGGACAGCACAGACATGATGGGCCAAAGGGCCTGTTTCTGTGCTGTATAACTCTATGACTAAATTCATAAAAACCGATTGTGGTTTTCTTTCTACATATATGTAAATTGAAAGAGATTAGTGAAAGTAAATGCGGGTCCATATGAGGCAGAGAAAATTGAAATTATAATGGGGAATAAGGAAATGGTAGAGACATTAAACAGATATTTTGTATCTGCCTTCACGGTGGGAAAAAATATTCTGCAAATAATGAGCTACCAAATGTCTAGCAAAAATGAGGAACTTGAAAATCAGTATGAGTAGAAAAATAGTACTGGAGAAATTAATGGGACTAAGGTGACAAATCCCTGAACCTGATAACCTGCATACTGGGTTGTAAAGGAGGGAGCTGCAAGTGATAATGGATGAATTTTTGATCATCCAGAATTCCTTAGATTTGAAAACAATTCCGAAGGAGTGGAAGGTAGCAAACATAAACCCAACTATTTAATAAATGAGAAAGAGATAAAGCTGGGAACAATGAACCAGTTATTATAACATCATTAGTAGGCAGAATGGAGAATCTATTGTTTGGAGCATGGTAACAGGGCACTTAGAAAATTATAATATGATTAAGCAGAGTCAGCGTGGATTTAGGAAAGGAAACTTATGTTTAACAAATCTGTTAAGGGTTTCTGAGGATGTGACTAGGAAGATGGATAAAGGCAAGATAGTGCATTTGAATTTTCGAAAAGCATTCAATAAGGTGCTGCACAAGGGGTTATTAAACAAAATTAGGATTCATAGGATTTGTGGTAATATATTAGCATGGATGGAGAGAAAACAAAAAAGTAGGGCATTTTTGGTTTGACAGGCTGCAGTTAGTAGGGTACCACAAGGATCAATATTTAGATCTCAGCTATTTACAATCTATATTGGCAACTTAGATAAGGGGAGTGAGTGCAACGTAGTCAAATTTGCTTATGATACAAAGTTAGATAGAGAAGTAAGCCACGAGGCTGCAGAGAAACATAGACAAGTTGGGTGAGTGGACAAGAGCAAGGCAGATGAAACATAATATGGTGAAGGTGAAGTTGCCCACTTTGGTAAAAAAAATAGAAATGCAGAATATTTTTTGAATGGTGAGAGGCTGGGAAGATGTTTCCTTTCAGGGGGACCTGTGTGTTCTTGTACAAGAAACACAAAGTTAACATGCGGGTACAGCAAGCAATTAGGAAGGCCAATGATATGTTAAGTTTTGTGGCAAAGGGATTAGAGTATAAAAGTAAAATTAGTCTCACTACAATTATACAGGGCATTGGTGAGACCACACCTGGAGTAGCATGTGCAGTTTTGCTGTCCGTACTTAAAGAAGGACATACTTGCCCTAGAGGGAGTGCAACAGGGGCTCAGAAAAAGATGAGGGAATTGTCCTATGAGGAGAGGCTGAGTGGACTTGCCCAATGTTTCCCAGAATTTAAAAGAATGTGAGTTGATCTAATTGAAACCTGTAAAATATTTTAAAAGAGGCTTGATGGGGTAGAGAGTGTTTCCCTTGCCTGGGGAATCTAGAACAAGGGGTGACAGTTTCAAAATAAAGGTCGACCATTTAAGACTGAAATGGAGAGAAATTTCTTCACTCAAAGGATTGTGAATCTTTGGAATTATCTACCCCAGAGGGCGGTGGACGCTCAGTCGTTGATTGTATTGATGCAGGGATCAATCGGTTTTTGGGTACCTGGGGAATGAAGGGATATTGGGCCAGGGATGGAAGTGATATTGGGACAGGGATGGAAGGGCTAATAGAATAGCGCGTGAAGGCCGAGTTGGCGTAAAATGTCAGTCAAGATCTAGCTGAATGGCGGAGCAGGCTGGAAGGGTCAAATGTCCTCCCCCAGGTCATATTTCTTACTTTCTTATCTTAGGTTCTTAACATCGACTAGATAAGCCAGACGGTCCATTTTCCCGGTATATCTATGCTGTAAATAATTTGCGTTCAGCAATATGATGCAATAATTAAACAATAGCTTGGTGCTATGGGTAAAAGGCGAGTCGCTGGATGAAACTGAAATTGTCATTCTTTACCTTTCCTGTTTTGTTGTAAGGTTCAAAATATCTGGAATGTTGAAGAAAACGACTAGATAAAAGTCGTTGCACTCTTTGCATTTACAACGGCAGGCGCGTGAAGGGCCATCTAACTTCAGGTTAGTGACAGCATTTTTAAAATACACCAAACATCCCAATTTATATTAGAATTCAGAAATACTGTTTGTTAGCTAAGGTCATAAATTATAGGGCACAATGTGCACCACAAATTAAATCCCAAGGCTAACCCTTGATTCAAACGACGATTAAAGATTCGCCTCAGACTCAGACTTTGAATTTTCTTACCCAGTTATTAGCTGGGTATTAGCTATTTATTCGTGTGCGTCAAGGTTGAAGTGAATGGTTGGGTTTAAACCCACTGAATTGTCTGTTAACAACTTAACAAGAACATACATTTGATACAAAGTTGAAATAAGTTTTAACATTTAAATACTTTTACTTTACAGGGATAGAAGAGTTTGTTATGTAGATTTGGGATTAATTTTATGGGTATTTCACTTAGACCAGAGGAAGAGCCGGCGGGCCAGATGCGGCAGACGAGCCCTTGTAACACTCTCTCCATGAGGAGACGCGTCCTGTTGAAGATCGCTCCTGAAATAACAGCCGCAGCACCAACACGCCTTCTAATAGTTTTAATAACTTCATTTAGGGACGCATTTCGCTCATGTGTACTCCCGAAATTTCGGCGTTTGCTAATCTCATTCTTTGTGTGTAGCCCGTGAGTTTAAAACAAAATGGCCAGTTAATACAGGGTACAAGCAAATTACTGCGGATGCTGGAAATCTGAAACAAAAACAGAAAATGCTGGAAAAACTCAAGTCTAGCAGCATCTGTGGGGAAAGTTGCAGTTTGTTGTAATAATTCGCAACAATACTTTAGGGCGACTGGGAGTGATTTTGGCAATAATGCTAAACGAAGGATATCAATGGAATAAAACTTTGGAGAGATGTAACATGGGCTTGTCGATTCGCTATCAACCCTCTGTTCAGTAATGTACCTCTGACTACATAGAGGGTAATTTAATTTTGGCCTCTTGTTTAAAATGCCTTTGATACTCCTAGTCGGAGCATACTTAAACAAATTAAGCAAAGGGAGGAGAGCTGCGGATACATTAAATTGCAGACTGTATCAATTACAGGTGGCGGTAATATTTTCATGTTTGATTTACAACACCGTCTGATGCTCAAGAGTCGAGCAATAACTGGAGTCGGCGGAATGCCACAATGCGGTTATAATCCTCTATCTTTAGAATCTCTCTGATCCGAGTGAAATGGCATTGTGAGTTTGGGAGAATTGACGAACTGGAACAATTGGTTCAAAATAACATCGTTGACGACCATTTCGCTCCAGATTCCCAATCAGAAAAAAATCTCCACTCGTGTCTAAGAGACAAATCCTACACAACATCGTTTAACGTGAAACATTCTTCACCCTCCCGTGGACAAGTTTCCATGTTATTCGGATCTGTTTTTGTTCAGTTCCGCGGAAATACCTCCAATGTATCCTGGACAAGAACTCTGAAATTCTCAGTATTCTTCTTCTGAAGAGACATATTCGATTCTAATCATTAACTCTGTTTCTTTCACCACAGACATTGCCAAACTGGCTGAATATTTCTAACACCTTCTGTTATTATTACAAAAAAAGATTCCGTCCTGCAGCCGCCCAGCAAATACCTTAGCCCAGGTTTACGCTTCTGTGTTGCCAAGCCCTCGATTTTCATTTCAGAAAACCCCGACTAACTTTTTGAGGGGAGTAATAATGAAAGGTTTAAAAAGGTGTATTAAAAGTAGCGGATTTTGTTCTAAACGTAAAGGACACAAGACTGGAGGGTTAATTAGCGATTTCACCGAACGCGAGGTGATAGATAATTGCAAACACTTGTTATATTTCTCAACGACATCTTGTAACTGCCAGAGAAGATTGTGAAGTATATATTTGAAAATGAATGTCACTTTCTGCAGTAAATGATTTCGAAATAGCAGCTAAAGCAGGGGCTCACGGAAACCCCAGAACCCAATAGAAAAATGCCGAGGTATGAGCCGATTTGCGCAATACTCAGCATTCTGTTCTTTGTTCTGAACTTCCAACAGCAAAAGCGCTGACCTTCTGTGGCCAAATTCTGCCAGCTTCAAACCACAATCACAATGGCCGGCTGTGCATTGTAAATGTACCATAAGGAAGGGTCACAAATGAGAAATTAATGACAGCTTTATCCATCCCAGCCGTTCCTCACGCCATCCCTCTGTCCTATATCACTGGACCCGATTGCTATTATTTGTAAATGTAACTGTTATATTTTCCACGTCGCTGTGAATGATCACTCACCGTTTACATTCAGCTGTGTGCCGGTCCCATTTCCAGTAAATTCTCCTTCCACTCTGCAATAATAGAGTCCAGCGTCTCCAAAACGCACCTTCTGGAAGCGCAGAATGGCGCTCGCTTTGCTCTCAACCCTGAAGCTTCTCCTGGGATCGTGCTGCGAGTTTAAGAATTCCCGTTCGCCACCTTTCCACCAGCGCACTACGATTTTATCTTTATCTCTGAACAGCGGGAACGAGCAGTGAAAAGTCACTGTCTGTCCTGTGATTGCATTTTTCTTAGGAGGTAATTGTCCCACATTGCCGGCGACTACTGCAAAAAACAAAAACACAAAACATGTATTTCTGGGAGGAAGAGGGCGAGTGGAATGCCTCTGGAAGGAAACGGGACAAAAATAATCAGAGCTGACGAGCGACTTTTATAATTGAATTCGATATATCTCCTTTCTTGAATATAGAGCGACCAGAAGAAACTCTATAAAGAACAATATAAAACTACTTCCACTCTAACTTGCGATGCAATTTAACACATATACATTCTAATATTCCCATCAGCTTAATTTACAGCCTTTTCGATGTAGGGGTTGTTAAACTGAAGACACGTACCTGTGCAAGAAAGGGCCAGGATGAGTATGGGCTGAAGGTGGGTTCTTCCAGACATACTGACATTTGGAACTGAGTACCGGCTGGGCACCAGACCCTCAGCTGGTTTGGGCGGGGCGCGGGGAGAGGAAGGTGACTTTGTTTTCCAGTTAATGCGATGTGCAATCGTTCGATATCAGGCTTACAATCTTGCGGTTTTAATACTGGGTGCATTTTGTAAATAAAACCTGCAAGCCACGGTGTGAGCTGTAAGCATAAATTGCAGCGGTTTAGATCTCACCAAGTTTTGAAAGCCTATTGTCTAAACCTGAAATCAAAGGTCACGTCATGCATGAGAAGAGGTGTTGGGGATATTAGTCTGAGAGGGGGGAGCTGTGTTGTCCACTCGGTTTCCTCTCTTCAAGCCCGTGCCGCGGGCATCACACACCTACACACACGTTAGCTGCACAATTCACAGCTGCACAAAAGCTAAACGTGCAAGAGGCTCCACCACCCTCGGGAGGGAGGGGGCGAGGGAGGGAGGGGAGGAGGAGGGGGGAGGGGGAGGGGGAGGAGGAGAAGGAGGGGAGGAGGAGGGGAGGGGGGAGGGGGAGGAGGAGGGGGAAGGGGAGGAGAGGGGAGAAGAGGGTGGGGGCGCAGTGGGAAGAGGGAGGGGTGGAAGGGGAGGGTTTGTGGGGGGTAGGGGAGGGTGTGTGAAGGGGTCGAGGTGGGGGGAGGAGGTGGAGGAGAGGGGAGGTGGGAGGGAGAGGGGAGGGCGAGATGGGAGGGAGGGTGTAGGAGGTGAGGTGGTGGGGAGGGGTGATGTGGGGAGCAAGGGGGTGATGTGGTGGAAGGGGGCAAGGTGGGAGGGAGGGGGAGAGGTGGGAGGGCAGAGGAGGCGAGAGGGGAGGGATCAAGATGGGAGGGGACGAGGTGGGAGGGGACGAGGTGGGGGGGAAGGGAGACATGAGAGTGGGGAGAGGGCAGTGGAGGGAATGAGGTGGGAGGGGTTAGGGTACGGGGAGGGGATGTGGGAGGGGGAAGCATGGAGGGGATGAGGTAGTTGGGAGGGGGAAGGGCGTGAGGTGGGGAGGGGCAGGGGAGGGGTCGAGGGGGAGGGGGTCAAGGGAGAGGGGGAGGGGTCTAGGGAGAGGGGGAGGGGGCAAGGGTGACGTTGCGAGCTGGGAGGGCAAGGGGGCGAGAGGCCAAGGCGGTAGGAGGGGTGTTGGGAGGGGGAAGGGGGTGAGGTGGGGAGGGGTCAAGGGGGAGGTGGGGGAGCAAGGCTTGGGGAGGGCCAAGGTGGGGGGGAGGGGAGGGAGGGGGGCGAGGTGGGGAGGAGAGGGCGAGCTGGGGAGAGGATGAGAAGTCGATAGCGAGCACCACTGCCGACCCAGAGTCATTGGAGCCCGGTGAGGTGATGGGGGCTTTGGTTCCTATTGTTGATTCCCCCCTCATCCCCGTTGGGGAGCTCTGGGATTTTTTTGGCGAGCAATCAGAGTCACCAAATTGGCCTTGGACCGGTGGCATTCGTATCCACTGGTGTTCTGGCCCACCCGCAAGGCACTAAAAGCCCTTGAGATGGACCAGAACACCCGGCAGAGGGTCAATACATTTCTTGCTGGGTTTCTGAAGGAGAGAAAGATATAAAAATGTCCTCTCCTTCTTGCACTTTTTCTGGGTGATGGTAGCACATACTTCTGACAACAAAGATTACCATAACCAGCCTCAACACCAAAGGGAGCAGGGACACATAACGCATGTTCCAGAACCTCTCGGTCCTCAGGGAGAGGAAGTATGCGGTGTGGTTCCTGCAGGAAACCCAAACCATTCCAGGAGACAAAGCTGCCTGGCTCCTGGAATGGTGAGGGGGTGTCCACATGAGTCACCCAGCCTCCAATTCTGGCGGGGTGGCTACCTTATTGGCCCCACATTTTCAGCCAGAGATCTTGGGTGTCAAGGAGCCGGTGCCAGGCCAGTTGCTGCACCTTACTGTGCACCTTGGGGGCACGGCGCTTCACTTTGTGAATGTGTACGCTTCCCTGGGTGTGCAGCAGCAAGCGAGCTTCATTGAGGAAGTGTCCACTCATCTGGGCTCCATCAATGAGAGTGAGTGCATCGTCCTCGGGGGGGATTTCAACTGTACCCCCGAGGACTGGGACCGTCACGGTGCTCAGCACTACACTTGTAACTATCACACTAAGGTGTGAGTAAGTTGCGGGACCTGGTCAGGCCCTTCGACTTGATGGACGTCTGGCAACATCTCCATCCCGACTCCGGCGTTTTTACTTTCATGTCTTCTGGAGTCGGAGCGTCCAGACTCAACTGCCTTTACGTTTCCCAAGCATTTGTGTCCTGCGTTCTGTCTGCTTCTGTGTAGCAGGTGCCATGCACGGATCACCATCTGGCGTGGGAGGAGCTCACTCCGTTCTGCGCTCGGACAGGGTCCGCATACTGGCACTTTAACAACCTGCTGCTGGAGGACGAGCTGTTCCTGGACTCGTTTCCTCATTTCTGGGCTGGCTGGAGAAGGAAGCGGGGGGCTTCCCCTCCTTGAGGCTATGGTGGATCATGGGCAAGGCTCACATCCACATCTTCTGTCAGGAGTATGAGAGGAAGTCAACAAAGAGGCAGAAATCCAGGGTCAAGGAGTTGGAGAAGAAGATGATCCACCTGGAGCCACATCTCCGTCAGCCCCATGCGGACCCGGCCCTGCGGCTGGCATACGAAGAGAAGGAGGGTGCTCTGTGGGACCTGCAATTCATTGGGTCTCGTGGTGCATACATGAGGTCGTGGATCCGGTTCCTCCGGGGCCTGGACTGCAGCTTCCCCTTCTTCTACTCGCTGGAAAAAAGGCACCGGGTCCGTCAGCAGCTCCTTACACTGCTGGCCAACGGCGGATCCCTTCCCTTGGATCCAGAGGTCATCAGGACCATCGCCTGAGACCTTTACACTGCCCTGTTCTCTCCGGATCCATCCAGCGAGGAGGCTTGCAGAGGTTTGTGGGAGCACCTGCCGCAGGTTGGCCTGGAGGCCGCCGGAAAGCTTGACTCCCCTATAAGTCTGGGGGAGCTGACCAGCACCCACGACCATGTCTTCAAGGGGAAATCCCCGGGGCTAGACGGGCTGATCCTGGAGGCAACTTGGGGAGTGACAATGTGGGGGTCCAGGGGGAGAGTATCACAACTGGGAAGATGCCCCTCTCGTGGCAGAGGGCAGTTATTGCCCTGCTGCATAAGAAGGGGGGATCTCCGCCTACTTAAAAACTGGCACACGGTCTCCCTCCTCAGCACAAATTACAAGGTCTTTGCCAGAGCAATGTCTTCCCACCTTGGTGCTGTGCTGGACCTCATGATCCACCCTGACCAGTCCTACATGGCCTGGGCTGTTCTATATTCGATAACGTCCATCTGGTCTGGCACATTCTCCACTTTTCCCAGAGGACTAGTCTGTCGAACACCTTCCTGTTTCTTGACTAGGTGAAGCTGTTCAACAGGGTGGATCACGAATATTTATTCGGGACTCTGCGAGCATTCGGGTTCAGGACATATTTTGTGCCCGGGTCCAAGTTCTGTTCGCTGCCGCAGAGTGACTAGTTAAGGTTAACGGCACCCCTTTGCTTTGGAGAGAGGGGTGCATCAGGGCTGCCCCTGCCTGGCCAATTGTATTCTATCTTGTGGATCCTTTCCTGCGCCTCTTGCAGAGGAGGTTGTCGGGATTGGTTTTGCACAGGCCAGGCATCAGGGTGGTCCTCTCAGCTCACGCCGATGACATGCTCCTCATCCTCACCGACCAGGCTGACCTGCGGAGGATGTGCGAGTGCCAGGAGGTCTAGTCTGCTGCGTTGTCTGCCAGGATCAACTGGGGAAAATGTTCAGGCCTCCTGGTCAGTCAGTGGCAGATGGAACCCCTACCTGAGGTGCGCAGGCCTTTCACCTGGAGAAGGACCAGCCTCCTGTACCTGCGGGTCCACCTCTGCCCTGCTGAGGAATCCTGGCCGGCGAATTGGCGGGAGCTGGAAGCCACCTCTTGCCTGCGGTGCTGGACAGGACTGCTCTGAATGCTGTCTTACTGGAGTCGAGTTCTGGTCATAAACCAGCTGATTGCCACCATGTTGTGGGACTGGCTGGTCACTTTAACCCCTCCTCCGGACTTTGTCACAAAAATCCAGAAAATGCTCATCGACTTCTTCTTCTGGGACAAAAGGCACTTTATCACTGCTGAGGTTCTGAGTCTCCCACTTAGGGAGGGCGGTCAGGCACAGGTGTGCCTACGCACCCAGGTGGCGACTTTCCACTTTCAGGCCCTGCAGCGATGCCTTTATGTCAAGCCCCCTCTGAGATGGTGTGCCCTGATGACGTAATTTTTCCGCCAGGTGCATGGCCTGATTTATGATGGGCAGCTCCTGTTTGTAGACCAGAGGGGCCTTCGTGACTCCTTGCAGGTGTTGCCCGTCTTTTACCAGGACCTGATCAAAATCTGGAACATGGCCGCCTCGTGACGCAGTTCTCCACCATCAGGAGTAGCGGCTATCATCAGAGAGCCGCTGCTCAGGAATCTACCCCTCCACTCTTTTCAGTGGCTGGTGGAGAAGAGAGCTGTGGCTGCCAGGGTGACCAGAATTGGGGACATGCTGGGTAGCCAACTGCCACAGGAGTTGGTGCATCGCATGCCCATGAACATCCGGCTTGCGGCCAATGCCAGTCATGACCTTTGGATGGTTGTGCTCAGCCCTGATCTCATCCTGGGTCTCGAGGTGGCACAGGTGCGCAGTGGTCTTCCATCTGAGCATACCACTATTCGGACAGAATTCCACATTGACCCCGAGCCCCAAACTCTCCCTTGGAAGCCAGTGTCGCAACCTGAGCTACCTCGCAGAATTGCCCTCTGTGTCCTTTAGCGCAGCACGGAGGGGTTTCCTGTATGGGCTGCTGCTGCACACCTTTCACTTCCTGCCCTCACCCACCACCCGGACATGCCCTGGTGTACCTTGTCGCTATCCATTGGCGGAGGTCCCCAGTGGGAGTGATTTCCTGGTCCAAGGTCTCCATAGCGGCCACTATCCTGCTAGTGTTGACATTGGTGCATTGCAATGCCGGTGCTATCACCTCAGCCTGAAGACAGATGGACTCCTCCATCCTGCTTTGGAATCTGAGGAGTGCAGTGGACATTGCTTCCTGTTGTTCCCCAGCTTGTCTTTGCAGCTCCAGCAACTGTGACATGACCGAGTCCAGAGGCTCATCATCTGACCCAGACCCAGCAACGTTCTGGCCTCCAGCAATCCTCCGAGTGCCAGGGATCTGGGAAGTCCTTGCCTCCGCCTGCAGTGGATCAGAAAGTATGATGTGCTCACCAGATTGTGATTGTAAGGCTACTCAAATGCTAGGTCCCACCGAGGTTTCTCTCCCTGCGCAGTTGGACAATGTGGGTGAGCGCTGTGACGGGACTTCAGGAAGGATGCCTTCAGATTCCTTGTCAGAGGTTTCTTTGGAGCTTGCTTCTAGGCTCTGGGCCCGTGGACTCCATCGGCCGCTTCCTAGATGTGCCTGCAAAAGCAAGGGGAGATAATTAATGTATGGCAGTGACCTGTGAATGAGGACACATCACTCACGGTATGGTTGTCTGATGGATATTGCACTGCTGGATCCTCACTTGGTAGAGCAGTGCCGACCTCACTGTCTGCACAGGACTGGTCCAGGTCATCGCTGGCCAGCTGGATGGCTCTGTTTTCAAATTCTGAGAGAACTTTGAATTCCAGCAACCCTCCACCTGTCTGCAACCTTTCCCTCCTGTTGTGAATCAGTTTGTCCTGCATAGATACAGATGGGGAGAGTGGAGCCGGATGCCTGCCAGGCCAGATGATAAGTATGCCTGGAATGTGTGGGTGATGAGTGGTCCCCTGGGTGGGATGAGGACAATGATGATGATTGTGAGAGAGTGAAAGGTGATGTCCCTTGCACTGGTAGTGAGTGAAGGCCCTGTGGGTGTGTGATTGCTTTGGAAATGTGAGAGTTGGGAGTGATGAAAACAGTGACTTACCCTGGCGGAATGGAGATCATTCATCCTTTTGCAGCACTGGGTGCTGTCCTCCTCTGCAGGGCAGTTGCGCTGACCACCGCTGCCACCACCTTCCAAGCTGGGTTGGTGACATTGCTACCCATCCTGCGGCCAGAATGGGGGTAGAGCACATCCTGGGGAGCCTCCACAGCATCAAACAGTTGCTTGAGGGACCCGTCGTCAAAGTTGGGGGGCTGCAGCCTTTTTTCCTTTGCTGGCCGTGTCTGCCAAGCAGTGATAGTGAGCTGGTGGAGATGAGCACTTTGCTGGCGGCTGCCTTCTAAAGATAGCAGCCAGGATGATGGCAAGCCGGGCAAATGAGAGCCCGCCCACCATGGAAACAGCATGTCTCGTGGGAGTGAATACGTAATTAGGTGGTCGTGCTTTATTAGTTATCATCAACCACAACTTATCTCAGCATTTCCAGGCTCCAGAGTGGTTACAAAAACAGATCGGGTTCATCTGTCAATTTCTATAGACTGACCCCATTTTAGAAATTGCATGGCTATACACATCAGCTGTGATGAGACTCAAGGAGCAATAGGCTTAGTGAAGAAAATTCTACCACTAGGATGAGGTAACAGAGATGCTGTGGCATGAGATAGAATGGAAAATTGTGCTTACAAAAATAGAGTTTAAAGTAGGTTTTCATCAAGTATGTTTCAGAATTGAGAGCAGCTTTACTTTTGTGCATAAATTATAGGTTGATAAGTTATTCATTGACTTTTAGTATCAGGTCAATATCCCAAAATAAAAAGTAGCAAAAGCCTCTGAGGGACTATTTAATACAACCAATAAACTGGTGTGACTTCTTGTGCTGTACTTCATCATTTATACATTTTTAAAACAAAGCAGTTAGTTATATTTTTATTATTTTAGCTCAATTACCATTACAGTATCAGAAGTACATATTTAGAACACAGTCCTTTAATAACAAATCATATTTGGTGCAGGATGACAGTACAAATAACTTACTACTGACAGTCACTGGAATATGAAATTAATCAAATAGAATCATAGAAAATTTACAACACTGAAGGAGGACACTTGGCCCATTTTCTCCATGTCAGTAAATGAAGAGCTACCCTACCTTCCTGCACTTGTTCTATAGCCCTGCAGGTCATTGCTCTTCAAGTAGACACGCAAATACTTTTTAAACATAATGAAGGTTTCTGCCTCTACCACTCTAACAGGCAGAGTGTTCCAGGTACCTACCAACCTCTAGGTGAAAAAATGTTTGCTCATCTCCCTCCTAATCCTTCCACTAATTACTTATACATTCATGCTCCCTAGTTTTTGATCCCTATTTTTTTTTTTTTTTTGTAAAAATATACTTTATTCATAAAATATCTTCAATCACATTCCAAACCATTTCAAAAACAACATTACAAGGGTACAATCCAGGTTAAACTTTTACAAAATGTATCACCAGGTGCATCAGTACAAACAATATTACAATCATTTACAGCCTTTCATTTTGATCTGTACAGCCCGAGGGGCTCTAAACAGTTCCCAGTCTCTCGGTGCGCTGTGGTAGAAAGGTCTTAGACAGCGACCCTTCCCCATTGCGCCTTTGCGGCAGCTGCCCCAAGCTTTAGTGCGTCCCTCAGCACGTAGTCCTGGACTTTGGATTGTGCCAGTCCGCAACAATCGGTCGGGGACAAGTTTTTGATCCCTATTTTTTTTTTTTTTTTTTGTAAAAATATACTTTATTCATAAACAATCTTCAATCACATTCCAAACCATTTCAAAAACAACATTACAAGGGTACAATCCAGGTTAAACTTTTACAAAATGTATCACCAGGTGCATCAGTACAAACAATATTACAATCATTTACAGCCTTTCATTTTGATCTGTACAGCCCGAGGGGCTCTAAACAGTTCCCAGTCTCTCGGTGCGCTGTGGTAGGAAGGTCTTAGACAGCGACCCTTCCCCATTGCGCCTTTGCGGCAGCTGCCCCAAGCTTTAGTGCGTCCCTCAGCACGTAGTCCTGGACTTTGGATTGTGCCAGTCCGCAACAATCGGTCGGGGACAACTCTTTGTGCTGGAAGACCAACAAGTTTCGGGCAGACCAAAGCGCCTCTTTCACCGAGTTGATGATCCTCCAGCTGCAGTCGATGTTTGTCTCGGTGTGTGTCCCTGGGAACAGCCCGTAGAGCACAGAGTCCTGTGTCACAGAACTGCTCGGGATGAACCTCGACAGCAACCACTGCATCTCTCTCCAGACTTTCTTTGCAAAGGCACAATCCACAAGGAGGTGAACAACGGTCTCTTCCCCACCGCAGCCACCTCGAGGGCAACGTGCAGAGGGGGTGAGACTCCTGGCGTGTAGGAAGGATCTGACGGGGAGGGCCTTTCTCACCACCAGCCAAGCTACGTCTTGGTGCTTGTTGGAAAGTTCTGGCGATGAGGCATTCTGCCAAATGACTTTGACAGTCTGCTCGGGGAACCATCCCACAGGGTCCACCCTCTCCTTTTCCCTCAGGGCTTCTAGGACGTTACGTGCTGACCACTGCCTGATGGACTTGTGGTCAAAGGTGTTTTTCTGCATAAATTTTTCCACCAGGGACAGGTGGTACGGCACGGTCCAACTACTTGGAGCGTTCCGCGGCAGCGTGGCCAGACCCATCCTTCGCAACACCGGGGACAGGTAGAACCTCAGCACGTAGTGACACTTGGTGTTTGCGTACTGAGGGTCTACGCACCGCTTGATGCAGCCACACACAAAGGTGGCCATCAGTATGAGGGCGATGTTGGGCACGTTTTTTCCCCCTTTATCTAGAGGCTTGTACATCGCGTCCCTGCAGACACGATCCATTTTCAACCTCCAGATAAAGCGGAAGATGGCTCGAGTGATCGCCATCGCACAGGAGTGCGGAATGGGCCAGACCTGCGCCACGTACAGCAACAGCGAGAGTACCTCACACCTGATGACCAGGTTCTTACCCGCAATGGAGAGGGAGCGTCGCTCCCACATGCCCAGTTTCCTTTTCACCATAGCCACTCGCTCCTTCCAGTTTCTAACGCATGCCCCGGTCCCTCCGAACCATATCCCCAGCACCTTCAGGCCGTCAGCCCTGACAGTTTTTGATCCCTATGCTAAGGTAAATAGGTTGACACTATTTACGCCTAGGCCTCCTCTGATTTTAACCATTACTTGGTTATCCCTCCACTGCTACCACTTTTAGGTTGGTATGGTTTTATAGCTTGATTTCCATAACAATATAAGCATTTGCATAATGTAAATTTAGAACATGATCAAACGTGTAATTTGGTGAAGTATTGACAGAAATTGATAACTGAAATTGGATATAAAGTGGAGTCTTGCAAACTAGAAATAAATCATACAGAATTCTAGACAACAGATTTAAATGAGTACTAGAATACTGTGCACATGGTGTGAATAGGAATTGGAATTCAATCCACTGACTGTAAAAGGAAATTAAAATTCTACATTGTGTATATGACTAGAGCACTGAAATATTATGAGATGTACGGTACCTGAAACAGCAGTTAAATAAGGAGCCAATAAAATGTAATATATTGGATGGAAATGGACACTAAAATTCTGAAGTGGTGGTAAAAATTGGAGGCATTGTAAAATGAGGTGTTGATTCCCTATCACCTATTTTATACTAACGCAGAAATTCCAAATTACCCAAATCAGGCGCACATATGGCCCTGAATTCCATGGAAGGGGTATGAATGGGGACTGAAGTTTTATATTCTGGCTGTCAGTGGCAGACTCAAATTCTGTGTGCTGGATATGAATGAGGCAATTTATTCTATGAACTAAGTGAATAGACACAAATTCCAGAGTGTGTGTGGCTAGAGCACTGGAATGGAGTTAAATTTATGTTCATCACATTTTTCAACATGTGGGACTCCTTCAGAAATTAATTCGCTCACAACGATTCTCAGTGAAATATGAACATCCTTCTGAAGACCCTGTCATAACAACCAAAAGTGATCAGAGATAAAAAAAACATTATCAAGTCAAATATTAATTCACAGGACAGAAATAATATTTTAGTGAGTTAACACGTACAGATAAATGCAGTAATTTTATGATCTTGAGTCTTGCTGGAATTCTCTTGTTGAATCACATATGAAGAATATTATGGAGGTGTTCTTTAAAGGGAACCTATGATTCTTATAAAATACTTTTCAGATTTGTTTCCCACTATCAGGCACACATGGGGTCACTGTCTCTTTTATAGTGTTTCTTGTGCTTTGGTGCAGTTTTGTTAACTTTTTCTACTCTGCTTGGATTCCTCTGAGATGGCGTCTGAGTGTTGTGGTCTCTTACTCCTTGTTTTTTGCATTTGAGATTTTGTGTTCTTGGTTCAGAGCAGCGAACACATTGCCTCATTCAAATGTTGGTTTCACGAGCTGCAAGAGAAACAGCATGAAATATAAGGGACAAAAGTTGGTGGAACACCTCAGATATGTCAGCAACTTTATTGCCTGGATTGGTATTTTGAACCATGTTGACCAGGGAGTTTTGTGTTTGTCAAATTATTGAATGCATCCATTTTCTAAGAAGGTACACATTTATGTAGAACTTTTCATAACATCCCAAAGCATTCCACAAGTATATTTTGCAATGTAGTTACCACTGTATCATAAGAAACAATCAATTTTCCAACAGCATTGCCCATGGACAGCAATGAGATAATCACTAGTTTACCTGTTTTAGTGATGTTGGCTGATTCTCAAGTCTCTTTCTAGTTAACTGTGGTGCAACATATGATAACCAATTTGTCATAAAGCCCTAAACAAGTGAATCAATCCTTCTAATGCAGGATAATGGACACAGAATATGAAGCTGAAATAGTGTTGCAGGAGAGATGCTGTAAAAGCACAATATTCTGAAAACATATTGTGGACCAGAAAATCTAGTCAATGTGTACCCTAACCTACAAACCAGATATCAACACTTTAGGCTCTAAAAGGGAGGAACATTTTTATTTTACATTCAGATGTAGACTGATAAGTGGCAAGTAACATTGATGCCACACAAATGCCAGGCAATGACCATCTCCAATAAGAGAAAATATAACCAAATCCTTTTGACATTCAACAGCATTAGCAGTGCTGAATGCCTCCCCATCAACATCCTGGAGGTTACCATTGACCAGAAATTGAACTGGACCTGCCCTATAAATACTATGGCTATAAGAGCAGGTCAGAAACCGGGAAGTCTGTGGAAAGTAACTCACCTCCTGAATCCCCAAGGCCTGTTCACCATTTACAAGGCACAAATCATGAGTAAGGTGGAATACTCTTCACTTGCCTGAATGACTGCAGCTCCATCTTTGCTCAGGAACTCAACACCATGCAGGAAAAAGCAGCCCACTTGATTGGTTCCCATCCACTACCTTAACCATTCACTCTCTCCGACACCGACACACACTGGCAGCAGAGTGTACCATTTACAAGATGCACTGCAGAAACTCGACAACACCTTCCAAACCCACAACTTCTATAATCTATAAGGACAAGGGCAGCAGAGGCATGAGAACACCACCACCTGGAAGTTCCCCTCCAAGCTGCACACCATCCTGAACTAAACTGCTGTTGCTTCATTGTCGTTGGGTCAAGATCCTGGAACTCCTTTCCTATCAGCACAGTGCATGTACCTACATCAGATAGGCTGCAGTGGTTCAAGAAGGCGGCTCACCATCACCTCTCAGACAGACAACAAATGCTGGCCTTGCCAATGGTGGTCACATCCCATAAAAGGATAAAAAAGTAACATTATGTATATTTAAAATAACCTATTATTTAAAAGTTTGTACAATTTGTTTCTAAAGTATTTTAAAGCATTAAGGTTTCCATAAATGTAAGTGAAAACTAATGGGGTTACTTTCCCTCAGGTTCTCCACTACCACAACTACTTTTGTTTGATGGGAAAAGTTTGTCATGTGATGGCTAGCTTGGTTATCCATTCGATAGCCTCCTGAAATGCCAGATGGTGAACAGGCCTCAGTGAGCAGGTTGATGTGATGTGTTCCATGCTCTGCGATGAACAGCCACAATTGCACTTTGGGTCACCCCTCCAAGTCCACTTTCAGAGCAGGTAACTGCATCATCCATGCCCAGTCCAGATTCACTTGAGCCCTGAGGGACATCAATACCAGGGGCATCTTGATGACAATCGAAATGTGGTCTCCCTGTGTGTGCTAGTTCATTGAGAACTTGCCAGCTAATGTCATCAAGACGACAAATGAGAGTGGCCTCCCAGTTTGTAAAGCATCAAATATGTTCTCTCACTCAGCCACTGTAACTTCAGCAGAAGAGCAATGGGAACCCTGGAACAACTTTGTAAATGCCTTCTTACTAGCGTTTCCATGGTATTGCAGTGGAAGCTTCACGTGGGAGAAAATATGTAGAAATTCACCCCGCCCGAAACTTATTATGGCAGTGCTTAGCTTAAGACTTCAACAGTATACTGCTGAAATACAATAGAATATTAATCCTTCTGACTGAGAAATATAGGTAATAACATACCATACTTGCTTCATCCAGCAACCTTCATAACAATAAAAAGAAATCTTGGAAGTTGCAATAGTGTCAGAAGAAAAATTAAATGCAAAAAGAGGTCTCAAATACTGAATCAGCACTT
Organism: Cetorhinus maximus; assembly: GCF_964194155.1. Classification (NCBI taxonomy): domain Eukaryota; kingdom Metazoa; phylum Chordata; class Chondrichthyes; order Lamniformes; family Cetorhinidae; genus Cetorhinus; species Cetorhinus maximus. The sequence goes on from NC_135884.1 coordinate 89,353,802, forward strand.
CCTAATTAAATTGAGACTTTTGAGCTATGGGCCAAAGGCCCATGGAGCATCTGTTGTTTGTGAGTTGTACAGATGCTGGCTGAAAATTAATTTACATCTGCAATGACTGACAAACTTGGGATTTGGTTTCTGTTTTTGCTCTCTTCAGAGAAATGCTCACAAAGCGATTCTTCTTTCATAATTTGAATGAATGCAAATAATAATTTATCACTATATTCAGAGTAGACAGACTTCATTACAAATTGGGGAAACTACGTTACAGACCAAGACTCAGTATAGGATACAACTAAAGCTGAAGAAAGTAAAATGGAAAAAATCTGATTCAGGAAGTAGTAATTAGTCAATGTCAAGCTTGGCTTTCAAATCCCTGTAGATTTTTAGAGGAAGTGAAAACTGCCAGGGGTAGGCCGTTTCACAATTAGTGGCTGAGACAGTGCCATGAATTTTCATTTCAGCAAAGTGAGGTTACAGGGAGGAAGTACAGTGTTATGATGACTTATTTTGAACTTGGACAAAACAAGAGAGGAAATTCAATGGATAAATGACCATTGTGCTATCTTCAAAATAAAGATAGACAAGGAAAGGTAGAGAGAAGTTGGAGACAAGAAGGGAGCGAAGGATGAACTAAGAGATAAGAATGGTCACAAGAAAGCCTCTTTTGATATAGCAGGATTTAAACCTTAAAAATAATTGAAAACATGTGTTCAGTCTTAAAGTGGATATTAATCTTGGAGGCAACTTTTAGTGGTGTAATATAAAGTTTCAGTGGAGAATGTAGATAAATAATCCAGTGGATGAAGGTCTAAATATTGAACAAAAGGTCAGCGGTTAGATTTGTCAGATAATTTGGAAGCAACATAAAAAAACTGTTTCTAAATAGTTGAAACAAACAAATTTTTGGTCGCACTGAATGCTCTGTTGTAAACTAATTTGCATAATTAATCACTAGAAAATACGTAGAGTCAAACAGGTCTAAAAAGGACAGTAATGGTGGGAGTGAAAAATTGAATGCAACTCAGAGTTAAGGGGATGGGAACAATTAAAGGCAGTGTCACAATAGGCAACAACAATTCAGAAAGTCTTGAGATAGTTCAAAAGCCATTTCAGGCACTTAGCAATCTTTGCCAAGGCTGTAGGGAAAGGGGATTTAAAAACACACTGCAAAACGAAAGGGAAATGGAATCCTAGGAGTCTGTAAGAGTCTGTAGAACAAAGATGGGGTAATAAACACCCAACCTCATAAGAAAAAGGAGGAGTAGGCCATTTGGCCCCTCGAGCCTGCTCTGCCATTCAATAAGATCATGGTTGATCTGGCCGTGGCTTTAACTCCACTTTCCTGCTTGCCCCCAATAATATTTGGCTGCCTTGTAAATCAAAAATCTGTCTAACTGAACCTTAAATGTATTCAGTGGCCCAGTCTTCACTGCCCTCCGGAATACTGAATTCCAAAGATTAACCACCCTCTGGCAGAAGAAATTCCACCTCATCTCCATCTTAATTGGGAGACCAATTGCTTTTAAATTGTGCCCCCGAGTTCTAGGTTCCCCAACAAGAGAAAACATCCTCTCAGCATCTATGACCACCTTTCATTCTTCTAAACCCCATTGACTAAAGCCCCAAACTGTTCAAATGTTCCTCATAAGACTACACCTTCATCCCTTTCATTCCAGGAATAAAGCTAGTGAACTTTCTCTGAACTGTCTCCACTGCACGTATATCCCTCCTTAAGTAAGAAAACCAAAAATATACACAGTACTGTAGATGTGGTCTCACCAATGCCCTGTTCAGTTGCAGTATCTCCATCTCCTTTGCAATAAAGGCCAACATTGAATTCGCCTTTCTAATTACTTGCTGTACCAGCATGCTAACTTTTGTTTCTTCTTGGACAAGGACATTCAGATTCCCCTGTGCAGCAAAACTCTGCAGCTTCTCTCCATTTAAATAATATTCTACTGTCTGATGTTAGTGTAACTTGTGGTGATGCTGCTTGAGATATTGAAGAGGTAGTTGCCCTCTGTACCACTCTTTTGTAGCATCTTTCCATAGACTAGCATTGCAAACAGGTCTGCAAAGAGGTTCAGCCAAGTTTCGAGAAACAACTGGCCATTATTATCCTTGTGTGTTGCTGTTTCAAGCTGAATGTATTTGTAGATGATGGTACAGCTCTGCATTTGCCTGTTGGCCAAGACCTTAAAAAGATTGGCTTCCATAATCATTGCCAGGTATGTGTACCAGGGCCTGCAGAAAGGTTAGTAGCAATTTGGCAGGTTTGGCCAATGCTAAGTCTTGATCAGCCTGCTAGTCACTATCAACATCCTGGAAGTTACCACTGACCAGAAACTGAACTGGATGAGCCATATAAATACTGTGGTTACAACAGCAGGTCAGAGACAGAGAATTCTGTGGTGAGTAACTTACCTCCTGTCTCCCCATAGCCTGTCCATCATCTACAAGACACAAGTCAGGACTATGATGGAATACCCTCCACTTCCCTGGAGAAGTATAACTTCAACAACACTCAAGAAACTCAACGCCATCCAGGACAAAGCAATCTGTTTGATTGCCACCTCATCCACAACATTCAACATTCATTCCCTCCACCACCAACACACAGTGGTAGCAGCGTGTGCCATCTACAAGATGCACTGCAGGAACTCACCAAGGATCCTTCCACAGCACCTTCCAAACCTGTGACCTCTACCAGGTCACAGCTAATCTATTATTTGGATCTAGTGTAAGGAAATTTTAGCAATGCGCTTAGCAAAGTGTAGTGTAGTTAGAGCAAGTCAATGTGGTTTTACGAAAGGGAAATCTGATTTAACAAATTTATCAGAGTTTTTGAGGATGTAACTAGGAGGGTAAATGAAGGGGAACCAGTATATGTCATATACTTGGATTTCCAAAAGGCATTTAATAAGGTGCCACATAAAAGGTTAATAGGCAAGGGCTCATGGGGTTGCGGGCAATACATGGCAATGGATAAAGGATTGGTTAATGGACAGGAAGCAAAGAATGGGTGTAAATGGGCCATTTTCAAGTTGGCAGACTGACTCATGAGTACCGCAAGGATCAGTGCTGGGCCCTCAGCTATTTACAATCTACATTCTCTTCATCTCAGTTATTAATAACGTATCTAAGTTCACCGATGTTACAAAGCCAGGCAAGAAGGTAATTAAACTGAGAGGCTACAAAGAGAGAAAGACAGGTTAAGTGAGTAAGCAACAAGGTGGCTGATGGAGTATAATGTCCAGAAGTTTGGTCGTAAGAATAGGAAAGCAGGATATTCTTTGAAAGATATGAAACTTGTAAATATTGATGTTCAGAGAGACCTGGGTCTGCTTGTACAAGGAATGTGGAAAATTAGCATGCAGGTACAGCAAGCATTTAGGAAGGCAAATGGCATATTGGCCTTCATTGAAAGGTGATTGGAGTATTGGAATAAAGAAGTCTTGCTACAATTGTACAGGACTTTGGCGAGACCATATTTGGAACACTGTGCAGTTTTGATCTCCATATTGAAGGAAGGATCGGCTTGCATTAGAGGCAATACCGGGAAGGCTGACTAGATTAGCCCCTGGGATGAAGGGTTATCCTATGATATGGCATTGAGTAAATTGGGCTTATATTCCCTGGAGTTTAGAAGAATGAGAGGCAAATCATTGAAACATACAAGAAACTGAAGGGGGCTTGATAGGGCAGATGCTGAGAGATTTTTTCCCACTGGTCAGGAAATCTAAAACACGAGCAGCACAGTCTCAGGATAAGAGGCTGATCATTTAGGACTATGATTTGGAGAAATTATTTCATTCCAATGGTTGTGAATCTTTGGAATTCTCTACCCAGAGGGCTGTGGATGATCCAACATTGAATACATTTAAGGCTGGGTTGACAGATCTTTGGTCTCTCAGGGAATCCAGGGATAGGGGGAGCAGGTGGGAAAGTAGAGTGAAGCCCAAGATCAGCCAGGGTCATATTGAATAGCAGTGCAGGCTCAACAGGCTGTATGGTATAGAGTCATAGAGGTCTACAGCACAGAAAAAGGCCCTTCTGTAGATTTATGTTTCTGAAGTTGAACATATAAAATCACATAATAGCCTCTAAATAGATTTCTCAACATGTTTTTTAAATTTTGGTGCAGTAATAGTACAGATGTTTCTAGATGGATGACTTTTTAACAGAAAAAAAAAATATTATGACTTATGCTTTAAGTTTGAATTTAGGAATATAGGGCCTCAATTGCTCAATGCTCCTTATTTCCAAATCTGCTTCTTATCCAGACTCTGTTGGTCAGAACACTTTTTCATCAATTGTGAATGAAGGGAAACTCCAGCCTATGCTTGTAAATCTGTTCAGCATCTTGTCAGGAATTTTAAATGAAAATTTGCACAGGTGCCAATGTGCAGAGCAATACAACAGTTCAATGTAAGCGTGTGGTGTATCATAGTTTTCTAGTGGTGCAATCCTTATCTCAGCATTATCTTCACAGTGTGCTGATGTAGAAATGTTGAGTGGGGTTCAAAACCTATCTGCAAGAAATTTGATTTTTTTTTTAAATGGAGGGAGCATTAGCCTTTAGAGCTGGGGAAGCAGGTGAATTCTTGGTTCAGGAAGAGTAAGGAGTACAAAGAAACCTGAACAGTAAAGGGGAAAAAGTGAAACACTAAGAAAATAATGCTGATAATCAAATGTTTTGCTCATAAATTAGGAAACAACCACCAAGACCTAGAAACGTGCCATCACGATATTTAGGTGAGCGGGCACGCGATGTTCTCGGATGCGCACCCACCATTAATTAATCAGCTAGTTAAGGCCCTTGAGGCAGCAATTTACTGCAATTTTTCAGGGCCCGTGCAATCTTCAGGACATCGCATGGGCGCAACGGGCAGGCGGGTAGGAGACATTTGTATAAACCTCATCCACTGGTGGGATAAAAGGGGTGAGCAGGGTCACGAGTGGTATGTGTTAGATATTTAATTATGAAAGTTACTGACACTTGCCTGTGTCAGCAGGAATACTTCAAAACACTTCACAGCTGCTTGGACAGGAGTAACAGGCTTCAGGTCAGGACTCTGCAGTAAAGATCATTTTTGGGGCCTGCATGTTTCAGGAAGTATTCCTTTAGCCTTGGAATGGGAGTTGTGCTATCCACTGGAGGCACCTCCTCTGAGGAGAAAGGGAGAGCCAGAAGGGGGAGGAGGCTAGGAGTCCACATTCAGCCTCCAGGGGAGCCACCTTTGGGAGGAGAGGTGCAGGCACAAGGGGCGCAGGACCAACAAGAAGTCCAAGGTGGAAGGGGCCGCAGGAGACGCCACTATCCTGCTGCCAGGGTTTACAGGCGGTGAAGCAGCTACCTCAATATGTCTGAGGTGCAGTGTCGAAGGAGGCTCCATCTCTCAAGGGAGACAGTCATCACCAACTGTCAGCTGATAGGCCCTGAGGTCTGCGCCAACTGTGTGGGTGGACACCTCATGCCAGTGGCATTGAAGGTCATGGCTGCCCTCAACTTCTATGCCTCTGGCTCCTTCCAGGGGTCGGTGGGTGACCTTTGCGGAGTCTCCCAGTCAGCTGTCCACACTTGTGCCTCCTGCTCCTCTTTCATTTTCTTAATTGGAGGCCTGTGGGTTGCTGGCTGCTCACCCCCTCACCTTCACTTTCAAAATTGAGACACAATCCTGAGGCATTGGAAGATTGACACACCAGCTGGGAGTACCATTTTCAAAGTGCACCCGCACCTAATATTGCTCCCATGGGCGATTCAAAATCCAACCCTCTGAATTGTACCACATTTCTGTAGAGAGTCGGAGGAGCTTTATCTGGCTTTAAATATGCTATACCTAATCTGGAAGTTCTTAGTGCCTAGAATGGAAGTGTTCCGATCTGCAAAATTAACATTATTCACCGTGATGAGCTCAAAAGTAAATTGTATAAAATATCATCTAAGAATTGAAGTAGTATTTTTTGTCCTAAAGTTTATTTATTGCAGATTAATAAATTAGTTCACATATCTTATCAATCTGTTATCATTTATGTATTTGTATAATTGATGAATATTAACTCAAGAAATCCAACCATAAATGTAGTGAGCTGGCTCCTCCTTACCTTTAGATTTTTTGCAACAACAGAATTCACAACAAAGTACCAGTACAATAATCAGAAGCAGTAAAGCTATTGCTCCACAGAGGTAGATCCACCAAGGAAAAGTGGGATTGGAGTCATTTTCTGCAAGACACATGCAAAACGAAAACATAATCATTCACTTTCAGAAGGAAACAATGGTACAGTATGTTAGCAGGTTCTTAATTTACCTCTCAAAACCTAGCTCATTCTGAAGGCTCGAGATGGGTGATGTTATGAATTTATGCTTCCTGTACAAATACAGAACACCAGTCTTCACACCCAATATTCCAATTACTGCTCTTGGGCCGTAACGGATTTGATTCATGACTGTCAAACCCATAAATTTACTCTTCGTGGGGTGTAATGAGTGCAAGAATCTCAAACTTGTTCCTGGTTAGTGTGGGCTAAAACTGTCCACGATTCAGTCCAGGTTAGCAATAATAGGTTATATCAATTAAATAATCCATAAGGTTGGCTAATAGGAGTGAAAAAATGCCATAGGTATAATTGATGGTGCTCTCATAAAGATGGGGTTAAAAGCATTTACTCTGCATCATAGTTATGTCGAGCTGACGCACAGGATCAGCCATGATCATATTGAATAGCGGTACAGGCTCAATGGGCTGCATAGTCTACTCCAGCTCCTATTTTGTGTGTTTGTGTGTTCTTAATTGGATTCAGAAGTGTTTGAAGCTCTATCAAAGAAAATATTCTTCTCTGCAGCACTTGCCTTGGTCTAGATCAAAATAAAGCTCCCCCAAGCATAATTTTTAAAAAGATATGTCCAAGATAAAGCAGCAATAAAAGATTGTTACACTGAGGGAAACGCATTTGCAAAAATGCAGCAACAACTTCATAACTGTTTGTGAACACTTTTGCTCCTATTTCCTAAGAAATTATAAATATGCTGGTAAAGAACACAGTTCAATTTAAAATGCTGAACAAGGTAGATCTTTAAACATGTATTTATTGCTTGAACTCTTGCTACAATATCTTGTTTGCACATATTTCAATAGTCAAATGTTGAATCTTTAACTCTTTATATGGAAATCACATGAATAATTAGGATTATTGACATCCATTTGTTTCTATTTATCCTGCTTAATGAAAGAACTTGCATTTATATAAGCATCCGTCACACCCTCGGTCAATCCTGAAGTGCTTTACAACCAGTTTAGTACATTTTAAAGTGTAGTCACTGTAATAATGTTAGAAACATGCAGCCAATTTGTGTACAGCGAGGTCCCACAAACACCAATGAAATAAATGACTACTTCATCTGTTTCAGTAATGTTAGTTGAGATAAATGATGGCCAGGACACTGGGAGATCTACCCTGCTCTTCTTTCAAAAGTGTCAGGGAATCTTTCACGACCACCTGAGAGGACAGAATAAGTTACCTGTCTCCTGTGGGTTAAATAATTGGTGACAGCCAGTGTCTAAACGTACATGTCGATGAGGTACTGGTGATGTGGTAGATGTCTGTCTCTTAGAAGAGGAGGGAGGAGAAAGGTAGGAAAAACATGAGGTTACTGCCAATGGGAACTCATTCTATCTTTTATTTATTAGGTTATCTGCACTAAGACCCCTTTGTCCTGCAAGAATTAGTGTGCATCAAACAGTGAAGCTGCTGGTCAGCAAGTTATCCCTGCTTGCTCATGTCACTGTGAAATGTGGAAGGCAGAGTTCTCATACACACTAAAACTTATGAAGGACCATCATCAACTGACCTCCACTAACAAGTAGCTTTCTGGTGACTTGAAAACAATTGGTGGGATAGTGAGACAACCGTGTTTCCCAGTTACTCTCACTCTAACTTTAATTTTTCATAATTACCATCCACAAATTGCCATGTTATTGCTGTCTTGTGGCCCTCAGTACACATCATCTGAGATCTGTACTTCAATGGTACAAAGCAGCAGGCTGGGACAATGAGCAATGGTCGTATAGTGGAGAAGCAACCCATAAGCATGGACTAATGATCCAGACACAAGAGTTGAAATACCACCACAGAAGCTGGAAAACTTAAATTCATTTAATTAATTAAATCTAGAATCAATGATGGTGACCATGTAACTCCTGGATTGTCATAAAAACCCATCTGGTTCACTAATGTCCTTCATGAAAAGAAATTTGGCATCCTTACCCAGGCTAGTCCATATGTGACTCAAGACCCAGTGTAAAGGAACCATCTATTCTGTATTCTGGTATAGCCTAGAAAGCCTGCTATATTCAAGAATGCGGCTCACCACCACCCACACAAGGGTAATTAGGGATGGGCAATAAATATTGTCAGTGATGCTCACATCCTATAACTGAATTAAAAAAATGTCTGGCTCTGGTTCATCGTGTTCACTGTTAGGGGGGAATATAGGGATACAATTTGTATTAGCTGGGATCAAGAAAAATTTTAAACTAATTATGACTTTTTTCCAGAACACTGTTTCAACAAGAATAATTGCCAATTTCAATAGAAGACCCAGCATCACAATCCACAGCACAGAAACAGGTCATTCGGCCAAGCTAGTCTAGGCTGGTGTTTATACACAAAACAACCCACTTCCCATCCGACCTAATATCTCTCTATTCCCTTCTTCATGTGTTCATCATGCCTTCCTTAAAAGGTGACAATGCAATCTTCTTTAAACACAGAGATTTAGCTGTTACAAGGTCATGGGTGAGGAAAATTGCTGGTTGCTCTGTGCAGCAACATTTTAAGTGTATTCAGGTGGGTCTATTTCATATAAATACATTAAATCATTTACACACTATCACACAGTACAGCTTCAAGGCTTAACATTACAGTTAGGAGCAGGAGACCACCAGATGATCCCTCAGGCTGCTCTGCCATTAAATAAAACAATGGTTGCTCTGATTCAATTCCACTTTCCAGCCTGCTCCTTATTACCTTGACATCCCTATAGTTCATAAATTTGTCTGTCGCAGCCTTGAATATGTTCAATGACTTAGCTTCCACAGCTGTCTGATGCAGGGAATTCCAAAGATTCACGACTTTGAGAGAAGAAATTCCTCCTCATCTTCGTCCTAAATGGACAACCTCTTATTGTGAAACTCAATCTCTAATTATCGATTCTCCTTTAAGGGGAAAGAATTCTCTTGGTTAAAGTTTATAGTAAAATTCTAAATGTATTCTTTCCAATTTCACTAGAATCTCCATTCACAGGAAATCTTTATGACTATGTTTACATGGTGCAACACAAACACCATAGTAATTTTCATTCCTCTCAATGTGTTCTGGCAGATATTTTAACATGTAAAATAGAACTAAGGCTGTTTTTTCTGAATTTTTACCTTCTCATATTAATTTTATCTTTCTGCTTCATATCATTGTGTCCAGGGACATGCAAGCATAATTGAAATGCAAACATTTAAATTTATTTTCATTTAAACACCTTCAAAAACTGGTGACAAATGGCCTCAAAGCAGGACAAAAGATGGAACTTTAACTTCCACCGCCTAAGTGAAACTACATTTCGCTATGCTACACCTGATCTGGGAGGTGCATCCTCCCAAACGGAGGGACGGAGGGCTAACACTGGGTGTCTAAATGGGAAGATCTGCATTTTGCAGCATTAACCTCAATGAGCATTTTTTCTTTTAAAACATCAAAAAGATGCCGTGACGTTACATATTGTCAGGAGCCAAACCATGAAAATAGTTCCATCTGATTGTTTCCTCTTGTCAGATGAAATGCACATCACTGTCAAAGTTGAACTTCCTTTTACATAGCCTCTTTTACAATGCTCCAAAGCACTTTGCGGCCAACAAAATACACAGCAACCTATTTGGCCACAGCAAGTTCCTATAAAGGGGAGAGGAGAAAAGAAGAAGGCTAAGAGGAGATTTGATAGAGGTGGTCAAAATCGTGAGGTGGGTGGACAGAGTAGATAGGGAGAAACTGTTCCCACTCGTAAAACGATCAAGAACAACGGGGCACAGATTTAAAGTGATTTGCAAAAGAAGCAAATACAATGTGAGAAATAACTTTTTCACACAGGTCTGGAATGCATTGCAAGGAAGTGTGGTAGAGGCAGGTTCAATCAAGGCATTCAAGAGGGCATTAGATGATTATTTAAATAGAAACAATGTGCAGGGTTACGGAGAAAAGGGAGAATAATGACGCTGAGTCGTAATGCACATTCGGAGAGCCAGTGCAGACACGAAGGGCCAAATGGCCTCCTTTTGCACTGTAACAACTCTGTGATAAACAATGAGATCAGTTTTTTGATGATTTTCCTTGAGGGATATGTGTTGACCAGGACTGGGACAACATGCCTGCTCTTTTTTTTTTAATAGTACCATGAGATTTTATACTTGCACCCAAGTGGGTAGTCATGTACTTGGCTTAATGTTCCATCTGGATTGCACTGAATTTCAGCCCATGTGCCTAAGTCTTTGAAGTGCTGCTTGAATTCAAACCCAAGGCTGCTAAATAAGAATGTCCTAATCTACAATTAAAACAAATCTATGAAATTATAATAATTCAGCCTAGAGCCAGGGGATTAACATTTTTGATTGGATGTGAAAGGTTTAAGAAAGAAGGCAGGAAAAACAGACAGAAATTCATAGGTTTGACATAATAGCTATAACAGGGATGTGGTTGCAAAGTGACCATGGTTGGCAACTAAATATTCATGATACTTAACTTTTAGAAGACATAGGCAAAATAGAAAAGAAGGATAGCCCTGATAATAAAGAATGGGGTGGAGTCAGTGGAGAAAAAATGGACCTTAGCTCAGAAAATCAAGAAGTAGAATCAATTAGGTTGGAGCTAAGAACATGGAAGGTGTGTTCATGATGTGGCCAAAGAAGTTGACTACCAACCTGTAAATTCTTCCAATATGCCTGATGGCAGGCGGAAAGAGCTGGAGAGTTTCCTGGTCAGTCATACTGCAGAAGGCAACAGCAAACTACTGCAGTGCTTTGCCAAACATAATGATCGAGCAATGCAATGAAAGCCCATGGTCTCCATGGGCACGGTACCTGAAGGAGGAAGGGGAGCTAAGAAACAGCAAGGCGCAGAAACATTTGTACGAGTTGATTATAGGCCACCTAGCTTTAGTTGTAGTGTAGGGCAGATTTTAAATCAGGAAATTAGAGGTGCATAAAATAAAGATAATACAGTGGACGGGGGACTTCAATCTTCATTTAGGCTGTGCAAACCAAATTTGCAGTAATAGTGTGGAGGGGGGGAAGTTCATGGAATGTATAGATGATAGTTATATAAATCAGTATGGTAAGGAGCCAACTAGGGAACAGGTGATTTTGGAGTTAATATTGTGCAATGAGAAAGAGTTGATTAATAGACTTGTACGGACCTTTGGGGAAGAGTGGCCATAAAATAATAGAATTTTATATTGAGCTTGAAAATGATTTAGTTAAGACTGAAACTAGGGTCTTAAATTTTAAAATAAACTATGTAGACTAAGATAAATTGGGAAACTATATTAAAAGTTATCACAGGGGACAAATATTTCAAGTATTAAGACATGGTTTGCAACAATTATAAATTCCTTTAAGACACAAAAAAATCCAAAGAAAAAGTGGTTCAACCGTGGTTAACAAGAAGAGTTAAGGATAAGAAAAGATCAAAGGAAGAAATTTACAATGTTGCAAAGGAGCAGTAAGCCTGAGAATTGGAAAAGTGTTAATATTCAGAAAAGGAGGACCAAGAAATTGATAAAAGAGATGAAGAAAAAAAGAGTCTAACAAATTTGATTGAATTTTTCAAGGAGGTGACTAGTTGTGTAGATGAGGGTAGTGCAGTTGCTGTCGTCTATATGGACTTTAGTAATGCTTTTGACAAGGTCCCGCATGGGATAATGGTCAAGGAGGTTAAGAGCCCATGGGATCCAGGCAATTTGGCAAATTGGATCCAAAATTGGTTTAGTGGCAGGAAGCAGAGGGTGATGGTCGAAGGTTGTTTTTGTGATTGGAAGCCTGTGACAAGTGGTGTACTGCAGGAATTGGTACTGGGACCCTCGTTGCTTGTAGTGTGCATTAATGATTTAGACATGAATATAGGAGGCATGACCGGTAAGCTCACAGGTGACACAAAAATTGGTGGTGTCCTAAATAGTGAGGAGGAAAGCCTTAGATTACAGGAGGATATAGATGGGCTGGTAACATAGGCAGAAGTGGCAAATGGAATTTAATCCAGAGAAGTGTAAGGTGATGCATTTTGGGAGGATTAACATGGCAAGGGAATACACAATGAATGGTAGGACCCTAGGAATTAGAGAGGATCAGAGGGATCTTGGTGTACATGTCCATAGATCCCTGAAGGCAGCAGCACAGGTAGATAAGGTGGTTAAGAAGGCATATGGGATACTTGCCTTTATTAGCCGAGGCATAGAATATAAGAGCAAGGAGGTTACATTGGAGTTGTATAAAACACCAGTTAGGCCACAGTTGGAGTACTGTGTGCAGTTCTGGCCACACCTATAGGAAGGACATGATTGCACTGGTGAGGGTGCAGAGGAGGTTCACCAGGATGTTGCCTGGGCAGGAGCATTTCAACTATGAAGAGAGACTGGGTCAGCTAGGGTTGTTTTCCTTAAAGCAGAGAAGGCTGAGGGGGGAGAACATTATGGGAGGCATGGAAAAGGTAGATAGGAAGAAGCTTTTCCCCTTAGCGGAGCTGTCAATAACCATGGGACATAGATTTAAGGCAAGGGGCAGAAGGTTTCGAGGGATTTGAGCACTCAAAATGCCATAGTGTACTGGGCCAAGTGCTGGGAAGAGAGATTAGAATAGATAGGTGAATGCTGGCCAGCACAGACATGATGGGCCGAAGGACCTGTTTCTGTGCTGTATAACTCTATGGCTAAATTCATAAAAACCGATTGTGGTTTTTTTTCTATATATATGTAAATTGAAAGAGATTAGTGAAAGTAAATGCAGGTCCATATGAGGCAGAGAAAGGTGAAATTATAATGGGGAATAAGGAAATGGTAGAGACATTATACAGATATTTTGTATCTGCTTCATGTTGGAAAAAATATTCTGCAAATAATGAGCTACCAAATGTCTAGCAAAAATTAGGAACTTGAAAATCAGTATGAGTAGAAAAATAGTACCGGAGAAATTAATGGGAGTAAGGTGACAAATCCCTGGACCAGATAACCTGCATACTGGGTTTTAATGGAGGGAGCTGCAAGTGATAATGGATGAATTTTTGATCATCCAGAATTCCTTAGATTTGAAAACAATTCCGAAGGAGTGGAAAGTAGCAAACATAAACTCAACTACTTGGTAAATGAGAAAGAGATATAGCTGGGGACCATGAGCTAGATATTCTAACATCATTAGCAGGCAGAATGGAGAATCTATTATTTGGGGCATGGTAACAGGGCACTTAGAAAATCATAATATGATTAAGCAGAGTCAACATGGATTTAGGAAAGGAAACTTATGTTTAATAAATCTGTTAAGAGTTTTTGAGGATGTGACTAGGAAGATGGATAAAGGGTAGATAGTGTATTTAGACTTTCGAAAAGCATTCAACAAGGTGCTGCACAGGAGGTTATTGAACAAAATTAGGACTCATAGGATTTGTGGTAATATAATAGCATAGGTGGAGAGAAAGCGATAAGAGTAGGACATTTTTGGTTTGACAGGCTGCAGTTAGCAGGGTCCCACAAGGATCAATACTTGGACCTCAGCTATTTACAATCTATGTTGGTAACTTAGATAAGGGGATTGAGTGCAATGTAGCCAAATTTGCTTGTGATACAAAGTTAGATGGAGAAGTAAGCCACGAGGAGAATGCAAAGAGGCTGCAGAGAAACATAGATAAGTTGGGTGAGTGGACAAGAGCAAGGCAGATGAAACATAAATATGGTGAAGGTGAAGTTGCCCACTTTGGTAAAAAAACAAATAGAAAAGCAGAATATTTTTTGAATGGTGAGAGGCTGGGAAGATGTTTCCATTCAGGGGGACCTGGGTGTTCTTGTACAAGAATCATAAAGTTAACACGCGGGTGCAGCAAGCAATTAGGAAGGCCAATGATATGTTAAGTTTTGTGGCAAAGGGACTAGAGTATAATAGTAAAAGAAGTCTTACTACAATTATACAGGGCATTGGTGAGACCACACCTGGAGTATTGTGTGCCGTTTTGGTGCCTGTACTTAAAGAAGGAGCTACTTGCCCTGGAGGGAGTGCCACAGGGGTTCAGAAAAAGATGAGGGAATTGTCCTATGAAGAGAGGCTGAGTAGGCTTGCCCAATGTTTCCTAGAGTTTAGAAGAATGTGAGTTGATCTAATTGAAACCTGTAAAATAATTTAAAAAGAGGCTTGATAGGATAGAAGGAGTTTCCCCTGCCTGGGGAATCTAGATCAAGGGGTGGCAATCTCAAAATAAAGGTCGACCATTTAAGACTGAAATGGGGAGAAATTTCTTCACTCAAAGGATTGTGAATCTTTGGAATTATCTACCCCAGAGGGCAGTGGACGCTCAGTCGTTGATTATATTAATGCAGGGATCAATAGATTATTGGGTACCTGGGGAATGAAGGGATATTGGGACCGGGATGGAAGGGATATTGGGGCCAGGATGGAAGGGATATTGGGACCGGGATGGAAGGGATATTGGGACCGGGATGGAAGGGATATTGGGACCGGGATGGAAGGGATATTGGGACCGGGATGGAAGGGATATTGGGACCGGGATGGAAGGGATATTGGGACCAAGATGGAAGGGATATTGAGACAGGGATGGAAGAGATATTGAGACAGGGATGGAAGGGATATTGAGACAGGGATGGAAGGGATATTGAGACAGGAATGGAAGGGATACTGGAACAGTGCGTGAAGTTGGCGTAAAATGTCAATCAAGATCTAGCTGAATGGCGGAGCAGGCTGGAAGGGTCAAATAGCCTCCCCCAGCTCCTATTTCTTACCTTAAGTTCTTAACAACGACCAGATAAGCCATTTGAAAACTCCATTTTCCGGTATATCTATGCTGTAAATAATTTGCATTTAGCAATATGAAGCAATAACTAAACAATAGCTTGGTGCTGTGGGCTAAAGGCGAGTCGTTGGGTAGAAACTGAAGTTGTCATTATCTTTCCTGTTTTATCGTAAGGTTCAAAACATCTGGAATGTTGAAGAAAACGACGAGATAAAAGTCGTTGCACTCTTTGCATTTATGACGGCAGGTGGATGAAGGGCCATCTAACTTCAGGCTAGTGACAGCATTTTTAAACTACACCAAACATCCCAATTTATAATGGTTGTTAGCTCAGGTCATAAATTCTAAGGCACACTGTGCATCACAAATTAAATCCCAAGGCTAATCCCTGATTCAAACAACGATTAAAGATTCATCTCAGAATCAAACCTTGAATTTTCTTACCCAGTTATTAGTTGGCTCATCTATTCATTCATGCATGTCAAGGTTGGAGTGAATGGTTGGGTTTCAACCCACTGAATTGTCTGTTAACAACTTGGCAAGAACATACATTTGACACAAAGTTGAATAAGTTTTAACATTTAAATACTATTACTTTACAGGGATAGAAGAGTTTGTTATGTAGATTTGGGATTAATCTAATGGGTATTTGACCAGAGGAAGAGCCGGCGGGCCAGATGCGGCAGAGGAGCCCTTGTAACACTCTCTCCATAGGGAGATGCGTCCTGTTGAAGATCGCTCCTAAAATAACAGCCGCAGCACTAACACGCCTTCTAATAATTTTTATAACTTCATTTAGGGACACATTTCTCTCATGTGTAGTCCTGGAATTTCGGTGTTTGCTAATCTGATTCTTTACGTGTGGCCCGTGAGTTTAAAACAAAATGGCCAGTTAATACAGGGTACAAGCAAAATACTACGGATGCTGGAAATCTGAAGCAAAAAACAGAAAATGCTGGAAAAACTCAAGTCTAGCAGCATCTGTGGAAAGAGTTGCAGTTTGTTCTAATAATTCGCAACAATACTTTAGGGCGACTGGGAGTGATTTTGGCAATAATGCTAAACGAGTGATATCAATGGGAATAAAACATTGGGGAGATGTAACATGTGCTTGTCAATTCGCTATCAACCCTCTTTGTTCAGTAATGTACCTCTGAATTTTTGCCTGTTGTGTAGGCCAATTCAGGCAACAACAAAACAATGTGAAATTCCTCTCCAAATCGATCAAAACCAAGTTCTGGGAGATAACAATGAACAGGAAGTACAATACCCAACATATCATCTCATATGTTACAGTCTCTCAGCACAGTCTCAATTTGAAGCAGAAGGGTTTTCCATTAAAGTTATAATAAAGAAGAGGAAATAAAGCGTACAATAGTTTTATGAATGGGCTTTAACTTTTAAGTACGCTCTCTAACCTGCACAAGTTGATGGGGTAAATGTGGTATCATCTTAATTATAAGGATCACTTGTAAAATTAATTTGTGCAATTATAACTCAACTCCTACTTCAAAGCACAAACTGCCCAAAATTTGTCCCTAGTGGAATTGTTAGTCACACTAACAGACTAAGGTTGCTGCATCATGGCATAAAATGGTGCCCTAAGAGAAATGAATCTTATTCACAAGCTACGTACAAATAAAAAAATTAGCTGGCCCATCTTTGCTTAACCATCCAAAAAGATACTATGATCCTCCAATCAAACCAACCAACTGCTTCTTAAATTAATCTAAGGTTTCAGCATATATTATCCATACCATTCTTTATGTGAAGAATTTCCTAACATCAAAAAGTGTGCATTTTTACACAGCTTTAGCATCCTCAAGGCATCTCAAAACACTTTATAATTAGTTCCTTTTTGAAGTGTATTTGCTGTTGTTATGTAGGCAAACATAGCAGTCAAGGTGTCTTACAAACAGTAAATTACTACATAATCTATTTTCGGTGATTTTGGTTGGCTGAGAAATAAATGTTTTTTGTTCATGGGACATGGGTGTTGCTGGCTAGGCCAGCCTTTATTGCCCATCCCTAATTGACCTTGTTCAGAGAGTATTTTAGAGTCAACCACATTGCTGTGGGTCTGGAGTCACATGTAGGCCAGACCAGGTAAGGACAGATTTCTTTCCCTAAAGGACATTTGTGAACCAGATGGGTATTTATGACAATCGACGATGGTTTCATGGTCATCATTAGACTTTTAATTCCAGATTTTTCATGGAATTCAAATTCCACTATCTGTCATGGTGGGATTTGAACCCGGGTCCCCAGAGCATTACCCTGGGTCTCTGGATAACTAGTCCAGTGACAATACCACTATGCCAACGCTTCCCCCAAACATTGGCAACGACATCTGGAAAACACCCCCATTCCATCTTTAACTCTTTGAATAGTGCACTGGGATTCTTTATGTCTACCTAAAGAGGTGGATGGAGTTTCATTTTTAACGTCTCATCCAAAAGTCAGCGGCTGCAAAATTCAGCTCTAAAACATCTGCTTTTTTTCAGCGCTACAGGTGCCCTTTTGGTCACATCACATGTGTGCACATCCAGGGCAGCCCCTGTCCGTTTTGGCGTTAGCATTAGCGCAGGCTTTCAGATCATGCACCAGAAGCAGAGTACGCAGATCCTAACATCAATCAGCGTGTAACATCATCTTTGACCTCAAAGCTCCATCTAATGCCCACTCTTACAACGGAATGTATTTAGCAATAGGAAAGACCCCCTACCAGCACTCTTTAAAGGAGTTATCACCTATTTTCAGGTTAGTTATTGATCAATTTCTGCAGGTTGCTGCTGAGTTTGTAGTAGTGTTTGGTGGTTTGTACTGTTGCTTAAAGTTGGTGAGGTCTACAGAGTGGTGTGGCACAGGGTGAAGGCCTTGATTCTCACTTCAAGGGTTCTGTTCAGATGACTTGCTCCCAACATGACAGGGAGAATAAGCAGCAATGACAGAGAAGAACAAGCTGCTCAAAGAAACAGAAGGAGGAGGAGAAGTGCTCAACACCTGGAGTCTTCAGGGAACACTTCTCTTATCTCAACCTCACTGAAGGACAGTGTGTGCAACGTCTCCATTTTACGAAGGAGGTGCTCACTGAATCAGTTGCCTTGTTCAGGCAGACTTGAAATCTCAAAGTGGGCAATGAAGGTGCTGCCAGTGGCTTTGAAGGTGACCATGGCATCAGGATTCTTCCAGGCTAGAGCAAGTGATATCTCTAACATGTCCCAGTTTACCCTACAATGCTGCATGAGGGAGGTAACTTACATTCTTTATGCCAGAAGAAGGGAGTAGATAGCATTCTTTTGGGCCAATGAGAAGCAAGTGGAGTACTTGGGCCACCACATCAAACCAGAGGGTAACTAATGGCCGACAAGGGAAATCCACTGACCACCTGGCTTTAGTTGTGCAACCCAACCACACGTGAACAGTAGACATATAAAGAGAGCCAGACTGCCATAGAAACATCATTGAATAGACCACTGGGTACTCATGAAATGCTTCTACAGCCTCTACGCCCCTACACCACTCCAAAGGAGCCCTGCAGTATTTGTCAGAACATATCATGATTTGTGATGGTCTGCAGTATCCTGCACAACCTTGCCATCATGAGTGCACAACTCTTGCCACCAGGTTTCAGGCACTTGACTGAGGAAGAAGAGGAGCAGGATGAAGGGAGGAGGTGACCAATACATTTCCTTTCCATCCAGGTCACGAACAATCACCTCGCACTGTAGCACCAGTGAATGCAACCCAAAATTCAACATTCCACAATCATCCCACACCCTATCTTCCCTCTGTCATCGACACAATGCCTCTTGGCCACAATACAGAAATAAAAGCTACCGCAACACCACCATTCCAAACCAACTTTATCCAATAAGCCATCCAATGTTCCATACAAAGTCAACAAATTATCTTATGCATTACCTTAGTCTAGTACATGTTCAGAAATTACTAGCTGAGGATGGTCTCCCACTTCTCTGTTCCCTGCATTCTCACTTGCCTCTTGGACATTTATTTTCAGGTATAATCCACTGCTTTCTTCCCAAATACTGTGTGGAACAGAGCCAATTATTCTCCCAGCACAAAGATCTTTTGCTCCAGTAACTCAAATTTACAAAACTTAGTACAAAGTTAGGCTGCTCCTGGATACATTGAGAATCCTTGATGGCTCACATGTCATCCTCCAAACTTAACATGAGATACTCAACAACCACAATCTCTCTGTTGCTAACTAAACTCAAAATGTAAACAGCATCAGTTTGAATTCCCATTAACACAAACTCCAAAAGCAAATTCTGTTCATTCCTTTCGCCCAAGTATTAATTATAGAAAAAAAAGTCTCATCAACTTTGTCTTGGCCTGCAGCTTTAGGTCAATCGTCTTTTCAGCATGAACTTCTGAACTGGGAAAAATGTCCTCCCTTAAGTCACACAATTTTCTCTTTTATTAAATAACTTTTATTGACTGGTGGAAGCGAGTGGTTAGGAGAAAATCATACAATAATGGACCACTTGCCTTCCTTCATCTTCCACTCTGAATGATCCCTTATGCAAATGAGCAATTGTTAGGGCAAAATGCCTACATTCGCCAGTTTTCATTTCTGTTCAACATTGGAATAAGGACCAGAATTTTCTGTTCGGCGTGCGGGGCTCGCACATAAAATGACACACGGCGATGTCAGGCGTGCGTCCAATTTTTCGTTCGGCGGGCACGCACCAGAGTTGGCTGCACACCCACCAACCTGTCAAAGGCCTGTTAAGGCCATTAATAAAGTAATTAATGTCATTGTCAGGGCTGCCCGTCCAATCTTAAGGTTGGCAGGCAGGCGAAGAGCCCAGGCGGCCTTCGCATTTTTCATGAAACCTCATTCACGGGAGGGATGAGGTTTCATGAAGGTTTTATTAATTAAATAAAATTTATCAAAATTCATAAACATGTCCCAGCTCATGTGACACTGTCGCATGAGGGGATATGTCTGAATAATTTTATTTTTTGTTTTTTCCCAACTTTACAACTGCACTTAATCTCCACCCTGTATTATTGCAGCAAGACTTTCTTACTCTTATATTCCAACCCCCTTACAATAAAAGCTAACATGCTTCTTGTATGTTACCTCCTTACCTCAATCTTTACCAACCTCATTCTCTGCTCAGAACATTGCTGCCTGAAATACTGTGTTCTATATCGACCTAGTTTCCACAGCATATAGTTAGATAATCTAGTAAATACATCACTCTAATGGATGCAAGTGAGGAATGAGTGAAATACTTTTTCTATTCAGCAACAAGCATCCTGGGACAGGCAATTTTTTTTCTGTAGCATGGTTCGATGCAGACAATTTATCTGAATTCCCAATCTCAGAATAACAGTTCCTCTTGCTAATACTTACTTATATTTTCCACATCAATTATCTTTCCTGCAATTTCACGTTAATGAATGCCTAATATTGGATGTAGAATAAATCAAAGAAGCAGTTGTTGCCTTGACTACTCACATCACTTCCTGTAGCCCACTTCTAAGCAAAATTGGCAGAGGACTAGCAATAGGTCACCTACTCACCGTCTCAGCCAAGGACTGGTACATAGCAGAAATTCGGAGATAGAGAGAAAACAATATAAATTGGAAGGCACACCAGCAGAAAATACACCAAAAAAATCATAAGATTACATCATTACAAAAGTAAAGAGACATTAAAAGGAGCATCACTACACCTGCTGCAAAAGGCAATAACTTTACTGCCACGTTGAGTCTATGAAATGCTTGAAATTTAGAGGGCACCACCATGAGAAACTTACAACATACAAGCAAGATAGATGATTGTGAAGAGGGGCCAAATGCAAAGAGATAAAGGAAATTAAAGGTTTGATTCGCAATTATTACATAAATGTTTTTAATTCAAAAAACTAAAACTGTTCTAAAAATATTTTGATTACTATTATAGCAGACTGTTATGGCAATTGAGACTTTAACACCAACCTCTCCCAGGCCAAATAAGTCTTTCTTCAAACATACAAACATCTGGCAAACTCAATAACAGCCCAGGCTAAGTACAGTAGTGATCTAACTGCCACAATCGTATATCAGATCTTAGAAGTGCACATACTACAAAAGCCTCTTCATCAGTAAGAGCATGTCATTCAGCATTTTGATATTTTATCCCACATCAGGTGCAAAGATTTAGTTACAGAAGGCAGATGTGCCATCACTCATAATACACAAAGGAAAAGTCCCAGAACCCATTTCTCTCATGTGTCTTCTTATACTGACTGATGCTTTGCTGGTTAATGTGTTTCACAAACTTCAGTGTTTCTTTATCTCGGTAGATCAAGGCCAAGGAGTTGTCTTCTGGGCAAAGGGTAAGTAACTGAAATGCAACACAAGCTGTTAAAAACGTTTTTATTATAATGAGTTAACACTTCATTTCTTCTCATCCTCCTCTCCTCAACTCCATACTTACACTTTGTCTTTGGTCAAGATGGGAGGCATATGACAACTCCCAGGCCTCGGGTGTTTTGCTGAGAGTTAATACCTTGCTGGTACGTAAACTGAGGACGTCCTGGGTGATTCACTATCTACATTTTGCTCCGTTCCCTTATTGGAGTACTGGACCTTCATTTAGTATCTCCTCAGGGTGACATGGCCCCTGTCTCACTGAGTTGGCTAAAGATTCAATGTATGGAATCTTTCCACACCACTGCAGGCACCAATTAGGGATTTGGGGCATTTAAGGGCACCACCCTTCCTCCCCAAAAGCTTATGGTACCATTAATATTGTAAAACATTTCAGGGTCTTCATGCAAGTCCAAATTCTCCACTTGGGAAGAATGGGTATGTTGCTAGTGGTCACTGTCAGTACCATTCACTGATTGCTGCTTTGCAAACCCAAACACAAACGGGGAAACAGGCAGCTTTAATTTGCCAATATGCAGAATTCCATGGTTGCACATAAGTTTGTTTTTGGAATGCCTGCTGTTATTGGACGAGGCTCATTAAAATGAAATAAGTAAATTATATTGTTGGGCATTTCTGCACATCAAAATCATAAGTTTCTGACTATAAGTAAGTGGTATTCCACTTGGGTTACCAGACTGCTTGAGATTATTAATTTATTGTCTATTACAATCTAACATAAGTGCAGAGAAAGATGAGAAAAGAACACATGGCCCTTAAAGCTCATACTTCTGGGGTTCCAAATCACCCAAGTTAGCATTCAATTGCATTTTGAATGTCGCAATGTCTTTATGGTCATTGTATGGCAAATTATTCTAAATATTTATCATTTTTTGATCAAGGTTTTTTCTTCCTACCTGCTTTAAATTTACTTTTTACTCATTTAAAATGACACTGTCTGATCCCACTGCCCTGACTTACCTTGGACTAGCATTATGGGTTTCTTTAGCATTCAACACTTCACATATCCTCATTGAGGTCACCACTTAACCTTCTTCAAGTTGCACCTGACACTTGGAGGTACTCCAGGCAGGCACATCAGTGCAATACTGAAGGACTGCTACATCATCGGAGGGGCTGTCTTTCCGATGTGCCCATGTACCTTCTCAGATAGATGTTAAAGATTCCATTGCATGATTTTGAAAAACATCAAGGGATTTCTCCCTGGTGTCCCAGTCAATATTTATCCCTCAACCAAAATTTCCAAATCTGATTTCTGGCTATTATCACTGCTGGTTGAGGGAGTTTCTGTGCACAAATTGGCTGCCGAATTTCCTATGACTACCCTTAAAAATTACTTCATTGACTGTAAAGTGCTTTAGGGTGTCCAGAGATCATGAAAAGTGCTATATAAATGCATGTTCTTTTTTCTTCTTTCTTCACTGAATTGCACTTGAATAAGCTTAGAGCATACCTCTTCATCTTCCTCCTTAGCAATATATGAAGTAACACCACCAAATTCATCATTCCAGCCTAAAACAGAGGAAAAGATACATATTGACATTCCTAATCAACTCCCTTTCTGATGACTTCTGATGCCATAGTTTCCTCTTCCATACAATAGCAGGTCAACCATTGGGATTTCAAACAGCTGCATCCCATGATTATTAGGCAGGATACTAGTTTCACAAAGACAAGGCAGGCTCTTGAGAATTATTCACCCCTCCTTGTAATAGACTATTCTCCATTACTAACCACAGCACAACTATGCAAATCATCCACTTAATGCAGTGGCAGTCAATTTAAACCTAATGCAATACAGTTTCCTGGAACGATATATTGTGGAACCAACTAGGGATAAAGTTATTTTAGATCTAGTATTGTGCAATAAAGCAGGCTTAATTAGTAATCTCACGGGAAAAGATCCTCTGGAAAAAAGTGATCATAATAAAATTGAATTCATATTAAGTTTGAAAGTGCCATTCTCCAGTTCCAAACAAGAATCTTAAATTTAAACAAAGTCAAATTCATAAAAATGAGGGGAGTAAGGTTGATTGAGTAAATAGATTAAAAGGTATAGTGGTAAATAAACAGTGGGAAACATTTAAAGAAACAACTATAAACATTCAACAAAAATACATTCCATAAAAAACAAAAACACAGCAAGAAAGATCCATCCGCAACATACTAAGGAAGTGAAGGATAGTACCAGGTTTAAAGGAAAAGCTTATAACATTGCAAAGAATAGTAACAAACCTAAGGACTGGAGTGTTTTAGAAACCAGCAAAGGATGACCAAAATGTTGACAAAACATGGAAAAGTAGAATGAGAGTAAACTATTCAGAAATATAAATGCAGATTCTAAGAGCTTTTATAATGTATACAAAAAGGTGAGTAACTAAAGTAAACGCTGGTCCCTTGGAGGCTGAGGCAGGAAAATTCATGGGGAATGAGAAAATGGCAGAGGTGTTGAACAAATATTTTGGGCATGATTTTTCAATAGCACCCTGACATCTAAAACATTTCTGATTCCGAACTACATTCTGACAACGAAGCAGTCCAGAGTCCCAGTATTCCCCAAAGTTGGCTCTAATTGGCTGGAGGATGGGTTTAGTGGCCAATTAGTGGTGGCAGGCAGAAAGAGGCAGAAGACTAAAATGCAGACCCGATTTAAAGGCATGACAGCAGCCATCACTGTGGCAGCTCAATGGAAGGCTGAAGTCAGCAGGAGGAGAGGTAGAGGCCTGGCACTCGTGGCAGGGCTGTCCCAGGGTTTTGCGACACTGCCCTGGAGATCATGCTGAAAACTGTGCACAAAAGGCGAGGCTTCTTCCTGGAGGGGAGGAGGAGATGGCCAAATTAAGCATGCCTGCTGGAGGTGGCAGAAGACGTGACCAGCCGCAGTGTCATCAGGAAGACCTGGGTGCAATATCACAAGAGATTTTATGACCTTCTTTGTCCTGACCAAATGAGTGCAGCATGACACCCAGATGACAGGCCTCCAGGTCTGCAACCACCAGCAGATATGCCCACAGAAGAGCCTGAGGACACATGCTGCTGAACATGGGAGAAATGTATGTCCATGGTAATCTCTATTCCCATTTTGTTTCCTTTCACTTGGCAGATTTTGGTTTTTACTCTCATTTTTCTTTTTCTTTTGCACAGCAGCTGTTCATCATTCACACCTCCTCCAGACACATCTTTTGTTTTTTTACTTGTCCCATTGCTGTTCTCTATCACTCAGATCTTCCTGACCACACTGCAGCTGCTCACATGTTCTGCCACCTCCAGCCAAACCTGCATAGTTTGGCCGAGTAGCCCTGCACTACCAACTCTTTTGTCATTTAATCTCTCCTGCCTTCCAACCTTATCACAGACTTTCCTTTTTGTTCTTTTTCCACCTTCGCCCCTTTCACCCATTTAAAACCTGTTACATTTCTAACCTTTCCCAGTTTAGGTATAAGGTCACTGACCTGAAACGTTAACTATATCTCTCTCCACAGACGAAACTGATTTGCTGAATATTTCCTGCCTTTTCTTTTTCTATTTCAGATTTTCAACATCTGCAATATTTGGCTTTTGATGCTCTTTCCTAATGAGTTGTACTTTCACCAATTCTAGAAATCACACAGGTGATGGCAGCCACTTGGCCCATCTTAATTCACCCATCCAATGATGCTAAATTCTTCCTGTTTCAGCATTCAATTCTTTCTTAAAAGATCCCAGAGGTTTTCAATTCCACTTCCCTGTGATGTACATTGATCACTTTCCATGAGGAAGATGTTCCGACATCAGTCCTAAATTTGTGTCATATTTGTTCTATATTAAGGGTTAAGATGTTTGTTGCTTTGACATAGAGAACAATAAAGGTTATAATTACATTAAATATACTGCTGGACTGAGTATATTCACTTTCCTCTTAACGTTAATGTTGTTTTAAAGCCTGAGCCACACAGTCTGCTATTTTCTCTCACCCAATAGTCAAGGAGCTCATGTAACACATCATCCATATGGAGTACATTGATGTGGGCTTTTGGCTCAGCCCAAGTTTCACTATGTTCATTCACATATAGAATATGTACAGACACATCTGATTCATAAAAGATGCAAAGTTTGCAAATGGTAACAACCGGTCTCAACTAAATTCAAATATGCAGGTCAAACCAAAAGAAAATACAACTCTTCAGAATGGGTCCACTGAAATATAATAAAATCCGCATGGATCAGCAATACTTTAAGAGAAGCAGAATAGACTATTGCTCATTCTTTATTTCATTGTATCTCTACTTTTGCCAATTTTATTCCACCTCTCACATTTACAAGATTTTTCCTCACAACTCCACAAGTGGGTTAAGTAATTTGTTTCTGTCGGAATAAAGCCATCAGCTCCTACCTTCACATCCAAAGCACAACAGCAGGTCCAGAGCAAATTCTGAATTTTCCACATTGGTATCATGAATAAGTGTGTAGTATCCATTTCTCCAGTGTCGTAACTCCCCTCGGCAAACAGGAACACTAGGATCTGAAATGAACAAACATGATGAAAGCGCCTTCACAGTACCTTCACAGTCTTTAAGCTATTGCTTTTGAGCATCTGAAGAACCAAACATTGACTTGACCTGTTATTTTTAATTACACTATCGTATCTCCTTTTTTATTTAGTTTTCCTGGAACATTGACCAATTAACACGCAGGTGAGTTGGTCTTTGTCCAGTGTCAGTGGTACTCACATATACATGAGCGATCTACAGTGACATTTTCCAGCTCAGCGGGGAAGCTCTGGGTTTCTTGTCTCATTCTTCACCTGCACGCAACTCCCTCAGTCATATCATGTGGAAGCATGGGCATTGTTTCTAAATTATACCAATAACACTTAACTATGTACCACCAGGGCCAACTCCCAAGATATTGCTGTGCCTGCCACAGCAAATCCAAGGGAAATTTCCAGCAGTTCAACATTAAGACAGATGTCACCTTATTTGATTATTGCCAGCATCGGCGTACCTCCAACTCCATCAACTACCCTGGCTGCAAATTGAGATCAACACCAGTGATACATAATCTCAGTAGTTTGTTCAACCTTTGTTCAGTTTGTTGCCAAGACTGACGCGAGAACTACCCATTTATGCCCATACCTCACCTCCATTGCTACTAAACACTTCTCCATGTTTTCATCTAGTCGTGATCAATTTCTGAAACATTGGGGGCAATGTTAAACTAAACCACCGAACAAATTTTTTAAAGAATTCTTTGATGGGATGTGAGCATCGCTGGCAAGGCCAGCTTTTATTGCTCAGCCCTAATTGCCATTGGGAAGGTGGTGGTGAGCCACCTTCTTGAATCACTGCAGTTTATCTGTTGTAGGTACATCCATAGTGCTGTTACGAAGGGAGTTCCAGGACAGGTGTTGGATGTAACACACTCAGCACTGATTAATATTGGGCAGGACATGGTTACGTCCAATTTCATCAGTTTCCCAAAAGGCAGGTCAGGTTAAAATTTTCCTCAATGTCCACAACGGTCCCACCTGCTTCACAAACATCAGCTAATCAGGACTAAGGACTAATCTTCATGGTTTAGTACTACACTGGGACATGCCATTATCCACTTTGGTCACTGGAACAGCTTATCTGGATCATCTTAAATTAAACCATCCATTAAAACTCACAGTACTCAATTCTGTGCATGCAGGCATCTAAGAGTAGAGAATTAAGATGATGATTTTACTGGTCTCATTTCCAAAGTGGCTTCAAATATCAGTTCTGAACCCCTCATAGCAATCATTCACCTGCTAGAGTTTTAGAATGGTTTTCAGTGAAACTTACTTTTGGGACTGTTACCTGGCATCTCAACTTCCTTTGGTCCAACCTTATCACCCTCTTTTCTCCCATCATCTTCTGTTGATTCAGATTTGTTTCTTTCTTCAGTGCTCAGCCCTAATTGCCATTGGGAAGGTGGTGGTGAGCCACCTTCTTGAATCACTGCAGTTTATCTGTTGTAGGTACATCCATAGTGCTGTTACGAAGGGAGTTCCAGGACAGGTGTTGGATGTAACACACTCAGCACTGATTAATATTGGGCAGGACATGGTTACGTCCAATTTCATCAGTTTCCCAAAAGGCAGGTCAGGTTAAAATTTTCCTCAATGTCCACAACGGTCCCACCTGCTTCACAAACATCAGCTAATCAGGACTAAGGACTAATCTTCATGGTTTAGTACTACACTGGGACATGCCATTATCCACTTAGGTCACTGGAACAGCTTATCTGGATCATCTTAAATTAAACCATCCATTAAAACTCACAGTACTCAATTCTGTGCATGCAGGCATCTAAGAGTAGAGAATTAAGATGATGATTTTACTGGTCTCATTTCCAAAGTGGCTTCAAATATCAGTTCTGAACCCCTCATAGCAATCATTCACCTGCTAGAGTTTTAGAATGGTTTTCAGTGAAACTTACTTTTGGGACTGTTACCTGGCATCTCAACTTCCTTTGGTCCAACCTTATCACCCTCTTTTCTCCCATCATCTTCTGTTGATTCAGATTTGTTTCTTTCTTCAGTGCTAGAACATGTGTATTCATGGCCATCAGACTCCTTCACTTCATCCTCATCATCATTATTATCTGAGGTTGCGAGGAAATGCAGTTTTAAGCCAGTAAAATTGGATAGAAGCAGGAACATAGCCTCAGAACAAAACAGCTTCATACAGTTGGCAAGAATGTCAGGGAGGCCATCTTCCTCTGCGTGATCATAGCATCTATAAAACAAAGAAGTAATATCACAGTACCTGTTACATACCAGAAAAATAAAAGGACCAGATATTGGTTCCTCAACACTGACAAGGTTTGTCATTCATTTCAGTGGTACAGTGGAATCTGTCATATCTCTGAAGTCTGAATATACTTCAACATCAACTGGGCTTCTCACATGTATCAGTACTTAAAGAACCAGTTATATAACTCAACATCAGAATATATCAAGTACACTGGGGAAGAGGATGCAGGCTGAGGCTGGGCCTCCAGTTGAGGTCTAATGAGGATGGGTATAAGGCAGCAGTCAGACCACAAGCATGGCAAACTATAGCATGGAGCGGGGCAGAATCAGGCTGGGAGGGGGAAGGCTGCCTGCAGAGTCAGGGTGGAGCAGAGATGCTGGTGGAAGATCAAAAGTGGACACACTGTTTTCACGGCTGTCAATGTGATTGGTCCCTGTTAATCACACTACATACAATACCACATGACTATCACAGGCCAAATGGCAAGGCCCAAAGGACACACAAACATGATATGGTGCAGCCACATTTTCACAAAGTGATACGATTTTAAAAATAATAGATGAGATAGAAAATTTCCCCACCATAACCCAACTGCTTTAAGCAAAAGCTTGAGTTTGCTTCCCATAGGGTCTGTAAAGTAACAAAATGTTTTTGGAGAGAAGCACCAATGTGTTATAGCAACAATGCATGGTGCTGCTGAGCAAAGACAAAGGTGCTCAGTTGTACAAAACTCATCATCCATACTGTTGTGAGGAATGAAAAAATAAAAAGAGGGAGGCCCATAATACAACCCTATAAATCAGCAGGCAGGACCTGTAATGCCCATCTTCTTTGCATGTGGATAAAAAAAGGTTTGATAGAAATATTGAAAAAAGGTTTAATATTTTTGTATTTACTTGTAGTGCAAATAATAGCTTTGTTTCCCTAAAACAAGAAAGTGTCGTGACATTCACAGAATCACAGTGCAGAAGAGACCCTTTGGCCCATCAAGTCTGCACCAACTGTCGCGGAAAAACGGAGTGAACACTCAGAACCCAGAGGTTTGTCTAGGAAGTCTTTATTAAAGTCGTGATATCACAGAGAGCCTAGTCGCATACAACGGAGCGAACCAGTCTCTGCCTAACACCTCTTTACACACATAGATATAGCAAAAGGTTCGTGACAGAAACTTGGGCAATTACAATAGTTTCAAATGGTTTCAAAAGATAGCGATCAGTGTTAATGGTTTAACGATTAGACAGGGCAATGTCAATGGTTTAGCAAATAGACAGGACAATCTCAATGGTTTAGCAAATAGACAGTGATAATTGGTTACATATCCTGGGCAATGCACACACACAATAGTTTTTTCCCTTAGATTTTGCCACCGTATCTGACATCCGGAGCCCCTTAGTCTGGGAAGGTAGCACTGGCCCTTTATTTGCTAATTTATGTGCTGGCTGCGTGACTGTTTGGGGACAGTCTACAGTAAATTACATTATACATGTATTTTAAGTTTATTTCTCTCACAAATATGGGTGTATTTTATTTATTTCACAATTGTACGTGTATTTTATTTCACTCACAATTGTACGTGTATTTTATTTCATTCACAATTATATGTGTATTTTATTTCATTCACAATTATACATGTATTTTATTTCATTCCCAATTACACACGTATTTTATTCCTCCACACCGACACATGAAAAACACCTGACCTACCTACCTAATCCTATTTACCAGCACTTGGCCCATAGCCTTGAATGTTATGATGTGCCAAGTGCTCATCCAGGTACTTTTTAAAGGATGTGAGGCAACCCGCCTCCACCACCCTCCCAGGCAGTGCATTCCAAACCGTCACCACCCTCTGGGTAAAAAGGTTTTCCTCACATTCCCCTAAACCTCCTGCCCCTCACCTTGAACTTATGCCCCCTTGTGACTGACCCTTCAACTAAGGGGTACAGCTGCTCCCTATCCACCCTGTCCTTGCCCCTTATAATCTTGTACACCTCGATCAGGTCACCCCTCAGTCTTCTTTGCTCCAACAAAAACAACCCAAGTCTATCCAACCTCTCTTCATAACTTAAATGTTTCATCCCAGGAAACATCCTGATGAATCTCCTCTGCACCCCCTCCAGTGCAATCACATCTTTCCTATAATGTGGCGACCAGAACTGCACACAGTACTCCAGCTGTGGCCTCACCAAGGTTCTATACAACTCCAACATGACCTCCCTACTTTTGTAATCTATGCCTCGATTGATCAACGCAAGTGTCCCATATGCCTTTTTCACCGCCCCACTAACATGCCTCTCTGCCTTCAGAGATCTATGGACACACACACCAAGGTCCCTTTGTTCCCCAAAACTTCCTAGTGCCATGTCGTTCATTGAATATTTGTCAAATTACTCCTTCCAAAGTGTATCACCTCACACTTTTCAGGGTTAAATTCCATCTGCCACTTATCGGCCCATTTGACCATCCCGTCTATATCTTCCTGTAGCCCAAGACACTCAACCTCGCTGTTAACCACCCGGCCAATCTTTGTGTCATCCGCCCAATCTTTGTGTCATCTGCATTGCCATTCTCTTCTGTTCCAGGTTTAGACTTCCTGGATTTTTTAGCATAATGTATTCCCTGCTGCATCTATGCTGCAGTTGCTACTTCATAATGCATACTGTCGGTTAACTGTGCCTTTAATCACTCCACAGTTATAATATCCATAGACTCCAATCTTCTGAGTTCGGAGATCCACCTACCTCTTGTTGGCAGGTCCTCTTCTCTCCCATTTAATATCTGAGCTGTGTAAAGCCTCACAAACCATCTCAAACTTTTCTTTCTGCGCGATTGGAGGAAAATGTTAGTGTTATAGTTGCACTCTGGAGTGCCAACACAGCAAAGCTAAGTCAATTTATATGGCAGATAGAAACAAACCATTTACTCCATCTAATAGTGCGCGGCTCATGTATTTGTTGGTATCAACTGAATACATATTACATAGCTGTATGGCTCACATACATCTTGGTGTCAGCTCCCTTGCATGTACAGTACATATCAAATTTAAAAAAAAGCACTCCAATATGGGACCATGTAACATGTGCCTTGATGCTAAGTCCGCACCATTTACTGGTAAAAGGGAATAATGTGCTCCTAATACAGTGCAGCTTCAAGTCTCAGCGACAAGTTCTGTACAAACATGATGTAAGCTGGTATATAAGAAGCTATAGCAGCCCGTTCACTAAAAGATTTAATGTAACATAAATCAAGCACCACAAGATGCAAGACAGACTATTAGGTTTCCATGTTTCTTGCTAAGATCTAACCAGATTTTTCTAACCTTTTAGTACGAAGCCAATGATACAGTTTGGATTTTTACCAGCACCTGTTTCTCATGCTGTGTGGCATGGTTTTAGGCAGAGTAAAGAATGGAATGAAACAGGGCTGTGTCCTAGCCACCACTCTGTTTGGTATCTTCTTCTACATGTCTTCCCTCCAGTTACAAAAGGAGTCCACTTGCAACTAGGTCAGATGGTAATCTACAATCTATCAAGACTGAAAGCAAAGACAAAAATACATTGTGCCTGATCAGGAAACTCCTCTACACTGATGATGCTGCACTAGTCGCCCACACAGAAACTCATCTACCAAGACTCATGGACTGCCTCTCCCACACCTGTAACTTGTTCTCCCTGACTATAAGCGTGAAGAAAGCCGTGGTCCTGGGACAAGATATTGCATCTCCACCCCTGATCACACAAAATAAAACCCCACTGGAAGTGGTTAGCAAATTCTGCTAACTTGGGTCCACAGTGACAGGCAATCTGTTCCTTGGTGCAGAGTGCAATACACTCATAGGGAAAGCAGCTATCACCTTTGGCCAACTCACAAAACATGCATGGGATAACACCAAGCTGACCCTTCAGACCAAGCCAAAGGCTTATAAAGCCTATGTTCTCAACACCTGTGAAGCACAAGTGACTTACAGTTACCAGGAAAATAAGATCAATAATTTCCATCTTTACTGTCAGCGGCAAAATCATGAATGCAAGAGTCCTCTCAGAGGCAGAGCTCTGAGTGTGTTGACACTATTCGAACAGAGGTAGCTTCGATGGATCGGACACGTCCGCAGGATGAAAGACGGTTGCAAATCCAAGGACCTTCTGTACAATGAGGTGGCCAAAGTCAGACAACTTATGGGCCATCCAAGTCTCTGCATCAAGCATGACATGAAGACCCTAAACATCGGCTATTGCATCTAGGAGTCAATAGCTGGTGAAAGATAGGATTGGCAACCTACTGTGGGCTAGCATGTACCATCACAATGACCACTAGCTACAGCAGCTTGGCAACAAGCGCCAACACTAAAAACAACACCCCACAATGTCACTTGGCAGCTTGATGCACAGCGCTTGTGGCAGAACCCTTGCCTCTCAAGGATTGGGCTTCATAGTCATGAGCAAAGGTGTGCCAAATGAAGACACTCGACTTAAATGGATTGTTTGCTCTGTGTCCATCACTCGTAAATGGAAGGATACCAACACAAATTTCTCAGGCAATTGTTTCAGGAGTTTTCACAAGCAGAAAACAAGTTACAACCTAAAACTAGCCTCTACTGCATAGCCCAGGACTAACAGTTAACCAATGATCATGCTAAACTCCTGAAAATTAAGATGATCAGGCCACTTACAGGAGTTATTGATGGCACTATACTGACAAGGTGTCTATAACAGTGTTAAATTAATTACAAGCTCAAAGAACTGAAACCTTCTTTAAAGTGTCATCTTTGTTAGAAGTGTAGCAAACTGCTCAATGTGCTGGTTATGACTTTGCCTGTTCTTCCACCTCTGGGAATCAGGTTATTTAGGAGAACTTTCGTATACAGCGCCTTTCATCATCTCAAAAAGTCCCAAAGTGCTTTACAACCAATGAAGTACTTTTGAATTGTACTCGTTGTTATGAAGCGAAACTTGGCAGCCAATTTGCACACAGCAAGTTCCCAGAAACACCAATGAGGTAATGACAAGATAATCCGCCTTGTAATGCTGGTTAATGGATAAATTTTAGCCAGGGTATCAAGAGAATTCCTCTGTTCTTCTTGCATTCAATTGACCAGGAAGATGGGCCCTTGATTTAATGTCTCATCTGTAAGATGGCATCTCTGCACACTGCAAAGCTCCATTAATACTGCACTGGACTATGAGCCTAGATTATGTGCGCACGTCTTGAAACTTTCTGACTCAGGTGAGAGTACCAAGAGTGAGCCAAGACTGACACTTTAAATACATCTGAGCACTAGTTTAAGCTGTGCAAAAATTTTTTTGAGTATTGTGAATATTTCCACTTTTTGAATTGCCATGAGATGGAGCGGGTATCCTTCTTTATTAAGGAGTTTAGCATGATCAGAAGAAATGAATGCTATTCTATGTTGGTGGGTCTTTAAGCTTAATCTAAACAGAATCTGAATTCTACCATATAACCCTGGAACAGGACTCTTCTCCCTTAAGTATCATGTCTATAACAATCTGTCTGCCTTGATACATGGTTTCCAAATGTCAAGCTAGCTTTCAGTGCCTATGTTTCTTTTTTTTTTAAATGTATGACTCCAGTGGCAGCTTTTAGCCTAAACAAAAAAAGCCCTCTCTTTCCTCACTAGGGCTGAATTCACTATCATGCAGTACATCTGTATATGAAACATATCACAAAAAAATCAGCAGTGAATAGAAGCGGACACCTCATGCTGACACTTGTACAAAGAAATGGATTAACTCCATGGGCCTTCCCATGGCAGTTCCCACTGAACCACACCATTTTCCTATTCATGTTCCACAAGCATTTTTTAAAGGGCTCTTGCCTTTCAACCAAATTAATCTCAACTGAGTTTTCACCTTGAAAAAGTTCCTTAGAAGTATCTCTGATTTCTCCTCAAACTCATCCTGGACATGAACTTGAGTTGACACATCCAGGTAAATTGGATTGATCCAGTCATAAAGAATTTCTTCCTGAAACATAACAAAAGGAAGCAAATATATTTCATCTAATTGGTATCACTGCAATACTAAGATCATCAGCTTCCTGCTCTGTTCCAGCATAGCACTGGTTCTGTGCTCCAATTAGGTATTTAATCCTAAGATTTGGAATTCTCTGTCCCTCTTATCTGTTCCTCTTCAATTAAGATGTTTCTTAAAATCTCCCTCTTTGACTGAGGTCTTGATCACTTGTCTTAATATCTCATTATACGGCTTAGGGTTGAATTTTGTTTTGTAATGTTCCTGTGAAGCACCTTGCAGCATTTTATTACGTTAAAGGTGCTATATGAATGGAAGATCTTGCTATTGGATGTTCTTTCTGCCACTACATGACAGCCTACTCCTGCTAACTTCAGAAATGTTCTCACTTAAAAACAACTAAATAACAAAGCAAAATGACAATGTGGTGCGAAAAGTTTTTTTAATTATCTGATAATTAGACTGTATCCTGTTATTGGAATAATGGACTAGATTTAATGGAAACGACCGGGGTCCCACCCACCGGCTGGACAGCCGGTGAGAACCCAGCTTTAGCACCACGTTCTTTTTTTAAAAATTAATTTATGGGATGTAGGCCTTGCTGGCTAGGCCAGCATTTATTGCCCATCCCTAATTGCCCTTGAGAAGGTGGTGGTGAGTTGGCTTCTTCAGCCCTTGCAGTCCATGTGGTATAGGTACACTCACAGTGCTGTTAGGGAGGGAGTTCCAGGATTTTGACCCAGCAACAGTGAAGGAACGGTGATATATTCCAAGTTAGGATGGTGAGTGGCTTGGGGGGTAATTTCCAGGTTGTGGTGTTCCCATGTATCTGCTGCCCTTGTCCTTCTAGATGGTAGAGGTCGTGAGTTTGGAAGGTGCTGCCCAAGGAGTCTTGGTGAGCTTCTGCATTGCATCTTTTAGATGGTATTCACTGCTGCCACCATGCATCGGTGGTGGAGGAAGTGGATGTTGGAGCTGGTGGATGGGGTGCCAATCAGATGGGCTGCTTTGTCCTGGATGGTGTCAAGCTTCTTGAGTGTTGTTGAAGCTGCACTCATCCAGGCAGTTGGAGAATATTCCACTGGCAGTGGGCGGTGGCATAGTGGTATTGTCATTGGACAAGTATTACAGAAACCCAGGATAATGCTTTGCATCACCCCAGGAGTAGGGTGTGATGTAATGGCAGAACAAACATCCAATCCAGCAATGGTGGGAAGAGGCCCTTAAGTGGCAGGGGCAGGAACACCAGCCACAAGCCTTCCCTCCACAGACTTAATCTAGGTGGATACAGGAAGAAAGGGGGTTCCCACCCACCCAGGGGTCCCCACCCACCCATCACCTTGCTGCCCAATTAAATGTCCCCCCCATGAAATTCGCCATGGGGGAATTGCAGCCAATGATGCAATGGCTTTTTGTATTGGAAGTTGGATACTACACCATGTTGCACTCAGTTGCTGGTTGCAGCTCACGGAATGGTATAGGCAGAGACCTATGAGTAGGCTAATGGTTAGGATGCAGTTGTTGGAGACCATTTAGTCATGGAATAATCTGTGGTACAGGGATTCCATTTCCTTTGTTAGCAAAAAGAGTTACATTAAATAGTAAAACATAGTATTTAATAGAGCTTTATGTGGTGGAGATCCTCAGTGAATCTTCAAATTCTAAACTTAATGCAAAAATCAACAAGCACCCTTCAATCATATCTGAAACATTCCTACTAGCTCAGGATCAGGCTGTATCACAAGCTCAAAAATTGGAACTTGCATTGCAATTCACCAGAAGATTGTTTGGTTTATAGGGTTAAATTATGAGGACAGGTTGCATAAATATGTCTTATATTCCCTGGTGTATACAAGATTGAAGGGTGATCCAATTGAGATGCTTGAAATGTTAAGTGGGCTGAATAGGTTTGATACAGAGCAAGTATCGCCTCTGGTGAGGGAAATCAAGAATCGGGTTGGGGGTGGAGGGTGTGCTGGGGGCATGACCTTAAAATTCGAGCTAGTCTATTTAGAAGGGAAAACAGGGAGCAGTTTTTCACACAAAGGATAGTGGAATTCTGGAACTCCCCACCAAAAGGATGTGGATGATGGGTTAATTGGAATTTTAAAGACAGGGATATGTTTTTGTTAGATAAGGGTACCAAGTGATATAGGGCCATGAGGGGCACCTGGGGACATTTTATTACATTAAAGATACTATATAAATACAAGTTGTTGTTGTTATTGTTATGAATTATTGAAATGGCAGACCAGGCTCGAGAGGATAAATGACCTATTCTTGTTCCTAAAAACAAAAAGCTAAAAGCTACTGCGGATGCTGGAAATCCAAAACAAAAACAGAATTACCTGGAAAAACTCAGCAGGTCTGGCAGCATCGGTGGAGAAGAAATCAGTTAACGTTTCGAGTCCTCACGACCCTTCGGCAGAACTGAGTATAGTTAGGAGAGAGGTGAAATATATATTTAGACCAGCTTATATTTCACCTCTCTCCTGACTATACTCAGTTCTGCCGAAGGGTCGTGAGGACTCGAAACGTTAACTGATTTCTTCTCCACCGATGCTGCCAGACCTGCTGAGTTTTTCCAGGTAATTCTGTTTTTATTCTTGTTCCTTATTTTTTAGAAATATTTTTGATGAATTTTACATTGATTTGAGCAGTTTGGATAACCATTGTTGCTATCAAGCACTCACAGATAAGGTATAACACAGGTTAGACACAGAGCAAAACTTCTCATACTCTGGCCAACAACAAACCTCTGCCCCAGAAGATGAACCCCTGCCACATCAGTTATGATATTTTCCATTTCCAATGTCAGCCGCTTTTGAGGCCTTTCTAACGAATGACAATTGCCAAATGATGGGTACGTTGATACAGTGGTTTATGCCCAAGATCATTTCATATATTAAACAGCTGAAATGAAGAGGAGACCTTTCTCATCCCATCTGTCTTGTACTGGATTGAAATCCAAGTCTCGGAGGTGAAATAGTAATACGAGATTCCACAACAGCACTCAGTTCCCATCCCCAAAAGCATGCTATTTTAATCAGGGTGAAACTTTAGTGCGCTGATTGTGGACAAGATGTAGAATCCAAACTTACATCACTTGCAATATGTGGGTGTCGGGGAGAAAGAGGTTCGATGTAACGAGGTGGCCTCTCCAATGATGGCCCATGGAACCAACCGCTGACAGAAAGGCGGCACTTTCCCTCTGACAGAACTTCAGAAACCTGGATAGGTAAAGTATGCAGAGCAGCATTAAGCATTGGATTCAGTCAGACATGTTATGCACTGCACTGAGAACAAGCTATTTACTGCTTTATTAAATCATATTTCAACAATGAATGCTTTTATAAATAGCAAACTCTCCCTTGTAATGAAAAAAACAATAGCAATTCCTAATATACCCTGCTACAAGGCACAGAAACCAAACCAGTGCATAAGGTGTTGATCCCACCTAATTTTTCAGTTCCATTTACAGAAAGGATGCGTTCCAATGGGCCAAGTAATGGAATGGTGTAACCTCCAACCCCTGTTTAATGGCTGGTGAAGTGGAGGTGGTGCAAAAGGAGCTGAAAGTGAGAAGGGCAACCCTGCTTTCCACTCCAAGGTCCCCTTCCCCAAGTAAGAATTGCAACATGTCTTGAAAGAGGCAACACATTTGAGTGCACAGTTAACCACTAGCAGTTCCACACACTAAACGCGAGACTTCAGCTTCAGCATCTTTGCAACAGATGGCACAGCTCTGCATCTGGACCCAGAGCCTGCATCGTCAGTTCTACACAATTATTGCCAGGCAAAGGATGTGTCTCTGTCCATAAATGCGGATCAATACAGACTGCTTCAGGTGCAGCTAAACCTGCCTCTCATTCTTAATTCATGCTCTTTTCACATAAGTAAAGAGGGATTCACA